>NC_140705.1:42711666-44177500 GCF_050655825.1 Lonchura striata
AAAAAAGAGTCTGTTTCTAGGAGGAAAAAAATCACTGAGAAGAGACCCACTATTTGAGTCCCTGGTGTTTCAAAAAGTTCTCACAGGGGCAGACTGTAATCCCTTCAAATGTGATAAGCATAATGCAAGTATCTAGGCAGATGATTTTCCCACAGAAATTGCCTGGAAATATTCATTATTTCTTTCTTCAAGACAGTTGATCTTAATAGAACCTAGTTAGGCTTTTTATCTGAATATACTTAGGTGCTTTCTCCCCATATTTTGCTTCCCTGCATGTCACACACTGCAACAGGAGCTAAACAACCACTTCTTACTTTCCTCCTGGAGAACTCTACAACAGGATATGGCGTGAATGACAGCAAATCCTGGATTGTCACACATCTATGCTAAACTACCTTTTTGTTACTTTTGTTCTTCATGGCTCTGCTCCATAGTGCTTTGAGGGCAAAAGGGATGTCTTTCTGACTAGACTGATGTATACTGCCTTTCACTAATATTTTGCTATATAAACTCTTACAAAATCCTTGAGACTTGTTGAGATCCTGTAACTACTACTGCAAATGACTGAGTTACTGGGTAATCCTGCTGACCCAGTGTTACCTGAAAATACTGATGTTCTCTAAATTTCAGAAAGATAAATCAATTATAAAATACCTGACCAACACTACAATTTTGTGTTGCTCAGTTAAATGGAATAACTTGAATCTTTATGCAGTCATGAAACAAAAATCCTTTTACATACTGCTCCTCTGGTCACACTTGGTACTCAACCTGGCTCAAAGAGAAAAATTGACATGTAAAGCAAAACACATTTCCTACAGTGTCATTACCCTAAGAAGGGAAAAGTTGAAAATTGACAAGAAAGGTTATTCACAGGAAATCTGGAAATTTGTGTACATTTATAGTTGATTCAAAGACATTTTTAAGTCTTTTTTTTTTTTTTTAATGTGGGTGGTACCTTTGATCTCAGATTGTAACTATTTTATGCCAATGCATAATGGACTGAATGCTTTATATGCCTTCTGAGATGCCAAATAGATGAAAAAGCATACATAGATGGAAACTCATGCCTGCTGTGAAATGACATCTAGAACATATTGTCATACCAACCTTTCTATACAGTATGAAAAGAAACTATTTTCTTAAGCATTCTGAAATATTTTGCTCATTGTTTCCTTTGTCTTGCTTAGATAGATATCACCATTTATTAGTATGCTACTTTCTTTTACCTGGAAGGAAGGACTAAAGGCTCCTTCTAAGGCTACTTCTGCAATCAATGCTAATAATGCTCTTTAAACAAATTGAAATAAGATCAATCTGCTCTTCTGGAATCAAAGATCCTGGAGACATAGCACTGTACATATAATTCGCTTTTCTTAGCTAAACTTTTACACTTGTAGAAAAAAAAACTTGGGAGGTTTTGGAGAATTATACTTTCAGATAGAGTTACTTTTGAAGAAAAACAATTTAGCTATAGCATGGTATGCACAGGTTATATAAGTAGGATGCCAAGCAATTTATCTTGTCTATTAAGAAAGAAAATGATTGCATTTTTTTTTAATCAAAATGAAAAATACCAGTAAGGCTAGGTTTTGTCCCATGTGTCTGTTGCAGCAGAAACAAAGCTGCAAACTCATCTAAACAGGAACAATCTGAAAGACACCTGAGGAGGGGGGGATGCATTAATTCTCTCCTCCTGCTGTAAACCCCACTAGCATATGGAACTGATGCAGACTAAGGGCTAAATCCAAAGCCTGAGGGATTCAAAATGCTCTTCAGCTCTCTTCTCAGGAATATGTCTTGTGTTCCAGCATGGAGACTTACCATCCACAGACCAAATAAAACCTTTCCTAGTAGAGTACATATATCAAATGCTTGCAAATCCAGTCTCAGGAGCTGGTCATTATGAATAATATTATATTAACATTGCATCAAAACAAAGTTGACAGATGTTACACAGGTTCCACAGGTGCTCTACTCCTGGTGCAGAATCTAGACACCAGCAAGGGTTCTTGGAAGGGAATAGACACCTAAACTTCCTTAATTGAGTCATCTGGCTGTGACAGGTGGTGAGGTACCAAACTCAGAAAAGTAAACTCACATTCTAAATACTAAAGTTCAGGTGTCTCACTCTGTGGCTGGGACTGACCCTCATATATATGTAGTATTTTTTCAAACAGAAGCTTCCTTCCAACAGCAGGGAGCAGATGTCAGGTGCTGGACATCCTGCCTGTTCTTAAGGAACCAGAGCCCAGAGCAGAGGTGGTCCTCTCCTAATATTGCTGTGTGGTAGAACACTACATACCATGGATAAGGTTTCTGTCATACTTGTTCTACCTCTGTGTTTTCAAATTTGTACAGTAATTTGGTTTGGAAATAACCCCTTGTTCCAACAGTGGTTCTAACGCCATCTAGTCCCAGCTATAGGACCAAACCTATTGTTAGAGCAGGTACCTCAGGACAAGCTCTGAACACTTCCAGAATGCAGATAACCAAATCCCTCTGGGGAACCCATTCCAGTGCTTGAGAACAAAAGGGTGATCTTTTTATTTCTTCCAAGTATCTAGCTGGAATTTCCCTTCCTGTAGCTTTCGACAGTTGCCTCTTGCCCTTTAGCTGCAGGAAAGAATCCTGGTTCTGTGCTCCAATCTCTTTAGTTGAAGACAATAACTAGATCTTCCCTTAACCTTCTATCTTTTAAACAGAGGTGTCCTAACCTCCCCTTAGACAACAGGACTTTTCATATGATTAGAAACCTCAATAAATTTCCTCTCTTCCTGAGTACCTACCTACTTCTCTGTGAGTGCTGCTGAACCTAAAGAGAAATTGTACATAAACTACACATGAAAATGAGTGTGCAGTGAAACATAAAGGAAGTCAAAGAGTGGAATGCATTACATTCTTTCCTCAAGAAACAACAACCAGGATTTTCTAGAGTCTTCATTTTTCATGTTGCAAAGATAACGCTGTTCATTTCAATTTTATCAGTAAAATTAATGCCTTTTAAAACTTCATAAAGCTTTGTATCTTAATAGTAAAACTTACCATTGCAAAACCATTATTAAATGTATGTGCAGAAAAACAGCACTGTTATTTGTATGGAGTCAAACTTTCAACTTCCTATATCTGTTGAAAGATTTATTTTCAGGCTCATTTACCCTTGGACTGATAGAAGAGCTTCACAGAATTCTCTGCCTAAAACAGCTTTGGAATATAAATGTAGACTCAAGGGAGTGAAGAAAGAAGAGCAAAAACAGGGCTGAACTGAACCTTCACTTGAGTAGGAGCAGACATCTGAATTAATCTCCCGCTGCTAAGCAAGAACATAAACTAAACTAATCAAGAAAGGATAAAAAGGTTGGGTTTGAAGTTGAACCTTAAATTCAGATTTAATCCAAACACTCTAAAGCCAAAGCAAAACTGATTGCTTTAAATGAAACATAGTGTTCTATGTGCACAGTTATACATTGCAGCTGGAAACAGTTGAAATTTCCCCCAAATCAGCATGAGAGAGAAAGGAAGAGGAGAAAAATCTATTTAGGTATAAGAAGCAGCAAACAAAGATCTGCTAAGTCACCTAATAACAAGTACCCCATCCCTGATCAGTGTAATGATGCTGGGCACTATTTTTTAATACATTTGGTCCTGTCAGGGGTTTAATCCTAAAGCCCTTTTAAAGAATATTACATTTCTGTAATTTTGAGAAAATTGTAATGTTTTTGGCCATGGTCAGAACTGCACACCATTCTGCCTTGAGATCTGAGTATCTTCTGCTTTCTTAGTCACACAGACTGAGACACAGAATACAGCCAAATGAAAGGAAGTCTGAATTCCAGACTATGTGTCAGGTTGCATCTATGCCTAGTTAAAGATGTATACAGATGAAGCTGTATACATAACTTTTGCACTGCAACTGATTTCTGTATACTACCTTTGCTGGAAGAACAAGTATTTGATTTCGTTCCATGGACACAGCTACTGGCTACCTCAGTTGTTAAAAAGATGTATTAGTAACTGTTTACACAAAAACAAATTCATGTTGGATATAAACAATAGAAGTCAATGTACAAATCATTGCTTTGGTCTCCCATCAACTATGTCTATAATTTTAGGCTCCCACATGCCTGTTTTTCATAATCTTTGCTAAAACTTTTCCCTTCTTGGCAGAACCAAGGTAGTATTGCCGTAAGAAAGAACACTGTATACGAATAACTGGTCCTTGGTAACACCACTGCTGAGCAGTGCTCCACAGCATCAGTCCTGTATCTCCAACATTCCCCCCTCACCAACAGTCTGAGGGTGGAGAAAATCTTGGGAGGAGGACAGCCAGGACAGCTGACCCAAACCTGACCAAAGGTCTAATATCACTTGCTGATGAGAAGTAAAGAATGAAATATTTTTGTGGGTTTTTTTTATTTCTTTGTGCATATGTAACCTTTTGGTTTTACTTTATTAAACTGCTTTATCTCAACCTACATGGATTTTATTTCTCTCTTATTTTCTTTCCCCATCATCCTGAGAAGAGGAGTAATAGAGGGCCTTGGTGGGGGCCTCTTGTCCAGCCAAGGCAACTCATTTCACCACAATTACAGACACCTGAACCTTTCCAGTCCTCAGGTAAGTCCCCTTAAGGCAAATGTGTAGTAGCACTTTTTGCTCCCTTGGAGGAAAAGAGAGGTCTCAGAGAGATTTTTCTCATGTGTTTTCTTCTCTGGGATCTCTTTCTCTTATGAATTTTCTGATTGATAGGTTTGGCTTGTTGCACTTGATAGGGAGGTTTCAGGGTTAACCTGTCTAAAGCATTATTGCTAGAACTGTAGGGAATCGACTTTCCCAAAGTTACCATGATGAAAAATAGGCTTGATTATTTCTGTTTTTTCAGGCATTCATCATGAATGGAAACAAAATTTCATCTTCTAATGCTAGAGGAAAATTATATGGAAGATTGCCTTTATGACACTGAAGAAGGAGAGTGTGAATCAAAAGAAAATTACTCCTTTTTGGAGCATGGCACATGCTCAGTGCAAGTCCTTGTACCAGGTGGGATGTACAGAAGCTGGATTTGCCAGATTATGTTGGAAGTCTTGGCTTTGTCTGTACCTGGCATAAGCCACTATTGCTGGAAAAAGGAGGGTAGAAACCCCACCAGAAGCTTAGAATGAGGTAATAACTATAGTCATAACCCTGTGTCTGGCTCATCCTGTGATTCTACAGAAATGTCACACTTCTTCCTAAGGGGTGCCGTCAAATAACTAAAAAGAGAGAAAGTTGCTTGGGCTTCAGAGGGATTAGGTATGATATGCAAACTAGAAAGATCCCAAAAAAGATTCAGGTGGTGATAGATCAGAAAATTTAAGGCTTCAACCTAGTATTCAAGCCTGGCTAAAAAGGAAGTAATTCCTGTAATTCTGCCTTATGCAGTACCATTGAATGCTTATAAAAAGACTTATGTAGAACTACAGTCTACATCTCTGTCAGATTACACTTTGAATGGTGGACTCTTCAAAACAGTAACAAATGTAAGCTATAGAAACCACAGCTCTGCTCCCATCTCCTCTCATAATCTGTGGAAACACCATCAAGCTGACTCAAACATAAGTGGTACATGGAGTCAAAAATACTCACATCAGAATATTACTTCATTTTAGAAATTCATGTGCTATACACTGGTTTAATAATTAACTGCATAATGACCTACAAATTTTGGCAGATAAGAGAGCAAACAGCTCCAATTTGTAGAGCAGTGTACTTCTGAGAAAGTACAAGTAATGGTGATTTATGTGGTTTAATGGAGTTAGACAAAACTTCTGACAACTTTTTCTTTGTGATTTTGAAGCTTGAGGCCTAATTAATCAAAAATACTAAATAAAAAACTGCAAGAACAGGTGAATAGAAAGCCTCCATTTCATTAGGTTAAATTTTCTTTATAGTAGTATCATATAAAAAAAAAAAATCTACTGGAGAGAAACTGTTATAAAAATCCCATTCTTGGAGACCCAGCAAGATGAAATATGTTTTCAGTACTCAGTTCTTAAAATGTAAACTATTAGATGAATACAATAAAAAATGGATGAGTTTATTTAAACACTATATAATCTATCAAGAGGTCTGCCTCAATGTTCAAGCCAGTACAGGGAGATTTTAAACCCATTTCTCTTCCATCCACAGTCCAAATAAAAGCATTTTTCTTCATAAATGTGTGCATTAAAAAGAGAGAAGGCATTTTTACTCCTCATCTTCTTGGAAAGGAAAAACAGAGCTCTTGGGTGTGAAAAGTGGAATTTTTCACTCCAAATATGAATTGTTTTCCTTAAGAAAGTTTTGAACTTTTAAAACTGCCTGTTTTGGTATCAGATGCCCACAAATTATCTACTCAAAACACCATGATAACAAACTCATTGAAGGCCCCATCCTGCCTTAGCTGTTCCCAGTTTTGAACTTTTTGCCATTTGAATATAAGTGTTTAAGAGTTTTCCATTCCTAGATGGGATTACTCCAGATATCCATCCAACACCAATAGAGCCGAATGGAAATCCAGTGAGATGTAAAATATTCATTAACTATTTATCTAGTTTGCCATGATTTTTACATATGTTATGATGAGTCTTTGAAGGAAAATTATTTAATTGTATGTGGAAAATGAAGGACATAGAAATTTTTCATCTGACAAGAGAGTCAGGGAAATAGATTTAGTACTATATAAAAAGGAAGAATTGCAAGAAAGAGTCAGCATTGGTGCAGCTTCTTCATTTTATGACAAGTAATTCTTGTTGGTATGTAAAATTATATACACTCCTAATCTGTTCCAGCCCCAGCATAAAAACATCCCAGGAGAAGATAATTGAACCAGTTTTTGAAATCAGTTCAATGAAACTGAACATTGTTTTCCCTCAATGTTTAAGATTTTGTTTTCTCACTTTTGCAAGAAGTAAATGGTCAAAGTTACTGTCTGAAAGAACTTGGTTCCACCACCTGGTCCACATGAGAGGCTCTTGCAGAAAGGTGTCTCTGTACAGTTGGAAGCAGCAGCACTGGAAGGAGAGCTGTCATGGTTAGCCCGGAGAACTGACTGGAGGCACCAGGCTTTCAGTTATTTTACTGCCAAGAGTTGACAGTGAGGTATTATTCTCAATGTCTTTTTTAAGGGATCTGTATCATTCAATAGAACAGACTCTTAATTTCATTGAGAATTAGTATAACAACATTGTTTAACCATATTTACAGAAGAATCTCTAAAATACAAGGGAATTAAAGCAGATCCACTCTAAGGAATTATCTACAATTTTAAAAATCACTAATACAAAAGCAAAAGTCTAAGAAAATTTACAATATTTAATAAGAAGTAAAGATCTCTTTAGCTCTAAAAACAGGTCTCAAGCTTCTACATATACATCATAAACAGAATTGTTTTTAATAGTGTGCATTGGGTCTGGTCTGCCAATTCAATATTCAGAGAATTCTTTGTTGTTTTTTTTTCTATGCAAGAGAATACACCTTTGAACTATGAGTTCAATAAAATATGTAATTCTTTTCAGAGCATGCTATACATTTCTGAATCAGTTATGATTAGGCAGATTTTAAATAAAATTTTAAAAGCCACATAACTTCTTTTCCCTGACTGTGAAATTAGGTTAATACTTCCAGAAACCAATAAAAAGAAAGGCAGCTGAAGTCAGTGGGTGTCTTTCTGGGTGATTACAATGGGCTTTGAATCCTGCCCCTTGTTCAAATATTCATGTGCAGAAAATTAGGATTGGAGACTGACATATGTTTTCTGTGAATGTTCATTGCTGGCAAATGGGCTGCATGATTCTATATGGAAACTGAAGTCATCTAAGGGTCACAAATATATTTATTCAAAAGTTCAAATGCATATCAAAACTATTTGACCTTCTGATCAGCTGCTGAAGGGTAGAAAAGCTTAGTTCTACTGAAGAAAATAACTTTCTCAGCACAGACCATACTGTATGTTTGCATTGATATCTCCCTACACTGAGGTTAGATTAGAGCTCTTTTCAACCTAAGCTTTTTTATGATTTTTAGTTAAATTTTGAATTCTTACCTCTGATAGAGACAGGTAGGCTTTTGATTTACACAGGTATGATCGTAGGTCTAGTAGCAGCCTTTCAAATTGAAATTCAATATTGAAGCATCTAAAATTCACATCACTAAGATACGAACAACACCCAGATAAGTGAAGATGCATGTAATTATTTTAAAATAAGTCTTAATTCTAATTCAACAGATATAATTTGCAAATCAGTGATTATTAAGGACAACCATAGGTCAAGTGTTTATATAAGCTACTTACACACTGCTTACAGATAAAATAGACAGTGAGTACTTCTTTCCATCAATACTAAAAGTATCTCCCCTAAAGGAATTATAAAAAACATATGGATAGATTTCTGTCCAATTAAATTTATTAGGAATACATTTATATATCTGAGTTTGTAGAGTTTCTGTAGGTTTGTTCAGTATTAAAACTAGGTCATATTCCTTACCTCAGTTGTGGAATTGCTCTAGTGACAGAGGTACAATACCCTGGTGTACTGAAAGAATAAATTCTTGCAATCTTGATCCAAAGAATGGGCATAGTGGCTTAGGGTGCATCTTTCCAGATGCATTCCTTCTCAGAACTTCCAGCCAGTCATTGAAAGGAAGGGTGCCATTACAAGCACACCCCCCCAACTGGAGAATCTATTCATAAGTAACTGCATTGTTTTTCATGAAGGGACGGGAAAATACAGCTGGCCTTCAGAGAGCTGTTAAATCAAATACATTTTTTCTAATAAGTCTTTATAGAGAAAACAGCTAGCAGAGAGGATTCTTGCATGAAGTTATTGTTTTTTAAGCATAAATCAATGACTTTTTGTACACAAAAGGTTTTGGAACCATCTTGGCGGCCTGATATAGTCAATTAAGAAGGAAGATCCAGGCTGCTAGTTAGTTGTTTAAGTGCAAGAGTCATTCTAACTCTGATGTAAATTTCTGTGTAACAGAGACAGCTACTGAGCAAGGCTGGTTAACAAAATAAGGCAACAAAATTCAGGATAGGTTTTGATGATGTATGGTGAAATGACATACTGCCACAAATTACTTACAAAATAATAAATACACATATATTTAGGTTTTAAAAAATTAGAACCATGTAAGATTTTTTGAAAGAAAATATAGTTTGCACTGCTTTAGTGTCAAATAATTACTAGATAAAACTGGAACTGAAAAGTCAATAACTCATCAGAGAAAAAGCAAGAATAAAAATCTTCAGGGACATCAGATAGGACAACCAAGGCACTGTAACATATACAAATTATTGATTATGTTGTGCAGATTAAAAATTTTTCTATTGTGAAGATCCACTAAAGAATTTGCAGCAAGGATATTACAAGCTGTCTTACTAACACACTTCCTCTTTGAATATCTTATTATTATAGCCTTTTTCAGGAGATGTATTTTTAATTAGCCTTTACAAAATCTTTTTTACACTAAGAATGCATCATATCACCCTATTAATTACTATACCATACCTTCCACAGCGAGTCCCTTTTCAGCATTGTGACATCCCTAACAACCAGTCACAAAATGCCCCTTATTATTTTCCAGTCTGTTAAAGTTTATTTGTGAAGCCAAATGAGTATCACATGCAAACTGCCTCAGCCAAGATAGAAAGAGCCAACATAAAGTACATACTCCCAATATAAATTAAACCAACTGGGAATTACTTCAGCATTCAGATTCATGGCTCTGAAGTCTCCTGGATTAGTGTAGTAAGAATAGTCAAGTATTAGGCAATGTGTTACCAAGGGAATAGCCATCATGTCCCAGAAGAAACACTGAGAATCAGTGCAATCATCTTCTGGAGAAACTGGAAAGATAAATGCAAAGATTTAAAGCATAAGCTCTATACAGAAAACATGAAATTAATACTAAACCCACAAATGGATAATATTCTAATGTAACTAAATTGCCGATTAATGATCTGAACATATAACTCTCTACAGTATTTGCTACAATGTTCTGCTTTGTCCCAGAGCACTAAAAAAAAACTTGAATTAATTAATTGAAACATAATATTAAGTCAAAGGCTAGACTACCAACATTTCAAAGATAATTAACCCATTTAGAATAAGAATAAAGACAAGTTTTCTCTGGAAGTTTTAACCATACAGAATCTTCAAGTACACTTTAGTTCATGTTTTCCAGGTTCCAAAGAAAAGTTTTGCAGCATTTTTTGCACAGGACTATCAAAACACACATGTGTAGCTACACATTACTGATTTTTATTCCATTGATATTCCACTAGTATCTTTAAAGTGAAGAAGATGATTTTGACCACCTGTCCTTTTTGAAGGTATTCTACACAGAATGAAATAAAATAAAATCCAGAAAAATTATTGCAGATCACATTTTTCCTTGCTATGTGTATTGGATTTACCTGGCAAAGTTCCAGTAGCAGAGAGTCTGCAGTGCTGAATCTTTTGAGAAGACACCTGGCTTCTTTAAAGAATCCAGGATCCAGCTCTATGTTGGGCAGAGCCAGTTTTAGTCAGCTCCAAAATGGAAATGACACTGGCCAAAGCTGAGTCTCTCATCTGTGTGGGTGGCACCTCTGGGAAAGTACTTCAGAAAGTGAAAAAAATTATGTGCAGCAGCTGCAAGAGAGAAGCAGCCTAAACTAGAGCAAGGACAAATTTGTGGGGAATTGTCTTCTGTGCAATGGACTTATGTTGGAGCAGGAGAAGAGTGTGAGAAAGAAGGAGCAGCAGAGAAAAAACGTCATGGATTGATGGTAATCATAAATCCCCCTTCCCCTGTGTTGATCAGGCAGAGAAGGTAGAAGAGAGTGAAGCTGAGCCCAAGAAGGGGAGCATGGTAAGGTGGTTCTAACTTAATTTCTCACTGTCCTACTCTTCTATTTATTGGCAATAAACTGAACTAATTTCTCAAGTGAAATCTGTCTTGCCCACAACAGTAATTGCTGAGTGATTTCCCTGTCCTTATGGGAGCCCAGGATTTATTCATTGCATTTTCTACCCCTGTCCTGTTGAGAAGAGAAAGTGATAGAGCAACTTGAGGGGCTCCTGGTGCCTTGTCAGTGTTAACCACCACACCATGATACAATCATAAAGAGCTTTTTTCACTCCTTTGATAATAGATTTGCCTACACATTTAGCCTTCCTTCAGAGAGATCTGTAATTGTCACATCAGTACCATTTTCAAGCTATGCTAAATCATTGCAGCAGGAACTGGTTCAGATACTGAATAAGAAGCTGAGAACCCCAGCTGCTATTTTGGGCTCTACTACTGAGTCCTCATAGCAGTCACTATTCCTCTGTACCCTCAATTTTATATCTTCAAAAATGCTTTAATGACACTCAATTTCTAATAGTGCCATGATGGGAAATAATGTAAAGATGACAAATATTTATTAAGTATATGGCACCAGTATTGAAAAAAGTAGTAAGGTAAAGCAATCTACATGTTTTAAATAATGTCACATGGGAAGGACATTGAGATAATGGCAATTGAATAGGCACAAATGATTGCCAGATCAAAGCTGATAATGTTTAAGTCTTCTTAAAATGTAGTTCTTAGAATGGACCATGACACCAGTACTCACCAAATTAAGACTGGTAAAGGGCATAATTTACTGATGTCTATCATTGTATTCTGTCATTTATTTTTTTGAAGAACCATATAAACACTGCAGTGCAGGTAACTTTATTTCTGATCTCTTCTCTAAGGTTTCATTTTTCAGCTGTCACTGATACCTGTGTGAAGTGACGTGGCTCTCACGAGGTAAAGGCAGCCCAAAGGTGCATTCACCTTGTTAATAGCCACAATCACACATGTTGGCACAGTGTGGGTCTCCACCACCATCTCATTTCTTGTAAAATTAAGATTAGTGTAAGAAAAAGAAAAGTCTCAAGTGCTCATTAGAATCAACTTTATATTCTTATTGTTAAAGCACTTCAGGAATAAAAAGTTGATAACTTTCAGTCCAGACTGGTATCTCCCCATTTACTACCTGGTAATTTGAGGGTTTAAGCTTCTTCTAGACCTAGTGCCTGAAGGCATGAATGCCATAACCTCTCATTTTGCTACCCAGAAACACTCATCCTTTTAAAAAGCACTCAGCTTTTTAAATCAGCTTTTGACTGATTAAGGATAACAGCAAGTTAAAGTAGGAAAAAACTCTGCAGGCCACACTTAATTCATCTCATGGGCCTGGTTGTAGCTGTGGCTCAAAACATGAAGTGCTTTACCATTTACTGGTGCTTGAGGGGCAGGGTGGCCACCACAGCCAGGTCTGCTGTGCCGAGGCTGAGCAGGAGCTGAGATGAGCTGGTGCACTGATCACATTTAGCTGCCCCAGGCCCTCATGGAGGGCTTGGCTTAATCCATTCATGGGTGGAGGCTTACACAAGGTTACTGGGTCTGGCAAACATTTGAGTTTGAACTCAGCGCTTCATAAATATAAGAATGTACACTTATTTAGTGACAAACAGGTTCACAATTCTTCTTCCTGGTTTTTTAATTTGGTTCACAAGATAACGTCACCTTTTGGTGTAACATTCATGTTTTATTCTGGTAGTAAAACAAAGCTGGCAGTATATTGGAGAATGGATCTAGGATGCTTAATCTTTTCCCCCTTTCTGTGTTACAAGAGTGTGTTGGGATTTTCTGAGCTGGAAGATATTTGCTTTTTTCTTAGTGATGATCTCCACTGAACAAATAAAATATTACCTTTGAATAACTACCCCATTATCTGTTGCATATGCAATTATCTGTCTTGATAGATAAGGGACAGAAAAAATTAACAAAATTTTCACTTAACAGGTAGGGTTGGCCAAAATATCATGGTCTAAATGTCAGAAAAAATGCAGTGGTTTTGAGCACAAATACAGATTTAGAGGTTGCATGTTTCATAAATCAAACTGTACAAGATTTTTCAGAATTTTACAGAAAATTAAATAAATATATTTTAATCAAATCATGCTGGTTTCAGAAAACTGAGCTGCTTTTTTCTACTGTGGGGAAGAAATTCAGGACAGAATCTGTCCTGGAATAATTTGCGTAGATATAATTTTCCTGTGTGTATATAAATAATTCAGTTACATACCCTTTCAGAAATATCCAGGTCTACCTTTGTTTAAGATCAGTGTAGGCAATATATAAAGAACTGTAGAAAACATTTGCCTTTCAACATAGCTAAGCCTGGGTGGATCCAAGTTCAGCTGAGGTCTATGCTCTGAGCATAGAAGAGTTGGAGAGACGTAGACTTCTCACCGAAGTCTGAAGAAAACCATGGCTATGAAGACTGGACTGAAGCCTGTCTCCATTCCCCCTTCAAGTGAGGACTCTGTGCATGCAAAAATAAGTGGGCAATGGAGGCAGAAAAGCAACCTGGCTGCTGATGGTTAGAGAATTTATTTAGAACAGGAGACACATAGACTCTGGCACAGCTCTCAAATTTTTGTCAGCTAGTACCTTCAGTTCGTGTGTGCTTTACAGTGCCAGAGAAAAACTGTTACTGACAAGCTCATGTTTGAAAAGAAAGCAACAAGATGTAAACAATTTATTAAAAAAAAAAAAATTCAATACTTAGAAACTGAGTGAAATGAACCCTTTCTTATAAGAAATAAAAACATAAAAAATACCTCATATTATTTGCAAAATAATCTGTGCAATTAGATCAGAAAAATACTACCTGCATATACTAACACCAATATTTTTGCACTCAAGAAATTACTGGAGAAACAAATAAGGAAAGAAACAAGACAGATTAATTATATAATTGATCTAATGCAACCTTCTGAGGAATAATTGATATGCTCTCATTACCATAACAACTAATTCACATGACAAAACTGATACATGACACCTTCTTAGAAGCCAGTTAAAAATCACTACTAATCATGCCATTCTGCATTATGGCAAATCGGATGAATAAAAGCCTATTTGTAAAGCATTTAATATCGTCATTTTTCATAGTTCCTTGAATGGAATACTAATGGACATCACAGTTAAGAGTGAAATGTCTCTGAAAAGAAGAAAGAAGTCCCAGCATAATACAAGATTCATAACTGTGAAAAATACAGTGTCTACAGATACATCAACATAACAGGTGATTTTTTTTTCTAAATGGGAAGAGAATTCAGAATAGTCATTAGAACAAGATGCCAACAGGACTGCCATGCCATGGACAGACATTAGGCAGTTTTAAATGGAAATTTAAATAATTCTCATTTCAGTGCTTTGCATTTTCATATTTTTAGGTGATTAAAAGCACTAAATTAATTACATTACAATGACTTTAAGAGGGCCAAAATTATCATTCACTTCCCAGGAGGGAAGCTGCTTTCACAATACATTTTCTTCCTTTTCATAATCGTCCTGAGAAGTTCCTACAGTCATGGAAAAGGCAGTAGCTTTTAAGAACTCAAGAGAGGGAAAAATGCATTAGCTAGGTATCCTTAATAAGGGCAAAGGATGACATTTTAAAAGGTTAAATTGGGTAAATTAATTGGCAGCACCAGGTAAAGATATCGGTCCAATTTAACAAATAGCAACTTTTTCATACAGTTCCAATGCATTTTGTAACACTCTACAATTGGTTCTGGTAGCTGTTCTCAGGCTTAGTAGGCTTTCTTCCATCAGGTGAGGAAAAAGGACATTATTTATTCAAATTCAATGTGTCAAAAGTGTATCAGCTGCTTAATGTATAGGAATATCTGCAGGAACAAGAACGAGAACAGCCAACTGTTTTTTTGAACAAAAATTATAGGAGCTTTTGGGTATTCAGAACAAAGTGTTGTGGGTTTTCATAACATGACAGAAACAATTTTAAAATCTAATTTTGACACAGCATGACTCAGTGATATGCCTCCCAGGTTCTACCCCATCATCTCCACTAAGCCCATTTTCCCTGCTTCTTATATCATATTTTTTCAAGCAATTTCCCAGCCATCTTTTTCCATGGATGAAATGCGACAAAGAGTAAAAGTCTTCTCCTGATATGCCAGAATATACATATGTAATAGATTTAGTTTCTAAATAACCATATTTGAGCCTGAGACTCTGAACATGCAAGTCACTTATTTTAAAGGAAAAGTTCTTACACTCACACTGTATGTTTATGCAACTAGTATTCCCATGACTTAAATTAAATTTGTTAAGGATAAAAATGCAAAGTCTACCCCTAATGCTTAGAAGAAAGCATTTTTCCCCTTTTGAACATTTTTATTTGACAGATACAGACAAAAAACATTACTGTGTACTGTGTACTCATATTCATTTTCAGTATTGAGTGTTGTTCAGTTCAAAAGTTCTCCAGAGAAAAGGGGGGAGAAGTCCCTACAAATTGCAGAAGACAAAATAGCAATTAAATATGCCATCACTAGTATCATCCAGAAAAAATGTGCAACTTTGGGGAAAACCTAGAGAGCTGCAGGAAATATCTTTAGTAATCTAGCCTTTCTCTGGGAACTGATACTCACCAATCCCATGACCTGGTGTTTCTCATATTTAGAGCCTTCCTGTCATAAGGATGATACAGCACAGAGAATTGCTCTGATGGAGTGTTACATAAGTAGGAAAGGATGGTCTCCACTCATACGAAACTGTCACTGCTGACTGGTGCATAAATGAATGAAAGCTTTCTCTGATGGTGTTGGATAAGAAAAGTGTATCAGTCATTGTAAGATCTGTGTGGGCATTGCAGCTGGGTGAGATGTTGATACCTTTCCTCAGCAGACTTCACTGCACTGAGTCCAGGCTCCTACATTTGATTGGTAGCAAAACTCCACTATGATGTTGCAGTCAAACGGGGTCAGTAACAGTCCAGCAAGGTGGATTTATACACCCAGCCAAAAAAAATTCAAAAATGTTGTTCCCATTCTCAAACTATAAAAGGCCTAGGGGATCAAAAGTCAGCTTCACTGTCTGAAGATTTTATATTGCCAAATTTCAATTTTCTACCCTAGAAGAAAGGTTCAGCCAAGAGAGAAAAGGAAAAAAAACCCAGGAAAAAATTATGATGAGCTTTTAGAACAAAGGTTCACAAACATACTGTTGTATTCAGTGTTAAATAATTTTGATTTAATATGCTAGACAGAGATACCACCCTGAAGTCTAATTATCCCCTCTCCTTACACTTTGTCTGCGCTCCAAAAATCTGCAATAAAACATGTGTGGCTTTCATTTACTTGGAAGGATCAGAAGACCAGATGAGGCATAGCTACATGGAGGTAGAAATGCTATTTTATTCGCCTTGCAGAAGCTGGTAGAAAGGTCTGCCAAGTCCTAGGCTGCTGAGGCCTCAGGAGAGCAACCTGGAATCCAGTTGGCTTCTTTTCCATGATCCATTTCCAAAAGGAAAAATGCCTTCCCAACCAGCTTTTGCACAGCTGAATGAGCCATGGAGAACTAACCAGAATTTTTACTTCAGTAGGAGCTGAAGGAGTTTAGTGCAGCTTCAGCAAGCAACTTTCTTTTTGCATACTCTCTAGTAAAATGAATGTCTGATTCATAAGGCTGAGACAGAAGCTAAGTTTAACCAACAGCATGCTGGAACACCAAATTTCACAGTTCCATGTATACCTGAGAGACGTGAGAGGCATCTACAGGCAAATGGAATTTCAGAGAGATTATGTTTGTAGGTATGCCAGATCTTTCAGACACCTTCAGCATTTGTTCAAAGTGCTTTTGTTCATGACTCAGTCTTTATTGGCATATCTTGATTGATTTATATCCCTAGATCAGACAGAAAACACACTTTCTTTGTCTTTTAAGACAAGAATTAACAAAACCAAGTAGTGCCAGAATTCAGAGTCATGCATAGGGTTTTTCTGGACTTAGGCTTTAACCTAAAAAATATGGAGTGGTAGATTTGGTTAATGCTCTGAACTATCTGTAGATTTCCAGGCCTCCTTAAATGGAAATAGCTTTGGTGAATACATCACTCCACTTTACAATTATGTTGTAAGTGTAAGCAGAATATGAATAAACAGAAATACAGATTTCACCCTTAGGCTACAAACACAGGACCCAAGGACTGCATAACCAAACAATTTACAGTAATCTTGACTATGTTCTCTTCTTAGCAGATATCTAATAGAATGCTGTGATAGAAATTTCTTTTAACCTGCTCTATTCCTTTGAAATCAACATTATCTTGGAATTAGCCTTAAGCTGTTTTTCAACTGAAGCAGTCAATGGAGAGCACCAACAGTGTTAAAATGAAATAAGCCAAATAAGTAGCTGGGCAAAATCAAGAATAATAAATTAAATTACCTTATGCTCAATTTCAACCTCTCTGTCTTGACCCCCAGTCCATGGAGCCAGATGTGAAACAGACAACTTTACGACCTAAGAAAAAAAGAAAGTATTGCTCTATTGCCAAATTTTGCTGCTTTAAATTACAATTAAATCGTATTTGTCAAAAATAAGCAAAAATTGTTTGGTTTCATGAGCCCACAGTTATTTTGCAGTTATTTTGTGTAAAACAGTTATTTTATTCTAAGGAATTTGTTAGAACTTTGCCTCTCAGGAATAGCATGATGCACAGACAATTCTCTGTCATGAGGAGATTAAAAGTAGAGAGGTATCTTGGAAGCAGTTCACAAAAATCCTTTAAAAGTCTTTGAGACACACAGTAGCCTTCCACACTCTGCAAGGGAGCCCGATGGTCAGAAATGTAGGTTTGCACACCATAGGTAAGAGATGAGAAACTCTGGAAGCTATTGAACAGTGAATTTTCACAGCAGACCAGCACAAACATATTTAGCACAGGGCTTTCTGTCACCATGAAATGTCAAAAGAAATTTGAGAACATTCAGCAAACTGCTCTGTGGTTTGCTTGTGCTCCTTTCTTCCCCTTAGTTTCTCTACTGAATTAAATGAGTTGCATGTCATGAAAACTGTCCTTATATTACACTGGAAAGCATTATCTAATAGTACTTGAGCAAACAAAGTTTTGCTGACCTTAGTTTTTTACTCATGTGGCCTTATAGAAAAAGTCATTCAGAATAGCAACACAAAAGAAGTAATGAAGAAAATTTCCATTTAGGTGGCTAATCCCCTGTGGATCGGTGTGTCAGAGTATATGGATAGAGGGGTCATTGACCTTTATCTTCAGCTGCGTTCCTCACGATAAGAAACACTACAGGAGAGTCAAAACAACAAAGCATAATTAAACAAAATGCCTCATAACCAGCTGTTTTCTGAAGAGTCAGTACTTAAACGTCATTGAAAGTTCAGCATCAACCAAAAATTACAGCCCAGTCATATATAACATATGGGTGCGATTTATCTTCTGGGTTAAGAGAAAAGCTTAAAAACACCTGTGATAACAGCTAGCAAATGTTGGCTTTACAATGATTTCCCTAAAGTTTCCATCATTTCTTTCTTAGGGTTCAGTAATAGCTGTTTTGTATTCATTCCTAGCAATCACAGCTATGGGGGAAGACAATAAAATATCTGAAATACATTAAGTTTGGAACTGCTCACATATAACTTTTTCTTATTATATAAAAGCAAATAAAGGCTTAGATACCAGTCACACAAACACACATCTGCATAAATCCCAACCACAAAAAAAAAAAAAAAAAAAAAAAAAAAAAAAAGTAGCATTTTTCTCCAGGCTTAGCATAAACCTGTATCCTTTAAATATCAGACAACAGGGTCTGGGTTAGCACTGGTGATGTCAGTAGGAATATTGACAGGCAAATAGAAAAAAGGCTATGAAGAACATGCATATAAAAATCAAATTATTATACTCACTCAAAAACGCTCTTAGAATGCTGCTAATTAAGCAAGAATGAAAAACGCTGGTTTGAAAAGTGAAAAGAAACAAATGCAATTTTAAAAATATCCAATCTTAAAATAATGTTGGAAGTATTTGACAGCGTTTTCATTTCTTTTCCTAAAGCATCACAGAGAGGTGTCTCTGATAAAGGCACACAGAGATAGTAGTCATGTTTTTGTCTATATTAATATGAAATATCAGAGAAAATTAAAGACTTAAGTCTTTTTTGCCTAGCGCTAGATCTGGCTAGCTCTTGTTCATTTTGAAAGCTTTGTTTCTATTTTAGGGGTTTTTTTTTGTTTTCCTCATCTTGAAATTATTCACTGTGCTGTTCCTCACATGCTTAAAACATTTGTAGACCATTCCCAAACTAGCATTTAATGAAAGCAGGTTATTCTGATTGAAGGATGGTAGCTGCTTCATGCTGTGGTTTGGGGTTTGCCTCTCTGACAGCTGTATTAAGGCATCTACTTTTACCCTTTCATGAGGCCTTCAGCATTACCTGGTATGGGACTAAAAATCATACAAGCTCTCCCTTCTCCAGAGTAAGGAACAGCAAATAGGCAATATCAGAAAAGCTGGAGCAGATGTAGGAGGCATGATTTATTCTGCCTCAGTGCAAGACTACCACAAAAGAATGTATTTTTTATAATGTGTCACAAGTAGGTTTGTAACAACATAAACAAAATACACAGCAGCCATGCCAGAAGTGATCATAAATACATGTTTAGCATAGCAGCTATAACTTCCACATCATCATACAAGAGCAAATTCTTGTCACACTCTTGTAGGTGAAAAAAAATATGCTCTCTAAAATGTTTCACATGAAAATTCAATGCTCCCATTACCAGAGAGTGCCGTTCTCACAGGACAAATAAGACTGCAGTCTGAAAACTATTTTAATAAATCAAAACTAAATGTGCTGCTGTCTATACTCCCTTTAAAGGCTTATTTTGACTCTGACTTGGAGTTTTGTAGAGCAGATGTGGCAGTGAGCATATATGCACACGCTCTTTTTTCCTTTTCTGCCTCTCTTTAAACATACTAGAGAGAAAACAAGGTACACTTGCTCACAGCAGTTCCCAGTTCCAGAGAATCCTGAAAGCACTTTCTAACCCCTACTTTTACTAATAAATGTGATATGAAGAACAGCCAAGTTTAAAGTCTATCCAATAAAACACAAAGTGGATATAATGTGAGTTGGGGTCTATTCCCTTTTCTGCCCCCTCTGGAGTCTTGAACTCAGGCCTGTTGAGGAGAATGAAAGTCTCGTTCTTCACAGTTTCTCCTTAGTATTCTTAATCAGTAATTATTTGCCATGGAAAGGCAAGTTTAAGGTGAGTTTGGGATTTTTCCAGCTGCATGTCTTTATTGTTCCTATATTACTCTCACATCTCACTTCTATTGAATATATATCTTACTTTTTTAAAACTGTCTTAAGGAATTTTTGTTTCCTTACTTGTTTGCAATCAAGCATGGAAATGCACTGCTTTTTTGTTTTCTTCTACTGTTAACACTTCAAATATTAAGCATTTATTCAACCTTGTATTTCTGGTTGTTCACTCCATCTATTTAGTCCTTCCCTTTTCTCTTGGTATCCAGGGAGTCAGGGCTTCTGAAGTGAGTTCAGATGGTTATCTGCAATTTCTCTTTGCAGTGCTCTTCGAGGTCAAATCCATTACAGCATATGCTCAGACTGACTTTCTACACTTAACTCTGCCAGGCTTACCGTGACACACTCAGCAGTTCACCTCAGAACCTGCTATCCATAGATACAGTAGATGTTAAATTTCATATATAAAAATGACCTGTTTCCTGTCTCCTCTTCACTTTAAAAAGTCTTCTGAATGGAGGGATGCTTTTGAGGAAAAAAAAATAAAAAAGAGGCTAATTGGTAACACCACATCCAAACTTAAATACATCCACAAATAATACATTCCTATAACATACAATACAGCCAGAGTTGGGAAGTTTAATCACACTGGCCATCCCAAAAACATTAGAGGTGGCTTTTCTTTCTCTCATGCCATACCCACTGAGAAAGAAATGTATATCAGTAAATAAAGCACCTTAAATATTTGAAGCTGATTTGTAATGGAAATTACATCACCAAGAAAACATTATTTTCTTATGCCTCACAATCTTAGGTAAACTGGTATATATATGGCAGGTTTTTTATATACATTAATAGATTTAAAATCCATCACAGACATACTACTGAAACAGCCAGTCTCAGGTACCTGCAATTTGCATTCCAGCTGTAGATTAATACATCAGCCTTTTGGATTTGCAGGTAGGGGATTCTTCTTCATCAATTTTCAGAGGGTTTTTTCCTAATCTAGTTAAGATGGATGTGATAACCGTTGTTAGGAAAAAACACCAATAGGACAGGAGTGAAGGAATTTCAATCTTTGAAATTATGTTTGTATTCTAAATTTGGTTGGTGTTCCAGGTTACCCAGCCTAACAGTGACCAGGATGGCAAGATGGCTCTTATAAGCAGACTGAAAATGGCTCATCCTCAGTTAAAATATTCCAATGCTCATCTGTCCCCTCTCCCCAAAACAACAAAAAAGAGCCAAAGTTGGAAAGCAGGGCGAGGCAGAGAGGCTGATGAGACTAATGCACTCCATATCAAGCAAGACTATCTTGCCATGATTGTGACACTTATATTTTGGAAACAGATACTTCCAAGGACAGCCAGAGGATCACTTATCCTGAAGATATACTGTCTCTCCCCACTCCTCATCATCTACAAGAGGTATAAATTTTTACACCTTCTGAGCATTCATCAGCTTCTTCTCCCAGGGCCTGGTGTTACCTTTGGTCTTAAAATGGAGGTTCACTGTCATTGATCCAGCAGACACTTTGCTAACAGTAAGGATGGATGGAAAATTTGAAGACTAAGGGTTTAAAGATAAGCTCACTTCTATCTTTTCCATTCATCTCCTATTACAAGCTTATCATTCAGACCTCAAATGTGCCTTAGTTGAGCATGCTAAAAGTTTCCACCCTAAATCTGCAGCTATTTCACCAAAAGCCAACAAAAACACCCCGGAATGTTTCATGACCATAAAGAGTAAAAAAATCAGCTCTAAATTTTAGAAAAGCAAAAAGTAAAATATGTGTCCATATCATCAAAGAACCATAAAGTTCTCTCAACTATTCAGAAAAGTGCCTTTGATTTACAGTAAAAGGTGTTTTATATCTCAGAGGTACAGTGTAGTAGCTTGATTATTATCATGTAATGTGGCATTTGCTAAGATAACAACGGGTTTTTTGTGAACACTTGAGTCAATAAGCACATGAAATCCCTGCATTTTGTCAGTGTCTGTGTTATTACTGCCCTTTGGCTGGAGTAATTATATCTTTGTTCTTTTCAGAAAACTTACCCAGTGTTTTCTTTTTCTTTATTATGTCTTCTGTAATTATATTTAATTTCTCACCTTTTGTCAGTCTGCTTCTTATTGTTTGCATTCTTGTGATATGAAATGAGCTGCATTAGACTGCTTAAAGTGCTTGGTTATCAATACTGTGTTGGGTAAAATTATCTGAATGAATTAGCCAAAATTATAATATTTCACTTTCCCTTTGAAATTCAAATATTATTATCCAAAAATAGATATTTCACAAGAATATCATGCTCAAGTTTCTAAATAAATGTTAGGAAGGAAGAAGATGCATTACCTGATCCCCAGCAGGTGAAGCATTAGCTAACCAACTGTGCAGTCTCTTCTACCTACTAAGTTGTTACCAGAAGGTCTAAAGAAGGATAAAGACTGCTTGGAATTTCTATAGGATATACATCAGAGGATTAAAATATAGAGAGCAGAATTTGGAAGACTGGTATCTGTTTCCTGGCTTTGCCATATTCTGGTTGTGTGGCCCTGAATGAACCTTTGGATCCTTATGCCTTACACTGGTAAATGGGGCCAGCACTACTAACTTACACCCTCCCTTTCTTGCCCAGCTTAAGTTTTGCACTTTTCTAGGCACTGAGTTTTTGCAGACATAATTTTTTGCAGACAATTCCAGACTCTAAATAATAATTCTAAAAATAATCATTTTTCAGCTCATAAGAGAAAATCCAAACTGCGTAAACTGATGATATATACATGACTGAAGTCAATTAGGCTGCTTAAGGTTAGGGAGACTCTTAAAGAGTTTACTGATTCAGGGTCTTACACTCTTAGGAAAACATTGATTCATAGCTTGAGGTAATGGTTATTTTGCTTTTTATTTCAGTGCATGCTTATTTATAAAGGATTTCCTGTCTGAGCAGACCTTATGGCCTTCACTATGCTGAGTTTCTGCTCAGTAATCCCAACAGTTTATAAAGATTTCTAAATATGTAATTAAAAACTTTTACATGTAGCAATTGGACCTGTCAAGGGATTGAAATGGGAGGAACACAAATCTTTTTGCTGAAAGCTTAATGGTCTCAAGTGCATCCGCAGTGTTTGAAAGATTCTGTTTAAAAGTCATTTATGGATTCCTTTGTGAATGTGTGGAATGACTGTTTTTTCCTGATCTTTTGCTTCCACACTCAGATAAGAACACTAAGGAAAGGGAGAAGGAAATATTTCAGGTGGCATTGAAGGAAAAGGAGCAGAAGTAACAGAACCTCTTTAAGTGGAGCATCATGTACAAGCAGACAGCTCAGGAAAACCAGGTTTTTAGCACTGCTGTTGAAACCACTGAGTAACAAGTCAAGTGCCTCTGATGTACTAACAGTTCATCCACTCTGATTAGACACCCAGATGAGAAAGGGCTGTGACATTCTTAAAGATAAGAATATCTCCCTGGCTGTACTAATGTAAGAAAAGGCCAGGAGCAGAAACACAAAACATACTGCTCTATATGGTTGGAGAAGGCTTCTCAGGTGGGAATAGAAGTCAGAAACAGATTAAAAGAATCCAGCACTGAACACACAAGTGACCTGGTTTGTTGCTTCAGGTAGATGTGTATTCTTCTTGCACAAGGCACAGCATATTTATATCTCTCAGCCTCATGCAGTCTGCATGTTCCTCCTGTTCCCAACCACGAGGATTGCCTCAAGAGGTGAGCTGAAACTTCAAATCCTCACAGGCAGGAGTCATGAGGGCTGAATCTGATTTGGACTGCCTTATAGACCAAAGGTGGTGTGCTGTAGACTGCTGTGTCTGTGAATAAGGAATGGCGCTGGCAAGAGAAGGTGGGAGAGTAGAGGAAGGAGAGTTGCTGTGGCCTCCTCCTGTGGGGCAGAGCATCTGGACCAGCTGTGCTGGTACCCAAGCATAGACACCCTGGCATGCCCAGCAAGCAGGCAGCCAGCAAGATGCCAGGGCTGCACTGCATGGGCCCCTTGGCTGTCACCTGATATTTGCTCATGAGATAAGAGGATTAACCTTGCAATATCCATGCTGAGGAAAACAGAGATGCACCCTGAGGTATCTGTTCTGGCTTCCATCTAATGAAAGCTGAGAAATATTTGTGCTGATGCTGTGACCATTGCCAGCACCCACACTGTGCAAATCCCACAGATAAGCCAAGGACCTAAGTTTCTATTAGTCTCAAGCTGGCATTTTTTACAAGCATAAAAATTCTGGTATAAAACAATGTTCATTCACCTGTTTTTGAAGCCTGCCAAATGGGCACATTGCAAAGAAGAGAGATATGTGAGTCTCCAAATTAAATTTGTGCCATCTGGGAGCAGGGTAATGGCTTTCAGCTTAGCAGGCCAGGAGGTTCATGAAGCAGCCCAGGAGTTTGACAAGGCATTTCTACCTTCAGGAGCAACAGAATTTTACTGGTCAACTTTGAATGATCTTTTGCTGCATTATAATGCACCTGCCAAAAGGTTTAACTAATTTTATGTTTTCTGAGCATACACATATTGACTTTTCTGATAACCTTTAGCAGCAAAATCATGCATGAAAGCTCACTGAACATATGCTAAACATTTAAAAAAAAACACTCTACTCCCTTTCCTATATCCTACACACTGATGCTTTTTGCATATTTAGCAAGAATCTTTGTGGCTTCACAGGATTTAGATAAATGCCCAAGTGTCAGCATGAAACCCTAGTAAAAAGAAGATCCAGTGTGGGGGTTGCCTCCGGGCTGAGACATAAAATAACAATGCTTAAGAATTTATTTTGAACCAATTTATTGTGAACCAATCTGAGACATCTATTTGTGTGCACGCCTTCCACAGGAGCACACAGGTGATGGTGAGGATGAGATCAGCACACAGATATTGAGAGCTGCATGGTAGGCATGCAGCAGCATGTTCAGCTGCCAGAGCATGATTTTGTATCTGGGCCCAATTGCATAACCTGTGCTAGGTTAATGTGCAGAGGTTTTCTGCTGCCCATCTGCTTATATGGGTATAAGGTGGTGATGTCAGATATTAAACATCAGTCAGCAGCTCTAAGAGTCCTTTTATCTAGTCTTTATATTACACTGTGTGTAGGGACTCCATCTGCAATGATGACTTCACCATGTTAGACATACAGCAAATGACAGTCCCTGGCTTAAGGGATTTTCACAAAAGAGGCAGAGGCAGCAGGTGGATTGTCTCACCTAACTTCAACCATTTAAAAGCAGCTCAGAGCCTGAGCTAGTTACTTAGGGCCCATTTCTAAGAGAAAAATCTTGTACTTGAGGGGACATTTTTCTCAGCTGTTTAGACACTGCTTTTACCTGAGATTAATGTCTCTTCCACCAGCTTCTGTAAATATAGGAAGAGCCAAGAGAATTATCTTGACACCCAGCCCTTGCAGGACTGAGAGTTAGGTAAGATATTTCTATGACCAAAACCAGGAAATACAGACATTACACCCATGCAGCCAACAGAGAGCTGGGGCACAGGGATAACACCATCAGCTGCCAGGGAGATGTGCACTTGTCCCAGACCTGAGCCCAGATCATTTGAGGAAAAAAGCTTCAGGTTCTCCTTAGGGCATGGGAGAAGGCAGTTCCACACAGATGCAGGAGCCGGGTCTCCCTCTCCCTGTGGAGTTTCATCTGCCACTCGGTCCCAAAGTGGAGTCACAAGAGTCCCTGCTGTGCCTGCAATTCTCTGTGAAGGATTTCTCATTTCACACACCAAATGCATGGTTGGCTCCCCACGAAGCAGAATAATTCATTATGTTTAGTAAACCAGGAGCTCGGATGCATAATGCTAACCACTATTAACTATGGATCAGTTGCTAAAAAACAAGACAGTTGATTTCAAGAAAAAGGAAGAATAATGAGTAACTGCAACATTACCTACAATTAATTACTGTGATTGTCAGTTACAAACAATTACAAGCCTTTCTTTTGTTGTTGTTTTAATGTCGCTGTTGATGCCCACTGTTGATGCTAGCTGTGCTGGGAACTCCCCAAGCCGTGTGCTACATTGTTCACTGCTTTGTGGACTCACATTCAGGGAGCCATTTGGCCTGCAAACTTCCTAGATTGTCTGTAAACACAGTGAAAGGAGAAAGGTGTTGCATGAAACCTAGAGAGTGCACCTGAATGCTAATGATTTAAATGTCATGACAGAAACGCAAGACCAACACTTCATGCTGCCCTTTAGAAAGGATATTTACTTCTGTAACATTTCTAACAGAAAAATATAGTGTAACTTTTTCTGTCAATACTTAATTTATTTTGTAACAAATTACTGGTGTATTACTTGCACTTCTGGTTTAATCCACAGTTGTGCTTTTCACAAGTTCTCCCTGCCCTAGAGGTTCTGTACTGGTTGGATTGGTTAAAATATTTGCTGTCTGAGGTTTCTGTATACTTAAAGTTCTATAACAATGAAGATATTTGGACCAAGAAACAGCTTTCATTCCCCTCCAAATACCCCCAAGTTATTTATTTTGCTATTTTGGTTTTATGTTACCTCAGACTGAAGGGATTTCTAGTACCAGTAAAGAACAAACTGGAGATAATAGAGCTATAATGCATATAGCTTCTTTTTTCTCTTTTTTAATTTGCATTGCACCCATGATAAAAATCAACAATGCCATTAAAATCAGGGCTAAGACTCTAGTCAAACTTTCATACTCCCACTGTAGTTAGGAATTACAGCAGTTAGGAATTACTTGCACACAAGACACGCATCACTATAATGGAGCTGTGGATTACAGCATATGACACTGCAGCTTATTTGCAATCTGATTTCAGATTTCTGCAATGCAGATCCAAAGAATCAGAAGAGAAACTATCTTTTACTCCTACAGTTTGAGTCTGATTCACTTTGGCAGTGATTGAGAGTTATCATAAGATGGCTGTTTGAGCATCCATGTAAAATGAGATGGATTTAGTTTATTTACGTGGTGGGCCTATCCTTCATAACTGATGAGTGCCTGCAGCCAGAATAACTTTTCACATATGATACAAACTGGTACTGATGGGTGAATTTCTAAGTTCTAAGTTTTTATAATACTGTAAAAGAAAGGACTATTTTCCTCAAGCTCCATTCATGCATAACCTCAGAGGACTTCAGTTATGTTTCTCCAGCAAATGCCATGGAAGCATTACTGTGCCTGTCAGATTAGCCTGTTCCACCAAGGCCATACACAAAATGGAGAGGGCAGAGCAGTGAGAAGAAACTACCTAATCTCTCATCCAGCTTTAAGTTTAAGCCACCAAGCCATTCTTCAAAAACAACAATGAATGTCAATTCTTCTCATTTTTGTTTAAATAATGCATTACATGTGCCCCATTCCTATGTGGCCACTGTCTCCTAATGCAGGTTTTGGAAGGGCAGATCCAAGACGGACCTGACAGAGTCAGCAGAATCAAGGTGCCTGAGCAGGTTGTTTCTTGTCTGCCCTTCAGTTATCACTTTCTCTTCAGCTCACCACTTCCTCTCCAGCACCACACCCTGGATTTCACAGAGAAGTGCAGATTTGTTAGATAGTTAAATGGCCCTTATCCCAGTCCCTTTCCTTATTTCATAAAGGACAAGACAAGGTACCAAGTAAGAACCCTTGCAGCCACACAGAGGCAGTGACCCCAAAGTGCTGCCCAGGCAGAGATGGAGCAGAATGTCCACCAGCTCTGGGCAGGCACCATTTCCCACATGGTAAAGTGGTGGGAAAGGAAGTTCATGACCACTGGCTCATGCTGGCTGTTCCAGGAAAGGTAAGCCTCCAGGACAGGTCAGTGTGCCTTTGCTGTGCGGGCACAACTGTGCTACCTTCCCTTCCCTCCTGACCCAGCAGGGGAAGGAATTGGGGAGGGTATAAATATGAAAATACTTTTCCTAAGTCTTTTCACAGTACCTTCTAATCCATGGCACCCCCATCTATCCTATGCTTCCATGCTGTCTGAAGCACTTCTCTTCTGGAAGAAGAAAAGAAAGTGGAAAGTTCTCCAATGTTTCTGAGGTTCAGAGATAATTTGTCATAGCACATACTCTTTCTGCTACATTCGTATTTCAGGGGACAGAGAATTTTCAGTAAACAGGGCCCCATTTTGGCCCCATTGCTGTGAGGGGGGAACTGTTGAAGGAAGCAAAATCTCATCTCTGCTCCTGAGAGTGTACTAACATCTTTTCCAGTAGAGGTGCACAATTATTTACCGGCCTTTTACAATGCAAACTCTGGTAGGTAAATGCACACTGAAGGCTTTTAAGAGTGAACATTATTGAACCACTGGGCTGACATCTCAAAGCAGCAATAGTCTGTTGTGTAAATACATGCACAGGGACTGTTCCAGGTCCTCTTTTAACACTCTCAGCATGCAAAGAGAGTGCTTCAACACCCAGTGTGAGATGATCATTTCCAATTCTTTCGTTCAGAGAATTCCCCAAAGGTGGCCCTGGGCCATCTATTTTTTGGAACAATGTCAGCAGTATGCACATTATGCCTGTAAAGAATGACGCTGTTACTGAATCACGGAAAGAAGAAAGCCGTCTAATACACTCAGCCCAGAAGGAGACAAAACTATTTTTACCAGCCAGAAATAAATCTCAAACACAGTAGCTTTAAAGATCTACTGAAAATACAGACATTGTCTCTGATATGTAATAGCTGTGCAGATGGAGAAATCTCTTTAGTGGTTTTTACTGCTTCTGTGGAAAATGGGGCATGACTGTCCCTCGGCTGGGTTTGCTCACAGGCAGCCCGTGCCTCCCTCCTCTCCCTCCCCTTGCACACTGTCGTGGCTGGCAGTGGTCCCAGCAGACACGTGTCCTGCGGCTTCGCTGCGTTACCGAAACAAGCCCTGGTACAACAAAGGCCCTGCAAGCAGCTGAAAACCTCAATATTTCTCCCCTCTGTTTGCCCCCAAAACCAGACCTAAGCTAATTAGGCTTTGGAAACAGCACAAATTGCACAGGATTGTAGCCCTAGACAGCTCCTGTACTCCTGCCTCCTTGGTGCCTAAAAGGGCAGCCTAATTAATTGGCTTTATTGAGTCTCTTCCTGGGTGCAGGGTGTTGATGAATTAGCTGATAAAAACAGAAGAGAATCTAGCACTTAGAGAAAATGACAATATCAGGAGTAGGCAGGGTGCTTTGTGTTACGTGTCACAGCTCATCACAGAGAGCAGTGGCTGATATCTTTATTAGCTCTTAACTTGGTATACAGTCCTGTGTGTGTGCATCTCCCTGAGCCCTGAGGAAAAGAAGGAAAGATCAGATGTGCAGAAGGTAATTTGAACATCTTAATATAGTACACAGTGTTTCGGTATCCTATGGATTGGAAAACTATTGGAAAATAGATGCTAGAAAGTTTTAAAGTATTTTACTATATATGGACAACTGTTTATAACTGTGTGTGAACAACCTTGGAAAGAATTATGTTTTAATGCTATTTTACTGAAATTCTTTTTAAAATTACATATTTGTAAGTGTTTGGCCTTAAAAAAATCTTTTACAGATTCTGATGGTATAGTGAGGTCAAGCTGCAGTCTTACAGGCAAGTACAATATAAATGAAATAATGAAAACTAATTTCAACCATTTCCTGTAGAACATAACTGGTAGAATATATCACCTCCAAATGCAAAAAAAAAATTATCAGGAAAGGCTTTGCTCATGTAAGACCCACCACAGAGCTAAAGGAAAGGGTACGTGCTGCTTTTGTAAAATGTCAGAAATCAATTTCACAGTGTTAATGATCTCTCAATGCCCACTTCGTATTTAATGAGTGAGCTACTAACATTGTCTGTAAAAGATAACCTGCCTTTGATTTATATCATATCTGTATGTTGTTCAGTTGGGAGAATCGTCTAGATGAGAAAATTTCTAAAGTCTAAACAATGTGAGGACTGAAAGCTAAGCACACACAGAACTGTTCAATGGGGTCAAAGAAAGACTGAGTATTCCCATCAGCTGTGAATTCATCCAGCTGTGTCATCTGCTCTGGTACCATTTGAGCCTCTTATGCAGCAAAAACCTTCCACATGTATATCTCCTCCCATTCTGAATTAGTTTACTAAGGACCTTGGTCCCAACCTTCACTGATTCCCATAAGAGCCAATTCTCTAATTTTCAAAGGTTTTTCTGTCTCTTTTATTAATCTGTTTATTTCTGCAAGTGAATTACTGCAAGCCTAAACTAAAACCACACCTGTTTCAATAGACACTGTGCAAGCCTCTGCTTACAGCTCTGCAGATTTATTTCTATATTGACCTAATTAACATTTCTCTGTTTAACTTTTCAGTGCCCATACAGCAAGATGAAGTTAGCTAAACACCATGAAGCATCCATGTTAGCTCAGCCAAGACCAGAAAACTTGTTTAACCACTAAACTTAAGCAGGAACAAATCTCATATTTTGAAATAAAAAGACTTTAGAAATTTATGCTCTGCTTCTTTGAAGCATATGAATTTGCTTAACAGAAAACTCTTCAAGAATTTGATAAGAGAGTCTTATAAAACCAAAAGTTTCTGATAAAATAGTCTTCTTATTCAGACTCTGTTCCCAGAAATGCAGTAGTTCTGATACTGTAAGTTTTAATATCAGTTCATGATGTGCTTCCCCCCCTCCTTCTTTTTTAAAAAAATTTGGAACCTCTTTCTAAAGCTTAAGATTTAATCTGTAAGTTATTTTTAAACAGAACTGTGGTGATTGATGCAATATTGGAGACTGCATGGATTTTAGGATTTTTCTTTTGTTAGATGTTGTCTTAGAGCAGCATCTAGTGGCACAATAGCTCTGCACCCTCCCTCAAAATAACTTGTGATGCAAGAGGTGTTGCTATGATAATTACTTATGACAGTTTTACACACACTCTCTCTCTGCAGGAGGCATTATCCCCAGCCATTCTGAGGTACCTCTTGCACACCTTTGCAGAATCTTTATTATATTCAGAGTGTAATCATTAAAAATTTGAACTTAGACCCTCTAGGTGACAAGAGGAAGAGTTGAGCACATTACCTTGCTTTTCGCAGCTGCACCTATCTGAAAATTCTACTTCTTTTGTCTTAGTTCATCCAGAAGTGTGTTTTCTGAATAAATTTATGCATTCTAAAGGGAAAATATACATTAACATTCTTTCCTGACACAGCATTCAATTTCTGTATTTGTACAGCTAGGAACTAAAGATTTGTCATCCTGATTGAAGCAGTTAATTGTTACTTATTTCTGTGGTCTCCTTGATTTCAATAGGAATCAATCCTATTCAACTGATTTCACATTGAATCAATTTCAATTATGTACTCAGAGAGTTGTAGTTGAACCTGAGAGTATTGTGGCAAAATTGCTTTGCTCTCTTTGAGTTGCTTTCCAAACACCCTCAGAATAAAACTCATACTGTAATATATTCTGGTTTAGTCTATACTCTCTGAAAAAGAAAGAAATTATTATGGTTTTAGACATATTCAAGTACCACTCAGGAACTAAAATCTAAGAGAAGGTTTTTTTAATTGCATTTTCTGCAATTAAATAGAATGCAAATTTAATACAATTTCTATTTACATTTACAGTAGTTTGACACAAAAAATAAGTTCAATATCTGACAATGAACAAAAAAATATTGCTTAGTACTTTAATAAATAAAATTTAAATTAAGGAATAGTGGTGTATAGATGTAATATATCATTTTCATTTACTTTCAAATTAACATCTCTTTAATTAAAAACAAAAATATTAATTATTTCTGAAGAAAATAATTTGAAAGAAAAAAAAAAAAGAACAATGAAAATGAAAGCCTGAAACTAGTAATTAGTTTAATAAGACTCTTTTGCTCATGACAGAAATTGGGCTGAAAGCACTTGGTGTATAAATTCCTACCTAAATGTGTTACAGATACTATTTTTAAGCAACAGTATTACTTTTTTGTTACTTTTTAAGTTTCTTCAGCTCAGACTGAGCCCAAAAATTCTTAAGAGCACATATATGTGTTTAATGCAAACTAAATGACAAACATCACGCCTGAGAAACAGCGGACAGTGTGTAAAGTGGGGGAGAGAGGTGAAAAAATGTACCACACCACCAGAAGCCCTCAAAATAAAGAGAAGGCTGCAGATCTACTCCTCCACCATAGGATGTCAAGTGAGCAATGCAACTCCAGGCAATATGCTGGGGGAAGGAGAGCTGAACTCATTTGCTTCACTGGCAAGCCCAGCTTTGATGGGTGCTCCTCAAGAATAAACAAGGCATACTTTCATTGTAAATTTACCAGAATTGCTAAATAAACAACATTTTAAAAGCACAATATATTGTTGAATCCAGCACAGATCCAATGATAAGCTTTGTGTCCCCCACATCATTCTGGCATGCTACATGATTTCTGTGAATTTTGGAAAAAGATGTCCAGTTCCACCTCATGCACATATTGGGGCACATAATTAAAGATTGGCAATAATTCTGTCCTCTGATGAAAGGCATTGATACTACATATTTTTAGCCACATAATTTAAACAACTTTTCTTTCTCAAGTCTGACCAATAGGCAGTGGAGAGAGAAACAGGTTCTTTTTCTGAAGGTGATTCAGACTATGTAAATCAGAACTTTCTGAAGAGCTGGGCTATAGGAAGAGTTAGGATAATAAGTTGATCATATCCTCTGCCTAGGACTGGATTATGTGAACACTTCCTTAAATTTTTTTATACTGATTCAGCTGCTCATTATGAGCTATTGTACTTGTACAATTTGAAGTGTAAAACTTGGTTAGGTTTGAAACATTTCCTTTCCTCCCATCTGCACAAAAAGTAGGATTTACTTCATCTATTTAAATAGAATTCTTTTATAACCCAAAGGCAGAAAGGCAGCTGAGCAGATTCTGCTGAATCCAAATAGTCTCTCAAGCATGAAAAGCTATGTCATAAAGGTCAGTGTTACAGGAATTAATGGAAGTACAATAACAGAATTTTTATAACAGAAATTGATCTGAAGCCTCCTGATGACTTCTCTGTAAAGCAGTAGGTTGAAGCTCTTTTCAGATAGAACTCTATTTAAATACATACTGAGAGTAAGCACCTTTGGAAGTTGAATTATTGGGTCTGACAAATTTGTAGATTATAAGCATATGGATAAAGACAACTTGAGAATATGTAACTACTACAGCTAATTGTGTTCAGAAGTCTTTCTGCCAAGTATTATGTTAGAATTGCTTCACCTTCTCAATAACTTATTGAAAGAGGAAAGAATATTTAATCATTTGCAGAGTGGCAGTATGTCTAAGACAACTCGCTGAATTGCAACCTTAACATTATAAATTTAGTATTGCATCATTCTTATCAAGATCACTGTCATTAGCTTATTTTTTTTATCTGTGTTTATTTTGGTTCTTACAGTCAGTACCACAGAAAAGATATTTTAGAAGGCTCGAGTTCCTTAGATCTTGTGGAAAAAAATTAACTTCCCTATGTTCTCCTGTGTCACAGTTTACTAACCTGATAACACTATTTGCCACATTTGAAGCCTAAGCAATGGGCATGTTTTGTTAGAGTTTTGCTAAATTGAATAAATTATAAAAATGCTATATTATTGATTTTAACAATAGGATTCAGATGTTTCACGGAAGAACTATATTGCATCAAACCATCCATTGTCTAAGAATATTGTTATGTATTTAGTGACAATTCACATGTAGCAAAGCATTCTTGCAAATGAAAAATTGCCCTGATTTACTGAGTTGGTTAAGGCTCAATAGTGGAAGGTATTGAGATACTCTGAATGACTTCCAACTACACTTCATATTATAAAAAAGCACCTATTAATAGTCTTGTAAGCTTTGCATACCGTGGTAAAACACTATAATTATATTTCCTTTTCACAGAAATTATTTTAGGAGTCCATATTTCTTCATAAATATTTGTTTTTAAAACTACCAAGAAACAAAATACATTCTAAACTAAACAAGTCAACACCAAACAACTCCCTAACTGTGGTTACAAGTCGTTGTAAGACCAGTTGATCTAAATTTCACATTCCAATCTGATATGGAAAACAGGGTAGCAGAAGTTCTCATTGACTCAAGATGGAGAAAAAAATAAAATGTATAATTTTAGAGTGCATGAGATATGCTTTCCAATGGTTGAGCTATTTGCAGAATTATGGAAAGAGAACTGTCTTCTGTCAGACTTCTGATGAGGAAATAACTGATACACAAGCCATTTTTAGTGCACAACTTGAAATGACTTAAAAGTTTCTAATTTTCCAACAGTAGTATATTTCTCTTTCATTGGATTCCCCACAATTACCCATCTAAAGTCAGGAGGCATTTTTGATATCCTATTCTACATAGCCCCTTATCAAATAAGCAATCATGAGCCTGCACCACATCCTACATCTTGAAGCCCAACCACTCACTGCAGATTATGGAGTCCTCCTGAACCAAAACTTCACTCATTACTTTATCAGGAGAGAGACTGTTTCAGGGTTCAGCCCTGGAAGAATTCATCAGTTATGATTTTTGCAAAATGTGGTCATAAGTTGTTTCACTAAGCATGGAGATTATACAATTAATGACAGACAGGTGAGGAAATTATCATGCCACCATCTGATGGTACTATTCTTATGCCACCATCTGATGGTACTATTTGGAAAAATCTATTAAAATAATATGGGTCAGCTAAGTGCAAATAATTACTTATCATGTGATCTCATTTAAAACTGCACACTGTATAAAATCTACTGTGCAGTAGAATACAGATATATATATATATATTTCACCTATTGGCTCTTAAATGCAAAGTGTGTTTGCATGCATATGTATACATTGAGAGAGAGAGAGAGAGAGAGAGAGAGGGGGAGAGTGAGAGAAGAGAGAGAGAGAAGCTAGAAAATGTCACAGAGCCATTTCTTTATAAAAAGGATGTTTTATTATTTGCCTTGATCTGGTTATTTTTGTTCAACAGACTCAGGCAGGTAAGTATTCTGCATTTGTAGAAATCCGAGCTGTGTAAAGTGACATTGAATAGGTCTGAAAGCCATCTACTCAGTTCCTACTCTCATGGCAATGCTTTATAACAGGTTGAGTTTCATCAGCTCCTGAATTGGAAAGATTGATTTGCTTGTCATGTCAAACAGAGTCTAAAGGAAGTTTAAGGAACAATTGACCCTGAGCAGATCTGCAGCAGAGTCTTCTGGGCATCTAGCAGAAAGCAGCTGAAGATTTTTAAGATAACTCAAATTGTCTCAGTTATGGAAAACAGCAACAGAGCTCACTGTGGACTGACTTGAGAGGATTTTCATAATTATGACTAAGAGAAAAGCTTCTTTAAAGCTGCATTTGCATAAATACAGTTAAATCTCCGCTTGGATATGCTTGGCAGAAAAAAAAGTCAATACAGATTTGGGATTGTATTGTTTTCATTCTTATTTTCACTTTTAAATATAGTTGTTCTAACTTAATTCACACTGGGATTCTTGCTGAATGTAGGAAAAGGAAAAATGAATTAGTGCTGGCATCCCAGAGCAGATGTGCATGGTGGCTGCACATCCCTGGCAGCACTTAATGATGCACAGTCACACATCTCAGGCTGCAACACTGGCAGGGTGAGAGCAGGGGGTCCCTGAGGGATGCAGTTAGGCTCTGCAACACTCAGAAGAATTAAGCTGCTGTCTGCTTGCACCTCTCTGTCTATGAATATCTATAAATCCCAATTCTAGAGCAAATACCTCCTAAAAAAGAAAACCTCAGTTAAACCAGTTCCTAAACATGGTAGTAGGCTTGAAAGTCTGTTTCTGATCACCAATTTTTCAGACAATTTCAGCTTTTTAATTCCTGGGTAGCCAGAGACCCCATCCTATGTATATGTGCTGAATACACTCATGAGTCACCCCAAATATTTCCAAAGTCTTTAAGAGCAATTAAGGCTAGGAAGGAAAATAACAGCTCAGAGACAGCATTCACTCCTCTGTGATGCATTTATTTCAAGGATCCTGGCTAGGAATCCCTGAAAGAATTACAATTGGATTTTTGTACAATTGGATTAAAGTGAGCTGAAAAATATTTTTTCAGATAGAAATGCACACTTAAACTGAAATTGGACTGAAAACATGTCCACTTCTCTGAGATTTTCACTAGGAGTAAACTCAAATAAAAATCATATCAGTAAGTTTGAAACTGGTGCACTTAGGTTTGCTCATAATATAATACTTGTTATATATGATATGTAAATATATAAATATAAATATAGAAACAGTCATGTCATATGCATTCTGGGTTTTTATGCAAGTTATATGTTTATGTAAATCATGGCTCTTTAATATATTCATAATTTCATAACGTTTCAACATATTTGATTCACAAAGCATTCTGATAGCCCCAATCCAATGCACTTTTTTGACATGAAGACCAAAGTATTGTTTAAAATTGCTGAACTACCTATAAACTGTAGTCCCAGCTTCCGATGATTTCAGGCAAGTGAGAAAATCAATAGCTAAAAAAACGCTATTTGATTATTATTGTATTTATTGCATCTCAAAAGCAAGTGGGCTGTTAGATCTGATGGCTCAGTAAAACAGAGGAAGCTGAGGAGCATGGCCTGAACTATAAAAAGCAGCAGCTCCTGCAAGCCAGGCTCTGCTGCACATGGGTCACTCTGAAGAACACATTGCCAACTGCAGCTGTTGACTGACACCACAGATGTCCATTGTAGACTGCCTAAAACATTTTAACTGCTCATTTAGTCCATTAAACTCGGGAGGTGAGGTGACAGTCATATGTACACAGCACCAATGTAAATTAAATATGCAAGTCACATGCTTCTATTTTAAGACCATTATTTCAAATTTGGCTAATAAAGAATGAGTGCTTTTACATCAACAGATTCCAAGGTTGAGCTGCTTTATAGCATGCAAACCCAATCACCTCAACTGGCTGTGTTCCCACTGGCAAGGCAAAAAGCTGGCCATTAAACTGCTATATAAAGTGATAGCGTGACTATTGGCAATGTTCAAGTTAAGGTTGTGTCAGCAATAGCCTTTCCATTACAAACTCACATTTTTCAGGCGTTTTATGCCTTGAGGTAAAATCCAATTGTAATTCTTCTTTCAGTGCCTCAACTCAGCTGTGAGGTTTTTTGCATCCATCATGTTGCACCCAGGGTATTTTTTTCTCACTGATTCATTCTCAGTACTAAACACAAAATACTACAAAATGGGCACATGTAAGGAATCATAGCAAGAGGGAATGAACAGAGCTTCTGCCATTTTTCTGAAAAAAGAAACAGGAAAGAGGCCTCCAACTCCCTGCCAGCAAAATTTCCCTTTTCACCTCAGGGTATCCTCTCCCATGCATCACGTATTCTAAGCTAAAACCACAGTGGAGATAGAATCTGCACCCTTGTGCACAGCTACCTAGTGCAATGCTTTCACTTGTACTTTTACCTCAGGCTGCCTGAAATACATAGTACCCTGAGGTAAAACACAGCTATTGTGGTAATCAAGACAAGTTCTTACAGGGATCCCAATCCTGCCAACAGTCAAAGGTAGTTTTATTTTCAAAGAGGCAGTAATAGCCTGACATGAGGACCTGTGCATGCAGAAGACATCACACTCCCTGGAGTTGTAACTGTGGCATTTTCCCTTATCCCCAACATTAGAGATGCCAGGCATCTCTTAGCATGCTGAACAGCCACCTGTGAAAAGCTGGCTGTGAGAAGGGCACCTGGAACAGCATCTTTTTGATTTCTTGTTTCAACTTAGATGGTCTTTACCTGGTCTGAGCAGGCATTGTAATATTCTCATATGGTGTTTATTCAGAAGTCAGTACTGGATTTGATAAATAAGAACATTTACATAAGAAGAAAATATAACATTTTTAAATATATGAGAAAAAATAAAAACCTTAAGTGAAAAGGACTAATGAGAGGAAAGTCTCTGTCTCTCTCATTGCCTGCCACTTGCCTCTGTCTAACAATTTTCTGCAGCACCCATGATGTTTCTGGGGCTGTCATGCTTCAGCACAAAACTGGCAGGAACATATATAGGTAAAAAGCCACATGGGTTTTCTTTGTCACCTTGAACCTATAGCTGAGTTATCTGTGTGCTGTGGCCCTAAGGAGAGTCCTCTGAACACAGGCTGCTTGCACACTGTTGTGCAGGCAAGCTGTACACAGTGTGCTCCCCACAGACACAATCATAAATAGTTATGGAGGCAGGAAGGCAACACAATCAGAAGCATCACTTTGAGTCTGCAGTTTCAGTCCTTGCAATAACTTATGCTTCGTCTATTCAAACCACTTCTTCAAAGTTACAGAAAAAACAAGAGGAATCTTTTGTCAGCACGTTTTTAATGAGAAAATGTGATCATTGAGCATTTCCTGTACGTATTATTTTAAATATGATAACAGATAAAAACCAAAATTTTATTTTTAATACCCATTAAAAAAAAACCACCATATTTTGCTTTGGGTTGAAATTACTCCAATGAAAATGCTTAATTTCATTTTAAAGCTGAGTCTTGGTGTCAATATACACTTTCCTACAGTCAAGTTCTACCACATTGTACATATTGGTGCAGGTCTCCATTTCTCTTTTCATCTTCTACAAATAAATGTTTCTGGAGCAAAGATTTGAAAGTCTGGCCCAGTGAGTATAAAGAAATTATTCAGAGAGAAACAAGTCCTACAGACAAGAAAGAGACTGAATCTGTAGCTGAGAGGTTTGTGCTGAGAAGGAATTGAAAAGAAGAAAGCAAAGCCCGAGCAGATCAGTTCAACATTTTTCTGAACAGACTGTTGCTGAACTTTGACAGCACAGTTAGCATTGCCCACTGTGAGAAGAAGGACACCCTGAAGCCACTCATAAATTAAAGACTTGACCTTCCAGCATGCATTCTTGTATGCTGTATATACCAGCTGCCTTAAGTCCTCAAGAGCTATAGTGGCATTCTTTGCTGTTCTGAAAGATGTTATGCAGTGTTGCTTTCTGCTTTAATTACTTCAATTATTTAAGGGTAGCATCAGCAACATTCAAGACACGTTTAAATAAGAATTCTCATTGTGAACAAGACAAAGTATTTAATGGGAATGCTATCAGCACAGCAAACAAATATCCTGACCTTGAAAATTTTCAAAGCCGATGGATACAAGACTGAATACAAATATTTATTTAGTTGAAAATTTGCTGCACTTGGCTTTATCATTCTGAGTTACCCACATTTCAATTTTTGTAAATATGCTCAGAAACCATGGTTTGTGACAGAAAGGAGACGAGTGGATATTGTTGCCATGGAAACAAAAACATTTTTCTTCTGCTCCAAAAATGTTGTCTATTAGGGACCAGAGAGGGGAAAAAAATAATATGTGTATATAATTAATTTTAGTCTCTGTCATGATTTCCAAAGATTGTTTCCATTAAGGTTTTCAGAAACAGAGATACTTTACCACAGTAGGATTTTTTACAAGCAGTGGGGTAGTTATGTGATAATGCAGTGAAGCAAATGTGCATTTCTCCTTGCTATCCCCATGCTTCAGTAGGAATTTTATTTCCTCACTTGCTGTTGTATTGGATAGGACATTCAGACAGGATTTAGATCTGCATTTTATATTTGGAATTTGGAGCTATTTCCTCTTGATGTATTGCTGTTAACAGGCCAAAGAAAAACAAGGGATATTTTTTATAAGCTGACAGTTTGTTAAAATGTGGGTGATCATTGTTTATTCCATAAAAGCTTTTGCCAGTTTATTCCTTCTCAGACTGAGCTCCTTCCTTTGTTCTACATACTGATGGACCATGGACTTTAATCCCAGTAGTAAAGCTCTAATTTTCTTTAAAACTGCTGTGAGTTCTGACATTCAACAAGATAACAGTTTTACCCTCAGTCTGGACATAACTACAATCCCCCTCATATACTTCAATATGCAAAAAGCATTTAAGCAGTACTTTTACTTAGACACCATCTTTCTCAGCTTGATTTTTGTACAATATTTTTTTTTTAATTAACAAACATACATGTTCTTATGAAACTTTCAACTTTATCCTTACATCCATGTAAAAGATGCACTTCTTTGGATGGGGAAGAACACAGGAGTATTCAAATATTTTCTAATGTTTCAGTTCCCTCTATAAAGTAGTAGATACTTTGTACTCCTCTTCTCCTTCAAGAGTATATTGTAGGTAATTATGTGATTTCTTATTAGCTTTTTGTTGATTTGAGCTTATTTGGTGCAGTCACTTGTGATTCTGCAACACACGCTCCATCATCTCTTTGATTTTTTCCTAATTAATTGAAGAGTCTGATCAACCACTTCCAGCTAGTTTTTAAGTACCCTCAATTATTTTTTGTTTGGGAATTGATTTAGAGTTGAAACATGTCTCAACCTGATTGTAAGACATAACACCACAAAACTGTATGAATTAAAAAATATTAATGCATACTTAACATCTATCCTAGATACCAATATTTATACACACAGTCAGGATGATGTGACTGAAATGAAAAGGCAACATCCATGTAGTTTATCCAAAGTCTGTATTTCTCTAGTAAAATTTAAATCAGCACAAGGAACATATCCCATTCAGACTAGCTGTTCAGCATCTTTTTCAATAACAGAACTTTCTAGATGACCTTTTTGTGAGCAGAGGTTGTGCTTCTAGCTGGTATTACTCGATAAACATTCAGTGTGAGGTATTTCTCCAAATGTTTTGACTTCTGTTTCCATTTTTTTAAAAAAAAGTACCACATGCTTTTAATTTCTCCTGTTTGACACTAAAATGACACATTATAAAATTGTCACGTCATGCAAATGAGCACTACTTTCTATTCTGGCAGACCACAAATTTTCACAGGAAAGAAAAGGGGTTATAAAACAGTAGGCTTGTTTGAACATTAAGTGGTGTAATTGTAAGGACCTTCTAGACATGAAGTTTAGCCACCTCAAAGTATCAAAAATTCAGCTGTATAGGCATCAGAAAACAGCAACAATAACAACAAAGGCTGGAAGGGAAGAAAAGGAGGGAGAAAATTTTTGTGTGACCTTTGGTGGTTTTAAAACATATTTAGAATATTGTACCTTTATCATGATGGTTAAAAGTGTCTCTTAAAATTAATTGAACTCCCATTTTTGTATGGACAGTTATTACCATACCAGAAATTCAACCTCTCACTGAGAAAATGGTGCATCATAAGAATGGAGAAGCCATTCAAACAGTCAAACCAATGCACATGCAAAGCATTCACCAACTCCTGGAAAGAGATTGACAATCAGAAGCGTAAACCCATTGGGTCTACATTTCCCAAAGTAACAAGTGCTGGAAGATCTCAGCTGGCACTGACACTTCAGGTCAACATCACTGTGGGAGGACAGGTGCTCCCTGAAAACTGGGCACTTCAAAAAAAATTTGAAAGAGACACTCAAATATTGAGGTGCCCAAAAAGTTTAACTCACTTGCAAATAGAGATTTTACCTCTTTCCTAAGTCTTTCATTCTTTCTTCTTTGCATGTGTCTTTTCTTCCCTGCTCTGACTGAAAACATGAAAAGGGAATGTCACAGTATGAGTATAGAACAACAGGTATATATACTTGTATTAATTGTATACATCCATCAGTCAGCAGGTTTTTTACATGCTATTTTGAATGCATCTTTCTTTTTTTTCTTTTTTTTTTTTTTTTTTTGGTTAAGGATCTTCAGGAGCTCTTTCGTTGCTACAATGGAAAATGCAGCTTTGATTCTGCCATATTTGAAAGAGTTCTGGCCACATACCAAAAGGCTTCATTTTGATGCGATGAGGAGAGGAAGGAGTAAAATGAAGAGCAAACATACTCTGCAGTGGAGAAGGCCATACCTATTTCTGGTCCACTTCTTTGAACATGATCCTCCGGGAAGGCTGAAAGATGACTGTAGGGAGCCTGGGAGCTCTGGGTCTTTGGATGGGCAATGACAGGAACATACTGGATGAAGGAAAGAGATTTTATACCTTTTTTTGTTTCAATTTTTGGCTTGTTCTGTACTTTCCAGCAGCAGATAGGGATTCCTGCAGACAGTTCATTGAAAAGCCTATGATGATTTGTCATAGCTGTCTTAGTCTCCAAAAATTCAAGCTGTAAATTAGACAGAAAGTAGAATGCAACTAAGGTATCAAGCTTCTATGGGCCTGTGTTGGCAGGCACTTTAAAGCAGCTGGGCCTCACACTGTAGAAAGGGCTCTTTGACATTTTCATATTCTACAAAGCTGTATCAGTGAGTCATTCAGAGCAGTCTAAGGCCATTTTGAGCCTCCTCCCACTGGGCAGGTTTTTGGGTGCCTGGAGCTGTACTGATGCATCAGCCTGGTGCATGACACTTAGCCTGGGTGTCAACATTGCCAGAGGGATTGTTATTACCAAGCTTAGCTTGGCTCTGTTAAGCTGAAATTTCAGAGCATTATTTACTTACATAGAAACACTTTGCTTAGAAACATAAGATCTCACGTTGACTGATTTCTAGCCATGACCACACTCACTCCAGGGAAGCTGTGAAAACAGGGAAAGTTACTCAGTTCAGGAAGGAGCTGGTGATGCTAATCATGGCATGCTTTTCTTCTGTGTACATTTTAAGCACCTTTGAATCTTACTTTAGAGAAGAGCAGGGATTACATATGGTTTTATTCACAGGGATAATATTATCAGTCTTTGGGAAAGCACTGCAAACTGAAAACTACATTAGGCTGTAGAAATTTCTGAGTGAACTTTTAAAGAAGCAACTTGGGTATAAGAAGCAGCTGGTGTGGCCACCCAGAGCTCAGTGCAGCCTAATTTAATCTGTTTAATTGTGTGTAGCTGGCACAAAAAGCAAAGCTAGGTTTTATCAGATAAATCTAAATGCTTCTTAATGACTGTGCTTTCAACAGTGTTTTCTCTATGCCTTGTTCTTTGTAAGAAGTACTTAGCACTTATATAGTCCTTCAGAGAGAGGGCTGACAGCAGCTGAGTAGTAATCTCATAGAGCAGTGACACAGATATCTTTCATGTTATTCAGGCCCAAATGCCACACATTCATGACAGAATTGACTTGTATTGAGATACAACATGACAGGAAAAAATCAGTCTAATTTTCGTACTTCAAAGAATTAAAGGAAAATTGTCCATTTATCAACAATCGCACCCGTGTTTCACCATGCTCTACACAGGAAAGGTGAGCCTGCTTGGCTTACTGGACTTGCCCTTCACTCTTGCCCACTATGTCGATAACCAGACTGGCTCCTCTACTCCCAAATGCACTCATGCTGCCTGCAGGAGCCGTGTTCTCAGCTGCATCATTTGTGTGAAGGTGGCAAACAGCTGCAGAGAGCAGGGTGCCAGTGAACTATCTTCCCAAAGTGGCAGCGATGCCACATGGAGAGTTTTCCTGTGAGTTGTTGGCAGGCAGTGCAGGGAGCCAGGCATGGCTGCCTGCCACAGGGCCTGCAGACCCTCATCCTGCAAGCAGAGGAAAGCTAGAGAGGAATGCATTGCCCGGAGCAGGAATGCATGTCCCATCCCTGGAAGTGTTCCCAGACAATTTGGACAGGGCTTCAAGCAAGCTGGCCCAGCAAAGTATCCCTGCTCAAGATGGCCATGGCCATGGTGGGGGGTTTGGAACTACATAATTTTTAAGATCTTTCCAACTCAAACCATTCTATGGTTCTATGATTCTGCACTGTTCCACCCAGCCACCATTCCCATCTCAGAGGCCTGGGACCTAGAACCAGCCCCTCTGTAACATCAGCCCTGGAGCCCTCTTCATCCTCCTGGCCATGTGTTTGGCCTGTGCTGGGCACTTGGGACACCTGTGGATGAGCTGGAAGGGAGCTTGGCTGATATTTAGGGGTTTCCCTGGAGGGTGCCTGTTTGTGTCCCCTGGTCACAACACATGCAGAAGCCGCAGTTCCTTGCCCGCTCCAGGTGCTGGGGTGGACAGACACACATGCCACAGGTTTCTCTTGGCCTGATGTCCATGCAGATGGGTAGGGCAAACAGCTGACCTTGAACCTGAGCATCAGCAAGCCATCAAGCAGGACAGTGAAGACTTTCTGCTTCCAGAGGGACCTGTGGAAACCAGTCTGTAGCTGATGAGTATGGCCCCATGGCTTATGACTAGGGTGTCTCACACAGTGTGGGTGGCACAGGTCCCCAGCCAGGGGCCTTGTCTTGGCTCATCAGCATCCCTGGCAACCAGACAAGTGGTGTATGTGCAGGAGGTCCCTCATCAGTACATGTGGGTCCTCACAGCAGCTCACCGCTTCATCAAGGTCAGGAAAGAAGGATGAGGCGGGGACATCTCAACATGAACACGTGCCCTGCTGGCAATACCATGTGCTGTTCCCATCCACCCTCCTTATAGGACATCCAGTGCCTGGGAACTGCAGAGTCTGGATGAGACTGCTCAGGAGAAGGCTAGGCTTGAGTCACTGCTTCCTAGAAGCCTTCAGCCAATATTCCTGGAGCTTCTGCCTTGTGAAGCAGAAGGTAGGGAACTGCTGGCCTGCTGCAGCTCAAGGCTCTGCTCCCTCCAACTCCTTTTTCCATCTGCCTCCCAGGAACATTGGTACATGGCATGTGGTGATCAGGATCACCCAGTAGACTGAGCTGGGCCCTGGGGCCAAAGTGCACCAGTTGGAGCAGATGCTGGTTCACCAACAGTACAGTGCTGTCCACCAGAGGAATAACACCACCTTGCTGGAATGGGAACAGCCCATCCAGTGAAGCCCTACTTAGAGCTGGCCTTTGTGTCCAGCTCCGTGCTGACAACACCTGTTATGATTCTGGCTGGAGTTCCAGCACTGTGAGAGGTGAGTTCCCAAAGGGGACTTGTGTCCCGAGAGCATGCTTGGTGCACTGGGAGACAGGTTGGTCTTTCCCAAGAGCAGAGGCCAAAATCAGAGTCAGGCCGTGGAATGTATGGCTCTGAAGAGACAGACCCGGCCCTCTCCCCAAAGCCAGACAGAAGGCACATAGCTGTACCTCTCCAGAGACCAAGCCAAGCCCTAGGGAAGGAGGCCACCCCAGGCAGGTGAGAACTGACAATGACCTGCTGGGTGTTTGTTCCTTTCTGTGCCCACAGCTCAAAGGCCAAGCGATGTCCTGCAGGAAGCCAAGATCTACCTCATCAATGTCCAGCTCTGAACAGCAGCCAGTGATATGTGAGAGACATCCACACCCACAACTTTTGCGCTGGCTACCTGGAGGGAGACATGAGCATCTGACAGGTAGGAGCATGCTACAAGTCTCTCAACCCCCAGCAGCACAGGCAGTCCTGTCACCACCCCCGAAATCACCTTAGGATGGGAAAGAAAATTCTATCTCCCAGGTTTCCTACAGGAGAATCTCATACATCCAATTCTCAGAGAATGTTATGGAGGATGACATGCAGGGCTGAGAGCAGGAGTATCCTTCTCTATCTACATCTTCCAGTTGCTGCATATCCCTTCCCAAGACTCAGCAAGGGCATGAAGCCTGCCAGAGGCTGTGTCTGACATGGCCAGCGCGGACTGTGCTGCACCTGCGTTTCACTGTGCTTGGCGTGGGAATGGTGACCCCTCTTGGCTCCACTTGGCTTACTTGGCTTGCACCCAACCCCTTGCCTGCTGTGGCTGTAAGCAGATGTGCTCCTCCATACCCAAACACATGCACTGCCTGCAGGAGCCGTGTTCTCAGGTGGATGTTTTTGGAAAGGAGCTGGTGGGAAAAGCAATATTGTTGACAGTTACAAAGGGAATGAGAATCTGTGGGAGCTAAGGGTAAGATTGCCTTCATCTTATCAAGATGCTGAAGGCATGCAAGGTTGAGTGGCTTGAGATAATTATCAGATCTGTAACTTTACTACAGGGACTGTGCCAGTGCTGCTCCTGGGTGGCTGCAGCCAGCCAGCTGTGTGTCTAACAGCATGATCACCTGTTGGAAAGATAGTACCTTGTGCCCTTCCAAGGGCTGTGCACAGAGGTTTCCTGCAAGTACCAGGGAGGAACTGAGGTCAGAGGGAAGCTGCTGGCACACTGGGAGCAAACACTTCAGAGGAAGCAGAAGGTCCACTGTATTTTCTGCATGGATATTCCTGATGCCAAAAACAGGCTTTATACCTGTGCCTACTCTATCCACCATCAATCCAAAGTTAATGGAGCTTTGTCATCCATTTTCATCTGCAGCCTCCTTTCTCTTTCTAGAAGCTCCCCTTTACACTGAAGACCTAGGGGCATATAGCTGGAAACAACCTGCCCAGAGATTGAGGAGCAAGTAAAATATATCAAAGAGAGAATGAAGAAGGACATGCCCCACTCAGCCTTCTCTGGAAAGAAGAATCAGGTATATTTCAGGAGGCATAAAAATCCTGGAATAAATCATTGAGCTTATTCTGAAGATGTAAGTCCAAGCACAGGGAAAAAAATTGTGATTATAATAAAAAATAGGTTGAAAAATTAGAAAAATCTTAAATATATTCTTTAGCCAAAGACAATGTGGAGAAAAGAGCCTGGGGACATCTGTAAAAAAAAAAAAGTCCAGTTTTCATAGGACCTCTTTGAGATCTGTAAAGCCAATATCTGTATTACATCCCCAGCAGGCACATCTGGAAACAAATCTGGGAGAACAATTAATGCACACAAAACAGCAAAAAGCCTTCCTAACCTCCTTCCTAGTTCCTGCATTTGATCATGTTATTACAACTCCTCTTTTCTGCTAATACACAAGTTTATTTACACACAGAAATCCTCCATTTGCTACTGCAAATTGCAGAGTACTAATGGTTAAAGAGACCATGTTACTCCATCTGTAATTACTATATAATTTGCAGCATTACAAGAAGATTGTAGTGTAGAAGACAGAAATGAGTGGCTTGTGGCTATTCTATAGTAACATGGAATTTACCATGTCGAGTCTTGGTCAAATTTTAGACTAAAATTATACAGCATTTTATATAGAAGCTTGTCTGCACCCAGTAATATGAAGAGGAAACAAACAGCAAGGACTGATACAGGTATATTGAAGCACAAACTTCTTGAAAGCTCTTCTCTAGCACTTTCTGATAAACTTCTAATATTTTTGAAACTATTTGTTACATTTTGCATATTTTAAAATAATCACATAATGTCTGAAGATTTAGAGGGGATTGACCTAGATGGGCTTCAGCCTCTTTCTGTTCTAAAGTTTCTTAAAAGGATAATAGTCCTATTCTGAGAGCCAGAAAATATATCAGTCTCATTGCCTGTGAAGAAAAATGCCTGAACTAAGTACCTTGTCTACTTTTATTTCCTTGTTTCCTCAATACATCTTATCAGGAAGACTGCTTCAAAACAGGCATTGTAAATTCTGTGGATGCCAGAATAAAATACTCAGGTCCACAGTTCACTCAGAAGATGAAAGAGCCCAGAGAATGGAGAGTCCATGCTGCGTTTTCGATAGGCATATCAGGAACAAAAGCATCTCCATTCTGAAACGTGACAACCCTGCCCACACACTGTGGATTTATGATTTTGCTTGCAGAGTGAAATTTACTGATCATGAATATCTGAAATCCTCAGCTCACCTTAAGGTAGTTGATGGACCCAAATGCCACAAAGGCAGTAAGCAAAATTGTCAGGGAAGACACAGGAATGCAGAGGGGACAAAGAAGTGGCGAAATAAGAGAAAACTATTCAGTAGGGAGCAGCTGTGGGATGGCAACCAATAGGGGGTCAGTCTTCAGCTTGCACTGAATTTATCAGCATCCCTTCCACTGGTTTCTTCCCCCTGTACAGGTGGGACCTTGGGCTTAGAAGTGATATCTGAATCTCCCTGAGGGAAAAAACATCTCAAACTGCAAATAAAGCAGCATGCTCCAGCCACAGGAACAACCTCTACCATTTCCCAGTAGAGGGGAGAGTTAAGTATAAATAGTAAGCTAGGATTTGTGATGGAATTGTAAAGACCCTTATGTGGTTTATGACCACACTTCAAATGTTACTGCCTTTCCATGAACTCTTGAAAAAGGCTTGTCTTTAAAAAAACAGATTTGTCAAAAACAGTCCTAATATAATTTTAGAGCAATGTAAAATAGTGTTGATATGCTGCAAAGCATTGTCCCAGGACATTACAATGAATGCTAAAAGGGAAATGAGTATGACTGTTTCCACTTTAAAAGACAGTCTAGTATTTTCCCTCATACAGAAATCTTAGAATGAGAGAGAAATAGAGAAATAAACAGCCAAATGGTAGCTTTCTATTTTACTCAAAGATATTAAATTCAGTTGAAATGAAACAAGGTTTTCCACTCTATTTCCTCTACCTCAAAAAAAACCCCATATATATAGACATATATATAGCCCAGCACTAAATTAGTCTTCCAACAGCCTGGTGGTCTGCAGCTAGGTGAATACAATAAGTAAGGGTTATCAGACATGGTTCAGTTTCACGCTGTCCCTCAATTGTGGTTTCCCTGCAACCAGCAGGATGTGTTCAGATTCTCATGAATTTTTATGACTTACATCTTCCCTGTTTATGAACTTAGATGTGGGGTGGTACATTTCAGAGAGCTAGGTGCACACAGGACTATACACAGATGTTTTGCCACATCAGGCCATAACAGGTAGACAGAAGTGAATGACACATCTGCCATTTTCCATTCCAGACCCTTTCCAGTGGAACACAGGCAAGCTATTTCTTTGCTGTTTCCCTGTTGTGATAAATGGACTGTGGTATCTGTCTGGTATTTACAGATGTTGCCATGGTTAGAGGAAAAGCAGGGTGTCTCAGCTTCTAACTACCTGCAGCTGTGCCAAAATTTAAGGACAACTGTAGCCTCTCCTACTGTGTACCTTTAAAGAGCCAAATTCATTTCCCAGAGTGATGGTTGGAGAGGTACCATCTAACTGAATCTTCTGGTCAAGACTTTTACCTTCATTCAGCACTAGGATTTTTCATCCCTACTATTCTTCCAGCTACTCAGACAAGATACTAAATGCCAGGTTGTTGCCAGATGAAGAACTATTTGCTCAGCTGGTGGAAAAATACAATTTGCTCATTCTGCAAACCATGCTGAACAGTAACCAAAAAGAGGACACAAAATAATGAACCAGACTAGTTCTGCCAACTCAGGTCCAAATTTGGGAAGGAACATCAAGTTCAAGCAGTCGGGTATACCTTTAATGTCACAACACCAAGGACCACCAGAGGGACCCTCGGGACAAGAGTTTTCAGTTGCTCATAAGATTCATTGGTGTTTCAAGTATACTCAAGAGTGGTTTATAGTATAAATGAATGAGGAAATTCTTTGGGCATAAGAGACCAGTGAAGCAGGGAGCTATGACATAGTCTGTGCTCCAGCAGGGATGCGATCCATCCTAGTGATGCACCTGGTATCACATCCATCCCACCCAACAGCCAATGTACAAGTCACAGCCACTTGTACTAGCTCAGGAAGATGAGTCCTACACGCTCACATCATGCATGTGCTACCTCACCCTTGGGCTCAACTCCCTTGGTGATTAAATCCAGGTGAGGTTCAGCAGACAGTTCTTCCTGGGGACTAGTTTCTGTACATTATACACATGGCTGCACTTCACACCTCCTCCCAGTTCTGTTTGATCTTGGTCACAAACTTCCCCACTGGCCTTATACCACATCTAGAGCTGCACAACACATATCTGGGAAATCAGACTAAAAAAAAATATTCTTGCATGCTGCAACACAGCCTCCTTATTGCAACATATTTGCAACTTAAAACAACAAAACCCCACTAATACAATCAATTATTAATTGTAATTTATTTTATTTATTATAATTAATAATTACTGCTACATCTCAAAGCTCAAAGGGCTGCATAACCAGAATCCAAATGCTAGGTAGTATTGAGACAACTCATTGTACAGAAGAATAGTTTTGTCCAGTGGGAACATGATCCTTTCAGTATCACTTGCCATGAGAGTGGTCATTAAGATGGATGCCATCAGAACCACCACACTTACAACATACCAAAGTCTTCACTTTGTGTTCTTTTTTGTCTTTCTTTCCATGAACAAGCAGTACCTCAGAGAGCTGGACCAGCCTGGCAGTGGATGCTATCTCAATCCCAGAGCTGTTCGCTTCTATAGAGGCTTTCTGACATAATTTCCCATAGAAAACTCAGCCATGCAGCCACATTTCAGGCTGAACCTGGTTATGGTTCAGTTTTGGTATGAGAAGAAGTAGCTGGCAACAGACAATTTAGGGGGCATTGTTTCCTCAAGGAAAATTTATGGCAACACCATAAAGTGAAGGATTGGGAGAAGGAAGGGCAGCTGCCACTGCAGAAACAGTCAGACAGCCAGCAGCCAGGTTTTCACACTGTGTAACCACTGCAGTGTATCTCTGCAGTCACACTGTTCACTGGGGAGAGCTGAAAACTCTTGAGATAGACTAAATGTAAAAAAATAAATGCCATGTATGCAAATAAATGTAAAACTAGCTGAAGGCTCAAAGGGATAACCCAAGGTCAAATTAGCAAAATTTTGAAGGTCATTTAATTTCATTAACTCATATGCAGCAGCTTCAAGTAATTTTTAAGCGTGATTTTCCTATAAAATGTATGTTTTCATTAAACGCATCATTACTTTTATGGCCTCTGCAATCAATCTCCCTTTTCTTCCTTTTTAAACATGAGAAACCAATCAGACATAGACACAAACATTTATATTGATGAGTTTCTTTCTAAGTGTGTGTGATAGCTTAGAGGCAAGAGAATGAGCTATCATTTCATGACATATGATAAAAGAGATGGTTTTGACTACCAGAGGAGAAACACACTTCAGAAAACAAGGCTTTACACCAGAGATGGGGAACACACCCATGGAAGATAGAATACAAATCTATTTTTCTTATGCATATGTTTCTTTTTTTTAGTACGTGTTGTTTCCAGCATAGGGCTGAGTACCCTCAACTGCTTCTCTTTTTCCATAGTACTTACACAAAATACAGAGCCTGATACACAAAGCACATCTCAATTTGTCTCTCTGTTTCTACACAAAATCACGAAGCACACCATTGCTTTAACTCTGTCATCATAATTTCATCAAACTTCTTCAATCAGTGCCAACATTCTAAGGACATTATACAAAGAAATGCAATCAGAAAAGTGCTCAGTATCAATGAAAGATGTCCATCCCTAACCTTACACTGTGAAGCAGAATTTCTGGTCAACCATCAAAAAAATCCATTTATGTCACAGAAGCAGTAGGAAAATTTTCCACAGAATAGGAAAACTCTTTCCTATTCAGACCTGTAGTGTATCCTACATTATCAGAAAGCACAGATGTTTGGAATATTCTGGGAAATGAAGAAAAAGGTGGAAATTGTAGGTTCAAGGACAGGTCTGCAGAATACAGTGCAGCAACAGCTCAGGGTCTCTCATGTCCAGCCAAATTTATTAGCAGCAGCCCAGTTCTGGCAGATTTCTTTTTCTTATGTTGCCAGTCTCTGTAATTTATCTATATAAAGTGCTTCCAGGATTGGGAGGTATGGGAATCATTCAGCAGGCTGGGTGCTCTCTGGATGAGCTTGCTTGGCACAGACAGTCATCGGCTTGCTTGGCAGGTGGGCTGGGAAAGGGCTGCTGCCAGAGCAGCAGGGACACCATTGTCACATCAGGAACCTTCTGGTCACCTGTACCCTGGCCCTACCACCTCAGCCAGCCACACTTGTGCAGCATCACACCCAAGTTTAACACCCCTCAGCTACAGCTGGCTCTGCACACAGCTAGCCAGCATGTTGCCCCATGTGTGATACAGTAAATCCACCAATAAAATAAATCCTGCATGGATAATTGTGTTGACTATATTTGTAATAAAAACTGGAATTCAGCTGCTTGTAATGTAAACATTTAATATAAACTGCAGCAAATTAAAAAAACCCTATGCCAAGTACCATTATTTGAAGATAGTGCATACACATATGATTTTTGCCAAAGTACAAATTTTAACTTCACCGTTACTGACCTGTGTAGAAGCTACACTGCAGCAACTGTCTGTCTCTGACTATACACTAGCAGTGTCTGACACAGTGGGGCTACTCTCTCAACATTCTAAATAACAATAATTAAATGAATGACTGAAATCTCTGCCCTCATCACTTCAACCCTTTTTCCCCCTTTCTGTCTACCTCACATCAAGCTCAGAAATAAATTATTAAGAACTGGTTTATCACAAGCAAACACTATCTCTTTGCTTACAGTGGAAATATTTGCTTGTGCATTTTTGTCTAGACACCTTGTACTTCAGGAATTCAGTTTTCCTTCTGGCCTCTGAGTTACTCATTAAACAGCAGATCTATACAGCATAAGCAACCAAGGGGAGGCAATGAAAATAATTACCCAGACCTGTGGTTCTAGAAAGCTCAAACACTGATTGAAGTAGATGGCTCTGCAGAATAAATCATGTTTTGAAGAGTGAATTAGTAAGTGAATTCCTGCTGGTTTGGAAAGTAAATGCACTAGCTAGTGCAATGGTATATGCTTGGACAGGATTTTTCACTCTCCTGAGAGACAAAGAAGGGTGGGGGAACCAAGATTGTTCATGAACTATCACAGTTGTACACTGGGTCCACAAAATGCTCTAGGGGTACGTGTACCAGCTCCTGGGAATAACTGGCTGGGGTTAAGGGGAGGGCCTGGGATCATTTCAAAACTCAGCCACAAATTAGGCTACCTGAATCCAAACCTCTCCCTCATGTCATCTTTCTCATTCTTTGAATTTGTATTCTTTTCAATGGAATAAAGAAAAATATTAATTTATTTATTATGGTTATTGTTCTGCTTCCACAGCCTGTAAAATCTCAAAATGCCTTTTCATTTTGAATATATTCACAATAGAGTGTAAGTCTTTAAAATTCTAGCTCCTAGCATTTTCTCAATGCAAGTCTGCTACTTTTGGTTTGAAAAGGAAACAGGGACCTGGAGGTCATTGCTGAATACAGTGAGGGGAACTAGGGCACACCTATAAATTTATTCATTTTGAAGTAGCATCTTGCAATCTAAATTTGGAAGCCGAAAGATTATTCAAAACACTAAAATCCTATCTGTGATCATCTCCAATTCTTCAGGGTATCACAACCAATCAAGGATTTAAACAGACATTTCAGTAGTAAACAAAAAATATGAGAGACATGAGAAAAGGTCTTGAAAATAAAGACAAGTGAGTCATGTTTGAGAGAGAAGGAATGCCAGTTGAGGAACTGAAAGAGACAATTAATTTCAAATTAGTAGAGTAGAGAAATTATCTTTGTAGCAACATTGTGAGTGGTGTGAGCAAGGCAAGACAGCAGGTGCCAGAAGAGATTCCAGGGATAAAGATGTGAAGGGGAGCTGCACTAGCAATGTGTACACATAGATGGATAGGACAGCCCATCTCAGAGGCTTTGTATGGAACAATTACTTCTTAAGTGAAGACTTAAAGAAAAATCTCAGCAAGTTACAGGAAAAATGAGTGGCAGGTGCTGATAAGCAAAAGCACTCAAAGGTAGAGACAGTGCATAAGGAAGAATTCTTCCCACACACAGAGCCCATGTATTTTCCTTTGCACTGTCACTGCCACTGACAAGAGCTGGGTTTGCCTTCTCTGCTGCTGGGGCTCACAGGCTGCTTGTGCCCAGACAGACAGTGCTGTGTGACACTCGGTACAGTCTGTGTCAGATTTAGCAACTCCGTCATTAATTAATGACAAAGATCTGAGCTGGTACTTATTAATGTGCATGCATATAAGTACAGTTTAACTAAATAAGCTACAAATTTAGAAATCACTCCATCTGTGTGATGAAAGCTTAAATGTTTCAGATGACTTCTATATATGACCAAATTAAGAGCATCTTAAAGCAGAATTGTCATTGTTAATGTGTCCCAGTTGATGCAAATATCCTCCCCAGACAGTAATTAAATGGTCTCTCTGCAAATCCAAGTGTAGTACTTGGATTGGACGTGGGACTTGCACTAGTGCAACTGACCTGTGAGGCAGTTGAGTTTGAAAGATTTCATTAACATTTCTGATTTTTAAAAAAAAACATTGCTGAATTTATCTGTCAAATAATTTTTGTTTAATTCAATTGCTATTTGGCTTTTTGCTGCAGACAAATGTCAAGTCTTTGTGACAATCTGCTTCAGAAATTAATACAGATTGGAGTTTTCCATGAAAAAAATTAGCTTTTAACTTTCTGCAATTTCAGCTCAAGTGTGGGCAATGTGAAAATATTACTTTTAATTAAATAAATATGTTTCTTTTTATTCTTTTGGAGAGCACTTTTTAATTCAACTGGAGACCAAAGCAGTAATATTTTTATAGTCAAAATTAATTCCTCTTTACATGAAAATAGAAGCTATAGCAGAAACCAGCATATAGTTTAAGAAGTAGCAGAACCCAAACAGGAGTGGTAGAATATTCAACAAAAATTTGATTTTAGATCTTACAATCATTTAGTCATTGTCAAACAGAGTGAGGCTCTATCTGAGACTTTATATAATTGTGAAGTTACAGAAGTCTTTCACTATTGTTAATACAGTGAAATATGAACTGTAAGCAGATTTTATAGTATCATTTTATCCAGAGTTTTTTCTCCTTAACAAATCTGTGTGAAGAGAATTTTAGGCTTTATAACAATATTCCATTTTCATTCCAAGAAAATATGCACTATAAAGAACAGTTAAAAAAATCTGTCTAAAAGCAATCCATGCCATGCTTTTAGGGCAACCAAAGGACTAAAAAGAGCATGTCACACACTCAAACATTCATGTGAAGTTATGTTCATACCCAGCCTCTGAAATGCACATTGTTTCATTTCCCTGGTCTTGAAATATTTGCTGCAAGTTAATGTTCATTGGTATTAAAAATTAATGGAAATTAATTCATAAGGAGTAACTACAGGGATTACTTCTAGGTCTTTGCAGCATTCTTTTGGTGACCCAACCTTGGCAGCCAAGGGCATTTGCAACTCTTCACACTAACTTGGATGATTAATCTGTCTCTGAGGTAGATGCAGCTCCTAACACAACACAAACAGAGAAGTGGTATCTCCAGTCTTATTGTTCTTTACACCACACAGCTGTGTGTCTGAGCTCAAAAGGAGCTACCCAATGTGTTGGGAAGCATTTGCTGTTTTTGTAGGTCCTGGTGATAGTTCAAAGATGAGATGGAACATCTCATGGCTTTTGAGAAATAATGGATACAGCTGAAGTACGAAGAAACAATCTCCCTGGCTTTCTTGACTCTACTTCTAGTCCTAATGGTACCATTCTGATAGAATTTACTCAACTGCTACAAGCAGGAGATGCCAGGAGGATAAGGGCAGATCTGCTTCCAAGCAGATTCTTCTACAGCTCACCCATGGTCTGCACTGCTACTTTAACAGAAAAAAAAAAAATCCAATTTAGTCATTTGAACATAGTTAAAAATAATATTCAGGGAAACAAAGAAGCTTTTTAAAAATCCAATGGCTAGATACAAGAGCAAGACACTGTAAAGTTTGAAGCCACCTCTCTGTTCAGCTTACAGCAAGAGGGTGCCTACAGATAAACCCACTCAGGCATTATTTCCAGTCAATCCTTAGTATCCTCAATGGGGAGCAAAGCAGAAAGACCCACATTCCCAAGCATATGAGACATTTTCCACCTGGCCCTTACATGTCACCACAAAATGCTGGGTACCTGAAATGGCTGCAGGATTCCCAATCTTCCCACTTCTCCATATAATTCTGAGTGTTCTTTCCTTCTGATCTGCTAAACAAAATATCTTAGACATCTCCTGAGAAATTGAACTTTTCAGTGCCCTCTAAAATCTCACAGGGCACCAAAAAATCTGGAACCAATCTAAACCTGATTGAAACTGCACAGTATCACTGTGACACCAGAAATTTCCTCTAAACAAGCCACAAACACTGAAAGTGACTGACACAAAGGACAGCTCTCCACAATGTGCACTCATCTGTAACAAAAATTAGCCGACAGCTCCACTACCTGCTTCAGCTGCTGATGACCAAAACAGGGAATTTTGGATGTCAGTTCAGGATAAGAAAAATACTATGTGAAGCTTCCTTTTTGTTCTCCACTCTCTAGGGAGAAGTGGATGAGGCACTGGAAAGCAGCAATAAAGAAGAGAAACAAAAAAATTTAAAAACACACACACACAGTTTCTAGGCATTTTTCTGGAGAGTTGTTTTTTAAGTGCCTCTGCCAAAGAACAAAAATTTGTGAGCAAATTAGCCAAACATTTTATTGTTCACAGTGAATACTGAATTCCCACTAAGATTTGTGCAGGTGTAAATGGAGTTTACAAAACACATTAGTAGAGCTATCCGAGCCCTAATAAGTGATATTTAAAAGTGTGAATATTAACCTACAATCAAAATAAATTCTGCTAAAAAACTGCTAAAAGTCAAGCACAAAGGGAAAGCTGTTCCTCCTGCCGAGATCCAAGGCTCCTAACCCCAGGTTCTGATCCAGCAAACTGCAAGCACAAAGACATAAAGCCCAGCAGACTCAGCTGGAGCCATCAGCTGACTTCTCAGACTGTGATTCACTGCCCTGTTCCTGTGACCCACAATAGGCTTGACCACAGGCTAAAGAAGAAAATTCAATTAGCCAGCTTAAGACTTCACTCAGTGTTATACTTCTTAGGTGAAGCTGTTAGCAAAAGAAATTAAAAATAGTGAAGATTTAAGAAAATTTATTTTCATTTAAAATGCAGCACTTCAGAAAATTAATGTCCTTATCAAAAACAAAACCAAAAACAAAACAAAACAAAACAAAACAGCATAGTCATCATCATCAACAACAACTTCCTGGAAGAATTGCATTGCAGCTGTGACTAGCCATTCAGTGACCTCCCTACAGGATATGATAAACCCCTTGCTCCAGTGGTGGGAAGCAGTGAATCTTGCTTGCTGTGGGTTTTTAAGATCCACTTCATAACCCCTGAAGTGTAGCACTGGAGAGAGGACAGCCCTGCACAGAGCAGCCATGAGTGCTGCAGAAGTAAAGACAGCGCTGCTCTGTGATGAAGATCAAGAGAAGTTGCATTACCTGTCTTAAACAGCATCAGCCTGGGCCTGGCTGATGCAAAGGACAAGCCTGACTTGTACCTTACTATTAAGACAAATGTAACATGCCTTTCATGTGTCAACATTAAAAAGGAACTGCTTAAGAATGTAAGCAGAGATAAAATTGAAATGCATTTGCAACATAAACTTCTGATTGACAGCAATGGAGAGAAGCTGCTTTCGTCCATATTCACAGTACTACTGCAAAAATGGGGAATTGCTTTCTTCTCAGTTCTCCTTTGAAAAAAGAGAGAAAATGTGCACAGTAGTTCATGAGTCTGGTAAAACAATTTTTAAAAGAGTAGCAAGATGAAACAAAGTTTCTCCACACATTCCAATTAGAGTAACTATGTAAATGTTAAGGAAACTTTTCTGTCTGTCCATGGGGAGCTGCTCTGGCAGTCACACACTTGCACACCTGAGCTGCGACGAGGCCCCTTTGCAGCAGGCGGCTCCAGGGACCGATGGGTGCCTTGCTTGACTCCCTAAACACCCCACACCCACACAGCCAGAAAAGGTTTCCTTACCCACTCGACCCTTGGTTTCCCATAGCAGAACCTCAGGCATCTGGATTCTTAAAAGAGCTTAATTATGGTGTAACAACACAATAACAGCTTGAGCTGGTGCCCCTGAGCAGGGACCCCAAACCAAAGAACCCCTGGACTTTTATACCCTCACAGTCTGTATGTGATAGTGTGGGGTTTTTCCTCTGTGTCATTGGCTTCTGCTGTGTCCCTGAGTGTCCAGTCACCTGGCAGGGCCACAGGTCCCTGTGCCCTTTCCTGTGCAAAGGGTCTGCACCAGGTTTGGCCTCTTGCTTGGGGCTGCCATCACCCAGACCTCAACCTGCAGCTCCCACCTCAGCTGCACACCAGGCTACCTGCACTAATTGTATTCTGCAACATAATTTTATTTTGACTTCATAACTATTCAGAAGTCTCCAGGTGATCCAACAGCTGATTCAATGGGCCTGTTAAATGCTAGAGTGATGCAAAGGAATTTTGTCCACGGCAACAAAAATTTTATTAAAAAACCCAACAAAATCAAACAACCAAACTTACCAGTAATTATATCAATTCATGAAACTGCTGTAAAATGTTCGGAATTACTTGAAAAAGGAAGGAATAGGCTTGCCTCATGGACAAGCAGACTTCAACTGGATCCTCTCAGTCCTGGGCTCTGCAAGAATATTTCTTCCACTGATTATACAGTTTATTTCTATTTCCATCTCCATTCAGCTCAAGTCTCCCATTTCTGTGTGATCTGGTACCTTCTGATATCACTTCTTCCATATCTTTGCTCATAGTTCCCTAAACTCATGCCCTATTTGTTTTAATTCCTTCTCCTGAAGTCTACATTCCAGCTGCATTTCTTTCTCCTTTCCCTCTCCTTTCCCTGAGGGCAACAGTAGGAGCACCCAAGAGCAGCAACCCATCTCTGACTTCACCCTGAGCGTGCCTGTCATTGAAGCATTTCAGTGTTTCCAAGAAAGAGTTTCAGGGAAGGTCTTTCTCACTTCTTCCCAACAACTGTTGGTCATGCCATAATGAACTGTAGGAGACGATGGGGTAGGCTCAATCTTTGAAAAATTTCAGCTTCTAAAATTAATAAACATACACTTTCTTCCCCCCTCCCCCCCCCCCCCCCGTGTGTGTGCATGTGTCTGTGAGTTTTTAGATTTAGAATTTTTTTCCAAGGTGTTACCCAAAAAATATTTCAGGTTGCTTTTCCTCCTCATTACCTAATAACACATTCCTAAATTCTGAAATATAAAGAATTTTCAAGTTTTGTAGGACAGACAGAATATCATGTTGCCCTAATTACATATTCTGAATTGGAAAACTGTTGACATGAATAGCCATCATAAACAAATTGAGCCCAAGTGCCTGTGATGAGGTCTAAGCTTTTTAGATCAGTGTCTTCTAGCAGTATCTGTTGAGCAAAGTGAAGGGCTCATCTCACTACCTGCTCTGTCTATAATGGAAAGTACTGAAAAACAGCACAAGATAAGCTAAAACTCTATTTGCAAATAATAAGAGTCTTTGCCCAATTAATTTCCTATAGACATTTCAGCAATTTCAATCTTAAAAGCAGCCATCTTGGCCAGATGGGGAAGTGCTAGAGATGTTTGTGTATTTCAAGAAAACTGACTGAAGTTGGAGGAGACTATGATGTACTTTCTATAATTAATACACATTTTACAAGCTTATGCACAGCCTTTCACAAGACCTTTATGCATTGGGGGTTTTATCTGGCACTGTTCAGAGAATGGCAGGAAGCTGATAAAATGCTCAGTGGATTTTGCCATTCATTTATCTGTCCTTCTGCGGCCTTCAGAATTTACAATTTTCATTTTTGGGGGGCTTTCAACAATATAATTATATAGGAAAAGGCTTCTCATACCACACAAGCTTCCATTATGGCATATTAGAATTAAATGAGAGGAAAAAACTTTTCATTATATGACTTTCATTGTTATTCATTGATGCATTCAAGTAACAATACTGACTCAGACTTCTGTGGTGTACTCTTAAGCTTTTAACAAACAGTTTATCTTTTCGTGTTTCATCCACCAGCCAGTTAATTAAAAGGAGAGAATAGTCCTTATTCCTATTATTCTAAGTAGAAATTGATGAATTGCAAAGGCTCTGATTTTTATCAGAGGTCTCAACAAACTTTCACATGAACTTTTAAAATCTTGTGCTCTCTATGCAAGCCTGCAAAACAGCTTAGTCTTAATACAGGGCCTGTTACATTCAGAAAGGAAACATCCCAGTTTCCTTGTGTAAGATCATACATATTCTGTAAGTAAATTACAGGACAACAGATTCTGCACAGCTGTTAAGAACTGAAAATTACATCTTATCATGTCAAAATAAACTCAGTTATATGCACACATGGCGAAGAGTCATACATGGTATCATTTAGATGACACATAAAGTCCATGTTTTACAAGCTTATGCATACAGCCTGTGAGCACCAGTGAACTGGAACAGTCTCACCCTAGTTTTCCTTATCTTCCTTGAGTTCTACAAACCAAATCTGAAGACCTTTGCACAAAAATGGGGCTTGTTCCTAATTTTGAACCAAAACAGAAAAGCACAGAAATTAGGTCTTGAAAGTAACGAACACTGTCTGCATCTGCTTAAAATTATGATAAAACTTTGGGGGTCTGTTTTCAGTTTAACCACACATAATCATATATGCCTATGTATTTACACCCAGACTGATAGATAGGCATGTAACTTTCCTCATGCATTTGCAAGTTATGACTTTGAGAAGACCAGAATTCACATCTCAATTCCTGTAAATACACACCAGTCCAGGTTTCTCAGCTAATATCCATCTGACAAAAATTATACACGAAGGAAAACCAAAATAGTTTGTTGTTAAAAATGTTTGGAATGAGGTGGGAAAGAATTCTAGAGGACAGCACATTTTTCAGTGAAGCAATCCGGTCTCCAATGGTAGCCTTGCATTGTAAAGATTTGTGACCCCTTCTAAAAGTTTCACTGGTCATTTTGCTTTATGGTAGGAATTACTGTTACATTCCTGATTTCCTGTTTCTTTTACAGATGCCTCTGGTCACAATACATTTTTTCAAAAAACACAGTGAATAATGACTGCAGTACAAAAATACAACAACTTTTCAGATTTTGAAGCTCAATAACAGCGTTACAGGTGGAAATGAGACCTACCTCAGCATCATTATCCAGTAGTTCACCCAAGGTACAAACAGTAATATGAATCCAGATAGAAAACTTTTTTGTCAATAAACAAAGTAATAAGGAAAATGTTGCAAAAAATGAACTGTGGTCTAAGTTTTGGACACTGACATTGTACCTAGCCTGTGTTTCCTGTATCCATGGAATGGCGAGGGAACAAGAAATTCTTGCTAATTTGTTCATAACTGAGAGGACTGCCATCCATGCTAAATTCTTATTGACCATTTTGATCTTAACATTCAGGAACATTATTTACAAGGATGTGATCTTATAAATCTTTGTTTTGGATTATGTCAAGATCCCTTTTTACAGAAGACAAGGTTGATGCTTGTTCTGACATTTTACTTTTTTAGATTTATCTACTGACCTTACATTATCTGAAAGGACAATACAAAATACCCTAGAAATTATAGATCTAACTTGATTATGCTGTGAGTTATTTCCTTTCTCCAGGGTATATATTACCCAGAAAAAGCAGAGGCCAGCAAAGGTCTCCACTTACTGCAGCTTTTGGCAGTCTTTTTAAGAAGGGGTCATTTGAACAGCATGTTGTGTTGGAATCCAATTTAAGGGCGAGATCATAGCCCAGATATGCTGATGAGATTTTGTCAGAGTTTCTTTGCTTTCTCATGCTCTTCCAGCATCCTAGTATTTGATATTGGACATTAAATTTATTGACATGAGCAAGTCTTGAAGAAAGGAGAGCAGTTCTGGTTATTCTAGCTGCTGCTATTCATTTTAATTTCATTTGATTTTTCGGTGGCTCAGTCATGATCCTTTGGATTTTAGTGGGTGTTTCCCTTAAGAACTTAAGCAGAACTCTACTTGGACCCACTGTGTCTCCTTAAATAAATATTATTCATAATTCTTGCTAGTGTGAACACCTTGCTTCAAATGTGAAATTCTTATTTTAATACTAATTTACCATGACAGCAGATGAGAGGTTCTCTGGTGAATCCTCTCCCATCATACTAGATAATACTCAAGTATACATAAAGTCCCTCTCCGAGTTAACAGAAAACACGTAATGGAAAATAGCATCCTCTGAGGGGCTAATTTTCATATTATTTACCTCATCCAGCTACTCATACAGGATTTCTTTAAAGCCAGAGGCAGAGTGACAGATTCCTCCATGAGACAACTTAGAGCAAAGGCTAATTTAAGGTCTTTGAGTCAATCTCCACACTTGATATCAAAGGACCAGAAATATGAGCCAGCTATGTCTGCTACTCACACTTGGATTTTATGAATAAAGCCTTGGGTATTTTACCACTGCATTATTTTTCCTCTATTATGTTTTGGTCTGGGTTTTTTACTTATTTGTTTTCTATTGAATTCAAATCAGATTCTTGAATTCTGATAAATCAATCCAAAAATTAAAATATATTCTTTACCAAATTCTGGTTAGGCTTTCTGGTTGCTATAGCAATGAAAGCATAGAGGCATCCTACTAGGACATTATGATTTTTTCTTCTGGTATTCTTTTCCTTTTACCAGACTGTATGGACAGCTATGGGATGCGGAAACATTGAAAGAGAACTGGAGAAGAAGTGATAACAAAGTGTCATGGTTATCCTAAAAACTTAGTATGTGTAGGAGTTAAAGATATTGTACACTATTTAATTTTTTCATACAATTTATTTCATAAGTCTCCCATAATTTCAGGTATTATAAAAAACTGATGTAAGAGGAATATAAAAAATAGAAATCATATTATAAATGTACTATATAGTTATCATAAGGCAATCATTTCTCTCAATGCCAAAGTGAAGTTTTCAATGTAAATGAGCCTGGAACAAACTCATTTGCTGAAGATTTAGGCAAAAAAAGGAAACCGAAAAAACTATTAATCTTTTTTAAAAGGACTGTGTGTTTTCAAGCTAATCAACTGCCTCTGCTCAATTGCTAAAAAGTATCTCCAACCTTACAGAACTGTTCCTTTGTTTGAGAGGCAGCAGAATTCCTTTTATATTTCTGAAACTTTCCACTCCATCTTCTTAGCAGGTTTTGCCATGTCAAGAGCTGCAAAGAGGGGACATATCCCCTTGCTCTGAAGAACATAAAAAAATCAAAACCAACCCTAAAAAAGGATCGAAAAGGAACATGATCAAACAGTACTAAGCACAAAATCTTCTTAAACAAGTGGGTAAACAAGCTCAGGGAATTAGCAAGCTTGACAACAGTGTTGTACTGCTAGAACTAACCTGTAATGAATAACAATTATTAGTGCCACCAAAGTGGTTCAGTTTTGGAGAAAATTTTTCCAGCCTCCTGTCATTAATCTTACCTAGGTTTACTACTAGCTAAATTCTTTAATATGCTACATGTATGGTCAGTTCACCCCTTGTTTCCCACAGCAGAACACACGGACATGCATGCCATATCTGGTATGAGCTTGTTTAGAGAGAAAGAGAGAGAAATTGTGAGCTGTAAGGGTCCTAGAATGCAATCTCAGATTTAACATACTCCAAGGAAAGAGTTTTCTAGCCATCACACATGTAACAGGGCTGCTCTGTCGAATACTTTCATAGAAATATGAATATTCTCAGTTGCCATTATAAAAAAATTGCTTTGAAGCATTATACAACCTTTATAACTATTTGCAATCACATATTTTATTTGTATGTACCAAAATAATTCTATAAAGCCCAGAGTAAATTATCCTGAAATTATTTCCATACTGCCTTTCACAAATTTTATAACCATTAAATATGCAATATGACAAAGCAAACAAGGTTTTTTGGTCTCTAAGGTGAAAGAGCTTTTCTTTCCACTTTGCAGGCAGTACTCAGCAGCTCAAAGGAAAGAGACCATTTCTCTCTGCAACCTCAAAGGAGGAGAGCAACATTCCTGATCAGTAGTGATAACTAGGAAGATAAATTACCTGCTCCCTAAGACTCAGGAAGAAAAGCAGTGAGCACTGGGAGGGGCTGCAGTGGTGAGAAGATGAAAGGTGCACAGTGCCAGGCGCTGCCCAGCGAATGGTCCTGGATCATCCCACTCTAACACAAGCAGTTAAAATACATCTAATTAATGCATCTTTAAGTGGAAATGATTAAAACGAGGCTGTAACAAATCTGGGACTTGTGACAATGCAAACACCCTTGAGATTCATATGTGGTAAAGTGAGTTCTTTGTCTTCCTCTCCCTGCCTCAGTTATAGGCACTGAGGGTCCTTGTACCTGGCTTTGAACACACTGTGCATATGCAGACTCATCTGGGGGATATTCAGCTGTCCCCTAAATGAGTCTGCATAAGCACAGTGTGCTCAGAGAGGTTATATTCTCCACTCATCTCTTATAGCCTTGTGGGAACAACTGCAAGAACTCTAACACATATAATAATTACTTGCAAAAATATTGATCTGCTTTCGTTATTAAATTTGGAGGACATAAAAATAGCTACAGGAAAACAAAATGTACTTACTTACTGAGATGAAATATTTTTAAATATTTTAATATCTTAAAATCAAAATACTCTAGTCAAAAGTTATACTGTTCTATATGTAAGAAAGAAAAAAAAAAGTGGCCCAAATTTTTACACTTTAAGATAAGCCACAGAAGAAACTAAAAATTTCTTTAATTTAAATATATTAAGAAGCAGAAAATTTATTATTTGGGTGCCTTGTATGGTAGAGGAATACAAGTTATATCTTCTCACAATATTTACAGTGAAATGAGAAACCTGATCAAGCATTTATGTATAAGTTACCAATGGGTACATTGACAGAGATAAACAATACAAAATAAAAATCACTATGGATATTTTACTTTGCACATGGGAAAAAAAGACAGAATTTCTATATTCCTTTGACACTTACTTTAGTACAAGACTGGAACAATCATGTTTTATTTGCACAGGCATAGGCAGAAAGCACATTTTACACTTGCTTTTGCAAGTGTTCTCACTGTCATACTGCAGGCTTCACAATGCACATTCTTTCAGGTTCTTCTCTGCACCCAGCCAAGAAGGAAACAGAAATATCTCCTATAAATTCACAACCTGTTACCAACACAGGACAGCATTTAAGAGTCCTGTTTTTAAATGACCACTGGAAAATATTTTCCCTAGTGCAAGGGATGCTGGTGCTCACAAAGAAGTCCAGAGCAGCTCTGCCCAACAGCTGCCCAGACTCAGAGGTGGTGGCAAATTTTGTCACATGCATTATTCTCTGTAAGCTACTACCAGCATATTGGGTTATGTCAACAGCTATTAAGATCTGCCACCAGACAGACTTTAAACAGGGTTTTCGTAGAACCAGTTCCCTTTGCAATTGGATTGGGAAGAATACCTGATAGAAGTACAGTAGCTGTCACTGTCAGTTAAGGCAGGGTCAAGATCTTGACACTAACTGTTTCTCAGGGCAGAGACTTATATCCATCATCATAAATAAGTTTGGTTTAAGCTGAGTTTAAATGTCTCAGGCAGCAAGACTTCAGGTTTCCTTAAGAACGCAATTCAGGATCTCTGCAGAGGTGTGCTGGTGTGCATTATATCATCAATGTGAAGTCCCCAGGGGCTTTAAGCTTTAACAGTGCCTTTTCAGAGCATTATTATTAGCAATACAGTAACTTCAGCAGATCTTAAATAGGAAAGAAATGTCATTGTCCTAACACTGTACAAAATTTTTAAAAGGCACTCTACACCCAGAAGCTCTTATGCCATAAATTGGTTAGAAATACAAGGGAGAGGAAGGTGGCAGGATTCCAAATCCTTGTCTGAAAGTATTGCAGTTTTCAATTTAAAAAAAAAAAAAAAAAAAAAAACACTATTAAATAAAATTTACTTGGTGCAGTGCCTTGCACAAATCTTGCCTTGGTGAAGAGATTGTACTATAGTTTACACTAAATATTTTTATTGGGTTTTGTTAAACTTTTTCATCAAGAGCCTACTGTAACAATAAAAAAAACCCTAACTCTTTAATATGCACAGACCAAATAGCTTTGAATAATATTATTGCTTTAACAGAATGAACTGGGTTTGTAAACAGAAGACATTTTTAAATTTGTTCAGCAATACTTCCATGGAGGGAAGAACTTTTTTGAATGCATCCTACTAGAAAATTTTTTCACTTTTAATGAATAATTTTCACAAGCATACATGATTCAAAACCTATAGGCATTTCTGCCCTGACACAGGGCTTTTAAATTATGGCAAACATGGCAGCAGAAAATAAGTAATTTATCCGCACACCCTTCTTGGTGCAAGGTGAATGATTTGAAGGAGGAATGGCAGACGTAATGTCTGGCATGGATGACCAATGTCAGCCTACAGAGATTCTGAAGATAAAAATATACACCAGAGAGAGCATTAAATAGCATTTTATTGCATTTAAAGAGCAGATTTAAGCTTCAAAGGAGTGATGATAAAAATCAGGATTTTGCAGTGCAGTTTCAAGCAAAAAAAAAAAAAAAAGAGAGAAATAGATGCAGACTGCCATGTCATTCAGGTTTTGAACAGAAATTAGAAGGAATCTTAATTTAATTACAATGGTCTACGGGTAAAAAATATGGCAAACTTTGTTTGCCATATACCAAAGAAGGTTAATATGAGAGGTAAGCTTTTCCTCCATGGTTAAAAAATTATTAATTGGTTCAGAGTATCTGGTGCTAAAGTCACACCATCTCTTCCCACTGTGAATATTTCCATACTTGAATGTTCCCATTAAAAATGGGAACATACAAAACTGATTTCCCTTCAGTCCAGGGTATCTCACTAAGATGCCAGTTATGTTTCCTATTACAGTACCAAACTAACTTCCCTCCATGCAATGGAGAGTGGCAAGTGCTCCTAGAGAACAATTATTTTCTTCTATCTCACATAGACCAACTTGGGCTGCAACAAATAATCTTCTGCTGGCATCTGTCTTCACTGCTGTGGAGGCAGATTAAATGAGCTAAGACTAAATAGAATCATAGAAGGGTTTTAGTTGAAAGGGACCTCAAAAGATCATCTAGTCCACTTTGCCACTCATGGTCAGGGATATCATTCACCAGATGAGCATCCAGAATATGAGCGTGAACGAATATAAAAATATTGCTTATAAAAAAAAAAAGACACAAAAAATGTATTCTCCCCATGATGTTTCTCTAGGATAGTGTAAAGAGCTAAACTGACCATTAAACATTGCTTACTCTTTGTTTCCCTTTGGCAAATAATTATGATACCTATCATAATGCACTTCATTATCAGCTTTTTCTAGAAATGGGTGACAACATGGAAATCATCTGATGTGCAAGGTAATCCAGGATCCCTGTGTCTCATCAAAGAATGCTGCATGAAATTACAAACTCTATCACAGTACACTGAGAAGGAGTATATATTTCTAAATGATCTAAACAATTTTTAAGATCCTGAAAAGAAGGAACAGATGCTGAATAGATACATGCAAATGCAAATGCAAAAAAAAAAAGCTGACAACAAAGTACAAAAAACAAAATATGAGGAAAACAACTGCAGCAACAATGTTAAGGAAAATCACAGAGGTATCACCTATAGAAAGACTCCTCTGACAAATCCATTATACTGGGTATTGTGCATAGGTACAGTCATACATATTTTTGGTTGAGGCAACAAAATTATAGGGCTGTGACATTCATGGAAAAAAGTCTCTACCCTATATCCTACTTTCTCTCCCTCCACCCAGTCAAGGTAGTTCTTTTTCAAACATTTACACAGATACTCATAAGGTCCATTCTTGATTTATTCAAATATGTCTTGGGGTACAGCAGATGCATAAACAAATAAGCTGTGCACATTCAGAGAATGCCACTGAAGATAGCAGTCAGTTTTATTTTCAATCTGAGTTTGTAGTGTGAAAAAGTTCAAAATGCTAGAGATAAAATGCTCAAAAATAAAGATTCAGTTCACGCAGAAAAGATACAATACTTCCAGATTTGCCATTTCAAGAGGAGTAAGATTTCCTTTCTTGTTTTGCCACAGTAAGACATTAGTGACATTTTAAAAAAATGATCATTCCTGAACAGGGCAGTTATGTTACAATAGAGTTTACAACATTGAGATTTATTTTGGCTCGAGGCAAAGTTAAGATTAAAGAGATGGTGCCGTTCAGACTACAAAGGCTCATAAAACACTAAGCCATTATCTTGACCTTAATATAGAACTTAGGATTCAAGACATCAGTAGTCATAATAGTCTTACACTCATTTAAAATTCAGCTACAGTTTGTCACAGTCCCCTTTTAGTTTTGATCTAACCTACCCTGAACTTAAGCTGCACAAAGTATTTATTATTTCTTTATTATCTGCACAATTCACAAGGTCAAAGGTGGGAAGTACCAAACCTCTGAAAAATCCAAGAAGCAACTGTAGTATTATCCAGGCTGTCCTCTTGTGCTGCCTTTTTATTGTAGAAGGTCAATTTACAACATAATAGCAAACAGTATTACTGCAATTTCAGGCTTGCCATGCAGGAATACATTTGCAGTGCATTGAAGACTGAGACAAATTTTCACACCACAACCTTGCAGTCATTAATAAAGAAGATTGTGGTCTCTGTCAATATATGTTGCTCTCACAAAATATCAAATCAGCTTTCCCTGGAAGATGGAAGGAGAAAAATGAGTTTGCCTGTGGATGCTCTTGGCTTAAATTTTTTTTAAAAACGTACTAGAAAACTGAAACTTTTGCACCTTTTGTTTGAAGGTCACCCTAGGTCTGGCAATTTTTAAATTGCAGTGTTTTCAATGTTCCAGTCAGAACTTTAACTTCATCTGTATTCCCACAAAAATAAGGATTGCCTTTTGGGGGAAAACTGCACAAGCAAAAGATAGGCCAATTTTCTAAAAGAAAAAAAAAAAGAAAAAGAAAAAAACAAATAGAAAAAAACTGTGCAAAGTTTCAGTCATGCAAATAGAATCAGAAAGAAAACAGTGGGGAAAAAACTGTACTGGTCCTTTGGCAATGAGTTTGGAGAGAAAGGAAAGGGATACATCAACCTGGAAAAGCTGAGGCACCAGGTCCAACAAATACTGACTGTTTTACTTTTCTTCTGGCAGGAAGTGGAAGCATTAGCACGTAGTTGAAATGAAGACCAGAGGTGATAAGCAAAAAGACTGTATAACAACCCTCCTGTCATGAGATTTGGGGTTTTAACCATCATTCTAGGAATTATAAAAGTAATAGGAATTTTAAAGGAGGGATTTTGCTTTTTCAAGAGAACATATGAAATTATGAAACAGAATCCCAGCCACCATTGAGAGACTCCCATATTTCTACCTTTAAGCTAATACACACAAAACAAATGTTTCCAGCAGGAGTAGGAGACATTGTAGTACAGGTTTCCCAGAAGCACTATGCTGAGAAAAAGGAGGCTACTGAATACAGTAGCACCCAACAGCTGTTCCCTCTGGCTAGGATTTCTTGGTGAAACTACTAATTTTCTCGGAATTTCTTCCTCATTCCTACCATTATTTTGGTTTGTTTGGCCTCAGAGTGTATTCCCTGATGAAGTGAATTTTCAGCTTTCAGGTAACTTCATTCTAAACCAGACCTTATCAAAATACAACCAGTGCATGTCTGTGGGGTCCAGGAGCCAGAGACCCCTCCACAGACACAGCTTCCATGTGCAGCAATACGTCAAGTCTCCCATGGGAAGGAGCACCCTGTGAAACTGATCTGGACCATTTTATTCAGCTTCCAAAACCAGCAAGCTTTCAAATGTAAGAGGATATCGTTCAGCCTGTTTTTTCAACAGATGCATTTGCCAAATATGAGTTATGACAAAAAGTATTTCTTCACTTAAGTGGTCGAGTCCAAAACTACCTCTTTCTGATTTTTCCTTTTAATTTATGGCAAATTTTATTCCTCTCACTTCCTCTCCTCTATTTGCTGCAGTGCATACTTACACACAGGAGTGAAAAATGGAAGTAATCAAAGGGTCATCGAAGGCTCAGAAACCTTAAGCTGTTGTTTTCAAGTTTTATTTATGTTTATTAAACTTTCTCTATTCATTTCATTATTTTTCTGCTTAGCCACCCTGCCAAACACCTCTTTGGTGAATAATGAAATAATTCAAATAATGGAAAAAGCAGATATTTGATCCAATTTGTCTTGGCAGGCAAGCAGAAAAGGGAAATACCAAAAAGAAGGAAATACCAGTTAATTATGAATAAAAAGAAGATAGACTATTGATAGTAACAAAAAGATGTTCCTATCTAATGATCTCTATTTCCTTCTAGGTGTTCCAAGTCTTCAGAAAACTACATGATGTATATGTATCAGGGCATAAAATCTTATTCTCTCTGTGCCTTTGAGTACCTGGCAATGTAAGCCACTACAATTGATCACATGTTAAAGTCTTTGTTTTTAAATGGCCTATAAAGAACAAAGATGAAAAGTGTCAAAACTGCCAAGAGTTAATATTCTTCACAAAAGAAGGGAATCACCACAAGCACTACGCCTGGTTATGAAGCTATTAATAAAAGATGAATAGATTAATTTCAGTATCTTTTCACAGTTTATTAGCAGACTGGTATCTTGGAAAATGTTCATTTATAGTGGCTTCACTTTTTCATGCAAACAAACCCCAATTTTAATAAAAATGAGTCCATCAGATCTCCTCCAAACACTTTGCCGTATTTGTAGTACCTAATTTTCCACCCTCACATCACAGTGCTATGTCTTTTTCTTGGCAGGAAAAGGTGTTGTATTAATATGGAGAGTAACAACACATTTGAAGAGCTGGACTTTGGTCACTGAGAAGAGAAAGGTATTTTGTAAATCCACTGATTCCTCTCAGATCAGAGATGCATCTCTTGACCTAGGTTAGGCCTCTTGGCCTAGGCTGTGCTCTGTAAATTTTCATTAGGCTAATGAGATTGCACACACCATTTTTATTCCATGGCAGTCAGATATTACATGAGAGGGAATATCAGGCTGTGCAGCTTCAGTCTGAGAAGCCCTGATTAGATGGGTTACGTTACCTCTATTCAGAAGTACCCGAAAAAAGGGACCAAGGTGTCACAACCAACCAAAGGTGTGGAAAGTGTGGGTTTTCCATTTATCACCTGGGACCATCAGAGCACAGGCCCTGGGGGCAATGCAGATGGTTTCACAGGTCTACCCAGCCACAGCCCCTTGCAGGGTAAATCCTTTGCACCCTGCAGAGAAGGGAGCAGTGTTGCTGGCATCCCTCAAGCACATCCAATAATTCTGCTGGTATCTAATTAATAACTCTGTCACCATTCACACAAACCAGTGTTATAAGAAAACTGGGAAATATGTTGGAGGGAGATGTATACTCCTGCTTGGGTAGATCAGAGTAACAGAATTGCAGAATGGGTCGAGCTGGAAGGGACCACAGTGGGTCATCTGATCCAACCTCTCTGTTCAAGCAGGATCGTCTCAGGGCACAAGCAGTCAGTGGAATTTTAAAAAAAAATCTCCCCCTTTATTTGTCTGTCTCAGTAGTAGAGCTTGAGAAACTAAAGCAATTCTTTTTGTTCTCAGCAATTCTTTCAGCCCTGATTTTTCTCAGTGCCCAAGTATGAGACATTTGAGTTGACTGTACCATGTCTTCATCTAAGAAAGTTGTCTTTTAGAGCATTGTATTAGGACTGGGGGAAAAAACACCACGAAACATACACAATCATATTGAATTGATTACACGATCATAAACAACAAAATATATTTTCATCATTCTCCTGCATTTTACTGATACAGAGTTTGGACTTTGGCAATACACATATCTCTCATTTCCAGTCTTTTAACCACCATTAAAATTACCTATCCAAAAACTGTAAGCTTTCACACATTAGCATTTTCAAAACATTATAGCCATTTTATAGGTTGAAATTCAGGTAAACAGATTAACTTTGAATTTTGGAGCACCCCAACTGCACAAGACAAACCTGACTTTTGCTTAGGCTGAAACAATGAGAAACTGCCTGTAGTTTACATCACAAGCAAACCTTCATCAGGCAGAGTCTATAGCAACTGCAAGGGCTGGAGATTAAAGAAAGTGCAGCTCCTCACTTGCAGTTAAAGGAGAATGGGATTTGCCTCCAAATGGCAGGAAGAGAGGGAGGCTAACATGAGCAACAACCATCAAGCCACTTGTACATGGTTTATCAGTCTAGTAGTATTATTCTGAGTTATTTATCACAAGAAGCTGAGCAGGATTTCAATGGTTTTGCAAAATCTCTTAATTCCACTATGACCATTAATATGAATTCAGGCCTGGGGCATTTACACAATCAGGTTTCTGTCTCTTCCACTCCTTCAAGCACTAACTGCTGGGAAGAAAAAGAAAAAAGGTATTTATTTTAGAATGAGTTCTTACCCAAGGTAAAGTTTGCCAGTATTTCAGAAATTATGTTACGGCCTGCTCTGTGGTTATGGTCACTGAGGGAACAGAATAAAGAAATGCTGCTGTGTTTCAGCTGTGAAATGGAACATGTTAAACAAAGAGTTTTGGACTTTGAAATCATCCCAGGAAAAGTGCCACATGCCGTAAGAATCAAATTGGGGTATTTTTTAAAAAATAAAAACAGTGAAGGCCAACCAAACTAATCATTGCCAAATCCTCTGGAAATTCAGACATCTAACATATCCTTAAAAGTAAAATTTTATGTGACAGAGAGAAGGGAAAACTCAATGGAAGTTTTTCCTAGAAAGGATCACAGGAGTTTTACTGACATAATGTTTGTCTTTCATCCCACAACAATAGCAAAAGTATCTCCAAAACCACTGCAATTGTACTCATTTACTCACATTTCAGATTTCTAGAGAATAAACTTTGGACTGTTCAGCTGATTTTTTCCATTCTAATGAGTATGTTGGGGTGCTCATTGCCTATATTTAGCCATTTTACAAAACTCCAGGACAATATAATTCCTCTGAAGCTACAGTGTGTAAATTTTATGCAGCTGTGTAAATACAATGAATGACTATCCTGGAAGCAATCAATTAATTCTTCAAGTGTTCTAACTTCTAACTGCACATCAGCAACACAGAACTGTGGGTGACTCTTAAATATCCAGGGAAGTGAAGAAAAACACAATCTGAAAACAAGGCTACAACACAGACCTCTGTGTTAGTGTCATGATGTGATCCTACATGAGTAAGCAGTGAAAATCCTGATTATTCACACACACCTGATGTAATGAGGTAACTTTAGCCAGGCAAATCATGCAAGGGATTTTGAAAATCTGCTCACTGTTAAAATTCATGGTAATCTGGATTTTAGAATCCATATTTTGTATGTAGTCATCTATCTCATAAATATTTGAAACACTTCACAACTCTCTAATCAAACACATTTAGTCTGAAAATTCCCACAAACAGGTGTCTTTTGCAATTCTCAATATGCAAGATTTCTCCATAGATATTAATTATAGGAGTAAATAACACAAAGACAAATGTAATTCTAAACACACTAAAACTTTGCAGTCCAGTTATAAGACTTGCTGTAATTTTACACTAATACCCAGCTCTCAAGAAACATTATTCAAAAGAAATTGCAGCTCTATCAGCACGCTTAGCAAAGTGTGAAATCAGGCCAGTGAAGTCATTCCTGAAACAGTCTGCCCTCTGACAAAGGCAATTTATTTAAATACTGTGTAATTGTGCAGTGATAAGAAACTTTGTATTCTGCATTTAGAAGAGCTCATGAATCTTTTGGCCAGATATCTGGGAAGTCCTTGGAACCTAGAGACCCTACATGTAAGAAACCCATCAGATTCCATTTGATTACATTCAAAAGGATCACAGGGTCTTTGTTCCTGATACCTTTTACAGTAGCTAGATCCCTGAGTCTGGTAACACCTGAACCTACCTCAGACTTTGCTTTTTCTACCTCAGCTGCAACATTCTTGCTGTTATCTTTCCAGATACACTTTTATTGGCTACATTGATCTCCTTCTGTTCTGCTTAGGGAGTTTTAAGTCACATAGTGGTAGCTATTCTTCACATTACTTTTTATGGCTCAGTCATTGGTTTCACATGTGAATGTGCTGCCAGTGACAGACTACTTGGCATGAAATCCTCTCTCTGATGGCTTTCTTAGAATAAAAGTGACTTGGGGTCTATCCAAATCAAGGTCTGGTATGGTAAGTGCATCCACCACTCAGCATCACCAGGGATTTGGGCAATAACAGAGCTAAAAGTTCTTTCTGGCATGTGCACTTGATCAGCACAAGAAATACAAACTTTCTTAGTTTTTTGAACAGGTCATCAGCGTGGCACTTTTCATCATCATCATCATCAGTCACTGGCATGATGTTTCCCACGTTTGCATTCACAATGTCACTATTAACTGGACATTTCAGAAGCAAGAATATTCCTTCAGAATTGCTGCTTGGCTAGCACAGCCTGATGGAAATCTACAAAGTAAGACATCCACGTTTCGAGACTTCAGCTAACTGGATCATCTAAGAGGACAGCCAGGAACATTTCATGGCTTTGATGAACTGATACTTAAGGATCCTTTTCCTTTAAGAACCAAAGCATTTTGGAATTAGCCCTTGGAAGAATCAGTTCTGACAATATTCATCCCACTTTAGCCTATTCACTAGGTTACACAAATTAAGAATCAATGCTTGCTCTTTCTCATTTATTCTCTTGAGGAACAAAGTAAGAAAATATTAGTAACCATCAGTCATGAAAATATGACACTACTGGAAATGGTCTGAGAGCAAGTGCTGTTGTTAAACACTACAGTCATTTTAATGTCCCCTAAACAATGGCTGTCATGAACAAAAAGAATAAGTGTTCCTATTGATTTCCTATGTGGTATTATTTTTCAGTCTCAAGGTATATTATTCAAAATATATAGCACAGATACTCTGTGAAGAAAGAGACACTGAATCACTTAAAAAAATTAGTCTATAATGAGAAAAGAATTTAACCTTATGAAATCATGTTATCATGTTTTTCTTCATTGTTTTCTTCATGTTTTGCTTCAATATTTATAAATCAGTTATCTCCAAAAATCAATTTATATATTTTTTTCTTGGCATATTTCATCAAGTACTAAACATTTCTTAGACAGTTTAGACATCCATAAGGCCCTTCATTAAATGAGTTAAAAGTCCTGTTCAGTAACCTAGATGTCCTCCTATACAATAGAGAATAATTTTTCTCTAAGTACCCAACTAATAATTTGATATGTTAAGCAAACAGCACATGGCCTGCTTTTGACATGCAACTCACACTGTGTGCATTCAGTTCCTGCTGAAGCTTCTCTTTTTGCTGTCCCCTGCTGCCCAGGGTGAGCAGCAGTGAAGCCCCATAAGGGCAGATGGGAGCAAGGAGCTCCCAAGGGGCTGTGATCAGCACAGAAGTGGGACACAACTACTGTAGGTCCAGTGCTGCCTGTTGTCATCCTGAGTGAAAGGAGACCAAAATACGACAAAATTTTAACCAGCCTGTCCACAGAGTGAAGGAATAAATGTTAAAATGTAATAATCAAAGGCAGGTGTCCAGAATTCCATTCCAAGATTCATTTTTAAAGCTATCAAAACAAAGTGCTCGAGTATCACAGATGAGGTACAATGCATCTTCCCCTCCATCCTGAAATATATCATGTAATTCAGGACGTTTCCCATTTCCTTTGGGAGCATATTGGTTGCTTTCCAGATCTATAAGATTTTATGCTGCAAAATTTGAACAGCTGCCACTCAGCTACAGCAACACAGCACTTCACTATTCCATCTGTGCCATCTTTCACTTCCTTGAGAATTACCTTGGTACCAAACTAAATGGTGCATTCTAACCCCATGGCTCCCCTGTGCCCTTGGACAAGACAGATACAACAGGAAAAGTAAGGAAATTAATGTCTCATGTTTGAGTGCTTTCCTATAATTAAAATTATTCTTGCACATGAAATCTAAATAGTGGCCATGATTTCTACTCTGGATCTGTGGAGAATCATAGAATGGTTTGGGTTGGCAGGGACACTTGAAGGTTACCTAGTCCAACCCCCTGCAATGAGCAGGGACATTTTCAACGCCAGGTTTCTTAAAGCCCCATCCAACCTGACCTTACATATTCCCAGGGATGTGGACTCTGCAGCTTCTCTGGGCAACCTGGTCCAGGGGTCCACCATTCTCACTGTAAAAATTTCCTTTCTTCTATCTAGTCTGAATCTATCCTCTTTTAGCATAAAATTATTTGTCCTATGTCAAAAGGTCCTACCAAAAATTTTGTCCCCATCTTTCTTTCTTTGTCCCTTTCTTTCTGTAGACCCCCCAATTATGTACTGGAAGGCTCCTCTAAGCTCTCCCCTTGTGCCATCTCTTCTCCAGACTGAACAACCCCAGTTCTTTCAGACTGTCTTCACAGGAGAGGTGCTCCAGACCTCTGATCATCTTCATGTGGATCCTCTGGACCTCCATCAGATCACACCTTTCCTGTGTTGATGGCTTCGGACCTAGATGCAATACTCTACACTCCAATTCTCAGTGCAGTGGAAGAAACAGCCTTTAGCTTTAGCCATCTAAGAATTAAAAATACCATTTAAAAATACTTGTATCACATCACAAAGAAATTTAGGCTATTCTGTTCACAAATCTAATTTTACTTTACAAATACAATTATGAAATACTAAAATTAATATATTTAATATCTGATTACAAGTTTTTTTTTTTATTTATTGCTATATTTTTAAAACACTTTAAACAACTGTCAAAATTATGGCTGATTAAGTTTAAATTAGCATGTCTTTCTTGAAACTAACATGTAAATTCCTAATCTAGAGAGGGCAAACCCTGAATAACTTTACTAACAAATCCACTCTTTTCTGGCAAGCCTTGACACCAAGGATGAGGGATTAGATTAGCTGATAACTGTGAGCTTCCTTTAAGGCTCTCTCTACTCTAGATAGCAAATTATTCACTTCTGAGCCTACTATTTTCTAAAACAAAGTGTTACTTTGCTTACTTTTTACTTGTATCAGTTAGTTAAAGTATTACCACCTCCTACAAATGCTGCCTGTTACCTACTTTTAAACCGTAGCTATCATCACAACTCTTCCTCTCCCAGGGTACTTCAGCCCCTCAGCCATGCAGCAGAGATGAGCAGATTTCAGTCTGATTTCAGCATCCAGCATCCCAAGATACCCATGATATAGTGTAGGTGTCAGGACAAGGAGGTCACTCTCATTGCCTGATAACCATAACATTGACCTGTGCTCTTCCTCCTCTCAGCATTAGTCCAAGGTCTGTATTTCTAAGCATCTGGATGGTGCTCTGGTTAAAGCAATGAGTTTGAACTTGAAACTAACAAAGCTGTAAGAAAGCCTTTCATTTTCCAGTATGCATATATGTGCAGCATTCCTCTGCACTTACTATTTTTTTTTAAAGCCTGGTTTCTGACAGATGGAAGTCCTAAGCAGCTATGTTGTTCTTTTTCTACATGTAAAGATCCTCAGTGGAGCTAGATGAAGGCTCATTTATTCTCCTGGAAAAAAAAAAAAGTCTTCTAAATAAGGAGTGGGAATGCACTGCATACATTCAACCTTTATCCTATACTCTTTATCTTGAGGATCTTCTCAAGCTTTTGATAAAGAAAGACATAGCACTTTTGTTTCTTATCACTCCACTTCCAGGAAGCATTATAAGACTGGTGTGCTTCATTTCATAGAGCCTGAATTCCCAAAATCATCCAAGTGATTTAAAGTGCCTTTACTCCATATTTCCAAAAGCAAAAAACTGCAGGTGATTGTGAGTTCTTAATCTTAACAGCATCCATCTGCCATTTCCTCATGTGGAGCAGAAGCCTGTCCATATCTACTGCTCCCGTGGGTGTTCATCACTTTGTACATTTCTCCCAGGCTCTAGGTCAGGTACAAATAACAGAGGATCACATTTGTATGCTGCTTTGTAAATGTTGACTCGGACACTTGCTCAGGCACAGGCAGTGGGGTTCAAAGCAGGGTAAACAATGCAATTGAAGGAGTCTTTGTTTAAATCCATAAGCCATGCAGTCAACACTCAGTTGAACAAAGCTCAGCTGAGCTCATATGAACTCAGCATATATTAAGAACCTATATTTTAAAATAGTTACTCTGAGTAAATGACAGTAGATATCAATTTTATCACAAAAATATGATAGTTTGCCTGGAGGTAAAGATTAAATGCTAATGAGATGTAAAAATGCCTATTTAAGGGAGGTAAGCTATTCTTTCACTTATTTGAACTTTTTTTGGCTTGAGTAAGTTTAGCAATAAAATTTCCTCTCATTTTATAATCTACTTCTCCATGAGCTATATTGTCTGCTTTCAAGTTTCATTGTGAAACTTATGCTGAAGGTAATTTAAAAACTCTTAAATCTCAATTTTTCCAGGCATAGTTGCTATGGTTACATATATGCCAATATGTACCTGGGTAAAAGGAGGAAAAACATCTGCCTTTTCTCCTTTTTAAAGGAGAGCATTATGTTCCACAGATAAAAGCCCAAATGAAGATCATTTCACCTGCTCTGCTTCAAGTCGGTGGAAGCAGAACTGAGCACCATGCCACCTTCTTTCAGTCTGCCATGGACCTCTGAACCAGTGTGAAGATTGACTGCCCTGCCTCCAAAGGCAGCACAGTTACCCCTGCATGAGCCATACCTGGCAGAGAGGCAGGACTGCTGCATTCACCAGCTATGTGGGATGGATGCCAAGCCTCAGAGTGGAGCTCTGCTCCCTTGCACAGAGAACTCCAACCATCATTCCCCCTTCTGTTCCCTCTCACACTTCCACTGCATTGTCTTCTCATCCAAGGCATATGCACTCTGTGTCATCTCCAGCTCTGCTTTATTTTGCAAATAAAGAAGGGGCTACTTCCTCTCCTCACATTTCGTTACCCTTGTAATTGAGATTTGTCTTCTGGTTATTGACTCAGGTAGGTTTCAGTTTTCAGAAACACCCAAGCCATGTAAAGCAAGCTCTTATTCACCTTCAGGGTCACCAGTGAAGAGCCAAGACCAGTCAGGTAGGTCATAATTTGGAGCAAGCAAGAAAAAAATTCTAAAAGGATTTGGTGGCATTTTTTCTTTATAGCTATTGTGATTTGACCATAGCAGACAGCTAAGCCTCATTCACCCCTCCACAGTGAGATGGGAAAGAGAACCAAAAAAAAAAAAAATAAAGCAGAAGGTAAAAAACTCATGGGCTGAGATAAAGACAGTTTAATAAGGAAAAGAAAGAAAAGGAAAAAAGATATGATGGGCAAAAAGCCCAGTTGCTTCCGACCAGACAGTCCCTGAACAACAGCACCCCTGACAAATTCCTAGCAATTTTATTGCTGAACACAATTCTGTAAGGTATGGAATGTTCCTCTGATCACTTGAGGTCAGGTGTCACTTGACCAACCTCTTGTTTACCCCCAGCCCTCTCTCTGGTGGGGTGAGAAGAAGAAAAGGCCATGACTCCGTGCAATAGTGAAAACATCCTTGTTGTTATCAACACCATTTTTAGCACAGAACCAGAACACAGCTCTGTAACACCTGATCTATCCCAGCCCAAACCAGCACAACAGCATTTTGTCATTTCCATGTTCCTGAACATTGCAGTCCTTCAAGTCACTTACCATTATTTGAAGATTAATATTTTTGTTAGTGTGGAGGAAAAGTAGTTACCTTTCAGTTTCATCTACAATGCAAGATCAAATTTTGTAGCATTAGCACAAGGCATTGATCCTGCCACAAAAAGCATAAGTGCATGTGAATTGGCTTCAAATCTCCCAGAGAGAGAAGGTGATACCTTCACTTGTCTTGCAAAATTATAGTACTTATTTTATAAATGAGCAGATTTCTTACCAAAGTACAAATCAATTATAAGTAGATTCTAACTTATGTGGTTTCAGAGAAAAACATTACAGTAATTTGTCCATCAAAATTGTTGAAGCTGCTCCCTATTGCATACACAGATGCAGCCCTGGACAAGCCTCAGAGCAGAGAGTTCCACAAATAAACTATTTCTCCCTGTGAGCCAGAAACCATGGCAAAGCATACAACAGAGCCTTATGCTGATTTGACCAGATGAGCAAGAAAAATTGCCACTTACTAAAAATTACGGTGACCATGTAAATTATGAATATTCATGTGATACCTCATTCTTACCATCAACTGGAGTCAAGCACTACGAGGAACCAAGTTTTGAAAATCCCTCTCCCTTGGGAAATCTCCACTCTGCTTGTGTTTATGCTCGATTGCAGTGTCATGAAAATTAGTATCAAGATTACACTGTATTAACACATTTGCACAAAGCCTGAACAAGAAGAAGATAGTCATTACTGATATTAAGCTGCTGATATTTAAGTAATTGCTATTCTTTATCAGCCTTATTATCAAATGATCTTGTTACAGCTACAGAATTACCTATAATCACTTGCACAGAGAGGATTTTAAGCCTGATCAGAAAAGAATCATTAAACATTAATTAAAGTACTGCATTTACACTCTGTATTTGGCTTGACAGTTTGCAGGAGCAGCCTGTTAAACAATCCCTGCTAAGCACAGAGATAAAGCAAGGTGTGTCTGCACTGAATGCCCCACTGGGAGTTAGAACATGACTTTAGTCCATTTATAAAGTTTTCTCATTAGGTTTCAATTCAGGAGCAATTCCACAATGGTATTTAAAGGATATTCAATCATTCATGACAGAAAAGCTAGACTGACATTGCACAAATGGTGTTTGATTATTACCAATCTATCATGTCAGTTAGCAGGAGGAAAAGATACATTTCAATTGATTTCAAAAGACCGCTGTGACAAATGCGTTCCGGGAAGCTGGGTAGCAACAGATTTCAGGCCCTGATTAATCTGGTATACACAAAACTGTATACCCTGGTCTCTTTTAAACACACAACACACTCTTCAACAGAAAATTAGAGCAGCTACATGACCAAACACTGGATTATTTTCTTTCCAGTCTTTTATTTGATTAGCTCAGCTCTCCAAGGGGTAGTGGTTAAAGGGCTCATGAAAAAAATCTGGACCTCTACTTATTTGTTATATTGTCACCAAAAGTAAGAAGTAAAACAGTGTCTTTGAGAAAAAGAACCAAAATATCTGGGGATTGTGTCAATTGGATTACACAGGAGAAAGACATTATATCAACCAGCTCTAAACACAGTGGAAAGGAAATGTCACCCACTGACAATGCATGGCACAATCTGCTACTTCCCACTGTTCTGAGTGGTGCCAGGGTCTACTGAGGGATCTTCCTTCCACAAGCAGGACTGTTTGTAAAAGAAATATCTCCACTGAGTTATTTTTTTCTTTCTGAGGGCACTGGTTGTTGTACCTGGTATGTAGTGTTTTCCACAAACAACATGCAAGCTTTCTCATGGTTCTGTTCTACCAGATTTTACTCCATATGGGTAAGATAGATAGGCATTTTTCCAAGTTCTCTTCACTCAGGATGCCACAGAAACAAAAAATATATATATTTTTTTTAGTCTCTTAAAAATACATTTTCAAAAATGGGGAAAATAGAGGACAAGGCAGAATTCTTTTGTGCCTATCTAGTTAAAACCATGTAATTGGGGAATATTCCTATATGTTGTGGAAGACTAAGCACAAGAACTCATAAAAAGCGCAAGCTCTTCCATCATGATACTTTCACATTAACTCTGATGGTCTGGGCAATCAACAGAAAGAGAAGTGTTACCCCTTTTGCTAATGTGGCTAATGATTAACTATGACTGTGTAGCACTGAGGAAAATATTCCAACAAAGTGTGAAATGTAATTTTATGTCTTCTTCATTAGCTGAGGAACTTGAGAAAATAATTAAGTTTAACAGTAATTGATGTGGGCTGATGTAGTGAAAACACAGGAAAATTAATCCTGTGGTTCAAAGTCTTGCTCTCTGATGCCCCAGTGCAGTCATAGGAAAACATCTTTTGCCTTCACGCTGGGAAAATAAACCTGAATGTGAACCAATGCAAGGCAGTCTTCCATTGGAACGGCTGTACATAGAGGCTTTTTTGGCACTTCTTACCACATTTTCTCCTGCTGGTGACTGGCAAGAAGTTTAACACTGCTGGATGTTTCCAAATAGACTGATCCATGAAAAAGGCTTTAGGAGACTCCCTGAACAGCAGATAGGACTTTGAATTCTCTCTTGTGAAGCAAAAAGGAAAACAGGCAACCAGCATCCTTCCATATATGTCTACAGCTACTGTTCTCTCACTGAGATCACAACTATATCTGAAAATTTGCAAGTCTGATTTCAAAATTTTCTAAAGGTCAATTCCTCACCACAGACATCTTTCTTTCCAGCTGTAATGGCAACAACTTCCAAAAAAAAAGAAGAAATCGCCAGTTTGTCTCACAGCAACACTGAGCTACAAGGTTTATCCATGATTAGCTAACAGGATTCTAAACACAGTTTCTCCTGGTGTAGTAAGGCTATAAAATCACAATCAGAAGCACAGCAGCCATTTATCCTTCAGAACAAATTTTGCACTTCAATAAGCTTTTACTCATGTTTTCAGAGGCACTGTTCATAAAGTGAGGGGCTGTTGAGCAAGAGGAAAGGAAGCAGAAATGAGATTGGTGATTGGCACTGTCCTTGTAGTCACATCAACCCCAGAAAGGCATTTTCTCCAGTCAGGTTCTATGGGGTGCTCTGAACACATGTAAAAACAAAATTGCTGAACTAATTATTTCACACCTCTCATAAGAACAAAAAACAAATCTACTCTTGGGTCTGAAGTCTTGTGTGACAAGTTCCAGTCCATTTACTAAAAACCCTTGTTGTGTGGAATTCATAACCACTGTGACAGTTTTAGCTAAAAGCATGCCATTATAATCTGTCACACAACATAACTATTACCCAAAAATGATGTTCTGCATATTCTGTTTGTGAAACACGGGTAAGAGGGAGGGAGCTGGAATGGGGCAGCATGACACCTGAAATGGGCTTCACTGTCTCAGGCCATTTGTTGAAAAATGCACTTTGAAGTTAATCACATTACTTTCACCTCAATAACCAATGTAGACCCTGAATGTTTAATTATGCTACTGGTTTTATACCTAATCAATCTTTTTCATTAAAATCCAGTGAAGCAGACAACTGAGATAATTACTGAAGAATCATCTTAATTAAAATTTTTACCTTCTAATTAAGAGTCATTGTTTACCTCATCAGAAAGCCATTAGGATTCAGGACAAGGTTGCCCTGTTCATTATGTTTTCACCTTTTTTTTTTCCTAAGCTTTGGGCAAAGAGAGTAATACAGGACTTTATGTTTAAAAAGGAACTATTACAGCTGTCCCATGAAAAGGGAGAATATGTACAAGCCAGGGTCACCATTTTTCAAAAGCCCCCATAGCATATTTATAGTCAAAGAAATTGCAGAATATGTTTGCATATAAATTGACACTGCCTTGGTTCTTGAAGATAAAGAAATGTCTATAACTAAAATGGACATGACCAGCTAAATTATTTCTTTATTGCTTTCCAGCTACAGTGAAGATAATTTTGAAAGTACTCAATCCTCCTATCCTGCAATCAGAAACATTTTTGTGCTTTTCACTGTTGTGTTCACAAGTATCTGACATTGAAGTCTTCTTCAATATCAGAAAAGCCCAATCAGACGCTTCAGCTGGGCATTCAGAACTGCCTAGCAGTTAAATGCCACCACTGAAGACGTGCAGCTTCAACACGCTCACACTCACTGCAAGGCACAGCACCAGCTACACAGATGTAATGGTGCTTCAACTGACAGACTTAATCAGGGAAAAATATTATCCAATCCTAACTGGATTCAGTTGCAGGTTCCCCCTCCATATATATATATATATATATATATATTCAAAGACAGAAGCAAAAAACAAAGACGTCTCCATATAGGAGTCTTTTTCCACCTATACCCCAGCACAGAAATTTCTAAAAATCTTGATGATGTCATACTGAGAGTGAGTTCAGACATTTGAAATACTGAACTGAACATCTATAACTGGAATGGCTGCTAATAAGCACTGACCATCTACTGAAGACAAAGAAAATTATATTAGGATCAGCACTAAACCAAAACCAAACCTATTTTAGAGAAACATCTTGTACCATGTAGTAATTTATTTACTTCTAGTGGCATCCTGCAGAAGCAAGACATATCTTCAGTTATCAGTAGTTATCAGTATTTCTCACACTTTGGAAAACTACTGACCCATACATCCCACAAGCAATTGAGAAAATAGTATTAAAATAAGAAGAATTGCTTTTCATGCAAATGATTTGTAACTACTAAAGTAGGTGAGGGCATAATGATATCTGCCAGGAATTTCATGTAAATCTTTCCGGTACCACTGGGGTTATTAAGTAAAAATTGTTCCTATCAGTAGGAATTATATTTGCCAATAATAGAAGGCAACCAGTTATGGCTCAGGAAAAAGTATCAGATAATTGTTTTAAGGGAGAGAGTGAGACCAAGAAAACAGAAAACATTTAAGAGAAACCACACAGGAGGTTTCCTGTGGTTCCTCACAGCAGGTCCTAGCTGATTTCAGACAAGAGCTCAATTGTGCTAGCTAGTGCCAGCACTTCTTAATCAGACATACTTGCTCTGACCTCATAAAAAATCTGATTGTAGGAGGCTGAAACAGTTCTCATTCCACTCAACAGGCAATTGGAGCCTGCATACCTGAGTGGTAGGCAACCAACAACACTGCTGGCACACCAAGACAGAGAGACTTCAGGGTCTGAAATGCCAGCAGGAATATATTTTCCTGGGAAACACTCACACAGGGGAAAGGCAAATTAATCTATGGTTACACCTGGATGATCTCACTGAAGTTTCAGGTGACCTAATCTAAAATTTAAATCTTCACCATAACTGTCACATGTTGACTGTACAATTTTCAGTGCACAGATATTTCTACTACACTACCACTGAAATCTCTGCCAAAATCTCTTGTCCAGTAATCTCAAGCCCTTTGGGAAAGATACATCCTGTAAGCGAGTTCAGACACCAGAGATCAGGTTCCAAACATCATACCCTCTAACTTGGACGAGTAAGCAGGGAATATCCACACCACAATCTAGCCATTTCGGAATCCAGATCTAATACAGCTTTACACATTTCTTCTCCTAAGTAAATATGGGATGTCATCACTGAGATCTTGGATGCCAGGGAAGGAGAACCAAGAGTAAGAACAAATCAGTCACTTTAAGAGCCACTCGTCTCCTAACTACTGAAACAGCCTTGTGACCTCTCATCCAAAATAAGAAGCCAATCCTTTCTTTCCAGTCAAGGTTTAGGTGCTTTCTTAGCCATGCTAGAGAACAAAAGATTCCCAGTACCATTGCTGTGGGAGCTTAGACCTCTCTTCACTCAATTTTTTTTGATGCTCAGTTGCCAGTAGTTCTGTCTCCCTGTACACCACAGGGGAGCCTGCTTTCAGTACAGAAACTTCCTAGTTATTAAGTTAACAACACTAGTCCTTGTAAAGCTAAACCCTATTCACCATCACAGAACTGGCTGCAAGTCACTTTTAGTGGTCACTTTATATTGTGCCATTATAAAGCCTTTATTGTAGTCACTAATGGAAAACACATGCCAAACTAGTTACTTATTGCAGCTGTAGGAAAGTGACATAAAGCAGTCACAGTGCCTTGCCATTGAACCCTTATTACATTTCAGGACACAATTTTAAATGGTGCAACTAAATTAATTTATCATTTATTTTTGTGTCAATTTATGAAGAAAAGTGATTTTGTATTTGTTACTGATCAAGGTTGCAGTGCCTAGAAAGTCAGAGATTTAAACACAAAAATTCCTGTCTTTGTTGTATCCACCCACTGTAACAACTGCTTAAAAAAAAAAAAAAAAGTCTGTTTACCCAAGGAACCAAATTTCAGGGGATCTGAAATGCAAGAATAGCTAAGAGCAGTTGTAAGGAGTCATAAGGTAAATGTGAAGATTATCTAGGCTGGGGAAATATATTTATAGTTAGAGTAGATAAGCAAATATTCTCCCTCTCAGTCTTTTGCTATCCAGGAAGCCCTGAGACAAACTGCACAAGAAAAAACTCAGTATTTTAAGCATTGAAGCTACTTGGGCATACTTAGCTACAGATCCTCATGTCCACCCAAATAATCTAAACTCACTGAGGGATTTTATAAAGTATGAATAACACTCAAAACTGTATCTGCATGAGGTCTGGCGTCGTGGTTTGACAGGGAAAGAGAATTTTTTCCAGAAGGAAGAGGTCAATTTAGATATTGACCAATTGAAAGTAGACACGCCTCTGAGAACACAGAGGAGTTAAAAGCAGAATTCCCAGGGGAACTGCTCTCTTTGGTTCCGGTCAGCGTGCAGTGCAGACCTTCTCCCGCCCAGCCACGAGCTGGGTGGGGGAGGGGAAGCCCCATGGCCTGATGGAGGTAACTCCGAAGGGTGGAGGGACTGGAACCGGGCTGGCCCCTGCAGATGGAAGGGTGGAAGAAATCTGGGATGTCTCCATTTCCCCCCCAGAGTGTCTCTCCTGAGAGGGAGAGAGAAAGCCGCGAGGAAGGAGGAGCGGGGGGAGCTCCAAGGTGCCCAGTTGTGTGGGAGTTGCTGGATGTCCGGGCATCAAGCCATCCTGGGAGTTCGGACTTTCAACCCTTCCTTGAGAAATGAAAGCTTTGTGAATTTTCCTTTCCCCTCCTCGGTTTGAAAGAGAGGAAGAGGGACACCTTGGACCCTGGGATGGGATGTTGGAAGGAGGAATTCTGGATGGGAGGGGGACAAGGAGTGGCTTTTGGCTGGACTTTTCCGTGTTAGCCACAACCTGAACCAATCTTCTCCTTCAAGAGGGACTGTGTTTTGGGAGGATGCCAGTGAGTCAAGAGACCTGCTTCAGCTGGGAAAAAGACAAAATTGGAGTGAACAGAGAAAAGGTTAGGGGGTTTGTGGTGGCGCCCCCTTGTCCTGGAAAGGAAAGAGAAGAGAAGAAGATCTCTGTTCTTGAGCCCTCAGCCCCAGGGGAAAATGGGGGGGGACTGTGGTCCCAAACAATGAAAAACTGAACTGTTGTTTTCTCCCCTCTTGGCAGGACATCTTTGAAAGGAAAAATCCTAAAAACAGTCTGTCCATCCATGCATTTAGTGGTGAGATCACTGTGCATGGAAAGGAGAAGGGTCACCATGGCAAACTTTTCTCCGGGCGGTGCCATGTGTGACATGGAAACACAGGATGTGGAGCTGTGTTTCTTGGGGGGTCTGTGGCACAGGAGAGACTCTGTTCCCTCAATGGACTGAGTATCGATTGTTTGGAGGGTGGAAACATGATTGGGGTCCAGATTGTGTCTCACTGTGGTTTGTTGGAGTTGGGTGGTGGGGGGAGGAATGTTTTGCAAGGTTTTCATTTGGATCTTTGTGTGGTTTTTTTTTTCCCTTCTTTAGTTTTCTCTTTTCTTTAGTAGTAGTAGTTTAATAAAGTTTTTTCCTGTTATTAAGCTTGGGCCTGCTTTGCTCTATTCTAGATTCCACTTCACAGCATTCAAGGGAGGGACCACATTTTCATGGGGGCACTGGCATTGTGCCAGTGTCAAACCATGACACCTGTGAACTGAAAATGCCCATGTTTGCTCTGTGCCTGGGGTTGATTTGCTTGGTTGGTGGCAGGCCCTTGTGTCTGGGACCCTGATGGCAGTGCCAGCAGCACAAAGAGGCAGTTTTCCTTATAGGAACACAAAGTCTTGCAGAATAAAAACCACCAGGAGTTGCTAGTCAGCAGCAGGCCCTGCTGCTAAGTGAATAAAAGGTTAGCAAAAAAAAAATCTCCTCAAAGGAAACCTAGTACAAGTCAATAAGCTCTTGAGACCAGTGTAAGAGCCATACTCACTTAGGCCAATTTGAGGCAGGGTAAGCAAAGACTTTGACTACAGAAAAAGTGGGCTGTAGTTATCCTTTCTGTGGAAAGCTGATGGACATTTCATTTAGGGGGCAATATCACCTGCCTGCAATACTGATGGCAGCCTGGGGACCCGTCAAATCCAGTCCATGTATGATCTCTCTTGTCTTCAAAGCAGAGTGGCTACAAAGCCATGAAACAGAGTCAGAAAAGACATAATGAGGAGCTACAGCTAAACAAACATCTTGATGGGTGCAGGAAAGCTGCTACCAGCCCTCAAAACTACCAGAAAGGCATTAGTAAACTATATCCCAGAAAGAGAATAAAAAAAGAGACAAGCTAAACTCTAGACCTGAGTGCTGTATGAATGTGAATGACAACAGCAGGACACAGGAGATATTTGCTACACATAGCCTGGGAATACAGGGTTAAAGGGAAACTGTCTCGATTTCTTTCAGATTAGTGCAAAAGGAAAAACTAAAATTTCAAAAAAATGCCAAACATTTAGCAGTGGGACTGAAAGTCACAAAAATCAATAATCTTGTCAATACACAGTGGGATCCACAGAAGGACCAGTTCAAGGCAGAGGAAATTAAGAGATTTACTGACATGTTGGAGGGCATGGGGCATTTGGAAAGACAATGAAGAACTCAAGCTATCACCAAATGCAGTGCTATTGGTGCATGCAGAGCAGTGCATGTCAGGAGTGTTATGGCCAAACTGGGAGAGCAGCTCCAGCATGAAGCATAATTAAGTGTAATTGGAAAGGTGGAGGAATCCTCAGAATGGGTTAGCTTGATTGCTACGAGTAATAAAAAAACAAACACATGCTGGGCCAATCTGAAAGTGTAATGGCCTTTGGGACATATACACAGCTAAAACAGGGAAAATTGTACCAGAGCCACCCTCCCAGATGTAACTTGCATGAATTCCACAAAGGCTGGATTCAGTCCAGAGGAACAGGTACAGTCTACTCTCATCTGCTGGGGGAAGCTGAGGGATCCCTACTTCCATTACTGTGTCAGGAGGAAAGCATTTCTATACATTAGAAGCACTTTGTGTCTTAGAAAAGGGAATTAGATTAGAAGAGGGGAAGTGATCTGATCTAATCCTCTGAGGAGAAGACATCCAAGGATTTAAAACACCATCATCCATGAAAGAACTGAACCATGCTGAGGCTGTGAAATCTCTTAGTATTTACACAAAAATAAAGAGAAAAATCAGCACTTTCATGAGGTCCGAGGAATAGAAGAGAGCAACTGGTAATGGAGGAGATGGACAAAAGCATCCAAAATACAAAGGATTGCAATGACGATCTAGTGACTTGAATTAGAAGTCAAAGAAATAGGAAAAAATACTGTAGCACCAGTCCTGTCATGCAGCAGGATGATGCCTATAAAAGAGAAGGGACAGATGTTCACTCACGCTTATGATCTGCCAATAGAAATAGGGAAATGGGAAGGGAAGCCCAGTATGTAGATACCACTGATTTCTTTTTAATACAGTCATTGAGGCCTGAATGTCAGGCATCAGAGATATTTGGAGTAAACAATAATTCAGGCCCTGAATGTGGGATATGAACAAGTCCAAAGTGGTTTAGAAAAAAAAACACAAGGAATTCTAGAGAATATTTCTTCCAGTTATTTGGAAGGAAGTCTGTGAGGAACACTAAGATGTGGCACTGGTACAAATGCAAAGAAGTACACAGGAAATTTCCAGAAAGATGTCCCAGGTAACATAAATTCTCCTAGACTGTTTTGTTTATGTAAAGTGTCAGAAAAAAAACCACCAAAAAACAGCAAGAAGGAAGCACTGATAGTTCATGAGGCATCTAATAGAAGCTTGGCAGCAATTGGTGTGTGATTTATATGAACATAGGCAGAAACACTGCCTGCTGATACTTGATTATTGCAGTCATTTTGTCAAAGTAACTCAACTTAGAAACACATTATACAGCATTGCAATGAGTCAGGCCACAGGACTATTTACCAGGCATAGTATGTACAGCAAGATAATTTGTAAGAGTAGCTTACAATATATACCAAAGGTATTCTGAAAATTTGCAAAGGACAGTATTTCATACACCCAACAAGCAGTTTGTACTACCTGCAGTGCAACAGAATGCCTGAAAACACACATTTGAGTACACATTACTCAAGGCAAATGAAAAGGGGTTGAAATCCATACTTCTGTTTAGTACAATAACCAAACCAACTTGTAAAGTTTTGTTCGTATTGATGCCACATGTGCAAAAACTACCCTATCTAAGAGAAGGAATAACACCCACAGATGCAAATTACTGGATAAAACTGAGTGTGGGGGACAAAAAATAGTGGAAATTTCATTACAAAATATCAGGCTGCTAAAACCCTCATAAGAAACATCAATGTCATAATATCACATCCAGGCAAAAAAGTGCAGTAACAGGAAGGTAAGGCTATTTCTTCTGTAGTAGATATAGATAAAAATAGATATATCTACTATAATGTAGAACACCACATCATCTGCAGTAAATAGCAGCACCCCACAAAAAATCTACCAAACTCATCAACCTGGCTCATCAGTGGGAAATTGTCACTCTTGCTAAAGCACCTGCACAGTTTCCCCAGGATATTTCCCACCTGCAGCTGACAGCTCTTCTGTTACCTGACCAGATGTGCTTTGCAAAGCCTGTTAAAATTCCCAGACAAATGCCACACTCTTACATATAATGATCGCATTAATAGAAAATTAAATATAAAATAATACAGGATTGAATAGTAAGAGCATTAAATACATCAAGATTCAAGTATTCAGTATTTAAGAGAATACCAAAGTAAGGTTAATTCATGCCTCATTCTATCCCAGGAGGTATAAGTGCTACAAAATATTTTCAGGTGTTTATTTTGTTCCATACAAAAGTGGTAAATCCAGGGCTGCTGCAGAAAGAGATTTGACCCAGAGGTGCTGTACAAATCACCCAGTTGTGAGGCATGTCCCACTCTTCAAGGTTTATGGTTTACAGTTACCAAAGAAACAAAACCAAAATGTTAAACAAATGCAAAATAAACTTACTTTGGGTCATGTATCACGTCAGTATTAAAACTGGGACTTACGCTATTCCTCCTGAACACCAGTTGAGAGTTTATTCCTTAGATGTTGCACTGTAAGAAATGCCAACCACTGCCCCACAGCTTGAACAAACCCCAGGATGACGTCCAGCCATCAATGGGGTTCTGAATTTCACTGCAGGATCACCAGAGCATTCACAGAAAATAAAACCTTCCTCCCAAGGTCACAAGTCTTGCAAACTTAGTGGTGAAGCAATCTAAACCTGATGGGAATAAACAGTCCTTGGGCTCATAGCTATGTAGCAGAATATTCAAACATTACTTAAATTTTTAAGATAATGAGGACATAGTTTTTAATATCTAACTAATGGAAAGACTAGACAATGATGCCTCTCCCTGGACTGTTATAAGCAGTGACATATTTCTTATAATATCCTAACTGCAGACTGAATATGTAATAGATTAAAAGTACACTGAAATAGATGATTAACACACGGTCCATTATGGGTTCCCTGAAGTAACATTTTCTGAAATATTAATACTTAATTATGGAGGTGGCAGAAGGCTGCAGGGTTTCCCTCCTTTCTTTCCTACGTTCTTGTTATCTGTCTCTAAAATATTAGAGATAATGAGAAATCGTGTACCTGTGTAAACTCTAATAGGAGTAATACAAAAAAGCAGAACAGAGAAATAAAAAAAATAGGCCTCAAGCTGTTCATGGGGTCTCTGGTAATTGGAAGAGTCAATGGCTATATGATGCAAGAAAATACCTTCCCTGGAGAAGGAGACTGATTGTGCCACATTTATACAGCAGCTAACCAACACTAAGCAGGCTTTCTTTTGCATATTATTGGTGCCAGCCCGATGAGGCAGAAAATTGCATCGTGTCATTTAATTTCCCAATCTTTGTTTTCATTGTATTAATCTTTTGGCTTTACTTCACTTTATAATTTGAAGGCTCAGCAAGAAGCAAACCAAATGGAAATTCAGCTTACTTTCATGTCTAGCTGAATGTTCGTTGCAGTTTTGGAAAGTTTAATTCTGCGTAATCTCACTCATGAATAATAATCATCTGGTTTTGTATGCAGACATATTAGTGGTTATTAAAGACTGCCTTAAAAATTCCTGGGATTGTGCCCAAAAGTCAGTCACCAAAACATGATTAACAAATAGGTTACAGGAAGAGAGCAGACAGGTTTTTTCAACAGAACCTTTTCCCTTTAGTGTTATAGAAGAAAGTAAAGTTGGCAAACTCCCTGAACTTAAGTAATTATTTTAAATTCTACAATTCCCAGACTAAAAATCCCAATGCTGAGGATGTTGAGACAGAGTGGCTGTCTTAGAAAAAGCCCAGGACATAAATATGGAGGTTTCAGTTAGATAGAAGGAAGAGGAGAAAGAAAAAACAAAAAAACACCTGACTCTTCTTGTGCTCGAAGTTACTTGACTCACCAAAGACTGGGCTGTGCTGGGTCCCTCTCAGGCAGCAGGACCCTCCTGAGATCTGCCCAGAAGAAGGAACAGATTAGCAGAACTAGCTGCACTTTGTCTGCCATGCCAGAGTAAAGTTAGGAATTAATCCCAAATCCAGGACTTCAGTTTATTCCTATCCCATCCCAAAGCACATTCACTCCTTTTAAAAGGTCTGATGGCTGACTCAATTGCTATTGAGCATCTTAGGCACATTACTCTTCTTGTCATTTATTGCACTGTGATGAAGACACACTGCAAATTTATACAACATGTTTAATACATATTTCATGCTGTGGTTATATGATTCCTAGTTCACTCAAATAGGATTAATGAGCCATATCTGATGAACAAAGCTTTATTTAAAATGAGATGTCTTTTTCATTATTCTGTCACTGTTTTGTCAAAAAAGGGGTATTTTTCTTTCAACCAGAGTCTCTCGTAACCGTGATTAAAAGTTTAAAGCTTCCTCTGCTCAGATCTTCAAGGATATGTCTTACCCATAGAAGTTTAGGGGTTTGCCTATTGTCTTCCAGTTGTGGGAAGGCATTTGCATGTGCCTTACTGACATTAAAAGAACATACAGAAAATAATGCTGTCACTGGCACAAGAGCAAAATTGTGAAGACCTAAATAAATGAAGTTTGCATTAAAAAAAATCAAAACAAAACAGAAGAGGGTATGCTTTAAATGTTCATGACCCAGGAGGAAAGGAAAGGGCAGTCTTAGCTAGACTCTGCACTACAGTGCAGCTCTTCACTTCTTAGTAAGAGACAGAAAACATTGGACTTGCTGCTGACTAAATGATGGCCCTGAGAGAAACCACCATCTGACTCATGAGAGCTGAGCATCATTACAGAAGTTGAGCAAAAGTATTTCCTGCCTCTCAGTGTGAGTAGCCCTACCCAGTCACTTTCCTCTGTTTGGCAAAAACAAGGTGTTCTCATGAAACCTGTCAGAAAAGTGGATTGCAATTAAAATTTTCCAATCTTGCTTTGCTGCTGTCACTTGCTCAACTTGTGCCCCTTGAATGCACAAATCACATGGAGGGCACTTGCTGCCTGCCACCATTAAACAGCTGTTGAAGTACTCAATTATCAACAGGAAAGAGATAAGGTGTTTTAAGGCCTCTCATGAGATGGTCATCATTCAGAGAGAGTTTAAAATTAATTATTGAATTATTTCGAAATGGAGTTCTGAAAATTTTCTTAGAGCCACCCATGCTCCAAATGCACCAGAAGTTACTGGACTGGAAGATAAAATATGTCAGGAAATTCTGCATCTATAATATTTTAGCTGTGCAATCAGATAGTCATAATGTTCCCTGTAGCTCCCAAATTTCACAGGAAAAGATGAGCAGCAACCCAAAGCTCCATTAGTCTTATTGAAATACTAGAAATACCATCCCCTTTCATCTGTATTAATCTAGCCTCAAGCAAACTCAGAGCATACAGGGCTTCTTCAGTTTGCACATTGAAATAATAATTCTTCATCCATTTCAGAATCCCTATGAGCTCATTTAAAACAGAGATACCCAAAATAGTTTCACAGATCTCAAGACTCTCTGACATAAATTCGAATACTCCACCAATTAAGCTCAATGAACATTTCAAAGTTCATTAGGACTAAGAATTGCATTTAGTTCCATACATCTAGAATAAAACAAGGTCCAGTAACAAAAAGAACCTTTTTTTACATTCTGACTTAAACTGCCAAGAAACCTAGCTTTCTTCAGCAATTTGCAACTGAGGCAATAATAGATGGACAATTATTAAATACTATGATATGGAATAGATTTAAAGGGTTTTCTTGCATAAAAGTTGATGTGTCTTAGAAAGTCAATAACCAGAATTTGTACAAACTGTCATGCAGTTTTCATTGCCAGGACCTGATATGAATATATTGCTGATATTTAATTGCAGAACTGAGAGAAGGTAAAACATGTATCAAGATAAACAGATTACAAAAGACAGTTACAATTCCCGAAGCTGGTAATTTATGTAGTATTTTCTACATTTAATATCACTTTTTAGTAGACTATAAGAGTTCTTTAAGAATGTTTTTCTGTTTAACTAGTTTTCTCCAAACACTTGTTTTTCCTTCTTGTCATGGTTTGATGTAGAAAGGATGAACCTCTTCCAAATCTCGGGTGCAGGAGGATCATGGGCCTTGCAAGCAGTCAAGGAGAGAGGGCACAGGTCCAAGGCTGCAGCACAAGCATGTCTGCAATATAAAAGAATGTGGCATAAGATTGGGACAAAAAAAAGCTTTCTGCTATGACTCAGTCCAGATGCTAAGGAGAAAAGTGCAAAAAATGAAGTGCTAGCCTTCCCCAGAAGTCTTTCCCAAATTCTTCACTTGGCAGTTCATTTATATCTTCATTAAGGTCTGTGTGCGTGTAGGTACATTCATCAATAACTTAAGCTAACACTGAATACAAAACCATAACTGGAATAATAATGAACAAACATAATTATAACACTGAGAAGGTTGAGGATTTTTTACCAAAAGAAGAAAAGGACTGTGCAAAATGTTAAATACACTAAACGCACTCATAGACACTGACATATTGTTCAATAAATTACCCTGAACGAGAAAATACACATAGTGGAATAGCTTAATAAGCAGAATTATTATAATTTAAAAAAATAAAAGGAAGATTGTTGGCAAAAATCTTATTAAGAAACATCATTAACACTATAATTATGGAAGAGTTTTAACTTTTTACTGTGCCAATTATTCTTATTATCCAGATTGCATTAAGTTAAAAAGTGAAAATAGACCTGGTCAGTCTAGACTAAAAAAACTTTAGTAAAGACCTGTTTGATAGCAGAATTAAGAGATGACATAATTTTTCTTTCAGGCCCAGTTCCATGAAACATTTGCAAGTCATTTGACAGTCATCTACATCCTAAAAAGTTATCAGATGTTCTTCTTAATGCATCATAAGTTACAGAATGTTGCTTACAAACAATAACCCATACCACAGAAAAAAAAAGGGGGGGAACAGGGAGGGACTGGGGGAAGGGAGAAGGGAACAAAGAGAACCAAACAGAAACCCAAAATCAAACCAATCAACCAGTCAAGTCAACTTAGCCAAGCTACACATACTACAGGGTACCAAAGCAAGGAAAGACTGCAAGAATCACCAAATTTTAGGTCCCCGTAGTAGCAGGATATTAATTAAGAGGTAAAATCCTATTCACTCTGAAAAATGAGCAAGCAACACGGAAATGTTCACACTGGCAAGACAAGTACAAGAGAAGTGATGCTAGGAAACTATTTAAATGCAAAATTAAGGTAGTATTTTTAAATTATTTTAGTAGACATTTTGAACTTGGTGTCTCCAACTCACTGACAGTATGCTTTAGCACAGGTCAGGATTTACTTGCTTCTTGTCTATCCAAAGGTAAAGGTTCAGAATACCTGATATTATAGAAACAATTCACAGTTTCAGAAAGTGGCTTTCAAAATATTTGCAATGAAAATTGCAGCACTGTTTCTGGAATTTTTGTCTAATTGCTTGTCCAAACCAAAATTCTCAGACTTTCCACATCTATATTTGGGATAGACCGTAATTTTCTTCTACAATTTAAAACAAAAGGAGAAAGACTATGAGATCTTAATTTTGGGGGGGAGGGGGGAAGAGGGGAGTGAGGGTAGAGGGTATACCTTCTGTGTGAACCACAAGAAACAGACATTACAGCTAACAGCAACAAAAATAGTATTTTATGGTTTCCTATCTTTTCAGAGCTTTGTATGGGGTTTTCAGGGACAGTAGACTGTTTCATTTTAAATTTCCACCAACTGCAGAATATCTCTGTGCTTTCTCATCACTATAGCCCTTTGCCTTAAATAGTCAGCATGGCAAAATACATTCAAGTTTTAAAACATTGAAGAAACTTGGAGAACAGTTTTAGATTCCTCAACACTGTGCCCTTGAGACTGCTGCAGCCTTCTAGTGCCAGTGGAAATGGTCTTTTGACTTTTCTGGACTTTCAATAAGACCTTAAATGTTCAGTTTCAGTTCTAACTAATTGGTTCAGATAAAAGGAAATTGTGGTAATAATTGCCTGTAGCACTGGACCCATATGTAGCTTCAGGAGGTCGAGATATTAGTGCAGAAACCCTGCACCCCCTGTGGCCCTGGCCTCTGACACTACTTTTTAGGAAGACTGTCATATTCAACAGCTCTAAACAATAAGGAATTTCTGATGGGAGTGAGAAGAGATACTGAAGTTATGGCTACAGGAAAGCAATATTTTAAGAACTCCATAAATACCTGAATTTTGTTATTATTGTTAGTATCAACTCCTTTACAAGGAGTCTGAAGCTGATATCATTTTAGATATTCTGTCCTTACCTGTCTGTCATATCTGGCAGGTGACTGCTGCTGTATACTGGTGTGTACTGCAGCCCCTCAGCCTCCCGTGGCCATCCTGGGACTTGCAGCTTCTTAGTTCTGCTCTATTTGGGAACAATGCACCTCTTTAAAATACAGATAAGAGACTGAGGAACAACAAGAGACCACCAACAATAACAAACAAAAAAAGAGAAGTTCTGCTAATAAGCATTATAGTCTCCATGTCACACAAGGGGAAAGTAGGACAGAGAGAATTTATTTACCTGAAACTGAGGAGGAAGTCTGTGCCAGAACTAAAAACTAGAACCAGGCTCCGTGCTTTGATTGTAACCAGCCTGTCCTCAGGTAGCTGTTACCTGCATCCTGTGGGTGCCTTCAGCCACTAACAAAATTACCAAGGACAACATCAGGAGCAGTGATGGCACCATGTGAAAATCCCAGCACTGTCAGGGTAGATTTACTTTTGCCCATGTATTGTCCTGTGGCAGCACTGGATGTGGACACTGAGGCGATGTGCTCATCCCAGCTCGGGGGGACAATGACGTGTGCACTTCCAGAGAGATGAGTGTGTCAGTAAGAACAAGAGGCAGCCCTGCCCTGCCAAGAACTCTGGAGAGCCATGTCCCTCAGACAAGAAGGAAAGAAGGAGTTGGGGGGTGGAACTAGCTGGAGCTATAAGGAGATTCACAGAAGAAATGCAATTGGGAAAAGTAATCCTTGGCTGGAAAGAATCTGGTAGTTGGGAAATGGGAACCAGTCCACACTCAGCAGCTTATGCAAAGAATTTTGACAACCCTTTGGTACAAACATTTTGAGTTTGCATTTAAAGTTAAATTGGAAGAGACAGGAGAGACGGCAAATAATAAGAAACAATGCAGAGAGATAAAGAAGGTCTTAGAGTAGATATTTTAAATACCAACACAGCTAATAAATGCAAATGAAGTTCAGTGCTGATAAGCACAGAATTATGAGACTGAAAGAAATGAATGAAAAGGAGGAACTATCTGCTTAGAGGCAATCAGCTGCACTGTAATGGCCAAGAATGAGATCTGGGGAATTATTGTAAAAGAAATCCCTAAAGCTTTCAGCCCAATGAGGAAATGATTGAAATAAACAAGATGATAGGCTTTATTAAACCACCAGAATATAATGTTCAGCTTCTACACCCTGCAAAGGGTAGGAGTGAAATGCACCAAAGCAAAAGGATTAAAACCAAAAAAAGCAGCACTAACTTCATACAGTAAGATGGATTTTTGCCCTTGGCTTTTGTCTGAAGCCTGAATCTTCTCAATTGTTGTGCTCCTTTGTTACTATAATGTCCTATTTTATTATTCCTCTTCCTTTTATTATTTTTCAGCCTGTCTGATAAAACTTTATGAGAACTTACCCAGGAAAGGACAGTATCTCCTTCACAATCACTGTAATCTATTGTTCGAGTCAGGCAGATTTTTAAAGCATAAATCCAAATTATACATTGGATGGCTACCTGGGTTACCATATTAGCTCAGAACAATGTGCAGGAACAAAGTTAAAAGCAATATTACTGCAGTATAGCAATGTTCAGAGAGGGTGTCAGCACAGCCTGGAATATGGCAAGGAGGAAGCAGGCTGGACAGCAGGAGAGAGGAACTTGCACTAGCAAAGGCTGGTGTGGACATAATACAAGAATTAAATACAGAGGAAACCAATTACTCCAGTAAATACTCAATATTTTCCCCAACCCTCTCTCAGCACAGGACCTCCAGAACCTACTAGGTAGCTCCTAGCAGCCATTAGCATCTTCTGGTATCATCTCCAATCCCAGCTCTCAACCTCATTGCTGGCTCTAAGAAGAATGGACATAGTGTGGCAGCCTAAAAAGTGTTTAGCTCAGACCTGCTGAGGGTTCTGCTCAGAACAAACACATAAACAATATTTTCTGGAGTTCTTTTCAATACCCTAAAGAAAATGGTGTTTTTAACAGAAAACTGTTAACATCTAATTTGCCAGGTTGTCTTTTAACTCACATAAACTTTTACTAGCCATACAATCATTTGGCAAAAAATCTCATGGGTCCACTCAACATATGACAATTAGTTTTGCTGAGGTCTTTCTAGGGATGAGAAGAAGAGTGAGTAAAATTATCCTGTTGTTTTGTTTTTGGTTTTGGTTTTTGGTTTTGTTTTTTTTTTTAAGGTTGGTTGTTTATTTATTTGTTTTTTGTTGTTGTTGTTTTTCTTTTTTTTTAATAGAGTTCCCTATTCTCCTGGAACAATATTCAGCTTGTGATTCACAACAAAAATCCTTAGATTTTTTTTCACACGACTGGTTTCCAGTTAGTTGTTCTTAATCCTGGTGTTGGCAGTACTGAGTGTAGAGTCCCATATCTGCCATTTTCTTTATCTGTATTTGGACTGTTTATGCATGTTGTCAACACCACTTGACCTGTGCTTTATGTGACTGCTCTCCCCTCCTCCTTATTTTTTCCTGACTTGAAATTGAATAGGATATTTTTATCCCTGAAGTAAGACTTTAAAAACAACATTGACTTGTACCTGAAAAAGAACAGATGCCTGAAGATATACTTCCATTCTGAGAGTGAAATATTGCCTGATGACTTTTCTAAGGTGTTTTGCCTCTAACTTGCATAATTCCTACTGTGCTTCCAGAAATGCTGTAAAGACAGACTCAGAAGCCTCAGAAATTTCAAAGGGTTTTTTCGTTCAATTTGAGTTTTTTCCAGTAGGCACTTGTATATAGCTCATCTACTCCTATATTTTCCTAGATCTGAATTGAACTTCACTGGCCTTCAGCAGTTCTTCCACCCATTTCATCCTTCAGGAAAAAGATTCTATCTGCCCTTCTCCCAGACATCACTTACACTCTCTTTTCCTGAAGAAATATGTTACTGTGGCTCCAGGATCATTTGGAGCTCTAAACACCCTAGTCCTAAACTTCCTGCTGCCCTGAAGAAGCATTAAATTTGGAAGCTTCAGGCACATATTCTCCACCTTATCACACTTAATTAGGATGTACTGAACCTGCAATAAAAATGAAAATGGAAAGGACTTTAGGGACTCTGTTTCAATGACATTTTTGGTCTACATTTTCCTGCTCAGTTGGGCAACAAATCAGCCCTTTCCTTGGCCACCATCTCCCTTAGCAGGTATGGCTAAAGAATGATTTGTTTCTGTTCCTTGTGTCTCCTGATGGTAAGGTTGATTCTTTTCAGGCAGAAGAGTAACATGCAACTGAAATGACAGTGACACAGGTGCTGATGTGATCAGGCTTCAAACAGCTGAGCCACAGGTGCAGCTTCCTCATTTCCTGGTGATGTATTAAAAATGCCTCCTCTGGTCTATTCCTGCAGACAGCTGCTTTCAGATGGATTTCCTCATAATTGCACTTTCCAGGGCACATTGCTTCTCATTCTGTTCTAATCCTTCTATTTTGGTCAGCCCAGTTTATGAAAGCTTAAATTGAACACTTTAGGCTGCCACAAAGGTTAAAAAACCTATTTACCACAAAATTAGACTCTGACTTGTAGGAGATGCCAAACTCCTCCAGATTCAACAGGACTCCAGTCCTTATTAGGACCTCTGAAAACAGCCATGCTCCTAATCAAGACCTCTCAAGAGTGGGTCATTTTGTCTCAGCAAGGCTATTTTACACTCCTCTGCTGGCATAACAGAGCCTAAAACCTAGGGTAATTGCCACTTGGGCATTTCTAGAGGGCACAAAATCTCCATAAACAACTCTAGCACTTTTCCTGGATGCTCCCAACACAGTGGTACAGAGCTGCTTTCTTTATGCCTCTCACTCCTTGAGTATTTGGAGGAAGCTCCCAAAGGGCAGAGAAGTGCCTCCACCACCAAACCACCCAAACATCTGTAAACTGTGCCTGGCTCAGAGCCAGCTGTGGCTCAGCAGCCCCAAGAAGAGCTGACATATCAGAGCAAAGCTGGGAGCACTGGAGGAGTTAATATCTCATCTTTAGCATCTCCTGAGCATAGCTCTGCCTTTGGGTCACTGACTTTGTGACTTTCTTTGCACCAAAAGAAAAAAAAATAATAAAAGAAGGACATGCAGAAACACAAGCATTTGAAAAGTACACTTTTAATAGCCTCTCCTGGGAAGAATCAGCTGAACTCAGATGCAAAACTACTTTTTGCCAAACTGCATGAAAGCATCATAAGATCTCATTTTATCTCTCGTCTAGATTTATTGTAGTGGTGCCCTCTCACACGTCCACTCCAAAAAGCATTCCCATTATAAACCTCCTTCCTTTTTCAAAGAATTTAACTCATCTCCATAGGTGCATTATGCTGTAGCTTGGCATATAAAGTCCTTAGTCCAGTTGTGGGTTTTTTTTTTTTTTTTGAGAGGTTAAAATCTGTTCTGCAGTTTTTGATTTACAGGCACATAAAAACTCTAAAATTTACACTTTTAAGAGCTAGGAAGTGTACCTAAAAAAACGGAAATGATTGAAGCCAGGGGAAAAATGAACTATTCCAGATTTTAATCCTAGAATCATTTACTTGAAAGGCAAAATACGTTTTTCTCAGACCTCATCTCCTGGGCATCTACTTTTCAAATATGGCAAAGGCTCAATGTATTCAATTTGCAATAAAGTTGCTGGAGGGGAATATAGGAGGAATAGAGAATTTTGCCTATCATATGTGGTATCAGGGAACAATTATGGTATTTGTAGTTATGACTCAAAGGATTATAAGGCATGACCAGAGGAGCCAGTACCACATCACCAGACACAGACAACAGTAAAATAGTTTGCTAGCAAAGCTGGCATTGCATCCAAAAGGTAACAGCTTCTGAGCAGTATAGGACATGATGGCTGATCCCTTAGAAATAGAGCTGCTAAAAACTGTCCCCACACCCACATAAGGCAGCTTTCTGCAAGTGTTCTGAGCCTAGTCTAATGTTTCAGATAGCTGTAATAAGTCAGTTCAATTTTGCTGAGAAGTAAAATCTGCCACCCAAAACACTTCAAAGGGGGCTGTAGGTGTCTCAAAGCAAAGAACAGCCCATCTCTGCTTTCCTGTGTTATTTTCTGAGCCCACACGCCTAACTGTTGAAACAAACAGGTGTAAAATCTTTAAAATCTGGTTTGCAGCAAAAAGGAACAAGACTCTGCTGGCAAAGGACCTAACATATTCCTGCATTGGCTGTTGGAAAATACCTTGCATAATTTTATAACCCACTGGATGCCTTGTGTATTCAGAAAAGAAAAACACCACCAGCAGCCCAGCAGCATCTTTTACAGCAACCTGCTGGTAAGTTAGGTGGGTAGCACAGGAGACCTGCTGGTCAGATGTTCAAGGCCAGAACAAACTGCTGGTCTCGTTTACTGCCTCACTCTTATTTATACAAGTAAGTAAATGTATTACACAGCACTGCATGTCTCGTGCCTCAGCTGGCAGAACCCAAACTCTGCAGTGGGCTGAGTGCATGTTTAGTTCTGTTTGCCAGTCAGTGTCATCACCACACCTCTGCCACAACCCAGTCTGGCTGCTGCTCTCCCTGGGAAATAGTCCATGTACTCCTTGGTCCAGGCAGACATTAGAATACTGAGCCAGCAGATCCCAAAGTTGTATTAGATTCTTGGTAGATAATTTAATTAACATATTTAATTAACATAAACTAGGGTTTATGCTTCCTCACAACAGAGTGACCCTTTTCATGTATTTGAAAGATATCCCAAGCACAGAGATGAAAGGGGAAACTGAGGCTGTGACACACCTGGTATCACATCCTCTGAATTCCCTTGCCTTGCTCTTTTTCTCTCACTTTTACCATAAAACATGCAGTGAAACGGTCTTTCAGCTATTTCAAGAGCCATGGCAAGAGATCGGTACTTTAGCAGGGCTGTCTGCTGGAATACTGCAGTATAGACTTTGCCTCACGTGTTTGGAAGAGATCCAAACAAGAGAAGCAAGAACCACACACTTAAATTAAACAAGTTCAAAAGCTAGATCACTGAAGCAAGCCAAAATATAGCAAACAAAAAATGGGTCAAGTCACTGTTTATGGCCTTTATAATTGTTTTTTTTTTCAGAAAAAAAAAATTACTGTTTCATTGTGTTTCTTTTTAACACATTGCCTGACAAACCTGACATATTTTTAAATGACATTAAGTGTTTTAGATTTCCCTTGGCATTATTTTGCTATATATTCTAGAAAATATTTAGCTTATTGAGGCCTAAAACAATTGAACAAGTGCAAAAATGGAAGTGACACAATTTTCTTTTTAAGGTGATTAATAAACACCTTGGTAACTGCTGATCCAGATATTTCATTATGAACTTCAGACAATTCACTATTAAACTTCCCCAGTCTGTTCTGCAATGAATGAGGAAATAGGAAAAAGGATATTAACAAAGGTGCAGCTTTCTGATAGTCCATTCAACCAATAATATATACTGTTTTTAAAAAATGAGCTTTATTTACTGTGATTTGGTTACATTTTCTCTTTACACATACATGTAAATGCTTTTTAGAAGTAGTAGTCTCACTTCTTACCTCCTTCAGCTGCAAAGGTTTTGTTTTTCTCACTTGATGGTGAGTAAAATTATCCCCTAATATATACCCTAATGTTAGGACATGAGACTGTATGTCATTTAAGACAATTCTAGAAAAGAAAGTGTCATGGCATTGAAGTGCAAAACAGTGGCCTTGGTTTTGCAGTTTTAGTTTTCAAAACATAAAATTATTTGAAAACAGAATCATTCAAAACTAAGTCAGGAAATTCAGTATTGCGGGCTGTGCTTGTTCCACCACACAAACTCAGTTGTGAGCAGGGACATTTCCTCCAGAGCAATGAATCCTGCAATAACACTCAAGCGTAAAGCATTTACTTTCCCTCATAAATTGTCACACTTCAAAACATTAAAAAATGTTTCTGTATTCTCTTTAATCAAAATCAGTTCTATAAAAGCAGAATACAGGTGTAAAGAAGGCCCTAGACATACATTACCATGACACTATAAAGCACAGTGTATATGAGGTATGCTACACTGTCATTGTTACTGAGCTGGAGAGACCTGCAATGCAGTAAACGTTTGATAGGACATGAAAGGCTAGGAAGGTTTACATTTCCTTTACATGTACCCAAAGCATTTCATATTTCAATGTACTTATATAAACATGCCCTTGTTTCAGGCTTTTAGTGGGAAAAAAACAAGCGCAGTTTACTACTAAATGACTGCTATCTGCAAGTGGCAATTCCAGCTAGCAGCCTGTAATTTGTCAGGGACAGATAACAGGATGCTGTTATCCTGCACCTGGTTAATCCCAGCCCAGTTTGTCTTGTGTGCGTGTCTGCACAGCCCAGCAACGTGAGCAGTAACAAATCTCACAGCATATGCCCACATCCTGTCGCCTTCTTCATCACACTTTATTGTCTTTTTATATAAACTGCATCTAAAGTGTTCTTCCAAGGTTTGCTAACTATAGAATGTACATTTGAAGTCCAGGAAAACTGGAACTTTATGAGAACCACCACTCTCATTCAGCTGCTTTGAAAGAAGTAATGAGAGAGGAAGAGAGGTTTTTCTAAACAAATGAGTTTTAACATTGGAAATAGTCTATGTTCTAATGCACCATGGCAGAACATTTAAGTGTGCTGTGCAGGCCTCTAAAAGAGAGAATATTACCATTTGTGGTTAGTCACCATCCATAGCCCATTATTTGAAGGAAAATATTATCCACTAATGGCAGCACACAGGAAATTGCTCCCTTGATAGAAATGGTTTACAAGTAGGAAACAACTTTGGAATGGAGATTTGCTAATAGCTTTACCTTGTCTTCACAACATCTTTTTATTCTTCTTTGCCTTTACTGCAAAGATGACTCCTTAATAGAATAGAGCCTCTATCAGAGAATATTAGTTATCATGTAGCTTTTGTGAGCTGTGAAAATAAATTATTGCAAGTTGAAAATGTTTCTCAAAGACCATAAAAAGCACCTCTTTTGTGCTGCTCCATTAGGTACAATTATTTTATTTATTTCCAGCTTTACATTTCTCTGTTAGTATCTTGTTCACTTGTCCTGAGGACAAGATATAATTTGTCTTATCAAAATCACCTAGCTCAGTCTGAGGTCAAGTTTAACTAGGAAAGCAACTGGTAATTATGCAGGTCATCTTTAATCATTTAAGTGAAGGCAAATACTACACAGAATTGCACGGATCCAACATAAAACCTGCATGCTGCTTCTTCCATTCTACCAGCTGACATTATAAAATGAACAGATTTCCCTGAAGCCATTTTTCCAAGTAAGATTTAACCATGAAACTCTCTTACACACTACAGAATGTCCATTAATACCTTTTTCATATTGTCTTTCATCTGACCATCTCAAGTGTTAATTTCAAGTATTAAGATATTTTTTTAAAAATGTTTATATGCTGTCAAATGAAGTTGTTTTTTTTTTTTTTTTCTCTGATCTTAATCCATTTGGGTTTCTGTTCCCCGTATGGCTGGAATCCAGACATGAGGGGTTTTATAGAGTCTGTTCAGAGGATCATTCTCACAACTAGTTTTGAGCTGCTAACAGACACAATGACCTTCATGGTGTGTTGATATTTACAGAGTGAATCCTTTTATGATTGCCACCCCTGGTACTTTTCCTCAGGAGTTTGGAGGGGCTGGAGAAAATTGGCAGACAAAAGTAGCTGGTAGTTAGTTATGTCTCAAGCCTCTGATTTCTGTCTGTCAGAGAGCAAGTGGTCAGCACAGGAAGCAGAGGTCAAGGGAGACACTGCTTACCATGAGAATCATGGTCACTGATGTGCGAATCTGATCAAGCATCAAGTTTTTTATATCTCCAGCTGCCCCAAGGAAAAGACAAATATTGATATTCACCCTATAAGATTAACAATATGCTTAATTGACACTCAGCTCATGGTTCTATAAATTAGAATATCGAACAGTTTGGACAGATGCCTGCTATCCTCAGGAGGCTGAGTTGCCAGCTTACGTTCCAGCTGAGTATCCTCTTGAGTATTCAGAGAAAAGTTTGCAGGTTCAAGCCTTGCAAACATCAGACCACGACAGTCTTCATGTTTACACAAATTGGCACATATTCTGCCAACTCTATTCAGATGTTAGCCAACAGCAGAAATGAAAAGCAAACTAACCCACTTGATCATCCCTCCTGCTCAGGAGCACAAGTAGGCACAGCCTTCCCATCACATTGCAAGCCCATATCTCCAGAATACAGCATTTTTATTCCATTCAGGGCTGGACTCCAATGGATCAGTTCTGGAGGGGGAAGAACAAGCTAATCACCCACAAGCAACAGGAAAAGCAAGATCCTGAGCCCTTCCAATAAATTCTCTCCACCTAGTAAGAGCAGGCTGTTAGCTGTCTGCATAAGTTATCCCTACAATCTGTAAAAGAGGTAGATTCTACCTGTCCGGCCTTCCCTCTGGAAATATTGTAGGAGTGGGACATAACTCAGCTGCTGCAGATTAAAAGCGTAATTCAGATGCCCAAGTACTTTATAGGTGAATTAACTCTGTGTTTGAGTTTTGTCTATTAAGCATTTCACTAAAAGGGAATGAGAAAGTTGTATAATTCATTATTTAATATTTTCAATATACTTCACTATCATACTCAAAAGCAGATAGTTTTCTTGAGATGCATATATAGATGGGAATTATAAAAAGACTATGCCAAAAGGTTTTATGGTGATGCAGATGCAACAAGAAGATTGCTTTATTAACATGTTTTCCACACAATACCTCATTTAAAGACTGGAGGATTCTTTGTCCATCATGACAAAAATGTACAACACAAATATAGGTTTTTTAATGACTGTAGAGAACATGCCTCAATCAGGCTTCCAAATTTTGGTTCTACTCTTTTCTTACCTCTCCTCACAATATGATGCTTGCCTATTTTCTAAGTAAAAGTTAATTTATCCCACATCCCTCACAAAACTTGAATCAAATGCCATATCCCTGTATGCTTTTCTTTGGAACATCATTGTTGCAAGGTATCTGTCACATCAGTTCTCCTTATCTGCTAGCTAGATTGTTTAGTAGCATCACATTGGGTTCTACCAGGAGATGTGCAATTTTGAGAGGGTGCTTAAAACATTAAAATCACAGGACCCAGCTACTATCACTACCCAAAACATGAGCAGCCTTTTCCAACATTAGAATTCAGGTATTAAACACCACCAGCCCAGAAATATTTCCACCTCCTTTTTCAGTGGCTCAGGCATCATTCTCTGCTCAAGATGTGATTACTGTCTCTAAGTCTCCCAAACCCTTTAGGGAGACAGAACCATTAGAGGTGCCAGCTCAATACAACGTGCTAATAGAAAATCAAGTACATACTTGGCTTCACAAAGCCATGCAACAATAATGGCTTTTTTTTTTTTTCTGTTATTTGACCCAAATATTCTTAACTACAAAACACTCTGTGATCTGTAACCCAAAATCCTTAGGTCTCCTATTTCAGGAACAAAAGGCAGAAGCTGAATTATTAGATTGCTTCAACAGTTTCTTTATCACCAGGCACGTAACTTTATAGATCAGAATGCTGCCAGCAGGCTTGTTGGAGGCCAACTTGCTCTATGACTAGATGCTACTGCAATGACACAGCAGCTGTTTGAGAGAGCAAGAAAACCAGCAATCCTAACCTCAAGAGCCCAGTTCTGCACAGGGGCACTAGAGGACTGGGAAGCAGCAGGGAACTAGAGACAGAATTCCGCAGGCTGAAGTTCAATCAAGGGACACTGTAGGATACCAGCAGTTAACGACAGAAGCAATCATCAGATGGGATGGGGAAAATGCACAGATAATTGATTGGAACAACATTTGGGCCCAGATAACCCTCTAGTTCTCAACTAATACTTATAGGAGATGTCAAAGGAGCAATTGAGCCACCAATAATGATTATATCACTTTTTATCCCATAAGATCTTTGGATGCTTTTCAGGCTGCAGGATTGCTCATTCACTGACGAATTACAGCCAGCTACAACAGCCATTTTGCAGGACTATACAGTAGCTATTATAAAGGAAATGAAGAATAAACTTCTTCTATTGATCCAGCAATAGGAAACTTCAATAGACAGAATGTAATTACCTGAGGTAGAGGAAGGTTACAAAATGGCAGTAACCACGAGTATTAAAAAAGCACAAGCAAAGTTAGCCTTGAAGCAGCCAAGAAATCTCCATAAGTTACATAAGACAGAGGACAAGCTTTAATATAGCGTCAGGAAGCAAGGGAAAAGGGAGCTTCAGCCCCACTCAATTATCCCACCCTCCTTCCCCCGTAAATACAGCATCCTTTCCAGCCAAAACCACCTCTCCCTATGGTCTCGTCACAGGAGTAAACAGTGACTTTACATGCAAATATAATTAACTTGGTCTGAAAAACAGAGTGAGAAAGGAAGATAAAGAAGGAATCTTTCCAAAACAGTCTCCTTCACAATGCCTGTGGGGAATTAGGCTACTTACAGCCTCTTTGGGTGGCAGTCCTCCCTCCTTCCCTGGATCTAACAGTAGCTCTGGCTTTGCTTACAGAACAACAGTGCATCCCAGAAACAACCACACAATGCATCTCCTGCCACTGTGATCACCATTTCAGAGTGTGTGTTTTGTTCCAAGACAGAGGAACCAAAAGTCCTAGGAGCTCTCACTCTAAAGCTTGAGGGTCCACAAAAAAAATATATTATTCAGAAAAATTATATATTCAGATAGTCTATGCTCAGATTATGCAGTACAGCTTTGTTGTCTCTAATTATCAGCTCCTACAGAGGGCAGGTACTTTCTTCTGAGACAAGGTTTTAATGTTTTCCCACAAAATATGGCTACTTCAGAGCACTATGGAGAAGGGGAGCAGCAAATCTCATCCTCCATATAAATATCATAATTTTCTGAAATCACATGTTACTTGTGCAAAATTACTGTTTTCTATGTCAAGGACTGCCTGATGCATACAGCAAAAGAGAAGAGCAAGGGTGGATCAAAAATTTGCCTATAAAACTAATGAGCTCAAAACTGTCTTCTTTGAGAGCAAGTCTCTTCTCCTTAGGACTCTAATCCTCAGATCTTCCTGTCTTTTATGATGTCTTCCCACCCTGTCACCAAACTACCCTCAGGGTTGTTTTGCCAGCAATGTGTTGAATTTTTTCATTAATTCAGAATTTAAAAACAAAGTATGTGGGACTTGAATGAGTTGATTCGTTTGGTTTCATTTACTTTTAAGATTATCCAAAACATCTTCAGCTTTGTAAAATTAAGGAATGTACCCATTGACCCAAAAGTTATATATCTGCAGGAGAAACAAATACCAGCTTCTGGTAGTTGAGACCACACTTTGATTTGACCCCTAGACATATGAAGGCACCTTATTCATTTGAATGGCAAAATCTTGAGAAATGTCAACAGAAATATGAAGTAATTACGAATTACAAAACCCAGAAAATGCATTAAAAAACACTCCTCGACAAGATGTAACAGTTTTCACATCACTCAGGGTTGAACAGGGGTATGAATAGGAACGTGCATACCATCTTCCACTCATACAGAGGAGAGGGGAGAGGTAGTCACTGGACTTCTTTACAGCTACTAGCATTAATCTAACAAAATCCATCTGTATAGAAAAGTCTATTTGTTGAATTGCCTGCTGGCATTTTCTACAGTTTGCAGCATGTTAGATCAGCAGAGTCAATCTAAAAGAACAAAAAGCTTTCATCTTCTATTTGTCAGGAAACTGGCTGCATCTCAGGTACATTTAATCCATATTTGATAGACTTTGTAATATTCTGCTAACATTCCAGTAAATGTTAATTGTCGTGCTGTGGCAAGATGCATTTATACAACCTGATGACTTCATTGATTTAAATGGCCTCTGGAAAAGATCCAGGCTTGCATCCTTGCCTAGTCTCATATTTGCCAAAACCCAATTTAAAAACCATTAAGTCCTGTGAGAAGGATATTATCATTAAGAAATTATTTTAATTCAATACCATTTAAGCCAAGAGTAATAGCTAATAACAGCAGTCAAGGCTTAAAAGAATGTCTGTAGTGCTTTGAAGACAGACAGTGTTCCTTAGTATTTATACCAAAGAAGAGAGCTGATTTTGAGTAAACACAATCTCTTTCGAAGGGAGGGAGAAGGAATAAAGCAAGCTATTATGTGTCAGTCTAAATAAATAGCTTATGTGCTACTTGAAAAGGCTCAGGCTCTAATAAGATTGACATCTGAACCAGAAGATTTCAAGTGCTTTGGTGCTATTAGGTCCTAATCTATTTCTCTGAATGCTTTTGTGAAAATAGCCATCTTCATCAGACAAGTGGTAAAAATCATGTCTTAGCAAGGCAGCTTTTTGATAGCTTGCCAAATTACAGAAAATTATGCACAATTAATTATGGCTTTGTTTTAATTAACTTGGGTAAGCTACAAACTAGTCTTGGGAGTTTTTTCCTCATAATTATATTTAGAGTTACCATGCTTCAGTGACCAGAGGTGGATGAATCTCACAGGTGAGCAGTTCTCCCATCCAATAGTTAGAGCTGTTAATGTGTTGATTCATTTCCATCCTAGAAAGTGTAGTTTGTTGGGAGTTTAGAAGGGGAGAAGAAATCAAGCCGTAGTTATATCACTGATGTGAAGCTGCAGCAACTAAACCAAAAGTTATTCTAGCACGTATTAACAAGGATTTAATTTGCTAGATAGCAAATGGGTTTTTAAGAAAGCCTGGGACTGCTGCCTTAATAAAAAAAAAACCATCCAGGATCCTTGGTTCAGTGCCCTTCCTTCCACACTGAGAGCAAGATTGAGCATCAAACCCAGAGTGTGCCCACCTGCATCTCTAAGGAGAAGGGGATCAATTTTCATTTAGGATGAGGGGCAGAGATGTTGATGCTAAAATCTCACTGGACAAAAGGGTGTAACACATTAGCATCACAAAAAAAGCACTGAGCAGTCCTGCTGTGAACCCACTACTTTTGTGTGGTCTCTATTTGAGTATCAAGTCTGTGATCAGCCTCAGTTTGACTCATGGTTGTCAAGTGATGTTCTAAAGTTGTCTGCCCTGACCGAAGGGTCGCCTTCTGGCTTTGCTATGTGGCAAAGACATGAGTGCAGAGCTGCCTGTCTGTCAGGGCCAGAAACAAGTGGGTGTGAGGCTGAGACAGGGTCTGGATAACTCCTGACTCAATTTGCCTACACCCTGTGGAGCAGTGGAAATGCTGTACTGCTTTTCATGCCCTGAGCTGCTCGCTAGCAGCAGCATTATGTTAAAAAATACAGACTGAAGTTAATTGTGATTAGCCTCGAGTAGTTATCTTCTTCCAGGCTCAGCTATGCCAGAAAAAGGGGAACCATCATATCTGCTGATCACCTTTCTCTCTCCCTGGTGACCACTGTCCCTACCAGTCTGTAGGTGGAGAAACATGTCTCATCATGTTCCAAATCAAGCCTTGTGAATTAGCTCACATAACACCAGAGATGGTTTGCTCCTGAAGAAGCAAGAGCAAAAGCTTGCACACAATTCCCCATAGCCTGACGAAAAAGGGAAGCAATCCCTTCTGTGATCTTGGCTGAAAGACATGCATAGTCTACACTGCTGGTTTCTTATGTCACAAAATTCTTATTTTCATTATCAGATCCTCCAGATCTCTACCACATGATGCCACAAAACAAACAGGATACCCGCCTCTAGATAATTTGGCCAACTGCCCTCAAGTTTCACTACATTTCAGGAGTGCAGTAAAAAAAGGAAAAGTTCAGCTAAAGAGGAAAAAGAGTAGCATCAATGAGATCACATCTCTCTGTCAGAGTCTTTCTGAATCAAGCAGGAATGGGCCAAGACAGAGGGACCTCGGGACTTCAACAAATGGCTGCTTGTCAGATGCTGTTATGAAGCTCTCAGTTCTGCTGAGAAGTCCCTCTTGGAAGAAGTGTTTGCTTCTTGGGAAGTAAATAAAGCAGGGAGATCCCCTTCAGAAACCTTATTTTGTGAGCTACTGTGGGCTGCATGAATCTGCTGCAGATTCTGCTCTTCACCCCATGGGATCCTGGCTGCCTGTGCTAAATGCTGTCTGAAGGCATGTTTGCTTTCAGGTGTGTATTTGCTCAGGGTGACTTTCAGCAAATAAGTACTATGAAAAAGCCTCTTACCTGTGCTAATAGCAGATTTCTTTCTGGATCATGAAGTGAAATCAGAATGAGAAAAGTGACATTAAAATGGCACAGAAAATTATAGTTATGAATCAGCAGGAAGACAAACAGCAGTTCTGCAATTATGTGTGGCACACCAAAAGCTCTATCAACAGCTGACCTCTTCAAGTTTTCGTGAATGATATCTGATTGTACAATTCACCACCAATAGCACTGAGGGGAGTGAACTGTCAAGCACCTTTTCTTTATTATTATCACTTTCCATAGTTTCAAATGCTCTTTGAAGACATTGGAGATTAATAAATAGAAATAATTAGTCTGTTCCATCAGTCTGCAAAGATTAACACAATCATGTCCTTGGTGAAACCTTGCCATGTGAAGCTAACATGAATGCAGCAGAAAAGATGTCCTAAGGACTATTCCAGATCCCATCTAAAGCTGCATCATCCTCCGGGTGTCAAAACACAAGGAGAAGGACTTGTCCCATTAAAATTGAGCCTGTTTTAATATATTTCAGTTAGAGGTATGAAAGGAACTGAACCTGGCAGTGTACTTAGCAAAAAGTTAGAAGAAAAAAAACAATAGAAAAAGCTCCAGTCTTTCTTTTGATACCATCCTGCTGTGATGACCAATCACCTCAGAGGCCATTCTCACAATACTTTCATGAGCTGCAAAGTTAAGCTAAGTTACATGCTCAAGATTCTTTAGGAAGTCTGCTGTAGAGGGAAAAAAATTAAAATTAAATAGAAAAGCAAACATGATCATCAAAATCCCAGACTAGTCTCCAAGACACTGGAGCATCTTTCCCCTGCCAACTATTTATCAGACCACTTCACGATTCATTGCCTTTCAAATGGCTTTTCACTGAGGAACAGTGAGTTGCAAAAGGCTTTGTAGATTGAACTAGAAAGGTCCTCAGAAGGTGAACCAGGAATGATTTCAGACACAGAAAGAAAAATTCTGTCTTGAAAGAGGTCAGAGAAACAGATGCCCATCACTTCAGTGCTGTTGCGAAGCTGATATGCTGAACATTTAGCCTCAAACATGAACAGAGGAGCCTCCATTCCCACCTCTCTGCCCTTGCAGCCTATTATTTAGGTGCCATTTGGGAATTTTTCAGCTCTTTCATCTCTTACAACAGTTTCTCAGAGCTCTTCTACAGTCCCAGGGCAGACTCTGAAATAAAAATAGAACTGTGTCAGATACAGATGTGACTTTTGATTAATTATCAGCATAACCCTTTATGTAGACACCAAAGGCTTCACAATGGTAGCATATATGAACATTATTTCTTTTTCTCCCTATCCAGCTAGACAACAAGCCTTACTGACCCTGTAAGCAGTGTACAAAACCCCTATGACCAAGAGCCATTAAAAACAATTTCTATGTTTCTATGTCAGAAAGGCCAGGGGAGAGGAGTGGCAAAGTCACAAGAAAGGACATGGGATAACAGCTTTCCAGAACCCAGAGCTCCAGGAAGGATGGAGCCAGACCCAAGGGCACCCCAGCCACATTCAGCCAAACATCATCTAGCCATGGGATCTTGCTGCACATGGCTCAGGAGTCAAGGGCTGGCCACACGAGTATGCCTTGATGTGCTCATCATGAAAATTGTGGGTTCCACTATCAAAGGCATTCCTAGTGGTACTCACACATCTGTCCTGGATGCTAGGAGGCAACTTCATGTCCCTGCTGTTATCCTGGCACAATTAGAGCTCTGCAATTTTCACACTCTAGCAAGATCTCATTTTACTTCTCTGGCAAAATAAAAAATCTCAGAGTAAAACCTTCTCAAGTGAATTTTGACAAACAAAAAAAAAAAAAAAATCAAACAAACAACAGAACTACTTGCACCTCAGTCACTCAGAACAATCATGCTCTTTTTGCCAGAAACTCTCAGTGGTCCCCTGCTTGGCAAAACATTGAACCCCATGTCACAGGTTCTGAGGGCTGCAAGGAGGAAGAAGTCAGATTTTAAACAAGTCTCATCAATTATATCTTACTGAGTAAAGTGCAAGAGGCTCTTAGACCCTGGATCTTTCAACAAGACTTTCAGCTTTCTTTTGAAATCATGCAAACCGAGTTTTCAGATTCATCGAATATTTTCTCCAGTCAGAACAGAAAAAATATGATTGTGGGATAAAGAGAGATCTGGACACTTCGCCTCAATACCAGTTTTCAAACAGCAATCCAGTGGTGTTCATAAGGCCATGCCACATGAAGTGCTCCCCCACATTTTGCTTTAAACTCTCTATAGCCTGCCAGCATTTTTCAAAATCTTGACAGTATGTCTGTAAAGAGATAGAAACTAAAAAAAAAAAGTGGTCAGTTTAGGGTCTTGAAGTCAGTTACTGCTGTGCTAGAGGAAGAATAACTGCAAGCAAGTAGGCTACTGCCAGCAGAAGAAAAAGGAGGAATAACTACTCAGGTGCTTTTTTCATCCAGTATGCTCACCTCAACTTGCCTTAGGGAGGGATAGAGGGAGGAAGAAAGGAAATGCACCTGGCACAGTGCATGAGCAACTGTTCAATCATTCTGAAAAGAAACTGCAGAGAAAAAAGGTTTAAAGTTCTCCTAGTTTGGGGGAACTGTTACTGATCACTTTCACTGAGTTGATAAGGGTTTGGGGTCAGCTCTTAAAAAAAAGAGAATGAAGCCTAACATAACAAAGCAATTGGTTTCTAACTACTATGAGCATAACACTCACCTGGATTGTCATTCAGTTTTTTAAGACTGCATAACTACCTTTAAACTGCACCAGGGTTAGAGAGGCACCAGGCATACCCTGAGTCTTTTGTGAAACTGAGAGGAGAAACAAGCAGAAACTGGGCTGCCAGAAAAGTGGGGGGATAACACTGTCATCCCCAGAGACAGGTCAGACTGACAGAAAAACATATAAGGATCTGGGAAAATGGCAAGTGTAGAGAAAAGATATTATATACTGAAATGTTCTGTGATGTTATAAAAGATTTTTTTAAAAACCCAGTGATAAAAGACATCAACTTCTAAATAAAACATCTTCTAATCAACTTCTAAATAAAACACCTCTTGAAACAATCTATTAGACTCTTTAGAAGTACTTCTATTAGAAGTATCCATAATTCATTTCTTGATAGGAATATCTATTTGGAATCTCTCATCCACTATTATGTGACACCATAGTTTGATGTTTACTTCTGATCAGTATTTTTTAAAATAGTTTTGGGGATTGTGAATTTACTGGCACCATAATCCAGAGATTTCCTTGCTTCAGTATCTCATGACTGGTTTTAGCATTTTATTCTGACAAAACAACAAGTACATTCATGTTAAGATATTAAATACACATGCACTCTCCCAAGGAATTTCAATCTTGTCTATCACAAATTTCCTTTCAAATTTTTCTATTCCCTGAAGTAATCAGATGAGCCTTTGCTTGTTCATTTGCATCCAATCCTGTCTCCCATTCCACAAGCTTAAAAATCTACTGCCAGCTAGGCTAGGTGCCCTGTATTTAATGTTTGCCTGAAAGTTTTTACACATTTGGAGCTTTACAGATAATGCTCTTACTTTACACCATTAGCAATCAGTAATGTTGGGCAGCACTTCCTTTAGATCTCCACTCCCCTGCTCCATCTGGATCTCCGAGCACTTCTGTGCTATGAGTACTTGCAATCATCTGTACCTTATTTGCATGGACAGCATGTCTTGATGAGCAGCATGAAAGCAGCATTGCCTCCTGTTAAGACCAGTAGGGTATGGAGTTCAGTGCCAAAGGGCAGTGGAATATTTCCCATATAAACCACTGAGGTGGAGTGTGTTAGACCAAAATCAAGAGGAGGGGAAAAAAAACCAGGAAATCTGCTGCACTTTTTCTATTCAGTTACATGGTCTGTTTTCTTTTCAGTCCATCATAATGATGTCAAATTTGCAGTAAATTATAGAAATGTAAAGAGGACCCCACAATGATGCCAAGCAGGCATTTGTCTGTGCATCTGCCCTGTGTAAAACTAGGGTCTAGGAAAAAGCTCTCTGGGTAGGAAGGCATTTCAGTTAAAATGCAAAAGCCAGAAGTGCTCTGTTTCCCAATTAAACACCTCTGACTTTCTTCTGTTCAAAATGGATATATTTCATATCATTATCCTAACTTGTGAGAAAAGCAATTTTTGAAGCAATTTTCCCAGGCTCCTTCTCACGGGACAGGAGGGCTAGACTTTTCCTGGAGCACTTCCATATGCCTCAAGACATTACTATTGTTCAACCTTCCATATGTCAGAACTACGTAAGGAATTTATCAGCTCCTGCATGCCCGTTCAATAATGGTCTGCTGGCCTTCTGACAGCAACCTTCCAACCTTGTCTTGCTGTGGCAGTCCTGACAGCTAAGGTTGGCTTGCTTAACAGCATATTAACATGAAAAATTATCTCTTTCAACCTTACAGAAACACTGCAGTGTCCTGGCACAAGCTCAGTGAACTGTGACACTGCCTGAATTTCCTTGAATTGCTCTGGGAAAAAAAATATCCTTTATGTAATAGGAATTCAAAATGGAATTAAAATTAAAATCAAGCAGCTTTGTCAGGAAGCTGCTCCATGCTCTTTATCAGAAACCCCTCATGATTAGCAGCCCACCAGGCACATGTCAAAATCAGGGCCCCCAGCAAGAACTAGAGCATGTCACCTTCACTTACTTTCAGCCCCTGAAATCTATTTCAACCTTTATTTTCCTCTTTATTCTAGAATTTTTTACTCACTTGCTACAGAATAATTTTCAAAACATGCTTTCCAACTTGCTGAGTTGTAGGTCATTCCCAGAGGTCCATCTTCACATTCATAGTAGCAAAAATAATGGCCTTCATCTACAGCATTATTATCTTTCTCGTTCCAGAATCTCTCAAAGTGACATTTTGTTTGGTGCTCCTGTGCCTGAGATGGATTAACAATACTCACAGGTGCTAAACCACATTTGTTAGAGAAACATTCTCTAGGTTATTGAACACGGTTCTCTCTTGGATTCATTGCAAAATTTGGAGTTAAATACTTTGCAGGAGGTTTCACAGCAGAGCAGTACAGTTTCTGACAAACTTTTCTTTCCTCTTGGAGGCAACCACTTGCAGTAGCAAGTTACACTCATGTTTTACTGCTCACAGATTGAATTACATTTATCACCCTGGAAGCAGCAACAGCATGACTGCCCTTCCACATGTGAGACATGCAATTCATCGATTTCTGGAGCTGCAACCACAGCTTTACATTTGTCATATGTCAGTTCTGGTTTACTTAGCAGTCCCCAGTGTGGGACAATGTAGTTTAAAATGTTGCTATTAAAGAGGGGAAAAAAAGAAACATTTCACATACAATGGTAGCATTCATCAACTGTTCTTTGCAGCGTGATGTAGCACTATTTATCAACTACCGGTTTCCAATTTCTCTAGCAATAACTTTTTTACTCTTATAGACAGCTCAGAGATCTAAGAACAAAATGACAGAAAGAAAAGTTGAAATATGACTCACATAAGCCTGCTTCTTGTGCTGAGCAGCAGCCCCATTTTTACAATGGGAGGCTGCAGTTTTTGATCCCTGAACTTTTGCCTGAAGGTATAAATCATCTTCAAGGCCCCTAAGGAAATTAACTGGCCCCCAAAATTAAAAGCTTCCCTCCCAATTTTGTATATCCCCATGTGAGTGAATGACTCCATATCAAGGCATCCTTTTTCAGAAGCCTCTGAATTCCTCAAGCACTGGCCTTCATGTAGTCAACCCCTGTTCTAGGGGACCTCACACACAACCCTTGCCTCTGCCATTTGGTTTTCACATTAAATAAAATGAAGGTGAGTAATGAAAATCTCATCCTCATCTCAACTGTTTATGTCAGTATCTCAAAAGATGAGATACCTTTACTTAGTTCTGAATCTCTTCCACTTTTTTTCCTTTTTTTTTTTTTCTTTTTTCTGGGTTTTTTTTTTTGGGGGGGTGGTTTTTTGCTACCTTTTAGAATTTGTGGCTGTGAACAGCATGAAGTCTCTGACAACTGGCTGGGGGCAGTGTCTCTGGTCCCCAGTCACCCCAACCTATTCTGCTGCCCAGGAATTCAGGAGAAGGGGGCTCTTCCTTCATTTCTGGAGGTGTTGCAGGGCCCTTACAAATCCCAGCTGGACAGTGGAAGACAGGCTGCAGAAATACACTTAGAATCATTTGCAAAATATTCCCCAAGCAAAATTTTGACAATGTAGAGTTTGTCACATCTCTCTAGGCATTAAGGAACAAAGTTTATTCCAGCAGGAGGAGCAACAACGTGATGGTTTTCCCTGCTGCCAGACTGGGAGGCACTGCAGCAGCCTGCCCAGTACCATGAGAGAGGGAGCAATGCAGTCACCCACTCACTCCTGCTCAAAGACCTTCTCTTAGTCCTCTGCACTGAAGAGGCCTTTCTTGCCAGAGAAATAGCTTGTCTTGGGGTAGGGGGGACAAGAAGGGAAGAGGGTGGTGACTGTCACCACATTGGAATATATTTTCAAATCAGAGGAAAGGCAGAATTCATTCTGTCCAGATGACACAGCAACACACCAGCATGACTGCAAGAACAGCAGACTTCAGCCTCTCATTGAAAACATTCTCCAAGGAAAATGAAAAGAGAATAGCTTAAACAAAATTATGCCTTCTTGTGACACTTAACCTTGAAGATTTTCTTGTCCTATCAGAGGTGCTTTCATGCAGTTTGCAATATGAATAGCAAAATCACAGACTCTTTAATCACAAGGCAAGTCCTATTTGTTTCTTGTTTTCTGTTGTGAAAATTGCTTTTCTGACTAATGTCAAATATGTTTTCTGAAAAAATGCTGTCAAATGTGTTTTCTGAAAGAAAAAGCTGTAAAATAAAATCTCCCAATAAATATTTGTTTTCACTACATTACAAGAAATATATTAATAAAGAATATGTAGTGCTGTTAACTTGTTTTATCAGCCTTATCTGTTCAAGAGTAAACTGGTTTTAGATGAAACAGGGCATAGGAAAAAGTAACTCCCCAGAACTGTCATTTCTGCTTCCTCCAGAATTTGCTAGTATGAAAACAAAGCTAGGATTTGCCAACATTTCTCATTAAGAAAATGTCATCATTCCTACTAGTTAGGGCAGTCACTTGGAAAGTAGGAGATCCACATTTGAGATGTTACCATTAGGTAGGCAAACGAGAGAATCATGTCTTTCTCAAATCCCAGGTATGTATGGAAAGGATCTCAACATACCAAGTAGTTTGATGTCCTTTTCCAAATAGATCAACTAGAACAGGTTGTTCATAGCCATGTTCTAGCTCTGAATGTCTGCAAGAACACACACCAAAACCTCTCTGGCCAGGCTCTTAGAGTGTTGGCCACCCTCGTGGTGGACAAAAAATTTCTAATATCCACTTGGAATTTTCCATGTTGCAGCTAGCCTCTAGTCTCTACCATTCTTTCCCTCTGCACTTCACAGAATGGTATTAAAGCATAAACATCCCCATCACAATCCCTTCATCTACTCTCCACTACATGAACATAGCAGACTGGTCAGGCACAATTTGTCCATGGTGTCCATCCACCCTGACTGCTTCCAGTCACCTTCCCATTCTTCATGTACTTGGACATGCCTTCTAGAAAGACAAGCTCCATAACCTGAGAATCGAGGTTCTTTTGATAGGTCAAAAGTTCCCCAGATTCTCCTCCTTATCTTTTATTAAAATGGCATTAAAAAGACATGTCCTGTTCCCAATGGTTATCACATTTCCAAGATGACAGAGAGGGATTTTTCAATTTTATCAGCCAATGCTTGGCACCCCTGGATGCAGCCCATGTGATTCCACAGCCTCGTGTTTGCCCTGTTGACTTCAGTTGTTTCTAACTCAGTCCAGCTTCCCTGTCACTTAAGCATCACTCTCCCAGCTTATCACCGGATGCAGAGCTTTCACTAGATCCAGTCATGCAAACTTCCTCAGCACATTTCTGCTATTCTAGTGGCATAGGCATGCAGCTGCATGTAGACTTCAAATTCCTTCTTTCTTTTTTCCATGCTGTGTATGTACCTGCACAAACACTTGATTGAGAGTCTGGCTTTAGAGAAAATAAGTAAATAAATTTTCCTCTTTTCATGCTTCTCATTGGAATTTCTGTTTATCTATATTCATATCAATGTTATCACAGTTCTTGGGTATTTAAAAATTGGAATAGTAAGTTAAAAGCTTCCTATATATGGATTGCATAAATTCAATCAGACACTAGCTATAACTCCCATGTCCATAGTCTGAAAACAAAAAATGAGAAAACCCAAACCCAGATAAACTGCAAATTGTGAAATAAAGTCTGAGGAGACTGTTATGGGACAGATAGGAAGGGATATACAACTGAAAACTTGGAAACTGATACGCCTCCCCAGTACTGAAGAGTATTCTGCCGCGCTCCCGCCCCAGATTCCACAATACTGAGCCCAGAGTTCAAATTATTTAAAAGTCTCAAGATTTAATTAGAAGCAAGAAAGATTTTGGCCATGGTGTCCAAGTGCCATGGACATGGAAAGCACACCTTACAGAAGGATTGAATGGTCAAGATTCCAACATCAGTTGAAGTTAAGTAAATTTAAGTTATAGCTAAGTTGTATTATATGTAAGATTCTAATACAGTGTGTCTGCTATTAAAACACATTTGTAAAGAAAAAGGCAGAATCTCCAGATCTTAAATTCTCTTTGCCAACAGTCTTTCTGGAAAATGCATTTTAATAGTTAATAAATAGTTAACTCCTGAAAAAATCCCACATATCTTGTGGTCTCTTATACAAGAAGTCAAAAGAGAACATAGGCATAGACCTCTACATTCAGATTGAAACTAGTATAAAGCAGGCAGTTTCTTGATTCTGCCTACAAGCAAAAAAATGGCTCAGTGAGCACCATAGCAAGTCGGAGGTGTCCCCAACAGCATCACAGCCAGTATTCTGCCAAGGCAATTTCTGCTGGAAAATATCCCGTTTAATTTTACTCGCATTAATAAATTCCAAGTTTTTGGCATACTGGTGTGAATACCCCAGTAATGCAGCAGAGCAACAGCCTGTTTATATTCCTGTAGAATGACATTTATTACAGTGATGAACTTTACAAACACTTTGGACCAGATGGCGACTGCTTTCCGTGATGGCACACAGGGGAAGGGAAGCCCCTCGGAACGGAGCAGAGAGGAAACCTCGGGAGTTCACAAGGAAACACCTCCACTGACTGCAACTTCCCCAGGGCACTAGGGCTTTGTCTCTTTGCCCTTTACATGGGGTAAACCTGGCTGTGTGTGAGTTCTGTGACAGTGACTGAGCTCACCAAGAAAATCAGATGTGGAAACCTTGTCAAGATGGGCATATGTGTCATCTGCTCCTTGCAGTATTCAGAGACTGTAGCCTACTTCAACCAAGCTTATGAAGATAGTTCAAGCCTTTGCTGAAGCGAATCAGAAAGTTTGGAGAAATCCTAAAGTGAAAATAAAGAAGGACAATATTTTCTCAGGTACCTGTCCTTTATTGTTCAGGTCTTATGTCTCTGATCATTTGCTTACACCCAGTAATTCTTTTCTAGCTTCTTTTAGCTGTCTTCTATTGCTGAGTCAGGCTCTTTTAATCAGCTGCTGTCCCAGCCCCCAGGCTGTAGATTATGATACTGGTTTGGTACTTCACTGTGATGGGCAGAACTTCACACCCATGCTGCAGGCATGGGGCAAAGCCCACTGCTCCTGCCTGGATGCAGAGAGGACTTTCCCCTTCCCTCTTTTGTGAGACAAGTCTCACAAACAGGCTCCAAGTTGTTTGCACATAAATGCTGCTCTCCCACCCACACTTCTGTCTGCACGCCCAAGTACACTCTTTTGGCTTTATGAAATGCAGATATTCACACCAGCAAAATTTACACACCTTACCAGCCTTGTTAATTCTTATCTGTACCAAAGAAACATTTGAGATACCCAGAAAAGGCACTTCTAAAGAATTTGACATTGCATACATAGTGCATACAAAATGCTATGCTTTGCATTTACCTCTGCAGTGCAGCATTTGAGAATGTACCTCTATATATCACCTTATTGTGGGCAACAAACACAAGCTTGGTGTTAAAATCATATAATTGTGACAATCATCCAATCTATATGTTAGAAGGACAATTCTGCAGACTCATTTGCATAGCCAGCATGGCAAAAAACTATTAGAAGAAAAAGCTTTAGAAATAAAATCCTGGATTCTACAAATCTAGTATAAATAAAAAACAAAGTTACACAAAATCATGCAGATTTTTGGACTAGCTGAACTTACAAGAACAGCTGCTTCAGACATTTTTCCAAGAGAATTGAAAGGTACTGGACGAAAAGCATTTGTGTGCATACATGCATATCTTGTGCATGCACACAGGCTCATACATTATATTTATTTATGCACCTGACACAATTTCTCCTTTACTTCAAATAAAGCATACAGGATCTTAAGGACTACCAGATAATTTGATGTCTGTATCCTCAGATATAGAGCACAGCTGCCAAATGACAGAAATGGATTGAGTGCTACAGACTTTTTCCCCCCCCCGCCTCATTTGGTGCTGATATAATTTACATCAGAAGAAGAGCTGGAATGCCAACAACATGGAGCAGCCATCAGCTGCAGCCCTGGCACATTAGCTCCCAGCTTCCTCTCTTAGTTGTGTACATGCATATATCTACCAGCCTGTCAGGCCCAACTTCTGAACACCTTTAATATGCTTCAAAGATAAACACGTCTATATGTAGGACAGGAAATGAGGCTTATTTTGCTCATTAAAAAAAAGAAAAGAAAAATTACAAGTATAGGGAAATAACCCTTCCACTTAAAGTACAGCTTAAGGATTTTTTTTTTGTCCTCAGTATCAATGAAATCAGAACATCACTGTAATTCTGTTTGATAATTTTAACTTAGTTTATTAGAGATTATCCCCCTGAGCCAATAGCTAACCTCCAAAGCACTCCAGCTTCCTGTGGGATAAAAAAGAATAATATTAAACATGCTACTGTAAAATAAGCATGGCTGGTGTGAAGCTTGTTCCTGTGTTGCCAGATAGACAAACCTATAGCAAGTACTGAGCAGTGATCTAATAAATATCCAGAGACCTTTTTCTAACAGACAACTCAGCAACATCAAACAGATTTCTTGAGCTAATTCACTTGTGGTATGGGCTGATAAAGCAGTGTTAATCTCCTGCTTTAAATCAAGTCTCTGTCATAAGGCTCTATTAATCTCTCCCAAGTTATGGAGAGTCTTAGTGGCAGGAAATTATACTTCTAAATTGAATTTTGTTCTCTTTCAGAGTAGCAAGAAATATTTTTCAAACTTCTAATAGGAACTGTAAACCTATGATGCCAACAATACATTTGAATAAATAAAAGCTATAATTTAAAGCCACTTTCTTGCAAGCCCAACATTACAGCAAAATAACAGAAATTGGTTACCTACAAAGAATAAATTAAGCACAAGATTTTAAATGAAAGTGAAGCAGATGGTTAACATTTTTATCTTTTTACAGCAATTGGATTAAAAAAAAAAAATTCCTTTATAGTCAAACAATGTCCAGACACTAATAAAACACTTATTGATTCTTAGTATATACACTCACTCTACAAGATGTCCTAACCTGCAGTTTCCATTATTTTTAACAGAAAGAGATACTCTTTACATAAGTCTGCAAAGTTAGTGCCCCTTTTTTTCATGGGAGACAAATTTAAAGTAAATATCTCTGCATTAAATTTACTATGTTTAAGTTAAAATTAATAATCATAGGTGACAAAATAACTTAATTTTATGGCCAACAATAGAGTTGCAGGGTGGGTAGTGGTAGGAGGCACCTGAATGTAACTGCAGCCTTGATAAATTTTATGGCCTTTGCTTTCCGAGAAGAGCCCCACAGTCACTTAAGGTTTAGATAGACCTGTCCCATTGGCTTATTTGAATCTTATCTTCTCTTACCATCTCACCAAGTGCAACAAACAACATTGGTCAGTGCTTATTATCAGAAGTACTGCCTGCATGGTCACACAGCAGTATATACAGAGAACTATTACACATAGCATATTAGGATTTGCATTAGGCAGAGTGTTCAAGGCCACAGGATCAGGGCATCACCACTCAATTTATATCAAGTTTGAAGTCTAACTGAAATCCAGGTAGCACAAAGAATCACCTTGACTTATCAGGTTTGAGGTAAGATGGATTTCATTTCACTTAGATGAAATTTACATCAAAAAAAAATTAACACAAGAACACCAAACCAAAAAAAATCACCCATGCTTGCTACAGATTTATTCTCTCTCTGTAGGACTTAGATTTTTCTCACAAAAATTAAAGTCAGAACACTTACTACAAATCTGTTTCTTTGGGGGAGGCTGTGGGTGGGGTGGGAAGGATAGTGTTAACTTCTAAGCTCAGCTGGGACACATGGTGTAAGCATTGAATACCACCAGGAGCACAGCAAGATTGGAGCAAGAAGCATTTTAAAGTGACTACTGCCTCAGGTTAATTTTAGCTAACTTTCATTAACTGTTCAGAGTTGACTTGGACTAAAATTTCCTGTTTTCACTCCTATGATAAGGGTCTCAAGAGTCTCCTCCAACATCACCATGATCTACCTCACTACATTTTCTAATATGTGCCAACCTTTAAAGCATCTGTCCTAATAATTAGAGCTGCTAATGAAAACTGGAAATAGCTATGACTGCTAAAGCAGAATTTATGGTTTACATTTTTCAAGGCTGGCAGAGGCATGTGCTTGGCGTATGCGCAGGGAGAGCAGCTTCATCCACACAAAACAAGAAATAGGAGCCAGCTGAGGGGGCTATGGGGGACCACATCTCCGATTTCTGGTTCTTCTGGTGCCATGAACTAAGATTTGATGCAGAGTAAAAAAATATAGCTAAAATGTTTCCACAACACAGAGATCTTTTTTTTTTTTTTTTTTACTTGCTTTCTTTGCGACAAATGGAAGGATAACTCTCCCTGTCCACAGAAAAACAGGGAAAGATGAGAGAGGAAGGAAAGAAAAGAGGCAACAGAAAGGCAGCTACAGACATCAAGGCTGGAGAGAAAGGTGGAGCACAACCCAGAGCTGGCAAGCCTCAGGTGAGCATTGCAGCAGCCCTCCTGCAGTTCCTGTAAACAATTAGAAATGGAAGGAGCCTGTTCTTGTCAATGCATCCAAAGGGGCCTCAACAGTTTGCCCATCAGGCTTCTCCCTCAAGACATTAATTTTATCCTCTTTTAAGTAAAGCTGTTTTGCTGACACATTTGACTGATGTTTGCAGCCCAAGCTCTGAAACAAAGAGATGATGTATTCAGCAGCCTGTGCACATCATATTTCCATGGAAACTTCCCCAGTTTACCCTACGTACCCTGTGATAAGTAGCAGAAGAAATGTCTTATCAAGACATTGATGTTTTCTCTGGAGACTGCTGATCCGTCTTCCTGCCACAGCTGAGATCCAGCAATAAAGAGGAAATATGGTCTTAGGACAACATAAGCAGAAACACATGCTCCTCCAAAATTCTGAATTTTAAGAACTCCTCAAGATTACATATGAAAATATGTAGTAGGCAGATGCTAACTTTCGTCTTTCAAGGTGGTCTTATATATGGAGAATCTAAAGAGAGTAAAACGCTCCTTTAAAGGTAAATGTCCTCATTTGTATTACCTGAATTCAGTAAAGATTTGGATAAATCACAGCTCAGAATGTCAACCTAGCACTTTGGCAATAAAAAGAAATCAAAAATGGGAGGAAATTTCCAGGTAGATTATTCAAAGGTCAAGTTCACAACTCCTATAGACAGATGCCTATGAAAAAAAGGCTGACATACAAACACTAAATTCATTGGAGAAAGAGGAATTGGACTAATTAACTTTTAATTAAATAGTATTCATTAGAGACATATTGTATGATCCTCTCATTCCAGCAACTTAAACCAATTTACAAGCAAGAGATCATTTTCTTAAACAAGTCATTGATAACAATTATGATTTTGCCCAAAAGTTAAGTCTTTGGAATCTCAGCAAAGGTTTCTGAATAAAGACCTTCCCTTACCCACCAATTTACATGAGTCTGATGAACAGGATATCCCATATTTAGTTTGGCCTTTGGCAGCTAGAAGACCTGGTATCCTACAAAGATTGAAATCAGACAAAAATGTCGAAATAATTAAGTTCCCTTACTTAAGCAGGTTCAGACATACAGAACTAGCACGGCTTTATGGTCCAGGATGAGAGTAAATAGCTGTCCTAAGGCAGCAAAATCAGTGGAAATATTTTAAATACTTGGTACTCATTTTTTGAGGGATGGTAGGAGTTGTTGCTTGGCATAAATCACCACATAATTATGTGTCACCTTCAAAATTAGAGACCTTCAGACCCTGCAGATCAGATTCTTTGCTGGTTTACAGCTTTCTATACTGCCTTCCAGCCTGCTCAGAAGCCTTCCTGATGCTGCGAAGTTTGATTTGTCTGAAGGGGAGGGTAATTGCATAAAACTGAAAGATCTAATATTCCAGAGTCATAGGAAAAATAAGGTATTTTTTTAAAAAGTTGCATCTCTGTAGAGTTGGGAGGATAGCACTTTGGATTAAGAGACCAGTGCATTTCTAGAAAAAACGTGGAACTGCCCACCCTTGTTCCCCAAATTACTGATGTTTTTCTTTAAGTGCCCACTTCAAACACAGACCTAAAGTCATTTCATGTATGTAACTGCTTATCTTAAAATTATACAAGTGCAGTATTTATTTTATTAAACCAAAAATCATATCCATTGCAAATACACATTGAAGGTCCAGATTAGATTGCACTAGTGAGAGCTTGTACGTATAGAAAAAAGGTAGGATCCCAAAAGTCCATCTTGTATCGATGAGTTCAACTTTAGGTGGTTAATCTTGGGACAGAAGTTGCCAGGTGATGTTGAATGGATATAGAAACAGACCCAAATAAGATGAGCATGACACTCACCATCAAGGCTTCTGAAAATTAAATTCACTTCTGCTTTAAGGAGAAGGTAAGATATGCCATAGGATAACTCCTACTGCTTAAAAGCAACTTTTCAACTTTGTCACAAACTGGAAAGCAACACTTAGATCCTTATTTATCTGAAAGTTAAGGAATCAGCATTAAACCATGGGGATTTCCCACCTTATCAGAAGCATCTCTCCATCCAGACCATCAATGTCTGGGTGTAAACACCTCCAGCATCTGGGCTACAAAGGCTTTTGACAAGACGGTGCTTCTAGGGCAAGTTAAAGCACCTGAGTCACACTTGTGTGGAATATCCCCACCAATTCACTGGTTACTAGACATGACTGCTTTCCAGACAGACCATAGGAATGAACATATTCCCTCGCACTTTACCAAGCATTAGAGTCATGGTGTCAGGGGAGGACAAGACACCGAACCAGAAGCAAGCCTTGGAGAGAATTTGGTTGATACCAAGCTCTTCTGTTACCATTTTCAAAATTTGTGACAGGCGAGCACTAAACAGCATTTTCAAGATACTGAGGTTTCTTAAGCACAAGTTTACAACTGCCATCTGCTCCAGTTTGCTCCAGCTGCCAGAAGAGCTCAGCAGGATGGGTGAGACAGAAGAGCAAGTACACTCCTGAGACCCCACTCTAGGGCAGTCCCTAAGGAACAGCACTAAACCCTGGGTAAAAACACTGACAACTGTGTCTGGCTACTTCCACATATCCCTGCCAAACTCATCACTCTGCATGGCATCACACAGACACACAGAGGTTGTCCCCTTCCCTCAGAAGTTTACAGTCTCACTGCAGTAGCACAGACTACGTACAGAGACATGAAGGGATTCAGCGAGGTTACAAAGGGGGTCAGTGGCAGATGCAGACACCAAACATGAGCCACAGCAGTCTCCCTGTCATCTGCCTGTCCACTGAACTTTGCTGTCTGTTAACTACAAAGACACATGACAGAGCCAAAGCCCCTGTTGAACTCACATCAAACCAGTCAAGACTGAGTAACTGAGAAGTTTGGTACCGGAAACAAGACAGAGAGACAAGCAGAAACAAAACCTTCAGGCCAGCAGGGCAAGACACGGTCAAAGGTATATTTTTTTTTATGTAAAAGACAGTAAGAAAACCTTTTATTCAGGCATTTACACACACACACACACACACCCCAAGTGCATATTGCTGTGAGCTCTGTTGGACTTTTAGACAGTTTAAACCAAAGTATTAATACACCTTATAGAAAGTATAGCTTTACATTGAAGTTTATCACAGTTGTTCACTCATACATTTCATTATTTCAGTCCATTCCTCTGGTAGCATTACCAGTGAAGACACAGGAAATTGTCACACAATACACAGAAACTAATGAATAGCAAGAACTGAAAGTACATTTGCCTGGTTTAAGAGTTTTTAAATTGCCACAATCCAGTCAAAACTGAAGATGGAGATTCTAAATCCACTAAAATAAAAACACTTCCACAAAGAACCACAACCTAAACAAAGACACACAGACTATTTCAAAAACACAACATAATTAAGGTGTATTTTAAAATGATGCCAAAGTGCTATGAATCAAAAGCACAGATATGACTATTAACCTCCATGTGGCCTGTCCATGGAGTTCACATTTAGAATTTTCCTATACTGGAGACACATTTCAGCAGTTATTCATGCCACTGTGCTTAATGGGGAGCATCTCGCCTGCATAGAAGGGAGTCCCTTTTCACATAAAATTTAAAATGGTGCCCTTTCAGTAAAACCTTAACTTGCTCTAGCAAACATTGTCAAAAGATCTACCTTAAGGCGTGGGATGGGGGGGATATACCAAAATAACAAGTCAGCAGTAGGCTCATTCTGAGCTAGCATCAAATATAAAGAAAATCCACCATGCTCCAGCAACCCTCCTGGCTAAGCCAAACCAGTCTTCCCAATCTCAGTGGCAGCAGACTGCAGCCTTCAGACCAGGCAGGGAAGAAAAAAGGATATTTCTATGAGGCCCAGGCACTATTCCCATCTGCCAGCTGAATGATGTATCTGTTCTCAAAACATCCCTGTTATTCCACATTTATACTCTGGACATGACCCACCTCTTTCCTGGAAATACTCGTCACTTTCAGAAGTGTGCCTCTACCATTTATTTCCTCTTTTTTCTTGCTTATGGTCCTACATCTAAGAGCATCACTAATACATCCCACAAATCAGGAATAAAGCACACTAGCTGTCTCCAGGCCACCTCTCCAGACCTAATCTACCACAAAATTTAGATTCCCTATAGTACAATCCCATTTTTAGCTGACATACACCAGAAAGCCATATTGGCATCCAAATACCAATCAATAGCTGCATCACTTTGTAGAAATAATGACAGCAATTAGAAAAATTAATCTAAAATACTGCTTATACATTGATCTAAATATATCAGAATAAACGTACCAGCAAAGAAAAGCTATTAGATACCTGTGAAATCTTTGCCCTATGCATGTTAACTAGTATCATTCTTCAAGTATTCAGTTCTCTTTCCAATCCAAGTAATTTATAGACCGAAGGTGTTTTTATATACTGGACAGCACTAGGGTTCAGTTTCCTTTTACCAGGGGTTATAAATTTGACTAGACAGCAACAATTGCTTTTTAATCTAAGCAAACTGGTATGTCAGAGGCAATCAGTATGGCGACGCTATCCCAGGAGTATCCTAATAATCCCAATGAATCACTTGGCATTGTATGAAACGGAATAGTTGAACTCTTGGCACAGAATGTCACAAACACTTAATGCAACAAATATATGCAGCTGCAAACAGTGAGCTCAGGGACACTTCCATTCATAGTGCTTGTACTCCTCCTCAACTTCTCTTTTGGCATTAACCAGTTTCCAATCATATTAGTGTATTTTATTTTTTTAAAAACAACTTCCCATGGGAAAAACTGACACAAATGTAGGGATATTATTTGCTATTCCTGTCAATGGTTATACATTACATTCAGAGAAAAAGATCAGGAAAAATCTGGGAGGGCTCTGATATAAGAGAAAATCTATCAATATAAGAGAAAGTCTATCAATCTGTAATCTCCTTTATATAAGGAGACCAAAGTGTTTCTGACGAAAGACTTTTTAACACACAAATGATTGACACACAAATGACATTGATTTCAGAAGAAATATTTCAGTGGACCACTGCAGCCCTTCTTAGTGCTGTTTGGAGGCTAACTTGTAGCATTTCAAACATATTAAGTGAGCATTTCAAAAACAATGTTCTCCAACTAAATTATATACCATTTATGGGAAGACATACAATAATGCCATTTTTAAATCCAAACTAAAGGTGCAGTCTATATGAATTTAATTTTTACTATTATATTAGTTTGAATTACACACAGATTTTTAAAACTGAAACTAGAAATACTACTTTACACACATAATACGAAATGTTTCAATCTACCTAACTGCACAGAGCTATTTTCAAATGAAACTAGCTAGTAATTAACCTAGGTCAGTAACCTTACACTAGGTTTCTTTATGTGGTGTGATTCCTACTGCCTCTAAACAGCAGCGAGCCCCACAGAAGTACATTAACTCTGTTAGTGTTCTTAGAGTGCAAAATACTGTTGAATTGACAAGTGTGTCTATAAAACATGGATCACAGTCTCTTGCCTATCTTGTCTCTTGTCTGTATTATTATCTATAGTAAGTCTGGATAAAAACAGATGTTCTGACTTGAAAATTACTTATCTTTACAACTCCAGAATCCCTGAGGAGATTTAATCTAGTTGATTTAAAGCTTTGGTTCTCAGCATTAGTTTAGTAGTTCGCTGAATTTACTTCTTAACTAGACAAATGCTCTTCTACAGACATGCTAAAAATTCAGTAATAATAATAGCTGCATAAACTACTGACTTGCCCATAATTTCTAAAGCACAGATGATCCTAACATTTTTTTCTACTGTGCACGTGAAAATCTCCAAGTATCTGGAAAATTCGGGCCAACCACCATCTTCCTCTCATTCCATTTTCAATCTTATTTGACTACGAAACATACAGTAGAAGTCATTAAGCTGCATTTCACAGTTTATGGTTTTAATGGTTTTGCAACATTAGATGCACAGTACATTTTCAAGCATCAAAAACTAGGCTTTGCTATCTAACATTTCATAAAGATAATAAAAGCTAATGAGTACTCATGATCTATGATCTGACAAGACATCTGTTCTGTTCTTTCCAAGATAAAATACTCACCCTGCCTTGTTCTGGCACAGTGGGAGAGAACAAATATAAACCAATTAACCATTCTAAACTATAAGCTATATTAAGTTATAGTTTCTCAACAAGCTTTTCATACCCTGTTGCTAATACAGCACAGGTGTCCTAAAAAACAGTCTTTCAATGCAGTAATTAAATCCTGCTAACTTCATATGGTCAGCTGCAGTCAACAGCACTGCTCAGTTCCAGCAGGAAAAAACCCTGTTTAAAATAAATGGCAAGGTTGATGTAAAACCAAGAGTCCAGTATCAACAGCTCTCTTCCCATTATCTACATATTTATGTCATGCTTTCTTATTACTGGAGGATTTCAGAGGAATTTCATTCTAATGGGTTAGGGGGTAAGTAGTGCAAACATTACAAGAAATCCTACAATATACATCATAAGGGACATCACTAATGTGGTGCACAGAGGCAACAAGAATAATTTGCTTTACCGTTGTGAGGCTGTAACAGGGAGATCTGTCATAGGAAACTGAGAACATTAAAATTCTGCTCTCCTTCACATTTCAAAACCAGCTGCCTAGCATGTTAGGTGAACTGTTTGAGACCAAACTCAGCTTGTTGTCACGTAAAGTGTAATACAGAAGTGGGAAGAAAAAAAATTTTTTTTTATCTTCACTCAAGCTTGCAGTATGACTTATTTTGAGCACTGCAGGAGCATGCAATGTTTTGGCTTCCTGGAAACTGCTGTAGATTACTGTAAATAAAACATGTAAAAGGGGGGAAAAAAGCAGAGATTGCACAGCAGTTAATGAACAACATTATTTACAGTAAAACCCTAGATAAAAACAAAAATCCCAGTTTACATGAAGAAAACAAATGCCCAATGCCTGACAAATACCTTGTACTGCTCAAAACACTGTCCTCTATAAATGTACCTTGCAGAAGCACATAATAAAATAATAGAACAAGCTAACTAAGCACAGCCCAGCTGTGCAAGAGAGCAAAGTACTTTTGCTAAACTGAAGGATCCAAAGCAACTGGGATTAAATGTTAAAACCTCACACATCCTCAACCATCTAACCTATTCAAATAGGCTAAGATCCCTCAAGCATGCCAGAGAAGAACAGCACCTTCCCGTTTCCTCTCAGGAAAAGGAATGAAATCTTGTGATTTCAATGAGGATAAATGGGGCAAGCTTTGATCCATTTCCCGGCACTTCTCATCCCATTCACTATTATTTTTTTCATTTAGTTTTGGATTTTTATTTTCTTCCTTTTTTTTCTTAACATTTCATTTCTTTAGTTTCTTCCCTGATTTCAGGATTTTACTTGGAGTAATTTTGGCAAGTTTTGGTCCTTTTCACTGCCCCTCATTTAATCTCAGTCCATTTAGTTGTAGTCACTCCATTTCCAAATTTTCCGGCTTTTTTCAATTGCACTATTTTTGGTCGTATCTCCTTTCCAGAGCGTTTGTTAGGCTTTGTTGTCTGATTTCAAGATTTCATTCCCTTTCCTAAAAGCAACAACCAAGCAGCCTTCCCTGGACTGTTCTGCTAGAAGTGTCTGCTCTTTCCACTACCTAAAACTGGTATTCTCCTCATGTTCCAGCCACAGACTCTGCCTCAGAATTTAAACCGACATTTATACAACATGTGCACAAACAGAACCAAAAAGGAAATGAAGCTAGTAAGTTCATGTCTAAAGCTTAGTTCAGAAGAAAATTACTGTGACAAGATGGTCCATGGATTCCTCTCTCACTCCTCCAGAGAAGTTATGTATGTTTTAGATTAAAATAAATAAAATCTGAAAAAAACAGCAATAAATAATTCTATATTGATATTTGACATGAGATTCTAACTATCATAATTTTGTCAGTTAACCTCATAAGCTCAATTTATTCTCTTGTGCATTTTTTTATGTCCATCCATACACTTTGACAATGACTCCTCAAATATTAATTCCATGACAATTTAAATTATAGAAAGATTAATAAAATCCTGGTAGAAAAAGAATACTCTGCCCACAGGAACACACAAATTTGTCACATTCTGATTCTGGTTAAAATATTAAAATTTAATTAATACCTTTTGAACATACAATTATATCAAGGAGAGTAAAGGCATTCAAACAATGGATATAGATCTTAAACAGTATTTACAAATTCTAAAATGCAAGTTGACTATAAAGTCACAAATACTTCAAATATTTAGTAGAATATAGTGTAAATTCTAATATAAACTAGATAAACTCAATCTGTTGGTTTTTTCCAGTCATAACAGTCTAATCTTTACATATTATATACATTAGAATACTAAAAAGTTATAAAATTTTCTTTCTGTTTCTTTCTGCAAAGAAATGGAAAATACATCAGCTCTATCTTACTGTACAATATTCCAATTGAACTTTCTGTAGTGGTCTGCAAAAATAAATGGCACTTTCACATGCAACAAGGCATAAAGTACAACTCTTTTCATTTGCAGTATCCCATCCGAGTGCAAAGTAAACTGCAATGCAAATGTCATTTAACCATATAGTTGGAAATCAAATGTAAACTGTGGAAAGTGATTCTGACAAACTTTCTCAGATTGAAATAATAATGAAAAGCATGTAAACTGATTTCCATACAGATCTGTAATTTTAAAAAATGAAAATACAGCATACTGAGAAGTTTGTTACAATGGTATCAGAGCTACCTTGACAACACAATAATGGAAAGCTGATGGTGCTGTTCTGAAGCCCAACACTGCCAATTGGCTGCAGCATCCAAGACGCTTTTCTATTGACAGTTTCCAAAATTACTTCTGCCACTCAAAATTGCACACTAACAGTCAGATGGGTTTTCTAGACTTCATTATGCCATTGTGTAACCATAGCTTCCACAGTGCAATGCCACAAGAAGCCTGTCTTTCAGGATTTCTTTACTTGGGTACTCAGGTAACTTCAGCATGTTGATACTGGAAAGAAAAAAAAATAAGGACACCACAGTTCAGAAAAAAACTCAATAGCAAAGATTTCTGATTAAAAACTTTGAACAGATCACATGTATGGAAGAAAACAAGCCTGTGCAGACTTATAGTACCACTGACCATTTGACTATATTGTAGGAAATTATTATAACTTCAGTAAGTTATAATACAGTAATTTAACTTCAATATTCCTTTATTAATTTTACTAACTTTGATTAGACAAATTCGAGATGCAAACATGATGTAACATCATTTGGGATAAACCCACCATTTTCATGTTGGAGAGTGAATACTGAAGAAACTGTTTAAATCAGTTTTGACCTGAAAAAGCCCTGGTTTTGAGATATCTTAATGAGAATAGTTAACATACCATGTGCTTGATGTTGGTAAAAGATTTGCAGTATATGGCACAGCAGCAATAGTAAAATTTTGCAATCCACTGCCACCCATTATATGGGCAAAGCCACCATGAGGCACCCTGGAACTGAGAAAATGTACAGAAATTAAGAGCACTGAAAAAATGGTATAAGGCAAAAAAATGTAAACTTTAGACAGAAAATATCTCTTACTTGGGATCATTTGACAGTTACTAATATTTTTACTAAAGTAAAAGTACTTTTCAGTTTCTTACTGATATCAAAATTCTCATTGTTTAAAACTTGTAATTACAAGACTGAGTAGCACATTAGTCCACTGACAATAGGCACCATATTGTTTGACTGACATTTAAGATAATTCTGCCTGGAAGAAGTACACATTTCTATAACCAGCTTTTGGAGCAGAATGTTCATAGAATCAGAATATTCTGAGCTGAAAATGACCTACAAGGACTGAAATCTGACTCCTAACTCTTCAGGGAACACGCACCATGTGCCTGAGAGAATTGTCCAAACCCTTCTTGAACTCTGTCAGGCTAGTGCTGTGACTACTTCCCTGGGGAACCTGTTCTAGTGCCCAACCACCTTCTGAGGGAAGAGCCTTTCCCTAAAATCCAACCTAAACCTCCCTGACACAGCTTCACATCATTCCCTGGGGTCCTGTCTCTGGTCACCAGAGAAGAGATCAGTGCCTGCTGCTCCACTTCCCCTCCTGAGGAAGCTGTAGGTCTCCAAGGTCTCCTCTCAGTCTCCTCCAAACTGAACAGACCAAGTGTCCTCAGCTGCTCCTCATAAAGCTTCCCCTCAAGGCCCTTCACCATCTTCATGACCTCTTTGGATGCTTTCTAACAGATTTATATCCTTCTTATATTGTGGCATTATCTCAGTTAAGACAAACATGTCTATTTATGTTTAAAGTTTAAGCTACATCACAAAACACTTTATTCTCTGATTACTATCTGTGGGACAAATGACAAAAGTGTCCTTGACATGTCTGTTCATTTACTACTTCAGACCAAATATTTCAAGTAACTAATAAAACCATTACATCAGTCACACTATAGCCCAGTGATAAACTATGGCAAAACTAGAACACACTAAAAAATCACTAGCATCTTCAGGAATGCAATCTCACTTAATATTACTCTTTTTTTTTTTTCCAACATATTATTCAAAGATTACTCCAGGTGTAAATGCACAATAGCTCACTGGTCAGACTCCCTCTCTTTCATTAGAAACTAACAAATAGAATAAAATTCAGATATTCAGATATTTTCATAATATCAACTTAAGCTAATATACACTGCAAGATAACATCTTGCTAGCACAGCTCTTGCATCCAAAAAAACCTCAGCTTCCACCCCAAACTCCACTAATAATGAAAGGATAAAGGAAGTTGAATGCACTAGGAACAATGCCACCAGCACCACAATGATTTTGGCTCACATTCCAATATAGCCCTGCCTCCCCTGCAAGGACTTTTTTTTCTCCCCTCTGATAAACATCTTACATTCAAATCAACAATAAAACTGCTGAAAATTTCTTTCAGTCCACTATTACTTAAATTTTTTTTCAATATAACTTATTAACATACTTTCCACATAACAGGTCAAAATAATAAAGCACGGTCAAAGCTTTGAACATCTAAAAGGAAGAGACTGCTGCCAACTTGAGCCTCCGAGAATGAGTTTTCTCTCCAAGCAAAACCCAGCCAATATAGTAAAGAAAACCTTGCAAATAGGTGCAAGAAATATCAAAATAGCTGTGTGCAAGAGCAACAGTACAATTTCATAGCTTTGGAAATTTCTACATTTACATCTGTATCGTGACTTTTCTACCTAGTTTTCCACTGACAATTTTTGCATAAATTTGCTTGGAATGAAAACATGGTAGAAGAGATTCTAAGCTTGTTTCCTTAAGTTTTCTTATTTTTATATGACAGTAGACACATATATCTTTCATATTTCACAGCTATGCTGAATTTTGCTTTAAAGAGCATAAGCATGTTGCTCCACAAAAATTACAGTCCCCAAAGAAGTTCTATACAATCTTTGCAGCTGTAGAATTCAAATAAAGTAGAATTTATCATTTGGAATCTATCAAACTGTCAACACTTCCTTCCAACTGTTAACTAAAAACCCCATCAGAAGTTCCCAGAAGAGAATTAACACTAAATTAGCCAAATAGTATTATAAATACCAAACAGATTAAGAGGAGGAAAAATAAGAAAAGCTTGTAGAATTGGCAGTATCACCTCAAGCAGCTGTTAGCTGAGAAAGAATAAATGGCATCATAAGTGAACTTTCAGATCCCCAACATGAGCCACAAAAAAGATGTCTCAAAATTGGTATTAATGACAAATGCAATGTTATCTCCAGTGAAACTACCAAAGCAAGACTTCATAAGAGAAAAAGAGAAAGAGATGTAAAAATGGGGGAAGAATATAAAACAAAACGTTTAAGAAATATTTAGAGATGTCAGAGAAACACTGAAGACATAATCATAAACCTATTTTATTTAATTCACTAGATTAATTTCATAGTCTTTGATTGGAAAGAAGGAATAGTTCCACTTCACACAAGCACAAAAAATCAAGTAAGTGAATGTATAGAAGAGATTAAAGGGAAATGGAGGAAAAAAACTTTTGAATGTACCCTGCCAACCAGTACCCACAGAAACAAATTCTTCACTAAGGCCAGAAAAACACCATAGTTTGAAATCAGGTATACTTTTAATGTAAAATTTTACTTAAGATATCGGCCAACTACTGTACCAGGCTCACAGAAAAGTCAGCATCTAAATCTTCCTTTTAAAAGAAAGTATTACTGTCTTGGGACTTATGTGCAAAAATGCCAGCTGCATATCACTATTCAAGGTAACTTTCAAAAGTGAAATATTTATGGAAAAATACATCTATTGCATTTTAAACACTGAAGAAAAAACAAAGGGTTCCTCCTAGGTGATACATGAAAAAAATCCTAAGCAGATTGTTTTTAAATTCTAGACCAGAGTTAAGTCACACCAAAAATTTCTTTCCTATTAACAAGAAAATGGGTAAGAACAAGACAGTAGGTGATTTGTAACCAAAACAAATGATGCTGATGCACGTATTAATCAGACAGTGTAACTGTTTACTTGATAGAAAGTGTCTCTTAGAATCCAGTAGATTATCCCAAATGCCATGAAAATACTGAATGCCACTTCTGTATCATTTGGAATGTTTTAAGAAGCATTTGAAACATGACCTTACATTTTAAATATCCTTATTTGTTGTCTAGATTTAGAAATGGACCAGTCCACTAAAAATGAAAGACCAGAAGTTGGCATGCCACACATGTGCAGTTACAACTTCAGGAATCATTTCTTCAGAGGACAAAAAGATCAAAGTGCATACAACTAGCTTCTTAAATCATCCATGATCCCTAAAACCAAGGAAATTCATAATAAATCAAGTGAAACTAACAGAATTTGGAGACCAGGCCATTTGATGATACATCCATGGCTGTAAAATTCCTTAATATAAAAGGTAGTTTTGATGATCTTAATTTGTATTTTATGTTTGCTTAACCACAAAACTTATACACAAAAGGTCAACTACTCTACTAATCCTAGAATATTAAGGGAACATCAAACCAAGAAGATGCTGTGATCTCTGCCTGCTACCAGGAAACGACTGGATTGCACAACTCGGGTGTCACTTTGTGAAATGTCTGTGCCCACAAGCTCAGCAACTCACCCAGCTCGCAGGGGGACTTATTGCTAAAATGTTCCCTCACTGCCCCCAAACCACTAGGGAAATAAAAGTGCCTTTCCCTAGAGAACAAATAGAATTTAGGACAGCAAACCTTCATAAAGCAGACAGTCTTCCATAAGGTTACATCTTTACTTATCTTGACACACTGCACTAATGTTAAATTCAACTCAGCTTGAGGAGAAGGATATTCTGTGTACACTGACTGAAGTGATACCTACTTATCTCATATATCACAGCCTCAGCTGATTGCTAGAAAAGACAAGAATCACATAAACATGCAACAGGAAAAAATAATATAAAGCTATTTAAATTCACTATGGCCTTGTCAAGAACAGCCTGGACAGCAACAAAGGCCTCTTGCAAAGTGGTCAAGTATAATAAATACATAATCAATCATTTTGCAGGCAGCAGAGACAGCAGAAGTATTAACACACACTCTGTCTACTTCCATCAACGTATAGAACAACCAGTATACAAAACAGTTTCTAGATGATACTTTATGATCTCTCAAGCCTCTTGTCTTATTTCAGAGTATCTAGACAATGTATTTGTTCTTACAGAGGAGTCTCTCACCTGCCAGTAACAAACTGTAATAGTAATACCCTCTCTTCCTGAGTTAGTTCTTCCACCACGTCCCAGAACCACTAAATGACAAAAAAAAGTTAGTTTGTATTTTCTATTAAATATTTTTAGTACTTGAAAATATACTGATAAAAATAAATGGAATATATGTAAGTTTGCTACTTAAATTGTGGAATTTTTTGTACCACTTTCATACATAATTAATGTAATGTAGAAATACAGTATTAAAAAAACCTCCACAAATTTCAGCCAAAATAAGCTTCCACAAACACACACAGAGTGACAACAAACCCACATTTTTTTGATTAAATAGTCTACATTATCTAAAAAAAACAAGAAACAAAAAACCAACCAAACAAATATTTTTACCTGAATAACTTGGTCTCCTCTCTCATAGCCACTGGTATATTCTGTATTTTTTAACCAGTCATTCACATCAATTTCTGGCATACCAGACAACAAAAGCTCCTTCAGGAAAAGCAGAAAGATTGTGATTAGTCCTCCTGACTAACCACCTATTTCAAGAGTTTATGTTATTTTAAGAAGCAATATTTTAAGAAGTAGAAAGCTTACAGTGTTGTTTCAGTTATGGAACTCATGACTAAATTTTAATGCAGGAAGATTCTTGAATTCAGATAACTTCACGTGATTTGTTTAATTTAAGTATGCACTAGCAAGAGAGAAAAATTACTGCCAAAGAACCTAAGAGAAAAAACCTCTGAGTCTCGCCATGGCTTCAGAGAAAATTTGAGATGTGTTGGTTACAGACGATCAAACCACCAACAAATATTTAGTGGAATTTGACTCTGTGGCTCAGAAAAAGTAAAGACAATAGACAGCATTGCCTTACTCTTATAGGATTTCTGTCCTCCTCAAGGAAAATATGTAAAGACTTAAAGGCTACAACATGCTGATTCCATACTGAAATTACAATTTAAGGTATTTAATGCCATGTAAAGTTTCAGGAAGATGGTAATCCTGAGTAACTAGAAAAAGCAGGAATACACATAATGAGATCCTCACTGATAGATGCCCAGGAAACAAAGCCAATGTGAAAGCTACAAAATCTTTATTTTGTGGTTACTGAGCTTTACTTCTACATAATTTCCACTGCTGCTGAAATATGCTGAACAAAGCATTTAAAAATACCTAGGCATTTCAGCTTACCAGTTCATATTCATCAAAAAGTTGGATCAAGGATGGTGGAATGAACATATGGAAGCCTTGTAAAAAGGCATTTATCTGAGGCTGAATGGCTCTTGTCATTCTGAGCTCTGTCACAAGCTGGACATACTCAGCCTGCAACATAGAAATCAGTATTTAGATAAGACTCCAGCAAAACCACACAGTGCTCAAACAAACTCACACACACAAATGCAGTCCTCAATGCATTGCAAATCTCTTCTACTGTAAGGTACTAAGCATTTTTCACATGGAAGCAACCCAAAATAAGGCCCTTCTGCTCTTCCACCTTCCTTCCTAAGACAATTCCTAAACCAAAGTCTTTGAATTGTTACATAAACCAGTCAAAAAACAGGGACTCAGACCAGGATAAAGAAAGTAAACAAAACTTAAATTGTCATGCCCACATCTAATACCACTTCCATTAATCTCAATTAAGGGCATAAACACACCAATGTTCGTAAGCAAAAATACTCTATTTAAGCAAACTGACATTACTCAGGAAAAAGAGCTAACTTCTGAAGGAATATTTGTGAGACAAAAAGCTTCCTGCTTTCCCCTTCACCCCATCTCTAGAAGCCTAAAATAATACATAATAAAGCCTGCAGAGTTTATTAGTCTTAGTAAGAATTTCATTTTTTTTTAAGAAACCCTTGAAAAATCACCTTAGTTTTAAAAAATTAAAAACACCAGAAAACAACTTACATCATAGCCAGGGAATAGACTATAACATGTTTTAGAGATATGGGGGCTCCGTTCTCTTTGAAAGAAAAGGAATCCACCAGAACTTTGCTTTTGTTAAGAACACAGAAGCCTAGGAGGCATTAAAAAAGTGGCTAAATTAAAATTCTATAAACATGTCTCATCTACCCTGACGAAATTACACAAGTTTAATAAAGTTTCTTTACTCAAGAAAATAGTTTTCTACTTGAAAACAAAATTTATTCCTAGATTATTTAGGTACTCTGTTTAAAGAAATGTTTTGACTTCGTAATCATGACTTTTAATAAGAAAATCATGAAATGTATCTCCCGATTAAACCATCTCAACTATCAACTTCCATCAAGAGAACAATCTTACAAAAATACTACTTTGATTTTTAATTTTAAAATATTTCAACCTAAACTTTTGTGTTCTGAACCTGCACAAAAGCAACAAAGCATTTTTTCTTTCCTCCCTTTCAGAAAAAGAGAATGAAGTATAAAACATTTCAAAGCAGGATACCTTTTTTACTTTGGGGAGCCAAAGGAGATTAACTACACTAGACAAAAGTCAGTCTGTGAATACAGACGAAATCAGAAATTTTTGCAATACCAGGATTCAAAATAATGTTAACACTGGTTGTTTTCAATAATCAGAAATGCTTGTTTTACATCTCTTAAACTGTTTTTATGCAAATTAGGCTACTGAGAAAAACAGGGCTGAGGAAAGAAAAATGTACAACCTTATTTTGAAAAAAACATTTAAAAAAAATTACTTATTTTATGCATGACAAAAATACTACATTGAACATTTTAATTATGAGAGAAAGCAGTTGCTGTAGTTTAGGTGTAACAAGAAATGTTTAAAATAGCCTGGAACAGCCAAGCTTCCTTGGCTATCAGCACTGGCGCATGATGAAAGACCTGTAGCACAGAATTTACATAATACACGTCAGTAAACAACCTGGGCAATTTGTTTTGCTTTCTGTGCACTTCATTTACAATTTTTTCCCCTCTGAAGCCTTAGAAGAACATTACTAAACAGAAATATATCATTTCAGATCTACATATGCATTTCTACATAGTACATAAAGTTATGATTCAGGCTTCTTTAAGGAAGGGAGATTTGATTGAACACACATTAGATGAGCATCACAAATATAATGACAAAATCTAGTTTGAGTGAGGGATTGTTCTGTATTTTACTCTGAGGTAAATAAAGCAGAGATCATGCTTCCTTGATTTCACAATCCCACATACTGTGAGACAAGGATCAATGGTTATGATGATTTTCAGATTCAGAGAGCAGCTCCATTTTAAAGCTGCCTGGAAAAAAAATACCTACTATTTTACTGCAAAATAGAATGGCCAGCTCACAAACATGTTCTGGGAGAACTGAGAAAGCCACAGGATTGTGGAAATCTGCACCATTCTTTAATATAACATAAAGTCAAACCTTGACTATGCCTGATTTTATTTTTTTTCCTAAAAAGCAGAAAGAGGCTAAATGATACACAGCAAAAAGCAAAGATAAATTCAGGACAAAGCCTGACTTTTCCCTTTGAAGTCTCTCCATTACCATGACAAAAGGCATTTGAACCAAGCTATAACTGTATTTTAGTTGGGCTACATGGACACAGCAGTTGCAAGGCATGAATATTTGCATCATCTAATTGTCCCATAACCATTCACCTATTACACAGTTGATATAAAAAAAAGAAAATTACCCCATTCAAAGCAAATAACACTTTACAAATAGCTCTTACTAGTAGTGCATTTAGTCTGTTTCAGGTTTCAATGAGAGAAAGGGACTGTTTGGGTTGTTTCTGTGCAGGGAGGGGCAAGGGTGTGTTTTATTCTGGTTTTGGCACAAAGGATTTTTTGTGTTTGTTGTTTAGGTTTTTTAAGGGATAAAGATTCATTCATAATTTAATTTTAACAGGTAATCTGCTAGTGTGCATACACAGCAGATTCTTTTAGAAGTTGAATTTTTTTTCTCCCACAGGTATAATAAATACAATGAGTTTTAAAGACTGATCTATTATTCCTTGGGTAAAGGCAGAAAAAAATAAGATACCACTTGCAGGAGAAAAAGAGATTTTTGTTTATAAAGTAGACACATTCCTATTTAAACTGATAGAACAACTAAGCTAAAACAGACCGCAAAACTATGTTACATTAAATGAACTGGGAAAAAGTTCCCCAAAACCACTAAAATACATATCTCCAATTTTCAACAACTTGGTCATTGTCAAGAACTTTGCCAGTGAACAAAACTGTGCCATCTTACAGATGTTTTTTGACTTCTCATTTTGCAACTTCAAATTCAAAAAATGCATTAATATTAGCAGTTTCAAAGCTACCACCAGAGCACCTCTTTCTTACCACCTTTCAAATTAAAGCTACACCAACTCTAGTTCCCTCCTGCCATGCTGACAAAGGCTTGATGAAATAGAATGGAGGCACCTCCTCTACACATTTTCAATCACCATTCTTATACTGTTCTTCTGCTCTAAAATTAAGAGAGCAAATAAAACTGCTAATGGGTAGTACCCTCAGGTGGACAAACTTCTAATTTTATGCTAGCTGAAAACGGGTTTTAAATAGTTGTTATGAAACTACAATTTATGTTAAGTACATCTTTTTTATATACTGAGAAGCTAAGACTGACCAGACACAGGAGTCAACATTCTTGCTTTCTCCAACAGATAATAAAGAAATTAAGCATCCACTACCTTCACAATTAGACTTCTTTTGCCATCTGTATTCTTTCACAAATGACTGTATTGCAGGAATCAGTGCAGAATCAGGCTAATAACATGTATTCCTGCCATTGGAATGACACTCTGCCTTAATGAAAATGAGGATTAAGGCTACAAGAATCCAGTGCCAATTGCTCCAACACAAACTGCAACGTCCTTGCAACAAAGGCTGACACCAAGCGGCTGCTCCCCAGTGCAGCATCTGCTGCACCACTCCTGAAGCCAAATGCTTACTGAGCCCAGTAAGAACAGGCTTGGCCAGCCCAACACGAATCAAAATCAGAACACAAAGCAGACATCAGGACCAAGAGTCAATGTTACAAAAAACTACAGGTCTACTCGTGACACTCCTGCAGTTACTCAGAACTGTTTAGTCAATAACTGCAGGATTCAATTACACTTGTGCTTATCATAATTTCTAGATGATCTTCAAAATCTGGCTGTGTTTGCCTGCATTTCTTTTTTTGAACTAATGCTGCAGAGGAATCAGGAGCTTTTCAACCTGCTACTAATAAAGTAAATTTAAAAAGTAGGTTATTTTCATACACATTAAAAATCTTCCTGCAGACTTTTATTCTGTCCAGTATCTGCATTTTAATTAGAGCAATACAGTGCACTACAGACCAGCCTAGCAGGTAGCACACTTTGCAACATTATCTATTTTATGTTTACCAATTGCTACTGTTCTACTTCCTTGGTATATATACCCAAGACTTAATTTTAGGAGTATTTGTAACTTTTAAAATAAATCTTTCTTTTAAATTGATCCTATTTTCCTTCACAGTTCTGTCAGAAAGAAGAACCTCTAATCTGAACTCTTTTAAAAATGCTTAGTACTATTTCTGTAACATGCTAACTTAGAAAAAGAGGAAACAGTGTTGGCAACTGAAATTTTTTTGTATTTTCTCCAAAACAGGTATACCATTCATCCTCCCAGTTATTCAGAAAATCAGTCCAATGGCTTGTACTATACCACCATCTTCTGAATAAACAGTATACTCACCTTGTTTTCCTGTGTAACAAGTATACTTGCACCCCCCGGCTTCAATGGTACTTCTTCCATTGCTCCAAAGACATCAGTCTCAACAGAGAAGGTCAGCTCTAAACCCAGATCACTGATATCATTATCTAAAATCCACTGCAAGTTCTTTGCATACTCTGGATCAATAGATGCTACATCCTGATAATTTACAGGTATGCCTAGGAAAAAAAAAAACAAAAAACAAAGAAACAAAACTGCTCAAATAAATAGAAAAAGAAGAAAGGGGTTCTGACTTAATACATGGTAGAAGATTGCCCTCTAGAGAAAAATGAGAATAATGCAGTAATAGGAGAGAGAAAAAGGGATGCACTGTTGCTACCTACAGCAGAACTGTGCACACTGTATTTTTTAAATACACCAGAATCAAGTTTCCTCCATGTTTTTCCTTTTTATGAAGCAAATGACATACCACTTAGGCAACACCAATTTGCATTATTTTAGTTCACTAATGGATTTCAGTAAAAGCATCTACTCATTCTGAACACCAAACATTAAATGTTTCCTGCAAAGTCTTAAAGTCTTCTACCCAAATTTTAGAAATGCAAATACCATATTTCTCTATCTTATTTATCTATCTCTATCAGTATCTTTTCCCACAGATTATTTAGCGGGTGAGGGGGGAGACAACCTTCCTCTTCCTTACTCTTCAGTGTTCTTCTTTTTAATCATATTTGAAATAAGATCTATTAAACAGTTAAAAATTATTTTATAGGAAGTTTGTATTTCAAACTGAACTTACAAGTCATTTAGAACAAATAAAAGGAGAGTTTTTAGAAGTCTGACTTTTATCCAGGTACAGAAAGTGCCTATTTACAACCCCTTTTACAGGCATGGCACTCAAGCACATTTGAGCAAATGGGCCCAGAACAAAGTGTCCCTAGTTTATGCAAGAGAGCTACCCTCTTCACAAGAAAGCTGACCTTGATTATTTTAACTCTGGCATGATAGATACTTCAACACTACCAAGACAGATACAATATCTGGGAAAAGGGGAAGGGAGTGAGGGTAGCAGTAGGTTTAGAGAAAAGCAAGTTATTGGGAAGTACTGTTCTTGCTTCACCATCTTCCATGCACTGTGCAGTGTCACAAGGGTGCCCATTAGTAGAAGCCTTAGCACACTACAGATTGTGGATGCAGTAACCCAGAGAAACACAAAATTCAAAGGTTAGCAGCCACTGCAAAATATCCAAGAGTAAAAAAAGTTATAGTACTTCCCTGGAAGAGCTGACAAGCGCTGAAATGGTGTGCACACAGCTGTAAGGCATTGTTTTTCAAATAAAATCAAGCAACACCAGTTTAAGAGAGGGATAACTTACTAATTAAATGTCACTGCCACCTCTCTCAAAATAATAAAAAAAAAAAAACCAACAGCCATCTAGTAGTTTCCAGAGGATTTTCACTTTTGCTAACTAGCAAGCATATGTGCATTTGACACACGAAACATGGAAATAATGATGCCTCTGAGTGATATAAGCAAAATGTGGGAAAAGAAGACTGAAAAGTAGGAATCAGAGATGCCTTTAGAGAAGGAACTAACAAGTGTTATGATGAAAGTACACTCACAGTCAACATGGTGTGAGACCAAAGCACTAAGCTCAGTCATTTGCTTGACAGATATTTTACCAATGAAGAGACTCAAGCAGGCAGTTATAAAAAAATTCCATCAGATTTATCATGAAAAATTTGAGTCCCACAAAATACTATATATCTTTCTCCTGTATACCCTTAAGGCCCCTGAGTTTGAAGAGAAATCTATCTCAGAATAATTGTGAAAAGCTGGTATGTTCTGTGCAGGTATGTTCAGTGCTACCTTTAGAGTAGTGAAGTGTTGTTCTTGTCACCTCTTTCAGAAATGACTGCTAATGATTTTGCCTTCCTTACTGGTTTTGGCTTGTGATGATATGCTTGATTGCTGGTTTCTGAATTGACAAAGTAACCTATTACATACTTTTTTCCTTTGTTTTCATTTTGCTAGGATAACTATTGCAAACGCAGCAGCAGTCATTAGTCTCTGTTAATAAGGTCTAACTGGTCTTACTAAGGTCTTGTCATTCCAACATTCTATTTTACAGACATCCTGGAACTTTCTAGACATTTATACACATTAAACTTGTTTAAATTTTAATTCTTTATCACTTCTTTTTACTTATCAGAGACAAAGAACTGGAAAACTAGCTTCACAACTTCAAAGAGATACTACAGGTAAGTTCTGAGACAAGCTTATTAATTATTCAAGGATTTAAGGCCTTCAGTTCAAAATACACTGACCTAGAAATTAATTTTCACTTTTGTTTATGCCATTTCAAGGACTATTTTCTATTATAGAGTGGAATGTAAGAGTAGATAGAACAGTTAAGAATTTATCTGCTGTCTTTGTAAGCTGAAGGTGGAAGTTAACAGGAAAGTAACTATATCTGTAAAGAAATACAAAGTAACCGGAAAACAGCACTAGAGAAACCATCTGCTCCTCCCCTGTCTAAGCAGGAGGCTGATAGTTTAGAAGTGTGAGAAAAGTAAACCAAAGACGTCTTACTAATTTCTAACTGTATTTCTCCCTGTGCTACATTTGGAAGAGAGTGCAGACTTAATAAACTTGAAGACCTATGGAACATTGTTTGGTTTCATAGCACACACACATAAAAAAAACATGCACACTACATATCTAATACCTTATAATGCACATTAGTAGCGTGTTAGCTGAGTCATCACATAATGATCTTTCCTCACCTACCAGATATTGTTGCAGAAAGATCTCAACTCATCACAGTGGAAAAAGGTAATGCACCCACCTGAGTCTCAAAGAAATGTATGAATATTTGTTCATACAGGTTTCAGCTTCTAATTAAGTCACTTCCACATCAGGTCTATTGCCTAAAAAGAGGAGTTCCTCTCTGAAAGAAATTCACAGTGTTCCTCAGATACAGAAGGGCTTAGCACAAAACTGGTGGTTTCAGTGCCATCAACAGATGGATATACTTTCACTACAGAAAACGAGGATCTCAGCGCAAGGTGAAAAACCAAAGGGCTGAAAACAGTTGCAGACTGCAAGAGATTTCACACTCCTTTACTTAAGGCCTGACAAGAAGCTGAAGGGAATTTCCATGTCTATAACCAGATAACTTGTACTTGACAAGAACAAGAGCTAGCAAAAATAAAACAAATCTGCTCAGGAGCACCCACTGTTGCACATCTCTGATTCCTTAAATAAGAAGATAAGAGATGTGCAAAGTTTATGGAAAAGGCCTTGGAAGGGTTTAAATAAATAACAGGGATTGAGCCAGAAAAAGCAACTACTTTGCAAAGTGGAGGTGTAATTTTTCTAGTTCTTTGTCTCTGATAAGTAAAAAGAAGTGATAAAGAATTGTTAACATTTTGACCTTAAACAAGTTTAATGTGTATAAACGTCTAGAAAGTTCCAGGATGCCTGTAAAATAGAATGTTGGAATGGCAAGACCTTATTAACAGATACTAATGACTGCTGCTGCGTTTGCAATAGTTATCCTAGCAAAATGAAAACAAAGGAAAAAAGTATGTAACAGGTTGTCTTGTCAATTCAGAAACCAACAATCAAGCATATCATCACAAGCCAAAACCAGTAAGGAAGGCAAAATCATTAGCAGTCATTTCTGAAAGAGGTGACAAGAACAACACTTCACTACTCTCAATGTACACTGAACAGCAGAAAATAGATTTTCTCTTTTGTGAATACATCACAAGGAAATAGCCTGTGAGTGTTATTTATAGCAATGAAAGCAGTGTGGCCAGCAGGTCAAAGGCAATGATTCTGCCCCTCTACCTCACACTCATGAGACCCCATCTGGAGTACTGCAGCCAGCTCTGGGGCCCTAATATAAGGACATAGACCTGTCAGAGCAAGTCCAGATTAGGCTACAGTGATGATCACATGGCCTGAGCACCTCTCCTATGAAGACTGAAGGCTGAGACAGTTGGACTTGTTTCAGCCTGGAGAAGAGAAAGCTCCAGGGAGACCTTCGAGCAGCCTTCCAGTACCAGAAGGTGGCCTACAAAAGAGTTTGAGAGGGACTTTTTACTCAGGCAAGCAGTGGCAAGACAAGGGGGAATGGTTTAAATCTGAAAGACAGTAAGTTTAGATTAGATATTAGGAAGACTTTCTTTACTGTGGGGGTGATGAAGCACTGGAACAGGTTGCCCAGAGAAGTTGTGGATGCCCCATTCCTGGAAGTGTTCAAAGACCAAGCTGTACAGGGCTTTCAGCAACCTGGTCTAGAGGAAGGTGTCCCTGCCCAAGGTATCTAAGATCCCATCATACCCAAATCATTCATGATTCTTCTACTGACTTGATGTCAGAGGCTAAGGCTTAAATCAGCACCAAACTTTGCCATGCAATGATACCTCTACTTTAGAACTACTTTCCTGTGTGAAGATCAGTGACTAGGGGAGCCTGAGGAAGCATTGCTAACATGGTGCTTGCCCAGCAGTCACTCTCACAGAAAGCAATACTGAGGGAGAGGAATAAAATATGCTACTCTGTGAAGATCTTGATAAAGATGACTAAGCCTGCACCTTCAATGAACTGCAAGTGATCTCTGAACACTTGCAGGGAAGATAAACAGCAAGCCTGAAGTTAAGAGTTGATCTGTCCTGGACTCAGCAAACATCACAGGAAGACCTTAGATAGACAAAACAATTACAGAAAACCATCAAGCTGTCTTATACTTCCAAAGATTAGTGATTGAACACCAAGGAAATTCTGCATGCAACAGCAAATAAATTAATGCACTTAGAGGAGTAACAAGAACACACAGGGCATCACATCTTCTTTCAAGGAAAGTTTTTTCATGACAATGCAGAAGAGGGGCATCTTGTTCAGCAATCAAGAGGCACAAAGGTTCTTGAAGAGTAGAGAAGAGTCCTAGAACACAGATACTACCAGTTAAGAGAGGTTATCCTACTAAAAAAGTTACATTTCTATAAAAATGTCTGTCCAATCCTCTTGAATACTACAGAGCAAAAGAATATGAATTAACTTCTCTCATTAAGGAGACAGGATGAACCTGCATTACTTCTGAAATCCTGTTTTGGGAAATAAGTAGTATTTGCTGGAGTAGGTAGACAGAGGGGTTTTCAACAGCAGGGCTTCACCTTTTTAAAAACCATTGCACAAGTGAAGAATTTGAGACATGATCAAGAATGCCTAATAGATTTTTGCCAGAATTCACAAATACTCTCAACTTTGTCTATCTTAAGTTAACTAGGGAACAATTATTTTAATTTCTCAAGAATGACACTATGCAGAAGAGTAAATGAATATCACAACTGTGGTACAAAGAATTGCTGTGACTCTGATGTACATAAAAGACTAGCAAGACATTAAATTCTAACGTTTTTTCACTTTTAACACATACACAAAAGTAAAAAAGGAAAAGGTTTACTACTCAGCCAACTGTTATGACTAATAAGCAGGATTTTAATAAAATCATACCAAGAATATGTTTGTAGAAAGACCTTGTGAAGTAGATGTTCACCAGCTGCCTGTGATTCAGAGCCAGCCCCAGGATCTGGCCTGCAAAACGGAAGTAATTCAAATGATCTGGATTTACAGAAGAGTTGCTGTTCGGCTGGAAAGTTGTTCCTACAAAACAAAAATATTATCATGCTCCATTATTTTTTTTAATTAATCTTTTACTTATCAAACACATTAAGCATCTGGAAACACTGCAAGAGTTTTATCTTGGGGTTTTGAAAGTCTGTTCGGAATTTTTGTTTACACAAAAAAGATGTCAGAAAGTAATGTCGTAGAATGTAATGACATCTTACTACAATGATACTGCTTAGCCACTCTCCAAAGCACTGCTCTAAAATAATTATAATCAACAAAAAGGTAATTACCAACTGCTAAATTTGGTCCTCCATATTACTATATTGCTACATACATGTTTTACTCACTCTAATGTGCTTTGCTTCTGTCAAATTGTGAACATGCTCAAAGGAATGACAAGAATATATCTACTTTCCTTCATATGTCTCCAGCCAGATGCAGGCAGGAGACAGTCCAGTGCTAGCCTCCTTGGAGAAGACTACTTTAAAAGGCAGACCCGAATCTCTCCTTTTAACTTTCATGAAATAATCTGTGCCTCTACATAGATCTTTATGCATTATAAAAATGCTTTTATAAAAAATTACACCTTAAACTTAGGGGAAAAAAAAATAAAAAGAGGGGTCAGAGACATACCATCAGCTGACTGGGTAAATAAGGCATAATCTGGGTTAACTATTTCACTGGATAAGATATCAAACCATTCACGCACCACACCCTGTCCCTGTGTGTCAAGAGAATAAAACATATTAGTACACAAAACTTTCACTCAATAGTTATGCTGAGTAACCACATATTTCTTTTAAAGTAATTTTAATGTAGGCTTTAGCTCAAAACCTCACTTATGAATGACAATTAGCATTTCTGTATGAAAATGCCATAAAATAAAACCATGCACTTTTACCCACCATGCCTTCTTCTCCATGAAATCTCACAGCAATCCCCTGTTTTAATTTTGCGCAGTTTGCTTTAGACACAACTTCACAGCTACTCCTAAAAATAGAATCTAAATATAAAATACCAATTAATTTTTTTTTCATTTTCATTCATTGTCTTTCAAAGACACACTAAGTCAATTTAGAACACAATACCTCTGTGAACCAACAGTATGTCATTTTCATTGACAGGCCTGTGCACCATGTCTGAATCTGGCTGCCCAGCGTGCAGATGTTCATAGAACCATTCACAGCGATCTTTAAATGGCTACAAAACAAGGTGCAAACCATATTATACACATGCATTCTCCTGAATAATTCCTCTCTCATAAGTAAACAGCAATGCATAATTCTCAATTAATTTTTGAGATATGCAGATTTACCCCAATATGCTATAGAGTATTTTGGGAAGAAGAAAGGACTAGACATGTGCTTGAGTGCTTCCAAAAAGACTGGAGTACCAGCTATCCAGAAATAGCTATTTAAGTTTTCCACAGAAGAGAAAAAGAGCACAAAACTTCTTACAGGTTAGGGGAGAGCATGAAAGAACTTAGATAAGAAATAAACCACTGGCTTCTGTAAAACTACTGATAATCAACCACAGCTGAGTACAGAAGCACAAGCAATACGAACCAGCCCTATTTGCAGTGAGGTTCACTGGCAAAGTACAACAGCCCAAAGGAACCAAAAACCTTAGAAAGCAGTTCCTAGGTGAGAAGGTTCTAACTTGTTTGACCCTGTTTATGTCAACATTTGCAGCTCTTTTGAGACAGATATGACACAAGCATGGCCTTTCTCATCCCCTGCAATACACAGCACATACATGAGTTGATCTAACAAGCAGGACATCAGTTCTCAGGGTCTCCTCATTACTCATAGGTAGTGAGTTTCAAAAACACACACTTCAATGCAAGATTGAATAAACAATACACATACACCATGTCCCAAAAACAACACTGGGTTAATAAAAGCAATTAATCTTTAGAAATAAAAGCACAGTATGGTTCACAACTTAGGAAATAAAGCTGTTGGAACAGACAAGATGACATGATGTTTCATTAAAGGAGCTACCACTAACTATGACCAAATCAAGTAATAGTGATGTATTTATCCTCTGGTTTGTCTCCAAATACAAGTCATTCAGGGGGAAGTAAAGCATTTTAAAGTTCAATCTATTAGATGTGCACAAGTAGATTTACAAACAGAAATTTCACTCTTTAACTAGAAGTTGGAATTGTAAGACACATCCAATACTGGTTATCTCAAATGGACTCACCCATGTTTTTTAGAGAATTATGAATATAGAAGTCTGGCTGCCATGTCTGTTTAATATGATCTTTCCCCATTACAGATTCAGAAGCCACTTGAGGCCATGTTGAAATTCTTTAAATATTTTTTAAACACCCTTTTTATATTCACAGAAGTTGTAATTAAGCACCTCCTGACATTTACCTGAGCTTTTATGATGTGCATAAATCTGGACATTAGTTCAGGACACTCCAGAAGAAAATGAAAGTGATCGAAAATTATTTTGGGATTTCTGAAAGAAAAATAGGTTAGAAGCCTGTTAGAGATTTAATAATAATGCTTCATGATGCAAAAAGTCTACATAAAGAAAAAGTGCAATTTATCATATAGACAAGTTTCAAGAGATTCTTCTATTCTATTCCTTTTTCCTAACTCTTGTTTCTAAACAACTAGTACTACCTCATCTGTTAAACATGAGAGGATTAGAAGCAGCTCCCCACACAGAAGGAAGGTTATAAACCTGGAAGTCCCAGAGAAATTCTGGAAATAGTCAACTGTACAAAGATGATTTAGACTCTTAAGTCGTCATACATTTGAGGAAGAATGAAAGTTTACGTCTACCTTAAAATGGAAGGCCTTATTTGGAACAAATATAAGGAAAGGATCCATTCATCAAATTATTCTGTTGTTCTGTGAAATATATTTTGTTCAGAAATCTTACAAAACAGATCACTTAAATATGCAGAAGAGTTCATTTAAGTCTGAACTCTGAATCATTAATCTACACTATTGAGTGCAGCAAGACCATTAAATTGCATATTGTTCATATATCACAGCAACAATCTAAAAATACAACTCAGCAAGAAAAAAATGAATTATTGCCAGGGAGGAACAGAGAGGCAGATTACAGGGTCTGTATTTGTTGAATCTTACCGGTTAACAAAACACTTTAGGACATCATCATGTTTACATACAAATTCTATAAAACGAGGTGATGTCATCCTGTTCAAAAATCATAAGATGTTTTCGGTTAGTGCAATCAAAACTAATTTGAATTACATAAATTGTTGGGGTTTTTTAAAATAAATACTACACAAATAGAAACTGATGCTGTTTGACTAGTCATCATGAAACTAAATATTCAACAGCATTAAGACCTCATAACAAGAAACAGAAATTTCAGAATTCTAACAGAAAAGGCAAAAATTTCAATAACCAATCATCTTCCAGAACATCCACAGAGAACTATGCCCCAAACAAATTTTACTGTCAATTGAAAATACTGGCCAATCTGAAAGCTTTTATTCAACTCAGTTTGGCAGAGAAAGAATGATGATTAGGAATAAGAGCTGACATGTAGTAGGACCCTTGCTGCTAGATTCCTCAGGGAGCTTGTGATACCATCATAGTTGCCTAATCTTCTAGTCATGAGGGCCAAAGTCATAAATATAATCCATAACAATCTTGGAGAGACTAGGACCTCAGTAACAAGTGGTCACACTTGCTTCCTTTTTAAACCAGACCTCAATGATATTAGGCTTACCTAAGCTGAACTGCATGTTCCACACAAAGCTACATATTTGTCAACCTGGGACAGGATTCCAAGTGAGCATTACTTTGAGACTGAACTCTCCTTTTTATATATAATATAGTCAAATAAGTTTTGCCCCAGCCATCATTTTCATACACAAAGATAACTCACTATTTTTTTCTCTTCTGAGCTCACAGCTCTTCTTGTTGGATAATCACATTAAATTCAGGGTTAATTTCACATTCAGAACCAACAGCAAATACAGCTAAGCTTCAAAATACCAAAATCCTACAAGTATAGTACATGATTACAAAGACCCATTAGAAATTCAATACAAAATGTGTCTCAGTGCAGCTATATTCATAGGCAGCAGCACTATGGAAAACTTGCAGTGCTGTTTGGTGCCTTTAGAACCATTAAAAAAAACCATTCAAATAACTGAACTAGTGAAAGCATTAAACAGCATAGCTTTGACTGTCACTAATACAATGTGGTCAGTTATCAACATTCTTCCAAGAAAGTATGTATGATTTTAAAATGGTAATAGTTTGGGTAAGAAAAATGAATCAGTTCCTTACCCCTGAGGCATCTGACAGGAGCAGCACATATAGAAGGCTTGAATGACAGCACTTAGCCTGTTTGCTGTCATGGAGACAACATCCTGACAATCAGCACAAGCTTCCTGCTTCCCAGCAACATCATATGTTTTTAACTCGACAGCATCAGTGGACAGCTCTTTTCTTCCCTCAGCTCCTGCAGTGGCAAAAGAAGGCGCAGAAGTAGCATCTTGGTGATCTGGTCCTTTTTGCTTCAATAAAATAGAAGTAATGTTGGCAGAGTCCTTTTTGTTTTTCATCAGCTCTGTGGCTATCAGAACAAGCCATTCATCCAAAGAATGCCAGAGCAGTTCAAGCGGCTGCAATAAACACATGAAAAAACAGACAAAAAGAAACATGTTGACATTAGATAATATTAATAATGTGATAATTCTCTTAAGACAAATAAATATCATGCACATTTTAAAGCTTTAAATGATCCTTTAAAGGTCAGGTTAGAGATAAAAGGCCAATACTCATAAAAAATCTTGCACTTGTAGCCAAACAGTACAAAGAGACAATTTCATATAGAAGGAAAATCAAGCAGCAGATGGAAGAAGGATAAACTCATTTAGAAAGAACTAGAGAAGAACTATAGAACAGAACTATATGACAAAGTTTGGCTTCACAGACCACCCTACTGCCTAACCACTGCAGTCAGGCAGGGAAACAAGAACACACAGGTTGCGTTTCTAGAGTAAGAGAGTGCCAGTTCTTTAGGAAGAAGATGGTCAGAGGAGCTTCCTCTACCAAGAAGATGGAGGAAATCCCAGACAATACCACATAGATTCACGTTCATGTCTATTAAAAATGTGCTTTATGCACAATATGAGCTCATACAGCTCACTTTGATAGTACCTCAGATGTTTCAGTGTAAGGGTCACTAACATCTAGCTTTACAAAGTAGAATCAAATATCAGCAGAATTCCATATCAAATTATAAGGCTATAAATTTTATTTTACTTCAACAAAGACATGCTTTTTTTACTACCACCTGCTAAAACTCAAAATAATTGAAATCTAGTACAATCCCCTCATTACACATTTACTCTGAGCTGCAGACCTACTATGGAAGACAAAAAGGGACAAGACCTGCTGCTTTCCTATGAGTATAAAAAAATCTACAAAGGCTGTGTTTTCTCTTAATGGTGTTTAAGGGCTTGTTTCACAAGCCCACAGTCTAGTGAGCATAGGGATATGAATCCTACAGGGAAGTGATGGACTCAAGTACTTAACAGCATTCCAAAAGTAAGAGTGAACTTCTAAATTGATTCCTTTTTACATATATTACTCATTACAAATGTCTCATCAACATTTTTCTCCAGTGAAAACACTCAAAGACTTAGCAAACACTGAAAGCTATATTCTCAGGTTGCTTTTGAAAATAAAGAGCTGCTCACTGTAGCTTAACATCTGTACACTATCTGGAGCACTGTCAGTTGCACCTCATAGCTGACATGCTCTCAATACACAATAAATTACTTCTCATAAGAGCTCTGTATTAAAAGATTCAGCTTAAAATCATTATTTTAAAATTTACTACTATGCTTCCATTTTTTCCCAATAGAAGTGTGGGGGAAAGCCAGCCTGATAATACTGGTAGACTTTGCTCAACGCTTTGTATGTCACTCAATACTTGTGCTCCTAGTGACCACACATTTCTCTAGGTGGTGATCTGAATACCTCCAGCGCAGATAGCATTTTCTACATAAATGTCTGCCACACAGGATCAAGTTATCCTCCTTCCAAGACCCATCTGGCAGACTTTTAGCACAAAACATAACATTAAAAAAAAACTTTCTAATGGAAACTAGGATTAATTGAATACACAGAAGAATTAAAATGTACCTGTACTCTCAACCTATAACTCAGGAGAAACTAGGTATTTACTAGAATACTAAAACCTAATTTTTTTCCCTCAAACTTTTCAATGTTTAGTCTGCCATATTCCACCATATTCCCTCAGTATCTTGTGTTTTATCTTTTATTTCCAAGAGTTTTAGCACACTTTTCAAAACTTTTCTACCCAATTTGTTTTTCCAAAGCTAGTTCTTCACAGCTTCTGATCATAAACTCATTTAAAAGTCTAGTCAAGCACAGCAGTGTTAACATTTCATTTTATTTTTTTCTAGTCCAACTTCAAGATATAAAACACTTCTAAATATTGCCCATCACCTCCATATCCATGACTGTCAGCATTTTATGCTGTCATTCATAACCTTTTCAAGTAGCATACATATTCAATCAAACCACTAGTAATGTTTTTTCAAACTACTAGTCAGCATTCTTCAGTTAATTCTTACCATGAACCTCATATTAAACAAAGGCCTCCACTCAAACTTCAGTTGTCATGCTTCAGGGTGTGGAAAAGTTTCTCTAGAATTATACGGCTGAGTCTGATGGAGTACCAAGCTGTTACAGCTGCACACCTTACCTCCCAAATGCAAGAATTTACCTATGCAATGCCTTCCTCTTTACTCATCTAGAAAGCAAGACCAGTAACCAAATCCATATTCAAACTGCAACACAGAAGCAAAATCTTTTGCCAGATGTCAGATAACTTTTTAAGACACTGGGTGCAGGAGATCACTAACCGATGAAGTGACATTATCACAGCAGAGTTGTTACCTCAATTCTAGAAAAGAACAGTATCTGAAACAAGGAAAAAATATTAAGCACTTCCCAACCTTGTTCAATTACAGAGAAATTTTGCAGCAAGTTTCCCTAATATGCAATTACACTGAACAGCAATTGGAAGAGCAATACATGGAAAAGTAACGAGTGTAAACCTGGTCAAAATTACTCAAAGTTTCTCACTGGTAAGATCTCATTTAAGTTAGCAGATTCAAGCTTGGAAGACAAAATTCAATGATTCTTTTGTATCTTTCAGGGTCAGTACGAGAATGTGTTATCATTAGCTAGTACCTCCACTTTAAAACATCTGGATATGCTGAATCACATACAGAGAATTCCACAAAAGCACAGGTAGGCCTGTGATTTTCCTGACCTCATCAAGCCTACATTCCTCTGTAGGCTCAGATCCAGAATACTCATTTTTAATCCCTTCCCAGCTACATTACAGTGGCAACTCTTCAAATATGTTCAATCAGTACATTGAAACAGAAAAATTTAATGAAGAATTACAAGAAGTCAGGTCTTTTTTATCTCCTCCCAAATGGTGTAGAAGACCATCAAAAGCACATATTCAAAGAAAGGAAAAAAAAGCAGAAGGAAAGGTAGGACTAAGAGAAACCTGGAAGTCATCCAATTCACTCAGCGCTATATCTAATCTCCCACTACCCAGTCTACTGGAAATTCAGGGAAGAACAAGCTAAACCAACCACAACTGTATATTAACTTTGCATTGCCAGACCTGTGTGCCCATTCCCAAACAACAGTAAGTTCTCATCAGCAGTTTTATATTTCTGAGTTTGAAATGTATATCAGTCTTTAAAATACCACGGACACAACAGCAGCCCTACTGCATGGTTACCTCACTCATGAAACTTCTAAATAAATTACAATAATTGCAATTTTTAAATAATTTTTAAAACATCCTGAAATTTTTGTTTTGTTAGATAATGTAACAGTAGTGTGCATTTTGCTTATTTATTAAAAATATACATGTTGTTTTCACACAAGTAAGAATTACTGATATTTTCTGGGACAACTGTGGCAGTTGTTTCATGTAAGTCTACTGCACAAGATTAAATGCACAAAGTCATTTGGGCATGCAGGTAAGTGATTTTACAGATATAGCACCTCCTTTGCAAATTGCAGTTGAATGTTTTTTTTTTTTATTATACTGAGTGCTGAAATTATGTGGAGTTGAAAAGCAGAAAACCTTCCGTTTTTTCATTTCTGGGCTTGGTAGCAGAATATCTCAATGGAGATAGTTCTTGTATGAAGTGTGTTTGACATCTGTTTGTGATTTAATCTGGTATACTTGGAGAAATTTTCATTAAAACTATTAGAAAGTGCTGCCTTTAATAAAATTATTTTTGTAATTTGAGTACAGCTTTGTTTTGTAAAAACAGAATTCTGGTTAAACCTACATTATTGCCCTATTATGATGAACAATTCCAAAGGAAAATTATTACACTGCACATTGCATTACATTTTGTACAGACTCATTACATTTTGTTCAGACTCAAGCACTAGTTTATATTCATTATATAAATCAGTTTGTCCTAAAAACCATTGTGCTACCAGAAGAACAAACATTTGTGCTTGCATGTTTTTTGGTTTTGACAGTCTAATGCTTTTCTTCTTTCCAAGAGAAGAAACTTAAACAGAAATTGAGATAATTCACTAAATTATCTGGAATTAAGAGTACCATCTTCCACAATCTTATCAATATAGCTCTGTCTTAAAACTCCTTGGAAGTAACCTGATGAACATATATCATCAAATAATTGCAGCAATTTCAAAATGCTGGTTTCACAACACGGTGGAAGAAACGTAGAAGAAAGAAAAATCCTCAAATACTGGCATCTAAATTTCTTGGTATGAGCGGTGCTGTGTAAGAGTATGGAGTAAGATGGCAGAAGAAAGATTACCCCACAGTTCTTTTTTATTAGGTGCTCTGAAAATACAGCAGCTATACATCCAATGAAGACTGAATGGCACTCAGGAAACTGGGGCTTCTTTACAAAAAGGCAATCTTTGACTTTCTACAGAGGGATTCCTTAACAAATAAACATAAAAATACCAAGCACCTTCAGGAACTAAACCTCTAAATGGCAACCACCTAAAGCATGTGTTTAAAACCAGCTACAGATCAGTAACCTTGCAAGGGAAGTAGTGAGCTGGTATGTTTCAAAGCACGTAATAATAAAATCCCAAAACAACTTGGGAAAAGATTGCATGATCACAGTGAGAACAACAGAGATCAAGAATTCAATTGTTTCCATTTGTCTTGTGAAGCTGGATAAAACTTACTGATCATCACTCCATCTGTGTATCTCCAACTACCATTTTGAAATTACATTACTATAATCTATTATATTAATATCACCATATTTTGATATTACTATACTCAACAGAAATAAAAACAAAATTTACCAAGGTCACCTGGGTAGCTAAACTTTCAATACCTAATAAACAATCTATTAAATAATAAATAATCAGAAATCATAACATCAGTGGCTAAATGAACTAATTCAGTGGGAAAAAAAATACAGGAGAAGGAGAGAGGTAGGTTTAACTTAAAAAGGGATAGGGACATCAACCAAACTTACTTCCTGTTCATGAGATGTCTGATTAATGAATGCATGCTTTGTGAAATTCATCTCTTTAACGTCTATCTTCCTAACAACATCATATACTTTTCTGACCTTGAACACCTGACTTCTTGGAGTTTTATTTCCATTGTAGCCCATGTCATTTCCATTACTGGGAGAGGATGGGCCAATACGAAAGACATGGCAAAATATCCTCACGATCCTTAAGAGACTCTTCATTTGAGCTTCATAATTACTTGACAAGCTGGGGGAAAAAAATGGAATGTTTAAGTTTCTTTTCCTAGATGAAACAATTTAGTATAATAAGGAGTAAACAATGTAATGGCAGGGTCTGATACATATGCTGAAAAACAACCCTAAGCTTCAACCCTACAAAATTTTAACTTTCATTTCCTGCACCAGCCCCAAAAGTCAAATATAAGCATTATGATTTTACTAACATGTACAGGTAACTTTAACTAGAAGTAAGAACAGCAAATTCTAGATCTTTCAAAACACTTCCTTTTTTTTTTTTTTTTTTTTTAAATACACTTGTTATGAACCCCTGGGAGGAAATCCAGCTTCCTAAGAATCTCAGTGCATGAAGCAAATTGGGATATCCAGATGAAAATGTTTCTCAACCCAAAAAAGAGAGCATCCAATAGTAAAAGTCTACTGACTGATCAGATATGCTGCCACAGCCCATCCTCACCAGCTATTATTCTAGATGCCCATTAACTACCTCAACCAGACAAGGGATCAGGATGGTAAGGATGCCACTACTTCTACTCAAGAAAAAATGTAATCTAAAAGATACTAAACAAAACCACCACTATGTTATTTATTTATCCAAATATACTAAAAGTTTTATGTCCCCTTAATTGAACTGGCAAACACTGAACTCTGTACCAAAACAGTGCAAAATATGAGATATTCATGACATTATGCACAAGCAGAATATTCTCCACCAAACTCAACTAGGTTTTCTTTCTTAAACCCCAAGGAGTAAGAATTCTTCTGTTTTGAATGCAAAATAAACTGCAAGAAATTAATTATTTTACTATCAAAAGCTACTAACTTATAAATATTATAGAAGTGAGCACATATTCAATTCTATCCTTAAAGTACTTGCAACTCAAAAGCATGCTTCCCAGCCAGAAGTTTGGTAAACACCAGAAAATTGACATCTTATAGGGTGCTGTAAACATCTGTTGCAATTAATAATCTGTCAATACACGAACCTAAAACACAGTTAGTTGTAACAGCTACCATAGCTTTATTATGATCTCATTCACGCTATGTCATCAACAAAATACCTATTTGTTTTCAGCACTACATTTTAATGACTGTGAGTTAACTTCTAAAAGCCATGTACAAAAAATTTTACCAAATTACATTACAAAGTACAATTTTCTTGTGACAATTTTTACTTTAATCAGGTAAGTTTTCAGTAAGTCAATGAAAGAAAAGAACAGAGAGAGCAAACAGTGCTACAGTAAGAATGTTAAGTTTTTAACCAGGTAAAGAAAATCACCTGACTGGCAGTCTACAATTGTGTTACCAGAAGCTCTCATCACAGCTAAAAACTAGCATTTGTAAAATCTTTGCTTATATACCAAAAGAATCTATGAATACAAGAAGCTAACTCAAGAAGTTAATTATTGAAAAGAGAAAAAAAAAACCTTCTAACATTTCAGCTGAGGTTTATCATGTCTCAGCAGCGGTATTTTCCTGGTGAAATTTCCTGGTCTCCAGGCTAAGGACCCACATATGTAGAAAAAAACATAGAAGCCTTTTAATAGTTTACTGAAAATTCTAATGGCACATTTGTAAACAGTCAGCTAGGCCTAACCTGCACCAGCAAGACCAAATCATGTCACACGTCATCAATTATTTTCTTGGAAAAAGGGAATACTTGGTGAAGATAATGCTAAATGAAACAGGGTCCTTGCTTGTACTCAAGGCAGAATTCTTCAGGCAGAAGCTTAGTGGCACACCTGGATACTTGCTAGAAGCATCATGAGAAAAAATATTAGAGACTTTTCAACTAAACAATAGACAAACCCAAAAGCAATAGGTTGTGGGGTTAGTACCCAGGAAACTAATTGAGATATTAGTTCAGCCATGCAAGAATATCATTATTGGAGGTTTTAATGTACAAAGTACATTTTACACTCTTTTGTTGGAAGAAGGAGAGAGAGAGAGAGAGAGAGGAAAGAGGCCCAAGCTCAGAGTATCCACCAAGTACTACCTTAATCCCCACTGTTTTTATAAGAAAGCAACTGAGAAATATTTCTTGAAGTAGAAATTCACTGCTTCAGCCAGGAAACCAAGCTGGAGAGCAGAGAGACAGTTTTTGCAAAACTGCATCTGTGAAACCATCTTGGAATTGTTTCCTTTTGCTATCACATTTCTGTATTACAAAGTACAAAGAGAAGCTGGCCAGTAAGAGTCCACAGGACACTCCAAGTACTGGCATCTCTAGAAATGAGTCCTCATCCAATGCAATGCAACCCTTCAATCTTGTCTTCAGCCTCCACCAGCCCACCCATACACAGCAATACAGGAGCACACAGAGGCTCAAACTCAGAGGCAGTACAGGCATAGAGCTACTGTTCCTACAGCCACACTGGGGGAGCATTGCTCAAATCAGAAGAGCAGTAACAAATCAAATCTAAACAACAATCAGTTTACCTCTGAAGACATTGAAACAGAAGCAAATACTACCTCATAGGATGTAATCCAGCTACCACCACTTCCAATAATGTGCCTATACAGAGCAAGTTTGAAACCCTTTGCTGCACTGTGGTTTTAGACCTTACCACAACTTGTGGGAGATCTATTGGCTCTAATGAAGTCTGAAGACAAAAAGGAACGTATTACAAGTTAAACTGATACACACTGAAGCTCAGCAACAGCAGAAATTCTTAAAAAATGTTATCTTCACAGCAACAAAATTTCATTAATGTCTACACACTTCAACCTCAAGGTTTAAAGGGATTCAGACCTATACATTAATTCATTAAAGTGAACACCCACCAGAGTAAGATTTATTAATGGTGTAATGAATTTCCTACCATCATTCAGGAGTTCTGACCTATCTACAAGCTCCATTTAAATGTAACATGACTAATGGGGAAGAAAAAAAATCATCTAGGAGAAAGAATATACTATTTATTTTCCACCTCACTAATGGGCTCCATGGACCCCAGCCCAAGTACAAAAAAGCTTCCCAAGTTATAATCCTCTACAGAATGGTCTCAGAACGGTCTCAAAGCTCTCTTTGCCAAAATGCCATCTAAAACCTATTAAGGAACTTCACTCATGTTTTCAGACACTTGACTCTTTCAGTAAAGACTTTCTAGTAAAGCATAAACCAAAATCTGTTCGCTACTGAAAACAATAAAATGTTCCAACAAATTGCAAAGTGTTTTGCACAAACTCAAACAGATGCCACAAGAACTAGGAAAGCATACCAGGTAAATATTCTTGCCTATGTCATGCATCTCCCTAAGTTACTGCTGCTTGTGCTGCTGAGGCAGCACACTGGTAGATGAGATTTTTTGTCTCATATATATTAGTAGCCATGTAAGGCAAACAGAACCAGCAAAGGTGTCTGAAGTAACAAAACTCTCCCCAAGCATACTTAGGAAGCAGAAAAATAAAAATGTTCAAGGGAATGAAAAATGAGAAGGGTAAAGACAAAAAAAAAAAAGAATTATTTGATAGTTGTCTAAAAGCTTCAAAGCTTCCCTTCACTAGAGCTGACACAGCCAAACAAACCAAACAAAAAATACACTTCTCTGCAACTGAAGCTTGCAGATACCAGCAGCTGTACAAGCACACCAACTTTTTCTCTTGAAGCCTGTGAAGACATTGATCTGAACAGACATTACCATATAAATCAGATTTGAGATCCATCTATTCCAGCATGTGCTGAGCATGATTGGACTATTAAAACTCTTGAATGGCACTAACTGTGGGGTAGTTTATCAGCTTGTGACCTCACACTTACCTGAGCAATTTGTGACCATTTGTTGTAGCAACTTCAGCAAGACTTGTCAAGATTTTAAGATACTGGCTTTCGCTTTGCTGAGACAAGTGCTCCAGAACTTGCCGCAACTGAAGGATTAAAACAAAAGCAATTGCAGAGTGTCAAGGAGATTCAGATGAACAATAATTTATCACTTATGTAGAACACTATTACCCAAATATTAATATCCAACAATAATAATGTATATCTATACTGTACATTTAATGTACATCTATACAACCTCTAACCTCAGTTAACCTTTCATTATCATTTACAAAGATTACAAATGTGCAAAGATACACATTCTAGTGTCGATGCATGTACTACAGGGTATTTAACCAATTACAGAATGTTAGAAACACTGAATGTTTAACCCTGTAGAACAGCTTACGGCATTTAAAATACAAGTCCTGACTTGTAACACATACCCAGTTTCCTTACGTTATCACTTCCAGATAATACAAACTGGTCATTACCCAAGACTAAGCAGAACAGCTGAAACTTGGCCATAGAAAATAATTTTCAATATATGATCACATTTCAGCAACAAAGTAGAACTACACCATGTATTAGCTAACATATTTTGCATACAATCTCATTAAGATCCTGTTTTTGCACACAGCTCCATCATTACTTAGACAGATGAAAAATTCTTCTCACTTATTTTCTTTACTTTTACAATATACAAAAGGTCTTTTTGTTCCACTGTTTTAGTTCTTTCACTTATAATTTAAATCATCTATAGTATCTTCCCTTGCATCTAACATACACTTTGAGAATTCTCATCTGTTTCATTTCACTCTGTAAAATTCAACCCTGTCTCAGAAATTTAAACACTGACCTGGAAATCTTCAGTGTTCTAATGGAAGTAATGCAGTTTTAGAGAAAATTAAAACATCATAATCTAGCAAGCAAAATTAAGTAAATTGGCAGCCAGCACCTTACTATTTTTTTTATAGTCTGTAAGGCTGTTTGCCATCATTTTAAAACAACTAACGTATTAAAACCCCACAGCAAGCTAGATTTACAAGGAGGAAAAGGCATCCAATGCTTCTTTTCCTTTACACAATAAAGAAACAAAACTTATTTCCTTGATTTTTCTTTGTTTTAGATTGTATCCCACAATAACCAAACAAGCAAGGTATAAGAGAACCATTAAAAAAAAACAAAGTAGTTTCATCTACAGAAATAATAATCAAATGAAATTGTGGTGGCAATCTCTTACACTCTAATTGTACAAGGCAACTTCATACATGAGTGCTCATATCACAGACTTTTAAGTTCATTCTGGATGATTCAGTCTCAAGACACATCTTAGAATGGAAATCTGCAGATAATGACTAAATGAAGGAAAATAGGCCCTGTTACAGTTACACAAAGTAACTGTATATATAGGATGCTCTAGGCATGCTCTACCAGTACCTTTGTATTGAAGCTTGCAATGTCTGCTCTTTAAACTGTCTAGATCACTTTGCCAAATGTACAAAGTTAGAACACCAGATGAAAAAAGATCCTACATTTAATTCCAAATTCTTGTGCTTAAAATTATGTGAAGACTGCACATTTTCCATGAGGACAGAAAGATACCTAGTGGTCAACTACTATGGTACTGATTGGCACTCATATTAAGCACTAAGTTCTCCACCACACACAGAGAGATCCCTGGCTGTAACACACAGCATCCCAGATTACCATGTTTTCCCGCAGATCTTCATTCTGTGTCATTTGAATTATCGTCTGGAAAAGCCGAGGATGGTACTGTATTAAGACTTCACAAGTCTCTCCATAACCACCCTAAGAAAACATTTTAATTAAAAGAAACATTAGAATTGAGAGTTAGACTACTACCAGCAATAACATCTATTAAGGACTATGGTCTTTTTTTAATGCTGGAGAAATCCTATTCCAAAATAATTTGAAATTCAAAAATGTAGCAAAGTTAGGTATCCCAAAATGTTTGGGAGTAGACAGAATCATTTTTTTTCAGTATACTGGCTCACACATATCTACTCACGGGTTTTTTGTTTTTTTGAAACATTTTCCTACTTACCAAACTAAAGGTACAGTTGAATAGCACTTCAGCCAACAATCACCAGCGATTAAAAACAGTGCAATATTTCACTTCTCTTCTCTTGCTGACATCTACTTAATTACATCCAGAATCTAATTCTTCAAAACAAACATTTTCTAAAGGTTCATAGGACACATATCTGACTTGTTACAGGAAGAAATAGGATAAACCCATGAAAGGGTTATTTAACTTTAAAATCAACACACAATTAATGATTCCTTAGGATGTGCCTTGGACTAACTTCACACCCTTCTGAGAAAAAATGTTTTCTGGAAAGAAAACAACTTGATTTTGTGGTTTATTTGAATCAAATCTTATTTAACACAGCTACATTTTTAAGCAGACAACTAACACCTGAACCTGCATGAACTTCTATTCTGGGAAGATGACCATATGATGTATTAACTGCTGCAACTCCAGGGGCTCCTCTGTGAATGACAGTTAACATTAGCTCAGTGAAAACCATACATTAAAAAGATTAATTTAATTGTTTCTGGTACCAAGAAATTAAGTATTAAAAATAAACCCACACAGAATCTATAAAAATTAATGAAAGTCAAATCTCCAAGATCAAGTTAATGTTGGCAAGAAGTGTATGCATCTATAATTTCAGTCTTCTGAAAAGACGTACTGACTTTGAAAAATAAACCTTTAAGCATAGAATAAAACCCACAATGCAAAAAGAAAGAAAACATATTGTTTTCTCTATTCTTACTTGGTATCATGAACTTGTATACTGCCTGATCTTGAACACAGATCATCACTACAAAACAAACACCAGGTGTCACTACTCACACCTAAAAAAAGTTAACAGAAGTTTTATGTGTAAAAAAGTGCCCTAGGGATTGCAAAACTGGAGACTGAAGCAGAAACTCAAAACATTAATAATAAAAAATAATAACTTACCATTAAGGACTGGTATAGAGTCACAGAATGATTTAGGTTGGAAAATTCCTTTAAGATCATCAAGACCAAACATCAGCCTAGCACCACCCCTACATAGGCTACTAAACCACATCCTCAAGTGCCATATCCACCATTTTTTTAAACACTTTCAGGGGTGGAGCCTCCACCACTTCACTGTGCAGTCATCTCCAATGCTTTACAGCCCTTTCCATGAAGAAATTACTCCTAATATCAAATCTAAACTTCTCCTGCCATATACTGTCTTACAGGTCTGTTGCTGCAGAATACCTTGAAACTAATCAGACTCCATATGGCTTTATGTAATGATAAGTGATTCTGCCATAACAAAGAAAAAAAAACCTGAGTTTCACAATCAAATCAGCAGCGAGATAGTATAGTGATCTGGCACTTCTCAGTGACCAGAACTGAGGACTTACTTGGTTTCTTCTTTCTTACATGCAAAAATAAATACCGTAAGTAACCTAACTGGATCAAGGTCTTCCACAGACAGTCTATGATAAAAAGTTTTCAGAGTTAAACATTCCAGAAATACCCCACAGGTACTGGAGACAGCACTCTGGCAGATACACACAACTATTTCAAGTGTAAGTCTTAAGCACATGAGGACACCTCAGAAATTAAATAACTTGAGGTTGAAATAATCAGAAAATACAGAAAAAAAAATAGAAAATTTCAAGTTCACCCTGAAGAACTAATTACATGCATAAAGATAGTGTGATGTCCACTTACTCCAACGATTTAGTTTTTTCAGCTTTCAGTTCAGTTTTCTAGTCTCATTACTAGCAAAGGTTCAAAAGCTTCCATTCAATCATGTTATTTACATACCGACCTTCAACTGATCTGACAGAAAAAAGTATAAGTGCTCACAAATAAAAAAAGTCACTTAAGCAAGCAGTACAAGCAGTACATGGTATCAAACAAGAGAGACTGTTTTGCAGATGAAAATGCCATGTTAGTTGAAAATGTGTAAGAATTTTGTTCCTCACCCAGATATAAAAATACCTTAGAAAAGAGTCATCACCATGTAAGTTTTATTTGTTTTTAATAGCAACATCTTCTCATGGGAAAAGAAAATCTATTATTTGAGGTAAAAAAAAAAAAAAAAGCACTCCTTTCTGCATGCCTTTACCTCTTACTTGTTAATAGGCAAGCACCTAAATTGTGTACTACCATTATACCAAGGATTACTAAACTCTCCAGTCAAATGGAGTTCTGGAAACTCTTTCTCACAATGTCAGTTCTTGCATCTGACTTATGCAAAGAGTAGAAATTATGAATCTGCCTGTAGGATCAATTTCATGATTAAAAAATTACATTTTGCACTTGTTTTGCTAAAAGACCACTATCTCTCAGAGGCCTTAAGAATAAAAAAAAGGTAATAATGATCAGGTGACACTGTAGTAAGTCATAGAAATTCACAGAAAAAGTGTTGCTAACTTAATACCTGTACACAGAGATCCAGTGGAGTAACACCATTCTTGTCTGGTAAGTATTTGGCTCCTCTCATCAAAAGAATTTGTGCAGTGTCTCTCTGACCATGGCTATTCAAAAGAGAAGGAAGACAGTTAATACAGCATTTATGAACTGAGTCATAAATCTGTCTTTATTGCATCTAACAACAAAACCAACATAAGCTAAAAGAAAATAGTTACTGAAAAAGAGCAGTCCAAAATTCAGGCTATTTATGAAGTCAGAGTCACTCTCATAATTCAGGAATGATTCATCTTAGCCTTGCCTCAAATATTTATGAGCTGCATTTCCTGCAAAAAGAGAGCTCTTTCTCAATTTAAATCCTATTTTACTTCACAGAGGAAGTTATCTTTGCCAAGTTCTTTGCTCACTACTACCATATTTGGGGAAAAAACAATCTAATTGTGCTTTAACCATCAATAAAACATTAGCAAGATATTTTTATTGATAATCTTTTTTTTTATCTTTTTTTTTGTACAAGTGACAACTACATCACTCAAATACCTCTAATTTCTGTACATAAATGTCTTGCATAGCCTCTAGAAGTGATGAGATTTACTTTTACATTCAAAGTATATTCACTAATCTGCATATAGGTATAGGACCCTTAGTTCCCTTGAGTTAAAAATTTCCCCAACATGCCAGCATTAGGAAACAGAAAAAACAACTATTTATACCTCTCAACACCTTCTCAAATCATTTCTTCTGAAAAAAATGAGAAATTGAGTACCAGTGATCAGAGGTTTACTTCACTAAAAACACATGGAATGATTACTTGAATATTGCCTTCACCAGCATTAAGTGCATATACCGCCAAACATAACAGAGAAGTGTCTAAAGGATGAAATGAAAGACTGATAAAAAATACATAGCAATTCCAGTTACAGATACAAGTTTTTTCAAGGAAGTTTTATTTCTCAAGCTATTTTTCAGTACACACTTTACACCAATGTATATGAGTTTTTTGCATCCTGGAACATACAAGAGGCTGTCTGAATTCTGAGCCCAATAGGTGCAGCCTATCAGTTCAGAAAGGGCACAGGTAAAGTGACAACTAACAGCTGAGGGGCAAGAGGTAGCTTCACTGATTTCTCAATAACTCACAGAGGAGTTCTCCTCAGTCCTGTCCTTCCAGCCCAGGATGCCAATAGGTTCATCTAATGTACCAGACTTTGTCCCAATGCAAACAAACATTAAATGTCAAGAAGAAGCTCAGACTAATGGTCTACTTGCAGCATCTTCACTGTAACTCTCTAGACTAAGTGCACAATCCAACACTTGACAAAAAAGATGCTTCAGATTCAGACTTTGAATCCTGCAGCTATCACCTGCCACTGCTACCACATCCTGCCCTCCCTGTCATCAGGAACCTAGAACTTTTCTTCCCAGGTTTTCTGTAGTACACACCCTGCTCATTCTACCCTTCCAGATGTTCTAGTTGGTAATTTCTAAAGAACATAACTCCTGTACTTGCCACATTCCCTTCTTGTGAAAAACCTCCAAGCCAAGACAAGCCACTTCTTTTAAACTGTGTACAAATACCAGTCCCTAAATCAAGGACCAAGACGAGCAGCAATTTATTCTCCACTTCCCTTCTTCTCAACTGCCACAAGTCAATATATACTATCTCCAGACACCACAGCTCCCAGAACATAACTCTTAGCAGACCAGCAGGTCAGTCTATTTCTTCTTTTGCTTATAGTAATAGTTGATCTTATGTGAACTATTTAACATAGGGATTGCAAAAATTGTAAATGTTCTAACAAATTGCAGAAATGCTCTTACTAAAACAAAATATCATTTCTCATATGTGATTAATTTTGAAATAAAACTATGACAAAAACAGAACTGATCAAAGCAACAATGTAATTTTAATTCAATATTGTAACTTTGACACATATATGCACATTTCAGGTATACTGTAACACCATACTGTACATTAAGGAATAGCCAAATTTGCCTTATAAAAGGCTCTGGTTTTAGTGTACTCAAAATAATCTAAGTTGGCAAAATTCATTTTTTCAGAAAAGGGTTCAGCAGTCATCAGTTTATGAGTCATGCTAGAACATGTACAGGTATGTGTTTAATATGGCTGCTAGGAAGAGGTACTGCAGTACTAACCTAAGTATTTAGGTAAGACACCAAACTACACTCAAAAATGAGACAAGATTAAATACCAGTCAGCTTGTCAGCTTTTCTATTTCCTATATTTTTTAATCTCTAATCAGTTATTGGAAAAGGGGAAATAATATTTCACATTTAGGCCAGTATTCAAAAATTAAAAGTGTATAACCTGCAAGCAAAATAAAGCGGAGTTGCCCCAGAAACATTGGGCCTGTTTATGTCTGCACCGCTGTCCAGCAAACACTGCACCGTCTACAAGAGAACAAAACACCACCGTTAGAAAAGAGCAGTGGAAAACCCTACTGGCTTGCAAATATTTCGTGCATGTCTAAAATATGAAAAGACTGAGCAGACTCTCAAACAACTTTTGTTACATTTCAGTCACATAAATTTGCTACAGTTACTATAGGTAAGTTTTTCAGAATCTGGCCTTCCAAAATCCAGCACTGACAAGATCAACAGAAGGGATCTGGGTAGAATTACAATTTATTTTTTTTAGCAGTAAATTCTTCTGGTGGCAAACTGTATAACTCTATAGGGCTCTAATGCAGTTCAAGTAAAGCATCCAGACTTATACTCTGAATATAAATAGTCAGCCCTAATGCAAGGCCAGGCATAAAAATAATTCACACAGATCAATAACAGAAGAATTCATTTGAACTTGTTTACTTCTAGAGTTAAATTGTAACTGGCCCAAATCTTTTCATTTTTTACTCACAGTACATTAATATTTCTAATTTCAGAATCATATAATAGCTTGCACAATTATGAATTAAACATATTGTGAAAAATAAGGCAAAACATTTTCAAACATTTAAAATTACATAAAACCTTGATATTAACAAGCCAATAATAGCACTACAGAAGAGCTGAACAATACACAGTACAACACCTCAACTCCCATAGGCACTGAGATCAATCAGCTCCACAAGAATCAACAAGTTGTTCCCATGGAAGTGTATGCAGTCGATAGTAAAGACACATTCTTCACACTTGTAGCCATTATCATATGCATTACTACTCTGAAGTTTATAAAAAAACCCACAACTTTGAGGCATTACCAAGTTCTTCACAAATCAATTGTGTTCATACAATTTAGAAACTTACTGTCTTGTGTCCATTTTGACAAGCTACATGAAGGGCTGTCTGTCCCATGGCATCTTCAACATCTACATTACTGACGTGCTGAACAAGATCATGAAGCAATTCTGTTCGTCCATTGACAGCCAGCCAATGAATCTAAGTACAAAATGATGATACACATGTATCCTTTACCAATTATATATATATATATATACCATAAAAATTATTTTAAACCCGGCTGTATTATTGTCAATACTTCCACAAAGAGAAGCTTTGCATAATATTAAGAGAAGCTTTGAACAATACTATCATATGCTTAGGTATTTTGATCACATCTTTTGATTCTTGATGGCACTGGACACACAGCAGTTTTGTTTTATGTGTAAGATGGCAAAAGCTTAAAAACTAAGAATCTCCAAATTCCTCATTCATTTTATGAACATCATGACAATTAATAGCACTTACTGCAGTCAAGCCTTCATTATTACAAATGTTGACATCTGCACTGTATTCCAGCAGCTTGCTCATACATTTTTTCTGGCTATAAGCAAAAGAATACATTAAAATCCTGTCAGGAAAAATCACTTACAAAGACTAAATATCTTCTTAGAGATCCAATAACTATAATTTATCATTGTTCTAAGCATAACAGGTGGTTCCAATTTATAAGGACTACAGTACTGAGCATGTGAACAAGAGAAGTGATCTTCACAGAGACTCAGTGCAAGGGTAGCAAACAACAAAGGGCTAAAATCATAGCTGTTTTTGTGGAAAATGCAGCAGCACAACCACTACTCTAACAGTTTCAGCTCTTCATGAACTACCCTTTCAAGAAAAAAAGCCAGAATTCAGCTAATAGAAGTCTGTGAAGTTCACTGTAGCCTGTTCATGTCAGTGGATATGTTTACAGTACACCACTAAATCATTACTTAATGAGTCATTGTAAAAATATGCAAATCTTGTATATCTATGCAAATACCTCTAAAAGTAGTGGTATTTTTTCCTAATTCATGTTTTGCTTCAATTTTTAATGCCCTAAGTGTTTTACCTTTACAAATTTATTTTGCTTTTCCTTTTTATTTGGTACCTTTCACATTTTTCTTATACATCATTTCCACATAACTGTCTCCTTCTGCATTTCATCATACACCACTTGCCTGTTTCTTTCCTCTCCTACAAATAGACCTCACACATACCCAGAAGCCACTAAACACTACAGCCTCCTCAGGTGAAGTACCAGCTGTGATACAATTCTGTTATTGTATCACATACATGTCCAAAAAGAAAAAATATAACATTACCTTTACAGCTGCATGCTTTCACATACTACAATTCCAGAAGTAGGATCTTAAAGAGGTACTTGCTTACTTGGTTTGGAGTTCTTTCTCTGCCTCTCTCCTAACACTGTGCAGGCCAACTTTGTATTCCTTTTCTTGCAGGAAAAAGTTTCTTAGAGACACTACCTCAGAAAAATCAGAAGTCTCTGAACCCCTCCAAGCCCTCCAAAACCTCTTCTTACTCAGCTAAGTGGAAGGTGAATGTATCCCTCGTTCAATTACTGTTGTAATAATCATTATGCCCCTGATTAACAGAAAACAATAAAATGACTGCTACTGGAATTGGTATTTCAGACATGACTTACTATTTATAAAATATTATTCTGTGAATACTCAAAGTAAGGATTTTAACCTCCATGTTCTCGATTTTCAAAAGTGAAAACCAAAGGCGTTTCTTTGAACTATACAAAAATATTACAGAATATGCCAGCTCAAGTGCATTATGCAAAAATTTTTTAAGATATTAAGGATTTTTAAAACTTACCCATTCCTTGCTGCTAAATGGAGAGGAGTACATCCTGAGATGTCCTGATAGTTCGGATTTGCTCCTTTTTTTAATAATAGAACAAGGCATTCAACTGATCCACAGCTAAGAAGAAAATAAGAAAGGGAAAAACTGTAACAAGGATATTTACAAATCTGTATTAGCATAAAGACAACAGCAAGATAATGCGCAGATCACACTCACTAGAACATCTTTACATAAAATCATTTTACACCGCCATAGTTCAAGTTACACAGAGTTAAGTAAAATCACTTAATGCAGCGAAAAGTGACAAAATATAACTTGCAGCAATGAATAGATGCCATCCTTCTCTGTGATTTTAATGACTTTAAAACACAACAGTAAGTGTTTAGGACTTAATTCTTTACACTATAAACTGTTTTGAAAGTTTTCCTTTCAATTTCCTCTCACCTCCCTCATCTCTAATCTATTAACAGGACTAAATTTTCCATTAAAGATTTTGGTGTTTGTTATGCTTCTGTGTCTGGAAGTTATATTTAGAAGTTTGAATATCAAGAAAATTCTAAAACTTGCACAAATATTTCTTTGCTAGTACAAATACTGATTTGCTATCAACTTTGAACTTGTAACAAAGAGCTGAACTCTTTCACTTTACATAATATGGTAGCTCTTCAGAATAACCAATGTCACTAAGAAGACAGAAATTCTGCATTACATATTTATCTTGCTCCTCAACTCTTTCAGAGGAAGATCTGATTGAAAAGATAAACAGATTAGTTTTGTTGCAATCAGCTAATCCATTTTTACAAATCTTCTCAATGTCAGAACTGCTACACAACAACCCAAAGAAACTGAAGACTAACTGTACAATATGTTGCAAAACCAGCAGCTTGATGACCCCTCTGTGACCCAATAACTAAGTCAAGATAAAAGACAATCCAGAAACTAAGACACAACTTCTTGTATCTTGAGAATCAGTAAGTATAGGATATTTTCAAATAGATTTCTAAAGTGTATGCTAAAAATTTGCTTGCATTTTTTTAAGTACTTCCTTAAGTAAATTTTATATAAGCACTATGTAATTCTGAGATTAAATAGTTGGGAAACAGCTATTTCTAACAGTCTGTTCAAGAAGCTGGAATTTCCATCTTTATTGTGATCAAATACTGCTATATATATATATATATATATATATATATATATATATATATATATGCAATACTACTTCTATTTCCTTTTTTTTCCCCTTTTTCTAATCGTTTAAATGTAAGAAATTTCAAGATATTTAAAAGGGGAGACAAATACAGAGCATTCATTCATCAGTTTAAAGTTTAGCTTCCTGAAAGGTCATGACAAAAACTATGTGGTTCATTTCTATTTATATGATGCTAACCTGTCTGTTTCTTGGCAGAGTTACATATAAAATAGAATTATCCCCATTGAACAGCTATACAAACAATAAATAATGTAGATCAAAATTTGCACTGAAACCCTCTATCCAGGATACATAACTTGTTAGAAGTGAGCTCCCGAGTTCCCTTCAGCTATGGTCACATGAAGTACTTTGGAACAGCTGCTTCCCAACAAACATCCAAATGCCTCCCACTGTTTTAGAATACCTCAAAAACAATCAGCACCTGCAAACGAGAGTTCCCTACCTCTACAAAGGCAAGAGTAACTCAACTATACAGGATAAACATCACGGCTGCATTTTTTTTAAAAGACTTCAGATTTCACAGAAAGGTAAGAAAGTATCTAGCCAGACTCCCTTCATTGATACCATGTGTAAAATCTGTCCTCTTTATGAGGAAGGTACATTACTAGGAAGAACAAACAAGATACAAAAAGTGTGAAAACAAAATGTTAACTGACACTACAGAGTTTTCCAGCTTACATTGGTGCCTTAGATTTGTGGCAATATTTTCATTGTTAACTTCTGGACTGGACTCAAGTAAGTCTTACTTTGCTGCAATATGAAGCAAACTTCTCTTCACACGTCCAAAGGCATAATTCACATCAAATTTTGAATTTGACAGCAGCTCTGAGACAGACCTTCAAATAGAAAAATATTTTTTAAATTTTAAAAATAGTTCACAATATCCAAGCAAAGTTTATACTGTAAGTTGTACACAAGTACTCTATTATTTAATCACTATTTCTTTTCCTAAAACTAATTCCTTACATTTCTTACTGTACATAAAAAATGAACTGTGACACTGGCAAACTGTTTCAAATGTAAACTAGTAAGAATTGAACCAAACAACCAAATCACTTCTTTACAAATATGACAAAAAAGCATTTCAACAGCTTTGATTTAACCAAAATATAAATTCCCATTTTGCCCCTTATCAAAATCACCCCAACCATATATGCAAGAGTTTTCCCAAACAGACAAAGTTCAGAGGGAAAACTGGTATGTGAAATCATGATGATGAAGTAGAAGGATTCAAGATAAAAAAATTAAATAGGACTTTTCAACTTCCAGTAATGGGCTGATCACATAATTTAAAACCCTTGCATGCAGTCTCAAAATATTACATAGCAGAACAAATGTTTATCCTGGCTGGAAAAGCAGCTTTGTGTTTCACTAAGAGTTACTGCATGCTTCCCTACAAAATTCATGTGAAGGAAGCATCACTTAGCTGGCATCATATAGCCTCCAGGTTCCAAGCACTTGGAGGACAACTCAGTAAGAGAAACAGCTGTTCATCTGAGGAATTCCAAAAGTATCAATCTCATTGTCCAAGTTTTATTCCATGTCTTTCTGAGATGTCTAATGAGACTAAGACCTTCTATGTCATCGATAAATACACACTCAGAACTAAGACACAGTTACAAAACAACACTTTTGTTCTTATCCTGGGACAAAGTTTCCTATGTGCTTCAAGAGAACAAATCCCAGTTCTGGTCTATGGCAAACATCAAAACAGGTAAAAACATACTGGGATGCACACAGACAGTGAGTGACTAACTTCAAATTAGACCACAACTCAACAATTCAGCGGCTGGACCTTCTGAGATTGCTTTAGAAGCCACAACTTCAGCAAACATGCTGGGTTTTTCAGATCTTAAAAAAAAAAAAATGGTAAATTTAAAGAAGCTCTCACCTGTGCTGGTCAGCCATAACCATCGGCATCAGTGTATAGACAGCAGTTTCATTATCTGGGAAGAAATTAAATTACTCCGTTACCATAAAGATATCTTTTACATAAAATAAATCCATCTAGTAATACTTATGTCCCTTTTCAAGTGGCCACTGTTCAATAGATCATTTTTTTTAAACAGATTCTACACAAAGTTTCATTATAAATAAAAAGCCATCATACTTACATAAAAGATAAAATTAACAGAATTGCAATACATGAAACTTCAATAACTTCAAGGTGGCTTTTTGATTTTACAAAGTAAAAGTTACAGAATTTTCAGTAGAGCATGACAATTCTGTTAATTAAATCCAAGTTTTTAAGAGAAATGCATTAAAAAACCCCAACAAAACTAGAACACTTAACTATTTAATTTTAAAAAGAAGGAAGTTTCCTGTCTTCCAAGGTGACTTCTGTAGTCCTGAGATTGATTTTGTAGTAGTGACTTCTTTAAATTACTTCATAACCATTCAATTTTGTCTTTATACTTGAATACCTGAGTGCAATAAGTTTCACTTTACTTTTTCATCTCAAATCAGTTTCTTATTTCACACTTGAAGGCAATGAAGAAAGGCCAGAACACAAAGATCCATCAGTGGTGAGAACATACTGGCATACAGCCACACCGTCTGTCATCACTACTGCTGCAAATGCCAGCACACTGCATGGGTGTGATGATCCTGTTTGGCCACTTACACACCTCCTGAAGATACTATTTTTAGAATAACAATTTGACAAAACTTAAAATATTTTAACATATAACAATTATAAATATTATTAATGTGCATTATTTTTTTTTATTATGAACAATTACTATAATTTTTCCCTTCAACAAGCCACCCATTTTTGGGAGTCCACAGATGAACATGAACAATATCCACAGATTGTTCATGTAGATACCAACTTATGACAGGAGTTTGGTTTCAGAAATCCAGGACTTTTTAAGTTTTTCTTCATCACTTTCATTGATCCAAAGTTACAAAGCAATCAGAACAGGAAGAATTAGAAAAGTCCCAAACAAGCATAGTGTCTAATGTCTTTTACATGCCTCTACTTCCACTAGGCAGGCAAAGTGACATCTACTGAATTTTAAATAAAGATTCTTCAGAATTATGAAGCTAAATCCAAGAAACTGTTATCATGCTGCAGCTATACTATTTGTTGTTATTTTTGTTCTACAGTGCTCCAAGGTTACTACTGCTATCAACTATTTGAAGCTGTGTGTCCCTAGCTAGCAAAAGAAAGAAGCAACGCTTCTAATAAGCTATTATTACCTTTGAACACTGGACAGAGATAAGTCAAATTCAAATCACATTTCATCAGCTATAAAAATTTTAAAACAAATTTTTAAAAAGTCAACATTGCTTATAGTAAACACATGGTACAAGAGACACAAGCCTCTCAAAACACCAAATTATGATTAAACATTGCAGAGAGTAACTAATCATCACCAAGTTCAAGTCTGAACTCTCTACAGATTGTTTCTTATGGCAAAGTTCTATGAGCATCAGATAACTCCATCTCTGATACACACACCTAGAATTTGACTGCTGGGGGAAGAATAAACTGGGAGGGAGAGAAAGAATCCTGAAACAGAATTAAATAGATGCTAAATAAATATCAATTGTGAAAAATATTTGAGCACTTTTTTCAAAATCTGTCCATGATTAGCTCCCAGTATACACAAACTAAAATATATATATATATATCTTGAGCCCTGTTTCACAGAGCTCTGAGCAGGAAGATAAAGCTTTCCAAATAAAACAAAAAAAGAAACTTAAGGGCATCAACTAAATTTAAACATGACATCCTTATATATATTTCCACAATCAGACTTTATACAAGAAACCAAAAAAAGGTGAAAAATACTTTTAAATATATCAGCACACTTAACTGAAATGTTTCATATTGATTCTAACTATATTTAACTATATTGCAAGTGCAGTGATCTAGAAAAAGTCAATAGTTAAATACAAGTGTAGCTGAGCCATAACAGGCATTTATGGCACAGTTACAAAAATAAGCCTTTTCCTGTTCTATTAACAGATATTATACTGTGAAGCACATGCAGATTTCCCAGAGTTTTTCTGTAAGAAGTACTTAAGAGGGTGTAGAACTAAGGAGCTTTTATGCTTATTTTTGGTGATTATTTTCTCTAGTCATAAAAAAAAGCTCCATCTGACATAAACTACATGACAGCAGGTAGAGAAAAAGCATTATACACCTCATGGACACACCAAACTTATTTGCTATCTAACTTGCTTGCTTTTCAAATCTTGATTATTCAAAGACAAAAAAAAAAAAAAAAAAAAAAGGGACACCAAATGTAGCGTCACAGCTTTGGGCTGCAAGATCTAGTTTTCAGGCATTGAGCCTTAATAGTAGCATCCAGAATTTGTGTAAGCTCTCAAGTGTCCAAAAAACAACTGCTGAAGGATACTTTGGAAGAGTGATACAAAAAGTTCTACTTGCAAGCTCAGGTTATTCACTGGCACTGGACTCAGGTGTCAAGATTTGCTTTAAAAAAAATAAAAACCACTTGAAATTCATAATCTAGAATCCAGCCCTGGCAAGATACATTGACTGCTTTATTTCCTCAGAGATACTGTCATGAAGTTGGCAGAGATCACAATCTTAAAGAAGTGTCAGCGCTGTTCACATAATACCCTAGTGGGTATGGCACATGCAATGGAAGTTTATATCTTCCATTTATTGGGATTTATTGCCTTCTTCAGCTTAAGTAAATTCAAACATACACCTCCATTTCCTGTGAGAGAACCATGACTCTCGCTTTAAGGATGGAGGGGTAAACCATGTATCTTTCAAATTAAATGTCAAATTAAAGTTATTCAAATGCAGTGGGGGGAAAAGGAGGGGGGAGTCATAATTCAAGAGGCCAGACACAGCACACAACAAGCCACCAAACTACAGACTATCCTACATCAGTGTGGAATATTCCAAGGTGATCCTGTCAGTACATGTTTGGGACAACATACTACAAGCCAAACCTGCTTCTCAAGAGTTTGGGCAGACCTGCATGAACCTAAGGAACACCAAGCTCAAGAAAGAAGATACCTAATGAGCCAAGATGGACCCAAAGTTGGATGGCCATTGAACAGAGACTATGTTTGTCGATGCAGTTTGAGACTTCAGTGTGTTAAGCACATTTATCTCGTTATATCAGTCCCATTGATTTGTTTCATGCAATTCCTAAGGAAGGCACAGAATTCACATTCCTTCTGCACTACGGGATGATACAAGTACTTGTTCCAAAGGTCTCAGGGCTTGCACTTGCACTACAGGATGATGGAAGTATTTGTTCCAAAGGTCTCAGGACTTGCACTGCCATTCTATAGACTACCTCTGAAATGTAAGATAAAAGTGCCCAAGGTGTGAAGAAAACAGATGAAATTCAGAATCAATTTGCCTACATTAGTACCGGAGTAAATTTAAAGCAGCTCCAACTGACATAGGTTGTGCAAAGCATTATTCATATTAACATCTTCAATTAGTTAAACCGGTTACTCCATTATTTCTGTAAGTCTAAGCTTAAGTTAATGGTATTATGTCAATTTTCAGTGCTGCCAGTCAAAGGCTTACAAGCAGCAGCAAAATCTGCCTGAAACTTGTCTGGCAAGTGAAATTTATTAGTAACTACACTGCAATACACTGGAACTGTGACAGGTGACAATACGTGAAGGGTGTAGTAGCACCATTCGGGAGGACACCAGGAAGTCCAAACAGCAACTGCACAGAGAAAACAGAATATTACTCCCTCTCCTCCACCACTTGAGATGAAATATGGCAGACAGGCAGTTAAAGACTCATCCATAAAAGTAAACACTGAACAAAACATAGTGACAGTGCATGGCTGACAAGAACAGAAATTCTACATGTCCAAGAGTTTTATAGTTAGTCCTCCCAAAAGCTGGACCTGGTTGAAACACCAAACGACTTGCCGTAAGAGCCTGAAGCTCTATTTTCAAATCCGTCCTGATATGGGGGTCCAGCACCCGCGTGAAGTGGTTTAGAGCCAAAAGAAGAAAGGTGGTGACAGTGACTTACAACACATTTTCAATTCAGCACCACTAAAAAACAAACACAAAAACCCACAAAGAGTTTCCATCCCTACTCTGTCACGGACAAGGCACCTGACGAAGGATTCAGCGGCGAACACAGCCGGGGTCCGGCACCCCGGCCACTCGCCCGGGCCCAGGGCGGCAGCAGCCGGCAGGGATCCCCGCCGGGGGCGGGGAGGAAGGGGACGCCGCTGTTAATGTCAGCACGACGAACAAGCAGAGCCTGTCGGAGGCGGAGAGAGGAGCCCCGTTCCCATCCTCCCCAGCCGCCCCAACTCATCCCCGCCGGCCGGGGAGCGGAGGCCGCCTGGACCCACCGCCGTGTCGGGGCCCCGCTCCTACCGTCCGGCAGCTCCACGGTGCGGGCGCGGCGCAGGGACCTGGTCAGCCGGTTGAGCTGCTCCATGGCTCTCTCCATCCTCGGGGCGCCCAGCCCGGAGCCGCGGCCGCCCCCGCTGCCGCCGCTGCCCGCTCTCAGCCCATCGCGGCGCCGAGGCCGCCCAGGCCGCCGCCACGCCGGGCGCTGCGCGCATGCGCGGGGCGGAGCTGGGGGCGGGCCCGAGCTCCCTCCGTTTGCTTTTCCCCCCACGGAAGGAAAGGGGTGTGGGTGGTGAATGGTCAAAGCTCGTGGGAAATGGATGCTTAAACGTCTGCTTGTTGCAAATAAAAATTTAAAAAGTGCTGCCTTTTGAAGCCGCCCCTGGCAGATGAGCCTGCCCGTGGGGCTCATTTCCCCGGCAGCGTGGAAGGGAATGGGGCTGCAAACGCACCTAGGCGGGACAGAATCACAGAATCGATCACGTTGGAAAAGACCTCTAAAATCATCGAGTCCAACCTATGACTGAACACCATGTCAACTAGACCGTGGCACCGAGTGCCACACCCAGTCTTTTCTTAAACACCTCCAGGGGTGGTTCCTTGGGCAACCCATTCCAATGCCTCATCAACCTTTTTGTGAAAAACTTCTTCCTGATGTCCAGCCTAAACCTCCCCTGGTGCAGCTTAACGCTATGTCCTCTCATCCTGTCGCTGGTTGCCTGGGAGGAGAGACCAACCCCACCTGGCTACACCCTCCTTTCAGCTGATAATAAGGTCGCCGCCGAGCCTCCTTTTCTCCAGGCCAAACACCCCCAGCTCCCTCAGCTGCTCCTCACAGGACTTGTGCTCCAGACCCTTCACCAGGTGCATTGCCCTTCTAGTGCCAGCACAAAAACTATAGACACTTGGTACTGTGCAAGGAAGCAACTACAACATGAGCCTGTTAATTCATTTCTTCCTGTGGCACGATAATATACATTGTCAAGCATGAAGGAGCATTCAGTGTTGGGTATTTTGGCTTTAATTATGCTTCAGGTGTTGACGCAATCTTGGCAAACCAGGGGAGTGTGGGCTACGTAACAATGCTGTAAATAGAGAATGAAAAAATTATGTAAAAATTGAATGTAAAGAAAACATACCCCAACAAGATCATGATCAACTTCCAAATGCAAGAAGGTATATGGGACTCCACGGGCTGTGAGCTGGTTCTGTGTCATGCTTTCACTATTTCAGTCTGTAAAATGCTCCAATGACTCTGACTTGGAAAAATTAAGAAAAGCTATCTAAGATTTGAGAAAGGTTCAGAAAGGACAACAAGGACAATCAAGAATCATGGGATAGTTTAAATTGGAATAGGCTTTTAAAGGTCACCCATTCCAACCTCTGCAATGAACAGGGACATCTTCAACTAGATCAGGTTTCTCAAAGCACTCTCCAACCTGACCTTGCATGTTTGCATGTCTGGTGGCATCCACCTCTCTGGGCAGCCTGTTCCAGCGTTTCACTACTCTCATTGTAAAAATAATTTTTCTTATATCTAATCTAAGTCAACCCTCCTTCAGTTTAAAACCACGACCCTTTGTTCTATTACAAAAGGCTCTGTGGATTGGCCTCCATGTAAGTGAGAACTGACTTGGACTCTGCTATTTGGAAAAGAAACCCTGTACAGAACAAAGTAGAAGTGGGAAAATAATGAATGTCAGGAAGGTATGACCTGGGGGAAAAAAATGAATTTATTTCAAATCAAATCAGATTAGGTTAGTTAATGAGAAACAAAAAGTAAATTTTAAAAAATACCCCACAACTCCCTTCTTCCTCAACTTCATGCCTAAATTCTCCACCTTCTCCCCACCAGCAGCATAGGGGGACAGGAAATGAGGGCTGTGGTAAGTTCATCACACACTCTCTATGCTGTTCCATTTTCCCCAGAGAGAGGACATCTCTGCTGTTCATTTTCCCCAGAGAGAGGAGTCATTCCCACCAAAGTAAGTCCTCTATAAACTTCTCCAACATATATCCCTTCCACAGCCTACAGTTCTTCCTGAGCTGTTCCAACATGAGTCCCTTCCATGGCGTGCAGGCCTTCAGGAACAGGCTGCTCCAGTGTGGGTCCCCACAAGGTCACAACCCCTGCCAGCAAATCTGCTGCAGCACAGGCTCCTCTCTGCACAGAGCCTTAGAGAGCTATTTCCTTTTATTCCTAGTTTCTAAGGGCTGGGGTTAGAGTTTATTGCAATTTCTAAATGTTCTCACTAGTGTAGAGGATTAATTGAGTGACTGCTTGAGGTTCCTTTCCTTTTCTGTGAGAATGATTCCAGACACACCTAATATTAAAACTACAATATGTGTGAACAACTGTTTATAGGAATCAAAGAAGAGAAAAGTGAGGAAACTAGAGAATGTATGGGTTTTTTCTAAATTAATATTTTTTGAAACCCTCTGTAAGTACAGTAATATTCCTTCAGTGCAACACTGCCACAAGACATATGTGGTGGCATCTTTTAAAAGCACCAAAATAATGGGTTGAAACAAAAACATTAAGAGTATGCAATCAGTTACACAATGTTATAATTTTGTATGTATTTAGCTTCTAATTCAGCACTAAACACAAAATATATTCAGGATGCATCCTCAAAAGTTAATGAATTGATACAGCAGTATAAAATCCTTAGTAAATTTTGTTTTAAATATAGAGTATTTTACTGTGATCTGCAATCAGCAGGGAAGAAATGCTATTAGTGGACAGTGAAGAGCTAATACAAGTTCTTACTCTTACTTAGCCAACCTTGCTTGATCTCATTGCTTGATCTCAAATTCTTCTTAGTTCTTCTTGGGACAGAGAGTGGATAAAATCTTGGTGGCTGTTATCTTCCATACTGTCACAAACTGCTCAGGAAAGAAGGGAATGAGCATACATACTAACTGACTCATTTCCATAGCAATAATCTACACAGTCTCCCAACCCTAAACACAAGGTCTTCCTTGACCTAATAACAGGTTCTTCTGCTCTCTGTCTCCTGGGGTCTTTGTGCCAGCAACTCAGCCTCTCCTAGCCACTCATTTAGTCTCTCCCGGTGGAATGGAGAAGAGAATCGGAAGGGTAAAAGTGAGAAAACTCATGAGTTGAGACAAGGACAATTTAAAAGGTAAAACAAAATCTGCACACAAAGCAGAACAAGGAATTTGTTCACCACTTCCCATGGGTAGGCAGGTGCTCAGCTATGCCAAGGAACACAGGGCTCCACCACGTGTAGTGATGACTTGGGAAGACAAATGCCATTACTCCAAACATCCCTGCCTTCTCTCTCATTTTTGACCCTATTTCAGGTTTTCTTGCACAAGCTCATTCTTAAAAGCGCATTTCATCTACAGTTTGTTGTCTCCTTTTACCGAAAAAATAAAGGAGTTTCTGCTCAGATTCAGTTCAACAAGCCTTATTAATTTACAAGAAAACTATGAGACAGGATTTCTTTGAAAAAACACTCAATCTCTGCAGAAAGGAAAAATATCAGTAAATACTTCAAAATGGATAAAAGAGAATAATTTTTTATTTTGCCTGCAAAGAACTCTAGGATCATTGAGTCCAACCATTAGCCCAGCACTGCTATGTCCAACACCAAACCATGTCTCTAAGTTCCAGTACTATGCAACTTTTAAATACCTCCAGGGATGGTGGCTCAAGCACTTTCCTGAGCAGCCTGTTGCAGTGATTGACAACCATTTTGGTGAAGAAATTTCTCCTAATATCCCATCTAAACCTCCTCTGATTCAGCTTGAATCTGTTTGCTCTTATCCTATCTCTTGATACTTGGGAGATGAGACCAACCCCTGCCTGACCTACTCCTTTCAGGTAGTTGCAGAGAGCAATAAGGTCCCCCCAAGTGTACTTTTCCCCATGCTAAACAACCCAGGTCCTTAAGCCATTCCTTGTAAGATTGTACTCCAGACCCTTAACCCACTTTGTTGCCACTCTCTGGACTTGTTCCAACACCTCGATGTCCTTGTAATGAGGGGCCTAAAACTGAACACAGGATTCAAGGTACAGCCTCACCATTTTTGAGTACAAAGGTATGATCATTACCCTGGTGCTGCTGGCCACACTGTTTCTGACACAAACCAATATAGCATGGCAGTCCATGTTTCATCAAGGAATGAACTAAAAATCTGAAAAGAGTATGATATTTTTACGGGATACCCAAGATAGGCATGAGCCAATGTTCTTCCTGCTGCAATTCTATTTGCCTTGATTCCATTCCCTACCAGTGAGCTCTAAGTGCAATCTGAGCTCTTCCTGGAAGCAGCTCTGCCAGCAGAGATTTTCTTCTCCACTGCATTGCAGGGTTAGGAGTCAGCAAATCTTTGGAGTGTGGTTTGGAGCCATGTGCTCCTTGTGGGCTGAGTCAACTTCTTCTGGACATGCCAGCAGACTAAGGTTGAAAACTGCCCACATATACTGTGCCTGCAATGAAGATGAAGCTATATAACTGAGGACCTTTTCAGTAGAGATCAATTTAATTCACAGACATCTTCAACTACCTTCCTGCTCCCCATGTTACCATCAAAGAACATGAGATATTCACAGGTGATGCTCTTCTCTTGAGTGGGTTTGTCTTCCTAGTATCAAAGTGTGGTTTGGATTAGATGAGACCGTAAAGGTCATCTAGCTCCAGCACCCTGCCATGGCCAGGGACACCTTCCACTAGACCAAGGTTCTTAGAGCCCCATCCAGCCTGCTCTTGAGCACTTCCAGGGATGGAACATCCACAGCTTCTCTGGGCAGCTTGTTCCTATGCCTCACCACCCTCACACTAAAGATTTTTTTCCTGTATCTATTCTAAACCTGCCCTCTTTCAGCTTAAGGCCATTCCCCCTTGTCCTATCACAACATGCCCTGTGGTAAGTCTCTCTCCGGCCTTCTCGCAAGCCCTCTTTATATGCTGCAAGGCCACAGAAGATCTCCCTTCTCTGTCTTCTCCAGGACAAACAGCCCTGACTTTCTCAGTCTATTTTCATAAGAGAGATCTTCCAGCCCTATGATCCATTCAGTGATCCCATAAATTATCCATTCTTATTGCTGGATGTATAGTCTTTGGGATTGAGGAAATTAGATCAAGGCACTGCAGTCAGAGAACTGTGCATAATCCCAATGAAAACAGTAATGGAGGATCTATACATATCTCTGAGAATTCCAGTGCTACTACAGCTGAATGTCTGTCCTATACACTAATTCATGCAGCTGTGTTTTACTGTATCTGGCCATGTAAAATGCTACCACAGTGCAACTTCAAGCAACATTTTTCATCATTGGATAGATAAGCTTTATACATGTATACATGAATCCTTGTTTTTTCCAGAGATTTTTTGGATTCCAAAATCTACCTTTCACCTTGCTACCATTAGTATTGAGGGTAAGAAAATGTAGCTTTAAACTGTTTCACTTTTATGTGTTATTTGTAATGGAAATCAATTTTTTAATTTAGCTATCTATCTTAAAAACTATCAATACAACCCCACTTTTTTTTCAATGGGGTTAAATGTCAATAATAATAATAATAATATGGATTATCTCTAAATTTATTTCTACTGTCAAAAGAAATGTGAACTTGGCTGATTTCAGATTTGATTTCTGCTCTCCATTTTTTGTCCTATAGATGCCAAAGAAACACTAATGGGGGCTGCATTAATTATTAATGATAAAAAACAATATTTTATATTTATCATTATAATAACAATAATTCATAATTATAATAATGATTTAAAAATCACAAAATAAGATCTATTATTTCTATGCCTTGTCTTATTTTTGAGTAATATAAGCCTATGTAAAAAGATGCTGGCTTTATAATCACTTAATGGGATTTCTTGAAGTTATTTCAATATATTATTTTAATGGACAAACTTAGTTCCCCAGGTAATATTGAAAACCATGTTCTAGAAAAGTACAAACTGTATATACTTTTACTGGACTTTTTTTCATTTTAGGATGAAGAAGTTTCATCAAGGAGGGAAAATTGCCCTGAAAGCACCACAGCTGCTTTGATTCTGCCAACAGACAGGTCAGCAGTTATGGTTTAGGACATCACAAAAATTCCCCATCACTTTTTCTGGTTCTATTTTATCTGCCTTGTGGAACTATCTTGCCTTTTATTTCTCTGCTGCTTTGCTGCATGAGCTATACTATGTCCTGGTTTCTCTTTCTGAGATTATGGCACTGCTGAAAAAGAGGTATAATTTTTTTAAAATTAAGGTTTAAAATGTTATTGTCTATTTTTATGACCCACATTATTTACACAGACTGTCAAAATTTCTAAACTAAAGGACCATCAATTACAGCTTGTGCAGCATCCATTTCTATTCTCTGTGGAGCAGTTAATGCCACTTGATGCCTACCTACATTTTCTTCAATCTGGGTTGCTGAAATTTCTCAAAAATAACATGTGCAGTCTTGAAGATATGTTTTTAAACTTTGTCTAATTCACCCAGGCTCCTGGTCTGAAGCAGCTCCTACCAGTTCTATTTCTGCTATATTTGTGCTACATCTCCCTTGCATTAATTTTTCAAAAGGAAGCTTTAATGTGCCTCAAAACAAAGCCAGAGTGCTCAAGGCTTTGAGTGAAAATACTTTGAACTATTTTCATAATGTCATAGCCCTTCAGTTTGCATTGTCTTTACTGGAGCTTGAAAAGCTTATGATTACATCTCATATTTAAAAAATATCATCACTCTTCTTTAAGAAAAACCCATCTTCTGCACAAAGCATTTTTAAGAAAAAAAAATACCAAAAAGCAAGTAAGGTATAAACATAAGGCTTTTTCTTCAGCTAATAGTTATGCTTCTCTCAGTATTAGTCTAGGTGGATTTGAGGAAGAGCCAGGTATTTAAACACTTTCTTCACCAAGAAGAAATCAATAACCATTCTGTCCTTGTCTCTCTAACACTGGTGATGTCGTTCTTGCAAGATTATTTCTGGATGTCATGTTTTTCCTACCACTTCTCTGGTTAGTTGTGGTTTTTTAATCTCTGCAGCAGGAGCTCTCTACAGATGTTAGGGAAACTTTTTCTCCAGATAATGATAGCTATTTCTTTATATTCTCTCATGTTTCTAGAACATGCATGTTTACAATTCTTCAACAATAAACAGGACTTAAGGTCCTGTAACTCATCACCACTGGATGCAAGCAGAGATCAGAAGGAAACCTGCAAGGTAAAAAATGCTGAAATACTATGTTACGTACTGACCAACAACGTAAAAATGTTGAGTGAATAATGGAACCATTATTTTGCTCCATTTGCTGCAAATTTCGATTTTATGATATACTGAGGTTTTCACTATCTCTCCCTCTTTCAGATCCTTCTTAGCTCTGTAAAAATTTAATTCAGGCTGACACTATTTGCTGTCATTATAGAACTGATTATATTTTGAAGAACAAACAAAATATATTAATTTGGTTCTAATCAACTCATTTTCATCTTGGGAATGTATTAAAACTGAGCTATTTTTAGTTGTTGGGAGACAAGTGTTCTGTCAGTCAGAAAAGTTCAAAGGAATGCAATCTTTCTTTTCTCAAGCAAATAAATAAAATAATTAGTTACATACACAGGGCTGACCTATCCACACTTGATAAAGTAACTGAACATATTTATTCTGCTGTTTCTCTGTTACTTGCTACTGATGCCACACAGGTGGACTCCCCTTGATATCTCATATTGTATGTAAAGCATTCCTGCAGACATTGTTGATATCTCTGAACAAGCTAATCAAGTACCAATAGAAGATTGCAGAGCTTAATATAAACAACACAATTACTTTCTAGCTTTGTATCAACACATTGCCAGTTGCAAACATATGTTTAACAAAGAAACTTCTACTTTAAAATTTAGAAGAATGTGAATATTGAGCCTCTTAACACAATCTCTGAGATTTAAAAAATAATGTGGCAATTTCTGTAGTCTTTGGACTGGCAAAAAAGTATGAATCCTGTTTTACAGAGATAGGAGGTGCATCTTTTACCCTTGCACCACACTAAAATACATGATGAAACCTTGGGAAGAACAGCCAAGTCCCAGTATCTGTCTTGATTCAATACATGCAAAAGGCAGGTCTCACTATACACATTCTGCTGGACATGGTAACTTTTAACTTTTAGAAAAAGACAAAACATCACTGAAGAGAGTTTCAAACTGAAGGAGACTCCATTGTTACTCTAGACAATGCCTTGAAGTTTAGTGTTCTAGCATAGGATTACTAGCAGTTTTAAAAATATTCGATATGATAAATAATATCATGTAAATATAGACATGATTAAAGAGACTGTGATTGCAGTAGTAAGAATGCTTTTGTGCATTAACAATTCAACAACATAAAGCTCTGTGGGGTAAATAAAAAAAGATAATTAAATTTTGATATAGTATGAATTATTTTCTCAGCTTCCTGGTGGGGCTACTGAATAATTTTCAGAATCCTGTGGCTAATACATCCTCAGTAACGTAAAGAGGATGTACAGTTGCTGTTTAAGCCAAGGGATAAATTCAGGTTTTCCTAAATTCGGGCAAAAGGCGTCATACTAAAAGCAACCACAAGATGTCAGTCTTAATGAATTACAGTAGATTATTCTGATTGGCTCCTTTCTGATAAGTAACTAGGCAGTAGAAAGCTACTGATCATGTTGAAATATTTGCGGAGAAAGTTATACAGGAGTAATCGTGCTAGTCCTAAACATATTCATGAAAATGAACGATCACATCCAAGTATAGCCCCTGTGCATATTTTTTTCTTCTAGAAGATTTAATCTTTTGCTAGGGGCTCACAGGAAGGACATAACAGGAATTTGTTCCTCCTCACTTGCACTTTTCCACACGTTTTCTCTAAGCATCTTCCATCAGACTATATAAACTTTCGGGTTTTTTTTCTATAAATCTATTTTTGTTTTCCTAATACTGTTGACCATGTTCTAATCCTACAGTTCTGAATGTAAGATAATAAGAAAGTCCAATTTCCATTTCCAGTCCAGGTTTGGAGACATCCAAATGACAGGTATTGATCATTGTTCCTGGAATACTTTACAATCCATTCCCTCCTAGTTCACCATTTGAGCCCAGACAAAGGAGCTGTGCTCTCCATTGTTGGGGGTTTTTTTGAGGGACACTATATTTATCTCTTGCTACTCACACCAGCACTTGTATTTGCTACCTGTTTGGTCACCAGTTTACTATTAGCTACTGCCAGCAGTCACAGCCTCCAATTGTTGTTTCTGCTGGCTGTTCATACTGCACTGCACTGCTCTGCTCTGATCTGCAACAAAACTGCTGTTTGCTTCTGTGCCTCTGTTCAACCCCTTATTTCTGCAGTCCATACAATTCTCCAGCTGTGCTTGAAAAGTTGAAGTGATATCCAGGATCTGTAAACAGACATTGTGGGGGAAAAAAAAAAAAAAAAAAAGAGAGAAAAAAAAAAAGGCAATTTTCCAGCAGGATCTTTCCCAGATTCTGAAAAATACACACAAAACACCAAAATATGCTTTTACCCAAATTTGCTTTCACTTCCTTTACTATGAAATCCAATGACAAGCTGCAGCATTTGCTTCCTCACCAATCACAGGCAGGTTACCCATAACACAATTAAACCCCTTACAAATCATCTTATAGCTGAAATATCCCATGGCACCACAACACTTACCAGGAAATTAAACTTCGAATCTTTGGTTCCTTCACTGGCTCACTGCAGACAGACCATCTTATGGGATCCTCACAAAGGCTGTCAGCCTCCCCTGCATCTCACACCTCCAGCCCTACAAACCACATAACTGAAATTCACTGACTCTTGGCATTCAGCTATTAACAGAAAGCAATTTTACTAAAGTTACATTATTAAAATTTAATTCACCTTCTGTATCTTCAGGTTTCATAATGCACTGTTTGAGGATTGCAAGTCTCCCTTGGGGCATTTACTTCTGCTTTCTGACAAGAACAGGAATCCTAATATGCAGATTAAAGGTGCTGTGTGGTTTGGCTCTGGTTTTCTCAGTGGTGAGAAGATGACAGAGAACAGAGACACCACTCTGCAACTGCCTAATACTGATCCCAAAACAGGGACATACCAAATGTACTCATACAGAGCAAGAAGGGAGATGATGCACTCATGTGGAGCCTCCAGTAGTCTGAACCTGCATCCCATGGCTGAAAGGCTCCTGCCATCTGGGACAAGCTGCAAATGTAGGTTATTTGTGTGCCTGGTTGAAAGATGGTTCATGTTCTGCTGAGATCTGTTCTGTGCTTTGTAAAATGAATGGGCTGTAGTAGGATGTTTCAAAATTTAGGAGGGAAAATGTTTTAGGATGTTAAAGCTTTTTCCTTATACATAATTTATTATAACGGTATCCTTTATTTACAATAATCCTTTGCAAATAGTAAAAGTAAAAAGGTAAAGAATGAAAACCTGTTTTTTTTCTTATTTCTCTCAACTTCTGTCCTGTAATTTGTCTGGAATCTTGTCTGGTTTTTGGTACATAATCAGTTCATTCCTGTGTACTTTCTGTTCTGGAAAGCAGCTAGACATATTGGCCACTAACACAGTCACAAGGGATTCAGAATCATGGACTCAGGAGTTAACTTACATTGATTTAGTGCTCATAAATTATTTTATAATGAGTACTGCTAGAGCAATGCAAAATGTCAGCAAGACAATGAAATTTCAGAACTTATTTAAAAATATATCTGACATAGATAATTTCTGCAGGAAGTCCAATGCTTGCAACAGAAAAAAATCAATTTTCAGATTAGTCAGATAATAATATTTATATTTTTCAATACCTATAAACACACTCTATTAGAATTTGTAATTTAAAGAACTTGTTCATGTCACAAGACTAAGCAGTGTAGCACCCCAGCTCTTACACTAGAAGCTCATGAAACACTCGGTTTCATGGGTATCTTTACAGTAGTCAGTAAAACCCAAGCTCAAGTTTCATTGAAGAGATACTAGAGCTACTGTATTCCATTAAAAGAGAGTTTTCTTTCCTTGCCTGATGCTTAATCGGTTTCTTAAATGTTATTCTCTTGCTCACTCTTCTCAGTATTTGCTCTTGTAGTTTTACCATTTTAAAACAAAATTATTGCTGGTTCCAGCTGGGGCAGAGTTAATTTTCTTCACTGTGGCTCTTATGGGGCTGTGTTTTGGATTTGTGCTGAAAACAGGGTTGATAATACAGAAATGTTCCTGTTATTGCTGTGCTTGCATAGAGCCAAGTCATTTTCTGTTCTCCATACTGCCACACTGGAAAGGAAGTTGGAATGCATGGGAGACTGGGAGGAGACACAGCCAGGACAGGTGACCCAAAGTAACCAAAGAGATATTCCAGACCATATTGACATCATGCTTAGTAAATACAGTGGAAGGAAAAAGGAGGAAGGGGAAATTTGAAGATATGGCATTTGTGTTCCCAAATCACTGTTAGGCAAGATAGAGCCTTGCTCTTCTGGAAATGGTTGAACATACCTACCCATGGGAAGCAGTGAAATAGTTCCCTATTTTTCTTCACTAGTGTGCTTGGCTTTTGCTTTCCCTATTACATTGTCTTTATCTCAACCCATGAGTTCTCTGGCTTTTACCCTTCAGATTCTCTGCTTGATCTCTCTGGTGGGGGAGTGAGAGAGTGGCTGTGTGGGTCTTGATTGCTGGCTGGGGTTAAACCACGTCTGTTCTAGTTTGGCACCCAATGTGGGGTTCAAAGACTTTGAGATAATGATAGATTTGAGTGGGATGTGGCACACTGAATTTACATCTGACAGTGCTGTTTAGCTAGTAATGGGGCTTCCATGGGGCTTCCCTGCCTGACTGTATTCTGCTGATTATTGGCTGCTTTTCACTTTTGCTGCTGCTGCTGTACTGCTTATCACCTCACTCTGTTGTGCCTGGGAACATTTTGATAACAGCCATGGCCATGTGCCTGGGCTGGCAGGTGGCCAGGCATTGCTGCTATGTTCTGTGCTGCTCTACAGGACAGGCTGGAACTCCACTGTGAACTTGAGTTGAAGGGACTGCGATGGGTGAGTGAGTCCACAAGAGAGCAGAGATACGCATGTAGTCCATGAAGGACCCCATGCTGGAGCAGGTGGATGCCTGAAGGAGGATGTGACATGACCCTGTGAGAAGCCCATGCTGGAGCAGGTTTGCTGGTAGAACTTGTGGTCCCAGAGGGGGCCAGGGGTGGAGATTGCAATGAATGTGCCTTTAAACTGTTGTAAGCTATGATTTAAGTTGTATGTTTCAGGAATTACTGGAACAGAAACCACCCAAACTAATGGAGGAGAAACCTTACAAGAAGCAGTTGCAGTGGAGCAGTGACCTGACTTGAGCTGGCCTTGGTGCCCAGTAACTCCCCATATAAACCTCCTCTCCTGACCTGAGTGACTATAACAGATGGAGCACAAAGTCACAGACTGCATAAATTCAACAGACATTTTATGGACATTGTGTGGACATTTTGCAGGGGTGGTCCATAGGCTAAGGGAACAATATCTGTGTGTATCAAAGATTTGGAAGGGAGTGGTGGTTAATGAGGTTGTATTGAATAGTGTGGGATCTGAGCATGATGTAAATTGTATGGAATATGTGGGTTTCAGCACAAGTAGAGTTAATTTTCTTCATAGCTGCTGGTATGGGGCTGTGTTTGGGATTTATGCTGACACAGGGCTGATAACACAGAGATGTTTTTGTTATTGCTGAGCAGCGTTTGAAAAGAACCAAGGCCTTTTCTGTTTTCCATGCTGTCATGCTAGAAAGGAAGTTGGGGGATGCATTGAAGATTGGGAGGAGACACAGCCAGGACAGGTGACCCAAAGTGACCAAAGGGATATTCCAGACCATATGACATCATGCTTAGTATATAAAGTGGAAGGAAGAAAGGGGAAGTGGCGGAGGACATTTAGAGTGGCGGCATTTTTATCTTCCTAAGTCACTGTTACACATGATGGGGCCCTGCTCTTCTGGAAATGGCTGAATATCTGCCTGCCCATGAGTAGTAATGAATTAGTTCCTTTCTTTTCTTTGCTTGTGTGCTTGGCTTTTGCTTTCCTTATTAAACAGTCTTCATCTCAACCCCCAAATTATCTGGCTTTAGCCCTTCCAATTCTCTCCCCAATCTCAATGGTGGGAGAGTGAGCAAGTGGCTGTGTGGGGCTTGATTCCTGGCTGGGATTAAAACATGACAGTCATAGATGGATCCTTATTTCAATGTCAGTTTTAACCACTGACAGTGATGATGATAGATGAGGTATACCTTCCCCCATGGCAAGACACTAATTCAGAATGCATTTCCTGCTCTGCATTCCTAAGACTGCCCATCACATTCCTTATCTTCTACTCTGCTGCTTTCATTTTAAAAGCTTGCCCACCCATTACCACTATGGTCCTCCAGCTACTCTGCATCAGCTGTCACTGTATCTTGGGACCTCCCAAACATACACAGGCAGAAAACAAACCAGTGCAGACCTGATGAGTGTTACCAGTCTTTTGTCTCATCTTTCTCCTTGCACTAGAGCACTTTCCAGAGGGCAGGATGGGGACAAGGACTGTGCCTGAAGAGCCAGCCAAGCAAATAGGAATGTTGTGTACCATAAGATAAGGTGTCTTTTTAAAAGCCTGTGGCAAGGCTATGGAAGGATAGGACTGGGAGTGTTATCCTGGGTTTAGCTTCCAAAAATATATTAAAAAGATGATTTTCCAGATTTCTTTTTGTGTGTCTGTATTTTCCTGTACTGCATGAAACCCATATTTGAGTATTGAAATTTCCAGACCTCTCAGCATCTTTGTCACTCACCTTTTTTCTCCCTGAATTTGGACATATGGCAAGGTTCCTGTGCAACAAGGGACCTGCTGAGGGACACCCCTGCTGTCACTGGAGAGTCTGTTTTACAGCACATACCTCTGGGCGCTCCTGAGCCTTGTGGCCTCCCTTGTCCTCCCTGCCACATGGAACTGGTCACTTGGGTTTGCAGCTGCACCTGGCCTATGGGATTTTGGATCCAGAAAAGATACGCAGTTTAGTTTGGGGATATATCTTGTAGGTAGCTCTTTGTTTGGTACCACAGCTTGGGAACATGGGCCAGGAGATAGTTAAACAAATGTCAGTTTTAAAGGATGATTTGACATATCCATATTTGAAAGGGAAAGTCATTCCTGCTCTGTTACTTTCAAAGCATCTGACAAACTTTAAGCACACTAGAACACAAGTATATAACAATAATAAATAGCAAGACTATTATTTTTTCTTATAGTATTTTTTCTTTCTTATAAAATGTATTATTTTTCAGGTAAGTGTGTCATTGGGTTGTGCCTGTTGCCAAAGAATTCAACTCTATAATTGAAAGCAACTTTGTAAGTGAAGAGTTAATCATCTAAGGCATACAGTCGGGAAAAATAACTGCACAGAATAGCCAGTCTTGTCACACTTACTTATATCATCATCTGCATAACTTCCTTGGAGCAAGAAGAGGGTGTGAAGCCTGGGAAGAAAGGAAGGGATATGCAGGACAAGAAGCAGAATGGTTTACATCATTCTGAGCTATTATCTTAGGCTGTTACTCACTTCCCTCCCTGAGCTCTTTGGGACCACCTCAGAGAAATCAGTGAGATGAATTGTCTATTTCATATGCTTTGGACAAACCCTCCATAATTATATCTCAGCTTTTATTAAGACAATCTATGTATAAAAGGATTAATTTATGGAAAATGAAGCCATGATAAAAACAGCTATTACAAAGTGCTAGAAGACATAGCCATAGCCAAAAAGTGGCACACAAGCCACTGACTGTTGGGTGAAGTTTACTGGTACATTGTTTCTTTGTAACTTGAGTTACAGAAGCGAGGGAAAGTGACACCCTCCAGCATTCTGCTGACTGTAACATGCGTGGGGTGCCAGAGAGGGCATCTGGCAGCACAGAGCAAAGACACGGTACTCATAGTGTTGGCAGCCATGTGGGACAAGCAGACAGGAATGCACAGGAAACGGCAGCAGCAGGGAGATAAGTACTACAGAGGAGTTTAATTTATTGTCAGCATCTTCCAGGGGCTGGAACAAGTTTCCCATGAACAATGCTCTACTAGCAGAGCCCTGTGTTCAGGCCACCCATCCTGGATTAATTGTAGAGCTGCATGAAGCACCAAGATCATATGCTGTGGAGCTCACCCAGACATACAAAGCAGAAAACTAGAATTTTAAAACTTTCATGTTCATATGCAAGGATATTTAGGTCATGAGGTCAAGAGACTTATGAGCTGTCACATAGAAGTTGCTAAGACAGCCTAGCACCCACAGACTATGCTTGGCTTCTACCTCCCTTGGCAAGATTCACAGCTGACACAACTTAAATTAGGGTGTTCCAGAATGACATGCCAGATCTCACATTAATGATATACTGTATTACCTACACATAAAAATATAGAATATGACAGACCACTGCGATGTTTCCAGTTCCTGCAGTGACCTAGTTTTTGGCTATTCATAAAAGCAGACAATAGCTATTTTAACCTGAAACTTTGACTTTTGTACTGCATCTAAATAATTAATCAGAGAAAAAAATTATTTTCTAAACATATTCATCTACAAATTACACACAGCTATATATATCCAAGAGAAATACCATATTTGTCTCTGTCTTTCTAAAAAATACCATCAATAAGACTGGAACAGGGGTTGAAAAATATTTTTGGCCAGTTTTCTAGATATAGCTAGGGCATCAGATTCCTTGTGAATAAGAGAATCAAAATCTAACCATGAAGGAATTAATATTGGTCTAATTACATACAAATTATACCCTTATGTAATATTTAAATAAAATTTTAGGGAGGTATCTATCCCCATGCAAAGCCTGATTTATATATGGGTATGTATGCTAAATATTATTTAACCTGCTGTTAAGCAAATCTGATTTCTGGAATATGCTAACTCTGCAGAACTTGTGTGCTCCAAAGGTTTAATGTTTATATATGATTTATATAAATAAATCATTTATATATGTGTATGTATGCTAAATATTATTTATTTATATATGGGTATGTATATTTATATACATATATATGGGTATGTATGCTAAATATTATTTAACCTGCTGTTAAGCAAATCTGATTTCTGGAATATGCTAACTCTGCAGAACTTGTGTGCTCCAAAGGTTTAATGTCCGTATCTAATCCTGATTATTCCTAATCTTAAATCAGAGAAAATCCTCTACTCCCCTCTGCAACACCTGATCTTGATTCCTGGATTATCTTATAAATACTTAATTGCTTATTAACATGAATAATCTCCTTTTTAAAATATATATTCTACATAAATAGGACCTCAGCACTGCTCACTCCTAAGCATCATTCTCTTATGCTATTATTTCTGCTAGGTATTCTAGGCATACTGTAGAAGAAAAGAGCTGGACTCATCTGATTTTTGAACACTTTTCTTCTGCTCCAAATACAGCACAAATGCACGGGGAAGCCACGTCAGAGATTTGAGAGGACTTGCACCCACTCAGCACGTACACCACAGCGCCAATCTTATCCACCCTGTGCTTCTTTCTCTACAAGTAAATCTGTTGCTGATCATTGGGACTGAAATGTCTGTACTGCTAAATTGTTAAAAGAGTCCCTGGAAAAGTTTCACCCAGGCACACCTCTCCCAAGCAATTCCCAGTCATAGCTAAGGAACTGTCCAAGGCCAGGAACCATTTCCAATAGGGCATGCATATGGCCACCCTCATTTAGAAACAAGGGCCATTACTGGCTGCTGTGTCAGTTAACTGGTTTGTTAATTAATTGACTGGTAAGACAATTCCTTCATGGATTAAATGTGTGTTCATTTTATTTTGAAGAGCAGATGTTCCATGCTAGGTGTGGTAGAAGGAACATCAAGCCTCCCACAAGATGTTACCTCCATGCAGGCATCATCTCTTTTGTTGTATTCACATGGAAGAATGATCCGTCTTCCTTGGTAAATCAATGGAGAATAAAGAACAAATAGAAAATGCCATTGCACCACTGAACAATGTAGGCAGTTCTGCCTCTTCACCCACCTGAGAAAGAGTGAAAAAATATGTCACAGACAGTCATAGTTACGAAACTGCTCCTATCTGAGGAGTTTCTAAACACCCAAAGGCAGAGTTGGTGGTGAGGAAGAACATATAATAGATCTCTGTAAAGTCAGGAATAGCACAGAAAAAGTGCACACCAAGTGATTATGACCATCAGTCAAATTTCCAGGCATTTTCAATATAAACAAGAGGAAGGATTGCTGGAGACAGCACAAAGAAACCAGAACTGATTGACAGAGGACACTGTACTAACACAAAGTATAAATTAGTTAGAAGAGCAGCTAAACAAGTTCCTAGGAAAAAAAGTTCACCGAAGGCTGTTAAACACCAAGTCCTAGATACAACTTTGTCTCTAAAATGCCAGGAGACCAGGAGAATATACCAAGCATCACTATATGTTTTACATTCAGTTTAGCAAATCACACTGATCATTGCTTGAGGCTGGGATGCTGGGCTTTGCATTCAAATTACTAAAATATTTCTTTTTTTTTTTTGGTCCAGTCTATAATATAATCATCCTAATTAATTAATGAACTAGAGTTTAAGCATTAATGAAAACCCAAACTGGTCTTATCTAAAAAAATTTTTGGTTTGTATCTTTGGCCTATTTAAATTGAAATTAAATGGTAGCAGCAACTCCTCAGATACTGGTCTGCCAGATATCCAAGATGTGCAATTAAACACATGCTAGGGATAGTTTAAACAACAAAGTGTCCATTTTCATTACTGTAGCTCAGAGCTGGATTAACTTTGGAGTTACAAAAATAGCTTCAGCGGCTGTGCAAGGTGAGTTTTGACTCTGGAGATTAGTGTGTCACAGGAAGTAGAAGTACTCTAACAAAGTCTACTCACAACCACATCTCAGAAATTAATGAAGTCAGGCCAACTAAGCTCATGAGTCTCTTCAGTAACAACACTAAAAAAGGTTGACATTATATAGCTCTGGACCAAATTTCTGCTGAATGAGACCCTTAATAAATGAATTATGGGAAAATAGGCATCAATATAGCAGGATCTAGTACAGAAAGTCACACAAATTTTACTTAATATCCTGGCAGATCTTTAAGTTGAGCTGTGAGAAAAAAAAAGTCCTTTTTTTTCTATCTGTTCATCATCTTCTTTTTCCTTCATATTTTTCCTTCCTTCCTTCAAACTCTGGCAAAGTAGCTATGTTTTTGAGCCTGACAAGAAAACACTACACTATGAAAAGCTATACAGGTGAAAGGCATGGATTTTAGCTTCTTAACCTCCTAAGAAGATGCCAAAAGAGCTTGTGCAGGTCTGTATTTTTTAGGTATTTTTGTCCCTGTAGGATATAAGTTTAAATTAATACTGCTGTCAGGACAACCATGGACTTAGTTAAAGGTCTACACCAGCTCTTGTTCAGCTAGGACTTATGGCCTCAACTTTCTCTTGAAAAAAAAAGTACAATTACTGATGCCTCAGCCCACAGTGGAGCATCCTGGTATATTGCATTACAATGTATATTAGTAGAAGATACCTCGATGGGAAAAGTAATCTCATTAAAGGAAAAAAATAGCATCTTAAATATGCTCCTATGAAATTTTGATTTCCAAATATCTCATTAAATCTGTCCTTAGAATGCTGGAAACTACTTCTACATTTCCATCCATGTATTACATCCTTGAGCTCATTTATATATTAATGCCTTATATAATCATATTAGAAATGTATGTGTGTGCTAAATGATATGCCCACTGATGCTGAGGACAATGCAATTTACCATCAGTGAGGTGGAAATACTGGCTGATTCGGAGATCAATGGAAAGCAGTGCAACTGGCATCACTGCCTGCGAGGAAAACTAACAGAGATACAAAAGGGCAGCAAGACAAGCACTGTCTTGCAAATGTGCAGGCTTCTGAGCATATTGCCTTGACATCCTAAAGACCTTGAATTTTCAATTCCTTTGCATCTCCCTTGAGCACATGCTGTTTCCTTCTCCATTCATGGTCCATGATGCATAAATCAGTAGCCATCACTACAGGCTTGTGATGAACTCAATGGCACAGCTGAATCCTCCCAAACACACGGTCAGGAAAGAGCTGTCTGTGAATGGCGTTTCATGTCTTTTTTGTACCTCAAAGACCAAGGTAAGAAGCCTTCCAAGTGGTGCCTTGTAGATATATGAGTTTCTTGGTGGGGGCTTGAGGTGAAGCAAATTCAGCTGAGGAAGAAAACTCACCCTATTCTTGGTATATAAGACAGGCTTTTTAACACTTTCCCATGTAACTTCAGCTAGTAAATAGGTTTAAGTGCAGAGATAATAACACGGGTTGATTTTTTTTTTTTTCCCTTTTCTGGCTGATCTTTTTTAACTTGCTTTTCATCCAGTTCCATTAACAGAAGTTTAACTGACCAACTGCACAAGCCTAGTTTCCAGTGTAATGCAGGGAAAGATGCAAGCAAAAACTTGCTAGTTTTGATGCTGTGAATTTGAAAGTGACATTCCATACCAAATGAAAAAAAATCAGTAAATTTCACCATACCTCCAACCTTCTCTTCTGAAGTTCAAAAGAATTTTGAAGAGGGGTTTTTTGTTTGGTTTTTTTTTTTTTTTTTTTTGTGATGGGAAGCTGATGACTAGTTCCAAGAGTATGCAAAAATGTAATACTGTAGAAAGGATGGGAAAGCAATTTCAGTTATAACATAAATTGTTGGTCACAATCACAATCAATTCCTTTCCTGTCGACATTGACAATTTGGTAGTTGGAAAGCCTAATTTCTGTAGCATTTTATGGATAGGTGAAACAGCAGGACAAAAATTTTTTTTTAAGAAAAAACTATTTAAATTCATTTTGATCAGTGTAATAAATGAACGCTGTCTTTAGGGAGAAGGGCTGATGGCATTTTTTACTCCAGATCATCCTCTTCTCTGGAAGCTTGTTCTATCTGTCTTACCTTCAGAAAGAGAGTCCCCAGCCCTTCCTTAGTCACTTCAGCTGTGCACTAAATTGTCCAAGGATTCAGATGTGATGGTACTCTAAAAGTCAGGGCAGAATCTTCAATGTAGGTCACATTTGCTACATGAAGTCAGCAGAACAATGGCACTTTGCTCCATGAATGTTTGCCTCTAACTACTTTGTTGTCTTTCTTACATATATTAAATGTGTATGTCCCAAGTTTCATTTACTTCAGGCTCTTACAATTTTGTTTGAGGCTCCAAAAGAACAGGAGAATTGTTCTGCTGCTAGATCTCTCCTGGTTAGATAAAATTCTTTGGACAAAATAAGTTTATTAGCAGCCTCTATGTAGTTTGCATATCACTTACATAGTGGCCTGCTGGTTTTTCAAAGAACAGATTTATTTCCTTAGTACCAGTGCAAGTTGGCAGAAGGAGTGTCCAAGTTCATTTAAAACAAAGTATAAGTAGGAAAGAGATAAAAGATTATTTAATTTCTTTGAGTATATTGAAGGATAGCTCTTCACTTGCCTTGCTGAGTCTTGGGGTAGACATTTCAGAAGGTGGAGAAAATAGCAGCATTGTTCAATGGAGTCCCTCAAGAGAAGGGACAATAAGCTTTATACAAAATTTATACAAAACTATGTCAGGAGTGCCTTGGAATGGGGGAGCAAAGAGAAACGAAAGAGCAGCTTCATTTATAGGATTTTTATTTGCTCCCAGTCTACTTTCTTCTGTGTCAGCAGGGATTCAGCAGGAGCATTCATGCAGGAGAGTGCAGGTGACAGGACAGCCAGCTCTGGGAGGGGGCAGTGCTGCCACATCTGCAAACAGCATTCCACATACCACTTCCCACTGAACTCAATTTGTGGTGATGAAGTAATTTGTTAGCAAGATGTCAGTTCCTGTCTATAATCAGTCTATTTGTTGAAATCATTAAAACCAAACAAAACCACTACTTTGTGATTCTTCCTGTACTCTTCCTTGCACTTATTAAAAGCTCGCAATTGCCCAGCTATTCCATTATCATTTTTCAAGTAGGTTCTTTATATTTCTTCTGTAATGCCTGCAGAAAATATGACAACAGTTAGATTACTGATATGCTGTAACTACTGTTAACTCATTGACTTCTGATACCTTCTTATCAGTCTTCATTCTTATTTTGAATTGCAAGCTCTTTACTGAAGACTTTTTCCTTGCTACTTGCATGAATGTCAGGTAAGATTAAAAAGCAAACAAGAAAAAGAATTCACCCCACATAATCTAATTCACCTATTCTCTGCTTGCTTCGCTCACTTTTTAAACTCTAAGTGCCTTTTAGTAAATAAAAGTTGTATACTTGCATGGCTGCAGTTCAGCTTTCTCAGACAGAGCCTGGAGGGTCCTTTGAAATTCCCTTCTGTTTTTAAGTCTCTTTTTTTTTATTTTCTGACCATAGAGATAATGAAGGGGTAAATGCTTTATTGCCTCCTTTCCTCATTCTTACTATTTACTCCCTCAAAGTTGCTGACTGATTATTCAACAAAAAAAAAAAAAAAGAAAAAAAAAAGAAAAAATGTAATCTTTTTTTACTTCAGACTTCCAGCTGTGTTAGCTTATATGTTTATTTGCATGTTCCCAGGTCTGGCTAAACACAATAGGATGGTTCTACAGAGCTGAATGAGGCTTGTCTCTCCTTATTAAGTGTCAGTTTATAGTTGAATGGCTCAGGGATTTTTAAGGAGAATTAGTTATCCAAACCCAGAGAAGGCTATAATGAAGGCTACAAGGAAGTGTTCTGTAACTATATCTGTATATCTATATCTGTATCTATATCTATTTATAATAGGGAGTTACAGAAAATTCCTTGCTGTGGTTTCATTCCATTTAATTTTCCTCTAAGTATTCCACTATTAACTTTTAAGTAACATATGTTGCATGTCACCAAGCTGAAGTGCAGGAATCCCATTTGTCACCTATATTAAGTAAAGGGAGACAGTGGTCTAGGCTTTCTGACTCTTCCCCAGATTGGTAGTTAATTTTTTAGAAAGGCAGTGAGAGTTGTGGTTAACAAATTTTATGGCAAATTCTTTTCTCTAAAGGCTTTCATTAAGAGATGTTTTCATTCTTGTGCTGTAAAAACAGAAAATGAGGGAATCTTATTCCCATCAGAGAAAGAATTTTTAGCAGGCAGATTAGATTTATCAAATTTCAGTGCACAAATTAGTCTTAATTTCTATATCCTTAATGTAAGGTTAATATTTTTGTAAGTACCAAAAATAACTCACTGGAAGTATGCTAACTGACAAGTAGCAGTGATACGCTGCATAACACGTACAATTAGGAGAGCGCTGATCTTACCTGATTATATCCTTTGACCAGTAACCAAAAAATAGAAAAACATTTCTTAGCCCATCAAAAAATTCTTCAGTCATTCAAAGACTCTTGATTACTGTCATGAAACACTCTAAATGAACACTTATTTGAGATGAGCTTAGGGTAATGAATTTACCTACTTTTAGTAAGTAAATATATATGCATCTATTATATTACATTTAATCTATAATTTTGGAATACCTTCCTTTTTTTCATAATTACATTTTACTTCAAAACTAGTTGAATATTTGCCCCAATTTCCTTGACGTGGTATATTTATTTCACATAATTACAGTGGTGTTCCTTCCTGTTCTAGTAAGACATCTTGTATTTTATATGTTTGTGTTAAGTATATTGTAAATTTTGCAATTATTTACATCTATATTATATGATTATGGGGATTTACCTCAAATCAGATCATAATCTGAGAGTATCTCAACTAGCTACTCTCTGTTGACTTAGTGAATCTGTTGACTTGTAGAAGTTACAACAAAATATGTAAACATGGGTACACACTTTTTTTTTTTAACTGAGAGGTGATGAAACCTGCGGATACTTGTGCTTATTTTTTCAGCTTAGATCTGTGATTCCCTATGACTTAATGCAAATCTTCCTTAAATGTAAAATTATACACATGACATTCTCAGATGTTTTCTCAGAGAAGCTTTCAAAGCTGATATTTTATTTACTCAGATCTCTATGTTCTATAGTAAATCTTTAAAAGTTCCGTTGTTTCAGCTTTTGCTAATGGCCTAATTAACCTCTGTTTGTATAATCAAATCCAATTTACTTAAATGTTTAAGATTTTACTTTATAAGAAAAACAGTCTAATGAATAGGCTACTAAGCTGAAATTGAATGATGGCAGCTTGCTTTTCAACTCAATCATATAGCCATCAGCAATAACAAGAAAATAAATTATTTTAGTCTATGTTTCCTATCTGTAAAATTAGGAGAACACTTCTATTTCTTTCATGGTTGTCAAAAGAAATAAAATTCATTCATGGCTATGAGGCCTTCAGATACTGAGGGATATGATGATATGATGAAAAACATACAGATGCACATACAGTAGTAAACTAAACAGTGACAGAAGATAAGTCTGAACACAGGAACTTACTCATCTGCATAAACACTGAACCAATTAGGTATTTTTTTCTCAGCAATGTAGGGCACTACTCACAAGTTAGAAAGAGGAGGTACCATTTCCCATTATGAGGTTGTACCTGGCCACTATTTGAAATTTAGAGTATTTAATAATACAGACCTTGGCTTACAGACCCCAAGTCAACAGGCAGAGAAAGAGGCAGAGAAAGACATGGAGCCAATTAGTCCTTAGACACACTTTCTTTGTGCCCATAGCTGATGAGTGCATTTCCTGGTGATAAAATCAGACCTGGATACCACAATATACAGTGCATTACTGTTTTCTGTGAGCAGATTTGAGGAAGGAAACATTTCCCATTCCACAACAATCACTTTTTGGAAAACTCTCTGGTCTGCACATTGCAGATGCTCAGAAAACAAAGGATTTTCCAATTTTCCTTTATTTTTTTAACTGAGAGACAGGGAACAAGATGCCACACTGGTTACCTCTGCTTGCAAAAATACATTTAAGAGACCTGTCTAAAGCCATTGTCTGGATTCAGCAGGCAATTTATTTCTTTGTTGACCAGCTCCAATTTGCATAATGCACTTATCCCACTTATTCCACCGTAACGAATTCTACTTGTAATTACCCAAGTATTTGACCAGGTGAGTTTACGTCCTACGTTAAGAGCTACAGGTTTTTTTAATGTCCTTAATTTTGACACGGCCTTACTTGAGCACTGAACATGCAAGCTGTTACACCCAAGTGAGCCCAGCAGCTCTGTACAGCTCCAGCTGAATTAGAGATATAGATTTCACCTAGGTTAGCATTTTTTACCGTAACTAATGTGATATCTTTTACATGGCTTGCCTTATTTCACAGGTCACAGAATCAAAGAGTCACTGAGAAAGGAACCTCTGGAGATCTTCCAGTCTTCCTCTGCTCAAAATAAGGTTGCCTACAGCAGGGTGTTCAGGACTGGATCCAGTCAAAATTTAATTATCTTTAAGGATGGAAATTCCACAACCTCTCTGCACAATGTATGTCAGCATTTGAACATCCTCAAAGTATGTTTAAATTGAATTTGCAATATTTCCACTTGTATCTATTGCCTCTTGTGCTTTCACTGAGCATCACGGAGAAGAACTTGGCTCTGTCTTCTCTCCTTCTCCCATTAGGTATTTGTTATACTCATTGATCAGGTTCCCCCTGAGTCTTCTGTTCTTCTGGCTAAACAGTTCCAGCTCTCTCAGCCTCTTCTCACGTGGCAGATGCTCTAATCCCTTAATAATCTATGTGTCCCATTGCAGGACTCACTCCAGCTTATCTTTCCTGTTCAGTTTGATTTGATGTCAACCAGAACCCCCATCTCATTCACTGCCATGATGCTTTCCAGCTAGGCAGCCTCCAACATTTCTACGCTGGTGCATAGAATTGTTCTTTCCTAGGTGCAAAACTTGTCTCTTCTTCTGGTTGAACTTAGGGGACACCTCTCAAACCATTGCTCCAGCCCATCCAGGTCCCACTGAATGGCACCGTGACTGTCTGATCTATCAATCACTCCTTGCAGTTTTGCACTTCAGCAGGGAAAATGCTTTTATAACTCATTTATGAAATTAATCTTTAAAAAGCCTCTCATTTCTCTAAGACACTTGTTAGTCTTTGTGCATGTTCTTTCTGGGATTTTGCTCATAGAAAGTGTGGAGTAACTCAACTCTCTCCCTGCAAAAATCCACATCAAAGCTAACACTACTTTTAAAGAGAAAAGGGATACACTCCTAGCATGGACTGTTCTTCAAACAAGACTGTTGCAAGCATAAAATGCCATCAAGGGTTTTCCATTGCCCAGGAAAGCTAAGTGATGCAAGGAAATAAAATTTTTGTCTTAGTAAATGCCCTTTCAAAAGTTAAACTGAATCTTTAAATAGGGTCTTGCAGGTTCAAAGAAACTTGGTAGAGACCAAGACTTTGGAAGAGGTATTTGTAGTGGTTTTTAGTTTTTTTCTAGAAATGATCAATGTTTGAAGAGAAGCTGGAAAAGACAAAACTCTTTATTTCTGTATATGGCAGGTTCTGAAACAATGAAGGACTTTGGTATGTTTGAAAGGGTAAGAAGAGTACTGCAAGCTCTAAACCAGGTCATATATTTTAAATATGCAGTTAGTCCAGATGAGTGTCACTTAATTTCAGAGGATTGTCAGTTTATAACCTTTTATTAGTGTAACCCCTGATTATGCAAGGCAAAAACCAAAACAAATACAAACCATGCGTATGGCGACAAGTATCTTCTCCTTTTTCCAAGAATGTCTTATCCACTTCTTGCTTTGTGTGTTGTGACTGGAGAGTTTATCAGTCCAGTTTTCTTCTCTCTTGTGAATGCTTTAACCCTTTGTTATGGCTTGTTTGTTAGCTTTTCTTCTTTCTTCTGAAGAAAGAAAGCTTGATAGATTTTGCTAATGATCATGCCCTCTACACTAACTATAAAACACATATAATTAATGATGGAAGCAAAAGGTTAAGTAAACAAAACATCATGACAATTGAGGCTGATTTCATTAGACAGCATTGGTATGTTATTGTTCCCAATGCAAAAATCTAGGTTTAAAGACAATGCAATCATTAAACTGGGCCACAGAAAATGATCATTCATCTGTTTCTGTTGGGTCACCTGCAACTCTTACTTTAATTAGGGTCACAAGAAGACACTGCTTACAAACAACCTGAAAATAATATATGAATATGCTTTCATCAAAATGACTCACATTTTGATTCTTCCACATTTACTCATTGGGTAAAATTTCCCAGTATGAAAAATCAATCTTATATGTAAGGAAATTCTTCCCCCTGATTTGTGTCACTTCCATTTTCATCTCTTGGTAGTAAGAGAGGAACGGGACACTTGGATCCATGAAAAAATAATGAGCTAGGATTAGGAAAGGGATACTTTAATAACACATGAAAACTGAAGCATAGTACTTAAAGCAACACACAAAAATGGCAACTTTCAGCTCCCTATATTAAGGATACGTTGATGAAGTACAAATAAACTGCTTGGGAAAAGGACGGTATTTAAAACTAGAAGGTACATGCTTGGCTTCTTAATTGATCTATATAAATTGTAACACTGGAAGTCCAGAATAATTTCTTTGATACCTCCAGCGCCTGCCATGGAGTTTTTTTTACCAAGGAATTTAGCCAAAATCACTAAGCCTAATAATTTCAGAGTCTCAGCCAGCTTATGCTGTGTTCTGTTCCTGAGAGAGAAAAATGTCAGACACCTAGGTGTTTTTAATATAGTCACAGTTCATCACTGAACTTTTCATCTGCTGAGTGTCAGTCCTGCCTTCCTTCTTCCTCCATGTCCACCTAGCTCTGGCATGGAGCCTTCTCTTCAGTAGCTTCATTAACCAGCCAAATATTACTGCTACTCACATAGTTGGTCCTTCAGTGACAGACAAATTTTTGACGCTCCAGTTTCTCTGCCCTCCTTTTCATCATCAGTATTTCTTCCTTGATTGCATGGAGAATCTTTGCTGCCATTCTGTAGCTAACAAATTTGTTCCCTTTATTTTGATCTTCAGACATGCCTTTGTTATTTATACTGCAGAATCTGTTGGAAAAAGCTGTGAGATCTTTCTGTTTCCACAGAAAGCTGATTCTCCACTTCTTAGCTCAGCTCTTACTTTGGCCAAGGAGCCCTTGTTTTTCTCTGCAATTTTTATTTCTGTCTGTTATCTGTCACACTTTTTTTTGCTTTTCTTGCTTTTTTTTACAAGAATAAATAAGTAGGATTTGTGAGGATTTCCCTTCAATGCTTTCTTCCTCACTCACATTTTAACTTGGATTCTGCCTAATTTAAATTTTCCAAATTTCTTCTGATAGCAAGTACAATGGAACTTAAACTATATTGACTTTAAGCAGAAAGAAACTTCAAAATTTATTTAAAAGTCATGCTTTTATTTCCATTGTCTTTTTATTTATTTATTGAAAAGGGTATGGGAAATATGAAGAAAGACTCTCCTGTATCAAAGCAGTCTCCATTTGAATCAGTGTCACTTTCAATCAGTTCAGCCTTTAGCAATGTGGTTTATTTCTGCAATTAACCTATAGGTGAATTCTGATTGACTGAAACTGAAGTGGCAGAGGTAAGCCAGGAGTGAAACAAAGTCTTTTGAGACAATATTTTTAAATAGTTTAAGCCTTGCTTATCAATTAATGTTTCATTCTTAAAATTCATGAGTAACAATAAGAACAATGCTGCAAATGAAGGCTGGGACATTATTATTCTAGTTGCATATTATTCTAGTCCAGAGGAAATGTAGAGAAGTTCTTTCTAAATCATGTTAACTTCTCTGCTTGGTTTTTCAATATTCAGTAGAATAGGGAAATACTGACCTAACTGACTGTAATTAGTTCTTGTGATTGGAGCAATGGTAGATGAAGAAACAAAGTAAATGTATAAGCCAACTGTGCTTTTTCACCCACAGATGCATGAGGCAGGCACTTTCTCACTCTATGCCCCCAACGCCAAGTAATAATTTCCTTTCTTCACCACTGTACACTTTCAAAAATGTTCTGTAATTTTTTTCTACCAGCTAACAATTCAATTTTCTGAGGCTGCAGTTCCCAAAGGATACTAGTTCAAACTCCTTAAATCAAGCTGCTATAAGGAGCCAGACAGTTTCGGCTGATGAAAACCACATCCAGTGTAATGCAATAAAACTCACAAACCAGTCTCAGCCATAATGTAAAATTTATTCCTAATATTAACATTTTCTTATGGTCATTACTCTTAAAGGCTACACATATTGATATAAAAAGCATTAAATATTAACGGTTAACCAAGTCCATGTCCCTGAATTCCTAAAACGTGACTGTCATTGTTGTCAAGTAATTGTTTATGTGTGAAGATCTTGTGCACTAATTCAGTTTCACCATAAATCCCTCATCCTACCTCAGACTGTTTGCTGTTGATGAGCATTATATGAAAAGCTCCATATTACTCCTCCTTTTTAAAAAGTGCCATAACCTTCACTCTCTAATTATCTGAAGAAGAGCATTCTGAAACCTTTCTGTTTGAACTGTTCCTGAATCATGAAATCAGAAATAGAACAAACATTTAAAAACTTGGTCAAAACTACCACTTTGTGTAATCAGGTAGACACAAGGAGACCTGAATCCTTATTTCCTCCCTACTAACTTTTTCTTTAATGGTGGTATAATGTAAAATACAGAAGAAATCCAGATCAGAAAGCACTCAATTATGAGTCTCATTTTTAAAGCTGGCTCTTAAAAAGGGACCACTCATAGAGGACACTCCCCTGCTCCTCTCCTTCTCCACTTCCCCTCCTGCCACCAAACTCATTGTGGGGTCAAGGCCAGGTCTCTACCAATGAATAAAATTCCAGGGCTCATTTTCTGCTATGCTGTGGCTAACTAGCCTGGCATATCTCACAACCATACAAGAGTTTTAGATAGTTATTCCTAAAACCAGACCAATAGGAATCTGTACATTAGGGCTTGAGTTTCTCCTATGATAGCTCTTCAGCCACAGCTTGGCACCTATTGTTTTGGTGAAGCCTGGTTGACACTAATCCACTTCATGGACTACGCACAACCAGTGCTCTGGCATTTCATTTTGGTCCTGTTCAGATGTGGCCAGAGAGTTTCCATGAGCAAGGAAGGAATCCCTGAGCAAGCAAGCCAGCAGTGCCTTCCTTTTGTTTAATGGATGGAAGATCCTGGGCACAGAATCTTCCATCCATTAAACAAAACATGAGAGGGGGAACAGGTAAAGTGAGAACACTAGTCGCAGGGGCAAAATATTTGTCTTCTTCCCTGATGTAAAACCAGTACCTGAGACACATACATGATATGCCCATTCCCATTAATAGGAAAACTCAAGCCAACATTGCATGTGTGGCCTTGGCCTAAAAAGCAGAAAGCAGAATCTGCTTTCACTGTGAGGGTTCATATCTTCCCTTTTGGTTTGATCTTCCTGATGAATCCATCTCCAGCTGATCTTGTTGCAAGTTTCTGGAGGGACACAGCTCAGTCTCTGCACCAGTTTAAAAAAGATGCATAACATCAGCTTTCAAATTGCTGTATCTGAGCCCCTGAACAAGGACAGAAATTACTGAGCATTTGAAGAAGGCCAAATATCTGCTGGCTTGGAATTAAATGCAGACTTGTAAAGGTTGGTAAATACTGGCTTAGAAAAAGTGTGGAGAAGTAACAGTTAATGCTTGACTTGGCAGAGCACTCTGGGTGTGCCTGTGTAATATATTGACTTTACAGCAACTAAATAAATGCCTAAAAAGTCATTTTTGATAAAATAATTTTCTCTGATTATCATATTGAATGTTCATGTGCTTAGATATCTGCCTAGGTTTGCAAATGGAACATTCTTGAGAATCTCACATTAAAATTTAAAGCTTAACAAAATGCTGCATAATTTTCATAAGGCCACAAAATAAAGCAGAACAGCATATTTTAGCACAGATTTTTCAAACAAACTTCTAAAGAAATCAATTCCTTTCTTTGGCCCCACTGGCAAATGCAAATAAAGAAGGAGAACGACACGTGGAAAATAGCAAACTCCTCTGTTTCTAACATTTTCATAGAATCATTAAAAAATTAAAACAAACCCAAAGGCAAAGAAGGAGACTAATGGCTGAAAAGAGGACAGAAATAGTTATGTAAACACACACAGCCATTGACAGCTAAGAAACAGTTTGGACCATGAGCATTTCTGGGGGAAAGAAAACAAGACCCTCAATAGCATCCTTCTATAGTACATTTCATGTCCTTTTTGCTGCCAGCATGCAGAGAACATTTAACTGTAAAACTGAAGTAATTTCTGTTGGTTGAGTTTTATAGCAGACTTGAGGTGGTTTTAAAAAATAAATCTGTTGGTCAAAATGAAGCAAGACAAGAATGCAAGACCAGAATGTGAATAAAAACATAGATTAAGAGGAATAGTCTTCTGAGATCAGAGCTGTTCCAAAGGGCAAAAAGCTATGCCTGGAAACTGGGGAGCAGAGGCAGACACTCACTGCCAAGAGCATCTCAGTCATATCAGTGTGTCCATTGGCCAGCACAGCTTAGTGCATAATATGTGAAAATGAGTTTACGAAGATTGGCATTACTGTTGGCCGGAAGAGCCATCATACATATCTTCAGAAAGCAGCAGCATCTCTCCTATGAGTTGTGAGGGGCAAGAACAGAGGAGGTTGATTAGAAAACCATGAGGAAAGCATGGGAAGTTAGTGGGCAAATAGGACAGGCTAAAAGAAGGAAGAGGAAAAGGGTCATGGAATGCAGTGGAGGAGGGGAAAAAATATTTAGAAGCATGTCTACAAAATATGGATTTGGATGGCAGGCCACTTTAACAGGTCTTTAAATGCTATGGCTCATTAAAATGCCTAGGACCATTTAATCTGCATAGGAAGAAACAAAAATTTCAGCAACTTTTCAGGGGGAAACCCTATGAACAAGATCAGTGGAAAAAAAAGCTGAAAAAATGAGAAAGTAATGGGAAAAAAAGTGCAGTGTTTTCACAGCCTGTTTGCTGTGATTTATTGAAGGAGTTCAATTCTGATTATGTTCTGTATATAATTTGTTTTATACAAGCTTGCTACAAAATTAGGTTACATCATATTCTGAGGGTGTTATTTATAACAAAAAACAAAGCATATGGGGAAGCTTTTTTTTCTGCAAAAATAAATACCTCAGCAGAAATAGCGGGTACCAGGAAGGAACTCTTCCCCATCTATAAGAAATAAATAAAAAATAAGTGAAAAACCAACTTCTGACCATACTTTGGTTTTGCTTATTTGTTTTTCAGAAAAGATCACATAATCTCAAACTATTAGCCAAATACAACTAAAGTTGTGTTAAGGTAATACAGTTCTGGGCTAGGCTAGATTTATATAGGTACACACAGAGTATGTACCAAATTTTAGGTAACAGAGTCAAATATTAGGATCTAGATAAATGCAGGTACTTAAAATCTCATCTGTAAAACATGAAGCAGCTTTCTATGGCTGTGCCTAGATAAATTGAAGTGAAACAGTTTGGTCGTTTGGTCCCTGGGAGACTCCCTCCTGAGCCTTGGAAGCATCTCTGTTCCACACAAAACCTGTCTGAGCTAAGTAAGGCACAGTGTTTGAAAGCTATAGCGACATTCCACAGCTGCTTTAATCACAGGCTAAGATCACATAGAAAAATTCTGTGGAAAGCTTTTTCTGTTGAAAGGAAGTTATAAAGCAAAGTATGGTAAGAATTTTAGTACTGACTTTGTGCTTGCTTACACCAAAAAATGCTAATAAATTCTTGAAAGTCTTACTGTACCCTCAAAAAATAAATCTACAAAGGAAAGCCCAAGAATGGGAAATTCAAGGCAAGTATCCTAATGCCTAATGATAGAAAAAACATGCGAACTGGGCTCACTACAGACCATGGTTTTATCTTGTTCTCTTAAGGAAATGGAATTGCATTTGCTATCCATCTCTTTGTTCTCAAGCTAATTTTGAACCCTTTTCACAGGGTTTCAGCCCAATTCAACGTAAAGGACCCAGAAATACTACGTGTCATGACGAAAACCAGCAGTCAGGAAAATGAGACAGCAAATCAGTGTCCTCTCCAGATGGAGGACGGTGTGACTTCACCAGTTGCCTGCTGTTTGACTCACCAGTTGGCTAATCCTCAGCACATGTGAGGAGCCACACTGCTGAGAACCATATCCATTTTGCTTGTGCATGTGGAAAGTGATGACTACTGGAGCCTGTGTAGCATGGATTGCTAGCAAAAGGATGTGGAACATTGGTCCATAGGTAGCCAAACTTTGTTAACCGTTCTATTTTTAGAACAGCGAACAATATACCCTTGGGTAAAGTTGATGCTGGCTTATGACAGTATGTAAATTACCATTGGGGTAAGTCAGGACAAGATAGAAAAATAAAACTTTGGCATTTTTAAAGTCTCATATGCCAGTAAAGGAAACCAATCGTGCCGCAAGACTACTGGGAACAGACAAGTTCTGGACGAACCAGTTGTAAGGTGGGAATTCTGCCAGCTTTGAGAATGTGGACTGCACACCAGCAGACCCTCCACCTGCAGGTCGTGGCTGCATCTGGTTAAGACGCGCAAGATCGTCCACACAGGAGCGATGCCCTCCCATTTGCCAGCGGCAGATTTGAGAGTGAGCAGCAGCGCAAGAGACACCGCAGCTGGAAAGTGCAGTCCTCGGGGCGGCGGAGCCGGACACAACCACAAGTGCCAAATGGCCTCCACGATGTGCAGCCAAGGAGGCGCCTGGGGGAGGAGGTTGTTGGCTGGATGCCGCGACAGGGGCCCTCGCCCTGGGCGAGGGTCGGCTCCGGCGGAGCCGTCGGGGGACTCCCGGGGGCGCGGCCGGCCCCGCCCCGCCCGCCGGCTCCCGCTGCCCTGGAGCGCCCCCGCGCGCAGCCGCCGGTGCCGCCCGCCCGCCCGCGGGGAGGGCGGCGGGGCAGGTGCGCGGCGGCTGCGGCGGCGTGAGCCAGCGCCGGGGCCGTGTCCGCCCGCCGCCGCCGCCCCTCCTCGCTGGCTGCTGCTGCCGCCGCCTTCCCGCCGGGAGCACCGGTTCCCTCTGCGCCGCAGCTCGCTTTCTCCTCCTCCTCCTCCGTTCCGTCCTCCCAGTGGCTCGGGAAGGCAAAGCCCCCCGGCCGGGGGCGCCCGTCGGTGGGTGCGCGCCCCCAGCCCCCGCGCTCGCCTCGCCACCGCGGCAGCCGCCGGCACAGCCCCGCTCAGCCCGGCCACCATGGCGTGCGGGAGGTAAGCGAGCTCCCTTCACCTCTCCCTTCGCGGGTCTCGCCCTCCTGCCGGCGCCGCACCCGCCGGGGCGCTGGTGGGCGGCCGCGGGGAGGGGACGGCCGGCGGGTTTCCTCCAGTGCCGGCGGAAAAGTTGCGCTGGGCGGAGGCGGAGCGGCGCCGCATTGTTGTGTGTGCGGGCGCGGGTGCTCCCTGCGGGCGGCGGCGGGGCGGGTGTACTTCCGGGTTCGCACCTTTCTCCCTTCGCCACCGCCGCCGCGCCCCCTCCTCCGCCGGCCGCCGCTGCCCCCGAGCCCGCCCGCTCCGGCCCCGGCTGTCCGCGCCCGAGCCGCGGGCACGGGAGAGGGGGCGCCGGGCCGCGCCGCCCGTCAAACGCGAACGACGACGGCAGCCGCGGTAGAGGAAAGGGTGAAGGGACGAAGCCGCGCCGAGCGGGGCGCTGGGCGCAGCGCCCCGCCGAGAGCCGGTAGCGGCCGGGGCCGAGGGACCGGCCGCGGGGACGGTGCGACAGCCCGACGCCAGGGGGCGGCCCGCGCCCCGCCGACAGCCGCCGCCGGATGGCGGTGACCGCCCGGCGAGCGGCCGCGGCCGGGAGGAACGGGCAGGGACCGGCGTGGGGCGCCCGCGGCCCGGCGGAAGGGAAGGCCAGGGGAGGAGAGCGGACTGGCGGCGGGACGGGACCCGCCGGGCGACGCGTCCGCAGCGAGGCGGCTGGGGAGCGAAGGATGTGGCGGAGGCGGCGCTCCCCGAAGGGTGCGGGGCTCGGCCGCCCTGCGGTAACCACCGGCGGGGCGGGCTGCGGCCGCGTGTCACGCGCGGCGCCGTGTGCGCGGTGCGGGGGGTTTAACGCGAGTGGCGGCGGGGCCGCCATCTTGGATAGCTCCCGCCGCGGCGCGGGGTCGCGGCCGGGCGCTGCCCGCCCCCGGCGGGGCTGCGGGCACGGCGCCGGGCCCGGCGCGTCCCTGCCGGCGAGGGGCGGCGGGCTCTCCGGGCCACTGTGACACGCGTCCCTGCCGGCGAGGGGCGGCGGGCTCTCCAGGCCACTGTGACACGCGTCCCTGCCGGCGAGGGGCGGCGGGCTCTCCAGGGCACTGTGACACGCGTCCCTGCCGGCTCCGCGGGCGGCTCTGGGGTGCCCGCCAGGCACGGACGGTGCGGGACGCGCTCCGGGAGAGAGCAAATAAAGTGCCGAAATGTCTCCAACACGCCTTGCTCCTCCCTGTCCGGTTGCGCGGCCGCTGCCTCCGCGGTGAGGGTACGGCCGTGGTACCTCTGGGCTCCGCGGGCAGCGACCGCGTCTGAGCGCCGGCAGTTCCACTCGGCTGTTGTGTCGTTGTAGTACACCATACCGCGGGTCAGATAACCAGCTATCGAGGGAGAACGTTCATCTAAAAATAAGTAAACAGCAGCAATGCACGCATTTTGTCCAAGCTATAATAAAATATGCAATTGGCGTGGCGTATCTAAATAAATTTGAAAAGTCCAAGTTAATTTTAATTTTTTAAAATTTTTTAGCTTTAATGTGAGGGAATTACCCATTTTAATCTGATAAACATATTACCTAAAGAGATTTGATTCATTTACTTGTTTTTCTCTTACCAGTCATTAGCTTGTTAGTGATGGTGAGTAAGTGATGCACGATGATCTTGCAGTGATGGGACAAAACAGTAGTGCATGCTACACCGATTTGTTTACAGACTTGACTCCTTTTCCTTATGGAACTGGTCTTGCTGTTCTTTTGAAATAGGCCGTTCACAGGGCTGTGGTTTTTTCCCCACCTGTTTTGGAATTTCGCATCTTGAATAAAAGTTGAAAGTATGGAGAAGTGTCCTGTCATGGACAAGTCATCAGACACTAAGAAAATAGTTACAGCTAAATTTGGTCATAGTTAATTTAAATGTAGTTGTGTATACTTTTAGTGATACCTGGATATAACATTGTACTGAAGTGCAATGGTGCATGTTTACTCTTTGATTGATACTTGTATGCTTGGCATTTATTTTCTAAAACACAGTACTGAAAAAAAACAAAAACTCTTAAAAGCTTCAGAGAAGATAATACTAACAAACTTGTTTGAAAATTTATTTGTAATATATGCTGCTTAATTCTTCAAAGGATGATTATTTGTTTTTCCCTTTAGTATAAGAGTAGTATGAATCAATGTTGAATTAAATTATGACCTAAATTATTAATACACCAGGAAGTCAACTTTCCTTTGCTGTAGTCAAATGAATCATGTATGTAATGGCAAAGGTAGTGATTATACCTGATGTTCGTCCTGTGTAGTAGTTACAGAAATGCAGCTGTACTAAAAACTCTGCCTGTGTGTGTAGATCAAAAGTAATTGCCTTCTACTCCAATCATTTTAAAATACATTCTGTAAAGGACATGTGCTGCTGTCTCACTTTTATCAAAACTTTTTTTTTAAATTTTAATTAATCTGAAAATTTATTAGCTGGCGTGTACTGAGAATTTCATGAGAGGGATGACAATGATGCATAAATGAAGAAGGAAACCCCACATGCTCTCCCTCCTAGGCCTGAACAGCTGCAGTGTAGGCCATTTGCAGGATGCAGTGGTACGGTCACACGCAGTGTTTCATATGGCATCGCCGAGCGCAGAAGTGAATTTTGAAGCCTAAGCGGTTAAGCCATTTGTTCCTCCTGTTTTGGTGCTTTGCAACCCCGTGGCGGCGTTTTGTTTGAGCGGCAGCCGAAGCCCCGGCGCGACCCTCGGGCGGGGAGGCGAGGGAGGCACCGCGCGTCGCTGCGAGCAGGGCGCTGGGCCGGGAGGCGGCTTCCAAAGGAGCCGCTTTCCCTGGGCGGCGAGCCGCGCGTCCCCCGCGGCCGGCGGAGCGCGGCGGGGCGGGCGGCGCGGTGACCCGCGGGCCGCGCCGAGGGCCGGCGGCGGGCGCGGCCCCTCCTCCGTGGGCGCGGCGCTGTCCGCGGTGCTGAACCCGCGGCCATGTTACTGCCGGGGCCAGCTGCCCCCGCGGCTCTGGGGCGCTGCCCCCGCGGCTCTGGGGCGCTGCCCCCCGCGGCTCTCGGCCGCTGCCCCCGCGGCTCTGGGGCGCTGCCCCCCGCGGCTCTGGGGCGCTGCCCCCCGCGGCTCTCGGCCGCTGCCCCCGCGGCTCTGGGGCGCTGCCCCCGCGGCTCTGGGGCGCTGCCCCCGCGGTTCTCGGCCGCTGCCCGCGCCGCTCTCGGCCGCTGCCCCCCGCGGCTCTGGGGCGCTGCCCCCGCGGCTCTCGGCCGCTGCTCCGCGCCGCTCTCGGGAGCGCTCGCACCCGCGGCCTGTGTGTAAGGCACTGTATCGCGCCCGTGTCGGATGCTGACAGCAAAATCAATGGCAAATACTACAGCGCTTTCTGCTTTGGAACACGACTCTCCCAGCAACGCAGATTGTTTTGTAGCCAACTTGGGAAGCTTAACGTTACTTATGTGAAATGGAAATGAAACCAGCAACTAGACAAGAACTTCATATTTGCTGTTTTTAACCACAGGTTCAGTTTATAAAAGGACGTTCTGAAAGTGAATATCAAAAGAGCATGTCATCAGTGGGAATGAAATAACCACTCATGGCACAAAGAAGGTTCAGGAAAAAACAGGTATCCATTAGAAGCAAGGCAAACACAGGCATAAGGTTTTCTCCTTTTTTCCTCTAAAAAAGACAAATTTAGAAAGGTGTGCTGTCTAGCAGATCCTTTTTTCAAAATTTACTTTAATGTGCTGCAACATCTCTACTACATGAAAAAGAATTAAAAGCTTTTTTTCATCTCAGAGACAAGCATTCATTTTCTGTAATTGCACACTGGATGTTTCAAATACAGTTGCACAATAAAAAGCAAATATGCTCCTCTGGTGTGATGTGTAGAGGCTGACAAAAAAAAAAAGACAAAACCATCATAGTGTGTTTCATATGGGAAGATAACACTTAAAAATTTACATTCTAAAAATGTAAATTCTTCTAAAAATAGAATTAATTGATATGCAGAATGAATTGACCTTCAAATTAAAGGTCAGAGGTGACAAACCAGGACAAAGGTCATGCAGCTCATTTTCAAGCAGTCAGTTTCTAGTTTTTTCATAGTTGAACAAAAGCTTAATTATACAGAAGAGTAAGGACTGTAATATTTAACTAGTGAATTCTAACAGAGCTAGAAGTAGTTTTAGACAATTCCCTATTTTCTTGAATGTAGTTCTATTAGGGAATTAGTTGTGCTGTTACTGATGTAAAAATGCATGTGTCTTAAAATATTTAAATGCATTTCTTAAGTTAACATGTGATAATCCACCATCTGTACTTAATATTCCTACTTCAGATATGAGAGTGTTGTGTAGCCATTTTCTGATTTTTCAATGATTTTAGCAAAAAAAAAAATGCTGCTTGTGCTATTGTTTCAATGTTAGATTGCAGGTCCATTCATTATGGCATTCATGCATATAATTATCATTTCTAGCTAACCACTTCCCCATAATCCTACTTCCAGTCTGCAGCATTCTGTATGTCCATATGCAGTAATTAGAGAGACCTAATACCTGACTCTTTAACTAGTATGTGTATGTGATTATTACTTTATTATATGGACTAAGATTCTTTTTCTAACAATTTGAACGTTCAGTGTTTATATCAGTAATATCACATTTAGACTAAACCAAGCTTTCATAAATATTTTGAAGGTATTTAACAAATATTCTATAGGCTGACCATATGCAGTAATGAAACACCTAAGGATAATTACAAGAAATTCAACTGTTAAAATTTGTACCCTTGCTCACTAAGAATTTTGTATCAGTTATTAGGTTTTTGCTTTCTTTTCAGATACTGTATGTCCTGTACCTACTTCAAATACTGATGTGTACATTGTTTTTAAAGTTTTCATCTTTTCTTTTAGAGATTGTGAATTTTAGTTGTATATCACTGATGTTCTTGTTTTTGTTGTTTTTTTTTTCTGGTTTGAATTAATAACCTATCTCCACTAAAGTTTATAAAAAGTGACCATTGCATTACTTTATCTGTTCAGCTGTTTGAAACAATAGCTCAGTCAGAAGCCATTGACATAAAGGACTGTTGTCCACTCCAGTTGAAATTGGAAGGATATGCCTTGAACTATCCACTCTTCTAGGAAAGTGAATATTGGTGTTTAAAATACAGACACTCATCTGCTCTTTAACTTCTACAATGTTTGATTATATCCATAGCAGTGCTTGATGAGCATATTGCAAAATACAAATTATTATAAAATCCATCATTAGTAGTGCTCTCAAGTAATAATTTAAAAACCCAGTAAAAATGAAGAAAGGAGATTCTGTGGTTTGTAGTTAAATAGAATATGCAAATAAGACAGAAGTTCTGTGCAAAGGAAAAGATATGTGAAGATGTGTGAATTCCATCAAAACAAGTGTTGATGTAAAACATCTCAGGAGATCTGAACAAACCATAATACAATTTTTATAAAAGTAAATAAAAATTATTCAATTTTTAAAATAAAACTTGTAGTGCCATCACTTTTGATGGGATGATGTTAAAATCCTACTTGGCTGCAGTATTTTTATAACCCAAGTGAAAGTTGTAAGTTGTACAAATACTGAATTCAGCTTGTCATAATATTCGTTCTTAATTTGTCCTTTAGCAGGTTTTTTTTTTTCAGTACTTCATTTGGCATTGTTTTGTTTGCAAATAGTTATCAAGTGGGGGAATAATAACTTGCTCTCTATATGTAATAAATCAGTGATCAAACTCTGAAAAATGTTACATACCTATGATTTGAGAATCAGGGCTTTTAAAGTTCTTTTCCTTACAAAGTACTGACATGTAGTAATTTAAGAAGTACAAAGAAAAATCATCCGCAAACATGTAATAAGATCACAAAGTAGTTTTCTCATTGTTTCATTTGCTGTATAGCAAATCAGTGTGTAGCAATTTCAAATGTTCTTGATAACATTCAACTGGGAACAAAATAAATATGTAGGAAGTAGAACAGCAGTTATCCATTTTTACATAGTGTGTTTAAAAAATTCATGTTTGGATCACAAAATATTGTTTGAAACATACCTGCTTTACATTGCTTTTTAATTCAATAATTATGATCATTGTTTAGTATATGTATATTCAAATGCAGACCATAAGAAATTGCAGATTTTACTAAATCAAATACACTAAATATGAGAATTGTATATAAGTAATTGCAATCCCTTAAACAAAAATAACCTTTTTCAGCATATTCCATTGTTAAGTATTATTTATGTTTTAAGCTAAATAAATGCTAAATAGTTTTTGTTGCTAAAATAATTGTCAGTACAGTAGTAGCATTTAATTTTGAGGAGAAACTCTGATCCTAGAGTTGTCAGGCTTTCATTGGCTCCCATTCTGATATTGTGTGGAGTTCATTACCTTTTTTATTGCCCAGAAGAATCAGATTCCTAACAATGGTGGAAGCACATTTTTCTTTTCTTTGTTCTAGTTCTCACTGTAGTCAAATTACATTCTTACACATAATTAAAAGGTGTGTAACTGGATGTTGGTTTCTTAATTTCCTAAAAACTAAGATATGCTTAGCCTCTTTTATATCAGAAAAAAAGCATATTTGGGCTATTGCCTAGCTGTGTTATTTACTTGAAGCTGTAGTTACTCTCCTTCAGATCAGTGACAAAAGTGAGTGAAATTAGCAAAGAAAGCTTAAGTTTTCAGATGGTGGTAATTCAATTAATTTTCTTAAATCAGCGTTGTGAAAATATTTTAAAATATCTCGCACATACTTGCTTTCATCTTCACATGCTAGAAAAATACTGTAATGGTGTATAAACAGAAGCATGGAAGAAAAGCAAAGAAAAATATGGCTAAGCAAAGAATAAAATTGTGAGAGCTTTCAACTTTATCCACCCTGTGATTACATAAGGACATTAACACTTGAGTGTACCTTTTCAGGAAATGTTAATTTTTCTTATATATGTGTTTCAAAGTAACTATATTGAACTGAATGAAATGAAAAGGGCAAACAAAATAGAACAGTAAGTAAGGTTAATTTTTACTGACTGGTTCAAATGACAGCAAAGTTTGTTACTATATCTAACTGGAGTGTGTATATGGATACATTTTAAAAGCTCATGTTTTATGCTCTTACTAAGCTTGGGTTCTGTCCACAGAGTTTTAAAATTTTGTATACTTTGCAGCATTCATCCATTTAAGTCTTCACTCCTGATGAGTTAACTGAAAGAAGATCCTTTCAATACTGGAATATTTTCCTTGTTTGTTACAAAATAAAGGATTGGTGGGTTTTGTTTTCTAGTTCTTCTACTCTCTAATCATACTTACAGTACCCAGCATTCTTTAAAAAAATATTGCTGGCTTTACTTTGGAAGAAGTACTTTGGCTACCACTGTGAAAGAAACAGTTTTAACATATTTATTTTTCTTTTCAATTTACTTTTGGAGGAAAGTGTATGTCTTACTTAAGTGGAGTAACTATTTATGTCTGCTTTACTTTCTTCCAAACAATGTTTCTAAATCCTTTGGCAGCAAACCTGCTTAAGGTAATGAATTCAAAACAATCCATATTTCAGAGAATTCATTTTAAATAGATATAAACTTGCTATTATTTTTTACCGATTGATAAGTTGTCAAAAATAGATTATATGAGCTGTAAAGTCAGTTGAATTACAGAATGTGCTACTAGTTAAGGGAAAGTGGATTACGTTTGTTGGGTGTCTGTCAGCGTGCCTTTAACTGATACTGCGCTTTTCATTGTATTTCCTATTTTCATTGTATTTAATTTCCAGAAATAATTCCATATGGTGTTCTCTTGCATTAATTTTCATGCTCACTGTTGCAGTATCCTTCCACATGCTATGAATGCCTCATTAAAATAAGGATTGCTTTCAAAGGTAGTGACTTTTTCTCTGAAAACATCATACTGTCTAGTACACAATTCCTTAGCAGCATTTACTTACTTACTTGGAGTTACGAAGTTCATGTAAATACCAAGATAGTTTCAGAAGTAAAATGCCAAAGTAATTATTTGGTTTGTACAGGCATAAGCAGGTACAGGAGAGTTCACCATGAGCCACTCCAGAGCCCAAACCTGCTTCCATTTAAATCAGTTACTGATTTTGATTCTTATGCCAAGCTTTAAGTATTGTATCAGGAAGCTTTTTGTAGTAACTGTAAAAGAAATAGATATCCATTTTTCTGCTTAATGATCTATTATGTGACCCTCTAGAATATGTAATGCTTAAAAATGTGTTACAAAATGACAATACTGGAAACAAGAATAACTTGTCCTGTTTTCTGCTACAGTTTTTAAGAACTGTACTTTGCTCCTTTGAATCCAAACACCACTCCCGCAAATACTCATTTTTAATCCCCTCATAAACTGAAGCAGGCTATGTTCTAAAGCCAAGAATGGATCCTTTACTCTATGCTTGCATATTTCATTATGTTGCATAAATAATGCAAGTAAATCTGAAAGACACAAAAGCCACATAGCCACAGGTTGGCAGAACAAAGAAGCAGATACAAGAGATTGGGCTTCAGTGCTTGAAGGTGTAAAAGCAGAGTTAGGTTTAATACTAGACAAAAGTCTACACAATTCCACTGGAAAAGTTAGTTACTACAAAAGAAGAGGAGCTGAATCCGCTTGCCAGTTGTTGCACTGAAAATAAAGATTGTACCATCCTCTTTTCCAATTTCTGGTGTTGGAAAGGATTCGGGATATTTGACTGTAAGGGAAAAGAAGTTAGAGAAAGTTGGTTCTCATTTGTCTTTGTTCTTTCTTCTGACTTTGCTCACTCCTAGAAGGATATACAATTTTATTTTTTGGTTTTTAGTAAGAGAGCAGGATAGCTGTCCAGATGTTCTCTTAAACTGGAAAAAAAAAAAAATAGACAAAATTCAGATTTCTCTAATACAGAAGAGAATTGGGATTATATCTAAACAGGTTGATACTGCAATTCTTTGTTTCTTTTTGCATGGGTTTTAGTTAAGATAGTTTATTCAAAAAGACAGTAGAGGGTGACAGGAGGACATGCTTGTGGCAGGTGTGTTTGTGCATGCTTCTATGTATTAATCCTTCATTTGATAAGCAAACTGGACAGCCTAAGTAACAAGTATAGTCCAAAACAAAAGTATTTTTGTTAATGCTTCATGCCATCTGCAGCGTTTTTTTTCTGTGTAATGTTTTTGTTGACATGATACAAAATAAGCATGGCCTTTTTCAACTAAAGCAAAAGTGCACCTTTTTGAAATTTCAGTCAAGTCACATATCTGTATTTGTATGACTGATTTTGTTTAGATTGAGTCCTAGAATTTAATATTATTACATTCTGTGCTCTACAGTTTTATAAGTCTAAGTCTTTTAAAATGCTAAAAGCATTTTTCTGTTGATACTCATAAGTTGGCATTGAGTTACTATTTCGACCATGAAAACATCCAGGAGAATTATTTTTATTGGCTTTTCTTAAATCATATGCAAGGTATGACTTGATTGTTTAATATGTAAAATTTAAGCATAGTAAAGACAACTCACTAGTTCTTGGGTTACCTACTGCAATTAAATATTGATAAAGGAAAATAACACCTTCCAATATTCTGCAAATCTGTGTCTTTTCCCTGTAGCTTTCATAAGAGACAAATGAAAGGAGCAATGCTTTTAATGGTGCTGGGGGCCGGGGGGGGGGGGGGGAGGGTACGGGGACGGCGGGGAAGCAGCACTTTATTTTCTTCCTTACACCTTGGTTATCTCACTGTGATTCTGATGAGCTAGGTAAGTCTCAAACAGTAGGTTTACAGGTCACTTCATAGAGTCGATGCCCTGGCATTTTTGGCCTCCTAATGAGCTGTTAAACTGGAGATGAGGTAATTAAATACTGTAGACTGGGACAGTGTATGCAGTACTGACTCCAGCTCTCTGATTTTAGGTTCCTCAGAAGACGATGAGGTCACTGAAGAAGGTCTCCTCAGGCTCAGGTCAGTCTTCTCTCCAGCGTCTTACGTGGCTGACTGTGTATCCGTAAAACTGAGGTACTTCAGCACTTCTGTCCCGCTGACTCTCATGAACATAATCATTGGGTGGGATGAGGAAGAATCGCTAATTTTGTGCACAGGCTTCAGAGTTCTTGTTGGATGCAGTTTTGAGTGTTCTGCTTCTGTAAGAGAAATAAACAATTACATAAGGAAAGTTTATTTACAGTAACCCTCTGTCACATACCTGTCGCAAATGGTGGAAACCCATGGGTTTGTATGAGCGCGGCGGGACCACCACCCCGGCAGACGCGCCGGTGGCCGCACACACCCCAATCGCTGACTGAAATTTTAACTCGTGGAGTTATTTCCGTGCCGCTGTCACACTACCGCCACGCACCTCCTCCGACCGCGACGCCTCGGCAGTGCCGTCTGCCCAGCCGCCTGTCCGCCCGTCCGGCCCCTGCCCGTCCGTCTATCTCCCTGCCCGTCCGTCCATCTCCCTGCCCGCCCGTCCATCCCCCTGCCCGCCCGTCCATAGCCCCTCACGCCCGTCCATCCCCCTGCCCGCCCGTCCATAGCCCCTGCCCGTCCGTCCATCCCCCTGCCCGTCCGTCCATCCCCCTCACGCCCGTCCATAGCCCCTGCCCGCCCGTCCATCCCCCTCACGCCCGTCCACCCCCCTGCCCGCCCGTCCATCCCCCTCACGCCCGTCCATAGCCCCTGCCCGCCCGTCCATCCCCCTCACGCCCGTCCATCCCCCTGCCCGCCCGTCCATCCCCCTGCCCGCCCGTCCATAGCCCCTGCCCGGGCGCCCGCCGTGCCCGCCCGGGGCGGCGCATGCGCGGGCCGGGCGCGGAGCTCCCCGCGGAGCGGCGCTGCGCCCCTGAGGGACGGACGCGCGTCCCGGGGACACTCGTGAGCCCGCACCGCGGGACGCGCTCCCTGCCAGCGGTGGACGGCCTGGGACGGGCGATGGCAGGCGCCAGGTGTTGTGCTGGGGCGGGAGGAGCTGTCCGTTTCCCCGCCGGGATGCCGCAGGGCAGAGCGCCCGTCGGGGAGGATACCGCGCGTAAGCCGCGTCCCGCCTGAGGAGACGGGCTGAACGAAAGCGCCCGGGTCGCGGAGCCGCCCGCTCATCGTGCTGCGCCTGCCGGGCGGGAGGCGAAGCGGTGACACCGGGCCGTGCAGCCGGTCCCTCCGCGGGGGCCGGCGTTCCCGGCGGGGCGTTAGCCCTCTCAGACGGTCTTCCGCGACGACTTCCAGAGCCTCCTTAAATCCCCCGGGGAAGCGGCGCTATCAGTTGCAAATCCGCAGCTGAGAGACGGTTAATGTACGTGAGACCACATCCTGCATCCGAGCTCTCCGAGTGAGCGCCTCTCGCGTTCTCCTGCCCGCGGATCCGGCGCGGCATCCCAGTAAAATTGACAGTACTTTTCGGAGTCCCCCGCAAACCCCGGCACGCCCAGCAGGGCGGGCCCGCGCCGCACCCACGGCCGCCGCTTCTGGTTCCAACAGCGTGTTGGTAAAGCTCATGCTTGTAACCGGGCTCCGACCCCCAGTTCGGGCAGCGGCTCTTGCGAACCTCGGCGAGGGCTGCCCCCGTCCCATGAGGGAGCAGGGGCGGGCTCCGGGCATCCGGGAGCGCCCGCTTGGGTGTGACGGCTGAGGAGCGCCGGAGAAGCTAAAAAGCCGAGCTGCTGCGGCGGGTGGGAGTGAGGGGAGAGAGGCGCTTTCGGCGCCCTGAAACTGCATTTCCCGAAAAGAGCCGCGGTTCGGGACGGGCGCGGTGCGAAGGGCCCCCGTAAAGCCTGTAACTTCATACCCGCAGTCGCACGTCGGGCAAATCCCGTCCGTGCTCGATCCGAGGCGTGGCAGCGCGCAGTTGGGCCGGCGCTGTGTTCTGTTTAAAAAAATAATTACAAATTGCGTATTTTCTACTATTAATGCTGGCGATTTAAAGCCAGGGTAATAAGCTCGCCCAGAGGAGTTGGCAGTGTCCTGAGCGCGTCCGACCCTGCTTTCCCAAAGGCGCGGGCAGGCACGCCGCCACGTCCCCTCTGAGAAGGAGCCGCGTTTTCTGGGAAGTGTTAAAGAAAAGCCCGGGGGCAAAACCCGGCTTTAGGGCAGGATTGCGGGGACAGACCAGCCGCCTCCCGGGCCCGGCCGCTGGACCTCCGAGCCCCCGCGTCGGGCGAGCGCCCGGCTCTGGCCCTGCCCGGCGGAGGAGCAGCGGTGGGAAGCGGCCTCTGATCCCCACGGATCGCGCCGGGAGCGGGGCCCTGGCCGCCCCCGGCCTCGACCCGGGCGCTGCGCGGCGGCGGAAAGGGAAAGCGGCTTTGGCGCCCAAAATGTAGGTGAGAGGGTTTTGGCGGGAACAGCTCCGCACCGGCACAGCTTCCCGGCCGTAGGAGCGGCGGGAAAGGCCCCCTCCCACCGCACATCTGGGAAGAGCCGGTGTCCGTGGAGACCGTGTAGAAAAAACACGACGGGCATCTTAGGCGGTCCAACATCGGCGGGGCGGCGCCGAGCAGCCCAGCCCGGGCAGCGCAGGAGAGGGGGCAGGGACGGCGCCGCGGCGCCCCTGCCCCTCCTGCCTGCCCGTCGGCGAGGAGCGCTGGCTGTGCTTTGAAATGGGAAGTGGTAGGAGCACCCCGAGCTCTGCTTTCAAGTGTAAAACACGCGTTTTGTTTCAAATGCACAAATGCACGCTGCTCCGTCATTTGTCTTGGTTTGTTGTTGGGGTTTTTGTTTTTTTGTTTTTTTTTTTTTCCTGTTTTCTCCAGGATTTTTTTTTTCTTTTTTGAGAAGGCGAGTAGTATTTGGGGGGGGGGGGGGGGCGGGCAGTTGTGCGGTTTTTGCCTTGTTTTGGTTTTGTTCAAGGGAATAGAAGAAACCGAAGTTAGGACTTTAAAAGCTTTAGGAAGGTGACAAATAGGAAATCCAACACCACTGGTTTTGGTTTCATAGTTTCAAGCGAGCTCTTGCTGTGCATGTAGAAAGACAATGATTCCAGTTTCCTATAATTGTCTTTACCAAAATTAGCATATGTTTAGCGAAATGTAAGGATAGAAATAGATTTTTTAAAGATGTAAACTATTACCATTAAACTAAGTTTTTCCACGAACTGTCTTGTTCCGTAGGGTTTTCTTTCCACCCCTTTCAGAATGAAATTTGGAAGGGTTTTGGTTGGGATTCTTTTTTTTTTTCTTTTTAATTTTTTTTTTCTCTTACCCGGAGAGTTCCCAGCTGGCAACAGCTCTCTACCTTCCACAAAACTTGAAAGGCTGATGTCCCTTGCAGGAAATGAATGAGTCGATAACATCTGACACCAGTGACCAGTCCAGTGACCCCAACCTTAATTCCACTAATACTGGAGGCCTGAAAATCTCAGTAAAGACACATCGCAAATCCCACCCCCCTCCATTTTACAAAATCTGCACTTATTTTGCAACCTAAGAAAAACTTTTCTACCAATATATTTACATTCATTTATTTACGTGGTTTTGTAGTCGTTCATTTATTTACCGAAGAACATAAAGTAAATTTTCCTTTCACTGAAATTTGCTAACAAGACATTTTGTCCATTTAATGACCTCAATCAACTCGTTTGTGTCTGTTTAACCAATATTCTAGCCTCTAAGGAATTGGTATTTTTTATACCGAATACCGGTAAAATAAATCAATCTTTTAAAATAAAGACTTTTAAAACGTTATTAAAGGGGTATTTTCTGTCTTTTCGAGGGGAGTGGCATAGGGATCTTGTATTTTATAAATTTGCCATTCTGCCACAAGATATGTAGTTTCGGGCAGTTCAAGTAAGAGGTGTAAGAATTATTTTCTTTCGGTAACTCTAATTTCATTTTCGTAACTGAGGTTTCACGTGTATTAAAATCGCGTACATTTATTATATATTAGATATCGTCCGGGTCATAAGATCCAAGCATATAAAATTACTGGAGATTTAATATTGCAAAATAATCGCTATTGTAAGGGGGGAAAGGAGGTTATGAGCCAAAAGCAGTGGTATGTTGCACGAATGCGTAAAGCAGGTCAGTGTAGGAAATCGACCTGACTGTTGAAATAACCTATAGGAAATTTACGGTTGAAGACTGCAAAGGAATTTCAGGATTTAAAGCTTCTGCTCCACTTGTCAGGGTGCTTATATTTGTACACTCTTGCCCACCCTCGCCTCTTTCTTGCAAACCATCACACGGAGCTTCCACCTTGGTGTTTCACACAGAAATGAGGCGCTAGCAGGGGAATTGACGCTTTCCTGAAAGGCAACAAAAGGAGTAAACAGGCCCATGGGGGCAAAGGCGTTCCCCTTAATTGGGCAGACTGATCGACGCCACTTCCCAAACAACAGCAAGTGCTTTGCAAATGCATAAGCCCCTTGCATTCAGGTTCTGCACGGATCAGTTTGTTGCCTTGGCTTTTGTTTGTGTGTCCTTGGGATAAGAGAGGATGCTGGGGGGTGGGTTAAGAAGAAAGTCGGAGTCCAGGTTTTTACAAGGTATGAGCAACGTTTAAAGCACACACATACACACATACACACACACACACACACACACACACACACACACACACACACATATATATATATATATATGCATGCATATATATGTATAAATACTGCATGGAAAGACAGGTTAATGCGTGTAGGTGGTGATGAGGACAGAATACTTTAATCTGTAACTTTACCCTAAAGGAGATGGACAGGTGGGAAAACAAAACTAGTTCTCCGCTGTTTGTTTCTCACGTTCACAAAATATTACTTTAAAAGCGTTTGGCCGTGCGTACAGCCGCAGGAAGGGCTGGAGGGCAGGGCCATAGCAGTGTACCTGTGAGCGCGGAAGGGGAGTGCCTTTGAAAAGGGGCTGTTACCAAGCCCGTTACACATCACACTTTTCTTCTCCGAATTGGGTCCCTTCTCCCGCTGGCACTGAAGACTTAAAACAGCGGTCACCGTTATTTCTCCCCTCTTTGTCCTCTTCCCCCGAGGCTTTTTTTTTTTTTTTTTTCGCCCTCTCCTCCAGTAAATCCCTTTCTCTGTCAGTCCTCTCCCAACTGCTGATTGAGGTTCACTCCAATTCTCGGCTTGAAAACTGGGCTCTTATTTAGGAAGTCATTAATCACATCCCCTCCCCCGGAAAGAGATGGCGGAGAAACCTGTGAAGTACAATTCCTCGCCCCACCCCCCCCTCCAGAAATGTTGTGAAAAGCTAGATCTCCGCACATTCTGGGGCATATTAAGGTGATACCGCGTTTCCGGCGCGCTTGTAATTTGAATGCGAAATTAGTAACGATCCAGTTGCGCATCTGCCCACATTGTGCGCAGAGGATGCCACAGATGCCTGCCGGCGCTCGCCGTGCGTGTGTGCACACACGTGTATCCCCTGTCCATGCCTGCACACACGCGTGTCCCCTGTCCGGGAGCATCTCGCCTTCGTGTGCGCACGCGGAGCCCGCCTGCGGTGGGCGCAGATACCCCCATAATCTCCTCCGCACGGCCGCCCCTGCGTGCAGCTGTTGTTCAGTGGGCTGTATCTAGAAATACACGGATCTTCCTACGGATTTCTGCATGCACGGGAGGGCAGAACCCCCAGAATAATACGTCATCTCGATTTACCGTAAAGAAGCGTGCAGATTAGCTGTCCGAAAAGGAAGGAAAAAAAAAAAAAAAAGCGCCGCGTTGGAAATTTCTTGTTCATTCATAAATTATTTTGGTGTGTCAGGCTACTTGAAATGGCGATTGGCTGCTCCTGCCTGCTGCCAACCCCTTAAGGATCCGATGCGAAATTAGTAGCAAGAAAGCATGTAATTGACCGAGTCACGTGTGCGCAGGGGGCCAGAAACGGAGCGAGAGAGACGGGGAAAAATCAAAAGAGGGAAAGCACATTAGACCATGCGAGCTAAATTTGCGATCGTTCAAAATCAGGATGTTAGATTAATGCAGAAGACCACTTCGATCCACAGGGAAAGTTTTCATCTCACGAGTTTGGAGCAGAGGGCCCGTGGGGCAACATGGCCGAAGGTTAATTTTCTTTTTCTATTGTTTTACTATGATTTTCGCTCGCTCGTTCGCTCTCTCCCCCTCTCCCCCCTCCCCCCACCCCTTTTTTACCCAACTATGCATTACCCTTTTTTAGCAGCTCGCGCAAGGGGGCTTTCTCCAAACCCATTGTTACCCAGCTCAGAAACTGTTCCGTACCGCCCACACCGATTCACAACTTGAAAAGCTTTCAGGGGGCTATTGTTTGAATTGTTCCTGTTTGATTAAGCACAGTTGCAGTGGTGGGATGAGAAAACGGCCGTACACCTGTCCCAACTTTAATCGAAAGTTTATTCCTAGGAGGGATAGATACACGTTGGAAAATAGTGGTTTCGGCGCTGCACGTGCAATAACCAGTTGTGCAATCTACCCAATTTTGCTTATTCTCTCTCCTCCACCCCTCCTCGGCCGGCCTCCCCCCTCGCCCCCCGGTCCTGCGCCTTGCGAGGAGAGACTAATTGGGCTGAGAATTTCTGTTGAGAAATGGGATCGGTCTTAAACCAGCAATATTCAAGTAAAGTATCGCGTTCCGTGCTGTAATGTGGCTGAAAGATGGAGTTAAATGGAAAAATACACGTATGTACAGAAACGTGGGCTGCCCTGGGCTCAGAGAGAGGGAGAGCCTCCGAGCGCAGTGTTTCCTCTCTGTAACCTCCGGTGATTTAATTTTTTTACGTATTTTGGGGAGAAGGTTGTTTATTTTAGGATTTAGGAAAAATACGCATTTTTCACAGTTTGCTTTTTGATTTTGTTTTCTTCGTGCCCCCCCCCCCCTTTTTTTTTTTTACCCCGTTCCGTTTGTAATAACTGTTTTATACAGCGGCAAAAGGATGTTACCAGAATTTAACTCTTTGCTTTGCATCTTGTCCCTCTCTTCCTTCTTTTTATTCCCCCTTCCACCCCACACCCCCCGCCTTTCCCTCTACCTCAGCAGGGGCGAGTAAAGGTGGAGACGAACCCGGGAAGTTGCCGGAGCAGGAAGAAGAAGAGGATTCCCAGGTTTTGCACGGAACCGGCCATTGCAAATGGTTCAATGTGAGAATGGGATTCGGGTTCATCTCCATGAGCAACCGAGAGGGAAGCCCCTTGGAGTCTCCAGTTGATGTCTTTGTACACCAAGTAAGACCCGTTTTTGTCTTCCATCTCAGCCTGCCACATTTGGTTGAGCTCAGTGGGACTCCGGTTTTATGTGAAGAGAAGTAACCTATTTTTTCTAGGTATTTAAGTACATCTGTAGTTACAGAGTTGCCTTAGGTAGTGGTTTTGTTGGCAGTGTACAATTTGAGTAAATAAGGTCGTTAGATTGTGCTTAGTCTCTGTGGCTGGTCATTTGTGCAAGGGGTATAATGTTTCTTCGTATCTTCCTCCTTGGGTAGAAAAGTCTCCTGTGGTTTTTATTTATTTTCAAATGTCACACTTTTTAACAAGGTTTATCATTTGTCACCAGACTGATCAGGAGCAGATATGCCTTTCCTTGGAAACTGTTTAAAATTAAGCTGGAAAAAGGATAAATAAATGTCGGGTTTCATTCAGATAACATTTGAGTACAGTTTTAAACGGTTTCCTTGTAAACCTCGAATTACTTTTTAAAAGCTCATCTGAGATTAGTTAGTGAAATTAAGACATAATTATGGTGTTATTTTGCAGTAATTCAGACCTGAGAGTGTCCCTGTGGTGATACTCTGAAGCATGTATGTGGTTTGGTTGGTTGATTTTTAATTATTCCTTTCTAGGGAGAGAAAAAAAAAATAATCATTAAGTATTCAGACCAAAAGCAGTGTCTCTGTAAGGCTGTTGGGGAGACAAGGGATGTATGGTCCATGGTTTTAATTTTAAGCAGCATGGTTGGTTTTGTGTTTTGAATGTGGAAACTAGTATGAATGCCTTCATGTTGAACGAGTTACTGATGCAAAATAGGTACAAAATAATAAGGGAACTTTTTTTGAGACCTGTACTGTGGTTTGTGAAGAAGAACTTCCGTGGTCCTTCTCTAAATTTTGAATTTCACCCATCTCCTGTGTGATCAGAGAAGAGAGGCATCAGGTAAAGAGACCATTTTGGGGTGGGCTAGGGCCATGTTGAGGCAAAAGGCATCTTTTTACGTGGCTGTCCGTTTTCTATGACGTTTGCAATGACGGTGAAGGGGGTGTTCCATGACTCCCTTTTAATGTTGCATTTGGTTGCCCAGCTTTATTCTGCAGTAACTTTTTCAGGCTTTTTTAAAGCATACACCATTGATTAGTTAGTAAAAAAGGTGGCTGAAACTTCTGAAGAAGCTGCTGCTGTGGCCTGTTGCCTTGCAGTGCAGGATGGGGTGGATTTCTGGTCTTGCTGCCTTACGTGTGCCCCTGCACCTAAGGGCCTGCACTTCAATGCAGCTGCTTGCATTCGCAATTATGTACAAAGCCTAGAATCCAGTAGTGAACTCACTAAATTCCTACACTTCCTGCTTTGTACTGGCATATAAGCTTCCCCCTCTTTGCTACTGCTTTTTCTCTTTAGAACTGAATGAATGAAACACTTATCAAAAAAGGAGCAGTCTTCCTCCTTTTCCCCTTTTCTTCCCTTCTTTGTATCTTAAGTCACAAAGTTGCTTCTTACAGTTTAATAAATTTGCTTTAAAGATAAAACCTCCTCTTTCTTAATGTAATTTTGTGTTAATGTATGTATTTTTTTTGCTTCTTCACTAGAAGAAGACAAATATTTAAAACATAGTAGTGCTGTTAATAAAAAACACATTTGGAAACAAAGATATTCTTAGAGCTGTGGAAATAGAGAAGTATTGAACTGCAAGATAACCTGATACATTTAAGTAATACTAGACAAGGTTTTCAGTTTCATAATGGAAAATAGTCATAGAAAATAATAAAGTAGTAGTAAATTTGGAAGTCTATTGAGTTGTGTTCCCTAAAGGAGGGGAAGAGAAGGAAATGTTAGACAAGTTTGTTTATTACAGTTTAATAATCTACAATTTATCCATATACCCTTGGGTTTCTAAGACAATCACAGTGTAAAATGCAGTGAAAAATACCATGTTAACTGTGTGCCTCAGTCATTTTGAGTTTGCTTAAAGATATGTCTTACTGAGTGAAGTTATTATTAGTATTCTCCAATGAATTCAGCAAAGAAAGTATGTTTTTCATCATTTTCATTCTGATGAAATCGAAGGTGTGTATATATAAACTTCACTGTGATGTGAATCTTCCTTCCATCAGTTTCTGTATAACATAACAGGGAGAAATACTATCTGTTGTGTTTCAAAGTACATTCTAGATAATTGATATTGCTACATAGAATACTTTGTTGGCTAACTAGCTGTGCAGTTCTAGCAGTAGCAGTCAGAGCATAAAAATGTCTTTAAATCTATAATGTTGTTTAACGCTGCTGCTTGTACAACAGTCTGTTGCCTGAGCAGTGATTGGACCCTCTTCTTACTAGTTTCATTAATTTGAAAAAAATTGTCATGTGTTGGGTCCTTTTCATGGCAAAGATGTTAGCTTATTAATCCATTGAAACAAAACACTACTGTTCAAAACTGCTTCGAAAACACTTCATCATTTAAGTGTGTGCAGGTAGTGTTGCATGTATTCATTCGCTCATTCTGCAGTGTTTGTAGCTACTAGTGTAATTTTGTAGAATTAGGCAGTCTGAGCAGGAGAGAGAAGCTCCTAGTTTACTTAGTCAAAGTCTTTTCAAAGCTAGCTTGAACCCCACAACATTATTTTTCCTTTTTTATCTTACTCTTTTTTGGTGACGTTGTTATGCCCAGTTTATGAGATCTTGCTATGAACAAAAACTTACTGTATGTCAAGTCAAAATTCTTGTAATAGTTTAAGGTCATTATACCTAGACTTTTGAGCTTGCAATAAATAATTTTGCTTTCTTCTTGGAGTTCCCCCTTAGCTATATGTGGATTATAGTCACACTTTTCTAAAGTCAGTGCTATGCTAATTGTATATATTGATATATTTTTAGAGGACCATGCTTTTGTTTGGACTTCTCTTCCCCTTCACCCAATGAATGTTCTATTCACAAACAGCTGCAGTATTGAGTTTTTAACCCTGCCTTTTAAGTCCCCCCCTTTGGTGTTAATCATTTAGATTGATCTCCCCTGAACTACCTTAAGACTTCTGGTAATGAAGTACCTAGAGCTGGATGCATTATTTAAGGTAGAAACACACCGGCCATTATATATGTGCATCTGTGTGTCTACAACATAATTTGGTACACTTACACGCATCCACTATCTTTTCCTTTTTAGCTCTATTCTGATACAGCTTATGTCTTTAAGTCTTGTGTTTGAGTCATTCAGGGTCATGTAAAAATTACGAGTCCTAAAAATGATTTGATTTTTTGAACAGAAGCTATGCTCAGTGCAGCAATCTGCCAAGTCAACTCTCTTCTGAAAAAAAAATGGAAGAGTAGCAACAATAGTCCTTTGTAACATTTTTAAATCCAAGGACTGTGCACCTTACTGAATTTGGCTCAATATTGTCATATGTTCTCATTATGAGTTACCATGGAATGAATAATACAGCTTGTTTCTCTTTTGTTATGTGAATTCTGGACCTAGTTATGTATGACTGGCTCTTCTTAAATTTTAGAAGAAGATCCATTTGTGAAAGGTTAAAGCAGACTGGAGAGGTGAAGTGAGGGAAACCTTTTGTGGTGCACATGAATAAAGGTCTTCAGTGCAAAGAACTCAGAAGAGCTGAAGTTCTTATAGAATCAGAAAAGGATGACATTTGTTAAATGTTTTGTGCACATTCAAAATTAGACAACTTATATGCTACTTCTTTTGGATGCTGGCAGCAAGGCAAAAATGCTGTATAGTCTTTTTCACACACACTTAGTACAGACTAAGTTAGAAACAAGTCTTTTTTCTTTTGCTTAGTGTGAAGTGCAGATGTTAAAGATGATAATGGACTGTAGGGTGCTGAATGTAAACAGATGCAATTAACAGATGAACGTTTGTGAATACCAAGGGTTAAAAATTTATGTCTGTTTCTCAGTAATGTGTTTTTTCAGGATGGAATGGATTTTTCAGTTTAGATGAAGTTTGCTGGGACCTGGCTCTTCAGTCCAAAATTCTTACCACAATAAGGAATCGATATACTATTTCTGAACTGGGACCTTAAACACAATCATTCTTTGGGATCCTCTTTTATGAGATGGGGAGAGGAAGGAAGGGAGGAGCAGCATGTAGGAGCTGGTGTATTTTGTCTTCTCATTAAAGGGAACATAGTCGGCTTGAAATTTTTCACTTTCATCCAAACTTTCTTACTGTTACTACAAAATTTGATTAAAATGGAAAACAGCCTTTTTTCTTGCATTGAGTCTTTCTGCACTGCACTATCATTTGTGTGATATAAAGATTGCTCTTACTCTTTCAAGTACCTATAACAAAAGAAGGAGGAAAAATTACTGAGACTGTTTTGACTGTAAACAGAAGAATAAATGGAAAGTGAGGCATACAAGCAGCATCTGAACAGTTTTTTCCACTTAATGTAACCAACTGTCCTCTTCAATGATGAATCAGATGCCTGTTCTTTGAATTCCTAGTTTTTAGGCACAGTCAAACTGCTTTTTCTGTGACAGAGTAAGGCATGACATTATACACTTAATACTGACTTTCTTATATTGTGAGCACACGTGATCCTGTGCTTTTTCAAGGATGCATTCATTCTTTCATCTAGCATACCTTTTTTTGTTTTATTGGGAGCCTTTAAAAACTACTTAATTGCTCAGGATAACTGGAAGTTCTGGGCAAGCAAGTGGGATGAGTATTTCATTGCTCCTTATGTCTAATATGACATTGGTATGCTTGTTTGGAGTATAGAAGTCCCCATGCAGAGTATGCTGTTACAGACTTGTCGTCTTTGACTTCTCCTGGGGACCAGGCAAGCCCAGTCCTAATCAAAACAAAAGTGGCCAGCAGGATTTAGGGAGGGAGGCTGAGGAAGGAAGGAACGGGGAGTGAATGTGTGTCTGCAGTGAGCATGTGTGGGGAAGATCCGGCAGGGATCAGCTGCGGGTGCTCAGCAGCCTCAGCGCGTTTAGCATCCAAACGGGATGGATGGAGCTGCCCGAGACCCGGAGCCAAGCTCTGGCACTCACCAGCTGTGCTGCAGAGAAATGATTGTGGTGTGGAGAAATTAAACCACTGATTGTGGTGTGGAGTGCTACAGGGTTGGGATTTTTTTTTTTTTTTAACATTTGTTTTGGCTACTAATTAACGTATAAGTTAGCATAGTGTAAGGACACATAGATGGCAAAATACTTCTCGACAGCTTGATGGTTTAAGATAGTTGTCTGAAGAAACTTGTAATTTGGTTATTTGAGTTATGGAGCTGCCATTTTCTTAACCTGCCATATTTCATCTTTTTACATCTAACCCCAACACTGTAGCAAATTGTTATTAGTAAACCTATATAGTGTTTAAGTGAATGGCAACACCATTAAACCTAAGTGGTGTTGAATGAGATCAGATTTGGCTAAAGAGTTTTAAACTTTGTATGTTGGCAAGTAGAAATTACAAGTGGTCCAAAGGCAGAGGGTTGCAGTTGGACAATTTTGTTTTAAGAGGTATTCCCCTCTTCTGCAGAGCAGTAAGCACATGCTTTCCAGAGCATGCTATCCTCCTTTTCTCCAAGACGGAGGAAGTTGTGCACAGGGGTTGGGATACTGGAAGGAAGAGGATATTTTGTCTGGGGCACAAACATAAGATATCAAAGCAGATATATGAACCAAAGCTAAAAGGAAATGAATTGTCAAATTGGGAAAAATGTTGTTATTGTTGCTTGTTCTGGTTTGCAACTACATTACTGAGGTAGTAGGTACATTTAGAACCATCCAGAGTTTTGTTTCACAAAGTATACTCCCATGTAAATATTGTTTGATTCATCCTCCTTAAGTAACCCATTGCAGTAAAGGCCTGCAATATTTCCCCACTAATTATCAACAAAAGCAAAATTAGGCCCACCAGTTTCTACAAAGGTGTATAAAAGTGACTGTAAAAGTGTCCTTTAGGAATGATCCTAGGAACTAGAAACTAGAGGGTAAAGACCATTTATGATGCCTTTTAAAGTCAACACAAATAAATAAGTTCATACTGTTTAAATTTTAAATTCCCTCCATGTAGGAGCGCTTTTTTTGCCTTTTTCAAAATCAACTGAAAGTAAGCAGGACTGTTAGACAGGTATTGTGTGATGCTTGGCTCTTCTTAAAGAGCAGTTCTTCAGGGCAGATTTGGAGTGGCTTTTGCCTGATGGATATCACCGGTGAAAGCAGTGAATCCTTAAATTGCTTTTACATCAGCAGAGTATCAGTAAACACCTCTGCATGGAAGGTGGGGAAGTGCATCTAACTGCTTAAGCCTATTCAGCTGAAGAAACCAATGTCCATGCTTTTCCTCAGATTAGTCTGGCTGGTTCTGACTTAAAATGGAGGGGGGGAGTTATCTACTTAGGAGATGGCTAAAGGGAATTCCACATCCTCACTCATGGCTTGGTTGCTTGTGGAGCAGCCGTGGACCTTACTGCAAGCTTCAAAGTCTGCTGTATTATGGAAAACTGGCACTGAATTTGATTTTTTCCGAACATGCAAAGCTGTAACATGCAGCAGGTTCAGCAGCTGCTCTGCAAGCAGCCAAACTAGGCTTTGCAGCAGCAGTATGGGGTGAAGAGGTGGAAGTTTAAACAGCCACCCTTCTCGGTGGGAATCCTATGGAGATGACTTGACTTTTATATTTGGCAGCAGTGCCGCTGCCTCAGTAAGTTTCAAGAGCTTTTGTATCACTCTTCATGTTGGATTAGGATAAGGATGCAGCTTGTGGGGCTGCATTGCAAACTCAGCCGGGGAAGTGTTCGGGTTTGTATCTGATTTTTGTATCATTTTTCATAGCACAGAGTCCCCATGATTCCCACAAATAAGGGTGGGCAGTGTTGGCACCATGGAAGGGTGGCCAAGGGTACAAGCAAGCAGCAGCCAGGGTGAAGTGGGGATATTGGAGGAAAGAGCTGGAAACTTCTGTCACAGAAATGTGATGTATGAAACTGCAGTCTCCTGGTGCAAAATAGCAAGAGTTCTTGTGTTGTCCCCTTCAGCTGGGGATGGAGAGACAACGAAAGTGATAATGACATTTCAAGGAAAAGGCACTAGAGGATATCAGCAGGAGTACAAGCATCTGAGCTCTCTTTGGAAGTGAAATGTTTCATGAATCTTTCTGTCACACTTCAGTCTTCCAGTTTCTCTTTTTCTTGTTTTGTGATTACAGTTCAGTGGTAGCACTGAAATACATTGATTTGCAGTATTTATAAATAATGAAATCACTATTTATAAGGCAGACAAAAAAATCAGGGAAACTTTGATACATGTAAATAATACATGGACTTTTTCTTCTAAAGAACAGAAATAAGCATATTTACAGGGCATATTAATAATAATTTGGATAAATCTTTATCAGATAGGTGAGGTCTTAGTGAAATTAATTGATAATCTGGAAGATACAGCTTTTTTTTTTCTATATGTATGGATTTTCAACTTTGAAAAATAAATACATCAAAGCATTTGAGATTATTTGTCTGAGAGTTATAGAATATTATTATTCTATTATCAGTGCAGAAGCCAAGCAAATCACACAGTTTCTATTCCAAAATGCTGATCTGGTGCTAGAATTGCATTTTTTGGAAGGAGGAAGGGTGAAAAGCTTCAATTAGTTTCTTAGCATCATAAGTTAATATTTTCACTGGTTAAAATTGTTTAACACATAAAATCTGAGGAAAAGCATATGAAATCAATATTTGGAGTGTATGAATTTATCTACAAAATCAAAGTAATATTTCATGACTGTAACAGATAGATCTTGTGCACTCTCAAAAAATGCTAATGTTGTTATTCATAAATGTATAATTTTCATTAATTTAGCTGATAGTGGCTTTCCCATCAAACATAATCTGTTCCCAGAGAGACCTTCTTTTAATTAGTCATGCTAATTTATAGCTATGCAGTGCTGAGAGAATTTATTTTTCTTGATTCTTTTTATTATAGTGCCACGTGAGGCTACTTTAACATTTGTGTTACAGCTCTCTGTTTATGGTCATATAAATACATGAACTGAAATAAACCCTGGTCTGAAACTGAGAGTAAAAGTGATAGCTATTGTGTTTTTTAACAAGACCAGAATAAGCATAATTTAGTATTTTTTTCAAAGTACAGGTGTCTTTAAAATCCCTTAGTTGTGCACATGTGCTATAATTTAAAAAATATTTTATTTCATTTTACAACTGTGTTTTGCAAGGTGGTAATCAAAATCTTGGTTAGTTTTATGAGCCATTTGTAATAATACAATCTTAGGGGAAATAAGGGGGTTTAAAAAGCCTCTGATGACCATGTGTAATAATTTCTGACTATTCTTAGACTCATTGTACTGGAAATACTAGAAATATATAAAAGTAGTGGTATTGAACATACCTAATAGACACAAGTTGACTTCTCTAGATGTTGGATTAGACCCCCAGTTGCATCTTGTATTTGAAATAGATACTATTATCTCACCTGGTTTAATTACCTGATCTAGGACGTGCAGATTATACATCCTGCGAATCAGCCATTTTTGACACTAAAGTGGAATAAGATCCAAGAATTATTCACAAACTTGTTTGCTGCCCTCTTCCCCAGATACTAAACACAATAGTACATCAAGTGAATGGAAATGTGAGAATTGTTTCAACAGTGAACAAAATCTCTTCCTTAATGCATTGAAATTATGACATCCCTTCCCTTCTTGTTGATTACAGACCTGGTGGGCCAAATTCTGCTCAGTATTCTCACATGAAGTGGTCTTACTGACCTATGAAACTTAGAAGTGGATGTTAAGACTTACATGAATGTTTTTACTGAAACTATGTGGTTCACAGGCTTTTGTTCTCATAAGGCTGTAAGTGTGCATTTTGTGCTTAAAAGCAATCTGAGTTGTTCCTGCACAGTGCCTAAAATGTAGGGTAGTAAACAGGATTTAGGTTACTGTTGCTTAATTAAAAGTTTACTAAAAGTGATACAACTTGTCAAGTTCATGCGCACACACTGGTATGCATGTAATTTGTATATACTTTTCACAGTACGCTACTTTTTTTCCACCGTGAATGTATGATATTTAATATCTTATCTGAATTCACCTGGCCACTCATCTGCCAGTCTGCTCCGATGCCAACATGTATCAGGCTGATAATGTGGGGTTTTTTTCCATCTTCCTGTTGAAAAATTGCTCAGTCCCAAATAAGTTTCTCACAGTAAGGAGAAAGTGGGAGAAGTATGTGAAATGCTCCCAGTGTGGGAAGAACCCTCAAGTGTGGGCACAGGCAGGTTCTGTTGGGGGTGAATGCAATTCACCCTTGCAGTGAAAAGTGTCTTTGGGGTGTTGAACAGTTACTGAGTCCTGTGCAGGGCCTTTGATTTCTGGCAGGGCTGATGGGATGCAGTAGGTATTGGGAATTTTTTTTTTAAGAACCTTTTAACTTGCCATATTGCATATCTGTGTTGATGAGAGGAAAGATGTGAGTCCTATTGGCTGGATCCTTTAGGATCTGTCTTCTTCCCAGGCCCTGGTGTTAGGGATGTAGAGATACTATTCAGAGACAAGGGAGAGCACTGGCTGGTGGGGAGGAGGAAGTAGCTGAACCTTTTGCTCAGGCAGAAGCAGGTGGACAGTTCATGGATTTGAAGGCATAGTCTATTCCTATGTTTGTAAATACAGGAATATAAATATAAATAAATAATATATGAATGTAAATATTTGTAAATGCAGTTAGTCAAAAAGTTCCCATTTCACCACAGTCCTCAACGGGTCTCCACTGCAGTGAATATGTTCTCATTTGGTTGTGCCAAATCTGCTTTGTTTGCCTGCTTTGTTGTTTGGTTTTTGGAGGTTTGTGTGCCTGCGTGTGTGGGGTAATTAAAGAAAGTATGTTACATTTGAAATAGCTGTTTTACAGGAGTCAAAATCACATTTTTCAATGTTTTCAAGTAGTATGTTTTGCAGAAACTGTTTATTGGGTGGGAAATGTAGGGTGTAAGTGAACCCTGTAAGGAATGTGTGGTTTTTTGTGTAGGGATCTGTGTGGCTCCAGCATACAGGCTGATCTAAGGGCATCCTGTTTATTGCGCGTGATTCTGGTCATAGAAACTACTGCAATCTGGAAAAAAAAAAAGATAAAATAATTTCTACAAGTGTGTTTAATTGGCTTCGAATTAGTGATGATTGTTAAAGACAGACATTTCTTGAGAGTGGTTGATCTGGATGTGAAGCAGATGCATTAATAAAGCAAGAAACTCTTCATTTCTGATACTGTAGGGAACTTTACATGTCATCATTGACTTTACAGCACTAGTTACAAAGAAAGGATTGTGGGATTGAACTGTAGAGGATAAGAGAGCAAAAAATTTTAAAGGTGCATTGTTAAGATGAAAACAATATTCAAGATTTTTATGCAGAAATACAGTAGATAAAAAATAATTTTATATGAAGATAAGATTTTTGCTTAGACTTGCAGGAATAGGATTTTGTTAGTGTTAGTTCCTGCTTTTGCAAACACTAAATGGAGCAGTAATTACCACATCTTTCACTAAGGAGTGCTTAATTATCCTGGACTATAGTCTATTATCTACTCTAAGAAAGTAGGTTATCAGATTCTCTTCTTAGCAATGCCTTCTCAAGAATTAAAAAAAGAAGTTTGCAATATTCCAAAATACAATCTATTAGATATGAAAATGTCTAAAATTATAGAAATTCAAGACACTAATTGGGAGGGTTCCTTTTATTTTGATCTGTGCCTACATTGTCTTTAATAGAAATTATTAAAGACTTTAATAAAACATAAAAATGCATATTCCATTTTAGATGTATTTACTTTCAGTAGCTATATTTTTCAAGACTGCAGATGATTTTAAATTAATCTGCAGTCTGCTTTGAGCAACATTTCTTTGTGTTTGAGAATGTAATTGGTAGATCCAGATTCCCTGAAGAATTTTCACATTAATCTTCATTAATTTATTTTAATTGTGCAATTACGTATTTTCTTCAAATGGCGGATTCATTTGTTTTTGTAATATAGTTTTTTTTAACTGACAATAATGATCAGTAGTTTATTGGGAAATAATAGGCTGTTCCATGCTTGTTTATTGTTAATATTCACACAGTACTACTTCTTTGGATGATCATTCTTTAACTGGTGACAGCTGTAAATGGACTAAGATTAGACTGCTGAAGTGGCTGCAGTTGGAGCATTTGGTGAAAGATGAATTATATTTAGTCTTCATTATTAGATAGTATAATCAATGTTTTAAGATTTTCTGTGATCCACATATTAATATCTTTTTAATGGGAATCAGTATTAAAAAAAATATAGAAAACACTACTGTGTTTTTATAGTTATAATATGATTTCTTTTTATCTGAATGTCCATTACAAAGGATCTAAGCTAGCACTAACGACAATAGGTATCATGAAATGCAGCTATAGTATACTATATTGTCTTGAGTGAGCTAATGGCATAACATGGTTGATTTCATTGCAGTATTTCTGGTTTTAGGATGATGTATTTGTTAAATTCTTAAAAACTGGTAAACCTTAGCTTAGTTACTGTTTTCTCCCTCCATCTGATGTGCATTTTGAAAGTAGAGTATGTTTTATCTACATTTCAGGGACCAAATGTTAACTAAGAGATGAAATGTTGAGCCTGCTGAAGTCAGTGAAATAGTTGTCTAGAAGTTTCAGTGCACATGCACATTTTGTCTCAGGGATTTTTTTTATGTGATAGTTTCACCTAGGAGCTTAGATATTTAAACCATAAAAGCTTGATTAAATAAATGAAACGGGGTTTTGTGTGTATAAACTATCATTCTGTGAACTTGTTTTTTACTATCTTTGTGTCAGCTTTGTAATCTTTGAAATGTCCCCCAAATTAATTATATAACAGTATTATTTGTATGAACTTATCATACACAAATGTACATCTGAATTTCTTGCAGCACATTCAGCAGGATCTGCATTAATTTAAGTGTAGCTGTGCCACTTTGTGGACAAGTTTGAAATTCCTGACATTTCAGGTCTGAAAGAGGACTTGGCAGACAAAAATGTGTACTGATCTACGATTTTCTCCACTTAAGTGAACATGTAGAAAATTTAGTACAGGTTTTTTTTTTTGTTACTGTTTAATTCCAGCGATTTAACAAAGTTAATCTGAATTTGTATGTCTTACAAGTACATTGTTCTGGGCACAGTAACACCTCACTGCCAAATTTTTAAAGATGATGGACAAAAGAGCAAATTGCTTCCTTTTATTAAATCTGTATGGAAGTAAATTTTCAAACAGTAACGGACATGCTAAATGCAGAGGAAAGACATTAATCCTTTCTTCCTTTAATAATTGGTTTGTTGAAAAATACTGATTATATTATTGTAACATAATTTTTACACATTTGCTAAACAAAATACTCTGTGTAAAAAGCAGCTGTTAAGATTTTGAAATGTGAAGTTTCCATTAATTTGACAAATTTTATCAAAAGCTTACTGGTAGCAATCTTGTTATTAAAATGCTACTATTAAAAAACTACATTCAAGCATTAAGAAATCGAATGAGAAAAATTAATTTAGAAATTACGCAGAAAACCCACAATGAAATATTCATTAGGAATAGATGCTAATATAGGAAATACAAGATCCCCGAGATATCTGCATGCAAGCCTTGTTTTCATCTTCTGCAGCATTCCTGCGTGTTTCAGGAAACAGGTTTAACAATGTAGGTCAGTTTGGATTCTGCTGGCGGAGGAATGCCAGAGTGATGCAGACTTTAACCGCGGTTTTTATATTTGCCAGTTCTCTTCTGGATCAGTGCAGATCTGCAGGGGCCAAAGGAAAAGATTCTGGGCCTTAATTTTTCTGCTCGCTAGCAAGGTTTGCCAGTCAGCTGTTGGCTTCTCTGCGCGCTGCAGTTGTTGCGGGTGGCGGAAACCTCCGCTCCGGCGGGGCACGAAACTGCTTTTGTCCGGCGTGGCTGCGGCATTGATTGTGCGATGGGGTCGGCAATGCCGCAGGCAGGGCAGGTTGCTGCTGCTGCAGAAGCTGCCTGTGGCTGCTCCGGTGATGGAGGCACGGTAGGATGGAGCCGGGGTTGGGTGGGCAGGGGGTGTTCGGGGCGCGGGTGCCGCGGCGGCGCCGGGGAGGGGCCGGGCCCCCCTTGCGGCGCCCTCCGCTCCCCTCCCCGGCCCGGCTGCAGCGGCGGCCGCAGGAATTTGCCCCCTCCCGGCTCAGGTTGCAAGCCCGACCGAACCGGGGAAGCGAGGGTCAGGGCTATTCATTGCCTATCGCTTCCTCGGGCCATTTATAACCCGGTCCTCCCCGGGCAGCTGACTGTGGTCCAAGGAAGTGATTGATATGAGAGATTCAAAGATTTTATTACTCTCTAAATACGGTTTAAATGTTCTGTTTGTTTGTTTTATTTAAAAAAAATTAAAAAGCTGATTTGGCACACAGTGCAGAACTGAAAATGCTGTTTAATATCTTTGAGGATCAAAATAATGATCAAAACTGTCTGAAGGGCAGCACTGGTGGAACTAATGGGTTTAGTGCTGCGTGTGCCCCATCTCCCTGGCACTAACACACAGCCATGCCCTCCACTGGGGTGCTGGCATGGGGCAAGCAGGGACGATCACAGCTCCCCGTGCTGAAAGACCAGAATTACAGAATAGTCTGAGTTGGAAGGGATCTACAAGGATTGAGTCAACTTTTAGCCTTGCACAGGACATCCCCAAGAGTCATGCCATGTGCCCGAGAGCCTTGTTCAAACACTTGAACTCTCTCAGCCTTGGTGCTGTGACCGCTTCCATAGGGAGCCTGTCCCAGTGCCCCACCACCCTCTGGGGGAAGAACCTTTTTCTAATATCCAACCTAAACCTCCCCTGGCACAAGTTCAAGTCATTCCATCAGGTCCTATCCCTGATTTCCAGAGAGAATAGGTCAGTGCCCCTGATCTCTGGATCAGGGATGGGTATTACATCAGCCGTGGCCAGTCTGCCATCAGCCACAGGGCAGTGCAGATAAAAGCACAGTGAAGCAAACACTCTTCCCTGGAGCTTTGCCACCGCTTGTGGCAGCACTGTCCATACTGGGGTGTGGAAGGAGCTGAGCTGGAGTTCACTGAGCCCCTGCGCCCTGTGCTTCTCTGCCTGGCCCACAGGAGCTGTCACACACCAAGATGGCAGCAGGGTGACATCAAGAACAACTTTGAAAATAAATGCAGCCTCCCTTTAAGGAGCGTTTTGTTTGCTTCGTTGATGCTCAGAGGAAGAATTAAACTTGGGTAGTCACAGAATTACAGAGTATTCTGAGTCGAAAGTGACCCAGAGGTGTCATCGAGTCCAGCTCTTCAGTGAACAGCCTGTACAGGGATCAAACCCACAACCTTTGTTTTTATCATCACCCTGCTCTGACCAACTCAGCAAAAATGATAAAAAATTTGGCACACCACAATTTTCTGTGGCCTCTTGGGCTTGGCCTCCTAATGGTCAAGCAAATCATACTACTGAATAAGACACCACCTTGAAGCAGCCATATTTACAGAAATATTTGAAAAGGAATAAAATTTTAACAAATTTTTCTCCTTGAATTATTAGAACTTTTCAGTGATGTTTCACCTCATATCTTACAATTTCTTTTTAACTTCTAAGTTCTGTAGTGTGACAAGGCAGAACTTTAGAAAAATATTCAGCAGAATTATCTGCTTTTGTTTGTTTGGAAGGACAGCAAAGTCCTTCATGCTAGAAAGTCTTTCAACGAGATTAATGATTGCTGGATTCCAATCTTGCAAACACTTGTTCTTTAAAGTAAGACCTGTTCATGTAAATAAAGGTTTCAAGATTAAGACCTTAAATATGCAGCTTTTATAACTAAATGGTCTTCTGCTTTAGTCTGTCCTTGGGTGAAGTTCCACATGGACTTGATGGCATGTTTTCTCCTTGTGTTATGACTATAGCTTTACTACTTAAAAATACTTTTTTGCAAAAAGAATTGATAGTCTACAGAATTTTTTCTTTATAAAAAACTCAAAAAGTAGTGCATATACATACTTTATATACTATAGATGAAATATATATATTTCCTCACAACAACAGTTTTACTCTAATGGGAATAAAGTCAAGCAATCTTTCCCAACGCAGGTCACGGTATGTTGGTTTTTCAGTCTCTGTGGGTGAGTTGTGCAAAGCTTTTACAAGTTTTCTGTCTGTAGTTTATAACAGCATAATTAAAACAAGTATTTTTTACATTCCTAAATATAAAATGTATTTCCAGGCTATCAGCAGTGTTTAATGATTCACCCCTCTGGGACAGTCTCTCCTATGGGATGATTTTGGTGTAATGCCATTGACTGTAATACATTTGTGTCAGTTGCTCCTTCCTCCCCCATCAGCATCCTGCTTGCTGGAATCTCGTGGTTTTTTCTGATAACATTTTTTACTTGCAAACTATTTTTTTAGAAGCATATGTTATGAAAGGAGTTTTTACAGACAAGCCTAAGGTTGCTTTGGTTGTTTCAAAATAGTGCAGGGATTAAAGACTGCTTTACTTTTATTGCTGCCTTCAAATAGGTGGCACATGCTTTTAGAAAGTGTTTTTCAAGCAGAAGTATTTAATGTTTCAAATACAAAGTCTGTTGGTTTTCTGTAGTTTTAATTAATCCATGTGTGCCTTATATTTACATATTTTCAACTAAACATAAGGTTGTTTTAACAATGTACAGTTTCTTTAATATACACATTAGATAAGTTGAATGTTTAATTGATGTTTTGTATGAAGTGAGCTATTTATTTTAACCTTTCTATGTAAAATTATTTGTCTGTTTTTAATGTTACATACTGCTTTTACAATGCCAAATGGGAGAAATGTTTTTCACAAATCTCAAATGTGTGCCCAGTAATTGTCATTCCATACCCCAGTGCATAACTACATTTAGTTGATGGATATTAAACTTTTCGTTGCTGCTGTTGTGAGCCCTTGAATTATTCTGCATGGTTATTTTTAAATGAAGCAAACATCTCTATTAATCTTGAAGAAAAAAACTGTTTGTTGAAGATATGATCCATGCGAGGCTTTTGCGATTGTTTGGTTTGGTCAAAGTTTCTTTTTTTGTTGTTGTTTTCATGCTCGCTTGTTTGGTTTGGGTTTGGGTTTTTTGTTTTTTCTTCTCCTGGATGAAATCCTTGCTTATTACAGCCCTGCAGTTTCATTACCGCCTTAAGCCAACTGTAGTCTCCTGCTAGAAGAGGCAATCCTTCCCACTTCTTCCTCCACCCTGGCCTCATGTTCCCTCCCACCCAGACTCCCATGTCAATTCCACTGCTTTGTAGCTGCAGGAGTTAAAATACTTCGCTCCTTAAGCTGCAAACTAGTAACTTATTTTCCGTGTTTGGGTTTCATTTGTATCATGAAACTCATAGGACTTAGGCTTTGCTGCATGAAAAATTGGGCTAACTTGAGGAAAGCAGTAGAGGCATGCAGCCTGAGGAAATGCTGAATGCACCATTCCATTTGGTATCAGCACAGTGGTGGAGTGCAATTTTTGAGGAACTGAGCCAAAATAAAATGGGAGGTTGTGTTTCCCAAATTTCTTGTTGCTCTCATTGATTTAACATGCTACCTAGGAGAAAAATGGTATAGCAAGACTTTGCACAACTGCATCTCACAGAGCTGCCACCTCTGTTGGTGTGTGCTCACTGTGACTGCACATTGATCTAAGTGGCTATTTCAACTAAGGTTCAGCCATGAATAGCTTCTTTCCTTATGTCCAAACTGCTTCAAAGCAGTAATTTAAATTTTTCTTGTAAGGACATTTCAAAAATATTTTCACTGAAATAAACCACTGAATTATCCTGAATGACATGAAAAATGTTTTTAAAGAAATACTTCTCATGTGTATGCACATGTTTGTCATTAATGGTGTAAGTCTTAGTGCTGCAAAGCACTGTGCCACACGTACAAAGTCACTTGGATTTCATTGGATTTGGCTGCTGAGGAGTGAAGTCTGGAAGTGAGCTCTGTGCAGGACTCCTTTGCGTGACAAGTGGCAGGAGGAGTCCGCAAGTTGTGTGAGAACAAGTGGGACTGAGTTTTGTCTGTACAGGGACAATGAAATTATGCCAGGTGCCACATATATGTAATGTGAGCAAACTTAGATACATTAAAACATTGAGTTCTGCTTCTTGCTAATTTAACATGAACTCGGAAGGATGTTTTATTTAACAAAAAGCAAGAATGGTTGCCCCGAGATTGTTTATTGACACAAGTTGTTCTGTAACTGGCTAAGGTGCACTGTACTACAGATAGAGTGTAGTTCTACTTACTGTATTTTAGTGTTCACCCCTGTCCCCAAGGAGATTGGTGAGGAGGTAATACAGATGTAAATTAATTGAAAAAACCTTTATTTATATGCATATATCCTTTGTTGTATGTATGTGTTTTATACATATACAAATACATACATACATATATGCATTTATATATATGTATGTATATGTAATTTGTATCAAAGTGAATGTCCTCAGGCAGCTGAGATGGGCGGTGTAGGAGCTGTTTTTAATTGAGCAAAATGTGTGTCCTGACATTTTAGGAAATATTTCTCTTCTACAGAGAGAGATTGCCACTGATGAATGGTGCCTGTCCAGGAGCAAATCTCTGTGTAATCGCATTTGATCAGGATCCTCACAATGAGTTTGTCTTTCATCTATAAAATTTCAGATGGTTTGAATTTGTAGCTGCTTTTCTTATAAACGTGCTTAGGTATTTATTTTAGAAAGAAAAACTGATAAACTAAAAAAAATCTGTTCAAGTGCAACATGTCACTGAGATAATTAGATTTTTCAGTAACCTTCATTTATTGAGTGGATTAATGGTTGATTAAAATAATTTTCTTTTGCAGACAATAATCTCTGTGCCTTGTGCACTGATATTACATGCACAGTCTAGGCTGATCACAAGTTGCCTTAACATAAGGCTGACCGAAGTGTGTATGGATGTTTCTGGTAAATCAGTAAGAATCAGAAGAATATCAATATTAGGCATATTGTAACAAATTAAATTATTTGGCAAATGATTCTAGCAAAGAATGAAGTGAACAAAATACCATTTATCTTTATCTGTAGGTTGTTTAGGTTCTTCTTCAAGTCATTATTGATTTTCAAATTTCATATAGTTATAAGAAGTTACAACACTGACATGAAAAGTAAGCAATTTTTTCCCCCAGGGCTTGGGGGAGGGTATGTTACAAACAAGTGGAAAATTTAATGTAAGAAAGAATAAGTTGTCTGTGAGAAAACATTTTTAAAAGGAATATCAGTTGTGAAAGTAATCTTTGAAAACTACAATGAAATGTAAATTTATTTTCCATTTAAAGGTATTTGCATAGCACAGAGATTTTTTATTTAACAAAATGAAACAATATTTACCCTTTCTGAGCAAACACATATAAATCACTAATTGCAAGAGGAAGCTGTATAAACTTATTTTCTGTCCCATCAGCTTAGCATTTGTGAGCCAGCATTTTACAATAAACTCTTGATTTCTTTACAAATAGGATATAACCCACAATAAATAAATAATTTCCAAATGGTCACTGGAAATTTGTGGAGGTTGGCCAAGGAAGAGCTTTTCTTTAATATCTTTTTTTTTTTCTTATTTTTTTTAAGTTCTCAGGTAGTGATAAGGACATGCTGTTTCATGAGGGCTGAGAAAAATGCTGTTGTACGCTGTAGGCATTTCTGCTGGCTTTCCTTCATCTCCTGCGGGTGCCCCTCCTCCATTTTGTTTTCCTTTTTCACAAGTTTTCTGGTGGTGCTCTCTCTTGACCTCACTGTGTGAGCTTGTAGCCACACAGGACACTGGCAAGATCAGAAAACACTACCGTTGGATTAAAACAAGAGCACACAAGTCAGGAAAGAGTCTGCAAAGGCAGCAAAAGGAAAGTGGAGGTCTGCACATTTTTTCTGTAAAATAATGCAGTAGTCTTAAAGCAGGGCTTGAGTTTTGTATAGATTGTTTGACATGTAATTTTGAAAGATAGCACAGCTATTTGTGAAAAGTCCCTAAATAGATTTCAATAAGATCTGGTTTTCTCTTGTGACTTTTTTATGCAATTCAGAAAAAATAAGACTAGAGAAATAAGAAGAAGCACTCTCAGTGTAAAAGGACAAACAAGCACCAAATAGGATTCTTTTCTTTGTATTTCTTTCATTGTAAACAAGTTTCCGGAAAATAAACCTTTGAAAACCATGTGACACAATTTAAATATTAATTTGTCCTTGCAAGATAATTTATTCCTAAGATATGACATATGTGTATAATTATGCTTTTTTATTCAGAAGTTGATCTTAACTTAGTGTTTTGTAATAATGATATTTTAGAACATTGTATTAATATGTTTAACCTATGTCTTGGCATTAGTGTTCCACATTCCATGTTTTGTAAAACAGTGTCCAAATACAGAGTGTAAGCAGAAGGTACTTGTACTTTTGTGATAAAGCGTGCTTATTCCTGCCTAGTGAGCACATGATGAAATTCTTCAAAAGTGTTTTAGAAAGTGCTTCTTGAGACAAGCATAAGAAACTTTCATTCCTCTTGTCCTTGTGTCTCCAAAGTCATACCCACCTTGAGTTTGATTTTCATCTTCCCTTTGATAGGATTTGAACACTTCCATTTGTTAACCTTGTCATACACCCAGACACCGAACGTGTTCTGCAGTTGGTGTTTCATTTCCATGTTTATCAGTCGTGGTTCTCACAGTCAGGAGAGGCATTCACAAGTTTTGTGAATATCTGATAACAGTCTCCTTAATACTGTGTTCAGTGGCTTTGGGCAATTCTTTTAAGAGAAAGGACATGCTGCATTGCTTTATTTTGCTTACCTGTGGGTCTGATTTTTACATGTCTGACTACGGATTCAGTATCTTGGCAGCTGATAGTCAGTTGTATTAAAAAGTAGTGCAGAGATTTCTCTCAGGATCCAGAGATGAGCAAGGAGCACTGCTGAGCTATGCTCACAGATAATCAGGGTACAGGTTCTTGCTTAAATTAAGGCATGGGCCAGCTATACATAATTTCTACAAGCACCTGCCTGACCAGTAACAGAAACTCTCCCAGTTAACAAACCAGTATTGCTCACTCTGTGGGCTTTAGGACTGCATGTAGTGATAAATAACCCTGGGTTGGGGGCAGGCTGAGGCAGTGGAGTGTTATCCTCCATCATGTGAGAAATAGCACATTGTTCCCCGTGGTTTTTTTCCCCTCCACACAGCAACTTTTACTACATTTGGCACACAGAGGAGGGCGTTGCTCCATCAGCAGTCAGAGCACAGCCAGCCTGATTTTGGGAATGGGGCAGAAGTGGAGAAGGAAGGAATGCTGCCAGATGAATGTTAAATTATGTTGTGCCACCTTGCTTCAGAACCAGGGGATGATGCCCAAGCTGTTAAGTAGAGGCATATATGTAGTCTGAGAACACAGAGACTTGAGATGGGGACACATGTGTCTGCCAGCAGATGCTTGTGGTGATGGTAACATCTTTGTAACTCACACAGGTTCGTTGATTTGTTAAAAATTTATTTATCACTGTTAATGTTCTCATCACCTTTAAGTTTAATAATAATAGATTGCAAGGATGGATATTTTTGTTCCCTTTCCAAAAGGAGTAAGACATAGTAAATTTTAGAAGATGAAAGCACTACAGTGGATAGGTAAATCACACCAGGGCTGTTCCGTACCTGGTTAAGGGCAGTTGTGCAATAGGTCTCCCCCTGCACAGGTGGGATAGAGGCATTTGACAGCAGTGTGCTGGCTTGAACTGCAGGTGAAAGTGTCCTGAGCTGTGGCTCGTTAATGTGATTGAGCAAAGTACTTGTGCCATGTGGGAGGTAACAGCAATTCACTCAGCACACGTGCAAATGCCATGTGTGGATGCACTGACTCATGTTAATGTAATTACCTCACTGTAATTGAGTTAAGTACAATTGATTTAACAGTAGTGAAGATGAGCCCATAGTTACAGTCTAAAATGTGAGTACATATTTGATTGTCAGACTTACTGTTTCTTGCTGGAGGTTGAAATTTTTCTTCATAATACTGTATATGAAGAATGTGCTTAACTTTAGCCCCATCCACAGTCTGAGTGAAACTTAGGATGGTAGTTTGTGTTTTCTGAAGAACTAGATGTTTTCTTGCATGTATTTTCCAAATACTGTGTGAGCTATCGATAATGCACCTTTTGCAGAGCACAAGGATTTAGCACAGTCTGCTCAGCACCATTTTATTTGTCACCTGCTGTGTAGGCTGGGTTCTGATACTGAAGTAGAATGTCTTTTCTTGTCACTTAATTGCTTTTTGGGGGATCTCATGGCAATAATTTTTAAAGCCCTGTGGTCAACTGCTCCACAAACTTGATCTTTTCACAGAAATGTTCTTCATTCCTGTTTTATATTAGTTCCTAGCTGCTAAGAAGCTCAACTATTTACTCAGACTTAATCCAACAGCACTTGCCATCTCTAGTTTGGTATGTTAACACTAACTAATTCATGATTTTAGAGGCAATAAAAGTGTGAAGATGATATGAGAAAGGGGTTGAAACAAATTTGCATCTTGATTGGCTCATCAGTTGCTAAGCTTACCAGATCTTAATTGTATAGGTTCGGTATATTACGTTAATACAAACAAATTTACTTCCCAGAGAAGTGCAAAGTAAACTTTGAATTTTGTTTAGAGGTTCTGGTCTTTATCATTACTGATACTGATATTGAAATATCAGTATCAATATGTATTTTGAATATACATATTCAAAATTTTCATGTATTCATCTGTGTCCCTCTAAGTTCTGACCACAGTATGTGGTATTCACAGTATGTGAATACCTAAGTGAAACATCCCACAAAGAAAAATGCTATGAAATTGCTTTTAATTACTAAACTTTATTTATCTTTTAAAGTTAAATTTAACTGATGCTCTTAGGGTCTGATTTGTCATAGTTTAGCACATTTAGATTCACTGCATCGGAAGGAGCAGTTATACTTTCTTTGCTCTTTCTGTGCTGGCCCAGACTCCAGCATCAAGCAGTTCAGCAAGTTAAACTTGTTTAAAATTAAAACACACGCAACCCCACCTTTTTTTTTTTTTTTTTTTTTAATTACATTTCTGTGGACAATGCTACCGAAATTGGTGATGACTCAGATGATTGCCAAGCCTGATACAGTGGGTGAAGAAAAGAATCTACATTTTTAGCAGGAAAGAGCAGAAAGAAACTTCTCTTTTTTCTGACAAGGACATTGTTTAAATTAAAAATGATGTTAATGAGTTTATATCATTTTAGTTGTGTTGGCTTTTCAGAAATAGTTTCTAAAAACAGGATATTCTGAAAATATTATATTCTGTATTTACACATAGATATCCGTATCCCTCTCTTTGTCTACACATACTGATGGAATTTTGTAAGATATTATAAATTCAGGCTGCTGTTTAAAGACCAAACTTTCATTTTATGATCAGTTCATTTGCAATGGGTTGGTTGGTTTGTTTTTAAGAATCAAAATGTCATATTTGGCCAAAAAACTTGCCTGGATAGCTTCTTATATTAACTGTAATGGAGCAGAAAAATATCAGGGACAAGCCCACAATATTCCATACAGTTGTGATTACAGGTTGTTATAGCATAAAATACAGTTGGTATAACTTATAAATCTAAGCACATTATTAAGCATATTACCATTTCTTTATTAGAAATTGCAGTTAAGCCCTGAAGTTGAAGTATGTTAAGGAAGCTAAAAATAGTCTTGGTTTTCAGATGATTGAGTCAGAAGATGTTCAAGACTTGGGAGTAGGCTGTATCAGAAATAATGCAGTACTACTATTTGATGTTGAAAAACACAAAACAGGTGCAGCAGATGTTTTATATGTATATATATATATTAGGTCATTAATAATGCATTCTGGTGGGTGAGAGTTTTTCAAATTTCAGAAAAACAGCACTGATGGCCCTCTATCTAGTAGTGATAGTTTACACTATGAGATTTGGTGCGTGAAGCTCCTGTTGGCTGCTCTGAGTTTTATCCTGGTTTGAAGCGTGGAGCCATTTTGACCAGCCAAAAAGGTACCTTTTTCTATCAATTTAAGGGCTCGGATAGTTGTTCAAACACCATTAACTGTAATTGAGACCAAGCCCTGTGTGAATCTTTGTATAAACAAAACCAATGTTTCTTTTATGTCCTACTGGGGCATGGAAAGGGACTCTGTGTGTTGGAATAAGCTAGTGGCATTTGAAGTGCCTGCCTTCAGCAGGCACACTCTGTAAATACAGAAACTTTTAACAATATTTAAAAGCCTGTCCCTGCAGCAAAATTTTTGCTCCCTAAGCATTGTGTGTTAGTTAAGCACACAGGCTGCATTGGTAATCTGTCCAGCCTCTCCCAGGCTGAATCAGTGACCCAGCTGCTTCCTGGCTCTGAGTCATCCTGCCTCTTGTAAAAGGATCCTGTGATGTTCCTGCTCAGCAAGTGCAACTGGGCTCATAACTGCCATTTTTTCCCTTAAGAGCAACGATGTGTTAATCAGTTACCAGAAATTACCTTCAAACAGAAGTATAATTTTTATAGAACTAAAAGAAACACAGGGAAAAGCATCTTAAAATCACAAGCCACAGAGCATGCGACTGAAGAGCAGTGCTATGTAATTTCCTGGGCTAAGTGACACCTATTTTCTCCAGATGGCTTTGATGGAGTCTCTTTGGGCTGGTCCATCTTTCTAGTTTCTGAGTAGGGACCCTGCCCTTTCCTTTGAGAACAACGCTTGTCATTCTTCAGTGTTCATTTTTACTTTTTCCCATTAGAAGATCCATGTTACTTTATCCAGCATCCTAGGATATGTCCCAGTTGTTGCATGTGGCTTAGCTGGGCTGTTCCAATGAGAGCAGTGCTGGAGAGCTCTGTGTCACTGTCCTAGCCGTCTGCTTATTTGACTGATCATACGTAGCCAGTTCTGTGTCCTTTTCACCAGGCAACAAATGGCTTTGCTACTGGTTTTGATTTTATGTGTGATAAGCCTTAATTCTCTATCATATCAGGCAATGAGAAATGGATTGGATAAGAGTGTTATTTCCCAGGAGAGACACCTCGGACTTAACTATCTGTGACTACATTCACAGTATTTTTTCTTTGACGAGAAAGAAAAGTTTTTAGATGCCTGTTTTTCTTCCGCGCCCCTTGGAAGACAGGACAGCAAGATGTTTAGTTTCTAGAAGCTGCATCGATGGGAAAGCAGTCAATCCCCATTTTTACTCTCTAAGAAAGCTTCTCATTCACATTAGGTTATGTCATTTGAGAAAAAATACCAGGTCTTAAAGCTGTGCTGTGGTATCTTTGATGATTTTTACTTTTTTAACTCTCTTCTAAACAGCTGAATTGAAAATAGAAATATTTTACTGATATGGGACTAATTCTTGCATCTTCAGGTATTCCTAGTTTTAGTTGCTTACAGGAGGGAAACCTGAGGTCTTGAGTCTGTGAAAATCATGTATCTTCCAGCTCTGCATCTGTTTTTATGGTGTCTTTTCTCTATGTATATAAATGTCCTAACTGCCTGGCGTTGCTCCTCTCTCACTTCTAAGTTTCCCTTTTGTTGCTGGCGAATGGGGCTTATTTCTCTGAAAATACCTGAGTGTGATTAATCAAGTTAATATGTGTTAATGATAAAAACCCACAACAATCAAGGCATTAAATGTTTGTAGTCTAGACTTTCTATTTTCTTGTAAACATTTTTGTTTTCAATTTCTTATCTCAAAAGTGTCTTGCCTGTCTATATAACAGACATTTATGCACCTGTAAAACTCTGAAAAATATTCCCATGTTTGCAGAACAAAGCCAGCCCTAAGAAATCTCATGTGCTGTGTGAACTGCAGAAACCTGACAGGTGACTAATCGTGAAATCGTATGATTTCCTTGCTTTCTTAAAGTAATTACTTGCATGAAGTAGCAGTCACACCTAAGTGGTCTGGGATGTGTAGAATCCATGTAGCTATAAAAAAAAAAAAAGCTGGTTTGCTACTTTGTACTTAAGATCTGTTGAATTCAACTGTTTAGGAAATTTATTATGTCAGATTGGTCTCAAAATTAGTCACTATCCTAAGTTTTGTGTTGTTTTGTTTGGTTGGTTTTGGTTTTTTCTCCTCAGTCTCTGTCCATGAGTACATTTTGCTTGTGAACAGTCCTGTAGCCTGTGATACTTACTGTTCTTGGAGGAGGTGGTTGTTTGTCTGTGGTTCTTTTTCTGTGCTAGTTTTTTTGCCAGGGTGTGGAAACATATTCCACTTCATGCCCATGGTGTCCAGTCTCCTGACCAGCTGTGCTGTGTCACAGTGCCTGTGGGTGCATTGCTGTAAAGCCTGCCAGCTCTTCTTGGAGACTCATTCTGTTCTCTGACATGGAAGAGGTAGTACAAAGCTTTGTCATCTTCCTGCTGTGTAAGGTGGTTGTCAGCTTCAGGAATTAATGCACTACTTTTTGTGGATATAGACATCAGTAATGTATCTTTTTAGCCTTCAAAATACCTAAAAGGCAGATTTATTAGATTCAATTTGTCAGCATAGTGAACAGAATTGCAGTATGTTAGTGTTTACTAATCCATTATTATTTTTTGCAAGAGTCTACCACAGAATATTTTCTTAGACTGTGCCTGTCTAATTAGTCCTACTTATTGTGTAATCCAAAATTGCTGAAACATTTTTCCAGAGGACATCATAGCACCTAATTGATACCTTTGTTGTTTTTGGTTAGCGAAATTCTTACCTGCTCATCTGTTTATGCTTTTTGTCCTTTATGTGTTCTATAAGAGAAAATGAGACTCTCCGTTGTTCACATTCCCATCTGGCCAAGGCAGGCAGGTCTTCTCACCAGCTTATCCCTGTGCACCCTCTGTACAGCCCCATGGCTCTCAAGGCTCCTCTTGCATGGCAGGAGGGGGACCTACAGTCAGAATCTGTTTCCTCCCTCCTAGTGCATGGAGTCTGGATGAACCAACAACTCTTATATCCTGAATCATCCCCATTCTTACCTGTAGCAGCTTTGAGTCCTACCTGAAGGTGGAGATGGCTTTTGACTGAGTGTGCAAAATCTGGGTTGGATTAAAAACTGCTTCACTAGCTGTCCACACCTGGTGGAAATAGAGCGCAGCTATTTCATGTAACAGTTTCACTTCCCATCTTTCACCAAACCCTGAGTCATTCCCACACATAGGTGATTGTTCCTGATTTATTTCCCTGCATCTTCACAGCTATTTATAGCTATAACTGAGTCAAATACTGCACAAATGGATGTTGGCCCATGGTCAGGTGAATCCACTAGCTGTCCACACCTGGTGGAAATAGAGCGCAGCTATTTCATGTAACAGTTTCACTTCCCATCTTTCACCAAACCCTGAGTCATTCCCACACATAGGTGATTGTTCCTGATTTATTTCCCTGCATCTTCACAGCTATTTATAGCTGTAACTGAGTCAAATACTGCACAAATGGATGTTGGCCCATGGTCAGGTGAATCTACTGATAATTGTTAGAGTTAATTTAATGAGTGCTTGAGAACTTGGTCAGAAGTCTTCCTTCTCCTGTAGCTTTCTTCCTGATCCTGCTCTCTTCCTCTCCCAATGGATATCTCTGTGGGAGCTGCTACTGCAAGAACTGCTGGGCACATGTATCTGGTATAGGTACTGCCTGGATTTAAATAAACCTTTGTGGTTCAATACTGCAACACACTTGTTCTGCCATAGTGTAGTATATAAAAGAGACATCTGCGGAACTCAAGTTACTGACAAGTCACGTTTTCTGCCAGCAAGAGCTTCCTAGCTAACCTTTATTATACTTTGTAATGGACACTTTATGTGGCCTAAGGTTTAATTGGTTGCTGTTTGATTGATCAATTTGATGAAGCTAGGTTCTGGAGTTGGCTTTAAATTATATGTGTATTTTCGCATGCTCATACACATGTATGTGAACTGTGATAAGGGAGTACTGAGTTTGTACAATCAAGGAGGAGCACACAGATGATAATGAAACTGAAAGTCACACACCTAACAAGCCTAACCCTTTTTTATTTCTCTCACTTTAATTTCTACTCAATTGATTTTTATGATCACCTATTACCTGCCCCCTTCCATTCTATATGTGTTGTGCTTTCAGCTACAAGTGGCTGCGTCTTGCATCGTAACCAGAAAATAAATGTTGTCATATGTCACTGAAAGGAGTCTAGAAAAAGAGACAATACTCAGAATTTTTTGTTTCTCACTCAGCTGGGTTTCTTTCATTATGGTTACTATATGATGTACCTCTGATTCTCGTCTTTGGAGCTTTTCCTTTCAAACAGTCCAATAAAAATGAAGCCTGGGATTTGTTTACTTCTGATATTAAAAGCAAACAGCACAGGGAGCAGGCCGCTTTCATTGGACCTGTAAAGGACTAATACAGATGGTAGAGATTTCAGGGTGCATTTTGTTTACTATGGATTTCAGGTTTTTGGGGGTACTGAGTTGTTGGTGTGGGAAGAGGAGGGCTGGAAGCTTTCACTGATGTTATTTATGGCTGTCTGTGGGAACAGACCATTACAATAATGTGCCAAAAAGACTGAATGGAAATATAAATATGTTGTAGTGAAAACAATGCAGTTTTATCTAGTTTTGTTTTTTTTCTGCAATATGAAGTGTGATGTTATGAGGAAGGAAAGTCTTCAGCCAGAATTATGAAGAATAATATAATTATGACTGGTACAGTAGAAAAATAATTTCTTGGAAATTAGGAAAACGTAAATACTGCAAAAGCCTGGTCTTGTGATCCCTTGGCCTGAAAAGGGTATCTGAAAGAGAATATACTCCATCATGTGCTCCCTTTGTCAGCCAGGATCTGTGCTCCTGACAGACAGGGGAAACCTGGGTGTGCCATACATGCCACCAGTGCCTTGTGAAACAATGGGCTTCTAGTATTGAAAGAAGGACAGATGTTAGAAGGATGTTACTAGGTGAGGCAGATAAATATGTGTGTTTGGAAGGATTTCTCCTATGGATTGTTTGCCTTACAACTGTATCAGAACTAGTCATTGCCTGGGTTTCATAATAAGATGTGTCTGGCATGTCTGAGGTGTAATCAGCCCACAAAGCAAACACGTTCAGAATTAGCAGGGTGTTACTTCTGGGTCTGCTCTTCTCCATGAGTGTTGATGGGAGCTGTGTCAGCACACTGCAAGAGGAAGGACTTGTCCTTAAGGAACCCCTTTGTGTCTTCCTGCTGCAGCTGGTCTGACCCTCTTTCAGGAGGCCTCAGAAAGCATTTACATTCTTTGCCAGAGTGTGCTAAAATTAGGACATAAAAATGACAGATTCAATAATGGAGTCTCAAATAATATTTAAGTAGTGTTGTATTCTCTGCAACCTGAGCTGAAGCCAACATTGTTGTCATTTGATAGATGCAGTTGCATGCATGATATTCCAATTTCACAATTACTTCCTACCTTAATAAACATAATCATAACCATAGCAATAAAACAGTATTTTAAAAGTAAAGTTTTTCAAGCATTTCTTAGTACCTCTCCAATACCTATGCTAACATTAAACAGTTTATCATTTATAATTAAAATCCTTAGCCCTCTTCCATAAAAATCACTTTAATCTGTCTTCCATTTACTTGAGAAGGGGTTTGCCTCAAATGCTGTTTTCTCATTTTTATCACTGTAAATTCAGAGGTGTTTTATTGAAACACAGGTTGTGTCTTTTGTAACAGAATATAGGTTTGATAACAGAAGTGGCTCCAAACCAACAATTTGTCAGTTTTTAAAATGCAGCTGTTTAGGGAACTAGTTCACAGTAAAGTTAAAAAATAAGTATTCTCCCAAATACTAAGTTAAAATACCTGCTAAGTTCAAGTTACTTTTTGAATCCTCAATGATCTCTCCTCCCACTACTGTGTATTTCTAAAAAAAATAGTTTAATTTGAAGTCAGCCACTCATTTCCTCTTATATCCACTTAGATTTTTATTACTAGTTTCACTGCTATCTAGTACCTTGATTGTCATGTATTTAGATCATCTGCCACCCTCTTCTCTCAAAAAGAAAAAGTGATTAATGTTTGAAGTATAAAATAACCTTGTGCTCATTCTTCATCCAAACCAAATGGGTTCTTTTGTTCAGATATCTGAATATCTAATAGAGATTTGTAACTGATAAAATTGTATCAAATGAAAATATAGCTGTCTATAAGTTGGTAGAACTGATGTCATGCTAAATTATCTTGTTCTAGCAAAAAAAAAAATTAAAAGCTGAGTAAATGTATATAAAAGAATAGCTAAGGAAGCCATAATTAAAGAATCATGGAAATACTAGGGACCTTGAATTGTAAATTAAAAATTGTTAATATAGTATAAATGTTGCTGTTAATTTTTCATTTATTGTAAAGGGAGATGGGTTTTCATTTTACAGTACAGATAATGTTGTGAAAAGAACGAATAATGTCCAGTAAAAATTTCAGCCTATTTATTGCTTGTTTTATAGGCAACATTTGAAGCCCACCAGTTTTGTCAGATAATCTTGTTTTATTCTTATGTGCATGGCAACTTTGATTTTAGTAAACATATATTCTAACCAGTATTTTATTTTTGTGTTTTGCTTGTATATTGGCATATTAAATAAATGGAATTTAAAAGTAGATGGTAAATAACAGGTTCTAAACTCCAAATGGTTTAGCAGCATTGATGTATTGCCTGTGGATGGCTTCTTTTGTCATTTGTGTAGGACCTTGCACAGTGTAACGTGAGTCCTTGGTGGGAAGTGAAAACTGTGTTTGCCCAAAAGCTGGTGAATAGTTCAAGAGAGGTGTCTGTTTACAAGTTAATGGATTTTTATCTTGGAATTGCTTAGGGCATGGTTACTCTCAGTTGGCTAAAATACCAAGCATGTTCACTTACTCCCTCACGCCCTGGCTCAAAGGAGCTCTCGAGCAGACAGCGTTTTTCTCTGAAGAATTAGAAGAGGTCATCGAAGCATGGAGGAGCTTTGCACTAAAGCAGCTGATGGTAGTTTTCAGAAAGCATTCTCCGCAGCACGATCTCGGGTTTCTGAGGTGAAGTTGTAGTCACGGTGCTGTGCTGGGCTGGCAGGCTCCTGTTCTCAGCCCAGGGCCTGGAGAGGGTGGAAGTGAAATGAGGACAGTGTTTCAGACTCCAGCCCATAAGTAGCTGGGGAAGAAGAGGAAAAAAAGAGGTAAGGGCAGGGGTGGACTGCCAGCATGACCTAAGTCAGGACTGGCCTGTAAACCTTCATTCTGCTCCCAGTACTTGACTAGGAAGAGGGCGTAGTTGGCGTAGTTTTGAGAACCTGGAGATGCTGTAACTATCCACCACTTCTTTTTCACAGCTTAGTTTTGGCTTCAGTCTTCGCCCAGGCCATTTCCCTAGCCCATTCCCTACAAGTTACCAGCCCTGGATTTTTGGCATTACCCAGTCCTTCCACCACTCTGTCCCTGGCCTGTTGAGAAAGTCCAGTTGCTACATTCCATGAGGATCCAACAACCATCTACTCTCTTACCTCCATCCTTACCTCAATTTACTGCTCACAAGTAAGATTCTTTTTGCCCTGGTTATTAGCCTGTATCTACAAACATAACCCTGTTACCATTGCCCTAAGTTTCCCTTTTGGGCTGCAGAATTGTTGGTGGCTACCTGTTACACTACGCTTCAGGAAGAAAGAGGCAGGTCAGGATAATTGGGATATGTTTTACCATGAGAATAGGAGGTTCAGGACTGTATGTATGCTGATTTGCTGATTCATTTGTTTAAAATGCAGGGGGGTTTTAGTGTCAACCTGTGGCTCCTGTAGCTGCCCACAGTGTTAGACATTTTTATCTTTATCACCGAAGTGTGAACCACTTAATTTTCTCATGTGAGGGGTTACAAAAAGGTGGATGAACTGCTTTCTCAGAATTTTCCTGGTACCATTTTGTAGCTGGTATACAATTTAAAAGTTAAGAACAGCTTCCTCGATGGATGTTAAGGATCTGTAGTAAGAAAACATCACTCTCAGGCCACTTTTATACAGAGAAAGGGAAAGGTGCATGTGCAGAGAGACATCCTGCTACATCTGAATTAGCAGATCACAATCTGGGCCGAATTTATTTTTAATTATATGCAGTGTCGTAGGATGGTGGGAGGTGGATAAGAAGCCTTTATATAGCTCAAACATCTCTTGACACAGGGGTTGTCATTCTTGTTGCATGGGGGTGTGTAGAGTAGCACAAAAATGAAGGTCACAGACATCACAGGGCAGGCATGGAAAATAGAGGTGCTGCAGTTGTTTCTGGAAACATGGTTAATGACACCAGAAAGGTGTTGTATGTCTGCAGGAAACTGTGGTTTAGGTGACATAACTCTGCCATTGACTCTGCTTTCTACCAGAGTACATTTTCAGTACTTGAAAAATGCAGCAGACTGCAACTTGCGCCTTCCTGTGCTTTTGATTTCCACCTCTGTGGAATGATGTGCATTGAAGTTGGCTAATTTTTAGATCTGCTAGAAGAGAACTGTGTTTCAGTATATTCGGCATGGTTTTTAAAATGAGTCAAGTATAGCCATGCTGTGTTCTGTCCTCTCTAGTAAATGTACAGGAGAGATACCTGACAGGAGACTCTTAGCCAAATCCCTCTTGCAGGTTTCACTGTATTTGTATCCATTCTGGAAGAAATTAGAGGAGTGGACTTGGTGGTATTTATGGATTTTCTGGTGGCCCACTTTGTTTGTCTTCCTTTTTTTTTTTCTTCCTTCCAGAAGAGAAAGAGAAAAGGTCTAGGATTCTGTATGATGCCTCCTTTCTTCATGTAATAGATGAGCTGCAGGAGTGGCGTGTTTTGACTTCTGCCTTGAAAGTTTGTGGTTTTTAACAGAGAGGAGGCTTGAAAAATACTTTGTCTAGGTGGGCACTGCAAAGGTATGCAGTTCATGAATTTTTCAGTTCATTGCACATTGTCAGGGAAGAGGTACACCAAAGAGACTAATGATGGCTTTCTTCCCTCTTGAGAAGTTTTCCACTTGGAAGCATCACTAAAATGGATTGAATATTAGGATGCCTTAGAGAGTCTGGTCAGCTGGACATCAGGGCCTCATATCCTGGAAGAATAAAAATTGGGGGGCGGGGAAGAAAGATCCTCGTTCTAATGAAAATAGAGGATAATCTACCCTGTTTACTGATTGCATATGAGGTCATGTTTGTTTGTTCCTAATCTTTGTAGAAAAGAGCCTTCAGGTTTCTGTAAAACTGCATTACAGCAGATGAGTATTTGGGACAGAGATAGAGGTGGTTTCAGTTGCATGGAGTGACTGCTCTTGCTGAGGGTGGAATAGCTCAGTGGTGAGCGAAGGAAGGAAAGGGCCCCCATCCTGGGGTGTCTGTGGGGCTCCCAAAAGCACTACAGTCAGCTGGTAACAAGGGAATGCTTGTAGGGAGGGAGCTTGGAGGTGTTTGACCATTGGGAGACCATCAGGAGAAGAAATTGCTCCTCAGTGGGGGAACTTCTGAGGGTCTGGGATTAACAGTGTGAGATTAAACTTTCTGAGATTAATAGTGTAGTTTCAGGAGGTCACTGAAGCCATGTAAGTGTTGACGTGGTGCTACATAGGACAGCCTTACCTGCTATGGATGCACATTCACAAGGCTTCTTTTGAGGTGTGCTGGTAGGTTTTTTGACTGCATAGAACTGATTCAGGGAGCAGAAACAAAGCAGAAATCTGGCATTACCAAGAAGAGCTAAGCAATTTTCTTCCTGAGTCAATGTGAAGCTTTGCTGGGAAAAGAGGAACTTCCCTTTTGAAACTGACTGAAGTGAGTCAATTCTCTCTTGTGCCTAGTGTGACTGATGAGAAAATACTTAAACTAAGAAATGAGAGAAGAGGCTGGTTTGATTTTCATGCCTGGTATTAAAGCACACAACAAGGAAAATTGGGTAAAGGAGAATTGCATATGCAGTAACATAAATGATCTATGAAAATGAGAAAAGGGTGAAAATTACGAGCAGAACATGAGTTGTGTAAGTGCTATACTAACATAAATTACACTTACTCTAGTAAGAAAAGAGAGTTAGGTCGAGGAGGAAAAGCAAAAGATATGTTTAATATCCAGGCTTTTTTTATTAGCATAGAAAATCAGAGCAGCCACTGCTGAATGTGTAACCAGATACAGAAACAGCAAGAATATGGCCAAATTTCATTCATGGCCTGAACACAAATACTTAAAATTATGCAGGAAATTGGTAAGGTTTCATCAGCACCTAGGAAACAAAGAGTAGCATGGACACAGTAGAATCTATTTGGCAAAAATTACTTTGTGAAGGAATTATGTTGTGGATTTCTAGCTTAGATTTATATACAGACATGTCTAATACTATGATAAAATAATGTGGTTTTTCTCTCACAACCATCATTAGTTTTCTTACCAAAAGAGTAATTCAGAATAGAAGTTGTGTTATTTTGGGCTTGAAAGAAATTGTTGACCCTACAGAAAACATGCTTGTTTAAAAAATGAAGGTTAAAACTTTACTTGGTGTAAGTTAAATGAGATGACAGAAAGTTGGTAATTTTTCTAAGATTCATGTGTTGAATTTAAGAGAACTGTTTAGTAAACATAGGTGAGCTGAAGTATTGGAGACTTAAATAGAGAAAAGGTTCAACTTGAATCCCAAGTAAAGGAAAAGGAGAATTGTTGCAAATTACCTAATCATTCTAGCAGAGAACCTTTTCTTGGGAGGGATACTGGGTTGAGAAAAGGTAATGCAAAAAAGAAATAGATTATCAGAAGAAATCACTTCTTAGAAGTTGTGATGGAACAAGAACTATAAGTATTAAGCTGAGTTAGAATTAATTTAAACTTCTTAAAGCAGTTAATAGAAGTTTCTTAGATAGATAAATTGAGAAAGAAGAAATCCTTCTGTTGTGTAGGGAGGGTGGTTTTGAATTAGACAGAGCCTTTTGTTCAAAAGTTAAATAAATACCTTTGCACACTTCTCAGTAAGAAAAATAACAGTGTGGGGACAGTGACAGGATGATGAATGGAAACAAGGTTATGAACATGACTACGGTCATGGTGGAAATTCAAGACAAAAACAAATTCCAAGTAAATAAAGGTGTGAAATTGCAGTGTACCAGCTGCATGTGGTTACTGCCTACATACCAGCTTTTTCCCTACTGTAAAGTTACTTGCAGTAGCTCACCCTTTCTCATAAATATTTTATACATGTAGTGTGCATGGCTCTTCCTTGTCTTAGAGCTAAAGTTCAAATCTTTGAGAAATAGTGTTTTGTAGCTTTTTGAAAGTAACTCTGTGTTATGTTAAGCTTTGAAAAAAATGTCTAATGCCTTAGAGTTTGCTTTTTTACATAAAATATTAAGGAGCACAATCTCATCTCGAAAAGTTGCTGTTTTCACTGTGTATGTCCTAGAGCTTGTTGCACTTCTCTGTGAATAGATTTAGCTCACTGGAAAAACAAAAATCTATCTCTGTTTCCTCTTCCTCTTATCCTCCCCCCTTCTTTTTAAAGTGAGTTTGTTTCCTGTCAGATTAGCGAGTTAAATTGGCTTATGAGAAGGACCAAAAGAAGTGCCAGATTTGGTGCAAGATAAGCCTGTAGGAGCAGGAACAAGCCCTTGAGGGTCAGAAGAGCAGTGTTGAGGTATTTTGCAAGTGCCCAATCTTCAAATCCTGTATTAGTGCAGCAGAGCTGCACATTGCCCTTGGAGGGGCTGTTGTTCAGGGTAGTGAATTTTTTTGTGTATGCTTTAGCATTCTGCCTGCAAAAATACATGTCTTCACAAACCTCCTATAATGAATTTTTGGTCGACAGCAAAAGTCCTCATAGCAGGTATCATGCAACTGATAGTATTCTGCGTGGGTTTTGACCTAACACAGGGAAGGGCACTAGTATGCATTCAGTGTAAATTGTTTTACTTCTGGGTCCTCTCACTGTGTACCCTTGCTTTACTCAAAGGTTGCTGGCTCTTGATGGAACTCTACAAGGTTGTTTTGGAGAGATTTTCTTACAATCTTTATTGTGGTCGGGCTTTAGAATATGCTTTCCTTCATGTCTGGATTTAATTGTAGATAATTTTGGAGGGAAAACAGTTTTCTTACTTTGGGAAACTCAGCATACTGGTGGCGTCTGGTCATTGTACTAAGCAATCAATCAATCACTAGATAAAAAGGGTCAGAAATGAGAGATACAGAAAATAAATGAGGTAAGCAGAATGCCACCAAATAACTTTTCCCCTGGTCCCTCTAAAGGATTTAATGTCTGCAACAGCAGTTATTCACAGCCCTGATGAGAAATGGCAAAGTTGTGATTAGGCACTTACTCCCCACACTTATTAAAAGTAATGCACACATATCTGAGGCGATCAGGGCCCCTGTAATGATCCTTAATTCCAAACTTCCTTTCTTTTGTAGGGCCTGGTGAAAGCTGTAAGCACTCCCTGACACTGCCCAGGAGTTGGTGTGTTTCTTTGGGGACCATTTTGCTAATACAGTTTATACTTGTTAAGTTTTGATTTTTGACTTGTACTAGGAAATGCTTTCCATGAACTTGTGATCATGGGGTTTTCCATTCATATTTGTCCTTACCAATACTACTGCAAGATTGCCACATTTTGAATCAAGCCATTGCTTGTAACAGAGATAGATGAGATTTTATATTAGAATATCTATTTAAAAAAAAAACAAACACAAAAAAACCCCACCATAAATGGTCCTGTTGAATTGTCAAATTTAAAAAGAGGAAAAAACCCCTCCAGTCTGAAACCACTGTATTGACTGCTGGTAAAAATAACAATAAAGTCTTTGACAGCTGAAAGAGAGAAAAGAGGAAAAGCATGTTGCTTTTAAGTTTTTCCTCTTTGTTTGTTGGCAGTGTGCCCATATATCCCATTCAGGGCTGTAGAAATGGTTCACTGACTTGAAACTCTGGCTGCTTTTAATTGTGTCAGTTTTATTTGTTTAAGTAATGTGAGGAAAATATGAGCTAGGTCTCTCAACTTTAAATTATCAACTTTACAGACTTTTTTTGGTCCACCTCTTTAGACAAGTTAAGAGGGATTCAGGTTTTAGATTTGTTTTGGTGGTTTCCAAATGCCATTTTTTCACAATGGTTTTGAATTGTTACTGCACCCTCAGAGAATCTCACCATGAGCTATACATTTGCACAGTAAGTCAAACAGCACCAAATCCATCTGTAACGTGGAAAAGCTGTTGAGATCTATTCAAGTAGAGAACTGTGCAAGTCATTTGAAGTAGGGATTTTTCAACATTTTTTGTTGTTAAAAGTGCTCAGAAAAAAACACATGAAAAAATGTATACCTGCACAACATGTGATTCATGAAAGCATGATTGTTGCTTTACTTAGGCTTTTAAATGTTTAAAAATCTCTTGTAAATAGAGTGCTTTGTTTAGAAATCCAGTTCTGTTGCTAATAGTGAAATGAGAAAAAGAAAAACACTCTAGAATACTAATAATGTCCTGCTTTAAGTTACATTTTAATCAAGTATTTATTTTGAGGTAAAATAGAAGACAATGTTATGTGTATCAGATGTTAAAACTCTTTGACATTTTTTAACAATGGTGAAACTCAGGAAAAAATGCATAATAACTCTTCCTGAGACTTAACTGTATCAGCATTAAGTTGTAATTAAACAAGTAGACAAGCATCCATGCTGTGTTGAGTACTGCAGGAAAATAAGGGCTTGTTACTTTGAGATTCCCTTGTGACTAGCACCCATCTGTGTTGTACTGATTGTCTGGTTTTGGAACATTCAACTGTGTGTGTATTTTGGAACAGAATACACATTGTTCAGTTCTTTCCTTTCATCAATATTTCCCTGGTGGCCACAGAAGACTGAAGATTTGTGGATGGACCTAGAGACTGACTCAGGCCACAGGCAGTGTGTGTTGTTTCAGTTGAGGAGTGGTGGTGTCTTCTCTTGGCCTATTCTGAATTTGGATGTTTCTTCATTGTGGCAAAGATCCCCTTATTGCTAGACAGGCATTTCAAAGTGGAGAGCTTGCTTGAAATAATGCTGCCCTCCTGGGTGGTTAGTTTCATTGCTTTGTGTACAGTTACTGTCCTCCAGTTGCATTAGTAAGAACATTTACATACTTATTTTTTCATTCCTTAAATTTTTACTTTTAAAAAAGCCAAGCTAATGATTCAGGGAACACATATTATATATCTCTTCTTTCACGTGTCCCACAGCCCTCCCATGCTATTTCCCCCACCTTTTAAATAGTGTTCAACCTCTAGCCTATAAAATGAGCAATTTTGTCTTGTGTTTCACACTGTTACATTTGTGTGCAAGAGCCATGTCTACTAGAACTGCACTACTGGATAAGCAAAATCAGCCTTTGTCCTAATGAGTGAAGCTGTGCTCTTGGTTACTTTTGGCTGCTGGCAAAATTATAAGCACCTGACCCACTCAGACCAGCAGCAGTAGTGTCTTGTGCTGGGTGCACTTTCAAATTATTTTACAGTTTGTAATTTAGCCTATTAGTGCTGTGAAAAATAGATTTTGCAGTGGCACCCCTCTTCAGAAAAACATGGAGAAGTGACACAGGTGCCCCAGGGTAGCTGCTGCAGAGCCAGGAACTGCAATCCTGTTCTCCAGTCTCACCAGCACTGGGTTAAGATACCTGAATCACAGGAAAGCCTAGGTTGGAAGGCTGCTCTTGATTTCATCTGGTTGAACATCTTCCTGAAAGCAGGGCCTTGGATTGGGTTATTTCAGTGCCCTGGTAAGATCAGTCTTAACTATTTCCAGCAAAGGGAGCTATTACTTTGGGCTTCTCTGTTTAATTCTTTTTACAGTAAATAATTTCTTCTTTTGTCTGAAACTAGTTTGCTCTGTAGCAGCTCAGGGGGAACTGCTGTTGCTCTTGGTCCTGTTCTCTTGTGCATCCTGGTGAAGAAACCAGCTCCATCTTTGTGTGGAAACTATGAACTGTGTAGGTGTCAGTTGTTGGCTCTGCTAAAGCAGTGTCTTGGTGCTGCAGACCTCCTATGAATGGTTACAGGCACCCCATGTCAGGGATTGCCATCTGATTTGTACATGTTCCTAGTTGCACTTGTCAAGTAACAGATGCAAGTTGTGTGTCACTTGGCTTTTTTTTGACATGTGACTGATTTGGGATGGCACCTGCAGTGAAGATTTCCTTCTTGACTCTGTGGTTCAGCCAAGTGAATGCTAGAAAATGGACTGAGAATCAGTCAGGATACATTTTTTTTTCTCTTTCCTCTGAGGAATTCATGAGGAAAGGAAGAAAATACATGTTACAACTCTCTTGAAGGACCTCTAAATGTGTGTAAATTGAGGTATTTTGTGATATTCTCTGTGAGTCCAACTGATCTCATTCGTACCATGTAATTTCTAAAATAAAAGTGTAGTGCAATCACTTTATCTCCACTATCCCCAAAAGCCTCCCTGTCATTTAACTTGATAATAATTTTATTTAAGAGTTTGATTAATCAGATTTATCCTTGAGTGCTTACTTACTATTGTACATAATTTTATCTGGAATTGTGATGAAAATTTTCATTGGATCAGAATCACTGGTAAGCTCCTGTTGACTTCAGCTTGTCCAATATTTTTCTACTGCTGTGTGATATTAAAATATTTATCAGTATTTATTTCACTTGCCCTGATGATAAAAATTTCCTTTTCTGTGAATGAAAATATAAACCCATACATAAATCCTGCTAGGTAGATAAGATTTTTGGTGTAGTCAACAGAAATTCAGTAGCTCATTAGGGATATTTGACTTGCCCATGTCAGCACTTTGTTCAGAGTGCCTCTCATGCTTGTTGTATATTTGATTCATTTTCAGAGCAGGAGATCTATGTCTCAGATATAAAGAATGCAAATTATTAAGACTTTCATCATAAATTAATTTGCTCCAAAGTGAACATTTGCTCTCTTTCCAGACTTTTTCACTTCCTGAGACCTGTTAAGAATTTGTAAGGGTTTTAAGAATACAGCATTTCTTCTGCTTCTTCTATAGCATTCATCACGGAAAATAAAAATGTTATTTCAGTTTTGCTGATACTGAAAATAGGTTCTTTTTACTCGTTTAGTGTTGAATGGGGTTTTCAGTGTATCCAGGACTCTAATTTGTAGTATCATCTGCTATAGCTCATGCAGAGGAAACTGTTACTCTACTTATATGTGTTGTTGGATGGTAGATGGGGTCATTTGTCCCATTGATTATAAATGTAAATCCTGTTTTTAAGGCAATGGTAACCAAGAGTATTTTTCCTATTTACAGAGCAAGCTTTACATGGAAGGATTTAGAAGCCTAAAAGAAGGAGAACCTGTGGAATTTACTTTTAAGAAATCTTCCAAAGGCCTTGAATCAATACGGGTAACAGGCCCTGGTGGGAGCCCCTGTTTAGGAAGTGAAAGACGACCCAAAGGGAAGACAGTACAAAAAAGAAAACCAAAGGGAGATAGGTAATGACCTTACTTTGCTATTCCCTCTTTATTTTTTCTTTGCAAGAATTTATTGAAATTATGTTTTCAGCATTTATTTGTTTGTTTTTGAAAGGGAACCCTTCTGTGCAAATGTGGCTTTTACATGTAGCTTAGTAATTTTGTTAAAGCTGTGTCTATACAACTACATCAATCACCCATTGATTAGTTTTACTTGAGAAGGTTTTATTAAATTAGAGGGAGCCTGCAGAGGAATATAATATTATTTTGAAGATATTGCTATTAGACTGGAGAGGGAGGTCAGGCTGAATACAGGTGAAATAATGTCATGTTTAGGTGAAAATTGTGCATGCTAAACGAACTAGCAAAGCTATCATTAAACTGCATCAGTAGTTTTATCTAGGAAAAAAAGTAGGTGCTGCAGTAAGGGTTGAGACATATATAATTTGGTTAATTATATTTTTACTTAGTGAACAGAATATAAGGTGTTTCCGGTTTTGATTCTTGGTGGTCTGAGGGGCTGTTGTAACAGTGCTTTACAAATTTCAGGTTAATTTTGATTGCTGCATTTCTCTCTATGCAAGTGCAGCAGTCTGACTTGCACTGCACTGTTACCCTTTATTTTCTACTTCTGATGGCTTGAAGAAATTCTGAATCCTCTTCACTACAAAGTCACCTACACCTAGTTCACCAAGGACAACCTTCCTGCTTGAAAGCTTATTTATTTGTTTGTTTGTTTGTTTGTTTAGGTGAATTCACCCTTTTTTTTCTCATGCTGTGCCCAGCCCAGTAGCTATAATGACTGAGGCCAAGGGGAACACATACTTTGTGAAGCTCCTAGTAAGAACATCCAAACAGCCAGGTTCTGCCTGCAGTATTTAATGTATAGCTTGACTGAGAGGTGATGGCTCTCTTCCTTTGCACATTCTGAAGCAAAGAGTATCTTAGGAAAGATAGGGTCACCTGGAATGGCAATGTAGCCCAGGTTTGAGAAATTTGGGATCAGGAACCTTTACTAGCTACAGATGATCACTTGTCCTCACCTCTGTCAAAAGGCCCTTTTTTGGTCCCCCCCACCCAGTTTGTAAATTTTTTTTAGTTAAGGACTGGAGACAACATCATATTTGTCCCTCTTTCACCTTCTTTGTAAAAGCTAAAAGCCATAAACACAATTTATTGCTGCTGTAACAGATTAGAGTCCATAACCACAACAAGGAGAGACTTTGTAAGCTGGACAAAGCTTTCTTTTTGGTTGCTCTCTGTATCTGGCCTTATAGAGTCATGTTGCTTGCAATGGCTGGTTTTATGTGTTTTTTGGTTGGTTTTTTTTTTTAATTTCACCATAGTCTTTCAGTATTATTCTTATTTAAATAATTTGGGGTTTTTTCATGAATTCTAATTGCTAATTTGTTTAGAGTATTAGCATTACTACTGATCTTGATGTTTCATACTTTGGCAGCAAATAAAGGCCACAGTCATGCTGGTGTGATCCTGTTTACCTATTTGTTGCACATGTAAGTGAAGGAAGACAGTCCTTGCTTCAAAAACCTTAAAATTTAAATGGGCTGGTTGTAGGCAGTCAGGGAAGACTACATATTGAAAGAGGCAGGGATTTGAACAATCTGTAGTACACAGTGTAGTACATGCAGGAGGAAGCAGTACGTTCCAAGTGGAATGCATCTCATCCTAGGGAAGCATATAAAATCTTGGTGTTGAATCTTACCTTACTGCTGTTCCTCTTCAGGGACTACGAAGGAACCTTAGCTCCAATCCTTATAGATGTTTCCCTTACAAGTCTCAAAATTAAATGAGAAATTTCTGCTTTCAGTCATGTTTTTTCATAGCTGAAGCATAGAAAAAATTGAACAGATATACCCTGAAAAACAGTGTGGGGAGCTGATCTATGAGACAGTGTACTCTCTAATGTTCACTTGCCTTTAAAAAAAAGGGAAAATTTAAAATTAATTTGAATTAATTTGAATGTGAAAATGTGGGCAAAAACATCTACCCACTTCTGTCTCAGAATTCTTACACTTAAGTCATAAGACACCAAAAAAAGCTGAAAATTGAAATGTTTGAAGTAGCATTGACATTATCACTCAGTGAAAAGCAGTGTCTTTGCTTGAAGGAAAATTGGTTTTGAATTCCTAAACAATAAAAAAGGTACACCTCCAACATGTCTAGTGAAAAGTTTCTTGAAGATTGCTGTTGTACTGCGAACTGCCTCCATTTATGAAAGCTAATTCCAGCTTCTTGTGTTCATCTTTTTTATGTTGCCAATGTGAGAGCCCAGCCTCAGTGCATCTTTTTGTCTGGATCCCATTTGAATGGATTCTGTTACTCTTATTACTGAGAGGAGTTAGAAATAGCAAAGATGGGGGGAGAAAAAAGGGAAAATCAGCAACAGGGAGGGAAAAAAAGTCCTGACACTGAGACTACCAATGTTGGTGGATTTTGTGAGGCTTCCCTAGTAGACTCAGGGTCCCTGTAATTTGCAGTATTGTTGCTGTGAGGACTTTGCTGTGATAATATTTCCCCTTTGGCAATGCAGTGGGCCACATTAGTTTTATAACATAAGTGGAAATTCTTTGTAATTGTGACGAGTGGTAGTGGCCACTTGGTCATTCTTGCTCAGTCACCTTGTTGGCACATGCATGTGTGAGGAAGAGAAAATCTGTGGTCCATGTGGAATGAAGCTGTGGCTCTGAGCAGCCTTCAGACTTCAGGTTCTCAGACCTCACCTCAATTTATTGTAATACATGTATGTACTTTCTCACAGTATTTTGAGAAATCTGGTCTAGAGGGGAGGTTCCTAAATTAAGCTCAGCTGGGATTTTCATCTGGCAAGTTCTGGGTTCAGAAGTGGTGTTTTCTGGCAGAGATGCACAGTGGAGGGACTGTTCTCTTCCTACCTGGCTAAACCAGGGGATGAATCTGTGAGGAGTTGCATTGTAACCAGCTGCAGCTCGCTTTGTAGGAGCTCTTAACACATTCCTAACACAGTGTGCTTTGTCAGTTTTGGCAGTGAGCTGACACAAAAGTATGCTATGCTGCTCTCTAGGAATGACCACGGGGATCCGATGGAGAAAAGATAAAGTACTCTGAAATCACACCTAATCAAGTACTTACTAACTTGTAGACACATCTATGGTTTGGAGTAGAACAAATGAAATCAGAACCTAACCCACCATCTCAGAGTAAAGTAGAGAGGAAGAAGGAAGAAATTATGCTACTTTCTTTTTATTTTTTTTTTTTTTTGAACAAGCACTCCCAGTGTTTCTATGTCACCTAAAATGAAACCAGGTAAAGGACTGTTTTATGAGTTGGAATTATTTATATAGATGGGAGAATATTCTTTAGTGCGGTGTAATTTAAATAATTTGACCCACAGACCTTTGGGACAATATTAATAAAGGAGCATGATGCTCACAGGACTAGAAGCTAGAGTTATCTTTGGGACCTAGAGCTATTACCCAGTATCTGTAAATATCTCTGTTAGGAGCTCAAACTTGGGTACTTTTTCTGCAAGAGTGTCTGTTATGCTGTGTTTTCTTAGCTTGGTGCTTCTTCATGTGGAGTGTTTTGGGGGAGATGGGGGATTGACAGCTTTTTTTTTTTTTTCCTTTTTTGGTTTTGAAATCTTTACACAAAAATGGAAGCAATAAAATAAAGGAAGAGGAAGAGAACAAGGAAGAAACAATTAAGGGTATAACTCCATCTCCCTGTTATAATTTATATTATTTCTGTCCTCTGATACCTTCTGCTAACATCACACTTGTGGCAGGGAAACTTTCTAGTACAGGTGACCTGTGTCAGTAAGTGGTTTAAACAGGTAATAAATAAGTACTACATTGTGAGACTGGAGATTGACACAAAACATTTCACTGGCTTGGTTTATAATGCAGCCCTGCAAGTAAGCTTTGAGGAAGGTGTTTGAGAGCTGCTTAAACCATCAAAGAACCATTGCCACTGGATACATGGTGATGCCGAATTACACCCTGATATATGGCTGGTGAAACAGCTGGGTATTTGTAGCTCAGTTGGCTAAACAGTAATGAGTACTGCAGCATGGCTATAACACTTTGAAAACTTTTTTTCCAATATAGATAAATATGAAGGAGGAGCAGTTAGAAGTGGTTTTGTGTTAAGATATTATAAATGGTGTTCACCAGTAACTCTTGAATATGACCAAAACCATAGTTTTTAAATGAAGAAGAACATCGTTCTAAACCACCCACAGGGTGGAAATACAGCCACTTAGGGAAGGAGGAGTTGTAATTAAATAATACAATTCTCCCCGGGTGAACTGTCACTTAAAACTAGCTTGTGTCTGAGTCAGACAGAAAATGGTTTTAATATCTGAAGACATTTTGTGGGTGATCTGAAGTCAGACTATATTAAGAAAATCTTAAAGGTCTTCTTTAAAAGCTCGTGATCTGCACAAACAGCCACTAAGCTGGTGAGATGCAGGAAGGGATGACACATGGTGGCATGCCATGGGGGAAATCTGAATTAAAGTTAAATGGACTAGGAGAGCTAGTTTAGGACAGCAAAATTACATGATACTAAGTTACTTCAAACTTGATATTATATCAATTCCATCTCTACTGATTGAATCACACTCAACTGTATAATGTCACTTTCACAGAGAAGCCTCCTACGGCTTGAACCAAACAGGTTTTTGTGAAGGAGATATGAATAATGGGAGTGGTATGTGCTGGGAGGGAGAGCCCTGAGCTAGGACCAATGTGGGAGAAGCATGTAAAACCTGTGTGCAGCAGATGGACGGGGAAAGCCTGTCAGTCCTTCCTCCTGAGAGTGAGCAAGGCCAGGCTGGTTGTCACCACGCACAGCTACAACCAAGGGCATATGTCCACTTGGCCAGCCCGAGGGACCTGCTTTGGGCAGGTCCTGAACTTGTCACCCACTGCGCTGGGGTGAAGTGGGTAATGGGCAAACTGAGTTATCCAACCAGGGAAATGGTCAACAAGTTCAGGGAGTTGTTGCCTTTGGCACAAAAGGGTGCCAGCATATTACTGTCACATGATGAAATTTTCCTACTCCTCTTCAATGTAGATTGCATTCACAGTTCTGCCATTTTCTAAAGAGGAAGCTCACACGCAAGTAATGCAAAAATTGCATGTTTCTTAGAAATACAACCTTGCATAAGGACCTTACTCAAGGGTGGTGTTTCAGCAATTAGAACATGAACACCTCCTGGTTCCCTTGCACCTGGTATTAGATGGCAAGAATCTCTTCATTCTGATTTTAATTCTTGCTTTTCCCATTTTTCAAGCATAGGGCATTTTCTTGACTGTTTGCTCTTTCCCTCCATCATAATAATTTTATTGGGAGTTTGATTGCTCTTTCCAGTCATGTCTGAGACAACCTTTTAAACTTAGTATGGAAAAACGGCCATCATTTTGTTCTCTTATGTGAAAATTGCCATGTGAAATGAGGTCCCTCTGGCCTACTGTCATCTTTCCAACACTGGCACGTACTTAAGCAAAGACTGTAAAATATAGGGAGGTATAGCTTTTGATCTTTGGCAATAGTGATATAAGCATTTCCTTCAGTATCAACAACTAATCTGCACAAGACAATTAGATGAAGTGTTAAGTACCTGAATTTGCTGGATGCAACTTCCTTTTGGATCCTCAAGCAAAGCTTGGTATTATTTGTGCAGAGTTTTATCGAGTTAACAATTTGCATGTTTAGACAATGGGTTAGCATGAGGATAAACCACTCCGAGTTATGCTTCCTTACATAATTTTAGGATTGATATTGCTGACTATGCCACAATAAGCCACTAAATTGGCAAGAATTGCTTGTAATGGGAACAGGAGTTAAATTTTAAAAAACCCAAAACCAAAAACAAAAAAAAAAAAAAAACCATTACACCTTGCGAGCTTTGTAATACTCTAGGTACTTTAAGAAGGTTTTATCTTCACAGGGCTACAAATATTAGGGACAAAGTTTTTTCATCCTTGCTGTTTTTCTCAGTCTGACAACTCTTTGGAAATTTTGGGTTTTCCAGGAGTGAGCTAAAACCAGAAAACCAGAGGGTCTTGTTGGTAGGGTTAAAAAGTAGGTAACTTTTAAAAATAGCTGCCACTTGGTGCCGTGGATTGGAGGCTTGAAAGCTGGTTTGGAGATGGATCTCTAGGGCAGGAGGTTAATCTTTGCTTGTCTTTGTGCAGACCCATCCAAGACTTAAGTCAGAAGCCTCTGAAAAGTATTGCTGCATATATTCATTAGACAGCCCTTGTTAAAATCTACGTCACCCATCTGTGTTTAAAGGGAGCTCAGCAATCACAGCCCTCCTGCATAACAGACACACAGTGTGCTTCCAGGACTTGGTCTGTCCAGTCTAAGAACAGAAGCAGGTCTTCAAGAACAAGTATTTTTGGCATGAAAAAATAATGAAAAGTAGCTTAAGAGAGAAAAGGGAAAGGTGTGTATAGCTCCCAGTACCTATGGACCACACACTATGTGCCATGATTTCTTCTTTGGCACAGGGTATAACTAAACCAGTCTTCCTGAAATGCCTGCTGTAGAACTATGAGAAAGTGTTCCAGAGTGAGAGCAGAAGCAGGAAAATCTCACCTCTTGGAAGACGGCAAGCCCACAGTTAGGCTAGCTTCTACCCTCAGATCCAGCATACAGCACTGGGAGCTGCCTTTCTCAAAAGATGCTGGATTTCTCTTCCATAATTCTGTAGCTCAAACAGTCAGGAGCCAGGATACAAAGCTGACACATCAATGCTTGCATGTTGGAGCAAAGTGTAGAAATTATTACAGTTGTGAATAACAGCATGTATAATGTTTGAATATAAGTTTCATTTTTCAGAAGACATGGAAGAAATCCCATTCAAAGTTTTAAATTGAGAGAACATGGTTAGATTTGTAAAGCCAAGTGCCCACAGTTAGATGCAGGCTGCAAAGCTTAAATTGATCCAAGGTCAGTTAGATATTTTGGGGTACCCTGGCACACTGTAATGTGCTGGGTGCTTATACAAGCAATTCCTCATTCATTTGAAAGGCCATTTTCTGATTTTAGACCATTTAACTACCAAATTCATCACAAGGCCACTTAAAGTAAGGTCTCTTTTCAAATCCTCCATTGCTGTTGGACTTGAATAACCATGCAGTGTTTCAGCCTGCTCACTTGGATGCAAGCAGGAATTGGGCTTTGCACTTAGGTCAACAAATCATCAAAACATGTAAAAATATGTGCTGCCTTTCCATCACGTGTCTTCTGGTGGGGCTTTTCATGTGCTTCAAGTAAATGCAAATATCTGTGCCAAAGGAAGAGCTTGGAACCTGGTAGCCATGATACCACTAAGCAATATCATTGCAAGCTTGTATTAAGATCAGACTAGAGCCTGGATAAAGTTTTTTGGTATCTGTTTGTATGCATGTACAGCTAAGAAGAGAGGGGCCACAATTTTTTCACAGTGTTTATAATAAGAAATCCAAATTTGATGCTAAAGTAAGTAGATTAAATTCTGAAAACATACCAGGAACAGATGAAGTGAGTAGGAAGGTGTTGTTTTTATGCAGCCTCATGTAGAGTAAAGCTGTCCCTGCACAGCAGATGGGTTTCTTAAGTACATACACTGTTTTTGGAATACAGAATATTTTTCTTTAATTGGATGTCTTCTCTAGGCATCATGTTTTCTGACTATTCCACTCACTTTTATCGAGGGGTGAGCTCTCTCTCTCTTACAGTAAACTCTCAGTGCATATTCAGGCCTTTGCCTGCACTGATGCACCTAATGATCCCACTCCATTCTTACCTGTACTAATGATTACACATACCAGAAGGAGTTTAGAAGCACAAAAGAATTGAGAACTTTGCTCAATTTAACAGACATTATGCATAAATCCAGCAGAGTATATGTTAAGTATGTCAGTAAATAATTTTCAAAAAATCATTCTGTTTCTAAAAAATCTTCCTGATACAATAGGCATCTTCTTCTTTAATTCAAATTGGATTCTCAGTGTTTAATTTCTTACCACTATGCTATTTTCAAGTAGACAAAAATAAACAAAAAAATGCATACATTTTCAGGGGCCAAATCAGTAAATACTTAATCTTGTGCTTTGAAAGTAGCAGGGAACTGAGCATTATATGAAGATACTTCCCCGATTGTGAAAATTCTGTTTTAAGCTGATACTGATCCTGAGTACAGACTGTGCTGCTTTCAGCTCGTGTGACGTGCTATAGCTGTCAATGGACTGGGAGCAGACCTGCTCACAGAATAAGCTACCTTTTCAAAAGGTTCAAACTGCTTGTGCTTTATGTTATGACAGAAATATTAAGTGTAATTAAACCCCAAATCTTATTTTTATTTTAAGAAAACAATTGCATTGCCTTGGTTGTTGTTTTTTTTTAATATATGTTGCACTCCAGCATCACCTAGCAAACATACTAAAAACATGTAATAAATAAACTGCACTGAGGACAGATTATAATGGTGACTCCAGATGATGGAAATAATTGTCATAATTGTTTGTTGAAAAAGATAACCAAAATTTTGAAAGCTGGAGAAAAATTAATTATAGCATATCTGCTAAATCAGATATCCCCATAACATTGCCTCTGATTTACCACTTTAAAAGGAATAAAAGTTCTGGAGCCCTTTAACTTCAAATTAATAAAGACTGTGCAGTAATGTAATTCCAAATTGCTACAGCTGTTTCTTTTATTAGCTGTGGCTTCATGTTTCTGTCCTTGACACTTAAAGATCAAACCTACTTAAATATGAATAATTTAAAATGTGAATTTACTTCAATATCTTATTTTGCCAAGAAGCTCAGCAGCTCATTATATAAGAGGAATGTGTCACGGAGGTAGTCATCTCCGTAGTGGTGGTGCAGGCACGATGCTGCTCTTCCCACTGTGCATCCCCCACCCCCAAAAGTGCACCTGTGCTAGAGCAGTTGTCGAGCAGGTAATGGCACACAGGACACCTGTGTCCTGAAAGAAGTCACGAGTCTGTAAGGGCATATTTACACAAGGAAAGGGACACTTATTTCAGGAAAAACATACCAGTTGAAGCCACCCCTGCACAGCAATGTGGCATCCTCCAACCAGAAGTAGCAAAACTGAGTGGGACTTTGCAGTTGCTTCTTCTGGTTATGACAAGCTGCTCAGTGAAGAGACAGTGGAACTCAAATAAAAATGCTCCTGTGGTATCCACAATCCCTCAGGCAGGGAAAAGAAGATATTTCAAGGATAAAAGGTAGGGTGAAGATTAGGAAGAAGCAGGAATAGGAACACAAACACAGGGAAGATGAGGAAGGAGGTGGACCACCAAGAAGAGTGTCAATGTGAGAAGCCCAGATCTTTTCCAGGTTCCAAATGGTTGCCTCAGCGCTGGTAGTTCTGCTGCTCTTCAGGGACTACAGAAAAACCTGAATCTCCCTACACACACAGTCAGGGATTCAACTGAATTTTCCTGCATTTTGAAAAATTGCTGCAAGTCAGGAGCTGAAGCACAGGTGGCATGTGAGCTCCTTCTCTGCCGCTTTGCAACAGCTATGGTGATTCCAGTGGATCTGGGAGAGTTGACCTGAAATAGGACTTTCTGCAGTATTCTGCTTATTGTGTGTTCCTTGTTTACCAGGTGACAAGTGTAACACTTCTGGAGTCTGTTTTGCAGAACCACCAAATGTAGCCCTCACAGATGCTCAGTTTGAGCTTTGCCTTAAATGCATCAGGTGCTATAAAACAGTAAGTGCTCCAAGGGCACTGGTATTTCAAATTGTGCACTTAGAATAATGCTCCTCTGGAAAATAAGTTTGGCATTTTTTTCTTGTGCTCCAGAATCCTGTGCATTTCTCTGAGACCAAATAAACCACACAATTTTGTGGAGACATTGCAAAGTAATTAATGTTTGCAGTGCACAAAGAGATTCTGGTGAGAGCCCCAAAATCAGTATTTTTTGTGTTCATGATTTAGCTGGATTTAGTGGTGAGTTCAAGCAGAGAATTCAGTAGGCTAAGGAAAAAGGATACAATAATTTGTATTTCATGCAGCAAATGAGAAAAGGAGAGCTCACATGTGGGTTCACAGGCTGTTACTGCAGTGTAAATTATTTCCATCTCTTTCGAATACTGAATTGGTAGATAATAGGATTTGTAGAAATTAGGCTGCATTCTCCTCTCACTAGTTTGGGGGTTTGGATTAGTTTTTGTTTGGAACTGTAGGATGAGGATGTAGAGAGTTTCAGGGAGGAAGTGGAACACTGCACAAGAGAGCAAAGGTGCTGTGGCCAAGCTGGAGGAATAGCGAGCCAAGCATGGCATTGTGGATTGGGAAGATGGAGCTGGGTTTGCTCAGTAACAGTGGAATGGTTAAGGAGGAAAGAGTTGTGAAAGTTCACAGTGAAATACGGGAATGAGCTAAACAAATTTGTTTCTTTGATCTCCATTAATTTATAATCTTATGATGTTGAATCTCCTGGCACTACAGCTTTTACAATTAATAACTGAAAGTGCAAAAATTGATTTAAATTGTACTGGTCTTGTGTTCAATGTCTAACTCTATTCTAGAAGTCACTTGGAATTTTACCCTTTTAGCTGTTAGATAGTTTAAATGCTAAGCATTTAATGTTTTTCAGAGAGCTCTGCAAACAACAGCTAAGTACAGACTGCTCAATTAATGTTGCAACAGTGTTTGTATCAAAGTTTAACCAGAATGCTTTGATTTCTTTTAATGATAAATGAATACATTCTCACCAGTGTAAAAACCTGAAATAGTTCAGTGTTTCAAATTCAATTTGATTTGCTAGTGTTTAAAATTACTATCTTTGCAGTTTTGTTGTGCTAAACTAATACTGTAAAACAAACTATAGTGTCAGTGTGTGTCTGCCTAAGATGAGTTGTACTGCAGAATTGTGCAGTGTTATTTCTTCCATCAATGAGAAGAAGCCATCAATAGTTGCACTAGGATTAGAAGCTGTATGTAGCTCAGCCTATTAATTTACCTCTTTAAAGGTTTTGTTGTATTTACATTCTTTCTCCCTATGCAAATCACTTTTTATTAATCACTTCTTTCTAGTAAGTAAATGAAAAATCTCTCCTTTTCTGTTTATCAGACTAAATTTTTCAAGTTCTTATGTTCTGATATATTTTTTGGAAGACTAATGGTTAGCTAGTCAAATAGTAATTCTTAGAAACATGTACCTACACCTCCTTGTAATAATTACTTAAAATGTGTAAGCATTTTTGTTTACTAAGTCAAAAAATAATCCTCAGAGTGGATTTAATTTACTTGGTAAATAATTCAATGTGATTTTATGTTATTAAATGTGGGAATATCATTGCTCACTTCATTAGTAAGAAATCCTAGAATTTTTGTCTTTATGTTCATTGTGTAACATACAGATTTTCCTTGGATCCCAGAAATAATTTTATCAAATGGTTCTCTTATTATCTCTGTATTTCTACCTCCCTGGAGCCTTCTGAAGTTATCTTTCTCCTTCACAATTTTATACATTTCTCTTATACATAGAAAAGAAACATCTGGCATTTTTTTTTAATGAGAGCTGTTCGCTCATTGACCAAACAAGCAGCAAGGAATCTGTTGTGTGGTTGATTATTGCAAAATAATGAGGCGGTAGTCTCACTAATAATCACTAAAATTTGTATTAACTGCTGCTGTTTCATTTTCTGAGTCGGCTAATCTCATACATTTGCCCTTAGAAAACAAACTGTGCTTAAAAATGCCTGGTGTGGAAAAATGGTACTTTCAAATGTAGAGATTATAAACATTTAAAACATACATATCTGTGGTTAAAGATGCCGGCTCTTAATTCTCCCCTGTCTAGAGCTTTCCTTTTTTATCTTTGAAGTTCCGTCATTATTCCATGTCTATGCCTTTGGTTTATTTTTGCATCCTACATAAATTAGTTCAAACTGTTTAGATCCAATCTTTTTAGAATATTTATTAATGCAATTTATTGATAAGTTTACATTTTATGCAGCCTGTGGAGTTGGATTTTGGAATTTGCTTTTTTAGTAGTTCTTTTGTGGAAGAGAAATCTTTCAGGCATGAATTGATAGTCCAGATCTTTTGAGGTCTGTCTGTGCTAACCTATGACCTCTGTTCTTAGGAGGTCAACATCTGAGGGCAGGAGATTAAGGCAGTTAAAAGATTGGAATGGGAACTGGAATGGAAAAATTAGCCAGCACATTTTGGGTGGAAAACATCAAAGTCATCAAACAATTTGCTTATTTTAAACTCAGTTTAAGGGTAACAAGCTAATTGTACTGTGTTTGTTGATGCAAGCAATTTATATTATTTGAGAACATTAACCCTGAAGAATTTTTTTTATTGGAGAAACATAATGCCTCTTCAGTATAAATGCACTATGTATTTTGTATTCTAAATGCTTTTGTGCAAGATTTTTGGATAATAATTCAGGATCTGCTCATACAGTCTCTGTGTATTTAATTAGCTGTATTGCTTACAAACAGCAACATTAAATGTTGTGGAACCTGAAACTTTCTTGTAGTCTGCTGAAGACCCCTTGATGTCGTTGGAGAATGCAGGTGCTCTCAGTACAAGGGAAAAATTATTCTCAAATTAAAATTTCTAACTCCAATGCTTAAACTCATTTGTAAGCATCTCTCCTTGTTTCAGTTTTTGAAATGTGAATTACTTTCCTATACAAATTTGTGACCAAGACATGTTCTTTTATAGATTATAAATTGACTTACAAGAAAAGACACCATTGTCTCTTTGTTCTTGTCTGACATAGTTCAAAATTCATTAGTGTGTGTTTTTAGAAGAGTGACAACTTCATCTTTCATCTGTGCATTGATTTCAAAAATGTTATTATCTGGAAGAAGACACCTTCCCACATCTGAACAATTATGCAAGTTTAAGGATTTGTGTAAGCAATCACATTTTCTTCTTGGTTGTTTAATGTGCAAATGAAAGTGGTTTCAGTATCATAGGCAAAAGCCAGACTAGTGTTTCAGCATGCTAGCTCACCTAGCAGGAAAGAACACAAAAGTTCCAGGTACATCTCAGCCCAGGCTCTGACTCACAGCACATGGATTATTGTACTTCTCCTATAGGTATGGCTGCTGATTAAATTAAAGTGCTATAATACAGTTAAACTCAAGAAAACAGCCATCTGTAAAACCTCCACATGTTTTTTTGTTCTTTGGATAGTGAAGGACATGAGATTTAAACCCCTGTGCAAGCTTACAACTTTACAAACTCTTTCTCTAACTGTGGAAACTTCCTTTTTGCAGTTTTTAGCCCTGATTTGCACCTGAGGGTAAATGGAACAAAATTCTCACCATAATTTCTTGTTCTTTCATGGAGGAAAAAGAAGGGAAAGCGGGAGGAGCTGTTGCAGACTGCAGCAGCCCATGGACTGCTCCCAGGGGCGCAGGCACTGCTTTCCTGCCATTTCACTGGGGAAACTCTGCCAGCTGCAGGGGTGGCTGTGCTCCACCATCCCAGAGGCACTGCCATTCCTGGGTGTGTCCTGCATCCTCACTGCTGCTGCCACAACTGGCTGTGACCCGCATCCCTAGGAGTGCCACAGGCATTGGGAATCAGAGAGCATTTGAAGGGGCAGAACCAGCCCTGAAGGTTATTGCATCTTGGAGACCTGTTCCTTGTTTGAGTTCTTGGGATAAAATGGGGTAGCTTCTGATCAGCCATTTTGGGATTCTTGCTTGTCAGCGTTCTCTGGTTGAATGATCGATGGTTGGAGAGCTAATTCTGTTTTACAGAATGGTTTTGGTTACCCGCTTCTGAGAACTTGTGAATCCATGTGAAGGAACAGAGGATTTGTTAATTAGTAAAGAAAAAAATGTTAACTACAACGATAGTGTGCCTGACATGGCTTAAGATAAGATAACTTTCTTGTTTGCCCGAGCCATTTCTATACCTTCCTTGTGTTCTCTATGTTTACCATGCAACTCTTCAATGCAATCCTTCTTAGTCCATACAATACTTAAAATCACTGTAGTTTTTCATTAAAATAGTAACTGTGATTCTTGGTTATTTGAATTATTAGTGAGCAGTGATTTTTTGATCTGGAAGGCCTGCTTCCCAGGATTTTTGCTGCTGGATATGTGTAGCCTCTTGTTTCATGATGTTTGATGATTCAAGTGCCCTGTCCACAAGCCTGCTTTTCTTAATATCTTTGCCCACTCTTTAAAGTAATCTGCAGATATCTGAGATCTGCAGATTGAAAACTACTCTAGTGCAGACTCTCAAGGTGCTGGAGGTTTTCATCCCTTAGCAATTGTGGCATTAGTTCTAAATGTGCTAAGAGCTACCTCCGAATTTTATGTGCAGTAGCTTGCGGGACAGAGTAGACTGCTTGCTGAGTTTGTGGAAAGGTAATTCAGCACTCAAGAAAGTTATAATGCAATTTTTGAATGACTTAGAAATTAATTTGACTTACCTATGATGAAACCATGCTTTGTTTTTGTTTGGTCTTTTTGAGAAATAGCTAGAGAATATATCCTCAGTTCCCTCACATATTCCTTTCACAACAAAAAAAGATGCTGTAGAAATATTCAAAACTTTTTAGAATTACTGCAAATAGTATTTTTCAGGCTTATATGTTTGTGAAGGTTGAAATTTCTGGCAGTGCAGCTGTGCCAGATTCCTGACTGCAGACCCTGGTGCTCTTGGAATCAGTGTCTCCAAATGGACTCTAGTTTTCCTCAGCTGAGTCACTTCCTTACTGTGAACTATCATAAAGAGATTGTTACTTCTGCTTTGCTTTCTAGGGTTTAGCCTGCACTGCCCCCCTCCTTTTCAAAATAAGAACTCATCAGAAAACACTTTTTGTAGAAAATTGAGTTCAGAGGATTTCAGAAAACTGGATTATTGATTGCCTTTTTTTTAATGGGCTGTTGAGGTTTGTGTTCCTCATCTGTTTCTAGCTGCTGATTTGAATGAGAAGCCAGCAAAAAATGTATGTTGGTTTTGTTTCTAAGTAGTGGTTGAATTGTTTCCAACTGCCAGGAGATCATGAATATCTAAGAGATATTTCAGGTGATAGGTATCCATAAAATCTTTGGAAGTATATGGTAATAAATCTAAGATGTTATATATAAATTTTCTTCATGACCCACATTTCTTGCTTAATTCTTGCATAAAATACAGATTAGTCAAATCTGAAAGCTTTTGAATTTGTTAGAATAAGTCTTTACACCAGTGCAAAGTTAAGATGCATTTTATAGAAAATTGGCTTTAATTGTCAAGAGGAAAAAATAATGTTTAAATCTGTTGTATACACGTGTTGTCACACATATATGGTATATACAATAGATTTATTGTATATGGGTATGTACAATAGATTTATGAAAGGTTACCTCAGTTGCATTGAAGAAAGTGGGTGCCAAAAGAAAGGTGACTTAATAAGTTATAAGGTATCAGACAAAGTGAAGCTATAATTATGTAGCTGTGTTAGCTTGCTCCCATTAGGCCAGGTAACAACAGAAGTAAAAATGTGACATGCCCTTTTTTCTGCAGTCTTGCCTATGTAAGAAAGTCAGTTGAGAGTTTCCAAAAACCTGGAAAAAATTACTGAATTACAGATTCTGGTTAAGATTGTAAGTGAAAAACTATATGAAGGTGGTATTAGTACTGGGAATTAATTGTGATGCTGTATGTACACTAATCACTGTAGTGAAACATCTGGCTGCAATAATGAGATGCTGTGTTGTGAACAGGATTCCACCATGTTCCCTTGCTATGGTAGCAGGTGGTAAATTTGCTTAAGCTTGCATATTTTTGTTACATTGTAGAGTACTACATTTTGTGTGTGGCATATAAATCCATTTCCATTTAGCTTGGAAATTATTTCTTCAAGCAGATTCTCATTTAGTCAAAGAAAAAAGAAAGATTCCACAGAGACATGTTTATTATTACTATTACTATTATTATTACAAATTTGTTTTTTAAAAAAAACACTGCTTTGTTAAATGATAGTTCAAGTTTGTCAGTTTATAAATCCTTATTTCCTTGAAGTAGCCAGCTGTGACCTCTGAAATGGTTAATTTCAATCAGTGCGTAAAGGCTAAATCAGTACATAAAAGCTAAATTAGAAGCAGAATCAGGATGGAAGTGAAGGTAGGGGTGTGAAGAACTGGAGATGGGGAGGAAATGTGGTAACAGGTATTACTGGATATGAACTAGTAGTTTGTGGGACTGGTGCTGACTGAATAAAGAGAAGTGGTGAGTGGGCAGTGTTCACCTTTTGTGATAGACGGAGGCAGGGCTGCTTCTGATCTGATGCTTTCTGTGGACTGATGACTCTTGATGCTGTAGACAGGTCTTCAGCATCTTTCTGCCCCAAAGCAGGCCATCTGTAGTGCTCACTCTCCTTTCCCCAGCAGAAAGCTAGAGAAGCTTCTTTAAAGTGCATATTTCACATGATGCAGAGGGAGTACCAAACATGGGTTGGCTGCAAGCTGATCAAGAGAGAAAACAGCAGAGATTGTAGCAGAGTGCTTTGCACTCGTGGTCCAGGGTGCATGGCTGGCCAGGGCTCTGCTTGGCTGGGGTACAGCTCTTTGCTGGGACAGGCTGGGGGCTCATCCCCTTGTAGGCACCCAGGAGCCCCAGACACTCTGTGCATGGGGATGTACAGTGTCTGTGAAAGCCAGCATAAATGAAAGTGTGTGGCACAGCTGTGGCTGCACTGAAATCTGGTGGGACAATGGTTTGGTGCCAAGAACCAGGTTCCCTGTAGGTGTGCTGGGAGGACGGGAGTCCCAGGTTGCTCTCTCCTGGGAGGGGATGGGCTGCACTGGGCTCTGTGACAAGACAGGCACTTGGTAAAATTTCCCCTCTTGGTTTTCAGACAGACAGCACGCACGACACTGCAAAACACAAGCTGGTACTGCTGAGACGGTCAAGCAATGTGGCCAGGAGAATTATCCTGAGGATGCTGTAATTGACACAACCCTGGAGACCTGTCTGGCAGAGTGTGCCAGTCAGATCTGCACATGCCACAGTCTCTTTCCACAAGCGAAAAGAGCCGCTCTGAAAGAAAGACAAAAATGGGGAAGGTACACAGGTGGCCTTGGCCCAACCTTAGGCCATACCCTTTCTCAGAGGTATTCAAGATAGATGCCTTCAGATTTTAAAGTTAACTTAAAATTTCATGCATCAGTAAACATTCTTAAATGTGCAGTAAATTGAGTACATTTGAGTTATTGTCAGTGTTGTAGGTACTGAACACCCTGAGAATTTTTTTTCTTTATTTGTACTTTTAAATCATATATATGGAATATATAGCGTGTAAAATTTCATCCACTGGTTCTGTATCTCATGCCTGTGTCCATTAATACATAGTTGGGTGTTGGGAATCTCCTCATCACATGTTGACATTCTTCAGGGACACATAGCTGGTGTTTAATTATATCTGATTTACGTTTGCCAGAACTCTCCCCAACAACTGCAGCAGAATTCTTCAGCCAGAACTGCTAGAGAGCCACCATTAACTTGAAAATAATGTAAATTATTATTTATCTATGTATATAAAAGCATTGCAAAGCAAAGTATAAAGCATAGGAGGTTTTTAGCTGTTGTTGATTTTTCTGCACTGTGCTGTACAAGCTGAAGTAATGGTAATCTTCAGTGTTCTGGGCTGTGTTAACAGATTGAATCCCTATTTATTATTTTTTCCTGAAGGGGAACCGTGACTTTAAAAGAAAGGGATGCTGCCCCTGACTCTGAAGCCAAGTCTCTGCCAGGGCACATTTTCGAATGGCAGCTGCCACGGCCCCCCAGCACCCACAGCCAGCCTTGTGGTCCTCTGCCTACAGGGTCGCCAGTGCCCATCTAATTCCTCTGAGAGCCACTTCAGGGAGCGTAACCGAGAAAAAACTAATCCTGCAAAAATAAAAGGTACCGAGCAGCAAACGGATAGAGAGGTGACAGAGTGGGGGACGCCTCTTGGTAACAGCTTGGCGCTCGGTGGGTTTGTGTGGAGTGAGAAACCCCACGGGCAGCTCGGCATGAAGCGTGTTGTGCTCTCTGCTCAACGTGGCGGAGACATTCCCTGCTGGCGGCAGCTTTTTGGCCTCTGCAGTAGGAGCGATAGGAAGTCCGCCCTCACTGGTGGCAGGTGGTGATTTAAGAGCCAGCAGGGCTCATGGGAGGAAAGTGTCAGGAACACAAAACCCAGCAGGGTGTTGGGTTTGGCCTCTAAAAGGCCAGAGGTATAATTAGGCATCAGCAAGACCTCGCAGAGGGTGTGGGGAGTGTCCCAGGCGAGATCTTTTCTATTTGGGCTTCCTCTGTCAGACTGCCAGTAGATCCCGCTGCACACGGCTCCCCACAAGAGTGATGCTCCGTGTTTTTTAGCAGGGCTGCAGCTCGTGGTTTTGCTGGCCAGGGAATGAAAACAGGATGCAAAAAGCAATCCAACGTATTTTAGATGCTTTGGTGCCACTGGTGCCACCACACCATTAACTTGTCTCTCAAACTGTACAGTACCAGGAGGTTGGCAGCTGACTGGGAAGGTAAGCGGCATTCCTCAGCTCTGTGCCTGGCATCCCTGTGGGGCCGGAGAGCAGCCTTTAAAAGCTGCAGTGCTCAGGCTTAACTCACTGGTAACTTCCAGTCTGGCATTTTAGTACGTATGCAGTGGTCTTTTCTCAGTTCCCTTCCTGCCCTTCAGCAGCTGCTCCTCAAAATTTGCAAAATGCAAGCAGTAGGCTTGGAGGAGTCAGTGTGTGGTGTCATCACAGTTCTTCCTTCCCTGCCAGCTTCCGCTAAACAATCAGTTTCATTTTTTTTCTGCTTCTGTTGCATTAGTTTGAAGTGCTGTGAATGATGTGAAGGCAATTGGAGATACATACTAAAACTAGCATTTCCTGTTGTAGTGTTCTGCTATTTCACATCAATCATATTATCTGAAGAGTGTTACAGCTTCAGAGGTTCACTTAGGAACCTAAATGTACTAAAATTATAGCCTACGTTCTTCATGACAAGGAAAAAAATAACATAAATTTCACATACAGTAACAAAAAACCATATTCTTTCCATCTGATTTTTACCACATGCACCAATTACAGAGTGTTTTTATGTCATACAGAAGAAGTTAATATGTCAGGTTTCTTAATGACAGATCTTCAAAATAAGTTTTCTCTCCAAATGCAAAGGATTATATAGAATCGGCACTTGAAATTAGTAGTACTGTAATGCTAGAAGTGCTAAGTGTCAGTAACTTTGTGAAACTCAGTCTACAATTCACTCAGTGTTGTGTTTTTCAGGCTTCCAAAAAAAAATGAAAATGTATATTCCCTGGAATTTCCAGGTATGCGTATTTTCCTAGTCGTTGCTAGGAATCAGTGAGTTATCAAAGGATTCATTAGTGCTACTCAAGTAAAAGTAAGTTATAAAATGCTATTTTGTGAGATAGTAAACTAGCATTATTGTGAATCTTTCAATCACCCTCAGTTACTAAGAAATTTGAACAGGTGTCTTAAAAAACTCCAACCAACCAGTTAGTTTTTAAAAAAAATAATTTATGGTAAAGCTCTAGAGTGATACTAATTTTATTCAGAGTCTCTTTTGTATAAAGAATGTGCTACTGGCAACTAAAGTCCTGATTTATTGATGACTTCCCTTTCTGTAAGACAGCTTATGGTTTTCTTCTTGTCATCATCATCAAGAGAGGAAAGTTACCAGCTGAACTAATTAATTCTGCAAGACTTCATAGGAAAAATAATTTTACAGCTATTTTTTCTAACTGATACGCATGTGATTTAAGCTCTGGAAGCAAGAGGCAGGGTAAGGTATGGAAATGCAAACAGCTGCCTCTGAAAGAAACAAATCTTCAAGGAAGCTTAACATGCTGAAATCAAGAGGGGCACATAATCTCCATCCTAGGGTGCTAAAGTACTGCGTGTCACATCAGTCCAGGGTTATTAACAGCTTTTGCTTTGAGATTTGGACTTAGGAATAAAGAATGTTCATGAAAAAAGGACATAAGAACTGCAGGCAATGGCAATCAATCCTGTCCAATCTCAAAATATTTATGACAGTTTTGCATCCTGCTAATAGAGAAGACATGGGAAAATTAGAAAAAGTGGATGAAGTGCAATGTTAGTTTATCAGCTCCAAATTATGCCTTATTTTTATTATTTATTTATCTAGTATTTGTATTCTGTTAACTAGATAATTTTTTTAGACAATGGAAATGCACTAAAAATGGTCTGGCCTTCAAAAATGAACTGTTACAATGTGCAACGGAAAATTTATTAGTTAAAAGAAAGTTCAATACATGAACTCTGAAATGGGTGTAAAATAGCTTTACTTACCTTCTCCTGTAATTTATTATTTAGAAATAGAAATTGTTTGAACGACACGCTGGATATAAAAGTTCTGTGCCTTGTGCAGCATCTCCCACTGATGCCAGCACCACCACATAGGTAGCCTTTAAGGACAACCATATTAAAGAAATATTCAAATTAAAAATAACTTTCCTAAGTTGCACCCTACTATTTATGGTAAAAGATAACAGGGTAAGGGACAGATTTCAAACTTGACATTTGTGGGGGAAAGCAAAAGCTATCATGTCCTGCCTGTCCTGCCTTTCTTGCTGGTGTGTCTCCTGTTGTTGCCCTTGGTCATTGGGGTAGATTGATCTTCCCCTTTTTCTGCCAGCCATGGTTGCCCCCAAGTTTTTGTGTCAGGTTACAGGGAACCCTAGGAAAGAGTTTGGCTGGAATTTTGCTGTTTTTGGGAAACCTGTAGAACAGTGGAGGCAGCATCTAGAGCAGTTCAGGGAAAGAAGATAAATGATCAGGTCCTTGATTCTTTACTCCAGTCCATGCCTACAGCAGGGTAAGCACTGCTGTGCTTCAGATGCCTCCTGACTCCCTTTCCTAAAGGCACACAGGCTAACTAGGAATAGTAGGGGTATAACATACTTCAGTGAGTAGCATGTCTCCTATACCAGATGAGGAGCCACTGGCCTGGGAATCAGGCTTTCCTTCCCTTCCTTACTCTGCCAGTGTAGTGCAAAAGCAAGCCACTTTGAACTGATCAGAAATTTGCTCTAATGCATTGATTATGGTTTCTCAGTTCTTTTAATAGCTTGATCGGCCTCGGTGTTGCCAAAGCCTTTGTGTAGTTTCGGTAAGATAATTGTTTGCAGAATCCCTCTAGTGTCATTCACAGGTTGTGCTAACTGCACTGTCAAGTCCTCTGCAAAGAGGGAAACGCATTGTCTGTTGCTCAGTGGTGCAATTCAGTAATTCCTGGCTGCTGCCTCCTTTTCCTGAGATGCAGTTTGCTTTCTTGATGGCAGGCCCATTGGGTAGAAAAGGCTGGAGAGATGGTTTTGTGCTTTTCTCATCCTGTGCAGTGCAGCTTGCACCACAGCTGGAGTAGACTGGGAGAACAGTACTTCCCTCTCGCAAAATTATGTTATCTTGCCCAGCAACTTCTAGGCAAATACCTTCTAGGCAGCCAGGTGTAGTCTCGTGGGTTTTCTGTTACCTCTGTTAAGTCATGGGTTGCAGCTTTTCATCAGCAAATGTTTGACAATTCTGCATCATTGCACAGGCACTGCGAGGTATCTTTTTCTACATCACAAACGCTGTACAAACGGGTCTTGGCATTTAACAATTTGCAAGCATCCCCTTATTTTTCAGGCTGAGTCATCTGCTGTGGGCTGTCTTTGCTCAAACTCCTCTTACATCCTTTTTCGTCTCAAAGGCACAAAAGAGATCAAGACAGGGAAATACGACCAAATTTTCAGAAGGCAACGGTCATTAACAAAAATTATTCAGTCACGGGTTACCTGGGTTTGGTAGGAAAGAAATTACAACCTGACTGTTGATGAAGTCAGTGATGATTACTTGTGTGATTAAGAACTGCTGGGGCAGGATCTGAAGCTGCAAGAGAAGGCTGCAAGGGAGGGAGAATCTGAGGCTTTTGATGAATATTTGGGGTAATGACCCCAAGGTAATGTATGATGTGCTATATAGGTCAGAGTTAGGGTTTGGTTTCCCTCAAGAACCAACAGATCAGGATTTTAAGAAGGGCAGAGGAAGAATAGGGGAGTAGAATGGACCTGCTGCTGCTGTTAACAACCATTAAAAAAATACAAAGCCAGCTGCTCTCAGAGCAGAGCTTGATCCTTTCAGTGTCTTTAACAGCACAGTATATATTCAGAGGAGGGGAATTCATGAGGCCCTATGGACCTACACCATGGCATTACAAAAAAATGCAAACCTGAACAATGGGTGGCCTCAGCGGTTCCATCTGGCTCGCCATTAACAAGGTTAAAGTAAAGTGGGTTTCCTTGGCTGTGTCACACACAATTTACACTTCAGATGCTTTAACTTTGGAGCCAGATCGAAGGGAGCACCACTCTAAACGCATGCGGCAAGAGTCGCCTAAGATGTGTGGTAAGCACATTTGGTATTGATGCTCTTTCAAAGATACAGAGTGGTAGCCTTTAGATTGTTTTTAAGTACTATTTCCAAGTGCAGATTTTTTTTTCTAAATAATTTTTTTAATATCCTGTCAAGAGTCTAGAATTGTAGTCAGATATTTTTTACTCCAAGTAATTTACAGGTACGGTAATATTAGAGGCTGGATTCAGTAACAGCAGAAATTATTAGAAGCCCTAGAAATGTTGTCATCAGCATTTCTGGTATGAAAACCTCAAAACATCAAACTGCACTTTGAAGCTAAAAGGGATATTAATACATATAAGTGTATTCTGTTGTAGAGCATTCTTCTTTCAGAGCCACCAAAGTACTTAGTTAATAGCATAGTTAAACATGGCAGATAATAACCTTTAAAAAACTTCTGCTCTAGAGGGGCAGTGGTATGTTAACAGGTATGTCGGCTTCTTAACTTCTCATGCTCATTGAGTGCAATAAGGCATGGGAATTATCCCAGCATTTTGCAGAAATCATGTTCTTTGTCTCAGTTTTGACACAGTTACAAGAACCCAAGCATTCTCTATGGTGTCCCATTCTTTAATAAAAACCAATTGTTACTGAATAAGTCGATAAAGTTGATAGTTGAATTTCAAAGCTGTTTTGTCTCTAAGACAAGCATTTGAGCAGTTAAATCCATGGTAAAGAGCTAAGGTAATTTACAGAGTGAGGATAGACTATTATTGCTGCAGAGGTGTTCAAGGCATTCCCCAGAATGGAGCGAGTGTTGCTCTAGATGACCTGGCCATCTTGGCTGTCTTTGACTATGAATTGTGAGTTCAGTAGTGGAACAGAACTTTATACTGCTCCTGAAGTTAAACAATTGAACTTGCATACCATGACAGCAGCGGACATGGCTGACTCAGTTATCCTGGCAGTGTCAGTAGTCTCACATGGGAAGGCCTTTAGCTGGTGCCATACTGAACTTCCTCCTTAGCGAGCTGCGCAGTACTGCTGTGATGGGACACACTTCCTCCTGAGCATGCTGCAGAAGGGTTGGCATCAGCCTCACCAGGGTTGAACAGCTGCTTTGTGCCTTCCAGGCTTTTCCAGCAGATGAGACAGTGCCATTAATGATGGCCTCCCTTGCCTTTAATAAGGGGCTTGGGGTGGATGACCCTTTTCTTGTTTATCCCTCTTCTTACTCAGTCATTCAGCTTTGTGACCCATCCTTAAGGCCCCTCCATGCTGCCTTTTCATCCCTCTTGCAAAGACAGGAATATTCTTGAACATGACACTTGAATTTCTGACTATATGCATCGATCCTGTAATCGTAGCCATGATTATTGTAACATGCAGTAATTTTACAAATTTACAATATTTGACAGGCATGTCAAAGTTGCCAAGCTCCTCTGAAAGGTTTCCTGCCCACTGAATTTGAGGTAACTACAGGCAAAATAAATTGAGCTGAGAAGTCTTCTCATCTAATTGGTGACAAACCATTGACATTTCCCTTCTCTTCTCCCTTTTTAGCTGCTGGTCTGTCCATGAGCAGCTTTTGACTCAAGCTCTACCTTAACAATAGCCTCAAAAGGAAAATAGAGAACTATTCTTGCTGAGCTGTGACAGGTGCAGCGCTTCCACACGAAGTGTTGCAGTGGTGGGAAAATGAAGAAAGAATAACACAGCAAGGCAGAACTTGTGAAGGAGTAGAAGGAAGATAGGCTGCAAGTTCAAGTATATGTCCAGCTGCAACTTGCATGAGCATAAAGTAGGAAATGCCCCAGCTATCTCTGCATGAGTGGAGGGATAGTTCATTAAAAAAGCATTAGTTAGCCTGAAATGGGGCTAACTAACTGATTTATGGGGAATATGTAAAAAGAATGGTGTAAAAACTTACTTCCTTAGAGGAGGGATGTTAAGCATCTCTGTGCACTATATTTAGAGTGTATTTGCCTCAAAGCACACAGCTCAGCTACTTTTTGTCAGTTAAGTTCTTTTCCAGCTCATTGTCTCTAACTGAAAGGAAATTCAGCCACAGCCACACAAAACTAAGTTGAACATCTGCATCTTCTGTCTGGACTTGTGTGTGATTCTCTCATCCACTCTTCACATGCACACCTACTGGTGGAGATCAGGTGGAATATTATGATATTGACAAATGCATTAATTCAGATAGAAATCCAGTATAGATTTTTGTGAAAGCCATGTGTGTGCTGTGACCAAGGGTAAATCCCAGACAGTGTGCCCATTCCACATTGTAGTTCTTCTGCAAGAGTGTTTGAGGACAATGGGAATGCATTGCTTAATCTACTCCCTCCCACCTCCTGACAGTGTTTATCACACCTACAGTTGTGCCAATGCAATGATTTATGATTTTGTCTCAAAACTGGAGGTGTGATATGAAGGAAGCTAAATAAATGCTACAAACTGGGGGGAAAAAAAAGTAAGTGAATTAACTGAATTTTTTTCCTTTGACAATTGGCTAGCATTTTAGTGACTGCATGGATCATCTCAGGGATCATCCTTATCACTTTTAGAAAGTAGTTTATATGCCCTTGGAAGCATTCTTCTTGGAAAGGCTATTTACTCAGTAACTATCTTCCACTTATTTTTACATTACTCAAGGAAAAGCTGTTAATGAAATGCAAAATAGTTGAGCTGGAGCCCTGGTCACCTGCTGATGGTTCTGCATGGTTTGCAGCATTGGAGTGGGATCCCTGACACTCCCTGCATTCTGCCTGTCACAGCACACTGTTGCTGGCTTGTTTTGCAGTACGGAGTGTGAAAACAGAAGGGCACCCTGGGAACAGCTCCTGATGCTGCCAAGGCAGCAAGCAGCGGTGGCACTCACTGTGCAAACCTTTGCAAGAAACTGAAATGAAATCTAAGCATGGTAGCTTATTGAGGACATTCTAGTTTAGATTTTTTTCATCTTTTTGAAAGTGTGTGCATTCTTCATGTGATTCTCAAATTTGTGCTGCCTGCCAAAAAGGAATGTGAAAGACTTGTGGAGGGGATTTCAGCATTTATGTGAAGTCCAGTTAAGCTCATCTTCTGTGTTATGTTTCTGATGTAATTGAAATTACCTTTCTCAACTTGTCTATGACTTTTTATGATAATAGTTGGACAGTGGTGAAATAGCTGTAACAAAGAGAACAGTTTCAAAATCAGGTATTTTATGCATTTTGCAGGATGTGCTTGATTCCTGCATTAGTTCAGTGAATGGCAATTTGTGGACTGATCACCATATGGTTGTACTCTGTTTTACCCTAACTTTCCTTGGTGTACCAGATGCAATCCTGAGGGGCACAGACTCAGATCTTCTAAGCTATGAGGACCTTGCTTACCTCTGAAGTCAGTGGTCAGTGGGACTTAGAAATTTAAATAATGAATATTTAAATTTAAATACATAAATTTAAATACATAAATTTAAATACATTATACCTAACTGTGTCACACAGACTGCCTGTGTCAGAGAAAGAAGTTTCTATTACCAGCATCTGAGTCTGGGAAGGATGAGACTTTTCATAAGGGAAGTTTGTGGGCTATGCTTGAAATCCAGAGTCCTGGGTGGCTGACATAGTTTCCCTTCATTTTGTGGTTATGTGGAATTGTGTATTTCTAGGAATTTTGGATATTTTGAATAGAAGATTTCTAAGGAGGAGAACCAAAGGATCTTGATTGGGAGCAAAGTCCTTTAAGGTTTTCAAGAGTGAGATTGGTTTAATAAATGATTTGTTCCTGGAAGTATCCAGGAGTATTGTAGGAAGTTACAGATTTCTAAAGGCCCAGTCCCTTGTCTTCTATGGCTAACATTGTTCAGATGTGATTATTTCCAAGCTTTCACGAAAGGTTCCTAAAGCTCATTTGGTTCCTAGATTTGATATTTAGGTGCTGCCAAGAGACTCAAATGCCAAATTTAACTTGCTGTCTGTGTCTTGTGTCAGCTGGGTTTTTTACTGGACAGCAGCACCTCTGTGCTCCAGTTCTTACAGCTGAGTCCCTCAGGAATTACCAAGTTGGCTTCAGAGTTCTCCTCTTCACTTGTATGGGTCCAGCTAGTGAGCACACTTCTAACCTACTCAAAAGGTCCCCAGTTCACCACATTCCTCCCCCAGTGTGAAAGACAAGTTTGGATGCAAAATTTCCCTCCATCAGAAAGTTGCTGTAATCTTCAGATAGTTGTTCAGGCTTTTGAAGGAGGATTAGTAGGTTGTAGATATGACACCCGGGTTTCTCATCTTCATTCTCTGGGGAGAATGTAATGCAAGAGCATTACACCCAATGATGGAAGCAGCAGAAGATATGGGGGAGACTGTACCTGATGAGGACAGGCAGTGATGGAGACTCTGAAATTCCATCAGGTGCAGAGGGTGAAGAGTTCAGCTACAAAGCAGCTCCTGAGACTGGTGGTTTGGTTTTTCCAGTGGTGCAGTGATACAGATCTCAAACACTGACAGCCAGTATGATTTGTTATTGCGCTCACTAAGGATTGTGGCACCCATGTGCCACCTCTCAGGAGCAGCTGTGAGAAAGGACACTGCCACTGGAGGACACCGGCTGGATGGGAGGGGCCCTGCTCCAGCCTGATGCTGAGAAGCTGTGCTCCCTCACACTGCCTGCCAGTGAGCTCCCTCCTCCCTCAAACACTGAGTGTTTATCCAGAATGAAAAAAAATAATAAATTTGGTTTGCTGTCCAGCTGTGAGTTCAAACCTGCTGCCCTAGCTGTGATATTTTAAGGTCTTGTGGCAGAAGGATACTCTCAATTTTTCCTGCAGTAGGTCTGTCACTAGAATAATTAACAGCTCAATGAATAGTAAGTATTGTCTCCATAACCTTGTAGCAGTATGGTAAATAATCATTAAAGCAGGAAAAAACTCAAGTTTCAGTCAGGGCTAATGAAGTCCTATGGATTTGACATGTTATATATTCCATTCCTAGCCCCTGCAATATGTCACAGTCACCTTTCTGTGTCTTCTAACGTGCCCCAGAGTCTGGGATCTGAGGAGAGCAGACAGGCTACCAGCATAACTGAGTAATCCTCTATTTTACTGGAAGTCAGGATTTTCCTTCCTGTGGCCTTTGCACACTTCACTGAGTGACTGCAGAGACACACATGCCTTTTCCCACCCCAACCAGTGGTCTTCATGTATCACTAGCAACTTGTGGGCTTGCATTAAAACATGTTGCCCTTTCTGCCTCTGTGCACTTCCACTCTTAATGGACAGTGTTCCTGCCCTGCACAGTGAGTGCTAGTGGATAACTGGAGGGCTGTTTCAGATATAAATGAATTGTTAAATCACAGACATGATGCTGGTGTTAATTGTTCCTCTGGTTTGTGACTGCTTTCAAAATTGTAAATTCAGGGCTTATGTAGTTGAAACTGTGGCTTGGGTGTGAATTTCTGATCAAAACTACAGGAAGTTTGTTGTGCTGTGTTCAGTGAGCATATCCACTGTGTTTCCCTGTGGCAGCTTTACTCAATGTCCACCTTGTAATCTATTCTTCCCCTGCCATGATCACAACTGGGCTGCTCTTATCTGAATTGTGCTTTGCTTTTCAAACATAAATATAAATATCCTATATCCTATAAATATCCTTATTTTTGAGATAATTCATTCTTTCTTAGGCTGAAAGGCTGAGCAAAAATGGGCAGAAGACATATCACTCCTCTACTCTTGCCACAGTTCTTTGGTTTTCTTTGTGATTTATGTTGTGTTCTGCTTTCAAATGTTACATCAACCAGCAAACACAGATTTACAGGTGGAACGAAGGAACTTCAGTCTACATTACTCCATGGCCTCACAGCTTGTATCTGCCTGACCTCTGCAACCAGCCTTGGCTACTGCAGTGCAACTTTTCAGAATCCACAGTGGGGAATTTTCTGTGTTACATTATTAAAGATATCAGAAAATACGATCAGTGAAGTCATCAAAATTGCTCTGGATCTACACCCTTGTGACTGTGATCAGAACTGAGACCATTAAGATGCTCTGTTTCTGGGAACTAGCAATATTTAGGAAAACTTTTATTAACTTCATTGCTATAATTTTACGGCAGTGATATCACTTAATCTACATAATCCCAACCAAGAGGATAAAGTGATCTAGTTTACCACGTATAGGGAAACTGTTTATGTTTTGTTATTTTTAACTGTACACAGAATTAACAAAATTCAGAGAAATCAGTATTAAACATGTGCACGAGATTTACCATCCTGAGGCCAAACAAGGAAAAAGGAAACATGAAGTTCTCAATTAACAATAATTTTTATATGCATAAATGTGCTTTTTATTCTTATGTACACAATTAATAGTGAGAATTAACAATGAGGAGAAACCTGGTTGTGAAATACGGCAGAATAGTAGAAAATGGCATTATTTCTGTTTTAATGCTCAGAGATCAGGCAGTGTGAGACCAGAATACCTGCCTCAGGTGGGAATTAGAAGCTTTAACATATAAGGCTTAATCCTGTTGCAGCCAAAATCCTCTTTTCACGCTTTACTGTTGCTTGCGCATTTTAATGTGAAAGTTGCAAAATCTTTTTTTTTTCGAGATACTGAAAGCCTCTTAAAAATGCATTACAGAAAATGCTCAGCCCATCCATTTAGTAATAATGTCAATATATGAAGCTAGTCCATTTTAGACATCTTAAGGTGCAAGTTCAGAAAAGTGAATAAGGTGGCTGCTGCTTCCTTTCTCAGTCAGTGCAATCAGAGTGATGCGGATTTTCCTTACCGTTAAAGTGTGGCTATAGAGCGTCTGAATTTTGTAATTGTTCTTGTGGGCTTTGAATGTGTGAATTTACAGATGCTATTTCAAGCAAAACCAAGCACCATGTTTGATGCCCTTTTGTTCCACATGTGATTCATGTGACATGACTTTATCAGTGCCATTAGCTCTGGAAAGAACCCCTATAGAGATAGCTGGCGTGGTCTCCTTATAGAGAGTGTGTCATGGAGACAGTAACCATCCTTTTGCTTCTGAAGAGTGAAATAAAAACATGAGCTGCTGGTTAAATCCTGCAATCCTTAACACTCGTGAAGCCTGTATTCATGTAAGTCATCTAATTCAGTGTATGTAACAGGAGAATTCATTTCAAGGCTAGCACCTAAGTCAGTCCATACTTCTGTCACCAGATATTTCTGAAACTCTGTCTGTGAAACTGATTTATATGAGGTATCTAAAGTCCCACCACTCATAACTGGTATTATATAGTTCATATAGGTTATGAACTTCCAGAACAACCTTCTTCCTCCTCTTTCTCTACCATGGCTTGCTTCAGTGCTCCAGCCTACTGCCAGGATGCCATTTGCTGTTTCCTGCTGTTGTGAGTTGGCGTCACTTGTACTTGCCGTATTTGTTGTTTTTGCCGCTAATATTAGTGATGAAATAAGGAACAAAATAGAAAAGGCAGTTTTTTACAACTGATTCCCTACTGCCTTTTTATCTCATCTGTGGATTAACTGATCAGTGGATGTGGAAACCCTGGAACCAGCTCTGCTGAGAGGCAGATAAGGTCAGGCATGCCTCTTAGCTCATGACCAGCACCTCACTGACCCAGAAAAGACTTGAGCCGGTTTTATGCAGCGTGCATCCTTATCCACATGGCCAGGAGGCTCAAGCCACCTCCGTGAAAAGCTTCTAGTGTTACTGGGCTAGGCTTCTGTAAACAGGGGCACGGAGCAGTGCTTTCAGACACAGGCAGCCGAGCTCTGCTCAGCTCTGGCCACCCCCGTGCCCGCCCAGCGCCGCGCCCCAGCTGGCTCTGGCAGAGCGCTGCAGACATGGGTGCACATTGCAGCAGCATTGCCCAGAGCAGAGCCCAGACAGCCTTTCCACCAGCAGCAACTGTGGAAAATACGTACTTTTAAAAAAATTACTGCATACAGAGCTGTTCTTGTTGAAAAACTCTGTTCTTTTATTATTCCCAGAGAAATTAATGCTTACAAGGGAAATTTGTGGTTGAGAGTATTTGTGTGTGTGGTTTCACAGTGCAAAACAATTAACTGTAGTAGACTTACTTTAAATACTTTCATGTTTGAAATGTGTTATATATGTCTGTTTAAAACATAACTTCCTTAAACCATCTCTGATTTTGTATCTGCTTTATCTGAATAGGTTAAAGCCATTAAAATATACATATTCTTTCCATGCTATATTGATACTATAGGAGCAAAACCATCTTTCATGTTAGTTAGAAACAAAACTTCACCTTGTAAATTGTTATTTCAGGACTTTTTAGCTCTTAATATAAAGAAAACCCTTTGTTGTAATAAATGAAAATGCATCCAAGTAATTCCTCCACAAAGATGCATTTCCTAAGGATTTTTATGTGATTGTGTGAAAAATAATTTTCCTCCATGCCTGTAAAGGCAGCTAAGTGGATGGTAGAGGTAAGGTTTTGTGTAAAGGAAGAATGGAAACAATGTTGTTGAAGTTATTTTTTAAGGTCTGCTTTCTCTGTAGTCCTTTCCATTTTTGTGGAGAAAAAGCTGCATTTTGTGCTTTTTGGACCACCTTTCTGTTTCATTGTTGTTCTTGGTTGTATAAAAACCAAAACAAACCCCCATCACCTTCAGTAAAATTGTATTAGCAGATTTTAAACAATTTTATTTCCTCATGAACTTAAGATGAATTGTATTCTGACAGGCCTGATTTATCAGGCAAATGCCTCACGTTGTTTGTCAGCTTCTTTGTTGGGGGGAAGGGGGAGGGGAAACCCGAGCAACAAAAGACCGTAACCTATTGATATTACTTCTGTGATACACTGGGGAAAATAGATTGATTTAGAACTAACCACAGAAAACTAGTCGATCTGATGAGTTTACAGCAGAGCATTTTTATTTATTTATTTGTAACAAGAGTAAACATCATCAATATTCTACCCTGTGTTATTGGAAGCTTCGCAGACAGTGTGGGTTTGTGTCAGTGTGTTGGGCCTATCTGTAAAATGAAAGAAGGCAAGCTTAAAAAAATGGAGGGACCTTGTTTCTCTCACAAAATTGAAAGTCTTGGATCTCTGGTACATTATCATGAGTTGTAGGATTCACAGGATGAATAGATGGATAAGCATTTTTATTGTATTTCATCCTTTTTTCTTCAAAAGGTTATCTTTTTTTAAAAATTATATTTCTGTTAAATATCTCAAAAAGCTAGTAAAGCACAGGAAATTTCCTAACTGAATTTCACTGAAGAATGCCAGCCTGCAATTAACTTTCCCAGCATGTCGCCTCTGCATAGTGTTTTGCATGAACGAGAAGTTCAGGGTAGCAAATACTCCCATGACCAACCCAAACCTAAATATGGCACCAGTGTGCCATTTTCTGCATTGATAATATGCTATTTTACAACATTCTTGATTAAAAATACTTACAGTTTTAAAATGAAACTGATTTTTTTTCCCATTGATTGGTAAATGTAGGTGCCAATGAGGTTTTCTGCCTCATTGTCAGCCTGCTTGATGGACAAGCCATAAATGCTCTGATGAAGGTGGTAAATACTCCTTTCTCTAGTTTATTTAACAAGATAATTTCACTTGACCTTACTTATTATTTCAGTATGCACTACTTTTAATTCTAATACCTGTTAAGAGAGTTTTCAAAGTTAGCTGTGTTCTCTCCTGCATTTAGCTACAGCTTAAGAATTAAAGGTTGATAACCAGAATGGTGTAAACCCCATCAATGCATGTGTGAGCAGAAACATCCCGTCTATTTCCCTGTCAGAGGGCACGAGCAGAGAGTACATTCCACTCATCTTTATGTCTGTCTCCTTAGCTCACCAAAATGCTTTGGGTTGAAAGGAACCTTAAAGACCATGTAGTTCCAACCTCCCCTGCCATGGGCAGGGGCACCTTCCACTAGACCAGGTTGTTCAGAGCCCCATTCAACCTGGCTTTTCAAGCTGCAACAAAGACAACTTGAAATTAACAGGTCCTCGATAGTCCAGAAGATCCTTTCTGAGAATCCTACAACACCTGCTGAGGTGTTGGAGGTTTCTCATTTGTCTAAGGTGGTGCCTGAGCAAGCACCCTGAGCTTTTTCAAGTGTCACATTCAGGTAGTGAGAAGCATCCCTTTGCAGTATTTCATGGCATTATTTTCAAGACAAGTCACTGAAGCCTTAAACAGTGGAAATGTTAGTTATGTCTCAGACCCATTTTTCTGTTAGATCATGGATAGTTTAACATCCCTTTACAGCCATTTACTAAATAGAATAATTTGAATGATCTGCTGCCTGTTCCATCTTGCCTTTCTTCAGTTATGTTGTGAAAGTAATGGCTGAAAAGGACAGCACATTTAGGTACAATTTTAAACATTTCCTTTGTGCTTTAACTGCACAGTTGCATTCAGTGTATTGTAACAGCATCTCACATGCACACACTGCCAGAATTCCATTTTTCATTAATGTTGCAAGATAGAGTATTGTTAGCCAAGAATAATTTTTTTGTAGTCTAATAGCATTCAGAAAGGAATAACAAAAGAGGAATTGGTGTGGGGTACATCCTGGTGAATTATTTTAGTCTTCCTCTGACTTCCCCCTTATTTTAGTCTTCCTCTGTACCCCCTTCCCTCCCTTTCCTATCCCTGTTAGATGTTAACCCCTTACTCCCTGCTCCCCCTCCCCCAAGTCAGTCCCTAGGGTAATTTTACAGTTTTTTTCTCTCAACAGATAACAGTCTGGGGTTACAAACATTTTTCTCTACTTGTCATATATATTGGATTATCATCTAAATTATGTTATAAAATAGCTCAAATAAGCAGGCAGTTGTGTTTACTCTAACTAGTACTGTTTAACCCATCTGAGTTGTTACTGTGGGAAACATATTTGCAAGGCAAGGGTATTATTGTTTTAAAAGTTTAGGGCTAGGGTGTGCTTCCTGAGTAGGAGTATCTGATTGCTGGAGCAAGGAAAAAAGACTAAAGACTAGATGGTATTATTTGATTGTGAAATTGAGTACTTCTAATCATTTTCAGTCATCAGCAATTAATACAGCATATTTTATGTTGGAATCTGTATGCTTTTTCATACAGATTCATGTATTCTTCTTCATTCATGTTTCCTTTAATATGTATTGTTTTATGCAATCACAAATCCATAGTGAAGGAGAATTTTGGAGGTTTTCTTAACCTTGCTATATGCTCTCTTCTTTCTTCATTAGTAGGTATTATTGTTACATTTTTTTGAGAGTATTGAAACATAATGCTAGACAAGTTCCTCAAGGTGTTCCTCTGTTAAGATGTTAATCTTTTTTATATTAAAAAAATCACCCTGATTCACCTTCCTGTCAGTGCTATAGAGAAGAAAGGATTTCCCATTAGGCTAATTGCCATCTCTTTATATTTTTGAGCCTGAAGCTAGCTAGCAAATCATAGAAGCCTACTGTGAGAAAGACAATCCTATTTTAACAAATCTTACTTTTGTCCTTTGTAAATGCTGATTCTGTTATAATTGCACATTTAAAGGCTTTTTGTGTTTTATTATCTCACAGTAGAATTTACATATAAACTTTTATTTAAGGTAACATACATTGTTTCCGTGGTGCTTCGGAAGAGAAGAGATACTTGCAATGGTTGCACTAATCTAGAGTTCCTGAGTGCAGAATTGAATGAGAATTGGTCAGTTTTCACGGCAGGAGTCAGCTTGTGTATTGTTCTGTATATGTATGTAGGTGGAGAGTGAATGTGTGAGCTCCCATGTGCACATCGTGCTCTCAGCTTTCGTGATGTTGTAGCAGAAGTACACGCAGCAGAGAGGAGCAAGGGGCTGAAGCATCCAGCAGGAAAGAGTTAATGCCATACCTTAATGCCTGGGGATGATGCCATGCTGTCATTTGTGAGCTCCGAGGTGGCTGGCCACTTCCATTTTGGGATAAATCCCTTGGAAAGGGAAGGTGTTTCAGAGGAAGGTGTGATCTGTTCTCCTGGTAAGAGTGTTTGACAAGGAATGAATTAATAGCTAAAAGAACTGAATAAATATCACCCTCCTCTGTAAGTCCAGGCACACCCCGGCTGGCACATATATACTCTAATGTGACACTTTACCCAGATGCTTGAATTGACTGGTAATGAAAAACATCCCCAAAAAACCAAATTGGAGTTTAATCACAACTGCTTCTGATAAGAGTTTTTTTTTTCTTTTACAATGACATTTGAATGAAAATTTAAATAAATGCAAGGAATTACAATATTTTGCAAATAGAATATATTGATTGAGTATATATGCAAAGGGTGAGAGGGGCTGCTTGAGTGGAAGCAGGGGCCCTGACAGCAGGTTCTTTGCCAATTGGTGAGGTGAAATGGTCCACTGAATTGGATAACACGGAGCATACCATAGTGACTGATTAAATTGATTTGTCCATGGCTACTGCCTATCCTGCTATGGAGGCCCTTTACCCTATTTTCAGACTTTTTCTTTTTTTTTTTTAACTGTTCTAAATAGATGTGGTAAGGGAGAAATGTGCTGATTCATTCACAGCCATAAAATTCCATGTTCTGATTTAAGATAAAAAACACAGTTTCCAAAATGACTGCACACTCCTAGGCTATACTGTGTTATAATGCATTTATCTCAGGAACAAGTACACTGATAGAAACTGATGAAAAAGGTAATAATAAACATTATTCTTTAATATAACCTAAACTACAACCAGTACCACATCTGTGAATCCTTAGATGTATTTACTGGAAAGGGAAAAAGTAAAACACTTAAAGATTTTTAGTTGCTGCTGTTGTTTCATTTCTCTAATTGCAAGGCTTATTTCCTTACTATTTTTTTCCAGAAGATGTTTAGAAAGCTTGTGGTGGAAACAGTTGAATGCCAGTTAGGAAGACTGAATGCTGAACATACTGTCAAGTGGGGGTCACTAATTTGAAAATACTGCAATGATTTGGCAAACATAGTCAGAGGGATAGTGTTTAATAACTTGAATTTTTTTTTTTTAACTATAGGAGAAAAAAGCTTTGTGTTTTGGTCTTAGATCAGGATGTTTGGATTTTACAATGTACTTAGTGTGTCATTTCCCTTTTTGTGCTAGAGAAATCAATACTAAGTGATAATAGGGCTGGTACATGTTATTTTCTTTGTGATTCAAGGGAAGCTCTGTTAGACTCTGTTCATGGGTTAGTCTGTAGTATATGCAGACAGAGTAGTGTAATCATAGTCTTCAAATTCCACTGAAAAATCACATCAAACTTCAGTGCAGTGGTGACATCAAAATGGAGCCAGTTCACCTAAAATATGTTATTGCAGTTGTAACAGTGCAGAGTTCATTGTACGGGGCTTGGTTTCTTATTCATTTTTAGGGAAGATACAACAATAAATCACAGTGATTTCTGAAAGGATAATGAAGTTCTGTTCATTATTTAACTTCTTTAAATTATTGGTCAGTCTTGTAGGACATGTTTGCATGCAGCATGCCCTGAGCAACTTGCGCTGTTTTTTCATTTGTCTGTGGAAATGAAGATACGGTTTTATCAATAACATTTCTTTGCAAGGTAAAGCAAATTCAGTAGATGAAACTCTGCCTGTACATAAACTTTGCTTGGATTAAACTTCTTGATATTGTATAAACTAGTAGGGACACTACTAAATACTAGGTGAAATAGTCAAGCAGCGCTTTGTTACTTTTCAGGAATCTGAAAATGTAACATACCTTTATGTGGGCTTGATCCGGAGCATGTTGCAATATTTTATTCATAGTTACAGTTACAGGGTTTTTTTTAATCTTTAAATTATCTTTGCAGACCTACGTATTTGTGAAATAATTGTTTTTAATTAGTTGGTTAAGGGAAAGCAAAAAGAAAAAAAATATAGGTTTAGTTCTTTCCAGTAATGTTTGACTTATAAATGAAATGTCTATGCATTCAGTGCAAATTTTAAAAAAACAAAGAAACAGAAGCCATACAAAAGCAGCCAAAGTTGAAAACCCGGTGGTGCACATAAGGTCACCATGACAAAGGCGTGTAATTATTTCTTTGTGTCGTATGTTAGAATAATGTAATCCAATAACTGGTGTTCCTGGTGTGTGTTACAAAGGATTCAGTAAGGAATTGCTTGAGAGTTCTTCAGGACTCCCCTGGCTAACAAGGTTAAACAGAAGAGGTTTTGTGGGCTTCAGCCGTTTCTGAGGAGTGTGGGAGAAGCCGTGTCCGTGCGGCTGGAGGGGCCTCTCTGCATCCCTGCGCTCCCGGCAGCGCATCCCACGTACACACACACACAGGCACGCACACACACACACACACACAGGCACGCACACACACACACACACACACACACACACACACACACACACACACACACACACACACACACAGGCACGCACACGCACACACACACACACACACACCTTTACTGAGTTTATTTTGAATCGAACCCCTAAGTGCCACTACAGACCACGCGTCCCTACTGGCCCGGAGCCATTGCCCGCCGTGCCTGGGTTGAGCCAGAGGAGCCGAGGAGCCGGGCCATGGGGCAGAGCCGGGCCAGGGACAGAGCCGGACCCGGGACAGAGCCGGGCCAGGGACAGAGCCGGGCCCGGGACAGAGCCGGACCCGGGGCAGAGCCGGACCCGGGGCAGAGCCGGACCCGGGACAGAGCCGGGCCAGGGACAGAGCCGGGTCATGGGGCAGAGCCGGGCCAGGGACAGAGCCGGGTCATGGGGCAGAGCCGGGCCAGGGACAGAGCCGGGCCCGGGGCAGAGCCGGGCCAGGGACAGAGCCGGGCCCGGGACAGAGCCGGGCCCGGGACAGAGCCGGGCCCGGGACAGAGCCGGGCCAGGGACAGAGCCGGGTCATGGGACAGAGCCGGACCCGGGACAGAGCCGGGCCCGGGGCAGAGCCGGACCCGGGACAGAGCCGGACCCGGGACAGAGCCGGACCCGGGACAGAGCCGGGCCCGGGGCAGAGCCGGACCCGGGACAGAGCCGGGCCCGGGACAGAGCCGGACCCGGGACAGAGCCGGGCCCGGGACAGAGCCGGACCCGGGACAGAGCCGGGCCATGGGGCAGAGCCGGACCCGGGACAGAGCCGGGCCCGGGGCAGAGCCGGGCCCGGGGCAGAGCCGGGCCCGGGACAGAGCCGGACCCGGGACAGAGCCGGACCCGGGGCAGAGCCGGGCCCGGGGCAGAGCCAGTCGTGGGTCGTGGCGGGCGCCGCGCCCCTCCTCGCGCTGGGTGTCCCTGCTGCCCGCACCGCGTCCCTCGGTCCGGGTTCCGGCAGCGCCGGGCCGCAGCATCCCCGCTCGGCGGGACGCGGCTCGGGGCGAGCGGGGACACCGCGCGGCGATGGCTGGAGATCTGGTGCCCTCTAGTGGGGCCGGGCCCGCCGGAAACCTTAACTCCATCTCTGTCTCTGTTTGGTTTTAGATGCTACAACTGTGGTGGCCTCGACCACCACGCTAAAGAATGTAGTCTACCTCCGCAGCCAAAGAAGTGCCATTACTGTCAGAGCATCATGCACATGGTGGCTAACTGCCCCCATAAAACTGTCTCGCAGCCCACTAGTTCTCAGGGAAGACATGAAGCCGAACCACAGCCTTCCACTTCTGCCTTCCTGAGAGAAGGGGGAGGAACGCACGGCTTCTCGTCTCCATCGTACTCTCAGGAAGGCAGGTCGGAGATCTCGGAGCGCTCGGCCAGGTCACCACAGGAAGTGTCATCCAGTAAGTTGTCTGCATCACCTGAAGAACCAAACAGAAAGGGGCCTTCTGTTCAAAAAAGGAAAAAAACTTAATGCATTTTTCATAATGTTCTGTTTTCTTTACCCTCTTGGGATGTCTACCTCATGCAAGTACAGGGGAAATAATTCATTATCAGTAGCTGACCTGGAATTTTAACTACTGTTGAGGAACTGTGAATGTTTTGTTGTTTTGTTGTTGTTTTGTTTTTTTGGTTTTTTTTTTTGTTTGTTTGTTTTGTTTTGTTTGTTTGATAGACAAATCACTCCAAACAAAATATATCTGAGCAGGGTGCATTATGTTTTACTTTCCGTGTGTATGTGTGAGTATGCATGCGCGTGTTTGTGTGTGTGTGTGTATACATATCTATAAATATATTTTTTCCATCAGACCATTCTCTAGATCCCACCAGACATTACTGTGAAGCAAAAGTGACAGTACCCAATGTTCCTGAACTCATTCCTAGAATGTTTCAAAACGTGTTCAGAAAACAAACAAGAAAACTCAATTTTCTCAAATTTCACTCAGAAACAAACCAAACCTGATAAACCACATAAAGAACTGAGATCAAGACTGTTACATCACTTGTGAACCAAAGGATATTTCATATTTTAAAGCTGCCATATGGTACTAAAGATACTAAGACATCCCCCGTACCATCAATTTGAATTACTTCCTTTTTCATCTCCAAAAAGTACCAAAACCCCTCCCATCCCCATGCCAGTGCAGGGCAGTTTATGACTCAAGATGACTCTCATTGCCACCACCCTTTGTTGGTGAGGGGTTTAAAGCTCCAGAAAAGACAATGAATGTGTAGTTTCTGGGATGGTTTCTCAAAACGTTTTGTTAAATTAATATGATTGTAACTGTAACTTAGATGTCTGTTGTGTAGGGGAGAATGTGTAAGTTGTTACCAAACAGACCCTTTTGAGTGGTGCCAGGATGCCATCCTGGTTAGCCATTTGTATACTGTGAACAATTAGGGTACCTTGGTGGCAGTAGTAGCCGCAGCAGCAGCAATTTCTCTTGGTCCCAAGTAGTGTCCCTCAATTTGAAGGGTCTTTGCCCTTATTTCCTGTTGAAATACCATGGGGAGAACTCCTTAGGGATTTTTATTGTTGTTGTCCTTTTGAGTTTTAAAGAAAACAAAATGCAAAGTTAATGAGATCCTGGGCTGAATAGTTCCTGAGACTAAAGGTTGATGGGCACTTGGGGTTGCTCAGCTAGGCTCCCTAGATGATGATACAGCATGGGTACAGACCAGCCTGAGGGAAGGGACCTGCAGATTTGCCAGGAGCCCTGGGCATCATCTCCTTCTTGTGAACTGGGGGCTGCAGCTGACCAGCCTTGGTCCAGAGTGCCCTAGGACCACACACTTCTGTGTGAAAGAGGAGGAAGATTGGTGGCCTCAGAGTGAGACTCCCCGGGCTGCGGGCCTTGCTCGGGGTTAATAGAGTTGGAGCCTATCAAAACTTCAAGTCGCTTTCCATTTGTAACTTTTGAATTACCAAGTCATACGTAAGATAACGTACTCTGACAAATCCCATTGTGGATGTAAGTTAATTAGAGAAACCTGTATAATCCTTAACATTGGCAATAAACACAGGCTGTTAAAGCTTGAAAGTGTCGGGTAGGTTTAAGCTCGGATAATCAAACTAAAGAAACAGCCTGCGTGAAAGGCTACAGCGAGCCGAAGTCTTACCGTGGTAACTCCTCTGCAGCTGATGGTTGCAACAGGTATGCAGCTGGCTCAATGCGTGGCCTTTCCCCTTCCCACTTGTCCTGCCAGATGAGACTTTTACTGGTGCTGCTGCTGCTTCAGTGAACAGGTAGTCATCAAACTCCTCAGTGAAGGGCACAATTTTATTTTGTGTGAATTCCTTGCCAATGTTTGCAAGAATCTCAAGGTTTGTACTGAAGTTTTCAGTAATGCTAATGCAAAGCTTACCTTTGACGATATTGAATGTGATATATCTATAGAGAACATCCTTGCCTTATGTAAGGATAGTAAACTTATTTAAATTATGTAGACAAATCAAAGTGGCATTGCTTAACCTTCTAGTCGGTGTAAAAACCAGGTTAAACAGCAAAGATGCAAAACTTAGGTCACTTTGAAAATTTAAACCAAAGTTCCTTATAGAAATAGGCAACTGTGGATTTGAAAACTGGTCATTCCCTGTTTATATGTAAGAAGTTCAGAGCTGAGATAAAGAAATGTTTTCAACATGCGGATTTTTATTGGTGCTGTTTGAAATCACTGTGTGCACCAAAGTCAGACTGAACTGCTAAGAGCACATACCAAACCCTATCTTATTGTTGAAAGCTTAAGGTTTTATTTTTATATATTAGAATGTTATCACTGTTACATAACATACTCAGGACAAAGAACTTTGCTCAGGGAATATACCATGTAATGTTTTTTCTTTACAGAATAGTCTACAGACCTGCTTACTCAGAACAAACCAAATAGTCTTAGACCTTTTTATCTCTGTATAAGTATTGTGTACTGATATTAGTAACTACCTCTGAGTTGACGTAGACCTACGTTTCTGATAATCAGATCTCAGCGTTTTGTATTATAAGTTCCTGTGAAATGTTGAAGTGGTATTATGTACTGGTTGCTTATGTGAGCATTTGTGTCTTTATATTCACAGGGTGTGAGTTTTCAGAGATGCTGGGCAACCACAGCTCCCACTGACTTCCAGTCGGAGTTACTGGTGCTTGGCTTTTCTAGGAGGGGAGGGATAGGGGATGGGGGTGGAGGGGGACGAATAAAAACACAAAAGCATCAAGCCCACTTTGTTTACATAGGTGACAATAAAATTATTATTCTGTTTACAGCAAAAGGCTACCTCATATCTACTGCATGAATACATCTTTGTGCTGCTGTGGCCTTAAAGGTGGCTGTTGATCTATGGTACATACTTTTAATCTGTACTAAATATGTTACTGTTAGTTCACCATTGTAGACGTTATGGTAAATACTTGTTTAAGAGGAAGCATCCATTTGACATTCCAAGACCTTTCCAAACATTTCTTTAAAAGTTTTTATTTTTCTGTCCAAAGGATTATGGACACCATTCACGGGAATAAATTCAGCTCCAGAAGAGATAAAAATGTACATGCCTAAGTTAAACATATAGCAGCATAAGCTGCAGCAGGTAACAACTTAGCACTGGGCTGCAGTAGGAAAAAAAAAATATAGTTATACTTCTTCAATTGGCTGCTCCAAATAAGCAAAGAACCTTTTAAAGGAGGAGGCACAGACTGAGTTTGGGATTCTTCCTTCATGCTTAAGGACGAAATTAATATTTGGCAGCATTTGCTCAGGCTAGATTTCCCCCTATTCACCAGCCTGTCCTTGCCAGAGCTCTCCACAATAAAACTCGTTTGAGTAGAAATAGTTAAAATATCTGCTCAGACAGATGTATTTTTCTCCTAACAATAGTGGAGATAAGGTTAAACCTGAAGCAAGAATCTCCATCCCTCCCCTTCCCCACCCCCAAATGCTCAATGTGATTTAATTGTAAGGGACATTGTGAGATACTTTTTACTCTTCCCCAAGGAGAGGTCATGATATTTAATTACACGCTACAAAAGATAGACCATGAGGAAGACTTGTATTTGAAGGAAGAGCCAAATAACTTTTTTCTGCAGTTAGTGGTAGATCTGGCATTGTAATACCATTTGCAACATTTTGCCTTTAGCCAGCTTTCAGGGAGTGCCAAATCCACATTTGGATCCTACCTCTTCCCATTGCAGGCCACCCTTTTCAGCCATTTTATTCTGCACCAGTGTTATCCTGGAGTTCCTGCTTGGTTCCTGCTTAGTTTTGTTAATAGAACCCCATTTAAAAAAAGTGCTTATAGATCTTGTACCATTCTTTGTAAGAAGAATTATAAAAGAACATGGGAAATTGCATGGAGTCTTAAATTTAATTTAATTAATTTATCTGTAAGAAATGTTTATCATAAAAATATATATGTATTCCCCTGTGCTAGATATTAAAGTGATTGGGAAGATATGTACATGTGCAGATGCACTGATTTTAATTTCCTAGAAGTCTTAATGAGATTTGAGTATTGTTTTAGAAACAAGCAGAGCCTTGTTAAATGCATCGATCTTATTTTGCTTAGTTTTATCAACAGCCTCTTTAAGATCCAGTGGTTGTGTAATCCCTGTTACAACTGTTGACTGATAACAAGAGGTTGATCTATGAACACACACTTCTTTTTTGTTTTGTATAAACCAAAGCTGTGCAGTAACAGCTGTGGCAGTATTTTTCTGAGAATGTTGAAAAGTAGCAAGGTATTTGCTACCATTGTCATTGAACCAAATGTATGAATATGTTGACAAAGGACAATGGTTTTGACTACCTCTTGGATTACTAAGTTAAGCAACAACTGTCTGACAAACATCACCAGACTGGCTTTAACTAGTATGTGTTGCTTGTAATAATAATAACAATAACCATACTAGAGACCAAAGTGAACACTGATTTCTATATGTCTTTAATACTGTGTCTTATCTAGTGTTTTTAAATTATCTTCTGTAGTATAGATTACCTCATTGTCCATTTTGACTTGTATGTTGTTTACAAGGTGAAAAGAAAAATCACTTGAATTTTATGTTGTAAGAAATAAAACCTTGAGTTGAAGTTTTGAAAGTCATTTCACCTGTTTACTGTCTTGACGGACTAAAGCACTGATTGCCTTTCTACATACCATGTATTTTATATCCTTGTTTCATGCCTAATGTCTTTTTTTTCCTGTCAGTCATGGATATTGTGAGGTTTAAAAGAATTACTTGATTAAAAATAAAACATATAACATTGGCATTTACAGTGAGTCTTTGAGATTTGCTTTATTTGCATGGTAAAGACACACTGCATGTCACTGGGAAATTTTCTTTTGCACCTATGCTCACTTAGTTTTGGGACATTACCTTCAGAAAAAATAATTTTAGTTATATAAGTCATTGTTGGGGGGAGGGAGAAATAAATGATTCATTCATATCTGAATCACAGTTGCGGTGCTGCAGAAATTGTACCCCAAAACCTATTCAGCTATTGAAATTAAACTGCAGGATTATAGCTTTTGGTACTTATTCTCTGTGAGAATACACTGGATATTAAAGCTATCAGACATTTAGACATTTAGGTCATTCTCTCGCCTGAAAAGCTTTTGGTATTTAGGCCTCATCCCATCTTTATTACTACTTCCATAATCTGTAAACTTGTATATATCTATTTCATGGTAATTTAAACTGAATTGAAGAGAGGTTTCATTTTAGAAAATAAAGTGCTGTCATTTTTCATTACCTGGAAATTCCTTCTCTAAATTACATATAGTGTTATTAGTGACTTGGATAGCATTAGCTCATCATTCTGTATTAAAATATTTGAGGACGTGTATATGCCAGCTTTGTTTTAACACAGGGCTCTGCATGGAGTGATTAATAGCAAAATTTAACAACCTCTGCTAATACAAGGCAGATTTTTTTTTTCTAATTGTACAAACATCTGCATGAAAGGGTGACTATCTACTCCTCCTATAGTCACAGAAAACTTCCATTTATTTCCCCTCACATCACCCCTCTAATACATGTTCTCAAAAAAGAGTGAGCTATGGAGATGTGTCCCAGTCACATGTCTAGTCACACCCTGTCGTGTCCCCAACCTGTAGCCAAATGGTTTCATCACTCTCCTGAAATGTGGAAGAGGTGACTCTCAATCCCCTTGGCTAAGATCCTGCACATGTCCCACTTCTGGTGTCAGTCATGAGGAGTGAGGCTTTCTGTGAAACATCTGATGAGTGCTCTGTGAAGAGCACGGTTCACACCAGGTGTTTACGTGACCTCCTGGCCCAGTTTCAGGGTATGGGAGGGGACACCTTGGGTGTGCCACCACCTAACTCCTGGAGCACCCTGCAAGGTGACACAGGCAGGAGGAAGCCACCTCGGGGAGTGCGGAGCAGCTCTGGCCATGTACAGATGTGGGAAACTCTTGGAACAAGTGAAATTAAGAAATGTCCTCTCCAGCAGTGTCTAATGTTGACTGAGACCAAAGCACCTGGAAGAACAGCAGCACCTAATTCTTCCCACCTCATCTCTCAAACAAGCAGCCCTCCTTCCCAGAGCCACTAAAAGTCAGTATTTTTATCCTTTTAGCAGCTGCCCCAGGACAGTTTAGAACTATTGTCTTCATCTTATGGACAGGAAGCTTGTCTTATGCATTAGGCAAAGGCATCAGCAGCAGTACCTAAATCCACTGCTGCAAGCCAAGGCCCCCCTTCCTAACCTTGCAGAGAAGTGATCCCTGCCACACAACACAAACAGCCTTGCTCTGTGCCAACAAGGAGAAATCTTTGGGTTGAAACTTCTACGTCAATACAAAAGCCTTTTGAAATAACAATAAAAGTAGCATGTTTATTTTCTTCCCTGTTCTTTGGGTCCTGGGATGCATGCTTTCGAGCTATCTCCAGCCTTTCTGTAACCCTAAGTGCCAAAACAAATATAGCCATTTATAGAAAGAACTGCATTTTTTTCTGCAATCTCTTGGGGGCAAGCCATTACATTTACACAAGCCATTAATTTCAAAACTACTCCTAATTTATGATAGACTCAGCATACCTATCTCCTTCCCTCAACACCAGTTGACTTTTCCCCAATAACAAAAATATCCCAGATGCAAGTAATTGCATGTGCTTTCAAGTTGTTTACATAATTATCCCTCGCACTTCCTGTATACTTGCACGGGAAGACACTCTTTGGTGGACAGGAGGGAATTCATTCTGTGGATAAATATGTGACGTGAATTCTCCTGATAATAGTATAATTCAGGTGATGTCCCAATTAATTAAACACCATTTTGGCAAAGTGCTCTGCTGTTTCCAGTGTTGTCTGCTGCCTGCAATGCTTTTGACCTCTAGGATGAGCAGTCCCCTCAAGAGCATGCTGCTCTGCACCAGTTATTACTTTTTGCAGCCATTGGCCTGCATGGTTGCCAAGTAGCTGCCATCGAGCCCCGGGCACCTTTTCAGGCTGCTGATGCTCAGTTAACATGCAGCTGGTCGATTTTTGTTTGCTGGCTGTTCAATATTTGGCCCCGGGCATTACTTGCTGCACAGCTCTTAGCCTAGATATTCTGGATATTCAGGGTTGGAGCAGCCAAACAGTTCATAAAACAACACTGGTGGTGTTTCTAATGTTGGGCCAGCCAGGAGAAGGCAAAACTAGGCAGAAAGAATGACAAGCCCTGAGCTTAGGTATCCATACAGGTTTAGATGCTTACAACCCATTTACTTCCAAATAATCCAGGATTCCAGGCCAGGAAATACCAGCTGTTTATCTAATTTGATCTGCTGGACTGACCAGGCAATTAAATTCAGGGCAGTTACTAGGGCACTGAATTTTAGCACTCAGTTTTAACTGGAGCCTTATTTGCTTGGGTGCGTTAAGCGTATTTTCTGGTAGGGCTTCAGATCAGGCCTGAATGCCTTTGAGAAACAAAAAGAGATGGTCTGCTGCATGACAGCTTGTTTTAATCACCTGCTGCTAACAAGTATTGCCTCATTTCCAGTTCCACTGGCTTCAACTTCCAGTTCTTCCACTGTAGTGAAAAGTCCTATGTGTACCAATAAGGAAATTCAGCCTTCTTTCTTTGGTTTTTAAAATAATAGACAAGACCCAGTATATATATATAATTTTTTTATGTTCCTTCTTTATCATGATTTTGAGAAACCTGCTACTTGTCTCATTCAGAATCCTTTAACTTCTATGCTGGGATAGCATATCAGCTCTGGCTTTAAAATCAGCCTTATTGAGCTGCCAGTGTTGGTCCTCAGTGTCCTAGAAAACTGGTTCTTTTGTCTTCTTTCCCTTTAAGAAATGTGCTGGATTATCATGTGCTGGGTTCTTTAAAGCAATTAGCTAAAACTGCCCCACCAAAACCAAATCAAACCAAATAATAATAATAAAAAAAAAAACAAAGCAAGGAACAACTGAACCCACCTCAGTTGGAGCATCCAAAATATTTGAGGCAATCAGACTAATCAGACATTTTGGGAAATACTGGTTGAAAGTTACTAGAATAATGTATAATAAGTTAAATTTGGAAATATTTTGGGAGTTGCCTATGAAAGAAAGCAGCAATGCCATTTCTCCCCCAAGGCAGCATAGCAAGGGTGGGGGCTTGAAGCACAGTTCCTTTCCATTCAGCCCCCGTTTCTTTCATCTCTCCTTGACCTACACTGACAGCTGTGACAAAAAGTCACAGTCAAGCCTGCTGAACCGTAACTTCTCTGGAGTTTCAAGCCTGAGAGTTTCTGAAAAGCAGCTGTCTTGCACAAAGCTGTGCAGAGAGGAGCAGAGGCTGCCCCCACAGAGACCCTCTGCTCGGCTGCTCTGGTGTGGGAGAGGGAAGGGGACAAGCACAAGCACCACACCAGTAGCCCCTGAGCCCTAAGATCTGTTTGTCTGTCAGCAAAAGCCAAAGGGAATTAAAGCAAAAGAACTGCAGGAATAGACATATGGTTTCACCACCAGGTGATTAAAAAAAAAAAAAAAGAAAAAAAAAAGAGAGAAAAGAAAAAAGAAAATAAATAAAAGAGAAAAGAAAATAAAAGAAAATAAAAGAAAAAAGAAAAGAAAGAAAAGAAAAGAAAAGAAAAGAAAAGAAAAGAAAAGAAAAGAAAAGAAAAGAAAAGAAAAGAAAAGAAAAGAAAAGAAAAGAAAAGAAAAAGAGGAAAAGAAAAGATAAAAAAGAGAGAAAAGAAAGAAAATAAAACAAAAAGAAAAGGCAAGGTTTTTCCAGCTACTCTGACCAAAGAATCTGGAAAAAATAGGATTAGTGGCAGCTCCTGGAATTTGGAGACAGTGTATCAGGGGGCTTCAAAGAGCAGCAATAGGCTCAGGTGCCCTTCCAGTTTTAGTAATGCTCCATTTTCAGATCAGTAATTTGGGTTGTTTCTTCCAATGACTCCTGAAGAAGTGATGGCCCTGAATTGACCTGAATTCTAAAAGCTACAGCCTTGTTCCCCTGCCCATATTTGGTTTGCTGGCAAGGTTTGGGGGTGTGGGGGGTTACTCCTGTAACTGGGGGAACAGGAAAGCTCCTGTGAGCTTCCCCCACACCTGACAGAGCCAATGCCAGCGGGCTCCAGGGCAGACCTTGAAGGCTGAGCCCAGCAGTGCTGGTGGTACATCTGGGGTACCTCTTAACATATTTAAGAATGGGAAAAATACTTTTCACATCTGCAGCTGGAGAGAGGAGTGAGGACATGTGAGAGAAAGGGCTCTGCAGACACCAGGGTCAGCGTAGAAGCAGGGGGAGGTTCTCCAGGTGTGGTGGAGAGATTCTCCTGCTGTCCTTGGTGAAGACCATGGTGAAGCAGCTGTGCCCCTCCAGCCCATGGAAGTCCATTGGGCAGCAGGTGGATGCCCAGAGGACACTGTGACCCCATGAGAAGCCCACACTGAAGCAGGATTCTGCCAGGACCTGTGGCCCCCACTGGACCACTCTGTTCCTGAAGGTCTGCACCCCATGGAAGGGACCAGGACTGCAGCAGTTCATGAACAACTGCAGCCCATGGGAAGGACTCATTTCACTGGAAAAGTTTATGAAGGACTGTCTTCCATGAGAGGGACACCACTCTGGAGCAGGGGAAGAGTATGAGGAGTCCTCTCCCTGAAGAAAAAGGAGGAGCAGAGACCTGTGATGAGCCTAACACAATCCACAATGTCCATTCCCTTGCACTGCTGGCAGGAAAGAGAGAGATTTTGGGAATAAAACTAAGCCCAGAAAAAAGGGGTGTTGCGGGGAAGAAGTGGGGAAGTTGCTTTTAGATTTTATTTCTCATTACCCTACTCTGATTTGATTGGTAATAAATTATGCTCATTTCCCCAAGCTGAGTCTGTTTTGCCCATGACAGTGGCTGGAGATTGGTCTCTCCTTGTCCTTATCTCGACCTATCAATCTTTCATTACGTTTTCCCTCCCCTGTCCAGCTGAAGAGGGAGGAATAGAACAGCTTTGGTGGGCATCTGGTGCCTAGCTGGGTCAACACTCCACGCTGCCCAAAGTCAAGAGAGGCTGAGAGTATTTCACCTTGAGCCAGTACTAGTAAGAAATAGCCACCTATGCAGGCATCCTCTGGGTGCTGAGCTCTGCTTAAGAGTCACCACAGTCCTGCTGGTTGAAGGCCATGAACCACAAAGAGGAAGATAAAAGTTTGTTTCTAGAAATCCCACATAGCTTCCCAGAAACTGCAAAGGGTGGCTGAAATTCCAGCTGTTTGACCAGACATCATCATCTCTACAGGTAGTGGTGTAAAACCTCCCTTCTTTTGTCTGCTCATGATTTCCTGCTCTTCACATTGACAGAATTGTGGCAAATCTCCTGCATTTACAACACAGAGTGGCAAAGATAGGCCTAGGATTCTTCACAATTTTTCTGCAAAATGAATATTTTCTGAGCACTCTGGCAACTGGTAGGTTTTTGGGATTGGGAATTACAATATGCTGATCTATTTCTGAGGCTTAAAACAGGTCTTTTTCTCTACAAACAAGAAATTTTTCAAATCAACAGCACTGACAGTGTTTTCCACAGCAGGAATTAGGACCAATTTTCAGGTGAATTTTTTCAGTGAAAACAGACCACCTGTCTGTTTTTACGTGGATTTGAAGCACTACAGCAAGACATAGACACCACAAGAGCAGGGAAGGTAATGGAAGAAAATACACCAATCAGCACAGATCTTGAGCCCCTAAGTAGCACAAGGTATTTATTAGCTTGCAGCTAAGAGCTACAAGCTGTTACCAGAAAAACCTTGTCACCCTCATGAGTCACACAGGGACATGCTATACTCACTCAAAATCAAAACAAAATCATCCATTTCCTGGAATACTACCAGCACAAAGCCTAAGTGAAGTGACAGGATACAAGAAGAAAGGGCTGGTAGAAGAATAAAGAAGGTCAAGAGTCTCTTTCAGTTGGTTTTCTCTCGGTGCAGAGAGACTCTGGCAGGTCCCAAGAGCCACGGGGACTCCTGGGGTCACCCGGAGCCCCCAGCTGAGCTTCCCAGGCCCGTGCCAGCACTGCCCGGCTCCAGCCGCACTCGTCACCCGCTGCCTCTTAAGTGTCCATCTGACCCATTGCTTCTGAGCCTGGCTTTGTCCCCACTGAGTCAAAGGGGGAAGGATTTGGGTCACTGTGAGCTTTTGTTGGAAAGGTTCCCTAAATTAGCTCCTCTGTTTGCGATGAAAGAAGAAAGGGGTCCATCTTTATTTTCCCCATTCACCCACTGTAATTACTCCATCTCATCCCTGTCTGCTATTCACTGGCTCTCAGCGAGGCCTTGGCAGCCAGGTCACAGGTCAGCAGGGAGGACAAGCCCCTGCTTCCCTGAAAAGGATTGAAATGTTTTAAGTACAGCTTCAGCGGCTTCCAGAACGTGCCAATCCCTTCTGAAAAAGTGGGCTTGGTGAACCACACCGGCAGTGACGGGGTGAGGAGACCACAGGGCTGGAAATCCCTGCTCCTGCACTTCATTCTCTGGTCATCACTTGGTTTGCTCAGGTTCTCAGAAAAACAGTTAATATACCCCAAGTATCTTTATAGTGCACTGCTTTATTTCTCCAGATTACATAGCAAGGGATGTGAAGTTTCAGATCTGCTCAGTTGCCTTGTTTATATCTTTATTTTTAATTCAATGTGTAATTTTGGTGTTGTTGGTAGAGAGGATGTTAGACAGCTCTGTACATGTCAAGTACTAGCTCTAATATGAAATGTACAGGTAAGATCTCCCAGGCCTTAGAGAAAAAGTGCAATTACCCTGTGACTATTTGTTTGTTTGAAAAGATGCACATCAAAACACCATAAAACAAAAATTGGGGCAATTTTCTCTGTTCTGGCATCAGTGCCAAGGACCCAGCTGGAGTCCTGCTTGAAGGTACCACGCACAATAAGGTGACAACTTCTGGTACAAGCAATAAATGCAAAAAAATGCAGCTGTGGGGGTGGGCTGAGAGAAGAAAATTTCTCTCTTTTAGCAATTCCTTTTTGCAGGGAAGGCTGGCTCAAAGGGATTAATAAACGGTTGTTCTCCAAGTCCAAAGAAGAGGGAAAAGACCCCAAAACAACAAACCAAGTTTCCTTTAACACTTTTAAACAGGTCAGGTGTAGGTGAGCACTGAACACCCATCCCTCTGACCTTACAAGAGCGGAACCCTGGGCTGGGCCAGACAAGACCAGCAGAAGGGGTTTTATTTGCCCTGTCCCATTTCTGAAGGGATAGAGGCAGTCAGAGAAGAGAAGAGCTGGCTGGAATCTTGAATGGCTTAGGACTGCCACAGCAGCAGCTGCAAAAAAGAATCTGCTGCCTCCCTGCTCTACTGCACAGTGTACAAAGTCCTAATGAGGCAGGTTTTGATGAGAAATATCCCATTTACACAGGCATGAGGGTAGCACTCACTCTGCAAGAGCCATACTGCAGATGCCAAAATTTTCCCTAATAACAGCTCAGTAGATGTTATCATTTTCTTTTCACAGTAAAGCCCAGAGCTGGGCTTGGATATTAATGCATTACAGATGATGTACATATCATTCAGTCAACAGAGCTGATAAGCAGAACAAAAGAAGGGTTAGAAAGCATATAAGAGGCTTTGATTTTCTAAACTGAAGTGCTTGGAAGTACCAGGTGATTGTGGAAATTCTCCCAAAACTTTTCCCCTTTTGGAAAAAATAAATCATTTCTTCCTCACTGCAGGAACTATTAAAATATTTCCCATAATATTTATATACAGCATCTCATTCAGATTTACTCTATGGGGGATTTCCATTAATTTCAGCAGTCAGCACTTTTTAGTGCTTATAAATGCACTGTATAGCATGATAAATATGGTGCTGGACAAGAGCGGAACTCAGATCAGCTGCTTCAAGGCACAAACAGCAGAGTGATTATTCTTTCCATGACATGATTATGCTAGTGCACAATTGATTTTTTTTTTTCTCCTTGTCTTTCCTCAGTAGGCTCTACTGCACCTCTCTCAGAGAGGCAGAGAAAGCATCTCCAAGAGGAAGACAAGAACCAGATAGGAGCATGTGTCTGGGAAAGTTGTGCAGGGGCAGCTCACGGATCTGCCATGTTTCAGCACAATTCCATTCACCTTAGTATTTTCCCCTGAGAGTCTGTGATCACAACTATACTTAAGCACCCCAGCTTAGAGCATTGTTGCCTCCATTGCTTACTTTGGCACCAAAAGACGTACTCTAAGCTCATCTGGCTCATCCCCAAGCCTGAAGCTTGCATACGCTATCACAGCCTCTGCCAAATCCATGTCTTTCCAATTAAGTGCTTTTTTTTTTCCTTTTTGACAATGTTTGCAAAAAGCACGGGAAGTTTCTCCCCAGCAGAGGCTGCTGTTTGTCTGCATTGTTGTCTTCCAACACGAGCAATTTTTAAGATTTCTCCTCTGATAAGCAAAACAGCCCAAATTCCAGCGTGCTCTAGCATACAGCTAATTTCTGACCCTGACTGACAGTCAGAGTTCATCTGCATTCATGCAGCTCATCTGCATTGGGCTGCACTGGAAGAAGCACTCGTGCTGGCTGAGTGCACTCCAGAAGCAGTTCAGGGACAGGCTTGGCCACAATACTTCACCTTCCCTGACCCTGATGAGGTAGCTGCAGCAGAGAAAAGGTACCAATCCAGTTCTCTTTGCTCCTTCCATTTTTAAGGCAACATTCAGAAAGCAATTAGTTTTCTGAGAGGTTTGTGATGAATGGAGGTACGATTTAAAAGCAGGCTCCATCCATTAAGATAGTCAATGTAAAAAGAAGCTGGTTTGAGCTGAATACAATGAAAACAACTTGTGGACGTACTCCACTCCAACACAGTTGGATTAGCTCCAACTGCCTAATTTAAATTAATGTCACAGAAAAATTCTGTGGTAATAACCCTCAGGTAGATACTACCTGTGTGTTCATGTGTCATTTAGGATACAAACTAAATAAGCTAAACCCAAAATATTGTTTGTTCTACAAAGAAAACCACAGTTCCCAGCCCACTAAAACAAAACATGAAAACAAACCCCACTCATTTTGTTACTGATTCGCTATCAGAGGTTATTTTAAGGACTTTTTATTTGTTTCTTCACCTGCAAAATTTCAGATTACCTTTTCTAGGAAAAGGCAGCAGAGGGAGCAAACATTTGCTGCAGTTTTAAGTATCCCAGTTTCTCCAATAATCACACATTAGAAGCATATTTTCTTGGTCTTTTATTTTTCCCACCCTCTTCAAACAGTAGAACAGCTCACAGTAGTAGGTTTAAGCACTTAAAGGATGTCCAAGACACACCAAGGGAGGAGTCTTTTTTCTCCCAAAATAAACCCACAACTTTTTAACAAACTCTACTTTTGTTTTCTTTTTCTATATAAGTACTATGATTTCCCCTTTGATATTTATGTAAGTATTTGTATTTAAACTTTCACATTCTGTAGGATGTTTTACAGCATACCCTGTGCACATAAAAAAACATTTTCTATTCAATGCACTCTAAGTCAAAGAAGCAGTAATCTGTTAGGCACTTAGCCCTCCAAATATAATGGTAATTTATGTCAGTACAAGTCTTTTTTCCTGTTGCTAATTGTATAGTTTAGTGGTGAGCATATAAAGGGTACAAGTGAACATAATGATGTTTCCTTTGATAACTGTCTCTATTGCCAGATGTGTTCAAAGAAAGAAATAAGGAAGGCAGCAGGAAAGACACAGGGAGCCAAGTAATCCCCACAATGCTTGTATGAGCTTCATTTCTCTGTGGGATTTTCAGAAGAGCAATTCCAATTTTGCATCCTCATCACAAGCACCTTTGTATTTTGCACAAAATTGTGTCATTCACCATATGCTTACGGAGATGAAATAGCAGCTGGAACATAAGCCTAAACCTGCCTTAATTCTCAGAAGAACAAACTCCTGTGAAGGAATAAGGTGCAGGGAGCATGCAGGCTCTTTGCCCTGCAGTCAAGGCCACTCAGCTGGCAGATGACAACCGCATGCACCACTGCAGCAGCTTAAGTACATCCCAGAAATGCATTTCAGTGGATTTTCCCAACCCCTGAAAATGATCTCGCTCAACTCCAAGAAAACAGATTGTATCTTACACACCTGTATCCTGATTTTATCCTGCTGACTTTCACTCCTCTTTTCTCACACCCAGCCAAATGAACCAGCCATCTCCACCTGGATTTCCCTATTCCACTGGTCCTAGTACAATCCCAGTGCTGTACAAGCCTGATTCCCCAGTTCATCTCAGAACTCAGTCCTGACTGTGTTTTGGCACAGGCCAATGATGTGCTCCAGGAAAGGAAAGTGGGGGAGGTGTGATAGGAAAATATCCACAAAGCAATAATACTGTGATCTTAACGTTTACTTGTATTTAAAAAATGCCTCTGAAGTCCTGTCTCTGAGCAGGTTTCTTTCTCTCTCTCCTGAAAGTGACTGCATGCCTCATGCTCCACACTCATCCCAAAGCCCTTAGAAATCAGGACAAGTCCAGTTTAGCCAGGAGCTGTATGTTACCTGCCCTTTCTAAGACTTAAAACACCAACCCAGCCAAAGAACAATGTCACTGACAGCATTCCTGAGCACATCTGCATAAAGAAGTAGACTAAGGAACCGGGCTGTGGACTTGACTGGAGGAGGAAGTTTAAAAAGCCTTTTGAAAAGGATTCCTTCCTCTCTTGCCTCTTTGTGGACCTATGACAGTTTTTGAAAAATTAAACAATGAGGAAATGCAGAGAAAAAACATAGATGACGGTTTGGTTTTCTAAGTAAGTTGTAGTCCTCATAAAGTGTCCCCGAAAGCCTAACAAAGTACTTGCAGATATGAGTCATGAAACCTTGGAAATTTTTGACCACAAAAAGTTTTTTATTTAGAAAGCTTTTCATAAAGACTTGGAGAGAAGCCCAAATATGCTGAAAGATAAAAAAAATTACAATGTAAAACTCCAGAGGGTTGTGTGATCAGGAAAATTATTTTGAAAAAAACTGCAGAAGAGCATGCATTTAAAAGCTTAGAAGATTCATATTTCTTCACAGTATTTTGGCAGACAGTGTCTATACTATTATTAAGTTCCTTAGTTTTCTGGAACAGGATGGAGCACTGAGTGACAGCGAACACAAGAGTGTTAACGGAATAGCACACAAGTAGATGCATGTCAAGAGACACTGCCTTTGATCTCCTCTTTGCTATGAAGGATGACAGGGAGTTGTTATCCCAAAAGCACTTTGCACAGGAAATCAGGATGTGGCTGTAACAGATATTAATCCCCCAGGAGAAAGCTAAGGAGTAATTCAAGCATGGTAAAGTGCAGCTACAGTAGGTGTAATACTGGAGGTTTTAGTAATACTTGAACTCATCCCTGTGCAAAGGGGTACTAATATCTACTTTATCTCTGCCTTAGGGGTCTTAAAGGGTTCTCTGGAAAAAAACAAAACAAAACAAAAGAACAAACTCTCCAGGCTTCTAGAGGTATTTAGCAAACACATAGGCATGACATGGCACCACTGTAATTTACGTTTGGAACTTACGTGCATTAAATGCTAAGTAAATATTCTTGTGAACTAAAATCCAGCTAATATTTAACCTCACTGAAAATGCTTTGTTCTACCTGTACTCATAATAACTTTATCAACTGAAAAGCATTTTGTTCTGTTAAATGGCCCAAAAAGAGCCCATCAACTTTTGCAGTGTTGTTGAGCCACTCCATATTGCTCTCCCTGTAAGAACAGTATAGAGACCATATTGCAATCAATACCGAGTGATCCCCCACAACTTTTGCTTTGTATTGCATCTCTACACTCTCTAATGACTTTCATATTATCATCAGCATTCTCTCAGGAAGTTTACATGTCAGGGATAATTAACTAGGATGGTTTGTCTTCCCTTATTAATCCCCTAAGTACTGAAAACCCATTCACCTTTGAGCAGGAGCAGCTGTGACCAACATGGCATCAGAGATGCAAAGCCAGCATTTTACTCAGAAGCACTTACTGCAATATTTCTGAGAGAATAATTAATATAACTGTTGTTGTAATTCCAGTAATAAGGTTAAAATTAAAGGCCTTTACAATTTGATTTCCCAAAACTCCATCCAAATGATTTGTGAATATGTATGTGATAGCCTGTCATGCACAATGTTGCTCTAAAAATTGCTGCCTTCCATCTGCAGAGATACTTTCCAAGTCTGTACTTTTGCAATTAGGCTCTACCTAGATGCCAAAAATTTGCTGAAAAATGAAGCCCTTGCTTTTTAATTGTATCAGTTTGCTATTTTTTTAAAACCAAATAGCTTCTTTTGATAGATCTTTGTTTTGCTTACTAATGCATATATCAGGTAAAGTAGCCTGTTTTCCATAAGGAGATTTTAATTCTGTTGTCCTAATTTTTTAGAGGGAAATAGTATAGGAAAGAAAGAAGATGTTACTATTTGCATACCAGTTCATGACATTTTTTTAAATTTAAATACATTTAGTTTGTTTGTAAAATGATTCAAAACAAGGGTTATCTAAAATACATTCATATTATTGAAAGAGTTTTGGTTGCTGAATTAACCTTTTCTAAACTTGCCACTTAATAATGTCCATCATGGACTAGAACCAGAGAGCTGTTTTTCAGCCTGTAGCAACATGACATGGATCATGGCTACCATGTTTCTTTATGTTAATTAAGGTATAGTGGTTCACCAGCTCTGCCACTACACACCTAACTTCCCGAGTGCTGGGCTGCAGCTGATTTTCCGAATCCTCTCTAAAAGCTCAAATTAATTTTTTCCAGCTTTTGCCAGTTTCTCTGAAGCAGATTCACCTCCTGGTGTAGGAGTAGACATGCTCCTGTGCGTGAGAGCTGCAGCTCAGTCAGCTCCACATTAAGTTCATTCCACAAAATTTGAGACAGTGCTTTGCTATGAGAATGGGACAGAGCCTTAACTATATCTCTAAGACAATCCTTGATAGAGCTAATTGATACCTTTTACTTCAGTCTCCCTGACACACATGGTACTCAAGATGCATTTTTATATATACAAATTCATTGAAATCACAGAATTCTCAAAAAAAAAAAAAATAAAAAAATGGTGAAGTACATTTCATTTTTCCCCACAGGCATTCTGGTTAGCAAAGCCAACAATCTGCTATTATAGTTAACATTGGCTACTTAGGTACAGTTATGATCAACAGAACCTGGTGTTCTGATTCTAAAATATATGTTGTTTTATGCTTACTAATTCAAATTAGTTTTACCTTTAAATGAGTGAACCGTGTGTTTACAGCACATCGTCTACTCCTCTACAACACCCCTCCTTTAACTCTGAATGATTACATGATGCTTTTCCTTACCTTCTGCAACAGCAATGAAAAGGGGTACCTCATTCAATACAGAAGATCAGTTTACAGTCTGTCTTAACTTCTGTTGTCTGAGAACAATTCTATTTGAAACAGAGGGACAGAAGCAAACATACTCTGCAAGTTGTATTTATCAATAATCTCATTTCCTATTAATTTTACCCATCTATCAGGAATTTTAAAGTTTTCTGTTAAGAATTTCAGGTAATAAAATGTATTCCCTTTGGTAAACTGACAGAGTTAGCTATCATTATTCGCAGTGTTACTGCTGTAGCATTCTTAGTTTTGGTGATGACTTGGTTCATGCTCCCAGGCACCAGACAAGGGTTCACAGACCTGAGCCAGCGGCGTGTAGTGGGTGCCCAGATCTCAGCTCCTGCAGGCCCTCCCTGATTATTAAGACAAATTCTATGATAATTCAGGAGATGCAGCCTCTCCAGGCACTGCATATTGATTGATTTGGTAACTAAACACAAGAAATTGCTCAGGTGAAGAAGGAGATTTAGGAGCTGCTATTTTCACTTTAGACACTCTGCATCTTCTTCTTATTGCTAAACTGCACGAGTTCTACTCCACCAGCTTAGTTTTCTTCTTTAAAGGAGTTTTAACTCTAGCAGAAGTTTGGGAAAGGACATTACTCATTTTATCTCCTCAAAAGTAAAACGGTTCCCATTTCCTCTCTTTCTCTCCCAGTAGCCAAGTGGCAACTTCAGAGATACAGCCACTGTCCCTGAGACACTGACCTAACGATGTTCTTAGACTATTCCGTCACCTCCATGAGGAGTCACTGTGCTGCCTTTTGCATATGTGTGGTCTAAAGATACTTTGCATCTATTTGTGCCTCAGCTCTCTATGCCCTTTATAATAATGCAAAGCTGTCGGACACACAAGAAACAATTATGTAACTTACACACTAGATTTAAATTCCCAGAAGCAGGAATGCTGACAATACAGGTCAAACTTCCAATCGCTTAACGTGTGTCTTGATACTGCATGAAGTTTTAAGCAAGGAGGAAGTGGGTTGTACAACTTGGATGCAGGCTTATTCAAAGAAGCTCTGTCAGGATAAATTTTAAAAATAATATGTAATTATATAAACAAAAAACTCCAGACTATGACACTTCTAATTGCTAGAGAGTTGCCACCAAACATCTATTACTCTATGTATCAGTTTTGTGCAATTCAATAAATGGAGGAGTAGCTATTTTCTGTTACATTTAGTTAAAATATACTATTTGTTCAATTATTTTCAAGAGCTGTCAAAGCTAAGTAGTACAGCTACCCTCTACACCTCTCTACAAGAGGCTACAAGTGCCTCCTATAAAAGCTTCCCAATGCCTCCCTTTATGAGACTGGGCTTTACTAAACTTGCAGCTACCCAGTTTTGGTGTTTGAACAGAATTTCTTATACCAAGTGTCATTGTGTGCCTCTTTGGGGAAGGTTAATTCAGAACAGCTCAGTCAGTCCATGGATAGGGCTAAGGAAAATCGTGAAGCTTAATATAATACAGTTGCCTAAAGAAGAAAAAGTAAAGGTTGAAAAGGCAGCATTAAGTTTAAATCTTTGGTCAAGAAAAACTAAAAACTGAAGTCATTATTATAATTGTGGAGTCAAGAGTGAGACTGGGAAGCACTAAAGGCAAATAGTCTTATGTGAAAAACACACTCAGTCTTCTGCCTCAATTTTTTTTTTTTAAGCTGAGACAACAGTGATTGTTGATAACAGCAACATGGCTTTGGAAACCCTTTCAAAATCTCCCACTGAAAACTTTAAGATACAGGCTTCAGAGGAACATCAGTAAATGAAACTGGGGATATTCTCCACAAAGGAAGTCTAGAAATTTCTGGCTAGTCAGCAACACAATACTAAATTTATAATGGCAAAAGTCAAAGTATAAATAAAGCAACCAAAAAGAAGCAACAAAAAACTCACACAAGTTTTTATTTCTTTTATTTAGAAGTAAAATAAAACATGATATTTCCATCTAGAAACAACTGGCATATGCTGCAGTAAATTCAAACATGGAGAGGTGGGCTTTGCTTTCAGATTCCTCCGAAATTCAGCTCCATCCTGTTGCACTGGAGCTTTGTGCAAGCTCTGATACACCTGAGGACACAACTGTTTAAGGCAGCCGCTGGAGCTCCAGCTTATCAGCAGACGGTGCTTCAAAGACATCATCTTCAACACTTTCTTCTATGGGCTTCATCTTTGCTGAAGTTCTCAGGTAAGGAGATGTGCGGCCTGGGCCTGTCGCAGGTACAAAGAAATTACCAGTTAATTTAACAACATACACCTGCTACACAGACCTATTTGTGACAAAGTGGATATAATCTGATGATCCTGCCCTAGCTGCTTCGTAAGTCAGGGTTTCTTTGTTATCTGGCCAGAGGCACCAGGAAATTCTAGACATGGAACAGCCACACTGCTTAGAACCAGCAATGTCTGCTGCTAACCACAGACACAGCATTTCTCCCCAAGCTCAGTGCAAATCCTGACTGCACGGGGTGCCACCACTTGTTCCTCAGAGATCATTGTCTCACCATTACACTCACCCACTGACTCATCTCCATTCAATTACAGCAGCATCAGTGGCTGCCCCAAGTACAAAGGGTGTGTACATCTGCACACTGGCCTGGCTGCAGATAAGGCTCCTCAATGCACTGGGCAAACCTTGGATGGGCATATCATAAAAGCCACAACTTTAAAGCATAAACTCATAGAACATGCTGAGTTGGAAGGAACTCATCAGGATCAAATCCAGCTCCTGGCCCTGCACAGGACACCCCAAGAGTCACACCATGTGCCTGAGAGCATTGTCCAGATACTTGGACACAGCACTATTTAATTCTGCTGAGTGTGCTGCTGTGACCACTTCCCTGGGGAGCCTACCCAACCATGTCCTGTCTGAAGAGGGCTAAAAACTGACCTAGAGCTCTTCTGACACATCTTCATAAGTTTTATGCAGCATGGTAATGTAAAACTTATACAAGATTTATATCCCCATAAACAACCACAGAGAAAACAAGATTATAGGCAAAGGCCACAAAACTTTCAACTGATAATGATTTCACTGCCACAGAACTACCTTTTAGAAAGGCAGCAACTTGTCTGCCAGAGCAGAGCTCACACCACAGCTATCACTGTCAAGACATTAAATGGAGTTTTGGTGCAAGTTACCACTGCAAACTACCTCTGTTGCAGTTAAATTTTCAGTATGAGGGTCAAACCAGAGAACTCCTTTGACATCAGCTGAACCATTCTCTTTTCCATTGTTTATTCTGAAATCAAATCTACACATGGACATGTATTTTTCTCAGTACCCTCTTGTAGACTTAGACCACTGCAACAGTATGAGGTTGCAAACAGCTAGTATATGATGACCAAAAAGGTGATGGAAATCTCTGAAATCCCATTTGAGAAGAAAACAATAAGAGATAAATGCCATGTTAACAGACTGTTTGCATACAAGCTAAAAATTGAAATATTCTTGAAAAAATACTGATAGCTATGACACACTTATTTTTGAAAAAGGTTTATCAGATATAAAGTGCTGTGTTAGGGAAGTCCACTTACAAGGAAAGACTCATTTACACTGTATGTGTTACACACAGAGAACAATACACAGCCACAGGCAACACCAGCAAGTTACAATAGGAATGCATTTTAAAGTCACATTCACAAAGACACTGTTTGGAATTGGCATTTCAGAGCTTTTTATGTTAAAAATCTATTAGTATTTTCTTTTGAGATTCAGAAACTACTTAAACTGCCACAATACAGGGTTACTCAAGCATGTTTTTAGATACTGAAATTATTAAACATTTCTCTCCACACAGATGTGTTTTCTGGCCTAAGGAAAGGATAACTAGATCAATTAATTGGCTAATGTGCCCCACCCGAAGTCTGTGGGTACATTTGGATATAAGTGGCTTTTCTGTGAGACACCCAAAGGTCAAAAAGGGTGCCTAAAAATGCTGAGTTACAATTCCAGCTTCTTTTTTAGATCTTTGTTTCAGTGTAGTTTATTGTTATTTTTAAAATTGTTTCTTCTGTTTAAAACCATTTAATTCTCTCCAGAAAACAGAAGTAAGCAGTCATAAGTTTATACAACAGGATCCAATATAAAGTCTAATTCACTCAGCCTGTTTGTTTCAAAGACATGCTCTTACTTGCTCCAAACACAAAATTTTGTCTACTGATGCCATTATTGAGTGTTGGACAGATGTTCAAGTGACTGAATCAGACCTTCCTTTCACTACATTTTTTTTGCCCTTTCTTGAGAGCCTAAACCAAAATACATATTAAAATTCCAGTGAAATTCAGTCCTGCTTTTAACCACAAGCGGGGACCATATAATTTGATAATACCACTAAAAGCATTAACAAACCAAAACCTTTTTACATTCATTCCTGCTCAGCTTAAAAGTTAACAAACACAGATGCATAGACCAGCAAATCTGAGCTATCGAAAACAAGTACCACAGAAAGAGAGACTGTATCTCTAATAAATACATGAATGTCTGTCAAGTAATAGAATTACAGAATAGAAACTAATACCAAAATATTATTTAAAGGACTGAAATTCAGGTGAAACTAGGCCTGTGATCAGGTTGAACTATTTTAGCTTAATTCAAATTTTGGAAAGAGATACCTCTATTTCACTTACTAATGAATTACACACAGATGGACCACGGATGTCAAGCACAAGTGTCACATGATAAACCCCACTTTAATACCTTTTTGAGGATGCCTGCTGAGTTAATGTGATGTTATCAACAGAAAACATCATGCTGCAAACGATTCACTCCGTAAGCATTATAGAACTCTTGTTGGTTATTTCCTTAATATAAAACAAACAGTTAGTTTGGTTTCTTAATTAAATTAAAAAACATACTTTTGTTAGTAATTGTAGTTTGGGACCTACTAATTAGTAATTTTAACCATTTTATTACTAAATATTTTAAAAGGAAAAAGGATTAATATTAATGCCTTGAGAAAATGAGTCAAAGGTTATCATTTATAGCACTGATAAAAGCATAATTTTAAAAGATGGGATTATACAAAAATATAAATGCTCATTTTTTCAAGAATATAGCAATTAATAGAAAAAAACTTATTTGGGTTATAGTAGTCAAAAATTATATCTGTAGTGGGAGGCTTCTGGCCACACATCACCTAGCAATGAGAAAACAGTATTCCTGTAGAGTTCCCACACAGGCAAGTTCCCTTCATTCATTTTTTTATTCTAATGAAAAAAAAAAAAAAAAAGCTTGACATTTCCATATGTTTCTCACAAAATCTTTTGAGGATTTTGGATTGTGTTTGTTTGTTCTAAAGAAACAAATGTATGCCTGTAGAAAGAGGATTCAGGGAACAGCACTGGAACTGTAAGCTTCAGCATATGCCTTATATGAAATCTTAAAAAAACAGGCAAAAAATACCCCAGCTGTTGCACTGAGAGGACCCAGCAGAGGATTTTTTTAAAACATAGCAGTGGCAAAGTAAATGGAAAGGTTTTTTTCCTTCAGTTTTTCCTGTGATCTGAAAAAAAGTGCATACATGGCCACAATCCACACTGAATATAAATCTTTAAGCAGAGCTCACCTTGGTAGCAACCCCATCATTGGCAATGACAGTACCCAAGAATAACTAACAAGCTATCTTGGCAAAAACAAAGATTGAAGCATTACAGTTCAAGGAGATGAACAAACCTACTGAAATCAGAAATTTCACAATCAAAATACAAAGAAGAAATAAATAATAATACTTCCTGAGGTGTGTGTTGCACTGGTATAGGGACAATCCCTCTGTCTCCCCAAAAGTAAGGGAAAGCATTGGATTTGGGAGGCTGCTGCCTCAGCTAGGCAGAGGAGTTTCAGAAAATAAAAGACACATAAACCCCTCTCTCTTGGGGAAAGCACACCCTGTATACCAAAAAAAAACCAAACAGGTATGCAAACAAAGGAAAAGTACAACAGAGAAAAGTGTATTTATCACGTATCTGCTAAGCACAAGTGCATCTTGGAGATTTATATAATTACAGCTGAACTTGCCATGCATTTCAAGTACTTTCTCCCAAAGCTGAAATACTGGTGTAAGAGTTTTGCTGTTAAGCCTGAAAGAGACATTTTAACTCTAACTAATCGCACAAACACAGTTTTACAATTTCTGAGCGTGCAAATTCACCCAAAGGCTCTTTATGCAAAGGACTGGCTTCAATTTCATGGAACTTTGCTGGGTGGAACAGGTGAAAAGCCACTCGAGGATTTAAACATCAGAGAACAGACCAACACAGGAGACTTCGTGGCAGGAATCTCTACAGGCTGCCTGACCAAGAAGAGCAAGTAGAAGGGAGCCTTTCTTCAACAGCTGGATCACAGGCCTTGGTGCTCGTGGGGCACTTTAACCACTCTGGTATCTGGTGGAAAGGCAACAGGGCTGGGAGCAGGCAGTCCAGGAGATCTCTGGAACGCATCCGACAATTCCTTTGCGCCAGTGATCGATGAGTCAACTAGGGAAGGCGCTCTGCTGGATCTGTCACTGATGAACAAGGAAGAACTCATCAGGGAGAAGGCTGCTGGTCCAGGAGCTGGTGGAGTTTCAGATACTGAGTGGTGTGCAAGACAAACAGGAGAATTACAACCTTACAGGACAGGGGGCTGTGGCTTGCTCAGGGTTCTACTTGGCAGGAACTCATGGGACAAGGCCTGCAAAAGGACCTAAGGACAGATAATTATCTTTGAGGACACCTTCCTCAAAACACAGGGACAGTCCATTCCAGTGCAGAAAAAGCTGAGCAAGTATGGTAGAAGGCTGGCATAGATGAACAGGAAAGTTCTGACAGATCTCAAAACAAAGTGTAAGTGGGGATGAGCTCCTTGGAGGGAGCACAGAACCATGGCCCAAGCACGCGGTGATGAAATGAGGGAAGCCAAACCTCATCTAGACCTGGATCTAGTGAAGGGCAACAAGAAAGGCATCTACAAATAAATCAGCAACAAAGAAAGAGCAGGGTAAAAGTGAGGCAAGAGTTCAGTGATGCACAGGACACAGGAACATGAAAAAAGTATGATATATTCAAGAACTTTTTTGTTATGAGTTTTTTCTTTAGAGGTTTGTCCTGAGGCCTGATAGGGCTCTGCAGCCAGTGGTAGAGACACAGAGTGATGCTTGACTGATGGGAAACCCGGACTGAGTTAGGAACACCTCAAGTCCACAGGGTAAACACAACATTGTGGAACCACATGGGCTGCATCCAAGGGTGCCAAGCGTTGGCTGATACAATTGCAAGGCCCCCTCTGTCATCTTAGAAAGCTGATTGCAGTCAGGGGACACAAATGGAAATGCCAACATCACAGCCATTTTAATGAACAGGAAGATGGAACACCCAGGCCTAGTAGTCTAAATTCATTTCCCAGGAAGATTATGGAGCTTGGCTTTCTGGAAGCCATGTACAGGCACACAAGGGGTGGGAAGGTGACTGGGAAAGCCATCACAGATGCTGATTGCATATGACCACTCTGACCATCTTCCACCTTTGGTGGTGAGGTGACAGCCTCTGTGTATGAATGGAGTGCAGTGGATGTTGTTTACATGGATGGTAGCACAGCCCTCCACAGTCAGCCATTGGGTCCTTGCAGACAAAAGGGAATCAGACTGGATAGATGGACTACAGCTTGAGTGGAAAATCTGCTGTACTGCCAAGTTCACAGGGTGGTGAACAGCAGCACAAAATCCACCTGTCAGGTGGTTAGTTACCAGCAGTTTTCTTAAAGGCCAAAGCCAAGGCCTATGATATTCAAGATATGAATGACCTGGCTGATGGCTGGGATGCACTCCTGCCAAATTCATGGAGAAGAGCCAGGTAGTAAGGGAAACTGCTGACAGGCCAAAGGGTAGGGCAGCAAGTCTGGACAGGCCATTAGAAAAAGAGAAAAGAACTGACAAAAACTACAAGTTCATGAAAGGCAAATCCTTGAACACGGGACATGGCACACCTCCACAGCATTACAGCCTAGGCCCCAGCAGGTTGGAAAGCAGCTTTGCAGAAACAATCCTGGGCGTCCTGGTGGACACAAAATAGAACATGAGTCAGCAGAGTGCCCCTGCAGTGAAGTGTGCCATCCATATATTGAGCCACATAAGCAAGAGCATAGCCAGCAGGTCACTGAAAGAGATTAATCCCCTGGCAATTGTGAGACAGGATCTGGAGTGCTGCATCAGTTTTGCGCCTCCCTGTACAAGAAAGACATGGACATACTGGAGCAAAGAGCAGCAGAGTGCAAGCCAGATGGACAGAGGCTGGAGCAGTGATGGAGAGACTGCAGGAGCTGGCTGTGTTCAGCCTTAGGAACAGAAGACTCCCAGGGTTTCTGACTCTTGTCTTCGGCTACCTAATGGAAAGCAACATACAAGAGAGAGCCAGACTCTTCTCTGAGGCATGCACTAAAGAAAGAAGGAAAACAAGCAGGAGTTGCAATAGGGGAAATATTTTCATCATGACGGTGTTAAGTCCCTGGAGCAGGTTGCCAGGGAGGCTGGAAAATCTTCCAGCTTGGAAATATTCAAAGCTTGACTGGACATGGCCCTTCTCCAGCTGATCTTGCTTTGGACATGAAGCTGGACCTGATAATGTACAGAGGTCTCTTACTACTTCAACTACCTCTGAATGTCCTTGCAAGGAATGGAGGAGAAAAAAAAAACAATGCTGGAATTTTCAAGAAACTATATCCTAGATGTCACCCTTGATCCTCTAGTAGGGTGAAGCACTAGTAGAGCTTTTCCTTCCATCTATCTGGGCATGCAGACTACACCAATGTTAAGGAATTAAACCAGATAGGCCCTCCAGGTCTGAAGGCGTTACTGGATGAGAACTGTGAGGAACACAATGGAAAACAGATAATTAAACAGAAAGATGCAAATATTTGAAAATATTTCCTCTTCTTAGCAGAGACTTTAAACATAACAAATAACAATAACAGTGTTTTTTTTCTCATATATTTGAATTCTAATCACTACAAAATAATATTTCCAAAATCAAAATAAATAATCCTATATGATCCTTTAAAATCCTGTTAAACTAATAGCTTATGCCAAATGCAAAAATTGAGCATCCTCTGGGGCTTTTTTATTGAAACACTGCTTTCAGAATTCAGGCTAATGTTGACATTTAGATTCAGATAATCTAAAAACAAATGACAGCAAAAGCCTATAAAGAATATTTTAGAATGTTTTCATGAAGGAATAAATTAAAAGAAGTAAAAAAGTCAGACATGGTTTCTTCTCTCACTTTATCTGTTCTCTACTACTCCTGTCATACAATGTACAGTGGAGGAGAGCTTGACAGGATACTTGGAGATTTTCCAGGTGACATCAAAGTATTGGTCATATACCACACTCCTCCAGACCCTGCTAATATAAACTATCTCAGTAGTAAAAGTAGGACACCAAGTTGCTGAGGGAACATGTTTTGTTTGGGTTTTTAATTTCTACAAACACCAGTGACGGACCAAAGGACAAACTACTGTGACCGGCACTGTACCTTCAGTTTTGCCCCATTACTATAAAAATTCCGTATTATGCCTAAGCATAAACATTATGCCAAAGATTGTTAATTACTACACATGTTTGGGTCTTTTTCCAGTATGTACATGAGGTATCTGCATTTATAACACAAACCCTCACGCATCTAATGACTGCCCTGTAGTTAAGTCCCTTCATTTAGCTAATACAGCAGCACCCAAAAAGCTACAGTCTGCTCCCACAGAGGGCAACAGGAGCTCTGCAGTGGTCTCTAATGGACAACCTGAGCCATGTTCAAAACTGGAACAAACTATTCTAAGCACTCACGAAGAGAGGATGCAGAGGAAGTCCCACGAAGAAACATCTGCAAGCCATCCTCGCTGTCACTGGTGCTGGCCATGCTGTTCCTCATCTGCATCACGGAGAGCTGAGAGCAAAGGCTGGGCTGCCGGTCAATCTTCTTTGAAGCCTAAAAAATAAAAAAATTATTAAGCAAAGATATCAAGCAAATTAAAATAAAAATGGAAAATTACTACTTCCCTTGTAATAGATGCTCTGGTTTCAGCCATGATTGTACAAGAAAATTTTTACAGGAGAAGATTCTATGCAGTGTAAATCAATTTAAATGACAATAGAATATGCCAGTAATATACTGGAATTGGAACATTGACAAATATGAAACTGCACATTAATTATTCAATCTCTAATTGCTTTTGTACTGAAATTTCCAAGTATTTTCTTACAGAAGCTTGGGACTTATTATCAGTATTTCATTATTTAAATATGATGCTCTGCAATTAAATGTAGTCTTTATGATGAGGCTGGTCCTCCTTGCTAAACAAAACAGCATGCTATATATAGAAGCAATTTATACCTTAATAGAAGCAAGTTCATTTTCCTGGCTTTTCATTTCATCATGTTAGAAAAGTGGTGAATGTCATTCCTTCCCAGTAGATGACCATTTGGCTCTTGATTCTACTGCAGACTAAGTGCATCAGGTGAACATAATCCCCTCCCTGTCAAATGGTCTGAGAAGCTTCCATTTTGCTTTGAGTAGCCTTCCTGAGAAGCCTTTTTACTGTAACATTTATATAAAGCCATACATTGTACCTTGTAAGGTATTACTGCAAGTCAGAATGCCATTTTAGGTGTATGTGAAAGGTAGAAATCAATGACTAGACTACAATTGATAACTCCACTGAATTTTACAAGTCTGGAACTAGCATCCTATTTCATGCAGAAAGGAATTACTATTTCCCCAATACTAGTGAAAATCTCCCTAGGCAGGAGAAAATCACGTTTCCTTACAAAATAAATTATACTTTAACAAAATATAATATACTTTTTAAAAATATATACTTTAAAAAATATACCTTTTTGTTTTCCAACAAAAAATTATTTGATAGTTTTACCTTCTTATTGAATATGAATAATCGATACTCAATTTATTTTCGTAGTCCCCTATGTACAGAAGTCAACCCCAACGTCTTCTGATGAGATTGACACCAGTTTAAAGACAAAGACACCAATAATGTTTATATTTGAAAATGAAGCTTGTGAGAGGTAATATGCACATAGAGCAATGGGAATGGGAAAATTAAGAATTAATTTAACAGTTCTCATGCCAAGTTATGTAGGAAGAGCTCATGCAACAGGATTTTTATTTTAGGAAGAATAAAAAGATACTACAACTTGCCCAAATGTGCACTCAATTTTTACAACATACATTTTCAAAACTTGCCAGCTACATAATAAACCAGCTACTATAATCTTAAATTTATGTGACAATTGCAAAAAAAAACAAGGACTCAGTACAAACTGAAGTTAAAGTGTGCAGATGTTAAGTCAAAAGGGGCAAAATTTGTTGAATTTTTTAATTCTTCAAAATTTTGATAAAGAATAAGTAAGGAGAAAAAATTAAACTAAAACAAGATAGTTCATATATCCATGAGTACATCCAGACCACTTAATGCTTTATATATTTATAAATATATAAATTATATTTTAATGATATTTATTTATATTTTATATGTATTTCATGATTCCTGCCACTAACTGCATCATATCAATGTAATGTTTGTTTTTTTTGCAGTTGCAACCCTCAAAGACACATTGAAATTATTCTTCCTAGCAATCAGTATTACATAATTGTTTGCCTTCAGTAAGAATTTTTTTAAGAAAAAAACCCTGAAGCTTCTTTTTACCAAGGCTCTCATTTGTTAGTGAGAAAGGATATCCAGGGAGAAGCACCTTTTTAGCTACTGGCCATCATGTCTAATAGTTAGGCAGAAATATTTCCACAAGCTGATCAGTTTTGAATCTGAGTTACTCATCTTTCTTGTACATTACTGTACTACCTTCAACAAATGTTGCTTCTGACAGAATGTTGCACTGACTCACACCTTGGCACTAAAACGCCATTCAGTGGCTGCATTCAGTAGCTGATGGCATAAGGTGCTTTAAGAGCATTCAAAGTTGAAGTAAAAACACATTTGTATGTGGGAGGAAAATTCCCAAACAAAACTTGAATTTTGTTACCTTGTCATTTAAGGTTGGATCATTTAATGAATAAAGTTTATTTGTAATATCTTTGCCAATAAGGTACTTAAAGATCTCATAAAGAAATGGCTCAGACTCCAGAAAGTAAGTCAGCCTTTCCCTGGACCAGCACAGGAACTTGCAGTTATCATCTGCAATAATGGTGACCTGAAAGAAAAAAAAACACAAAATGCTCAGAATAAGTACATTTAAAAATGTTTCAAGATAAGCACACTTAAACATGCTTTAAAAGAAGTGACACCATTTTATTTGTGACTCCAGTTAAAGTAACAAAGCCATAAAACTTTTTGGTATCCCTTTGTTATGAATGTGATATTTACAAATGTAAGAATTCTCAGCAATTTATTATCATTATATTTTTAACTGATATGTGTAGCCAGTTTGCTTTACTCATATATCTCATGAGTTCCCAAACTGTAAAAGCTTTTATATAAGAGGAAATTCATATATTGTCAGTCCTATAGTGATGACAAGTATTTGCAGTAGGCCTATATGTAGTTTGGTTTTATTTTACATCACTGTTACCAAACAGGAGCAACTGGTATCACCTAAAGGTCTCCATCAAAGAGTTTTTAGTGATTTAAAAAAAAAAATTCCATCTTCCTCTCGTAACTGTCAACCCTGCTGATTCCACAAGTACAGTCTTGTAGCAGTTGAGCCAAGGCTTGGATTGCTCAGTTATTGATAATCCAGTTATGGGTAGTTACAGGGAATCTTGCCCCCTCTCATGGGGGGATGGACTTGCCAGGTTCATCCCCCTGTGCCAGCAGAGGGCAATGCCACACCAAAACCCACACTGCCCATACCCAGGGGCTGGCTTTGCAAGGGGGACTCAGGCATCTATGAATAAATCAAAATCAGGCGCTCTCTGCTTTTACAGGATAACATTACATCCTGAAAAAAAATAATTAAAAATCCATTAAGTCCTAGAAGCAATGAGATACTGTCATATATCCATGGATTTTTAACTCCTCGGACTTTAATATCAGCCCGCAGGCTGAGGAAGAATTCTGCAGCATTGCCAGCAGATGGGGTCCTTAAGACTGAATCTGTGTGCTCTTGCAAATCACAAGGGAGTAACAAGAAGAACCCACGAACAAAGGATGCACACTGCTCCAGGTTACAATAACTTCCAAGGCAGGCAGAAGCTGAGGCATGACCCTTTTCCCTTGGGAGGGACCTAGGGATTCCTATCCAGCTGCTTCCGAGAGAAAGGGGCTGTGCCAAGAGGGCAGCCGGGCTCACTGCTGCGAGGTGTGTGCATCTGGACAAGTCTGTCCCCCTGGCACTAAGCCCCGTGTTTGACTGGAACATATGACATCAATCACCGATTTCAGAGTCTGCACTGCTCTGCCTCCCCCCCCTTCTGCCACGGTGTCACTGTGGATGTATCAGTCAGTCACAGTCTGGTCATTGTTACACACACCTAGCTAATGAAACATCAAGCAAGAGGTAGCAAAATAGCCATTTCTATGGGAAAAAAAAAGCACCTTTGCCTAAAAGTAATCCACCTCCCCAAATTACAATAAAATATATTTAATATACCAATATAATTACACTGCTAGAGAAATATGCCCTTATTGTTCCCCATATGAGTATTTTATTCAAAATACTGAGATAATTTTCAGCTTGTTTCTTTAACAAACTGCAAAATGAAAGAAGTATTAATACACTTTTATAAATACCGATTTCTAATTACTAGTGCCAGAATTTCTATACTTTCATTATTACAGTAGCTGTTTTTCCCTTTTCTTTTTTTTGAACCAGTCACGAGACCTGTTCATATCATCTTTTTCCATCAAAACTGCCTATTAAATTACTTGTCCTGAACAATCTCTTAACACAAAATAAACTTGGAAACAGTAAAACAGAACAAAATAGCAAAAGCCAGACTGCTCAATACACACCATTGTATAATGGTTTTGCAGCATTTAAAAGCATTTATAACTGCTTTGCAGCATGTAAAAGTTATTCTTGATATAGTCCATCTTCAAACACCTACACTAGAAGGACAGAAAAATTATGCAATTCAAACAGTTTACTATTGAACAATTTATACTCTATTTTTTTAATGGTCTCACCAGCTCATATTGAGTGACATTTAAAACAAAATGTACCTGGAATTTCTCACCCCGGTTCATCTGTGTTGATCGAAATTCAGGAGAATCTATAAAGGCACAGGGGTAAATATTATGCAGAAAATGTCCTCGATAAGACACCTTCATTCTGGAAATAAAAATGAATGAAACAATATTTTAAAATCATGAAGGCTGATTAATTTAATAAAAAATTGGGTAGGACTCCTGACAATGATAAAGCAGTAGGTAACAGGAATAAATACATTAGTCTTCTGGAACATCACTCCCAGAGCTACCCTGTTTTCTGCCTAACTGATTCCAAGCAGAACAGGCTGCCAGACAAATAGAGAATTGATGAACATGGCATGTATCCACAAAATATTGTTATTCAATATGAGAAAGGTCATGTTACACAGCCAGACCAGAATCAGACTTCCCTTAGCTAAGTAGTTTTGTGGCAATGAGTAAGAAAAGCAGTGAAGCCTGACATTGCTGTTCTGTCAAAAGAAACTGGTTCAAATATTGGCCAGAATTTAGCATGAGTTTCAAGATTACAGCTTGGCCATGGGCATATATTTTACCCTTTCTCACCTGGATTCTGTCTGCCTCTGGGCAGTGCACCTGCCCCTGTCTACTTGCATATTCAAGTGCAATGAATCAATTCCAAAGGCCTGCTGTTTTAAAGCCTACTGAAGAGATACTTCTCCCTTATGTACCATGTTTTTTAGCCTTAAAACCTGAGAATGGACTTAGGGGACCACTAGGATATCTAAGACTCAAATCTCTTGCTTATTTTGCAAGACACTGCCTTTGGAATTACACAAATATCATTCCCACAAAAATCCATGCAGCTGCACATGTAAGTAGATACACAATATGCTCCCAGTAAGAGTTATCACTGTCACCTGAAAATGGTGTCACAAAATAGACTGTAAGTATAGGCTGTTTGACTATAGACCATAACATACTACAAACAATTGCAACCTCAATAATTTTCTAATTTATGCAGCCATGACACAAAGCATATGACTGTCCCCAAGCTTTTATAGAACCTACTTCCCCTTCAGCAGGATGCTTAGCCTATCATCTACTGATGTTTTATCTTCTGCTGCATAGGCTTGACCTGTCTTCAAAGTCTGAATGTTGCAGAATTGTCCAGTTAGTCTTTGGAAGAGCTCTGGAGGCACATGGAGAGGTTCAAACATTCTCTTGTAGAGGCTGCTAAGCTCCTTCTCTATCTTGATCTAGATTGGAAAAACAAGAGGCATCAATAAACACAGAGGCATTAGTTAAAAACGGATAAGACTGCACACATGCTTTAGCTTGAGGGACATCTTTGGCTTCATTATGCTTAAGTAAGGAAAGAAGTGGTAAATGTGTAATGTCTATCCACAACACTGCCTATGATAGGGTGACCAAAACCTTATCTAAAATCAGCCAGGATGGCACACTGGTGTTTTAGAATGCTGTTCCATCCAAGTGGCACATTAAATCACATACAATGAGCCTTTTGTGATGTCTGTTGATGCAATAGTGAATAGGAAGGACTTCGGCAAGAATTATGCAGAGAAAAAAAAATTAGTTTGTCTTTCACACTGCATGCACGCATCACTGTGGCTATCCCTCAGGCTCTCTTGGGAGCCCCTCTCATCCCTGAGTTTCTTGGCTTACTTGCAATAGAAAAGCAAGTCCTGAAAAACAAACCAATTATATTGAAACCACATGTGATGAGGGAGGGAAAAAAAAAAAACCCAAAACATTGCCAGCTGAACATCCCACATCTAAGAGCCCACCCAAACTCAGGCTGCAGCAATGAGGGAAAGGATGTTGGCTGAAATCCTAAGCCTGGAAGTCTTCCCTGAATGAAGGAAGCAGGGGATGAGACAATATTACAGCCCTCCTGAAAGCAGAGGCAGCCTGAATAAAGCCTGCATATTTGCCATGAGGAAGATAAATTAGAACAGTAAGCATCAGATAATGAAAAAAATAAAATATACACAGAAGAGAGAGTAAGGAAAAACAACCAAGAAGGAATGGCAGAAAAGAAGAGGCAAGTTTCTGACTCATGTTCAGCTTTTCCCCCAGGATCTGCAGGTCCTTTTCTACAAAGCAGCTTTCCAGCTGGTCAGTCCATGGCATGTGCTGATGCGTGGTTATTCCTCCCTGGTGCAGTACTCCACACTTTCTGCTGAACTCCGTGGGGTTCCTGTTGGTCCATTTCTCCAGCCTGCTGAGAACCCTCAAGATGATTTCCCAACCTTCTGGCCTATCAACCACTCCTCACAGTTTTGTGTCATCAGGGTCCACATATGCCCCACCACCCAGACCATGAATGAAGATGTCAAACAGCACTGGGATTAGCACTGGCCCCTGGGTTACACACCACACACTGACATATGTGTTGTACACAGCTTCAACTGGACTTCTTACCTCTGATTACCACACTCAGCCCTGCCATTCAGCCAGATTTCAATCCATCTCACTGTGTTCTCATCCAGGCCACACTTCAACAGATTCTTTATCAGGATTTTATACAAGACAGTGTTGAAAACCCTACCGAATTTAACATTGAGGATATTCACCACTCTCTGGTGAATACCTATCTGGCCAGTCATTTCATCATGGAAGTTTATCATAGAATGGCTTGGGTTGGAAGGGACCTTAAGGATCACCCAGCCAAAACCCCTCTGCCATAGATAGGGACATTTTTCACAAGACCAGGTAGCATCAGATTTTCAACCTGACTTTGAACACTTCTAGGGGTTGCACATATACTGCTTCTCTGGGCAATCTGTTCCAGTGCCTCAAACCCCTCACAGTAAAGAATTCCTTCCTAATATCTAATCTAAACCTACTCTCAGTTTGAAACCATTCCCTGTTATCCTGTTACTACGTGCCCTTGCAAAATGTCCCTCTCCATCCTTCCTGTAATTTCTGTTCCAATACTGGAAGGCCACAATCAGGCCACCTCAAAGCCTTTTCTTTTCCAAGCTAAAAAAACCCAATCCTCCCAGCCTTTCCTCATAGAACACTTATATCTCTGTGCTCAGGACCTCAGAGCACCCCAAGTGGGATCTCATGAGAGCAGTCACTTCCCTTACCTGGCTGGCCACACTGCTTTTGATGGAGCTCAGGATACAGTTTGGTTTCTGTGGCTTGTGAGTGATATTGCCAGGTCAAGTCCAGCCTCTCATCCACACTAAAGTCCTTCTCTGTTGGGCTGCTCTCAATCTGTCCATCCCTCAGCCTGTGTTGTTACTGGGGGAAGCCCCAAGCAGGTGCAGCATCTTGCACTTGGTCATATTACATTTAATAGATTTCCCACTTGGGAAGATTAGCCCACTTCTCAAACTTGTCCAAGTCCCTCTGGATGGTATCCTGTTCTTCAGGTGTGTCAAACAACTCAGCTTGGTGCCATCTGTAAACTTGTTGAGGGTGCACTCAATCCCTTTGTCTATATCACTAATGAAGACAGTAAATAGCACTGGTCCCAGTACAGACCCAAACAGGACATCACTTGTCCCTGATGTCCATCTGGACTCTGATCCTTTGACCATTACCCTCTGGAGGTGATCATTCAATCAGTTTCTTTTCCATCTACTACTGGACTGGTTAAGCAGGATTTCCCCTTGGTAAATCCTTGCTGACCACTCGCGATTACATTCTTTGCTTCACGTGCATAAAAATGTTTTCCAGGACTATCTATTCCTTCTTTTCAGAGATCAAGTTGAGACTGACCAGGCTGCAGGTCTCTGGGTTATCCTTCTTGTCCTTTTTGAGGAGTGACATTTGCTTCCTCTGTTCCTCACTCACTTTTCTCAGTCACCACCATTATTCCAAGACTATCAGGAATGGCCTTGCAGTGACATCAGCTCTTGAGTGATGAGTGACATCAGGGCTCGTGGACTTACTATGTCCAGTGCATCACCTGACCTAAAGTTATACTGGTTTCACATGGAATCAATTACTAGTTAAATATTCCAGAAGCAACTACACTCATATGAAATCCAGGTTTTGAATTTCCTGTATGTTCCTTATGCCACAATCTTTAATCCCTCACAGGACATCTACACAGACAAAACAAGGATTAAAAACAAATACACAAGAGGATTTGTATTATGTTAAGGTTGTCCTGAGCTGTTTGATTTCAAAATATGTTCCATATACCCACAAAGCTAGATGACTCTTTTACCATCATGTTCTCCAGGAACTTCCATTTTTAACAGCTGTACCAATTTAATTTGCACCTCTTTCTACACATGACCACTGCAACTTAAAGAAATACATTTCCATCTGAAAAAGGAATTTACGTAGCACCCAAGCCTCCTGAATCCAAAACCAGGCAAACAGACATGAGGGCAAATTTTGGCCCTGGAGTGTTAATCCAGTCTCTTAACTGGCAGATGGTTCATGTTTCATGATCTTCCTCTAGTGAGTAATACTTAGAGGGGAAAGCAGGTGTAGCCACTTTCTTAAAGACGGATCAGATTGCAGGCTGTAGCTGTGCTTTAGATGGGCTCCCTTATAACAGACCATTCCCCTTTCCCAAGCACAGCTGACTGCTCCTCCAGTCATGCTTGTGGGTCATATTCCAAACAAGCCATATGGGTAGGTGTAATGTTTTCTTCAGCAGGGGTTGAAATGTTCTGGGATGCTGCCAGAACTCCGAGTCAGAATGATTAGACTCAGCTTCCACTCCAACTAAAAAAGCCAAATTTGTAAAGCTCCAAGGAATCAAAACCACTGAAATAATCTTCTGGTCAGAAAAGAAACTCACTGTGATTTTGCATGCTCCATTTAATAAAATAAATATTTAACAACTGAACATATAAATTATTCATTTTGTAATATGACTAACTTGTAATTATTCTGCCATTCCTTTCTTTCCTTGGAAAGATCTTTTGTGAGAATTACCAAAACTGATGGAGATGAGCAATACAGCTCATACCTGCAGAGAGAAAATCTCCTTCAAAAATAAAGAGTTTTAATTTTTTTCCACTATTCTTTGTCCTCCTGTAGGAAAAACACTTAAAACAGCCTTGGGGTTCCTAATAAACATGTTACACAGCTAAAAAGACATGCATGACTATCAGGCATCACTTCAAGTATGCTTGTTGATCATAGTTTGCAGCAAAGATTAATATATTTTTAATAATTACTCAAAATATTATGTATTACAGCAATTAAAATGACATAATATTTTCCATGCAATGTTCAGAAATGCTGTAATCTCTCAATGGAAATAAGACTATTGAAATTAAGCTGTAATATGCAAAGAAACAGCACTACCTGGCTAGTCTATCAGATCTAATTTTTGGCTACGCTTTTAGGTTGCTCAGGTCACACAGCACAGCTGATGGTAATCTTTGGGTGAATCTGTGTTCCCTATTGGAGGAACACTGCTGTAGGTAGAGCCTCTTCCTTTTTTAACACATGTACTCAATTTATCAACTTATTGTAGACAGATGCAATTTAACCTTTAGCCTCCTTTTATATGCTGTGGTTGCCTGCCAGAGTGTGAGCAGTGCAGAGTTTATGGGAATGCCAAGCATCTTGGTCCTGCTGTGATTACTCTGACACTGGGCAGGGGCTCACAGAAAGAGAAAGCAAAGTTAAAGGCAGGTGCTTCAGGCCTGCCCCTCTTAGATGCAATTTTTTACCAACTTTGGTGACTGAGTTTATCAGTCGAGTTTCATATTCTCACAAAATTCCTTCTTTCTGTGTCCACCCACAGAGTACTTCAATCACTTCTACCACTTAACCTAACTCCTACAAATAATTCTGCTAACAAATTTACTAGAGGATTTCGTGAAAATAGCTGCCTCTTCAATAGGATGAAATCTATACCATAATGCACAAAGCACCCTAATCTATGACAACATAGCTTTTAGTAGACACCTGTAATTATAAAAGAGTGTATTTCCTTCTTCATTCAGTATTGATTTACACGTTACAGGTGATTTTTTTGTTTGGTTTCTTTTTACTCAAGCCCAAACCAGCACATCATCTTCCCAAGATGCTTTTTCACTCACCGATAACCTTTTATTTAGATTTTTGTACCTGTCCAACCCTTTCCAAACTCAAGGACCATTACCTATTTTTAAGGATGCTACAATTCACTTTTAAAATACAGGTAAGATTAAAGGCTTGGTTTCCCAGGGAAATGGGTTTCTATCAGCTGAGCAGTCCTGCCTTTTGCAATAATGTTTGACTTTTGTGGCCATTTCCTGTCCCATCTGACAGATTTCAAGCCTCAAGATTAAAAAGGCTTAATTGGTGGGGGGTGGGGTTGAAGGGAAGAACATGCTAATTTGGTTGAGGGAAAAAACTACAAATGAGTTCATCTCTTAGTAGGAACCAAAGCACCTGCATGGGATATTTAAGAGTGGACACCTACAGAATAGGCAGAGTCTGGCCTTGCTGGCTCTCCCTGATCATGAGTGCTATTCTGTGTGTGTGCTGGACAGCATGGCCATGGCTACCTAGCAGAAATACAATGCAGTTTCATCATGTGCTGCATCTCAGCGGTGACATAATTCAATTGAATAGGCTGAAAAAATAGCATTAGTAATTAAATTTAGTAACTAAAGAGGAAGTTACCCTTTAAGTAGTAAGATGACCCTTCAAGAGCAATTTGAACTAGAAATATTTACTACACATTGTCTAGACACAGATCAGTCTAGTTAGTTTTAAGCTACTTCCTGGGCAAGACAGAAGTCAAGCTTCATGCTGCCTTGCCAGCTAATTTCTTAGCTGCTTTCTTGCACAGGCAGTGTTGAATTGGTGAAGAGCTTATTTCCAGTTAGGTGTTTTTTTTGTTTTGTTTTGTTTTTTTTTTTTTTTTTTTGGTACAAGTTGTTGCACTCTTCCAGAGTGTGATTTTGGGTCAAACACAAAAGTATTCTAGTGAAAATGTGTGCTAATCCATTGGTTTGCCCAGCAAACATGGACAAAACTTCCTTTTCTTGCATCTTACTAGGGAAATTTAGCAGTTATACATACCGGTCTTCTTTTATACACCAGGTATATGAAATGCAAAAGGTTGACAACCAAAAACACAGAATTCCAGATCATTATGTCCAAGGCACAACGGTAGAGTGTAGCCCAAATGATGAATAATGCACATCCTGTAAAATTAAAAAAAAAAAAAGGAGGAAGTTAAATTTCACCAAATGAATAATTATCATTCCTAAAAAAACATCAAGAATATGTCCACTGAGTATAATTACACTGAAAAGCAATATATTCTACAAACTTTAATACAGGTAAGCTCTCTGGATGAAGGCATACAAAAATAGCTACTGTGATTGCCAACTGCAATACTGAAATCACAGTAATTCAGATCAGGATGGGGCAAACAGAAAGGTGCAGTCCATGATGAGTTGTTACTGAAATGAAGTAGAAAAGATATGGGTAAAATTTAGGCAGCTCACAAAAATCTGCATTGCATTTATTAGACCAAAAAAGGCCATGAAATTAACGTTCACATCTAATTAGCAAGGAAGAATTATTTGTAGGAGTTGCATAAAAACTTCCTACACTCATATGCAGATATTTTTGAAAATTAAAAGAAACTATTATTGCTGATGTGACAAGGTCACATCAGGAACCTGAATTCTCCTTGTAACATGAAAGACAAAATCTCCAAATGCTTAATCTTTTTTTAGTTGCCTTACTTTGAATAATGACACTTGCTTTAAAATACAAGGCATTGTGTATGAATAGGATTCCATTTTCAGCCTACAAAGACAATATTTATTAAATGATGGATTATGTATTACTGAGTGTCTCACAGATAACTGTGAGCCTACCATCCAACAGAGATGGCTGGAGAGGTCATGGTTATATTTTCCCTTAAGCTTCCTGCAAAGGCAAAAAGGAGACAGTGCTAAATGAGAGTTCTTACTCCCTTCCCCCTGAAGATGACACTGACTTAATGAACTCAGTACTTTCTAGTCTGTATGGATTATTAACTGATGAGGCACCACTTACATATGGATTAGAAAAATCAAAATATAGTGACTCTTGATCTGCTTATTAGTAAGACTGCAAGGAATGGGAGGTCTGGATGTATTGAAGAGCAGCAATACCGCAGAGCAGCAGAGACGTTGGAGAGGGTCAAAGCAAAGGGAACAGATCCCTAGGAATCAGGCCTCATTACTCGTTCTGCCCACTGAGTAAATCTGCTCCCTGCTGCCACCCCAGCTTGCAAAGCTCTGATTCCCTGTCTGCTCATACAAGACCTACAGATCAAAATGGCAGGCTCAGCAACTGCAGAGCTCCTTTTACATTTAAAGCTAAGCTAAAAAGTCTTGCAATGCTCAGACCCTTTTTCACCAGTGCAGTGTGTTTATCCTAACTATAAAATAGAAAATGCAAGAGCATTGTAAATTCAAACAGTTCTATCATAAAACTGACCCACATTATAATGTCAATAAGCACTCCCTTAAAAATACTTGAGCATGCTCTTGTTGGATTGGATTTGTCCCTCTTACACTGCAATGAGTCACTATTCTTTCTTTGATCACAACGATATTGTCCCACACAAGGTAAAGAGGCTTTGGAATAGCTGTGAGCCTGCAATGTTACAAATCAAACCACATTCGTTCAGTCTCAAGCATGCCAAATTTAGGTTTTCTTCTCAAGTCAGAGTCTGGTGTCACAAGATTCCTACAGTGGCAGAAGGAACATGACTGATATCGGAACACAGAATACATTCCCCATTCAAAGGCTGCACTTCTAAATCAGCAATGAAAATAATGCTGGTGACCCACAAGTGCCACAGGTTTGAACCCACGTTAAAAGAACACTTGGGCTTACAGCAAGGTTCTCAAGGAAAAGTTCACCTACCTCAGGCACATTAAGCCAGTGCACCTGCCAATACACAGTCCCAGTACTTACTTAAAATAAAGGTAAAAAAGAAGTCTAAAATTGATCAGACATAACTGATTTGAAATAAGTGGATTTTAAACATCCAGTTACATCTGACGTAAATGATGTCAACTTGTTTTCAAGCTGACATCTTCATAGGTTTGAAATTGCAAATTACAGTTCTAGGAAGTTTTAAGAGCCAATGGTTATATAATCTTTCTGGAAAAGGTATATCAAGGTCAAAACAGATCCAGTCTTAGACCAAAACCACCTTCATCAGAGCACAATGGCCATTAATAGAGGCAGTAATTTCACCATATGTTGCAGGGACCAGCTCCATAATGGTAAAACCCAGCCATTTATGGCACATTTCTGTCTCCAGAATTAATTCTCCTACCTATCGTGAGCAGGCCTCGCAGAAGAATCATATGAAGATTCAAAGTAGTTGGAATAACCAATCCAACTGCAAAGCAAATGTTTGCCACGTGGAAAACAAGATGATGAATCTCTTTCCAGTTTTCACATGCAGTCTCATTGAGAGGATCAAGGGTGGAATTTTTTAAGTCTGGAACAAAATCTAGTGGAGTAACAGTAAGTGGGCTCATTGCTGTTGTATTCATCCTGGAGACTCCTGCAAAGAGAGGGAAAAAATTCACTATGCATTAAACTGAAACATGGTAGATACTCATATGAATTTTAGCGTTATTTTCTCCCTTCCCAATATATATATTTCATTAGCATTCACAGAAAAAAATTAAAAATGTTTTAAAACAGTAAGCTAGGTCTATAGTTCAGTAGTGCTTTGCTAACTCTTTCACCTAAATCAGAGCTACCAAAACAGAGATGCTTCTAAGTCTGCTGCCAGTCTTTTAGGGAAATATCTTAAGTCTGCACAGACCCTTGTCTGTGTGTGGAACTACTGGAGAAATTGAGACAGCTAAAGACTATTTCTAAATATACAAAGGATGTTTTTTTGTTGTAATAATAAATATAACACATATACCTTTTGCCTCAGTTAAATGGAAAAAATATCTGTGAGCAAATCCCAATACATAACAAAAAATACTATTAAAAACAAATTATAGGGAGAAAGTGGAAGGTTTCAAGTCACTGTCTTTAACATATTAAAAGCTAGTCTCTCTGAGTAACTGCAGTCAGTGTTACAAGCTCTACAGAAGGTCTCATCAATCCAGATCAGGTCTCAGCTGTAGGAGCATGACTGCTCCTAGATATGCCTGCTGTCTCTCAGTAGAAATTATATAGAGGTGGGCTTTAGTCTCATTAATGAATTATATACACTTCATCACTGAGCCAACAAGCTCCGTAACATACAATGCAGAGGGATTTCCATTCAATTAAATTCTGTAGAGACAGGACACGTCCCTAATGTGTGTCATCACTAACTGCCATGTAATTCATCTGCTCAGCAGACAATTTGGGTCCCAGTTAATACACTCTTTCCTACAGACTTGAATATATTCTGAAGCATCTCTGTTAATTGAGAGTGTTTCTCGGCCTGAGAAATAAATTTGAGTTGCTTCATCCCTTCCTTTTATTATTTTCTTGTGATTGACCAGTGTACAGGGCATAAGCAAGCTGTACAGTTTTCAAAATTAATCAGTGTTTTAGACCCCTTCTGAAAGCAGTGGGCAGAAAGAAATACTCAGTCCTCTCTTATGATGGTTCATCTGCTATGCCCCGAGCCTGTCACAACTAAGGGATGCTACAGAATGTGCAGAGGCATCCTGCAGGATCACTAGCACAGATGTAGTCTATCTGTGTCTGGATTTAAGTGATTTTCAAGGGAAAAAATTATCTCATCCTAAGCATATAATCCAAAATACACAATTCACTTATTTCTTAAAATATCACTTTCCTCTTTTCATTCCTATATTAGTTATTCAGAAAGATTAATTGAAATGTGGGGGTTTGTCATAAATGCTACACTTAACTGCTAGCAAACATCAGGCCTATCCAAATACACTCCTACTTGCTTTCAGCTCTTTCACATGAGTTCATCAAGAGAGTCATTAGAGCAGCATAACTGTCCTGACAAAGCCTCTCACACAGTGAGCCAAAGCCTGAGCCCATGTGAGGCTGCAGGACTGGCATTTTAACGGGCTCATAAACAGGAGGGAATTGCTAACTGGATAACTATGTCTGTGCTCATCTTACACACAGCTCATCTGGTGCTCATGTTGTTTCCAAACAACATAAACTCCATACACTAGAACAGCAGAATCTCTAGATCTTAAAAAAAAAAAAAAAAAAAAAAAATCAGCTGAGTTTCTACTATATTCAGCCTTTCACTGCCCAATCATGTGCCAGTAAAGGCACCACTTAAAATGCCAACAGAACAAGTAGAGACAGCCAAACACATACACAGATACAGAACCAGGCATAAGTCCTTCAACTCAACACCAAAAGAGGCTGCAAGAAATAGTTTCAGCTACATCTGATCACAGATCAAAGCAGCCTTCCAGATGCTTGGTATTTTTTATTAGTAAAATTTTGTACTGCTCCACTGTGGGAATAGAGGCTAACTCACCCTTCCAGCTCAGCTCTACAGCATCACACATGCGAAGACTGGAAACCCAATGAACTAAACTAAATATACAGCACCTGGCAATCTCATTCTCCTCACAGCCCAGCCAAAACACTGCTCCCCTTGCTCTTCACAGATACTGATGCAACAAATCACCAGCCAGAAACCGAAATAATGGGAAGGAGTTTCTCCAAGTGCTGATCAAGCAATTTAAAGTCCACAATTTTAAGAGAACATTTAACACTTTTGAAGGTCAGGCTTACGTACTAGATTGCCTAAATTAGAACCCAGGAACCTAAATCTGCCCACCTCCAGTTATTTATAAGCTTTGTCTTTACTATCTCAAAGTCTATTTGAATACCTTTGAACTTCACTTACTACTCACAAACAATAATTACAGCTCCCCTAACATACTGGAAATAGCAGAAACGAGAACTTCTCCATCATGGTGGTATTAAAAGGCTGACAGAAATAGATTGATGCTATCTGCAAAATGACACAAGGACAGACTTAGACACGGGCTCGGAATTTCAACTAAGGAAACTGCTTTGAGGATCAGGAGAAAAGGCAGACAGGCAGAGCTACAAGCTGTGACCTAAAGTGTTTGTCTACAGGTAACACCAGAAAGACAAATATCCAAAAATGTCAAAAAACAACGTCACTAATTTTTAGATCAATTCATTAGTCCTAGCACCTACTATTGCCAAATAATATTGAAGAACGAGGGAAAAGTCAGCAGTTCCACAAAGGAGCAAGCAATTACAAATTTTTAACTTATGTGACCTCAGCCAAAAATTTATTTGGAAGTACAGATTCAGACCTTTAAAACTTTAATTATGTCTACTAAGGATTAATATAGCACAAGACTATTTAATCATATGTTTAAGTCTTCAATGCAAAGACACATATTAATATCAGGAGTTAAATAAAACAACTAACATAGTAAAATAATTTTGGAAAGTTGGGTTAAAATAGCATCCACTGAAATGAAAGCTTTATGGGGCATAAGACAAATCATTAAAAGAGAATTTTTTAATACCCAGTATATATCCCTCACATGGCTTTAGATTTACCAAACAAAGAATTTGAAAATTCAGATGACTGAGAACTCAAGCCCATTTGTTGTGCAAACAGGAGAGGAAAAAAGAGGATATACGTAAAAAAAGAAGAAAAACTCACAGATTCTTTAATATTGAGCCTAACAGAAATTAGTGTAGTTTAAAAAAATTATTAATTTTTTTTGTGCATGAACTTCATAGAAAGTTAAGGTAATAGATGGTGATCGTAGGTCAGAAAATACAAATTCTCAGAATATGAATGAGGTGAGCTTAATCTAGGATTTTGCCATATGCAACAACAGCTTTATACAAGAGACTAAACTTCTGAAAGGCATTTCCAAAAGATTTGGAAATTACAGTCTACTTTGTAGACTATCAAAAAGATAGTCTACAAGTGTTCAGATACCAAAATGGCTTTGAAAAAAGTGTGAATTTTATGGCTACCTAAACAACATTTACAGAAGACAGGCATAGCAGAAAACTGTAAAACATTTGGTTCTACTATGAGAATTGGTCAGCCAAGCTGATACGGGACAGTGCTGAGTGTCCCACTCATGTCATTACCCACTTTATTAAGATTATTCATATCTCAGAGCTTTACTGCTCAACATTATTCAAATGAGTTTCTTAAATCTTTACTTGAGTATGTTTCTATAATTTTACAGCCAATGCAATTTAAAAAAATAATTATACCTGCAGAACTTTACTTTTCTATGGACTTAGAGCACAGCAGCTGCCTAGAGATTTTAGGAAATAATTCTTCTGTGAAGACAACCTACTCGAGGCAGCATAGCTGAGTTAAACACAGTTTAAGTTACCAATTTCCTCTTTTACAATGCAGTAGGAACGAATAGGAAAATGGTATAAGAAAGTACGCTCAATGTGCTCCTTGCAGCAAGTCACATTCAATTACATGCGTCAGTAACTACAGAAATTTGTTACTCTCTTTAGTCACTTTAATCAAGAGAAAATATAACAACACGTTCATTCTTCATAGTCGGCAAAGCATCCAACAGTGAGAAAACCTTTCCCCGCCGCAGGCCCGGGGCTCGCTGTCCCCGCCGCTTCCAGCGCTCACAGCCGCGCCGAGCGCCCCAGCGCAGGGCGCGACCGCCGCCGCCGGCCGCATCAGCCCCGCTCGGCGCGCCGCACCTTCGCTTCAGCGCACGACGCGCCAACGCCCAACCCAAAAACAAGCATGTAAAATAACTTTTAAAAATTGAAAAGAATAGAGCAACTGCTCCCTTTTCCCCCAGAAAGACCACTTAGAAAGCTGCAACCCGTCCCTCCTCCCCGCGGGCAGGACACAGGCGGGGACCCCGCTCCCGGCTGCGCCCGCAGCCAGCACGGACAGCCACCGAAGGGAACGAGGGACCAGGGACGGGACCGCCTGTTCTCCCCGCTGGCCGGGCGGCTGCACAGAGGAGCCTGGCGCCCACCCCTGCTGCCGCCGCCGGCGGAGCGGCACCCCCAGCCCCGGGACCCGGCGATGCCGGCTCCCGCTGGCTCCCGCACGGGACCAGCGCCCCTCACCTGCCCCGCGTCCCAGGAAAGTTGCCGGGCCGCCCGGACAGGAGGGCAACAGCCCGCGGCTGCCGCTCGTCGCCGCTGGCGGTCCCGCGGCGGGCACGGAGCCGCGGCTGTGACTAAAATAGGCAGAGGAGCCGCGGGAGCCGCGGGCGGCGCCAGCGGGGCCGGCTCCGAGCGGCCGCAGCGCGCAGGCGCCGCCGCGGGCCCGGGGCAGCGGGCGGGCCGGGAGCGGCCGCGGCCCCGCGCCCCTGAGGGCATCGCCCGGGCGCCTCTGAGGGCATCGCCCAGGCACCCCTGAGGGCATCGCCCGGGCACCTTGAGGGCATCGCCCGGGCACTCCGCCCGGACCCGGGGCCGTGGCTGCCGGGCAGCGCTCAACCGAGGCGCCTGAAGCAGGCGAGCCACCGCGCAGAGGTGCAGCCCCGCCGCGCAGCCAGAGCCCCGCGCCCGGCGGCCTGCCCAGCTGTTGTGTGGTTATAATTAGAAGAGCTGAATTCTCCCCTAAACCTGTGGCAAGCAGCATTGCCCCTACATGGTGTGTCAAGGAGCTTCAACAGCCTTTATAAAACTGCTCTCCTCAACTCGGCACCTGCTGCGGTTGCTTGGTGACGAGCGTGATGTTTAAGAAATGTCGCCAAGTTTGCTCGCGGGGCAGTTTGACAGCTCCCACAAACGGCGCGGTTTCAAAGCGGGACGAGTCTGTCCCCGCTTGCTGGCGTCGGCTCTGCCCATGTCCTGTCCAGCCCTCGCCGGCTCTACCGGTCTTACAGGACAGGCGAAGCCGCCACCGAGCGTGCCTTCATCCCCAGGAGGCTGACGAGTAGCATTCAGTGAGGAAAGGCAATCCAGCCCATCTCAAAACCTGACCGTCAGGCAGAAAAACCCTTTCAATACATTCTGATGAGCTAGCTACAAAGTGGGGTTTTCAGCAGCCAAGAGCATATGGTCAGCATTATTCTTAAATATTTCTGGAAGGCATACAGGATCCCAACTTGTTTTTGAAGTAACAATTTATACACGTACACATCAACATGTGTCCAAGGAGGCCCTGCCTTTGTCACAGTTATTCTTGGTTTCGCACCTTGGACAAGAGATCAGGATCTCTTCAGGAAAGTGTGCCATGTGAGCAGGGGTTTTATGAATCCTGTTGCCTTGCGTAAGATCTGATTTTCAAAAATATATTATGAAATAATTACGGGGGACTTGATTTGGCACTGTTTCCTCTGGCCAGCCATTTTTATGGATGTATCTTCTCTTTCCTGAGTTATACAGAGTAAGTGAGCTGGAAAAAGGGTAGGAAGAACAAGTCAAGATTCATGGCTACAGGAATGGTCATGAGTGGTAGCATCTAGCATGTGTTTGAGAATGACAGTATTCAGCTACGCTTGCTGGAGCAAAGCCAAGTAGCTTCCAAAAGCTGCACAAAGCAGCCCGACAGAGAGTTCCTACCCCAATCCAAACTGACATGTAAGCATTTTCTAGCATGTTACTGAACATTATGTGTGGGGGAAGCACAGTTTGTTCTACTGGTTGTGTCTAGAAAGTCTTTGTACCTCTCTCTCTCATTACCCTCTAGGTCTTCTCTAATTTTGGGGGAAGCCTTGGTGGTAAACAGCATGTGCTTAGCCCACTGTAAAAAAAAAAAAAAAAAAAAAAAAAAAAAAAAAAAAAATTGTTAGAAAAGCTTGGAAACAAGCTAATAACATTTGCAGCCATGTGACAGTATAGAGCTTTAGTATAGAGCTTTGTCCTGATTGCAGCTAGTCTCTTGGGATTTTCATATTTAGTATATTCATGCTTAAATGATATTTCCCCTCTGCAGCAGAGCAGTAAAAACCAAGACTACATGGAGATGGTGGCATCCACTAGTACAGCTGTCAGCAGGAAGAGGGAAATGGGAGAGGAGCTGAGAAATGCCCCTATATCCTGTCTCTCCAGGAGGACCATAAGCAGGTGGAGCACATAGACATAGCTCTGACACTCTGACAGACTCTGGTCTTGGGCTGTGGTGTGAATCTGTGCATGGAAGAAAAACTATCTCTAATAGAATCACTGGCATTGATTTTATATAATAGATTATTTGCCTTTAGTTTTTCAGATTATATTAGATAACATTACCTATACTTACACAGATAACAAACATTCTCTAATTAAAAAGTACTAAATAGAATTTATCCCCTTAAATAAAGTCACGTACTGTAGGAAAGTGGGCTGGTCTAATTAAATTAGTCCTACTGCTAAATCACTATAAAGATTGCTTTAATCTATCTTTGTCAACAAGGTCTGCTAATATAAATTAATCTGACAGAGGCAAGAAATAAAAGCTTTTTGCATTTACACAGAATGAGGAATTGGCTTTGGTTTTTGGAGATTTGCTTTGAATTGTTGCATTTCATTAGCAGAGACAGGTTTAATGGTGTTGCAGCAGTTCATTGAGGCAGGCTTCTTCCCTTTCTTCTGCTATTAGATTCTGGATAGCTTAAGTACTTTCTCCAATCATGCAGTTATTTTTCACAGTAATAGTCCATAGCAGAAAATGTCATATGGGTGTTGCAAATTGCTCAGTCTTGTTCCTTATCTCCAGCAACCAGCTTTGTGATCCTCAACAGTATACTTTTATCTCTTAGTGACTGCCTTTTCCTCTGTATTCCAGAGAAAATATCATCCTGCTGATAATGCAGGAAGGTGTTGGACCTCAGAAGAGGACAGGCAGGTTCAGCTGAGACCTGAACCTCCCTCTCCCGTCTCTCAGTTTAGCTTAGATAAACTTAAAGGAAAACTTTATTAAGAGGATGAGGAAGAAACTTTTTGTGAAACTGCAAGCACTGTGCCTCTTCCAAATGAGAGCCCAATGTCACAGCCTTTTTTAGGCAAAGTTTTCACTAAAGAGAACAAATGCTTTGTATTCAGGATCCCAGATGTGCCAGGCTGACAGGGCTATTTTCAGACAATGGCAAGATCCATGAAATGTTTCCATTTATAGTTTCAGGAAGCATACTCAGCATCTAGTCTAAACTAATCTTTTAAAGTCCCTCCATAGGGTCTCTAAGTGGGCTCCTTTAGAAAGTAATTCATCCTGTGTGTATTTGACAACTGTCAGGAGTGGGATTAAATACACCAGCAAATCCCATCCCACTTGCTGAAACTTTGTGCCATATAACTGAAAAATCACACACATTTTCTGCAAAAAATTTATTTATTTGGGTTTTGCCTGAAAGCATGCTCAATAATTATGTTTTATTGGAAGGAAGTTTGTATGGAAGATGTTGTGAATGGCAAATACTCTCACAGATTTTCAGTATTCTGAAGGTTTATTTAATAGGAGTATTAATAGGAGTGCATGCTTACCTCAGGCCCACTGACAGACATTTTCTTATGTATAGTCAGGCAATTCTTCCAATGGAAGACCTGCAGGAAGGGTGTCTCCTGTTAATACAAGGAGGGCTATCTTTTTGTTTGAATCCAAGATATAAATCTTGGATATGAATCAAAGCCCACATCCCAGGGCTTCCAGGTATCTGACTAATAGTATAGTAACTGATTGTTGCCAGCTTAGAGCCAGGAGCCAACATTTTTCTAAAATAATCATTAAAAGTATTCAAAGTTTAACAGATGGTTGATATAGATGTTTATCTAAAGGGTACATGATCTTGAGGTATAAGGACAGAGTAAAATTTCTTGCCATTAAAGTTATCTAAACTGTCTGCAGTAAACAATTTATCCAATCACACTTAACAATTATCCTTGTTCCCAAATTATGCATGAGCAGCTCCCTGCTGAGACTTTATTTTGTATGTTCATTATTTGAAATTGCTCAGTGAACAATTTCTATGAACTGCTTGCAAGTGATTTTTCTGGGACATGATAGAAGGGCTTGCTATGTTTGCTTTAGCTCTACCTAAATCACATGATTCCCCCAAAAAAATAGGAGAGCTGATATAAAACGATCTAAAGCAGATCCATGGCACACTTGTCACTGCCCTGCTAGGGCAGCTCACTAACAGCATTGGGGAATAATGGAAACCTGTCCCAGGGGGTTTGCTCCTTTCTGCAAACAGAGAAATACCAAATATGGAGTCTGACAACATTGCTTGCCTGGAACTCAGCTATCAACACCTTGCTCTCTATTAACGTGAGGCAGCCCTTACTTTGCACAAAATTGGAAGACAAATAATGGAGCCATGCTTTTGCATGGCATCTGTCCCCTCCCTTGGGGACAGCCCATTTTTAGGGGTCCCCACTACAGCAGATTTGGCAGCGCTGGGTGAACTGGCTGTGATTTTTCCATTCCCTTTTTGGACAACTTCCATGCACAAATAAAGTTCAAAACGATCATGAAGAGATGACTGCGCTAATCCTGAAGTAAAAGCATTTCAGCTGCAGCTCTCAACATTGTCTCTGCAGAGATCCCTACAAATTTGTGTGAGTCTGTGTCTGTATAGACCAAAGGAATCACAGACATCATCAGAGTACAAATGTATTCATGGTTTTGGGTGTTGGTACTGTGACAATTACTGTTTTGCTACAGTGTTAATCCTTCTTTAGCTGTGCATTTTAATATTTACTGTAGCTATTTTTGAGAAGCAAAGGCTAGGATTGAACCTTCAGGGTGTTGCATGTTTGCATCACTATCAATAATTTTCTAGGAATTTTAGAAATTATTGATAAGAATTTAGAATTTTATGTAAAGATATGAAAAAGAACTAAATACCAAGTGTTTAACATCTCAGACAGACAGAACAGAAAAATAAAATCAGAAAATCTAACTTAAAAACTTGAGCAATGAGAACAAAAAAGAAGTAGGGGGAGGTTGAACGTGAGTGTAAGGAATTACTTTAAAAGTGACAGAGAAAGCATACATGACTTGATAGTGAAGATACTCTACAGTGAGGGGAAAGAAAAGGTAAACATTGCTCAGAAGAACTTTGAAATGGAAAGAGATAAATTTTTAAAACTTAAACTGTGTGAGATATTGTGAAGGACTGTCAACATGTGTACTGAGTTAGAGCATGCCACAACTGCTCCTTGCTACCCTAATCTTTAATAATAAAGGCAAACACTGATTTTTTTTTAAATGTATTTTCTTCTAACTCCAATAAATAAATAATACCAGTCTTCTGAATGATGTTTATTATAATTCTTCGTTCTGTAAAGAAAAAAATCAACTAACAAAACCCTATTATATAGGGTTAAAATCAGGTATACAGACTGCAATAAACATACATTTATATGTGATTATTGCTTTTACATGTAGCTGAAATACATAGACCACTGTAAAAAGCACTTTTTTAGGTGTGTTTTACTTAGGAACTAAAATGGCAACCAATATAGTTAATAAAAAGATACTAACAGTTTGTAAAATCAAAACCGATGTAAAAATGTTTTATGTAACAGTATTATTTCTTATATTTTTTCACAAATACTTACTCATTAATTCTTTAAATAACAAGCATATTTCTTGTAAGAACACTGTATTTCTAAAAAGCTATAATTAAACAATAAAATGGAGGCCCAGTGATAAATAGAGCAGAATTTTGGATATCTGACTGTTTTTAAGAAGCACTTCATTCCCCTCACTAGTGAGATCTGCTTGAAAGTATCATTTGAGAGGACTCAACTTTTCTGTAAATGAAAACAGGACAGTTTTGCTTAATATTCAAAATAAGTATTCAAGATATTTTATCTTTTAGTAAAACAGAATAGCTGGATTCCATAAAAGCTTTAAAGATTCCAGTGTGAGTTAGATGAACAAAGCTCAGCAGCACGGAATTCAAGCAGAAGGAACTGCTGTACCCATCCTTGGGTATACTGGCACATGTGAACTGGTTTGCCTCACTTTTGTTATGGATTAAGTTGTTTTTCATTTACCCAGTGTAAAAGAGTACATATGGGAAGATGCAAAGTGATATCTAATGTATTTTAAACTCATCCCAAATCTTACCTGCCAGTATCCTACCACTGTAGCCATGTCCTACTATTGGACACAGGAAGTCCAAGCGCAGCATTGGTTATCTAGATTGTCCTGCACTCTTCCTAAAAATGCACAGGAAATATTAAAGAGATATGTGTGCTTCATCCCTATTAAGCCCAGACTCCTGCAGGCTGCTTGGGATCACCCCACAGTATCCTTGCCTGGGGACAGGAACCTGCTCACCTCCTTTCACAGACCGGAGATGCTTTGAGGTTTGCCTATGAGGTGCAGTTTCTGTAGAAGGGGATGGTGCTGCCCACTTCTATACAATTACATGGTTAGAGCATTAATCCCTTAGATGAGATTTTTGCCTCAGTGTTTTTCTTGGCCTAATCTTCCTTTTACTCACAGAAAATTATTATGTCCCACAGATCTTAGATAAGTTTAGGTGGAGAGTTACTAGTGGACACAATGAAAAGGATGGAATTCACTGCTCAAATAGTTATTTATCACCATTATTTTATTGCAGTTGATTATTTATATGACTTTGATGTCTTAGTTCTTGGTCATCTACCTTTTATCACCATTTGTCTTCAGAACCCCACTCAGGTAGTGAAATAGTCCTGTTCCTACAATACACTACTGATTCCTCAAAATAGGAGCTGCAGTTCAACTGACAACTAAAAAAATACTGCCTAGGAATCCACAGCAGAAGAATAACTGCTATAAAATCCTCCTGCTTTCACAAGGTTTTGGGAAAGTCCTATCTTTTTTTTTTTTTTTTTTTTTTTTCACTCCAGAGCAAGGTTTCACAACATCTGTAGGATGGTTTGGGTCCAAACCCTTTGCTGGCAGAACCCTCTGCCAAGTGACCCTCTAGGAGGGCATTGCTAGCCATGGTTTGGGACACGACCCCAAATCTAGAGCTGTGATGACATGCTTGTGCTGCCTTTCTCCTACACACTCTTGCTGATGAAGCTCCACCTACATGGTTTGATTCATCAGCATGAGGTGGCTTGATTTACATGTCAAGTTCAATACATCTTTTGATTCCCACAGAAGCAGAATTACAGCAAGTAGAAACTGATGGGATTAAAAAATGTAAAAGAAAGGAAAGCTAATCTGAATTAGACAAACAGAAAGAAAGGGTGTTTTTCCTTACAAGCCCTGAACCCATTATATTTTAATGCATATTAATGTAAATAAGGTAAGCATTTTCAAGAGGGTTTAACAAATCAGTTTAATATGGTATTTATTTTGTTGTATAGTGAAAAATCTGTTATGCAGTAACAGCTAGGGAGGAAAAATATGCATTCAGTTATTACAGGAGTAGAAAGAAAAATATTATTTTGATCATATATGAATTCAACAAATAGATATTAATCTTTTCCTTTCCTATTTAAATAGTTTTTTTCTTTATAAAGAACTGCAGATTTGTTTCACTTTTAAAACATGGTTTGCAATATCAGCTCATATGAGCAACACAATATTGTGTTTTAATACTTCATGTACATTAAGACCAAATATATCTTATATTTATCACTCACAATAAGCAAAATCTGTAGAGCACTCTTTTTCCCTGAAAATGTAGCATCAGCATATTATTTAATTACTACAAGCATATGTCTTTTTTCATGGTATGGCAAATCTGTGCAGTATCATCCAAGCATGTATTAAGCTTCCCCAGTTTAATCCTAGGGAAGGTCATAACTCTACATGTATAATTTGCTTTGTTGCAAGGAAAATAGCTCCTGAAAACATAGATCCTGGATGGTCTCTCCTCAGCCACAAAGCCTAGCCTCTGTTATCACTGGCAACTGAATAAAATAACCTGTTTCTTTAAACACTTAAAATTTGCCTTGCATAGTGTATTAGCTACAACAGTACATTGGGAAGTATCCTCTCAGGTTATTCCCTAGTTTCTGTAGCTTTGAGTGTAGTTTGCATGATGGAACCTGTTACCTGTACTTACTCGATTAGTAGTTAAAAAAATACTACATAATGAAAGAATTTCAAGGTCAGTCCTATGCTCCTAAGTAGGCAAGACTTGCTTTGAAGCTCTAACTACCTATTGCTCCACCCAACAAACCAATCTGCCAGAAGTCCAATTTGAAGTAAACCTCTCTTGGATAAAATTTGTATGAAATTTTGTTGTCTCTTCCACTACTCCTCCTCTCCCTCTGTTTTGGACTGTCCTAGGCTATAAAGTTTCTTTCTTTATGCAGCAAATTTGAACCCTTCTGCAGGGAAATTCCAACATGATGTCCATATAATTCTAAAAACTTAGGAAAAATCAATTGATGAATGACCACATCATCACGTGCACAGGTTCTGCCACTCTTACCTATAGCAGCATAAAAATGTAGCCATAACTCCACAGAAGGTTATGGAACTGGTGAAAATGTAAAATGTGAGTAAAGGGGAATCACTGAAGGATCAAGAAAAGGACTCATTGATAGCAGCATGGACTCAAGTATTCACTTGTTTAAACCAATTATGAAGGAACCTGACTGTGGGAAGAGTAGGCTCCTCTTGCACGGTTGGGGGTGTAGGGAGGCAGAGATCTCTGAAGCTTGCTCTTGGGGGGAAGAGGTTTATTGGAGAATTCAGGGATGCCCGAGCCTCGTGCTCTCAGGCGTAGCACGTGGCTGGGCTTAGGAGGACGGGGGAGGGGAGAGAGAAACGGAGGGTTTAGGAGAGGGGAAGCCCCAGAGAGGAAGGGAGTCCAAGAGAGGGAGGAAGTCCAAGAGAGGAGAGGGCCAAGAGGGGAAGGGAGTCCAAGAGGCCGCATGGCCGCTCAGAGCCCCCTTATCAGGGGCTCCCAGGTGGGCTGGGACAAGGCATGGGCCAATGGGGTTACAGACTCTGTTTTAGGGGCAGGTACAGAGGTGCGGGATGAGCCACAATCTTTTGCAGGGTGGGATGGAACAGTCCATTTCACTCCAGGATTCATCCAAGGGTAGAAGTGACATCCGGCTAGCTAAAATAACAATCATATCTATCTATCCTCTGCAACAATTGCCCCTTTTCATTAAACTTTTGAAAAGGTAAATACAGACTTAATTACTATTTTTGCACAACTTGGGGTACATAACATATTGCTAATGAAACTATACTTATTACTCTAAAAACAATCAAGCTTACTTTACAGAGTTCCTTCAGCCAAGATGCAGAGCTCAAACCTTCAGATAAACTGTTTAGCTAGATTTTTAATTGTAATCAAGGTGGCGTTTATTTCTTTACTGATTGAGCATTTTAACCATTTGAATACTTTAGTCTAATGGAAGAATTTAACTGAGGTAGTGTTATAAAAACCTTTTGGGGAAGGTTCTATAATTGACTAGGTTGAAAAAGTCTATTAGAGCTTTGTATCAGTTAGAGATATGGTATCAGAGCTTGCAGTCTTGGCCAGAGTTACCCAGGCATTTGTCTTTGGTTAACCTATAGGTGAAACTTCAATACAAAAATAAGAGAACAAATGTAACAACAAGCGTACAAAAGTAACATGCATGTGAAAACAAATGTCCATAGTCTTGAGTTGTTTTTGGCAGGTAGTTTTCATCTCGTCTTAGCACAGTTCAAATCTGAGCGCCTGCTTCTTGGTTTGCACCTGCAAAGTCATTGCCACTGGTGAGGGCACTGCCAGATTTCGGTGTATGGTAAGGCCTTACATTCTTTGCCGGGATCCATCTGAGTCCTTCACCTGTAGAGACACAAGCAAACCCTCTCTCCCATGTTACGAGGTTGCATGGGCTTTCTATTTGTCCTGTGACTGAGGTCTTGATCAAGACTTTTATTTTTACTTTTTTGTTGTTCAGAAAGTGTCTGTAAATGGGGATGTCAGGCTGTCCTATACAGCAATTTGAAAAATTGTATGCATATGGGGCTTTGCTGAACCTATTTTGGGGTGTGGCCTTATATATTCCCCTTTTCTGTTTTAATAAGCTGCTTTCTAGGGCTTTAGATGTCTTTTCTATGGTACCCAACAGCTGGTAACCATAGGAGAAAGGGAAGCTACTATCTCCTGCCGCTACTAGGAATTCTCTCTCGTCCAGAGATGGGACAGCTGTCCACTCTCTGGGACTATGAGGCTTGGATATATGCCTGTCCATCAGTTGGAGGCCATCGATGATCCCCTGAGCATCCTGGGAAACTGAGGCAGCAGGGGTGGTACTGGTAGGGCTAGCACAGTTCTCCGTGGATCCTGTACTCGTCAAAGCAGCTGCCAGGTGCTGTTCCTCTTTCCCTGGCTGCATGCTAAGCTGTGAGTCAGCTGCAGCTGCCAACAGCTGGGGCAGAGGGGCAGGAGTGGAGACTGTCAGCAAAGGCTCATGGGAGAAACCTGAGGATGTGGAGGGCTCTCTCCAAGCTGAAGCTGCAGCTGTGGAATGTGGATGCAGCCTAGGAGAGGAAGCAGGGGCATCCAGGGGCTGCAGGGGCGGCGGTGGGGTGACGAGAACTACTTGTTGCACGGCTGGCCGGAGTTCCAGGCGGGCACCCGGCACGGAGGGCTTTAGCGGCAAACCCGGAAGCGACTCGGTGGTCCCCGGCGTCGGCGGTGGGGCTCCTTCTGGCGGCTCCGGGGGTTCTGCCGGCGCCGCCGCTGAGCTCGGGGGTTCTGGCTGATCGCAGACCGCGGCACGGGGCGCGGGGGGAGCGGCGGGCTCCGTCGGCGGCGCGGCAGAGGCGGCGGGAACCGGCCGGACCGGGGGCACCGCGAACCGCGCATTCGCGGGGCGCACCACGTGGTCCGCCGGCCGAACCAAGATGGCGGCCGCGTCTGCCGCCCCGCCGGAGCCGTCTGATGTTGGGCCCGCACCGCGGGGGGTTTGCCGGGAGGCGGGGGGTGGTGGGGTCGCGGCACGGGGCGCGGCGGGAGTGGCAGGCTCTATCGGCGGCGCGGCAGAGGCGACGGGGACCGGCCGGACCGGGGGCACCGCGAACTGCGCATGCGCGGGGCGCACCACGTGGTCCGCCGGCCGAACCAAGATGGCGGCCGCGTCTGCCGCCCCGCCGGAGCATGCTGACGATGGGGACGTTCCGCGGGGGGGTTTGCGGGGGGCGGGAGGTGGCGGGGTCGCGGCGCGGGGACCCGGGGTGTCCCCCCACGGCCGGGGCTCGGGCTGGGGTGGGCGCACCGGGCTTCCCGGTGCTTCCTGTCGCACGTCCGGGATTGGGGGCGTGGCCAAGCGCCCTCCCGGCGCGGGCAGCGGCGGCAAGGCAGCGGCGGCGGTGATCGCCGGATCGAGCGTTTGTAGAAACGCGGCGAAGGCGCTTTGTAAGGAGCCAACGAAAGTAGCAACAGCCGCTGCTAGGGGGGTTTCGGGGGGAGCCGGGGCGGGCACGAGCCCCGCGGCCAGTAGGGGGGGCGGGGCGGCAGCGGGGGCCGGGACAGGAGCGGCGGCCGCGGGGGGTGGGGCGGGGCCGGGGCTGATCGCGGCGGTGGGGGGTGAGGTCGCGGCGGGGGCGGGAGGGGCGGGAGCGGCCGCGGCGGGGGCCGCCGAGCCCGGCGGCAGGCGGCGCGGCGCGGGGATCGGGGGGGTGCGGGGGGTGGTCGCGGGGGCCGGCGCAGCCGCGGCGGTTGGGGGTGGGGTCGCGGTCGCGGCGGAAGCGGCACGGGTGGAAGCGGCCGCGGGGGCCGGCGGCCGGCGGCGCGGCGCGGGGGTTGGGTGGGGGGTCGCAGGGGCCAGGGCGGGGGCGGCGGGAACCGCGTCACTCAGGGGGGCGGCTGCAGCCGGGGCCGCGGCGGGAGGGGGAGGGGCGGGGCGGAAGGGGATCGCGGCGGGGCCGTCAGCAGCCGCGTGGGCCGGCCACATGGCCGGGACCGGCTTTCGCGGAACGAACAGTTCGGCCACAGCTCTAAAAGCTGGGAGTAGGTCGCAGGCAACGGCGTCTCTCCTGGAAATCTCAATAAAAAGCTTATCACCTACTGAGTCCCAGAATTCTTTGGTAAAGGCGGCTGATCGATCCGCATGAGGGAAGTGGGGCAGGACCCATTCCAAAAGGGATTTTAACTCTTTCTTAGGCAAAGTACTATTATGACTACGTAACAGATGGTTCAATTGTTTATAGAGATCTCTATCTTGGGTAGAGTGGGATTGTCCCATATTTTAGACCTGTGTAGCTCACCTCAAATTCGCAAAAGCAGAGATCCTCTCCTCAGGACTCTGCACAGGTCCCCTCAGAGCTCCGGGCGTCTCTCCGGACGGCTTTTCCGTGCTCGGGACCTTCAGACCTCCCCCCTCGGGGCTTCCAGCGCAGGCAGTGCTAGGCAGTGCTCGGTGCGCTCTCTTAACGTGGCCACGTGCCACCAGTTCACAGCTCCTTGTCGGGCAGTCCCAAGAGCTCCAAAAGCCCGCTATTTACAGGCGATGGTGCTCGAGGGTAAAATGCCTCGGCAAACTTTAAAGAGATAAGGCTTCTACGTTGCTTAGCAACGACAGCCTGTGCTCAGAGCGAAGAGGAGGCTATCACAGGTAATTACCGTGCATGGAGGTGTCGAGATTCGTGGGTTCCTTTTTCTTTCACGTTGGGCGCCAGTTGTGGGAAGAGTAGGCTCCTCTTGCACGGTTGGGGGTGTAGGGAGGCAGAGATCTCTGAAGCTTGCTCTTGGGGGGAAGAGGTTTATTGGAGAATTCAGGGATGCCCGAGCCTCGTGCTCTCAGGCGTAGCACGTGGCTGGGCTTAGGAGGACGGGGGAGGGGAGAGAGAAACGGAGGGTTTAGGAGAGGGGAAGCCCCAGAGAGGAAGGGAGTCCAAGAGAGGGAGGAAGTCCAAGAGAGGAGAGGGCCAAGAGGGGAAGGGAGTCCAAGAGGCCGCATGGCCGCTCAGAGCCCCCTTATCAGGGGCTCCCAGGTGGGCTGGGACAAGGCATGGGCCAATGGGGTTACAGACTCTGTTTTAGGGGCAGGTACAGAGGTGCGGGATGAGCCACAATCTTTTGCAGGGTGGGATGGAACAGTCCATTTCACTCCAGGATTCATCCAAGGGTAGAAGTGACATCCGGCTAGCTAAAATAACAATCATATCTATCTATCCTCTGCAACACCTGACCACTTCATTAACAGTTATTTCTGAGCTGTAATACAGGCATAAACGTTTTGATACTCAAGTCAAAACTTCATCTAGCTCCAAATGTTTATTAACCTATAAATAATTATAGAATCATAGAATGGGCTGGGTTAGAAGGGACTTCTAAACGCCATCTAGCCTAACCCCCTTGAATTAGTGGGCATATCTTCAAATAGACCAAGTTGCCCAGAGGTCCATCCAATTTGAACATTCCCAAGGACCAGGCATCCACCATCTCTCTGGGCAGCCTGTTTCAGTGTTTCATCACACTCAATAATAAAATTCTTCCTTGTATCTAAATACATCTTTGAATTTAAAGCCATTACCCCTTGTCCTATCCCAAGAGGCTCTGCTATAAAAAGTCTGTCCTCATCTTTCTTGCAGGCCCCTTTAAGTACTGAAAGGCTGCAATATAATGTCCCCTGGAGCCTTCTCTTCTTCAGGCTGAGGAACCCCAACTCTCTAATGCCTGGGTGATTATGATCTCACAAAACTTGTCTAATTTTGCTGTCATAATTCTGAACATATCTTCATTCAGGTAGATTATACAGCCCTCCCAAAACACTGGTATATGAGTCGCATACTGGAGCATATTTCACTGTATGTTTTAGAAGTACTGCCCAGATTAAAATAAAAACAGAAGTAGAGAGAACTTCTGTCTTGCTTCCAGCCCTTTTGTGTGTACTTATATTATTGTAGATATCTATTTTACAGCTGAATTTTACAGCTGAGATGTTCTGCTAGTTACATCTCAAACAGATGCTGGAAAACTAGAAACAATTTTTAAAAAAATTACTCGAAGCCCAGAAAGCACAGTAGCAACACCTAAACAAGATTAGCTAAGAGTATGTTCAGATACTGAACCAGACATGTCCTGGTAGAGATTTCTGACACTAACCAATTCCAGCAGAGAAAAGCATCACAGAGGATTGTGTTTGGGATGTGTGTGACAGAAACCAAGGCATACATCAGTCACAAAAAAGAAAAAAATATCAAAATATGTCATTAAGCACCCATCATTCCCCAGTATCTTTCTAAGCAGTATGCTACAGCTTAAATAGAATACATAAGCTTGATATAGAAATTGGGTGAGTAAGACTCCTTGGTCTTATTTTAAGGTGAAGATGATCAAGCTAATTTACTTCAGTAGGGTCAGAATTTAGTGAAGACAAGTTTTCTTGAATAAATAGGCCAAATATTCAAGAAAACCAAGAAGAACATTAACAAATTATTTATATGACACCTAAGTCTAGAATAAGACCTCTTTTACGCATTAAAAATATTTTTATGTTTGTAGACTGTTACACAGATGTACATCCTTACAACATGCTGCCAGCCTCTGGCACTTTGTGCTTTACTTATCATCTGAAGAGGTCATTAAAAGCCATCAGTGAACTGTTTGCATTTTTTTCCAGTTCTCTTTCAGCCAAGACAAAGTAGCTCTGTGACTCAGGGACTTCATGCATTAAGCAAAACATAGAGAATACATTGCCTGGAAGGGATATGAGAATGATGTGGGGGTTATCACATTGCATGCTGGGGTATTTATGTTTGGCTGGTTTTCCTCTCTGAGGAAGCAACATAAAGCTAAAAGCAATATTTGTACAATCTTATCTGCTCCACACTAAATGTCCTTCAAACAGGTTTCACATCACTCCTAATAGCTTTCTTATACATACTGCATGATTATCCTTCAAGTGTAAGATCGTGTCATCATTTTAAGTCCTCCAGAAACAACTCACAAGATCTGAACTTATATGTATACCCACACACAGAGATGCACACAGGGGTCATCCTACCAAACAAGCCAGCAAATTTAAAATATTAAAAATATTATCTACTTCCAGACATATCAAGCAGCAATCCATTCTCATAAAATAGTAATGCTTCTTACTTTTTGACTACTGGCAGGCATCAGGCAGAGCAGCAGGAAGGTGAGTTAGCAAAGACATTTGGCCACTTCTCTTCAAAGGCACAGTGACCCCGAGAGTTGAAACCAACTCCTTCCTACTGAGGTGTGATCTGAGGTTCCCTTATGTCATTAAAACACCACAGAATTAGGGAGAGAATATCTTTTAAATAAAAAATTTCATAGGCACAGAAAAGTGACTCTGGAAGCTAAACAATAATGTGTCAGTTAAAAATTGTATTTATTGCTGCAGCTGTTTTAGTCTCTTCCTGACAAACACAGCTAAAAGGAATATTATACAACAAAATCCAATGCTTTGGCAGTAGATTGATTAGCATTATTTATTGTACATGTCACGAAGGGCACTTACACTGCAGAAGCCCAGGTCCTATAGCATCACATTCTATCAGAAATGCTACACAATCATTTCCCTAAACTGTATTTGCAGCAGTTAAAGCTCTTTTATTTTTCTAATGCCAGCAATGACACTTATGTTTGTTTTCATGTAACACCTCTTAAGGACAGTTGGAGAGAAACCAGTTATTCATGGGACAGAATTTGTTGGTTTGGTTTGGTTTGGTTTTTAGCAATTCTGCTGTGCATTTCAAAATCTTTCATTTATTTAAGAAACAAACCCAATGTGATTGTTCCTTAGCCTTTTTTTCAGCAACATTATTCATGTAAATTGAGAGAATGTTCACATGGCATAAAAAAGAACATTATAAGCTGATTGCTATATTTGAAGACAACTTACTTGTCTTCATTGACAATTCTGATTATATTTCATTGTGACAAAATTTTTTTTGAAGAAAATATAATTACAAATAACATGGGCTTGCTTTAAAAAACAACCAAACAAGAAAACAACACACCACCACAGAGGTCACCACAATTGCAGTAAGACCTCATACTGTTATGATTTGTTCTCCTTCAAAACGAAAGAGATGAAGACCAACAGGAGTATCAACAGAAAGTAAACATATTGCACAGACAGTCAAAATGCAGAAGCCAACCTGCTGGCTTGAGATAGAGGATTCACCCTACTCCAGTTAACATAAATGGCACTTGTCAGCCAAATTTGGCTTTATCTGCTTTTGTCTCTCTGCTCATCCGCTTTGCCGCCTTCCATTTCCCTCCACCGCTTTGAGGAGCGGCTGCAGCAGCATCTTCCCTGCTAGGAAGGTGCGAGGGCGGAGGCGCAGTCCGCAGCCGCCGCGGGCTTGCGCCGGGGCGAGCCCCGCTGCAGGCGGTGGGGGCGGCGCGGGGGCGGCGCGGGCGGGGCGTCCGGCAGCGCCGCGTGGTACAAGTTGGGCAGGCGGATGTCGTACCGAAAGCCCTGCCCCACGTGCACCCTGTCGTTCAGGGCGTACAGTTTCTCGGCGATGTCGCTCCCGATCAGAATGGAGAACAGGCGGGAGATGAAGCGGTGCTTAGCGAACAGCAGGTACAGCTTCTTTCTCCTCCAGGCCACGTACCGACAATCTGTCTCTGCCGTAAGCGTTACCTAAAGAGAGAATTGAACAGCCGGGTGACAAGGTGCTGCTGCTGCTGCCGCCCTTGCTCAGAAGGCATCCCCCTTTCCCAGCAGAACCTGTCTACTGCAATTAGAGCCTTTTACCGAGCCAGAGAGCTCTGGGAGGTTACTGTATGCAAAACACAAATGAGAAAGGTGACTGGATATGGGCTTAAGTGATCACATCTAGTTACCTCAATGACAATATCCCGGTGCCTATATGGCGTGCCTTGTTCAGTGCCACACGGATGCCCTGGTTCAGCCCTGCACTCCCTGCTTCACTCTTGGCAACCTCAGCTGAAAAGGCAGGTCTAAAGAAAGCTCTCAACAAATGCCATTTGTCCTCGTGACAGCAGACATCAGATCCAACGCAGACAGGAGCCAGCGTGTCAGGCAAGTGACAGCAGCGGGAGGCTGACAGAGCGCAGGGGCAGCCGCAGCTGACACCGTGTCCCATGCTGTAACCCGTGCCAAGCTGTGTCCCGGGCACGACTTTCCCTGGCTCATCTCCCATTGGGAAACCTCTTCAGCACCAGCTTCTTCCCACCCCGAGGAAACCTGGCTGCTCAGGGCTGAGTATCAGCACAGCCAAAGAATGCAAACAGAGCCTACCTCCCAGATTAGCTTTAAGAAAACCCCTGTTTGTTGTAACAAGACACAAACAGCAAAACCAGTCCAACAGATAAAGAGGATTTCCCAAACTAATGGGATGCCACTTGTTTGCATAGTATCACAAACAAAACGCATAACTGAATAAATTTCTTTCTGGATCAAGCAGTACTTGAACAGTTTCCTGTAGCACTAAAGAAAAAAAAAGAAACCCTTTAACTTTTACCTGAAAAATTCCTTCTTCTGTGGGCCTCAGTGAATCCCATTCAGGAGAGTCCAGAAACTGAAGAGGAAAAATATAATGCAGAAACTCCCCATCAACTGTCACTCTGATCCTACCAAGATAAGATGGGTTAATTTTTTAGCACTACCAGCAATGACTACTACAAGAATGTGCTATTTCTGCCTGAGTAATTTAAACATAACTTTGAAAGCATGAAAAAGCAATCAATGGCCAACATTATTCTAATTATATTTTTGAACCCAACTTGCTCAGGCCAGCTAAAGGAGAATACAAGATAATCATGCAAGTGAAAGGGAAATCTTTCCAGGCCTTATTCAAACCACATTATTTTCTCTGTGGTAGGTCTGTGCAGTGATACACAGTCTTTGCTGTTAAAAGGCCACCATGCACTGGAGAGGTGAAAGACCAATGCCCATAACAGCACTTATCTGCTTCTCCTGAAAACCATGGGATTTATTTCTGGTTTTGGAAAATACATATTTTAGAGAGAACAAAGTGGCAAAAACTGGGAGTGGGAAGCAGGAGTGCCCCATGGCAGGGGTCAGGTAGACCTCTCTCCATGTTTAACAGGAATTACATGGCCACAGGACTATGTCTGGAGCCAGAAGAACAGCCTGGCATTATGGGATCTCTATGTAAATGCTGTGGCCTTCTGAAGATGCCAAAGGAAAACTTAATTTCCTTGCTACTTTTTAAGTAACATAAAAAATTTGAAGGCACACAAGCAGCCCCAGCTCTAAGTGGCTGGACATGTAGAAGGATGGATACCTCTCCTAGAGAGTTCCCAAGAGTGCTGTGAACCAGGGTGTCACTACAGAAAATTGCCCACAGTCCATATTGTTCATTGCAGGTAGTCCTAAATCAACTGAGTGTCAAGCTGCCTACATCCATCCATGCAGCAGGCTATCAAAAAGCACCCACCAAGTGTTCCATCAAGGACAGTCCATGTCCATCACCTCTGGGTGTCCGACCTACTCTTGGTTGGTGGCCTGGGACTGCATCCTGCTTTGCATACAGTACAAAAGCTAGTGTTTCCCTCCAGGAAAGCATCAGCAAGGCTGCCAGAAGGCTCTCCTGGAAGCAGGGAGTACAAGCAGGTGGATTTACTGCCTCAGAGTCTAACACAGGGTCACAGTATACAGTAACTGTAGACCCAAGTCTGCAAGTCTTGATAAGGCTCAACTACATCCTCTTGTAATGAAAGGTCACTTTTAAGTCTTTTTCTCTTCCTTATCAGTACCCTTCTCCCACCCCCTTGATAGCAACTAAATACAATCTATATCAAAGTCAAGATCTCTATTAAACAGAGTTTATCTCAGTATACTCAGTTTTGTAACTAACATTTTGTCCCATTTCAGATTATACTAGTAAAGAAAAATAGGACAGATGCTATGCTCATCAGCTAGGCAGTAGACAGAAAGCAAGCCATAACCTGAACACTGAAAAATCCACATTTATTCCCTTTATCTGCCTAACCTGTTAAAAGATATGATACAGCAGCCTGCAAAAGAATGACTTCAAATGTTTTCTTTATGCTATTACAGATGCTTAGTGGTTTTATGCCAGTACTATCCTAGACAATTGTATTTAACCTATTAATATTTATATTACTTGCATTAATATTTAATCTGTTGTTCTGGAAAATAAAGAAACAATACACAAACCAGGCTTTATCCTTTTTTTCTTTCATTTTCAATATGGAGAGGAAAATAAAGATATTTGCAGGAAATCTGAACAAAACAACACCAACCTGCCTGACACAAGCAAGGACAGTTTGTCAATAGGTGTTTTGCCCTGCATGGCGTAACAATGCTCCTTCTCCAGGGTAATCACTTCTGCATCGCAGCACAAGACAATCTTCCTGTACACAGTCAAGGAAATTCCCAGAGGCTGGAAGAGAGCACTGTAGAGTTCCTGGAATTCTCTGTCAAAGGCAACACTCCGGACTTGGTAGGTGACATAAACGAACTGGACGAAGCATATAGCGAACAGTACAAAATTCCAGGAGAATATGTCAGCAGCACACACATCCAGCCAAGCCCAAACAGAAGAGCAGAGAAAGCCCAGTCCAAGCAAGCTGAAGACGTAGAGGAGCCCGAAGAATCCACTTCCACCCATGAAGCCCACAACAAAGAAAATACTGGCTAGGTGGTAGATAGATCCCTCTGCCTCTTGCTTCCAGGACGTACATGTAGGATGTGCATATATCAAACTTTCCCAAAAACTTGCATTTTCTCCCATGGCTGGAATATTTTTTTGACTCAACAATCTTGAAAATTTTTAATTATGAGATCAACTAGTTTTGGCTTTCCTTTGGTTTTCCATTCTTGCAAACTTTGCTCAATGGTCACATAACATCAGGGTCTCTTTTGGTAGTGAAGTTGCACTTAGGATTTCCAGCATCTAAGCAGCTAACATTCTCAGCGCTGTTTCTCATTAGTTCATGCATTGTTTTGACTTTGGTCATGTAATCTGTAGTTTCATCTGATCTGGACAAGTGAAGAAGAGATGAATTACTTATAAAATTATTTTCATCAATTAAATTTTATCAAAGTTTTATTGCCTAAAACCACAGACTACTTTACAATCCAGTTACCCTTGAAGTTCTGTGATTCCAGGATCAAACTTTAATATTCATTCAGCTGAAAAATCATATTTTCTGTATCTGTGATCTGAGTAGCAACCACTGAACTGCCACTGAATCCATGTAAAGCTGTGTGTTGCATTCACAACATCCTGTAACAAGCCTTTGTACAGCCTCTCTGCTGACAAGGTAGTTGGATTTGTTGGTCCAGACCCTGCTCCCTGAGAGGCTTTTTAAATGTCTTACACAGCTCTTTAACAAGAAGAGACGGTGAACTCTTCTTCCTTGTTCACCTCCTCCATCTCTCTGGATTTTGGTCAAATCATTCTCATTAATGGGTTGAGCATTCTCTCAACTCTCTGACCTCTGTTCCTGGGGACAAAAAAACTCCATCCCCAAACACCACAACAAGGGAAACCCAAGTGTCACAGGGGATGGGCTTTTCTACTCTAAGGATAACAGGCAAAAAAACTCCCCTGTCACATATAAGGAAGAATACAAAGCTTAAAAGCATCTTGATACAGATAATGTTATTAGAATATGAAGGAAGTAGTCCTGAAAAATATGACTCAAAGAATATTTACAAAGCAATTTTATAACATTACTTCTACATCATAGAATTTCATGCCATGGACCACATAATTTTATCATTCAACACTCTAAAATGTGAAACATGCTATTCATTTTCATATGGTGATGTAGGCCTAAGAGTTTTCAAAGGAAAACACAGAACGAAGAAGTATGAAACAAACTCCAAAATAAATCTAAAAACAAAGAATCAAAATTAGCTTTCTACATCTGTCTTTTAAAATAAAAATACATACATGTGAGATTATACACAGTAGAAATTACAAAGCCAGAATATATTAGTGGTGTAATCAGTATTGAAACCTTCCAAAGCCTTACTGTCTGGTTCTTTTCCTGGTAGAACAGCATGGAAACTAAGAACTATCTTATTATAAAAATTATCATATTCTCTAGAATATCAAAGTAGTTTGGTTTTTTTTCCCCTCACAAGAGCCACAGAAGTCAATACTTTAAAAGCACTGCTGTTGCAGTGAAGCATCCAACATCATTCATCACAGCTTTCAGTGGTGCTTCTTTTACAGCGACAGGTCTAAGAAATTAATAAAGAACATTTGTATCGTATTTCCTAGCCACCACAGCATTACTTCTAAGTTTATTCAAACCCCAACATTAATTCTATGATTGAATAACAGTGGTGCCAAATAAAGACATAAAATCCCACACAACGGAGCATCAGAGCTCAGACGAACAAGTTAGGAGGAGACTCTCCCTCTCTGGGAGTGGTGATAGGAAAGTCACTGGCCCATAAAAATGCCACAGCTAAAGAGCACAGAATCTCTCCCAAATTACAATGCTCAAAATCCTCCTGCAGTGTAAGAACAGCATTACAAGAATAAGGTAGTTTACAACTAAAACCCTTGCAGTTTGTTTCTTTATCCAAATACTCTCCTCTAGTACAGGATTCCCCTCAGATATAGGATTTGTCCCTTGGAGACTGGGAGATGGAATCTGCATCAGTTACAAAGAAGTTACCTAGGTATGGTAATGGTCATGAGGAATTTTAGGTGGTGCTTCTGTGATCAGGGGGTAAGAGTTTTGAATCAAAAGAAAATAAAACTGGGACATGCAGTTTCCAGACCTTGTGTTCTGAATCTAGTCAGTATTTCCATCATACAGTCAGAAATCAGTGGCAGAAGTTTTTTGTTTGACTGATTGTTTGTTTAAAACAGAATCACTGATAATAGTGATTTTGGATTATTGTTAATACTTCTGCTCTCCTGCCAACATTTTGCTCTAAGCAGTTTTACTGAAGACCCTAATTTCTAAATGAAAACAATAAAAATCAGTGTTTTGAAGGGAACCATGACTGAGGAGATACACTGGAAACTGTATGCATGCCAGAAACAAAACCATGGTGGTGCAGTAATTTGCTTTACATTACCAACATCTTTTCATTATGTAATGTCACACGTTACAATAATTTGACACAACTTAATAGTAATTTCACTGAATGTATGTACAATTTTTAATTCACTTATTGCTTTCTCAGTCTGCCCACACTACAGCTTACAGATCATTTCTGTAAAGCATCTAGTATGACAAGATGGGCCAAATAATTTGGAAAGAACAGAGTACCACTAGAACATGGATATAGGCTCATCATACACAAAAACAAAGTCTTGAGAAAACTGTTCTGCATTTGTTCATTTTCAGAATGGGACCTGTCTTCCAAAACCACTGTGTGGAAAATTCCCACTTATTCCATTAGTTCTACACAATGAGAACTTTTACTGTGCTGTGGCATCTCTCAGAGTGGAGAGAGCCTCTCTCCTTCCAGGCAGGATGAAGGGCAAAGGAGGAAGGCCAGTGCTAGCCCAAAGCACAGTCTTACTAACACAACACTCTCCTGAGCTACACAAGGTGTGCAGGCAGAACCAAACCCTCTGGAAATACTGACAAAACCCACTCTTAAACGGGACTGACTTCTCAGGGCTATGGTAAAGAGAAGTCATGCTTGCTACCAGCAAGCTGCAGGTGGAAAGAGAGGATGCAGCTCTTCTCAAATAAAAAATTATTCTAATGTTTGTGAGCTAAAAATCATTGGCAGCTGTAAATAGAGCAGAGGCAGTAATAGTAAAAGGCCTAGGTGTAGTAAAATTTCCAATTTTGAGGGATATTTAATGCTAGATTAGGCCTTTCACATTTTTCTTTATAGTTCCTGCAAGTCCAAAATTTTTAACTCTTGAAGGTTTCAGAACAGTCACTCTAATTAAGCCATTCATCTACTGCAAGTGAGGTTGTGGGGGAGAAAAATCCCCCAAACCAAAAAAACCAAACAGCTGTGATACCAACTGAGTCATCCTCCACAGCAGACAGCATTACCATTTGTAAGCACCTGGAGGGGACACCATCCTGTCACTGAGGTGCTTTGTCCTTCTGCTTTGTTTGATGTCCTGCTTCGATTGCCCTGGCTGTGGTGAACAGCTATTGCTACAAGTTCATTTGATGGTGATGATCCAGCAAGCAGGAAAGTGCATTTAAAACCCATGGTTTGGCTGATAAAGCTGAAGAACCGTGCCTTCCCAAGCAAACACTGAGTACTTTTACTCCATCCCCTGCCCATGGAGAAGGAGCCCCATGCACGGCACACTCCCTGCCATGGGACTGCCGTAATCAGAATGACACACATGGACATCTGTAGGCTGCCAAAACCCCAGCTTCATGCAGGATGAGTCCTCCCAGCTCGGGAAGGAGATGTGCCCTGCCAGCACAGCCTGAATTACTGACATGCTTCAGAGTGTCTTGCCCCACCACACATCCCACCTTCTCCAGCAGGACACATGAAGTGATGTGAAAAATCGGCACAGGCTAGAGATGTGAGCAATATACAGTGGCATGGACTTCTTTAAAATAAACAGCAGTGCTAAGAGGACAAAGTTGCCCTCAGAAAGTGTTGATATTACTGAGTTTGCTGGAGTTTCAAAGCAGAAAATTGAGTATTTCACTTATACACTACCAAATAAATACCTGCTGGCAATTTAAAATTTAATATAAACAGTACACTGAACCAGTCAAAACAGAAAGAATTTGCATTGTTCAAATGCACATTACAACCTTCCCCCTCCTCAAATTTTTAATTTGCTCCATGCACTTTACCCCATTTTTGTCATTGATGATTCAAATTCAACTCTGAGAAGCTCTGTGTGTTAGTAATTGTGTCTGGATCACAATAATTCCTGCAAAAAAAGAAACCCCAAAAGCCCTGAGGCCACCAGCAGTTCTCTCTTTGGTCTTTTTTAATTAAATCAAAAGTAAAGCTATTCAGAGTTTGAATAGTCCATTCTTTAGTTGCCTTATCCCAAGCACTCTGAAAGCACTTTCACATTGTACATGTGCTGTACATGCTAATCTTGTAACCAGCCTGGTTGAATTGTTTGCTACAGGTTTGGAAGCAAAACGAAAGATTTTTCTTTACAGCATATGCACTTCTTAGCACAAAATGAGATTATGATGGATTTAGCACACTACAGGGTGTATGTTTACACATGAGCTAGGAGTCATAGCCTGGCTTGACACTCCAGCAACTCCATCAGGGGCAAGGCAGTCCCTCCAGCCGGGCCGGGGTGGGGGTCCTCCTGGCTAGACACCCCCTAATTCCAGAGGAATGAGCTCCAAGCATCCCCTCCAGGCTTACAAATTACATCTGGTGTAACATAATTTAGATTATAAAAAGAAATTGCTACTTAATTTCATCAAGTAGTTTCACATGCAATATAAAGGCATATGTCAGTTGAGATGCCCCTTCCTTCCACTGCCCCTACATCCCTGGAATCTGTGGCCCCTACTGACACCTATGGCTCCCAATCCCTGTTTATGCTGCATACTTTCCCCAAGCTACTTTCCTTCTGCAGAGGGGCTAGACACCCCAGGGATCAAGAGAACAAACTCTTAATTGCAATGCAACATCTAATTCAGGGCACAGGGGAGCTCTGCTCTAACAGAGAGCTATGGCTCTGTGCCTCCAGGCAAGTATAGGCAGGTAAACCAGCTATTTTCAGTGATCATCTGTCCCTGGACCTACTTCAGGCTGAGAACATTCATGCAGCAATAAGGACAGTAACTAACAACACAAGCAACATTACCTTAAACTTCTTGAGACTATATCCTAGAGAAAGCTGTAATTGCAATACTGGAAAACACAACGTTTCCCCAACAAAATGCAGCCTGCAGGAATGTGGAAGGAAGGTGAGGAAGAAAAGGACTACCCAATCTAAAAGACAACAGTATCAAGTTAATCAGTAGCTATAAAACTAGAAATATTCATATTTTGAAGACACGCAAGCATACATAGCAAAGGTAATTAATTAGTAGAATGGTTTTAAAGATTTCCTTTGCTAGGAATTAAAGAAGTTAAGATGCTGTCTGGACCCTAAAATAAATCTGGGTACACTATTATTAAAAAAAATTATTTACTACAATTCTATTTTTTATGCTACAGGAAATCACATTAGATGATTGCAACAATGTCTCCTGGACTTTCGTCTTGAGTTACTTGATATAAAAAAGTTGTATATACCTAGAAAGTTTTGGAGCTGGTCTTCCCAGAGAAATCCAGAAGCCTATCACAGATACCAACTAAGAGCTGCTTTAGACAACAGAAAACACTGAAGACACATATATCTCTGAAATTATTCCTCCTCTATACATTATAGATGAAATCTTCATCTGTGTGGAGACAGCATCCCTTCCTGTGAATATATTCAAAGAAAGGAATGTGAATGCTTTACTGTGGAGCCTGTCTGCAACCCAAGCAACCAAGCCTCAGGATCCCACTCCCTGGGTGGGAGAGTGAAGAGGGACTGCAGTGCAGTTCTGTGTCCCTTCTACACAACCTCACAGCTGCAACAAGGGAGCAAGTGACCCACCCACACGAGTCAAAGTGAGTCATGGGAAGAGAGAAGATGGATCAGCACTCCCTTGGGTTGAGGCAGGCACTCCATGTCCCATTCATGTCTCATCACTGCCTCACCCACTGGCTCAGCACTGAGTGCAGGCTGTCACATGGAAGGTAAAGTGCCTCAGGCCTTAGGAAGAGCAGTCAGACCACACTTCCTAGTCCCTCCAGTACCTGCTTGGGCTGCAATTCCCAAACTGGACCCACCACACCGAGATCATCCACATGATGTGATACCTCCCCAGACAGAAATCCTTCTGGGAATGCTCAGAGCTGCAAAACAGATAGCTGGGGCATGTCCAGCCACCAGTGGTGCTTCACTGCTTTCAGGGCAGCTCTGAGACACGACCACCAGCCAAGCAGGAGTTTCCAGGACCAAAGCCCTGCTCTGGTCAGGCAGAATTTAGGCGACCATGCTTAAGGTTGTTCAACCAAGCAGCCCTTCAGCCAGCTGCTGCCCAGCCCTGGAGACACCCCAATGCCACCTCTACACTGAAGTCAACACTCCACACAAAGAGCCCACCAAATTTCTAATCACTATATGCAGTGCATACCCGAGTTTAAGGCTTATTAGGAGCACTGCATACAGTGAAGCCAGTATTACTTAATCTTTAATTCTTTAAAGACCAGCTAACTATACACTTCCAGTACTCCAACAATTCCTCATTTATCACTGTAAAATATACAATGCAGCCCTCTGTGTTTACAAAGCCAGTGTTGAAGATGCTGTCTATTTTATCATCTAGACAGTGGCTGAAATAAAAAAAACCCACATATTTCTTTCAAATTGAATCAGAATTAATAAGCCATAAGGAGATGTGATATTCTCACCAAATTAAGAAGTATAACTCATTTCGTAAGTTCTTTTGCTCCTAAAAACATGAATACAGAATGATAGATTTTTTTTTAAGATCAGCACTTGAATAAATTTGAGCAAGGCTCTTGAATATTGAATGGCATTACCAAAAAACACTTCAAGGGGTCTGTTTTCTTGTGTTTTAGAATAAAACTTGAAAGAAAATACAAGTTCAAACTTCTCTCCAGTTCAACTTTTAAATTAATAGTGGAGAAAGCAGCCACAAGGCACGTTTCAAAAGTGCTTTAAAAGTGGGTTAATGAACTACAGCTGAACTCTGCAGAATTCTGCTTAATTGAGTTTGTATGGTGAAGTAGTGCCTTTCAATGGGAATGTATTCCCATGAAACCAGCCACCTGACATGAACTTTATTTCCCAAAAAAGAGGCTTGGTTCACCATACCTGCAACTGGCTTAGAGATGTGCCATGAGCCATGAGTCTAAACACATGAACACAAGTTGTCTGTCATCATCTGGAAACACTGACCAGAGCTCTTCTTTGCAAAGTAGGAGAACACACTAAAAGTGTGGATAAAATCTGCTCTCTAAAGAACCCAGACACTTAATAAAAAGATCAAACATAGCTTCAGTTAATAACTTCTTTTGAATCCTTAATATACTGTCTGTTCTCAACTTTTGTCATAAAAGCTCTAAGGTATCTGTAAAGGCAAAGTTTGTGTCAGGAACCACAACTGACCACAGTTACCATTTTCTTCTGTTTCACTAGAGGATTTGCAGTGTACTTACTATTTTGCAGGCAAGGCATTTCTTTAAAACTTGACATTTTAAGCTACTTTATTATTTGGAACCACACAGAACTTTGTGGAAAGCCTGCACAGGACCAGTTCTGCAGAAGTGGAAACCATCCCTTGTTTTGCTGTGCTCAGTGAAGACATTTTAATTGTATGTGTACAATCATATTCCCATTAAACAACAAAGTTAGCAAGAAGCCCTAGCTCTGGAACCCGGGTTTCATGAATGACATCTCTGTAACACGGTCAGGTAGTCCATGATTCCGTATCACAAGAGATCTACTACATAAAATATTCGTTCATAAAGTGATTGACAGTCTAAAGACGAAGATTTATAGAATAAATTAAGAAAATGTGATAAAATATTAGAGTTTGGAAGAATGTGTTTGGCAAAACCAAATTGTAGTTTGGGGAAGGGAAGTGCTTTGTGAGGCTTGTTCTATCTTCGGAAAGGAGCAACTGCAAATGCAATTTCAGGGTTCATCTGCTCTTACCATTAGTTGATGGAGAGGGAGAAGAACCAAACAACGCCAACCTATGAAGCAAACCCCCAGCCGGGGGAAGAAATCCCCGAATCCCGAGGTGGTTTTGTGACAGCAGAGATAACTCCCCGAGCCAGCTCTTCTGTCAATGAGCGGCAGCACCCGGGCAGAATCAGAAACCCCGCTGACCTAGGGGACAAACCCTAACCTGAGACACACAAGGAAGGGTCCCACTTGAGACAGAGCCCTGGCGACGAGCAGCGCTGGGCACCGTGTCGCGCTCCTCTCTGGAGGGGACACGGCAGAGCTCTCCAACTTCCAGGCAGGGCTGGCTCGGGAGCTCCGGTTACCCCCGCCGGGCACGCAGGGAGGGAGGGCTCCCCTCCCGGGACGGTGACCCCTTGTAACCCTGCTCGGGACGCTGCCGATCCCTTGGGGCGGGCAGCTCTCCCGGGACCGCCGCTCCCGCCGCCGCCCCTGCCCCGGCGCGGGCGTCCCGGAGCGCGGCGGTGCCGGAGGCGTCCCCGGCTCCGCTGCCCCTGCCCCGGGCAGGGCGGGCGGCGCTCCGAGCGCTGCCTGGCTGGACAGCGCCGGCGGGGGGCGGGCGGAGGCAGCGCCGCGGCTTCTGCCCGCCCCGGCTCGGTCCGGCTCGGCCCCCGCCCTGCCCGCGCCCCTTACCTGCCCCGCGCCCCGGGAAAGTTGCCGCGCCGCCCGGACGGGACGGACTCGGGCTGCCGCTCGCCGCCGCCGGCGGGCACGGAGCCGCGGCTGTGACTAAAATAGGCAGAGGAGCCGCGGGAGCCGCGGGCGGCGCCAGCGGGGCCGGCTCCGAGCGGCCGCAGCGCGCAGGCGCCGCCGCGGGCCTGGGGCAGCCCCGGGGGAGCCCCGGGGAGCGGGGCCGGGCCGGGCCGGGCCGGGGGAGGCGCGGCGGCGGCGGGAGCTGCCGCCCGTCCCGCAGAGCCCCTCTGCGGCGGCGGCCGCGCTCCCCGGCCCGCCCCGCTCCCGCGGCTCCCGCGCCGCCGGTGCGCGCCGCAGCCGTCGGGACGGGGGTACGGGGGTACGGGGGTACGGGGCAGGCCGGACCGCCGGCGGCGGGGAGCCCTCGGGCACAGCAGAACCCTGAACTTGGGCACCCCAAAACCCGCCGTGGGCGCAGCCCAGGTGCCGGGCTGGACGGGCATGAAAAACCTGCTGCTCCTGGCACGGCTGTCTGGGGTTAAACTGTCTGCAACTGCTGGTTTGGAATCAATGACATTACAATTCTCTTTCACCTACTCACCCCAGCACGGTGTTTCTTCAGAGGGGAGATGGACGCCTTCAGGGTCGCCTTCATCACCAGGCTGGCACACCGTTCATAGCCGGTTTTCAGTTCGTTTCGCTGGAAGCAAATCCTCCCCAAGAACACAGAGGTGTCAGTGCATGAGCCTTTCAGTGTGCTACCTGCGCACTTGTTGTGGTCACTACTCTGTGTCTCGGGCAGAGTTTATTGACGGGGGCGGAGGAGGAGGCAGATTTACAAGTTGTTAAGACAGAAAAACCCACAGCCCATTACATGCGCAATTCCTGTTACTACAGAAGCTATTTGTCAGTAACTGGAGCATAAGCAATAACGTTGTTTAGTAGCAAGAGTGGAGAAGCCCGTGTGTGTGCCGGTGGCCAGCTGCAGGCAGGCTGGCACGCTCGTCGTGCAGCAGGGAGAAGTAGGGCAGGGCACTGACGGCACCTTCTCCAGCAGTTAAAGGACAGAGAAACCTGTTCTGCTCTAGGTAAAGGGATCAACACTTCTGAGAACTTGCTTTCCCAAGGGGGTTCTTTATTTTCAAAGATTTCTTGGCTCCATGTTTGTCAGGGAAGAAGATACATACATTTTTGGAATAATTGATTCTCTTAAAACTTGAGAAAGCAAGGAGCTAGAGCATTTTATGTAACTACCCTGAGTTACATATATTCAAATCTTTGTTATCTGATAGCAGTACTTATTTTTGTATGTATTATTTCTGAGGAAAAAATATTTTTATGTATCTATTAGAATACCTATTAAGGTTCTTGTAGTTAATGAAACATTTAAAGGGGTTTGCAGTGTAGCTCCAATACTTACCTTCCAGGCATGCTTTCTCACAACTACTTTATGCTATTTCACAACTAGTTTAATTTTAGCAGTATAAGTTGAGAGACTTCTATACTGGCAAAACTGAAGCAATACTGATTCGTTGTTTTCTTCCTTTTTGTTCTTTATACTTGGGTAGAGTTGGAAACACTTATTCAGATTTATACCCAGTTGCATTAGGCATAAATTTGCTCATTGTATTTACTCTTCACTGGAATGATAACAAAGGGATGAGGAAATACATAATAAAAAAAAGAAGCCTAAAGTGTTTTATTCGATCTATGTATCTGCTGAGATTACATTATTCCAGTAAACCATCAATTAAATTATGTTCCCTCTAATCACCATAAAAGAAGCAAGGAAATACTGATGGCATATCTGTAAGGTACTTTCTGAGCTGTACTTAGGCCATCATAATCTTCCATAGATATATAGATCACCAAGGAACAAGAACCACTATCATATTTTTGATTTTAAATCAGTCAACTCCATGTCAATATTATCTAGTGCTGTAAGACTGAGGCTACAAATGACCTTCTCAATCTAGCCTTGGAAATCAAACCTGGATGAGAGACCCAAGGCAATAATAAGATGGCAGAGCTGCCATGTGGTACAAACAGACTAGCTCTGCCCAGGGTCCTTTGAACCAACCACTTGAGTCATCAGGCTATGCTGGTATTTTTTAAACTGCTGGTTGTACTTATATAAAGTCTATTTCTAAAAGGTCAGATAATCTAGTTAGTGTAAAGCCAAATTACAACCAATATTATTCTTTGCAGCAGTATGGCAAGATATAAAGGTCATACTTAGAGGTAGACTTACAAGGGAGCCTGTGGTAAGACTCAGAAATTCAATATTGGGCTCAAGAAGCTGTAGGAGACTTTGTGGCCCTGGATCAAGACAGAGGCTCAGCTGTGGCAAATGCTCTGCACAGAGGGTGGGAAGGCAGCTGGCCAAGGGGCCTGAAGGGCCAGCTGGGAACGCATAGCAGAAAGGGCAAGATTAGTTCCAGTTGTGCTGGACAGGAACCTGAACACTTCAACAGGCATCTTTGGGCCATTCCCACTGCTTAGCCATGAGACTGGGCATCGTGAGCTTCTGTCTGTTTGTAAATAGCTCCCTCTTCTCACACTTACTATTGGATTTTTGGACCTTAGACACACCAATACCTGAACATGGTTCATCCTACGAGAAGCCTGGCAGCTCTATAAAACATGCAGAAAGCCTTGCTGTTTGTTGGCTTCTCTGCTGCCCTGTCTCCAAATGCCGCTTGTACTGGTGCTGTAGCCAAGGCAGGATTATCCAAGTAGGCATCCAAAAGTGCCCCCTTAGAGCTGGCGCCAGACCTTCCCTTGGGTGTGTTGGCAACGTCCCCCAGAGAGAGGGAAAAGGAAGTTCAGTCTATGATTTCACTGCCTAGAAAACAGGCCCATCTATTTCCTCAGCAAGTGCTTAAGGAGGGTCTGACTTACAGCATCAGATGGCTGCCTTCTGCATTATCTCTGAAGTAAAGTAATGGTGTTCCCTACATCATGCTGTCCCCCAAGAGGAGAAGTTATCAATAACTGTTTAATGGGAAGATTTTTTCTATTTTCTTAGACTTTTAAAATGTTTAATACATCTCTACTGCATTTTTCTTTCCCTGCATTGTCCTTGGTCAATAAAAATAAGTTATGAAGAATGGGAACATGGTAGCAGGTGGCATGATGAATTACCTCTTTAAGAAGCGATGTTCTTTTCCACTATGGATGTAATGTTCTTCTCAGGTAGCTCTTCTGTAGGAGCTCTTAGTCATTTTGGAAAGAGAATTAAACTTTCTGTGTACTTTGAAAAGATTTTAGCAGACTTAAGTTTAGTTAAGTTCTAATGAAACTCCTCCCTTTATTTGTGAGTGATGAAGTAAATAGAATCAGGTTTGCATTTTTACAGTGAACTGGTTTTTGGTGCTAACACTTACAAGCAAGACATCATCAAGTTGTGTCATAACAGAACATAATACTGTATTTCCAATCATATCCAGCCTGCAGAACTGAAAGAAAACAAACTGGAAACCCTTTCTGAAATGTCGTTCAACTAACATTCCCTTCCAAGTAAAGATAAAAGAGTTTTAATTTGCAGTTTAAATGTAAGGAAAAGGCACTTTTTTTCTTTTTTTTTTTTTTTCACATCAGTAAAATAAAATGCTAGTACATTTAAGTTTTTATCTTTCCACATGTAAAGGCACTCAGCTAATAGACTTGGAATTGAGGATCACAGTACCTTTGTACCTTCAGTTTGAGTATGGTGTTAAGGTGGAGAGCCTTAGCTGCTCCTTCACCCAGTTTTCCATAAGGAAGAGTCTGGGGGACATAGCTCACTGTCCAAGTGGCCTCATGCCTTGAAGCAGCCTGACCTGACATTTCTCCTTCTGGAAAGTGGCTCTTCCCACCCTGAGCTAATTTCAAACACTACCATCTATAAGAGGTAGAAGAAGTACCCAATGTAGGATTTAGCTGTAACAATCCCAGTCAGTGGCTGCTGCTGGAAGAGGTGTTTAAATACACTTAGTGAGTGCTTTTTTGTGTTTAGGTTTGTAAATGGCCTTCTCTGGTTTCTGTATGTGGCCAGAGTCACTCTGCTCAGGGCACTTTCCACAGCCCTTGCTGGGCTGGACCATGGCAGGAACCAGGGTTTGGCTCAAAGCCTTCTTCTCTTGCCCTCAAAAATTAGAGCCTTGCAAAAATTTCATCTGATGTCAAATGCAGGAACAAGAGAAGGCTTTAATAATTCTCTGGGACAAAAAGAAGGATGCAAAAACCAGGGATGTGTTGAAAGCCCAGTGTTCAGAGCACTCAGTGTAGGAAAGACCTGCATTTTTTCAAGATTGTCTCCACTTTGCAGCTAACATAGTTTAATGCCAAGTTACAGAATCAAATTAGGGAGCTAGCACTAAATCTGGACTGTGTGCCAAAGCCACTGCCCCACGGCATCCCTGCCTCACTCAGGTACATCCCACAGACACTGGCTATGTCCCGGTTAGGGTTAGGGTGTCCAGAAGCTGGCAAATAGGGCACAGTAAGTGCTTGTATGGTGAAAAAGGGATTTAGATTTGAATTGTTCTAGACCTCCAGCTGCTTGGATGGGTGCTTTAACCATGAGTCTGTTGGGGATGTGACTGAATCATGGCTCTGTGAGATGAGCTGCTTCACTGGGCTGATGTTTGTTGGCATCGCTGCAGAGCTGCAGTTTAGTTCATCCCCCAAGTAAGGTGTCTGCTCAAGAGTGAGAATGTAAAGTTAAAAATACAGAGTGTAAACTTAAAAGCTGTTCAAAGCATTATGTAACTGTGGAAGATATCAACTGTGAAAGTGAAAAAATTATATTATAGTCAGGCAAATAAAGCAGGTATTTTCCATTACAAATGTTTAAAGACTTCAGGAGTAGAGGTTATTTCTGTTTCTGATACTCTCTCTTGCTGAAGTTCTGAGCTGTCATCAGCCTCCTACTAGATGTTGCTGGAAAAGGGAAGGAAATCTTTAATTCCCAGCCTAGCTTGCATGTCAAATATTTCAGTAGTTATATAAAGTTTTCAATAGTTAGATTTACACCTTTTATTTTTAACTCTACACTTTTACTGCTCATTTTGCTTTTTCACCTTCTTCTGGCTCACCCTTCATCTGTTCCCAGAAGCCTTCTGCCTCAGTCCTTACCACTCAAGCGACTTTCACAAGCCGTGTCATTAACAATAGATAAAGAACTTTTGAATAAATTATTATCTTTACTTCGAAAGATCCAGATGACCAGATGTGATAATGCAAGAGATCTGTTTGCCTGAGGGAGCCTGTGTTCGTGTTAAAACCAAGTTTGGACTAGCTTAGAGTCACACCAGTTTCAGCTGACACACACACAAATGTCATTTACCTCTTGTTTCATCCACTGTAGCACTGTGTTCTGAAGGTGCTTCTACAAAAACATGTTAGATTAATTGCAGGTGGAAACTCTGGGTAACATCAGTCACTGAGCCCTAGCAGTGAACTGAGCCAAGGTGAGCCTTAGTGGGCAGACTTGTCATGAAAGTTTGTGAAGTTTAAGAAATGCCACTGAAATATTTATCAAAAAGCCTCCTCTTCAAACCAAACTTTTTACCTTGAAGTATTGAAAGAGAGAAAATCATGTAGCATACCAAGCTCCATGTAGGTACAGAAGAGTGACATGGCACATGGAGAATTCTGCCCATATCTGGACCCATTGCAGTGCAGCTGGAGTATAGAAAAATCATTGCAAATATCTGTTCTTGCATGTGCTTACACTAGTTTAGTTGTAGACTTGCCTGCTAAGGGGTTGTCAGTAATACTGAGACGTGGGGCTGAATTCCACCACAAATTCCATACTTCTGATCTGAATGGTAGAACTCAATAATCTTAAAGGTCTTTTCCAACCTAAATATGCCAATGGTTCTGTGAGTCGTGGTCATCAATACAAAGAGGACTCCAACCTTGTAAACAGGTTCCCTATATGATTAAATATCTCCATCATGATCATTGTTCTTACACTCTACTTCAGACACAAAGCTTTGCCAAGAGCCACAGATAGCAAGGATGCAGTTATATTTAATTCAAAGGTATAAAAATAGGAAGTGAGCATTCACTTCATTATGTTTCTAATTAATTATAAAATGTGTATCATCAAAATAAATATTCTTGAAATTGCTTCCTAATGAATCACTTACACAATGTGCCTACTCAGTTGTGTCAATGATTAATTACATTCTTGCCTCCTTCCTGGAATACAAATGCTTTTATTAAAGCAGATCCACGTCAGTAAGACAACAGACTCATTCTTATGGTCATTCATTTGGTTGTGGATTGATAGAGTATTTCTTTTAGCATCTTTAGAGTGCATCTGAACAGCTGCAAGTGGCTGTGACATAAATGAAAGTTCATGTCACCTTAAGCAGAATGAGATGAAAGACAGTCTATTCATCCAGTTTCAGCTTATCAGTGCAGTCATTAAGTACTAATATTATCTGGAGCACTGTGATAAATACAGAGCGTACTGTGCCAGCTGCGGGCGTCATCAGATAAGAGCCTTTTTACAACATTCTGATGCACAGAGGTGAATTATTCCGGATTATTAAACATTTCATTAGTTCTCAGCTTCAAAATACAGCTTTAAAAGTGTCCAGTCTCACAGAAAAAAATCATTATCACTCAATGCAATACTTACAAATTGGTATTTGTGAAGTTCAGTGACTGCCACTATGAAAGAGCCTCAGAAACCTTTGTGTAGGTGAGTGACATCGTTCTGCAAGGCTGAAAAGCAGTTGCTTATTTGCATAATGGCATTCATATCATTGTTGAAAGATTAGGATTCATTTAATGAAAGTGGTCATGGGCAGAGAAAAATGCTTTTGTACTGAATTTAAATAAGCCACTCCTGAGCTTAGGTATTCCTCTTTGGCTTTCTAGCACAAGTCACATGGAAAATCTTGACTGCCAGCTGTCCTTGACACTGATGGGCTTCATGTCAGTGAAGATAGTTAATAATGTTGTTTCTTATGCCCAACTACTTAGATGTCAGTAAGCAGGTTACTTTTATCTAGTAAGTCAACATCTGCAATTACATGGAAAGAAAGAACTGGAGAATTCATTTAGCACAGTCTGTCTTGCACAATGCAAAGTGACCAATTTACAATGACAGGAAATGAGGAAGGGTGGTATTAACTAGGAATATACCACATGTGGCTGTGGGGTGCAATTCTTTCAAGGTGTATATATATATATATATATATATATTCTTTCAAGTCTTTCAAGGTTTAGCTAAAATTGATTAAAGTTAAAAGAAAAACCAAAATACAATTAGGCCAATTTGAAGAATACCCAAACATAAAGAATCCATCTTTTATGTACTCTCTGTATTAAAAACACTTGATTCAAGTGAAATTTTAGTAAAATATGCTCAGAGTTACCTTGTACATAGGCTGCAGCAAAACAAAATCAGTAACTTACAGAAGAAAAAAGCAAAGGTTTTTAAAAGATGAGTATTTTGTAAATGCTTTGGATGACAAAGGAAAGGCAAAGTGCCTGAACCACAGCTGACTGCATTTGATAGTGCTTTTTTTCTTCAAAGTCCAACAATTACATGTAGGGAAAATGACATTTAAAAGAAAAAAACACAGCAGAGAAGAACACTATTTCCTTCACCTATTAACATTCCTCTTTCTTGGTTCAATCTTGCCTTTGTTTTTGCACCTTCCTCTCACCGAATTTAGTTAGCAGCCCTCTGGATGACCCCTCCAAATCCATTATGGAAAAGGAGACTCTTGCTGAGTTCAGGGGTGTTTAGGGGTAGCTCTGGACGAGGAAGGATTTGGGGTAGGTCCTACTGTTGAAAACCACAGGGGTCAGAGCCATGTGCTGTTTGCTCTGACTTTGTCCCTTTCAGCAGTGGGATCCCGTAGCCTGGCCAGCCTGGACAAGGCAGGCTGTCACCATGGAGGTGGCAGGACAGTGGTTCCTCCCAGGACCGTGCATGGTCGGGAGCAAGTCCTGCAGCACGTGTGGCAGGGAGGGAGGGAAGGAAAAGCCAAGTAAAGGCTCTGTCCTTGCAGTCTGCTGGGGTTATCCTGTCTGGGCAGGGCTGTGGCCAGTGCCTCCATACTGTGTATGGAGCCACGAGAGGGAGGGGAGAGGTGCTGAAAGCAGGGGAGCAGCCTTCTCCTGGTGCCACGCCCTGACTCGGTACCATCTCCCCAGTTTGCTTGGGCAGAGAAGCCCTTGCAAGAACTACTCAGCTATTTCTGACAAAATCTGTTTTCCCCTGATACTGCCAGGAAGTGCCTGGCTAGCCGGGCTCGTTAGCATGAAGTAGCATCTGTGACCAGCTTCCTGACACATGAATTTGCTTGTGCCTTCCTCATTTATTCAGATACAGATGAAGAAAGATGCAAGCACTGGGGAGCCAGCCCTTTGTCTCTGTGGTGTGGCATCAGGACAGCTGCTGTTTCCTCAGAAAAACTCACCCGGGGCTTCCGTGGCACCAGAGAGCATCTGGCTCCTGGACCATTCCCACAGATCACTGCCTCCTCCTCACCTCCAGATGCTCACCCAGACTCTGCCCAGATGCAGGACCAGACTGACCACGGGAAGCAGCCAGAGAAGAAGCAATTACTGGTTTAATGATCTCTGTTGTGACTACAGAAGCAGATTTCTGTGCCGTGGAAATCAGCAGGAAGGTACAAGTGCAACAGGATATGAAAATTAGTGAGTACTGGTATGTCAAGGCTTGGAGACTTCTTTTCCCCAAACAGGAAGGTGCTGCTGCTCTCATGGAGCAGCATGTCCGTGAAACACCTCTGCTGGCAGTGGATTAGCTGTACAAATGTATTACCAGGGCAGCACAGTGGAGGAGAAAATGGATGCATTAAGGGAGGATGGAGTTCAGAGTATATATACTCATACCAGGCACACATACACAGGCTTAGATAAGAAAATGGATAACAATTGAAATTCAATTAGGGACTTCATGGCTTATTTTTTCTGGAAAGAGTCATCCACTTCAACACATTCCTTTATCTTGTTCTGCCGTAATAAAGACATTGTCTTTCAATCGAGTTAACTCTCCTTGTTTCTTAATTACTTTAAAAGAGGATCTCAATTACTCTTTTCATGATCTGTTGTCAGATATATTTGCCTGCACTTATTTATAGCAACTGAGAAATTTTTTTCTTTAGTCTTTTCTGGTGTTAACTTTACAATTTGCAGTGTATGCTTTGGCTAAACACATTCAGCCAAAAGAGTAACACAGACAGATCTAATTGCAGATATATATGCTAAAACGTAGCTTCATTGGGATTGCTCTCAAAAATGAAGCTGTTCAGAAGTGTTTATGAAAGTGGCAACTGACTTGTGTTCCTGAAGGCTGGAAATTTGGGAAGGTCATTCTGCTTACTAATGTGGATTGTCTGCCATAATGCCAACAGGCTGTGTATCACTGCACACATAAAATTAATAAATGCTACTAAAACCTGCACTGTGCTTTTCTGTTACATGCACAGAAAACTGTATCTGTAAGAGTATTCTGGGCATGGATGACATGCTCAAATACTATAGTGATTACCTGCATATAAAAATCAAGGGGGAATAAAGAAAAAAATGCTATTTTTTTTTCCTACTTCAGAGCTTTACTTTCTGAAGTAACCATGTGTGGACAGATACATATCAGAGATTTATCCAAGTTAATTTTCAAATCAGAGCCCTCTGAGCATGCTAATTTACTGTGCTATGCTATTTCTGTCCACCAGCTGTAAAGGAGACGTACCTGGTTTAGTGCAAAGCCAGCTCAGAGCTGTCTGTGCTTGCTTAGTCCTGCAGGCACATAGATGCACTACAAATCCTGTCCAGCAGTTTTCAGGAAGCAAGATGGAACCTAGGAGGTTAATATTTTACTCTTTCTTTTGTTATTATTTGCGCTGGTTACAAAGTATTACACAGGAAAAAATAAGAAGTGGAAATACAATTTACTATACTGCATTTTACCAAATGGTCTGTGAAGTAAAGCAACAACAAACTAAAAAACAACCTCGAGAGACTGATATGGTAGCAGAGCTCCAAAATATTTCCCAGTGTGCTGATCAGCTGATGTTTATCATTAAACAATACTGTACCACTAACTGTAATACACTGAATAACACAAGATTCAACTTGAACAGAGTGAGAATCTCATCCTGCTGCAAATTGCTAGGAAGGGAAGAGATAGGAAGTGAAGAGCAAACTAATGTGAAAAACATGCAAAGCACAAACATTAGGCTGGATTTAGAGAGCTGCAAGTTATTTTATGAGCATTATAAACCGGATATTTTGTCATTTAAATGAAGATTTTGAGATCTCAGCTAGCTTACATTTTAACCCAAGCATCAGCATTAAAACGAAGCTCAGTAAGCAGTTGAAAACATTTGCAGATAATCTAGTCTGAGTCTTTACCCTCCTGTGCAGGCCAAGTGCTGCAGCCCGGTGCTCAGCAGGAAGCAGCTCCTCTGTTCGGCTCCATAGCCTGCAGCTCCGTGCCTGGGAGCAGCCGATTCTCCTGCTAACCCACCCTGTAAGCTTCGTGCTCCTCTTTGTCAGATGAGGCTCAAATTCAGGAGCATCCAGAAATATCAGGATCACCTACTACATTAGATTTCATCCTGATCTTTTATACAGACATAATAATTTATTGCCTCTTTCATGAGCTTCAATATCCCTTCCTATACTAGTGGAAAACAAGAAGAACTTCAATTGTGGTTGCCAAACATTCTTTGGAGTCTTGCTGACTTCTTGATGTGGGTGATTTCCCCTGGAAATGAGTTCTGGATAATAAGTCATGTGGAAAATCATCTGTTTCCTCAGTGATAGATTCCCTGCATTGTCATTTCACCAAGGAAATTTTCTTGGCTGGAATAACAGCAATCCTTTTTGCTAGAGAATAATTGTTATAGCTTTTATAGATGAACATCACCTTCTCAGACCTTCAGTTCTTTGAAAATGTCAACAACAATTGAATAAGAAAACGCTGGCTGTGCTGTCTACTGTAATTTCTAAAAGGCTTTCAGCAAGGTCTTTCACCAGAAGCTTTTAAGGAAGCAAAGCAGCTGTGGGGCAAAAGGAAAAGTTCATGTGTGAATAAATAATTTATGAGAAGAAAGAAACCAAAGAGTGGGAGGAAATGGTCATTTTTCATGGTGAAGTGAAATTGTAAGGGGAGTCCTGCAAAGAAATTCTTACTGGCACTTGTGCTTTTCAACACTGTCATAAAGGACATGGAAGCTGGGTGAGGAGCAGGATTTTCTGAGAATATGAAGTTAATAATTTATTCTGGACAGCAAATATGATTATGCAGACTTGCAGAAGGAACCTGCTAGATTGAGTGGGCAATAAAATGACAGATGAAATTTGGTGTAGACAGATATGAAGGTGGGGGAAAACCAATCCTGTTTTCAAATATAAAAAGATGGGTTGGCTGTTTCCCTCAACAGCAAAAGCTCTGGGCTATGATAGATAATGCCACAAAAACCATTCATGCTTGTTATCAGTATGCAATCTAAGGAAAAGCAAGTATTAACAACTGGCAGAAAAGAAAGAAAGAGAAAACTGGACATCATCATCATGCCACTTGTTATGCCCATGATTTCTCATTCCTTCTATTCTGCATGCAGTTCTGATCTTTCTTCCTCAAAAAGGTGTAGAGATGCTGAAAAAGTTTCAGAAAAGAGCAACAAGGATGATCAAAAGTATGAAAATGCTTTTGTATGAGAAACAACAAGAGGAAGGGAGGAAAACAGTCTAAAAAAGAGTCAATGAAATAGCATGGAAGGGAGCCAGCTCAGAAGTTAATGAAGTCATGAAAAGCATTGAAAGAGAGGATTAACAGAACACTCCTGGTAGAGGAATGGGGCACTGGCAGATGGAAGTAGTAGGAAACAGGTTCAGCTGACAGCACCAGAGGTTGTTCCACCCTCAGGGTGTCCCTGGGCTGTGAGCTCCTGCTCACAGACATGGATGTCCAAAGTTTGCACGTACTCAAGGGGCACAGGACAAACTTATGGAAAAGAGCTTTTCTGAGGATTACAGCATGTTGTCACTTGCAGTCACTGCTGGAGACAAGGCATCACCTTAAGGACCTTTCTTCTGGTCTTGCAATCAGCAGTTTTAAATGTTGAAAAAACAAAAAAGAAAAGCAGATTTTTTTTTTTTTTTTTTTTTTTTTGCTTAGGAGGAGTGATTCCTGGTCTGAAATTTGGAAATAGAAACTTACAGTGAAAAGACAAATACTGTTTGACCCTTAACATTTGAGCCTGCTGTTGCACCCTTCCAATTTACTTTCCTTCCTCATCTGTACCAGATGTGAGCACTTATGGGGAATCCCTTATTTGAGTAAAAGCCATTTTTGTGGCCACTGTGGTCCCTGAACTTGTTTCCACCACTTGACTGTAGTACAATGCAATGCTAATAAAAGAATTCAGTTTTCCAATAAGGGTGGGATTCCTTTGGCCAAAGCCACATTAAACATGACACTGAATCAGCCTGGGAGCTATCAAAATATCCCTATAATTCCAGCACTCCTGCCCAGCTCAGTGCACAGTGCTACCTATCCTTAAGAAATTAGCCAAGAAAATACAGTTGTGTAAAAACTACTGAGATGATTTCAAGCTGCAGAGGAAAACAGATAACACTATGAATTGGAGTAAAGCCATGCTTTTACTTAGAACTAAAAGCAACCTAAGGCTAACCATGAATTTGTTAGACTAAGTGCTAGGCTGTGTTTAACGTTGTGTTTTAGCTGCCATTTGTTAGCCCACTACATTTCCTTTGTGAAGGAGAAGCTTTGGTCTGATCAATTCCTTTGCTGCTAATGACGGACGAGGGATTTTAGAAAGCATCCCCAGGGTACAGAGAGCCCTGCTGGGCTGTTTGCCTTCCTCCCAGAGTTTTCCTGTGGAAGGGTACAGTATAATTCTTTGATTTTAGCAGTTAACTTACATCTGTTGCTGTCTTTCATTTGTTATTCCTACTCCCCACGCCTGAGACTGTCATACTTTGTCCTTGGCATATGGGTTTCAGTGAGTGTGTATGAAGTCATGAAGAGGATTATTAGCTTCTAAATTATGACAAGTGAGAGCAAATGAAGACTTGAAGCAAAGATATCAGTTCTCTGAGAAAAATACTAGAATGAAATTAAATCAGATAAGAAATTACAGACATTTGGAATAGGAGATAGAGACAAAATTGTTTATAATTAGCTCGTTGTTTTAGGGTGTTTTTTCCTGTATAGACTACATGTACTTTGCACTATTTATTAAATAAACTAATTACTCCTCTGTGAAACAATCTCTTTGAAAACAGTCAGAAAGCCTGCTTTGGGATCACTGTTGTGCATACCATGCTGCAAACCCAGCATGCTGTCTGGGAAGCTGCCTTCACCCATGTTACACCTGGGACAGGGCAAGTGTCCACTCTATTACCACATCCCAGGTGCGTTTTCATGAAAGGGTTTGTGCATCAGGCCACAGGACACAGCTGTTTAGGTATGGACTAAACTCAGAACCTGCATTTGCAAAAGATGACATTTGAGAAATTTGTGCATTTAAATCTGGATGCTTGTATGATAGAATTGGAAATAACCCAAGATTTCCAGTCTATCTAAGCATTGCACCTGGGGGGCCTGCAGAGAAAAAGCTTGGTGCCCAAATGCCTTTTGTGGATCTCTGTGGCACATCAAAGCAGGTGTGGAGTACACAAGACTTTTAACCAGGTGTAGGATGAGATCTCTACTTCTGATCCAGTGAAATAAATTTTCTTTATTCAACAGATGAATGCAGAAAACATGAGTTCAAAAACTCAAGCCAGTTATCACTTGGAAGCCAATATACAGCAACTTCAGTTTTCAGGTCTTCAAAGCATTCATAGATGGTTTGTACTGAAAAATGGGCATATGAAATAAACTCTGACAGCAGAAGCAGTATCTGAATAGTTGAACTAAGCTGCCAATCTTTGATGTAACTCCTAAACCACCATGAAGTCCATACTCACACCAGTAACCAGAAAGCTTTGCCCTACAAAGCTTCAGATGCTGAGACCTTGCCCTTGAAAAGAGTTAAGTTGGTATCCCACTTTAATTCATTGTCATCTCAGGAGAAAAACCATTTGAAAATAACAAAATGGCACCTGATAAAAACTATATTAATATTTGTAGTTGCTGGACAGTTTCTATTTTTGAAGCCAAGTGAGTGAGTAGAGTGTAACTTCTGTATTTGTGGTGACACAGGAGTACCAAGACATATTTAAACACTTGGACTGTAAAGTTATGAGTAATCTCCTCAGAACAGGAATATTGGTGTCAGAGATGTGACTGGGCATCCTCTTACAAGCCCTGCTCTGGCAAAGAAGGTAAAAATAACTAAGTTTTTTTTGGAGGGTGGCTAATTCTTGGGTGACTCAAGACTTTCTGTCCGAAGTGTATCAGCCCTACTGTCCATGTTGTGGACATAAAGTGCACTCACATGAGCTTATAAATCACAGATTTCTGTTCAGAATTGATTAGGCTTAAAGATTTTGAGAAAAAAAATTCTTTGTGATATTTTGATTAATTCTGCTTTGATATGAAAGTCATCATGTGTCTTCCATAGAACACAGTCCCATATTAGATGAAATAAAAACTTGGAGGGCAGTAATTCATGTGTGGTCCAAGAGTAACTATACTGAAGTGGAAAAATATTCTCTGTGCAACAGAGGCATCATAGCCTTTAAGACATCATTTTTTTGGGCACATAAAATTGAAGAAAACTTTTTCTTTCAGCATAATGGAATCTTGATAGGAATTATGAAGCACAATTTTTCTTTTTCTGGTCTTAACACATTGCTAAAGAAATGGAATTTTTTGCTTTTGACAGAGACAATAGCTAATAATTCACTGTGCATGGAAATAATACCAAGATTGGACAAATCTGCAAAAAACATTGTTAACAGAGCTGACAATTGCCATTCATCTTAACTTTTTTTTTTTTTCAGCTGGCAAAAAAAAAAGATATTTTCCATTTTCCCTTGAAGATGTGTCTATGAGATTCATTGTAACACTATGATAAGTGGGCAAGAAGAAACTAAAAACAGAATGGCATAACCTGAATTGCCCAAAGGGCTTAAGACAAGCTTTCCAGTAAGTGCCTCATAATTTTGCACTGAACATCTTTAAACTGAGCTTAGTGCAAATGTGTCTCCCAGTAAAGTTACTGGGAAACACAGCATGATGGTGACAGCATCCCATTGTCCATTTTACTGCTGGAGCCATTCCTGCCTTTCCCTGCAGTTCATGGCACCTGCAGCATCCTCAGCGCTCCTGACAGGAAAGGCAGCCCTTGCCTGCCGAGGCTGGTGGCCGCTGTCGGGCAGTGAAGGTGAGGCACCCAGGCCTGGCGATGCCTGGGCACGGCGGGGCTCAGCTGACGCAGGGGAGCCCTGGGGAGGCTGTGGCTCCTGCGCTCGCTGTGAGCCAGGCTTCGTTTCCTGAAACATGGGAACGATGAAGGAGGCTGAAACCCACAGCTCATTACTGTTTCAGACTTGTCCTAGAGGATCAGAGATTTCCCTCCTGCCTTTGTCTGAGACTGTAAGAGAAAGAGAAAGCATGCAGGAAGGGGAAAAGGAGAAAGACCATTCACTGGGCACAACCATTTGAAGACAAGACTTACAATAGGACAAAATCTTGCACCTAAATATGAATTTAGGAATACAAAAATGTAACTGCTACAAATCTAACAGAGGACACATGGGGAAGTCTCTCGATCCAGGAGAACTGTCACTGCAGTTCAAATAATAAGTAAGAGGTCATTGATTTTGAATCGAGGCTGAGAAATAATCCCCCAAGTGCTATTTTGAACTGTCAAGAATTTGGCAGGAGGCACTGATTAATGCTATTATGCTCTAGCTCCTGTTGAGAACTTATATGTTTTCAGCAACAATCTGGCAGAAAAAAACAGAGGAGCAGCAGCAGACATGTTCTTTGAAGGAACCTTACAAAAGTAAAGGTGGAACCACACCAAAAATCTCTCCCAGGTATAAATGCTTTAGAAACAGCATGGGAGTTTTATGGCAATGTAGAATTACTTAGAGCATGAAGGATAGTGAACAACAATTTGCTCAAACAGGACTCCATATTTTAGGACCACACAGTAATGTGTTCATGACACATTCAGTGAAGTGTTGGAAAAGAGTCTCACAAAATGTTGGCAAAATCAAGTAATTTAATTTTCAAATTTTCTCCCTTTTGTGATAGATGTGCTTGTTTTTTTTTTTTTTCCTGGACAAATGACAATTTTTCTGCAATTAAATAAGAATTTTAGGACATGTGTTTTAGCGAAGAAAAAAACCAAACAGCAAGACATTGAACCCATTATATATGAGTTTGACTAGAAAACTGAAAACCACATTTTGCACAAATAGCAGAGGTGGAAAATGGAAGTGAAAAGGCTGAGACCGCTGGCATCAATGTCAGTATCTACAGCACAGTCAGTTAAATTAGAAGAGAGAAGGAAAAAGAGTGAAAGGATCTCAGGTTAATTGTCAGTTTTCAAGCCAGCTTGAAATTAAGTGTGAGTAGAGCAAAGGATGTGTAGGTATTTAAAGGCATTTCTAGTAACTAGCTGGCATCACAAGCTTGGTTTTGTTTGGATCAGAAAGCAAGTAGCTCAGGAAACTCCTTGATAACCCTTGCATGAATCCAAGTAGTAAGGGAGTAGTAGAAATGAGCAGGTACATACAAATTCCTTTGCATAAAACCATCTCTGACCATTTTACCTCTGTCTCTCTTTCAAAATGCTCTGCTGCTGAACCTTCCCATGGGTCAGCAAAGTCTCCTCAGATCATCACAGGAGATGAAGACACACAAGGACTGAGTACAGAAGTGCATTCCCTTGCTTGAAAAAATCCCAGCAGTGCTAGGGTGTCACATTCAGAAAACAAGTGATCTTAGTCTTTATAATCTTACTCCTTTTTATATCTTAAATGGCTTCAGACTGCAAGAGCTGGAAAGGGTTTAAGAATGAAGGAAAATATTTCCTTTTTACAACCATTTCCTCACTTTTCTCCCACCATCTTTCTAGTGTGAACAATATTCAGGATGTGTTATGGAGACCTGAGAACCATGATGTTTGGAGGTTCTTTTCCCTTCAATTTCAACAGTAAATGGTACATAAAAGTGATTTGCTCCAGTTTAGAAGAGATTGTCCATACTTTTGTGGTAAGGTTCAGACTTCCCAGGACTTGAAGTGAGCAGGTGCAACAGGGTCTCACTTCTCTGATGCTGAGCCTCCCCCAGGAGCAGGGCTGAGAGGGAGATGTTGTTAGGATTACCTGCAGGGCTCCCTAGGGTGAGCTTCTGGCTTGGAGCCAGGTGGGGAGCTTCCTGGGGATAGGGCACAGATCCCTGGCCTCATCCCTGTCCCTAGCTCCTAACATGTGTTCTCACCCACCCTGTCACTCAGGGTGACTGTGATAATTAATGACCAGCAGTTCCCAGATTGTTCAAGGACTCAGTTAAATATAGGCACAAAATTAGCAGTGGTAGAACTATCCTAGTGAGGTATACTGAAATATCTCAACAGGTATTTGAGAGCTCTTTCATACCATCTATGCTGAAGCTTCACAATTACACTAGTGTGAAAATTTCCCGGCTGTTTTTGGATCTGATCTGAAAGTTCATTGCCAAAATGGGAAGATTCACATGGATTGCTGTGCTTTGGATGGAGGACTGCCTTCTGCTGCCAGTCATTTTTCAGCTTCCAGTACCAAAAATCTTGTGCTGGGGGGGATGGTGTTTCACTTTGAGGAATTCCCCAAACTCCTCCATTCTGTTGGATTTTGTTTGATTTAGACCTTGCTGGCTGTGCTTTCCTGAAATGAGAACAGGGAAATGCCAGACATACTATTTGTGTGTCTGCAGGAGATGCTGTAATGAAAACAGCATGGAATTTGCAGGAGAAGCCCACATTGTCCCAGGGGCCTGTGTCTCTGAGACAATTACTGGGACAAGTGGCTGCTGTAGAGGTGAAATCACCATCTGGGCTGAAAGATCTGCAAGCTGCCTATTTTCCAGTGTGGAAAGCATGCACAGGCAACATCTCTTCATTAGCAATTTCAAGGAATGAGATGGAGGAGATGCACAAGAGGTGGCAGCAGTCTGTGGGGACAGCTTGCCCTAGTGGAAATGAATGAGGGAAAGGAAAAAACAACAGAAGCTAAATCACAGCTAATTCCAGCTTGAGGAGCTGATTAAACAGACCAGGAGGAAGTTCAGAGCAGCAGTATGTCTTGGGCATTACTTGTTTGTTAAGTAAGGACATCTAATTATCACAGAAGCAACTGGAGAGAAGGTTTTTCAGAGCCCCAATTTATGTTCCAAAAGTGTTTCTTTAAAAACCAACAGCTGGAGTTTGCAACAGATGGTGAAAGCACAGTGAAAGCAGGGATTACAACCAGAGGGCAAAATGGGAATTTTAATGCTAGTACCAAACATTCCTGATGGGAGAGATTCAGTCATCTGTGGATAATAAGCATGCTGCCGCTGTCCTGCTGCATCCAAGAACTGTTTCAGTGAAACAGGCCTTAGGAGGGCCATGTTTGTGGCAACCATATGTCACCCAAGGAGAAAAGCTGGTCTTCAGAAACTGGCTCAAGGGATTTCTGAATTTCTAAAAAGTGATCCGGAACAAGTAAGAGAAAAAGTGAAGCAAAACCCCAAGGAAAGGTCTCTCTCTGCATATGTGTTAGCCAGCAGCTTGTTTGTTTTGCCATAAGCTTTGTAGACATTCTCACATGCTGAACCTCCAGATAATTCAAAGAGTAGACAAAGTTAAAAAGCAAGAAGGTCAAAGAATGAAAAATTATCAGATGTAATGCAATTAGGAAAGATGAGAACACCTTTTGGACCTCAAAGGTGAAGAAAATTAGGTATTCCTGTAACATGCAAAACTGTAGAGAAAATGGGATGGAGAATGAGAAGGACAAACTTGTTGCTGTAACATAGCTCAGAGTCAATAGGAGGATCTATGGCAGATAGGCTTTAGCTTTTTAAGTCTAAAACTGTCATTCAGAAAACCCTGTCAATTAATTGCTTCCCTCCAAAAGCATCTCTCATCCAGGCCAGAAATCTCTCTTGGTAGCTGGAGGTCTCTGCTACGCCAAAGGCCTGACCTGAGCAGGACTTCTCCTCTCTTCTCCTCTGCACTGAAGGACAGGCCAGGCTTAGTTTCTTGCCAGCTTTACACTTTACAGGACAGCAGGACAGCTGAAACAAATGAGCCAGTGGAAGAATTTTGGTAAGCCCTGTATAAACTAGGGCTCCCCAGCTTTCCTTGCCTTGGCTGCTCTTGCTGGTCCAAGGGGTCTCCTTGCTTATAGCATCTCCCTTATCCATAGGTCTGTGTGGGTTCTGGGTTGGCAGGCCAGGGAGATCAGCTCCATGCTTCTCTTGCAGAGAGGAAAACCCCTGGGAAGCTGGCTTCTAACTAAACTGGTATTTTCATCAAAATCTGTGCTGGAGATAAAGATGACATGTTCTCCCAAAAGGCTTGAGCAGCCTTCGAGGGCTTGACAGAAGAGTAATTAGCTTCCCTAGATGTCTGTTGTCATCCTGAACAGTAGAGAAAACCCACAAATGAGATAAGCAGGCTAAAAAACCTGGAAAAAAACAGCTTTAATTGCAGATGTTTCAAGGCAGAGAAAGGTAGCCACTGTAATTTGGCAGCATCCAGACCTCAAATTCTAAATTTATTTCCCAAGTTCCTATGTAAGCCCATTTTTCTCCACAAACAAGACCCAGGTCACAGAATCAAGCATCCAGAATCACTTAGGTTGGAAAAGACCTCTAACCTTTGACCATTCACTACCTTGTCAGCTACACCACAGTACTGAGTCCAGCTATTTCTTGAACCCCTCCAGGGACAGTGACTCCAACGCTTCCCTGGGCAGTTCATTCCAATGCTTAACAACTCTTTCTGTGGAGAAATTATTTCCCATGTCCAACTTGAACCTCTCCTGGCACAGGCTGAGGTAACAACCTCTGAATTTTACCATGGCAGCCAGGCAAAAATGATTAACATATAACCTATATAACATAGGTTATAACCTATAATCCCGCTTGTAATGTAACCCCTACCTTAGTACTTACTACACACAATATCACTACTTATCTAACACTTCAAAATTCATCCAGTCACTGATCAAAAAACTGTGCTTGTATATACTAGTAAAAATTATATATACTTAATATACTTATTACACTACTGTAATTGTACCTAGTAAGTCAAACACATAGTAAATAATAAAACATTAAGAGATAACTTACTAATATAAAAATTTACATTAAGGAAAAGAATTTACTTATAATCTTAAAGAAAGGGGGGAATGAAACAGTAAAAATTTAACAGAGTAAAAATCCATTTAGATTTAAGTAAAATGTACCACTTTGAGCTTACTAACATAAGTAAAGTATGTTGTTCAGTCTAATAACTACAGCACTAGTAAAGTTGTCCCAGCTAAAGAAAAGATAAAAAAGACTCCTCAAACCTTAAAACAGACAAAGCAAAGTAACCCAAGAGTTCTTTCTATACTTTCTAACAAAAACTAAGTACAAGTGTAACTAGCTGTAAGTACAAGAAAAATCACCATAATAAATATACATAAGCCTATTATAAAATTAGTCAAAATAATAAAAAAGATCAAGAGCTCTCAAAAATGAACATATGCATTAAAAAACAGTAAGTCCCCACATATGTCCACAATACTGTAAATAAACATACCATTCCCTAAAAATCTTTATTAAAATTGTAGTTTTAACTTTTCATCCACATTTCAAAAGTGGTGCAAGTGGTGAAAGTGGCAAAAATGAAAGCAAAAGTTGTGAATGTAAAAATGAGAGCAAAAGAAGTTAAAATGAAAGTGAAAATAGTGATTATGAAAGTGAAAGCAAAAGCAGTAAAAATGAAAGTGATAGTAGTGGAAATGAAAGTGAAAGAGAAAGCTGTGAAAGAGAAAGTGAAAGTAGTGGAAGTGAAAGTAGCAAAATCAAAAGTGAAATAAAAATAAGTGAAAACGAAAGCGAAAGTAGTGAATACGAAAGTGAAAGTGAAAGCTGTGAAAGCAAAAGTTAAGGTAATAAAAGCAAAAGTGAAAGTGAAAATCCTGAAAGCAAAACCAAATGCAAAAGAAGTGAAAATGAAAGTGAAAGTAATAAAAGCGAAGTTGAAAGCGAAAGCTGTGAAAGCTGTGAAAGTTGGGAACGTGAAAGTGTTGACAGTGTTGAAAATGTTGAAAGCATTGAAAGTATTGAAATTGGTGAAAGTGGTGAAAGTGGCAAAAGCGAAAAAAAAAGTTGCAAAAGTGAAAGGGAAAGCTGAGAAAGCAAAAGTGAAAGCAAAAGATGTGAAAAGAAAAGTGAAAGTGAAAGTGAAAGTAGTGAAAGCAAAAATGAAAGCAAAAAAGTGAAAATGAAAGTGCAGTAATAAAAGCGAAAGTGAAAGTAGTGAAAGTGAAAGCAAGTGTTGAAAGTTGAGAACGTGAAAGTGTTGAAAGTATTGAAAATGTTGAAAGTGTTAAAAGTAGAGAAAGTGAAAATGAAAGTAGTGAAAGTGAAAGCAAAATAAAACGAAAGTGAAAGTTAAAACTATGAAAGAGAAAGTGAAAGTCAAAAAAGGAAAGTGAAAATTAAAGTAGTGAAAGCAAAATTGAAAGCAAAATAAGTGAAAAAGTGAGAGCAATAAAAGAGAAAGTGAAAGCAAAAGCTGAGAAAGTGAAAGCAAAAGCTGTGAAATTGAAAGCAAAAGTTTTGAAAGTGAAAGAGATAGCTGTGTAAGTTGGAATTGTGAAACTGTTGAAAGTGTTGAAAGAGTTGAAATTGGTAAAAGTGGTGAAAGTGGCAAAAATGAAAGTGAAATCTGTGAAAGCTAAAGTGAAAGTGAAAGCTGTGAAAGCAAAATTGAAAGCAAAAGAAGTGACAATGAAAGTGAAAGTAGATAATATGAAAGTGAAAGTGAAACTAATGACAAATGAAATAGTGAAAGCAAAAGCTAAAGTAGTGAAAGTGAAAGTAGTGAAAGTAGTGAAAGTAGTGAAAGTGATAGTAAAAGCAAAAGTTGTGAAAGTTGGAAACGTGAAAGTCTTGAAAGTGGTGAAAGTGATGAAAGTGAAACAGTAAAAATTTAACAGAGTAAAAATCCATTTAGATTTAAGTAAAATGTACCACTTTGAGCTTACTAACATAAGTAAAATAAGTTGTTTAGTCTAATAACTACAGCACTAGCAAAGTTCTCCCAGCTAAGGAAGAGATAAGAAAGACTCCTCAAACCTTAAATCAGACTAAGCAAAGTAACCCAAGAGTTCTTTCTGTACTTTCTAACAAAAACTAAGTACAAGTGTAACTAGCTGTAAGTGTAACATAAAATCAACAAAATAAATATACATGAATCTATTGTAAAATTCTATACATATAAAAATTAGTTGAAATAATAAAGAAGATCAAGAGTTCTCAAAAATGCACATATGCATTAAAAAACAGTAAGTCCCCACATATGTCCACAGTGCTGTAAATAAACATACCATTCCCTACAAAAATTATTAAAATTGTAGTTTTAATTTTTCATCTGCGTTTCATTATGGCGAGCCAGGTAGGAGATTTTCTGTCCTCGCAGGGGCAGGGGGGAGAACGGACCCCCCAGCATCTCCCACTAATTGGATCCTTACAGGAAACAAGTATCAAAAATAATGAAAGCAATCCAAAATCTCCAATGAAATGTTCTTAATAACTGTCTAACTCATTATTAGGAAGCAATTTTGTAAATGTGGTACTCCTCCCCCTCATTTGACTTCCTCTGGCAATCACAGTGGCCCTGGAAGGCTCCACCAGGCAGGAAGAATGGGCAGCAGGCCCATGGCAGCAAACTATTTAATGACTGGGTTGTTGTGTAAGTGAGTGTCATCTGTGAGAGGAGGATGTTTTCCAGTTTGTCCTTGGCAGCTGAAGCTTTGCTGAAGGATAACCACATTGCAAAGACAGGCAATTTCAAGAGCTGCTTTTGCTTTTAGGCATTTTGAGTGATGTGTGCTCTTGTGAAGTTCAGATTTGGATCTGTACTTCCTTGAAGCTCAAGGAGAGGTGAGCATCTCTAATTAGGAAAAGTAATCCCTTTAATTTCAAATAACAGCTGAAGGCTTGTTTACATACAATCAACCATAAAGGTTTCTCAAGACTTTCAATTTACAGGCAGTGATCATCTATGGTTATTTTACTGTTATGTGAAGTTTTTCTAGTTCAGTATGGAAAAAAGCAGCTTTGGGCTGACCTAACTGTAGCCTTTCACAGGCAGGAAGCCTACAAGAAAGATGGAGAGAGACTTTTTACAAGGGTATGTATTGACAGGACAAGGGGGAATGGCTTCAAACCAGAAGAGGGTAGGTTTAGATTAGGTATTAGGATTAAAGTTTTCTCTTTCACAGAGGCACTGGAACAGGTCATCCAGAGAAGCTCTGAATGCCTCATTCTTCAAGTGTTCAAGACCATATTGGATGGGATCCTGAGCACCCTGGTCTAGTGGAAGGTGTCCCTGCCCAGAGCAGGGTGGTTGGAACGAGATTATTTTTAAGGTCCCTTCCAATCAAAACCATTCTGTGATTCTACCTGCGTCTACTCAGTGACACAAAATGAAAGGTAACCCATTCAGGAGCTGAAGCTTGGGTCCCCTGTCAATGGTCTTACATCTACAGCTTTATGCCCCTTATGATGAAAACATGGTTTTAATGCTGAGAAGCTTTAAACTAAACCAAAAAGCAGTTAATTATGGACACTAAATATATGAAGTAGGAAGTATTTAACAGCTTGGCCCAGCTTCTGAAAGAAATATCTGCACATACCTACATCACAAATCTTATTATACTACAGCAGAGCTTCCTCTTAAACAGCAGTACCACCAGAAAACAACGCATTTTATTGCTTTGACATGACACTGTTCATTTAAAACAATCAGAAGACAATAAGTATTGTTGATCTGCTTCTGTTACTGTTCCAAAGGAAACTGAAGAGTGAAATGCCCAAGCCCTTTATTCAGTTTCTTCCTCAAGAAGGAAACAACAGTCCAAGTCACAGCATTTTGTCACTTGCTGCCACAACGACATACTCTTGCTGCACATCAGAAATGGCCTGAAAGAATAAATCAGCATGGATAACAGTTTTTCACCAGCTAAGCACTCCCCAAACTCTAAAAGTTTGCCTGAACTGGTGCAAAACTAACTAATGAATAAACTCCTCTGTTACTTAGTATGTTCATGGTTGTTCAGTAACTGCTAGGTGGCAAAGCAAACTGTTTTTTTTTTTCTGCTGCTCTTGTCTTCTGACACTTTCAATGTCCCATGCAGAATATATTTGATGGCATCACTGAAATGCAACGTATCTTCAGGTTCATCTGTTCTGCTAAGGAGATGTCAGAGGTTAAACACAGCTCTTCACAGAGAAAGAAAAGAAGCATAAAAATCATGGTGCTAGGAACTAAATGAAAATATTGCCTCTTATTAGTTCAGGTGCTACTGCTGAACTTCTCATTTTCTGATTATTTCCCCACTACTTTAAGAGTGAGGCCAAGATAAAAATTAGATAATATTTTGGGCCTAGAAATGCCCTGTATATGCTATAGAGCTTAGTTTGCACTATCAGATAGCTACCTAGAACACATTTTGCTTAAAACAGCATGTCTCCACACCTTAGGGGCTTCAAGAATAGTAGCACCTTCATTTTTGCATACAGAAGGCCTGGGAAGCATTGAAAGTAGTGCCTAAACACAAATAACAGTTTTCAGAGCAGCATATGGCCAGCTGGTTATGTCACATTTGCAGGGATGTTATCCATCCACTGATTACAGCTGCCATGCAGCATCAACAGTGGGAGCTGGAAATGTTTGGTGAAGTCACCACACACTGACTCTTGCTATTCAGACTTTCAGCACAAAATTTCCACTGCAATGGGTAAGGGCATGAGCACCAAGTTTGTTCCTTGCCTCTCTTACTCCTGGCAACAAAGCAGAGGCATGTCTTCAGAAAAGAGATTCTCACTAATACATTAATGCTTAGTTTTGGTTTTAAATCTTGAATTTTCAATTGTTCTTATGGAAAACTAGAAGAAACAGTCAAATCAGAGCCTGCTAGTCCAGAATTTCAGTAAATTTCTGTGCCAGTAGCTAGTCCAGCTTCCACTGAAGGACTCTGTCACTAGGATTCCTCTCCCATGAATACACTGAGGATATAAGCTTATTCAGAATTTTCTATTAATGGATAAGGTTATCTTGAGGACACACTATAGTTATCTTCAGGGACACGAGAACTGGAAGGCTACCCCACATCACTCTTCTGCAAGAACAAGCTAAAAAAAGCCCAAGCAATGGGGTTGGTTTTTTTTTTTTTTCTTTCCTCCCAGCACGTATCTGAAGGCAGAAGTAATTAACACATGGAAAAATGAACCACGTTGCCAAATCTGGCTGTTCAAATCAGTAGGACCTATCCATATTTTGAGAGATCTGGACAAAGAGACAATTACACAAAAGTGGTCTACTTAAATTTTCGAAGTAGAACAGCTTGGCAGAAAATTGTGTGGTTGTTTATTAAGTCTGGCTTCCAAATCCCTCTCTTGGCCCTCCCCCTAAATCCTACTCAGGCTGGAAAACCCCTGTCACAGGAGAGACTGTCAGGAAGTCTATAAGCAGATCTTTAGGCAATCCTGAGGGGCAACCTCAGGCTAAAAATAAATAAATGACCTGGCAACATTGATCTTTGAAAGCTGCTGCTTGCCATACTGAATCCAGAAGTACTGCTGCCCATGTTTCTGCCTTCCTACAGACAGATGGCAAAGTAGAGCTGAGTCAAGAAAATCCTGCTCCAGAAGTTCTAGGTGCCAGGGATAGGCATCTATCTCCAAACTCTGTCTTGAGCATCCTTTATTCTTACATACCCACAGGCTAGCTGCCCTCTTCAATCCCTAGGCTATAGAGTGCAGCTCCCAGCTGAAATCAGTACATACATACACACATATAGATCTATCTATATATCTATCTTTTTTGCAGCTATCAAAATGTAAATTAACTCCAATGCAAAGGAATTAAAATCTCTCTTTTAAAAATAAGCTTTTAAAAATATTTCTGACCTTTTTCACATAAATCAACTGTAATGCAAATGTACATTCATGGGAGGAAAGACAACTAAGATATCTTTACATTAGTTGTGAAGACTATTAGAAGAATTATGTAAAAAGTTCATTTATTTTCACATAAAACCAGATTTTTCTTCATGTAACATAAGCCTCTTACGAGGCTTTTTTGGGGGCTTGGATCTTGGTGCAAAACATCAGTATTTATTTTTCTAAGGTGGTTTTGAAAAAGCAGATATTTGGTAGGTTACCTTGCCCAGCTTGTGAATTTTGCTTCACACACTGGAAATAGACACCATAAAGCACAAGAGCATCTTCATAAAATAGCATTTCCACTATAGTGAAAATAACCTTGAAACTAGACTAACAGAAATTTCATTATGTTTTATACAGCAGGAATGGTTTGGCTCCAGGTCTATTTAAGCAAAACCCCAAAGGTTGAAATCCCACTATATTACAAGAGCATTACTCGCTCAGACTTAATTACAGATTCCAGCTGGAATATGACCCTGTCTGCCTCAAAAGCAGCAACTCAGATAACAGGACAGCTTTGCAACACCATTTTTTTTGGCACCTGCATCCTGAACTTGGCACAGCTGATTAAGATCAAATAAATGTTGACATGATGACCCTGTTACAGAAACACAATGCCTTTCCAATACTTACCCCAGCATGCCACAAGAAATACTCTGGAACATTTACTTTGTGAGTGGTGTCTCCAGCAAGTAGCTCCACTTTCAGTACTACTGATTGTCACTCCGAGAAATGTTTGTTTCCAAAGTTCCCAGATTATGGGTCATCTGTCATGACACTGAGTCATTCGGGGAACTCAGTTTCAACAGAAGGCTCCAGGAATAAAAAGAGTTACTTTTAAGCTGTGCCAGAAGTTTTGTGCTTGAGCAACTGGAGAACATAGAAAAGCATTTTTAGGAACAGACCTAGAGATGACTGAGCTGGCTGTACTCAGGTATTTGCAATTTAATACATTGACACAGTTCAGCTCTATTTCTTGAATGTCTGAGGACCATGTTTTCACACACCCTATCCTGCAAAGCTCTGTATCAGAGGTGAACTGGGTACTGCCCTCTTGACAGAAACTATAAATTCAATAGAAAGCTACATGCCACAACTATGAATCTATGAGTATTTCAAATGGAGATGGCACATCTTCATATGCTTTGTTTCTGCCACGTGGGAAAGCTGTTGAAAATTTCTAGATGATCAAAGAAAGCAGTTCATATACCTCTGGGAAAAGGGGCTGAATCTGCTGAATCTGTACCTCATTTTCACAGTCTGGAAGGAAAAAAAATCAGCCATCCCTCAACTCTCTATTCTTATTATTTAATGCTGTGATCAGAGTGCAAAAGTTTACAGAGTATCTTGCAAACAACTCTCATACTTGTGGATCCCAAATTAACCCCTGTGGCAAGCATATTTCTCTCACTCTCAGGATTTTTCATAGAGGTGCACAGAGAGAAATTAAAGAAAAAGAAAACAATTTCTATTTCTGCTCCTTGTTTTTCCGATGTGCAATGTGTTTGGAGAATCGTTTACCTGGAGTGAGTGCTTGATTGGATTCTGGTGAGGATTGTTTGAGCCTGATGGCCAATCCAATCCACCTGTGTGTGGACTCTCGAGAGAGGGTCACGAGGTGTGGAGAGAAAGTAGTATGTAGTTTTAGTATCTTGTTTTTTATATGGTGTATTAATGTATTTTAGTATAGTTATAATAAAGAAATTCAGCCTTCTGAATTGAGTCAGACATCGTCATTTCTTCCCATTGGGTTCTCCTGCATTTACAGTAAGCGGTGACCCCGAACGTTGGATGAAGAACCAGGACCTGGATCGGCCCACAGCCGTGATTTAACACGGGAAAGGAGGTGAACCCTCTTGAAAAGGCTTGTCCGAAGTCCCTGCGAGGGATCGGAGGATGTAAGACACCGTGGAAACCCTCTCCATAGGACCAGGTGCAGCCCCGAGCAGTTTGCCGTAATCGGACGCCTCTGCCTGCCTTTGAAAAGGTACCGATTTTCTGATTATAATACTGCCCTGACCTGGGGTGGACCTTAACTTTGGGAAGAGATGTCTGATGACTTGGACGCAGATTTTTATTGTGAGGATCAGCTTATATATACCGTCTGGAGAGATTTGGCTCGGATCTATTGGAGAGACTGTGTCCGACGATGATTTGTTGGAGTTTCTTGAATTTGCAGACACTCGTGTTTTTTTCAGGAGCTTGGCTTTTGCCCTGAACCCAGAGGCTTGGAAAGCTCTGTTTTCTTCCTCAAGGAACGCTGCGCGCAAGATTTCCCAGACTCTGGATACGCGAAGTTTTTATACAGCTTTTTCGGCTAGTCCGGAGATGGATCCCAATGAGCACGTCTGCAGAGGGCGGGGGGAGTCCCCTGCACCCAGCGGGGCCCTTCAGCCCCCCGTCATGGCCGGACAGAGACCAGCTTGCTCAAGGAATCTTCGCTGTGGGGAGAGCCCTTCTCCGGGGCTCAGATGTTTTTCTCTGCCTCCCTGCAAGAGAAGCCTGCTCCTACGGAGGAGGTGGAGCCGGCCCGCAGCCTCAGTGCCTTGTCTGCCCCGGCGGAGCCGAGGGAAGCACCCACCGCGGAGACGCCGCCCTGGCCGCGCCCGGGCCGGCCTCGGAGCCGGCGGCCACGGCTCCTGCAGCGACGGAGCGTGCTCGTGGTGCGAGCTGTGATGCCGGGGGAGATCCCAGCCCGCCCCGCCGCCTTCGAAGCAGAGCCCCTCGCCCCGCCGCCTCCGCTCGGCTCGGCGTCCCCTCCCAGCCTGTTCCCTGGCGCTGCCCGGCGCCTCTTTGCGGCTGCCGCGACAGCGAGTTAGGAAGTTCAGAGCCTTTCCGGGGAGCAGCGTTCTTCTTGGTCCAGCCCCCCGGGCCCCCGCGCCCGCCACGGCCGGGTTTGGGGTCTGTGTTCCGCCCACATGGACCGGGGACACCAGCTCCGCAGGGTCTTAAAGCCTGCTGCTTGCTGGGCATTCTGATTCCAAGATTAACAAAAACAATTCACTGGAATTAGATTTAAGATTAGTTAAATAGAGATGGTTGAAAAAAATAAGAAACAAGAAAGAAAGTGGTTGATTTCAAAGCTTTGGCCATGGCATTTCAGAGATTTTCTGAGTTTTTTGAATTTGGTGATGGTTTTTGCACGGAAAAGGTGTTTTGGTGTTTGATAATTAGATGATGTCACATTTGGCGGTTCATTTGGTTTTTTTTTTATAGGTTTGTTCATTGTTGTTTGGACTTTCTTCAGTTGTTCTGTTTCAGGACTGAGAAGGATTTTTAAGGATGTCAAGATCAACATCTCCACTCGATGGACACATCTCCCGAGACTCAGGTGTTTGGACTTTGGGATTTGAACATTCTTTTCATTATTGTTTGGGTTTTTATATTGTAAGTTTTGTTTTAGAGATTTGATATATGTTATTGCAGGTAAAGGATCTCTTTGAACATTCCACATCAGCATTTGATTTGGCTTCTGATTGATAACTAGCAAATTGATAAGGGAACCTCTTGAGATGTATTTGCTTTCTTTGCAAGGGCCCTGCAGAATAACTGCAAATGCAGGGGTTTTTTTAATTTATACAGAAAGGGTGATATGTGGCAAGCACATTTCTCTCACTCTCAGGATTTTTCATAGAGGTGCACAGAGAGAAATTAAAGAAATAGAAAACAATTTCTATTTCTGCTCCTTGTTTTTCCGATGTGGAATGTATTTGGAGAATCGTTTACCTGGAGTGAGTGCTTGATTGGATTCTGGTGAGGATTGTTTGAGCCTGATGTCCAATCCAATCCACCTGTGTGTGGACTCTCGAGAGAGGGTCACGAGTTGTGGAGAGAAAGTAGTATGTAGTTTTAGTATCTTCCTTTTTATATGGTATATTAATGTATTTTAGCATAGTTATAATAAAGAAATCATTCAGCCTTCCGAATTGAGTCAGACATCGTTATTTCTTCCCATTGGGTTCGCCTGCATTTACAATAAACCCCAGATCACATACAGATTTTAAATATGGTATTTCATATGAAAGCAGAAATAGTTTTTTATTTTCTCCTAAAGTCAAATTAGCCATACATAATAAGCATGATTGTTCCTGGACTCCAAAGAGAATAAAAGAAGTCCAGATCATGAGGGAAACACAGAGTGACTCTAGTACAAATTTATTTTTTTTTTTGCTGCTCTTTAGAGCATCTCCTTCACTTTTGAATACCACTCCTTGCTCTTCCTGCACCAAGACATTGTTTGTTTAGAGATGAAACTCCTGAGCCCAGAGTTAAAATACAGTCCTTAGGGTCTAAGTATGAATGTGATGACAAGCATGATTCTGTAATACTAGATCAGTTCATCCAAAAATGAGAAACAGTGATGTCTTCTGGAGGGGCAACAAGACTAATAATAGTTGATAGAATACTTTTTTCCACTGCAAATCAAACTGTAATTCCTGCAGTGCATCAGAGATTAAATAGTAGGCAAATACTCACATCTACTTTACAGCTCTACAGCCTAGATGGGAAAAATGGCAGTTCAAATAATATGCCTATGTCAAATCAACCGGGGAGTCTGACTACAAGCTCTTGCTGTTTTGTAGCCAAAACTAAGTTATATATGCATGTTCAGATTTTGCTTTGTTAGAGAATGTCCTGTGAGGAGCATCAGAAAAAAACTGAACCTGAGTAATCTGGACAAAGCTGTGCCTTTGGGTTGGGGTGGGTTTTCTATTTTGTTTTGTGTTATGTTTTGTTCATTTATTTAAATCAGTGCCTGGTCTACTCTTCAGAAACAGTTGAAGAAATAATTTCACATGGGTTGTTGGAGAGTATCTGTATAGCTTGACTGAGATTACAATGAGAACCTAAGATTTCATCAAGTTTTTCAGCCTCCAGTCTTCTCTTCTGTGTAGAAATAAAATGGCAGAAGAGAACACTGGTGACATTTTGAAGTCTCTTTGGAAAGAAAGAACAATTTAGCAAAATCATTATTATAGACTGTAACACGTTTATGAACAGAATGCAATACAAGCTTTTTAATAATATTTGATGTAACTGGATTACTGTCTCTTCAGTTTTTCCTGGTTATCACTGAACACCTTCCGTTTACATTCTTAAATAAATTATTGTGTAAATAAAATATGCTCAGAGATCTTGTATGTGAACAGTACTTACATTTAATTACAAATGATCTGGATATGTTTAGAGGTGAAATACATTAAAATTGCTTACAGGAAATAAGCTCAAATAGCACTAATTTTGAAATCTACATTTTCACACCAGTACTGAGAATAGCTCAGCTATTTTTTTGAACATGCTTTTCAAAATGGAGTTTGGAATGCAGTAGAAAAAAAAAATCAAAGAAATACCAAAAAGAGGGAAGCACAGATCAAAACTTCATAGCAGATTGGATCAATAAAATATTAAACTGCAGTTCTTAAATGTAAGTACTACACCAAGTAGTAGTGTGGCTGTTCTTAAATGTTAAAGCCCTTGTTTTCTAAAGGAGACAGTAATAAGCATTTTTCCTATTCAATCCACTCAAGATTTAGACATCGTGCTACAAAAGCGAACATATCTGACACTTCTTCTATAACTTTAGCAGTTGGCTTTCCTGCTCCATGCCCAGCCTTGGTGTCAACATGGATGAGAAGTGGATTGGTTTGTTTACTGCTTCGGCCCACAATGTACTGCAGGGTAGCGATGAACTTCAGAGAATGCAGAGGGACCACACGGTCATCGTGGTCTGCTGTGAGAAGCAGTGTGGAGGGATACTGGATGCCATCTTCTTCTGGTAGTTTGACATTGTGAAGTGGAGAGTACCTGAGAAAAAACACACAAATGTTTCCATATCTTCTTCCTCAAGACCCAACAAGAAGGTCCTTTCTTACTGAAACCATCACAGTGGCATTTGTTAGTACTCAGAATACAACAGTGCTCAGTTACATTAATCAGAATTGTGCTAATGGCAACTGACACGTAGTAGTGGCCACAGATCTCTGGCTCTGAAATGTGAAGCAAGTACATTTCTTTATTTTCAAGAGAGGTGTATGCATACATCTCACAGGAATGTCCAAAATATCAGAAGCCGGGAGGGAAACTGAAGCAAAACCTGTCAAGTCCATAGCAGGATCCATCCTGCTGGAAACGGAAATTGAGACTCTCAACAGAAGCTGAGAAATTAATTAAGACCTTATTATGGTCTAGTGCCATTCAATTCCTACAAATCCAACCCACATTGTATAATACAATTCACAATGGTGACTATGTCTCCCTCATGGTAAAAAATACAATTTATGTAGTGATCCACTTGAGAATATTCTGTTGCAATAGCCTAAAAGAGTCATTATTCAGAAAAAAAACCTTATGAACTGTTAAAAGCTGCTAGGAGAACAAGGTCTTTGAAAACAGAACCACTTGATTCAACAAGGTGTTGAAGACAGTCTTTGATTCAAAACTGACTAGTAAGGGAATGCTGAACTCCCCAAATTCAGTGTGGGAAAGGATGAAGTAATCACTAGAATAGATATTGATCATGACAACTAGAAACTGTTGAGCAGACTACATGTTTTATAACCACAGGAAGTATTTAAAGGCACTTACTTGCGCAGCCATTCAAACTGCTCCTTACAGTCGGAGCAACCATAGTCCGTGGTCCAAGCATGGCCGATGGTGTACTTGTGGAATTTGAGCATGTCCATCACTCCCACTTGGGCAATGGCACAACCAAACAGGTCAGGGCGCTGATTAGCACAGGCAGCTTCAGCAGGGAAACAATTCCATTAGTATTCAGATCTTAAAGAATTAAGTTCAACAGTAAAAGATTCACTACTAACTTGTACTGGGAGCAGGCTGTCAGTGAATATGAAGTCAAATAGACTTTCAAGCAAAACTGTAAGCAAATACACAAATGGATAAAAAACGTTAATTCTGAAAAATGGTATGTTCAAAAGAACTTAAGAACCATTTCTGTGCTCTTCAGACACCAAATATGATTATGAAAACTTCCTTTCAAACCACCAAATTGGGACTGAAGGAGAAATGAACTTGTAAAGCATGTGAAATTTTGAACTACTGTACTGAAGGTACCTAAACCATTCGCTGTTTAAACTTTTAATACTAGTCTCAAGAAAGAAAAGGGCATTAAGGATCAAAAGCCCTCCATTTGCTGATGAAAATTGTCTTCCATTACTACTATGTAAACCCATAAGAAAAGGGTCTTGATAAAAGCAGATGGTTACAGAACAGTGGAATAACTTCAAATTAACAAAATGAATTGGTGCTGTATTTTCTTGTTTTACATTTTTTATATTCCTACAACTGGAAGGGACAATTTCTTTAAGACTAATGCTTGCTTCATATATTTTAAAAATAACTGCAGTAGGCCCATCAAGCTCAGTGTTCAGTGTATAAGAGTGGCAACTGGGAGATCTCTCCTATAAATTATAATCTGGTTAACTAGTTATTTCCGTTTTCTCTGAGTTGGAGTTATCTTCAGCCATCCTATAAAAAAGCTATCAAAACACATATCCTCTGTAAATACAACTGTTTCCTCTCTTACTGTTTATTCATCCAGTGTTCATCATATCTTGTAAGTTCTTCAATTCCAATTGCTGTTTCTTGATTTAAACCTTTTCCCTGGTGATTTTACAAATTCCCCTGCCTTTTTTGAATTTTAAGAAATAAGAGCACTGAAATCATCACATAGCTACTACAATAGATCCCAGAATCCCTTAATTCAGAACTATTCACTGTGCATCCACATGTAGGTATAATCTTTCCCAAATTCTTATCTCCTTTGTTTTAGTCCATTGTGAAAATGGATTGATTATCGCCACTCTTTGCCTCCTGCTAACCATGACATTGCTATGACATGACTTTGCTTCCAGCTCAGCAAGGACTTTCTTTCACAGCTTTTGAAAATCCAAGAATAGCTCCTCACCTAAATCACTGTTACAAGCCCCATATGTAGCTTGATTCCTTCAGATAACTCTAATACATTTGAAAGCTGCAACTTCAGCCTGCAGAATTCTTTCTTTTATGTCAGCTATTATTTATTGGTTTCAACTAGCTTGCCCATTAGAGAAGTCAGATTTACTCAGCTGCAGCTTGTGGATCGCCACGAAACATTTAAATCTTGGCATTACACTTGCCCCCTTCTGTTCCTCAGACATTCAGGCTTAGTAGCCTGCAATTTCATATCAGAGTTCACTTAGGATCCTGCACATGCACCATCTGGTCCTGGCAACACACTGCTTTTCACTGGATTGATTCAGTCTGAAACTTTCCTGCTGATGCTTCAACTGGATCTCCCCAGAATACTCCCCATGAAGACAGACTGGTGCAGGGAACCTCCAACCCTCTCCTCAGGAGGGAACATCAATACAAACAGACCATTTAGTTGTTCTGATTTGCAATTAATTTTCTTTGATGCTCCTTTTTCATCTCACTAACCTGCAAGTCCCACAGATCATCTGGCCAGCTTCCTGCCTCTGATGTGCATAGAAAAATGTCATTGCTAATCTTAATATTGAAAGCAATTTTCTCATCAGTCTCCTGTCTGTCCCTGCCAAGAGTTTACACTATATCCTATTTTCTTCATTTAAACATGATTTTTACTTTCTGAAAAATGAAATTTTACTTCTGGTCATCTCTGATATGCAACTCTGCTAACTCTTCCTTATTTATGAGTCATTTCCATAAGGTACATATTAAAAAGATGCTATGTAAAAGATCTCTAGGTTTTAACACAAAGATCAGATTCCTCCTCTTCAAGCTATCTTCTTTTATGAACATAAATGGTATTGTGGTAGGAACAAAAGTCAGAACAACTACCATAACATTTTGTTTTAATATTCTTTATTTCAGAGTGTCTCCTGAAGCACTGTCTGTTGCTCAGGATTTTGGAAGAAATTGCTTCTTGCTAGTTCCTTAAGTAGTTACTTCAGTGAGAATTCACCTATGGAGACACTCATCCATGCACACTGCACCTTTTCAATTAGCCACAATAATGATATGCATTAATAAAGTGTAATTTGGAACAACAATTTATTTGTGAATTTTATGCCCCTATACATAACTTTGAGCTTTATATTCAGTATGAAAATAAGCCTTCAAAATGTCAGAATTGGTTTTGTCTAGGCAAACGTGAGAGGTCAAACACTGCACTTGCACAGAGGTTTTCAGCTCACAGCTGTGCTGCTCTGCTTAGCTTGGGGATCACACTGCAGGACAAGGAAGTCTTGTTTTGCAGTTGAATGAGGCAAGATGAGCTCAGGGCTCTGCAGTCCTCAGAGACACCTCCTGCTATTCTGACTGAAAGAAAACAGTTTTTTGGAAGAGTGACAATATTCTTCCTTGTCAGCTTTTTCTTCAATAAATAAGAACAAAGAAAATCTGGCAGTGGGTCCTTGAACCTACAGGATGAGTTAGGATCTCTAATGCTGCATCAGCAACTATTGCAAAATTTACTTCTGCTTTGATAAAAAAGACCTTATAGGAATTTCCTGAATTCACCTCGGTCAAGGAAAATCCCTACCTGGCTCATCAAGAGCATAGAAATCCTGCTGGACTTCTGGATTTACTGTAATCTACCAGTAAATTCAAGGGAAGGATTCTAACAAGATTTTTTAGAGCAGGGAGGTCTAGATTCCTAACACCTGTCTCCTACCAGAATGATGTACTTCCTGAAGTTGTCATTTGCTTCCCCTTATTGACACAAGGAGCCCAGCTGAATATTCAGGAAGTAATCCAGGGGGTTTTCTTACTGAAGCTGGGTAGGATGAATCTCATCCTGACTGAAGTGAAGTCCACATAACGATAAAGTATTTTCAGAAGAAATGTAATATATGCAAAGTTTAATTGTATTTCCAACTATATATTTAGGCCCAACATAAAACTGACTTGTGTAATGCTTGCATTCCAAATGGGAGTACAAACCCTTTAATCCTTTATCATATTCACCCATTTCTATTTTAAATGCAGAAACACCTTCTGCCACTTGTTATTGAGAAGCATATAAGCAAAACCCAAAATACAGCTTTACAAGTACTTGTTACTTGATCTTTAAAACAATTGCTTTTTAAAAATAATAATGCAGGTCTAGCCAAGATGGCTTAGACCAAAGAGCTGTGTAATTCCAAATCCTTTTTCTTATGCTGGATGCCAATTCACTGAAAAGCAGAATAAAATCAACAGAGTCAGTATAGAGCAGCAGATGAATACAAAAACAAGAGCAAGCAGAGTAGGCCCAGGAAAACTGCTTGTTTTCCGTAATTCAGTGGTTTATGAACTTGAGGTGCCTTTTTTACCTCCTTTTCATGTAAGTAGCTCAAATCTGTCATACTGTCACCTTTCATGCTGCTTCAAAAAGGCAAACAGACCCTGATACATTTACTTTGTGCCTCCTTTTCCTTTCAAAATTGCATAAAAAATCACCTTCTTTTTTCTACTGTTACTTTCAGATGCCTTCAGATAGGGATCTTATCAGAAATGTATTTTGTAACTCTTAGACTGTTCAGAAAGAGATCTTTCTGTGACAAGACTTTTCTTTAAGAGGAGGCTATTAATTTCCTTGAATTTAAGAATACAGCAGTGAATTTTAAATGAACATGATACACTTAAAAGACCACACACAGTTTCCCAGTGCTATATGAATTAATAGTTCAGTGGTAACTTTGTAATGGTTAACCTGAAGAAAGAAAGATAAAAAAAAAATCACCATGTTTTTTAAGCCACTCTTACTTTCTGTGTGATTCTACCACAAGGTTAACTCTTACCACACTAGATTGTGTGGCTTTTAACAGCCTTTGCAAGACACTGCAAAATTCCAATGTCCTGTGCAAACAGCAAATGAAGTACTACTGTACATATTTAACATCTGGTATATATTAATGCACTGACATACTGGCAGATCTCATCAATTTCTGTCTGGTTACTTTAATAAGCCCAGCACCAAATCTGAGAAATAGACAAGCAGTTCTTACCAACTAAGAGGCCCCCATTTGAGCCTCCATTAATAGTCAGCTTCTTTGGGGATGTGTAGCCTTCCTTGATGAGGTATTTGGCAGCACACTGAAAATCATCAAAGCAATTTTGTTTGTTGGCCAAGATACCACCTAGCACGGAAACAAAACAAATCAATTGATACCACAAAATCCTTTTGATACCATCTCTTCAGAAAAACATGTGTCCAAAAATACCTGGGAACAATTCCAATTTCATGAATATTTTAATAATTGATGCAGCTTAGAAAAACAGCAAAAATGAAAGATTCTGTCAACATTGAGAGGCTGTAAGATGGTTCTGTCAATAACTCTGATGCTTTCAGAAACTCTGAATAATACATACCTATACTGTGGAGAAAGTGCCAGGTAATGTTCCTAACCAGTGAAAGGAAAGCTAAAAGCTTTGCACAGCAAAATATATACAAAATGACCATATACAACACACTTGAGGTTTGAGCTAATGGGACTCTAACATCCTTAAACTCAGTGACAGTTTCTTAAGGCAATAAAGATTCCGCTTATAAAATAGGCTATATAAAATAAGCACTTCTAATTTCCTGGATATATAATATGTGGCGAGTAATTTACTCTTTTTTCTATTAGTTGTTTTCAAACCAGATGATATAAAGCTCTCCGAGTTGCATCTTGCTTTGAAATTTTATTAATTAACTTTCAATATGAAAATGCTTAAGATACTGCCATCATGTTGAATGAAATTCCAAATGTCATCAGATGTATAAGGGAACAAATAATGACAGAAAACGTTGGTTCTGATGACATCATTGATAAGATCTCCAGGTCTGAAAAAAAAAAAAAATTGCAGGGTGGGATAGGGAAGGAAAAGGATGGTTTTCCCTACAATCTTTCAATTATTTTAATAGAAGAATATCAGCTTAGAGAACTCACAGTTATTCAAATCTTGGTTGTTTGGCAAGAGACTAAAACTAGATACTCCTCAAATGTTATCATACCTAAAGACCATGGTAATCTCAGGAAATTAAATGCTAGTAAGAAATGGGAACTAGGAAGAAAATCCTTGCATTCCTGTAGCAAAGGCAGTGGCCCAGCCAGGCAAGCAGGGCTCATAGGATGCAGAAATGAAGTCCAGTTTCTTCTACTTTCTTTACAAGCTGGATGGTTATTCCAGGCTGATTGCCTAAGGTTCTCCCTATGATCCAGGAACCTCCAGGACTTACCCTAAATTAACTTTTACCCTAAATTAAGTGAGATGAGTTACAGTCTGGAGGTGTCTCTTCATCTCCAATCTCCATCAAGTGATCCTAGACAACCAGTTTACAATGGCTGCTTTGTTTCTATGTCACAGAAGCTTAGCAGGATAAGTCTGACATTTAGTCAAAAAGATCTTGTAGAATTGAAACCAATACATTTGTATTTTTTTTTTTTTTTAACAAATACACATCGTTCTTGTATTAACAAGACTGTTGAAGGGAGACATACTGGGATGACAAAAAAGTCTTCAAGCAGGTGGCAATAAAGGAAAAATAGATCTTACTCCTTGCTCAAAACACCAGGCTGGTGTAAGGTCAGAATCCTACTTAAAATTAAACCTAAGTGAAAAAAAAAACTTCTGTAATTGCTTCTGGAATTAAAAAAGAACAGATACATATTTTATTTCAAACTGCAATAAAAGACTTGGGTCAAAATCAAGCAGGAAATAGGTGGATCAAAGAAGCATTATCACATTAAGATAAATTTTATTAAAACCTACTGCAAATCAATCTGCAAATTAAAATTAATGAAGGATATTTCATCTTCAGCAATAATATCCTGTATCTGCAAGCAAATACAGTTTCTATTTATGAACCTATTACATAATTAACTCAATTGTGAGGAAATGACCCAGACAATTTACCAGAGATGAAATAGTAAAATCAAGATGCAATGATCTGGAAATACCATTTTGTCTGATAAAAAGATATTATGGATTACTGCCATGGCAAATTGCTAGATCATAAGCACCACTGTTTTGGTACGTTTGCCTTGCTCACAACATTCCCAGCAACTTATGTGCCAGATTCTTGGAATATGACTAAAGTGTCATGGTTAAATAAGGATAGGTATGTTCCTGAGATAAGAACGACTTTTTCAAGCTTTTTCCCCTGGTGGAGGAATGTGGACAGTTGTCAACAATAAGGCAAGTAGACAAAGACAGTTTGTCTGATTAAGATTAAGAACTTGATGGGAAAAACATGGACAGAAATACATCAAAAGTGTTAAGAAAAAGGGAAAAGAGATTGACAGAGCTTTTCAGTGTTTACTGAGTTTCCCTGTGGCATGACAGTCATCTTAAAAAAAACCCTAGAAGGACAAATGGTTACCTACAAGTTGGATACGCCAAGAGCTTGGAGGGGATGATGTGAATGCACTTCTGGAGCTGACGGTTTTCATATGAACTTCAGTCACAGATTCACGGAACCATTTAGGTTGGAGAAGACCTTTAAGATTATCAGGTTCAGCTGTCAACTCAGCACTCTCATGTCCCTAAGACACATCTATGTGTCTTTTAAATACCTCCAGGGAAGGTGACTCAGCCACTTCCATGGGCAGCCTGTTCCAGTGCTTGAAAATCCTTTTGTTGAACACATTTTTCCAGTCACATTCATCAAATATTAAAAAAAAAAAGTCTATTCATAAATTACGCAAAAACAATATAGAAAAGTTTATACTCTGAAAATAGATGAAAACTATGAGATTAACACTGGAAAACATACAGATCTAACATGTAAGTAAGGAAAAAGATTTACTTTTTGCAGAATAAGTAAAATGCAAAAGGAGGAAGGAGTGAAAAGAAAATGTTGCAATTTTCATTGCTAAGCCTGCAGTTTTGTTCCTGTGCTTTGACTGCCTTACCTTTGTGCCAGGTCTCTCCATACTCGCCCCCACCCCGGATGTTCGCCACTGCTAGAACACCTCCCAGGTTTTGCACAAAAATAAGCCTTGATACACTGAAAAAGCAAACAGATAAGAGGATAATTTTTATTTTCCAATTTTTATACACCTACCACTTCTGCAAAAATACTTTGAGGGAAAGATCTCTCCCAAAATCAATGATGAAATTGTGAATTAAGTCCCTCTTGATAGTGAACCTGAGTAGCTAGGCTTTATATAATGGTTATCCATGGAAATGAAACTCCCAGCAGCTTTAGGAGAGGAAGGAACCAATGTTGGTCTGTTCTTCCTCCCTTAGTTCTGCTCTTTGGAGGAGTGTGGCCAGTGGTTTGGCCTAACAGATGACCACTCAATGTGTCACCATTTACAAAAATTATGTTCAAAGCACTTAGTTTGCAGACTAGAGTTATGCAGTACCATTGGACCTCCATAGCTTTCTGAATTGTTCCTCCTTCATGGGACCTCCACTTCTTCAGAGAGGAAAGGAAGATTTAGCCCAAAGGAAGAAATCAAAGAATTAAGATCAGCACTTGATCTTTGTTTATGAGCAGGTATTTTCAACCTAACTTCTGCTTGATATACTTCTTTTGGACCTTTGCAATACTGTGTTTGCAAAGAAAAATTCTGTATCTACCATTCTTTTGTGCCACGGTCAGCAGTCACATCAGCAGGTGGTCAATCTCATTCTCATTCAGTTTTCTCTCACATTGCTAAATACAAAACAAATAGTATAACATAAAATTACAGGTTCTGCCTCCCCTACTATCTCCTGAACCTGTCTGAAAGCCAAAATGGCATATTTTTTAGAAATGCTAAATTACAAAAGCATCAAAGATATTATTATATTTTCTTTTTCAAATGGACTGAAGTAATTCAAATTATATTTAACAATTAAAAAATATTAACTGTTGATCTGCAGTTGATGCAGTAGTTTAATATAGCAGAAGCTGCAGAAGGCAAACCACACATATGCTAAGGAGACAAGTAAAATATTGAAATTTAACCGCAACAAGTATTTTTCCCCCCCTCTAGTATATTTCAATTTCTTATTTACTTGAATTTTTTGGTCATCCAGAAACCACTGTCTGCAGAAAATAAATTTGTTCAACCACAGGGGCAAGGATTGTGTGTTTTTCCCTTAAAGTCCCACTAATAAGAAATGGCTTGAAAATGGTAGTCTTACAGTATGTCTCATGTGGATATAGTATCGCAACAGGTGGAGTTTTCATACTTCCCAAAGAAATTACCTATGTACTGGCACATGCTCTTGAGAGTATATATCAAGGAGTAAGGAAAGAAAAAGAAAAGCACAAGGATAACTGGTAAGAGATTTCTGTATTTTCATAACCATCAAAGGAAAACCTTCTACCTAGGCTGGTTATCTGGCCCATCAGATGGCTCAGGAGCCATGAATTATCTCAGCTTCTGTAAAATGAATTCTTAAGACCATCACTGTGAATTACATTTTCCTTACACTGCTGTGACATGCTGATCAAATGCAAGATTGCTACTCTAAAAGCACATTGTGCAAAGGTCAGAGAGTATTACTCTGTCAAGCTCCAGGACTCTTAAGGTTGCTACACAGCTAATGTGGAGTAACGTAAGAGAAGGTTGCCTTATGAGACTGGCTTCTTAATTTTTGGTATGTAGAGTACAAACCCTCCCAAAATATTCTGCACTTCTTTTCCTTGTCTGCCTCAAACTTTGGACCTCTTGATCCAAAGTTATTTGATTCCCTAATAGTCAGAAGTACCAAGTAACAATTACAGGCAAGATAAAAGTTTGCTTCCCAAACATACTGACTGAGAATACTTTAAAAAATAAGATATTCCACAACAGAATCCATCCTCTTCCATCTATTAAAAGAAACTGTTCCTGTCTGAAGGATCATGGTGAGTCAGGACCCTAACTTGACCAATATTTTGAATATTTGTAACAAACTTTCTCAAAGCTTTTCTCTTGACCTTTACTTTTAAGTTCAAGGAATCAGGTATTACAATTATAGAATCCAAACTCATTACTTTTTTTAAAAGTGAAAATTCCAAGTAATCAGACAGCACAAAGCTCAAGTTTTACACACAACCCTATTACTGCCTCCAGTGTTTTTCCAGGTAGATTCTTGCTTCCAGATTTGATTTCAAGTCAGCTCGGTGTCTGAGTCACAGCAAACTGCCCAGTCAACCTGCACGTCTATGAAATGTCTCATTCTGCAAAACAAAGTCTGGCTCCCTGCTCCTTCCAACAGTCTCTGTAGGCTTTTGCTCACTGTCCCTGTTCTTCCTTCTCTCCTGGAAGCAGGGTAAAGTAAAGGGCAACAGGATCAAGATGGAGTCAGTGGAAGGATCAGAAGATAGTTCCTGCTATGGAGAGCTCCTTCCAGACACTCTAATCACTCTTAAGGAGCAAAAAACAAAAAAAATAATAAATCAGATGTTGTTTTTTACAGTAGAGAATCATGTGAGGAGCTGTGCTTCACATATCAAGAACATTTCCCCAGAATTACTGATCCGTTGTGAGGTATTAGAGTTGACAGAAAAATGCAGGCTAGTGCACAGGTGATGGGGAAGAAGTCCTGAGCCACAGGACTTGGTTGCTTTTTAAGCTTTTGTGGAGTTGAAGAGAGGAGTAACAGAATAAGCAAAAGGCATAATCCTCTACTCTGCACTGAGGGCTGCTTTGTTGTCTGACCTTTCTCCAGGCTCACAATCTCTCTTCCCTGCACCACCTCTGTGCTTAAAGGCTGGGAACAACATGGCACTGATATGCAATTTCACAGACTGCTGCACAACCAGCTGTATTCCAGGATGACTTAGAAATTGCTCCTCCTGTACCCACGCAGGCACACACAGAACAGTGCAGGGAAACATGTTGGTTCCTACAGTGTAGTTAGCCAAATCTGAGGCATTAGTGGTGGGTTTGTGATGGCATTTACCCAGCAGCTCTGACTGGTATCAGCTCCATCAGCCTTCGCTTGCACTTGCTATGTGGGCAGTATAATTAATGACAGTGCTCTAGCAAGCACCATCTCAAAATGCCACCAAATGAAGTTCCCCAGTCCAGAGAAGCATCTGAAAGATGCATACTTACATTCAAAAATAAACCACTACTGTAACTGACCTAATGACTTTGGCCTACCATTCTTGCAGTTATTTCTGGATCCTGTAATCTGTTGGTTTGTTTCTATTGCTTTCAGTGAAAAAGATTTTTTTTTTCATTTTTGATGTGAAAAGGAACACCATTTGTGAATTAAGCAGAAGTAAGTTCCTCAGATCAGAAGCTGGCTTATGCTAATGGGCGTAAAATACCAGTAATAAAATACTGTATAGGGTGGAGGACATACAGGACATAATTTAACCACTGGAAAGGAGAAGCTAGAATACTTTGTGGAAAGTTTTAAGAGTTATAAGTTTAAGTAAAAATGCCTAGGAGTATTTAGCCAGGAATGCTACATCTCAGCTCAGAATTGGGTGAATGATGTGGCAAACCTCAGCCTTGGCCATCCTGTGGCTGCTTTCTAGCACTCATGTCTGTGGTCATAAAAAAACCCCAAAACCCCAAACCCAACAAACAAACAAACAAGCAAAACAAAACAAAACAAAGCCCCACCAAATCTTGATGTTGGGCTGTGGATGGAACAGCACTTGGGAACTCCTTGTGGAGTACTCCTTGTGGAATACAATATACTGGAGTATATTGTAACAGGGATGGAATAAAACATTAGTGGAATCTGCCAAGTAAAGGGTGAACTGGACATCCTGCCTTTCTGACATAAATTCCCTCTTACAATTTCCTTTCCCTGATTTTGCCTGCCGACTTTTGGAACACATTCCCTCACCAAATACTCAATTCTCAAGTTATTAGCCATAAACATGTATTTGAAGGCTTTGGCTTTTCTTTTTTTTTTTTTTTTCTTTTAGAAAGAGAAAACTGAGAAATCATATCTTGATATTACAGGGAGAGTAAGGAGGGAGGTGCAGCCAATTATGTTTTATTTACATTTTCAGTGGGATAATATATTTTGATCTGGAGGTCACTGATAGTTCTCTGTGCACTTTTAAGGGACTGTTACAGATTCATATTCTTAATTTATGAACTGTATAATGAAGGTTTCATAGGGTTCAGGAAAATATAGGTCACTGCTTCTAATTCCCATCTTCCTCTCTTCTAAATGTCAGCTGCACCCTTTTGCTGCTGTTTGCTGGACTCCTACGAGAATCAATTTTTAGCTTGCCAAAATGGCAGAAAACCACCCACTCTGTTTTGCTGGGATAGTTTTCTGTCATTCTTGTGAGGTAAATCAGCTTAGCAAAGGCTCCAGCAAGCACCAGGGCCAATGGATGGGCGGTGCAAGCAGGGACTGTGAAGTACCTTTTCCTTCTGCCAGCAAACAGCTCTGCAGTATGTGGAATTTTACCTTAAATCAATAGATAGGTAATATTTATTTTACATTCTTTAAAAATGAAAACATGGTAAGTTTTATCGCAGTTTTCAGCATCTACCATAAACTGTAATAAATCAGTGGTTGAACCTAAGTCAAAAAGAATTTTAAAGCTATGCTAGTCATATAATTATGTCTCAAGAACCACAGAAAATGAGAAGTGTAGCTTTATGAGGCAGATAAAAAGCTTACAAATAATCACAGAGCTCAAGATGGGAGGTCCATTGTTAGACAAGATATTTGCTAAAAAGGACAAGAAACAGTAAATGCTATTCAGAAATACAATCACAGCAAACAAGAAGGGCAAGCACTATAAAGGATTTCTTGAAATGTGCAACTCTAAAGCAAGACTGGTAGGTAACAATCATAAATTTAATAGGATTGTTTCATAATAGATTATTTTTCTCTGGTGAGCTACTTTTCTGCTTCCTGAAAAACTGTTCTCTATTCAGCCCTTTCCATTTCTGCTTTCCTCTGCCTCACCTAGGAGCATTTCTTAAGTATTCAAGCACTGCTTCTTGGCAAGTCTATTCAAATTGCCTTGCTTAAGAAATAAGGCTTTTCTTTAAAGAGATCATCTATGCAATAAAGCTTACGGCTTTTGAGAGCTACAAAGCCTGTTCTGAACACAGCATTTTTAGTTCACAATGTGTTGCTTTGCATTTGTATAATTTGTGTCTCAAGACACAATCCTCCTTCCTGATCATATGGAACACAGAAAGATTTTGTTTCTGATGTAATCTCAAAAGTATTATACGAAAATGCAGCCAAATTCAAATTATTTACATAAATTTAGTCTAACATTTGATTTTCTATAATATTTAGATATGGGCAATTGTTTAACTTGGAAAAAAGAAAACTTCCTATGCTAATAGTTCAACAATGGGCTCAAATATTTCCTTTAATATATTTCTCCATGTTTTGCTGTTGAACTCAGTGACAGAGCAAGAAGAGGTTAAGGTGTAATCCTAAGGGCAAGGTGACTGTTGTAAACATCAGGAGCGCAGGGCACTTCTCTGCTCCAACATGTGAGCCTCAAATTCAGAACTAACAAGGCAGACAAATGATGCCTGGACAGCCCTTATGTCACCCATCTTGCTTCTTAGGAACCTGAAATGCATCCTGTCAGATTCATGGTCCACCCTGCCCACAGTCTGTGACAGCTGGTAATATCAGATACTTCAGAAGAAGTTGTGAATCACCCTGCTTACCTGTAGCTTGGTGTAATTGATATGTTGAAGCCTCCATATCCATACAAGAAGGCAGGATGAGAACCATCTAATTTAATTCCTTTCTTGTGAATAATAAACATTGGGATTTTAGTGCCATCTTTGCTAGGGTAGAAAACCTAAGACAAGAGAAAAAGAAATACAAAATGTACTCAGTGTTGTAACTCGCCACAAGTGCTGTTAACAAGAATCAGAGGTGACCATTTCTATGGGGTCTGATGGGTAAAACCCATCAGAGCAACTTGCACCAATTGCCCAGGTCAGGTTCAGGAATGGGCACCACCTGCTTGGTTGCTTAGCAGCTCTGGAAAATATATCAGAATGAGAAAATACAAAGGGTATGATGGTATCACCTTTAGGTATCTTATCCATCAATTCTACACATAAGAGGGTTTAAGAAAATGTTAAAAAAAAAGAATACAGTTCTCTGCAAGGGAAGACTGTCAAAACACAAGGGCTGCGTGGTCCATCACATGTGAAAGGAGCTGGTACAGAGAACAAACAGAACTAAAACCAGATTTCCTGCACGGATGAATTCACTGAGGCAAGCTGGTATCCAGTAAAAGTGGACTTAGCATTGCCCAGTCTTTCAGGTTGTCTCAGGGACACTTCAACCTTGCCAGGGTGGTAACACAAGCCATGACAGAAAGTTTTGTAGCACTTTGGTGCATTTTCAGACATTATTAGGCAACTAGAACAAGGAGACCCAACCTTGCAGAATCCCCAGTCCATCAAGTGAGACAAATGAACTGCCCACTGGCTTTCTTCCTGAAAGGAAATCAGCTCCCAAAACACCAAGTATCCACATAGCACATGCTTTCATGCATCTTTCTGTTGCTGCCACAGCACTGTGTGAAGTTAAAAGCTGAACTCCATGTACACAAACTAGACTGTAATTGCTTAACACAGTTCCCACATCATCTTGTTTTGATGCAAGTCTCTGCCTGCATAGTCTAATTTGGGATCCACTGTGTCATATTTTGCTAGTCAAGAAAAACATGTGGCTGTGAATGCAGTTTATGGCTTTTCCTAAAATTCTGGCTGATTCCTTTTCACTGCCTTGCTTTAACATTGTCGCCGCTTTGACTTTAATGAGAACAAAAATGTAGTAAATGAAGAATGACACATTCTTATAATTTAGTTGCATGTTTACAATCTCAGCTTTTAAAGGAAATAGACATACCATGATTTGTAAAGCACATGATCAACAGGTTCTATTTTTACATGAACCTCATCAGTAATATGAACCTATGCAAAACATTTATTCCGCACATTGCCTGTAATGTGAAATATGTGAAATCCACATAGATGAAAACAAAGTAATCACATTTAATTTTAGTTTAATCATGGCTAAGGAAATGTGAGAAATTTCAAATGAAATCACATCCACCTCCAAAAGCTTTAACAAAACATCTAGACATATTACAGATAAAAATTTAGTATTTCACAGTGCCCACAGTAGATGAAAAAAAAAAAAAACCCAAAACCAAAAGCCTACGGGTATTTCTACACAGATTCCAATCGCCATAACTGTATCTTAACTGACAAAGTACTTCTCAGAACAGTAGAGTATAATGGATTTTCACTTTAAATAGTTGAACACTATAAACAAATAAAATAACTGATGAGCAGGAGAACTGCTGAGGCTGATGATGAGGAGTTCCAGAGACTCTTCCCTAAAACATCATCTGTCAACTCCAGCTGTTGCTGGAAATTCTCAGGAAGCAAGCACCTGACCTTTACATATTTCTAGAAACTTACTGCTGTTGGCCAGTCCTTTCCTGATGATTAAAGTATGCCACTAATTTTACTGCTGGTTTCTAAATGGGGACTTTATCTTCTATATAACAACTCCCTAAAAACTGACTTCTGTAGGGCTTTTATTATCATCAGTTAAGATAAAACACTGTTAAATGAAATCTCAACAGAAAAAAAAGATGCATGTCAAGATGCATGTCATTGCTTAAATTTGCAATTTAAGGGGTTTCAGTCCTATTTCTGCTAAAAATGATTATTATCTCTCCCTCCAAGAACACATGAGAGATGGGACAGAAATCAATTCAGTGAGACACTAAGATATGTGAAGCCATTTAAGCTTCTCCAAATAGACTATTTTCAACAACTGATTCAATCTCACCTTTAAATTAGCTGTTATCGCTGAAGAAAGTCCAATGGTTTATTCATGTCACCAATAAAGGGATATGCTTCTATCTCAAAGATTAAGGTAAACTGCAAAGGGCAAGTGCTAAAAAGGATTTCCCAAGATGGTGTTTCATGCTTAACTTTAGAAGCTGTCAGCTTTTACAGTGGTAAATGCTCATAAAAGGGTACTACCTTTTTCTGCTTTATCACAGATAGGAGAGATCCACTTGTGACAGTCACATTATATTACTCATTGTTCATATATTTTCCAATAAGGTCTTAAGTCACTAAAGTCAGCATATAAAAGAAGAGGGTAACTTAAGAGAATGAATTTGAAGGGAAAAGGATGGAAAAAACCACTTCACAAATATTATTATGAATGCTGAAACTCACCATTCAAGGCGAGACATGCTAAAAATAAGTATCTTCAGCCTTTAGGAATGTTAGAGCAATGCTGTGTGATTAACAGGGCGCTCCTGCTGCGTGCAACCCTTGGTGCTATTCTAGGACTATAGTACTGGAGCAGTAGAACAGCCCTGGAATAGTCCTAACTTTTAGTCTCACATTAATGTCCCTGTGTCACATGGCAGTGGGGTCACATTGCCAGAATCACCTGCAATTCTGATAGCAGAGCCTGAAGTATACATTTATAGCCTCTATTCTACTTATTGTGCTAGAAGAAAGCACAGCTACTCACTGCTACAAATTACATGAAAATTAAGCTATATAAGTGAAACAGAGCCCAATCTTAATCATTCTTCTGTAGTGCATACATATGTATTTATAGAGTGGTGCATTACTTTCTTTTGATTTTTAAACTTAGCATTTGAAACTTAACTCCATTTATAGCAATTTACAGTCCATTTTCACCAGAAAAAGTCAATGGATGTTTAGTCAAAGAGAGTTTACAGAGTAAGTTTTACAAGCAAATACAGTTAATAGCTCTGTGGTCTGGCTTGTAAATTTACTTAGAGGTTAAACAAGATAAAAAAGTTCAGTACATTCATTCCTGGGGAGGTCTTTGTCCTCCTAATTATCATCTGCTTTAAATGTGCAAGTATTTATGTTAGGTGAATCTTCACTTAGGAAGAGGGGAACTATCAGCTGGCATTGTGGACACAAACCTAAATTCAGAAAGGCTCTATATTTATCCACCTCTGCCTCTGCAATGACAAGAAGAATCCTCTCCATCTCAAGCTACCAGGAGGCAAAACAAAGTATTTTAGAAAACCAAAAGGTCTGAAAAACACAGGCTGCAGAAGTTTTTCTTTAATTTATCTACAAAGATAACATAGCCAGACATTGATACTTACACACAGAACTAAAAATAATTTTGGCAATCATCAATTTGCACTTCACTTGTAAATCAGTACCTTAAAGAAAGTGACACAATCATCTCAATAAATAAATAAAACTAATCTGTCTGCATACTGACATTGTGCCATGTAGCTAAAAATACCTAAAATTACTGACATTGAAGAGAAACTTCAATTTTTAAAAATTAAAAACTTCAGCAACTTCTGAGTATTTAGTTTTACTTTTTCTCCCTTTCAGAAGTATTTTATCTATTTATATAATGGAGAGATTAAAACATGTATGTCATTATAATTGTTTGGGTAAGAAAAGTGCACCTGAAATCATCTTGGTTTTACAAAACCTGAAATCTTTCTACACAAAAAACAACGCCAAACATTTACTCATTTAAAATGAACCTTCTAGAGTAAGCTTCAACACAAGTTTTGAAATGCTGCTGTAAAACACAAATCCAAAATAATCTTTTCCATATGGATCTAAAGCATATATTTTTTGAACTGTGAACAATATCTGAATGGTCATAAATCTTTTATCATTTGCCTGACTTGCTCATTAATGGCAAAGCACTAACAACCAGTTAAAAAGTGATTAGTTTGTCTTGTCAAGAAAGAGTTATGTCCTGTAGATAAAACATGAATTGTATACATAAGAAGCAACTTTAATTTCTGAGACTTGAAAACACCCCCTAAGTCACAGTAGGATAATTATTCTTAGGAAGCTAGTAGTTATTCTAATAATATCTCTCCCAAATTCTCTTTCAAGATAAGGTGTTACATACCAGAAGTAGCAATTGTTTCCATGTCTATGTGTGCCTGATCAAAACCAGGTAAGAATCACACTTGTCATTAGACTGACAACCATTGTGTGAAATGCCAAAAAATTTTACAAAGAGCAACTAAAACGGCATATAAACCAAGCTGGAATGCTCCTTATTAAAAATAATGTTCAATAATTTAGGTTTATTAACATCACAATAATGCCTTCAAAATAGTTTTTTACAATGTCTCCTATATAGTTTTTCTGATATATTCCCTTTTCATTTGGAACAAACAAAGGATTTAGCAGTTTTGTGGGATTTAGCAATTTTTTTCTGCTTCTAGGTAAGAGCAGCTGCCCTCACACTGCTGCAGCCACCACAAAGATACAGACAGCACTGGGGAGGCAAAACACTGCTCAGTCCCAGCAACCCCTGGCACAGGGGTTACAGGGAATGACCACTTGGAACTGGATTTCAAACATACAGTTTCACATAAAGTATTCCCCCTGTGAAGTGAAGATTTCTCATCACACTTACACCAACATTTGCCTTTTGAGATTTGGGGAAGAAAAGTATAAGGAATTCATCGTAAATCCCATAACATTGCCCACATTTTGCCAAATGTCACAAATGCTTTGTTAAATAGTTACTGTTTTAAAAATCTCACACCAGTATCTCTGAAAGGTGACTTAAAGGAATAGTCCCTAGAGAAAGTCTTCCTTCACAGATGGTGGCATCAAAGTTTTCAAACCTATATTTAGGTACAGAGATAACAGTGCCAGAACAATGCCACATAGCAACATCTTCCACTGACAAGTCCTAACACTCGGTGCTTCAGGAAGGCAAGTCACAAAGACCCTGCCCTCACACAAACAAGTCTGAGCACACAGTGCTGGCATCCTCTCTCGAGATGCCAGCGCAAAAAAACTCACTGATTCAAACAGAATCATGTGCTACCTTCCACATCATCGGTCCATTCCTTTCCTCATCACCTCTGACCTTACAAAACAGACACTAGTCTGGAGTTAAAGACTATAGTACATCACAAGCAAAGCTCCCCATTCATTGCAGCAGTGGCTTGGACCCAAGTGTAAGATCTGCAGTGGCCCCATAGGCAGCCAGCCAATGGCCACACATAAGAGCAGCTCTTACTAAATACTGGTTTTTGAATTCTTACATAGAACATGAATCAGAAGTCAGGAAAAATAGTCATGAATCAGAAGTCAGGAGAACTGTTACCACTACAGAGCAAATCCACAGGATCTGAAGTTTCCTTTCTTCAGAGGGGAATCCTCATCAATCTTCTTTAAGCCTCTTAAATTAGCTTCAAAGCAATTCTGTGTGGGTTGCAAAGCTAGCTTAACACTGAGCTGGAGAGGGGCCAAAGTAACTCAGCACAGCAAAAATTCATGCAGGTAAAACCGAGAAAGGACACCCACCACAGACATTTGCAAAAGCACTATGAAAATAATAAAGAAACTTCTCACAAGAAATTGTTTCACTACCCACCCACCCACCGGCACAAAAAGCAAACTCATGCTGACAGAGGCAAAGTGCCAGGAGATGGTCTTTTAGAGGAAATGTCTCCTTGTTACTAGGTTCAGCTGCCTAACTACAGGGAGGTATCTCACAGGGTGGTGGGAGGACGTAGGGGAAGACAAGAAAAAAATACAGATGAAAGATGAGAAATCCTGCAAGACTGGCATGGCAGAAACTGCTTTTAAATCACTCTTTTCTAGGTTAAGTTAAAAGGTATCATCCCCCTTGCATAAAGCCTTGGTGGTAAATGGGATCCAGTGAGACTCCCACACACCCTCTACTTCTGCAACCAGAGAGGCTTTTTGCCTCTTCTCCTTTTGCCCCTTTCAGTGCAATCTCAGAGCTTCCTGCAGCAGAATAATTAGAATCTGCCAAGTACAGTTAATCCTTTACTTTCATCAATTTGCCTTGAAGATGATTTAGTGTACAGTGTAGAGACAAGACAGATAGGAGACAGATAAATTTACCTTTTCATTTAAATATACACTGTGTCATGTTAAACAGAAAAATGTCCCAGGGGCCTTTGTAAGTTACAGTCTATTTTCTGAATTACCTCTATGTTTATGCATTAAGGAAATGTACTACTGTGAAGTAGTACAGCATGAGACAAGCACAGGGATGGCTTGATGGAAGTAGCACACCATCATGGATAAAATCACAAATAACAGCTGCTGGCTAGTCTATTTTCTTTCATTAAATCAAGCTTTACTTCACTGAGTAAACTGCTCTGACAAGAGACAACTCACTGCAGTAGTGTGTAGGCATTAAAAAATAAACACTACTCATTTTTACCATGCTGGAAATCAGTTCAAATTGTAATGAGAAATACTCTAAGAGCAAAAATATAGAGACAACTTAGCATGGGGTAAGCAAGAGGAAGAACTTTCTTTTTGCAAGCTACTTCAAAATAACTATTCTTATTTATGGTTTTATGATGTGGTAGATGCACACACCTAATCTGACACGCTGAGAGATGAGATACATTCACTCAAACTAGCTAGCAATTAGCTAACTAATTAACATTCACTAGTAACTAGCTAATTCACCTTTCCTGGTTTTGACTCCATCTTGCTTCACACTTTCTTGGTCATCTCAACATAGCCTCACTGCTGAGTGTTTACAAACTTCAGGAAAATGACACAACTACTGTTGGATTTTCTCCCTAATGTATGGGCATCTAGACAGTTCAGGGTGCTCAAATTTCACCTATTAGCTAATATCCAAAAATTCTTGCACAGAAAAAATTCAATCTTGAAAATGGGGATGTCAGATGTCAGCTTATGTCAAAGCCTCAAGAGGATCCATGCATTTGCTAATAAGGCCAAGAAGCTTTGTTCATGACTTTCAAAGGCAACTTCAGAGGGTTCTGCTCTCTCTTCCTTAGAGAATCATACCATGTTTATAGATGTCAAGTTGGGTACCCAAAATCAGAAGTGCTATAAATCTACAAAAACTGCATGAGGCTAGTGGAATATTAAAACATTCATAAATGTTTTTTGCTTTGAAAGAGAGATCTTCTACACCAGACAGTGCATGTTTCAAAATCAGTTTCAAATCACTTTCCTGTAAATATTTATTCTGAAGTACTTACTGAAATAAATAGGTCATTAAAAGTATTGTGATGCAGTTCCATATACATTTTCCCACTCAAATTATAGCTAAATATAATTTACTTTCTGAATTCAAGTTACTCATTTGTGCCCCTACATGACTATAAGACCACCAAAATGGTAGCAGAAGGGGAAAAAAAATCCCTTTAGAATGGTCATGGTAAAACTGAAGTCCTGTAAAATATCTAGGGTGCTATCTTAGAAAAAAATCATTCTAAGGTTCAGATGCTATTGATTTCAACAGTTTCCTCTGGAGACAGTACTACTGTTTTCAGATTTGTAGTAGCCATTTGTACAATGAAGAAAAATAACTCAGTGAGTAGCAAGAAACAAAAGAGAAGTATGAGTTTTCATTCATTGTTGTAACAATGCTTAGGGAAAAAATTATTCCAAGTCTAATATAAAGCAACCCAGCAAAAATTTCAACTGATGGTGTAGTTTTCAGAAAGATGTCAAAATTAAGACTTTGAATGGACTTTGTATCAGGAACACTAAGGAGTGTGCTGAAGCACCTTTGTAAACTCTTGGAACAGGGTAGAGAAAAACAAGTTACAAAAGAGGAACATTTTTTTTAAAGCCCTAAGACTAAGGAAAACTTGCAGCAATCTTTCCTTTCTTAGGCAAAACATGAACAAGACAGCAAAAGCCAATAAATTTGTATCATAGTCCACAACTAATAATCAATTATCAATAAATCAACAGATCAAATATCTAATGACACCAGATCAACTAGAATGAGAGCTATCAGTTAAAAAAACACCAGTAAGCAGAAAGAAAAAGTCAGGGATGTAAAATACAACTCTGAGATTTCAGGCATTGTGCTTTGAAGCTTTTCTGCATCCACACTATTTTTAGCTGTTAGCAGAGATCTCTGTACACTGGTTCTTTCAAAAATAATTGACAAATTGGATGAAGACCAAGCAGTTCAGGGAGTTGTCAGGGAGAATTTATGTAGCAATTTTTCCCTGTCTGTGAGAATAGAAGCTGGAACTAAAGAAATAATCTCTTTTCTATCATTCATCCACACAGTTGAAACACTAGTTACTGTGAATAATAATAGTTCTTAGAGGCTCCCCATGTCCCATAAATCTCCTGTGAGATGACTCAAGCACAGAGCAGAAATAATTAATCTGAGGGAAGATAATATTTTATCAGTACCTCTGAGAAATGTTGAAAAAATCACATCAACTGCTAAATGAAGATGCAAACTAGCTTACCATTTATAAAATTGCACACTGATGAATTTGTGCTGCATCGTAAGCAGACAAAAGCCCAGACAAAGTGAGGGACTTAAATGGTTTTGGATGAAAAGGAACTGAAAAAGAGCTATCTTCCTTTATTTTCCTTCAAAAAAATGTTCTTTCAGAATGCACCAAGATTTTGTGATTTTTAAGTTTTTACCACTTCAGTTCTTATACTGAGGACAAATAAGAGAGGTTTGTGGAACAATTCCACTCATGTGTTCCACTTACACAATTTTGCAACTTTGCATCTCTGAATACTTATCAAAGCACATTATGTTTAGCTTGTCTTTTCAGCAGTGAACCCAATTTGAGAATGCATTGACTAAGCTTTTTAAGCTCTGCCTTACTGTTTCTAGTGCATTTTTTCTCAGTGTTTGTTATAAATGGAGTAAATGGAGACTATGCCCTTCAAAGTGGTCAGCAACACCAGCATATTACTAAGAGGTGTGATTGTGCCATCAAACACTGAATAGAAGTTCTCCAAAATCTCCTCACTGCTATTTATCAAAAAAAAAATTTCTCAGTATAAACTGAACTGCTCAAAATATTATGTGATCATCCTGGTTTAATATGCATCCTTTTCTAAGGTAATCATGCTCACAGTGAATGCAACTTTAGGTTACAAGACTCACTATAATTTGTTTCCCTTTTCCCCTTTCAATAGCACTCTTCTCCAAGTAGTGGCCACACAGACTCAATCATTTTTCAGAGGTTTTCATCTTCCACATGCCTATGTAAGATCTCACCAATATCTGAAATAGTTGTTTTCCACTCTTAACTCTGTTAATCTGCTTTCCACCATGATGATAAATATTAATTAACAACAAGAAAAAACCCTAATCCACCAAACAGTTTTGACCCTGGATGAAGACAGCAAGTATAATTTTATTGGGCTGCAGTGATTACGTGTGTATATATATATTTATCAAGAGTTTATCTGCATTTTTTAGCAGTTCTAATTTGGTTTTGTCTCCTTTAGGTAGTTAATGCATAGCTATCATTATCAGTCTTCCAAATGTAATTTATTTCTCTGTTCTGCTTCAAGCTTTGGTTGGTAATGGCTCTGTGATGGTCTGCATTTGCATGCTGTCCAGCACACTGTTAAATGTGGCCCATGATTAAGTCTCTTAAGTCCTGCAATAACCAAGCAAATAAAAGAATAACAACCTTCTAATTTATTCTCTGCCAGCTGCCCTACCTCCTTAAACCTCTTTGTAACAGTTGCATGCCAAGCCTAATAAATAACTGCATAAACTAGTTATGAATTTGTGTGTGCCTGGAGGCCTGCAACTCTGAAACACAAACCTCTCAGCTCTGCCAGAGCCACTGCTATTCTGAAAACACTCCAGTTCCCCAGTTGCCTACAGGGACACTATTCAGAATGAGAGATGCATCCACTGTAAAGTATTTAAATGGGAGCATGGAGCTGTGGTGAAGCTTAATTGCTAACGGGAAACATCTCCACTGCAGAAAACAGGGGACAAGGGAGTCCTTTTTGAAAGGAGTAACAAAGAGAAGCCAAAACTACCTGAAATAGTAAAATGCAATCTAGCAAGACCAGAAATACAACATACTATATAACCTGACAGATGCAATCACATAAAGAAAAGTGAACAACTCACTAAAAAGTAATTTAGAAAAGTATCTTAAAGATGTAGACATGCCAAACTGAACTTGAACGATCAATTGTTGGGGGAAAGGCAAATCCTACATGAGGACATATAAACCAAAGTCTCACCCACAATGTGTTATGAAGTAACCCCCCCTGTTTTATTCACATTTGCAAAGCTGGAGTGCTGTGTTCAGCTGAAACAATGGCATACCATATGCTGAGCATCTAAACAGATTCCAGGAAGAGAATGCAGAGTGATAGGAGGTCAGGAAATAGAATCCACTAGAGAAACTGAACAGAGTGCAGATTTTTCTTTAGTTTTGATTGTTTTTAGTCTACAGGAAAATAAAAGAGGGACACACAGTGAAAGTCTTTAAATATGCAGAACTTGGCTGTAACCTGAAGAGAATCAATTGCCTTCCGTGGCAGTGAGGGACACAAAGCAACACATTTCAAACTCAAGAAGGGAATTCAGGCAAGACCTTTAGGTGGTGTCCCCCTATTCCCTGCAAAAGCTTTTTAACAGTAATCTCAGTGAGAACCTGGGACAGACTGCCTAGGGAGTGTGAATAATTCTAAACACAAGCAGACAGAAACCAGCCAGGAACTGGTACAGGCAGAAGTGACCTGCCATAGTGCCCATGACAGCTCAGTCATGCCCATGTCAACACAACATCCAAGCACATTCAGGCATGGTAGTTTCTTCTTTTTCCCAGTCTTTTTGCCCCTTGTTTATTACAGCAGCTCCGCTACAGGTTTTTCTGTTCACAGCTGCAGGCACCTGTTGGGCAGTAGAAAGCTGGTTTCTCTCTTCTTGCAGGAAAAGACAGTATCATACCTCCTGGGACTTCAGTAGATAAGATGAGCTACTGAGATTGTTCTTACACAGATTTTATGTGATTTCAAGAAGAGAAGCTTCAAAAGCAGAAGTGAAGAAGACAGACTCTAAAACAGAATAACACAGATGTGCAAACACCTGTTAACAGAATGCCCAATGTTTTATTTTCAAGTCATATGAGCTTCACTAACAAATAAATTACTATAATTCCTACTGTTCCAGAAATTTGTTTGAATTTAAACACTGTCCTGTGGCACAGACAGATACATACCTGAGTATGTAACGCTTACTAAAATAACTCCTCTTCCTAGGAAACCTCAAGACTATTAAATGCACTTACATGACACAGCTAGCACAGTACTGAAAAATACAACCAGAGAAGTCTGGTTTTCTTGGAGGCCTAGTAAAGGCAGTCAGTGTGCCTCCCTGCCAGGTCAGTGGCTCAAATGCTGGCCTATGCCAGTGATGACTGACAACTGCAATCATCTAATGATCTTTTGCCAGCTGAATAAAACTCATGATTGTGGTCCTAGAGCAATCTGTCCTCAATACACCATTATCATCACAATTAAACCCCACCCCATCAACCAGGTTCCGTGAGGCAAAATGATGGGTGGGCAGACAGATAGAAATATTCTGCAGAGGAGCATTCTTGTTCTGAACAATGCTGGCATGGCAAAGTTTAACATTTATCCTTAGTGAGAAAAGAGGCAGTTATCACTTTTTTCTTTCAGTAGAGGACTATGCTGAGATTTCCCATTTTTATGACTACTTGGTTTAAGCAAGAATTAAACAGTTATAAAGAGGCTTTAGAGCATTTTTTCCTGTGGAACCATTCTGTGTTTGACCCTCTACCATGATGGTATTGGCCATTCAATATGCACTATACAATACACACAAACTGTATATTATATATATAATGATCAAAAGACTGTGTGCTGTCAGCCTTTGTTGGTATTAGACATATCAAGAGGGGGGCTTTTTATTGACGCTGAAGTTCTCCAAACTATTTGTGTAAGATTTTAATAACCATCTTGATTAGGTTTTCAACCCACATCTGAAAACTCAACTCTGAGGATCAGCAAACCCCTGCCATTAGAACAACAAACCATATCCCCAGAGCAACACCTCATCAATGTGAAGCCATGGACAAATTTCATCCTGAATGTTTCTGTTCCTGTAGAATGAAGTTAATAATATTCACTGCCTTTGAGAAATAACACTGATAAGCCTATACAAGTGGGAGAAGAAAAGCTGGAAGTAGATTTCCACTGAGGAACATTAAACAGAATTCTTACTTACCCTGTAAGAGAGTTAATTAAAATAGCAATGTGTTCATGCTTAATTAGGGGAGGTGAGTTCAATCAGAGGAGTGAATATGAGAGTTGGAGGAAAAACAGAACGGAAGAAATTCTTCAGTGACTTTTTAGAAAGAAGAAAACCTCAAGTACTTTTACTACAACATTATCATTTTAATATCTCTGTATCAGCAAAGAATCTACCTACTGAGGCACCTGAAGACTTCAACACGTGTTCATTTAAGCTGTCTAAGTGAATGACTGTAAATATTTTTGATGGCAAAAGGTATTTTCTAATTTACTTCAAAAATCAAAACTATTTTTTATTTACAATCAACAATGCAATAATTTAAGACATCCTTTAAGCTCCACTACAATTCCTTAAGGTCTTGTTTAAAACTCCTGGGTGCAAACAGGAATTCAATTCACTACATGAAGTTTAATGGTTACAGGTCTGTTTCAGGCCATGCTATTTTGCCTTGTGTTTTAAGGAATGCTCTCCATGGAATGCTCTCAGAGAGCTTGTAAGCCAACTAACATCTCCCTTCACTAGAAAAGTGGAAAGCAAACCACTGCAAGTTCAAACCAAAGTTCTACTGAGTAAGGCAAAGAATAGTATTTCAAAATGAGCTTTAGTTAAACTACTAAGTAATCACTTCTCTTGTATGCTTGAAACAAATGAACATTTTTATAAAGTATAGAGCATGAAAGGTCTACAGATGTTTCCATTTTAAGAAGCTCTCCAACTCCCTGCACACTCAACAGGAAAATAAACAATTTATTATTAAAAGCTTGGAACTGCTGAATCTCAAAGCCTTTATGATAATACAAATGAACACACATAGTATGAAAAAAAAATTAGTATTATTTCTCACATTGTGTGGTCAGTAGTGTGCTAATTCTTCCTAAGAGAAGTTTTGCATTCCCCTGCATCCCAAACCATAATTTTCATTGTTTTGCATTCTGCTAAACAAAAGCTCCAACTTCCTCAACTATGCATCAATCCCCAGTGGTATATAAGAAGGGGATAGAGAAAATCCACATTTAGACCTTAAAATAGGATTTTAACTGGATTGGTGAGGAAAGCAATGTGAAGTCTATCACTTCATCATCTTATTTGGAATAAGATGGTTTGGAGATGTGGTTCCTACTCCAGATATCTAAGGAGTATATGAATTGCATTGGCTGGGGTTACTTAAATTATAATGGATGTAGAGCCAACTGCTATTCTGCTACTCCAGCATATGGATTTCAAAGTTCAAGAGCATTTAAGGTCATCATAAGAAATTCATCTCTTGATACTCTGCCTAGATGTAAAGTCCTTGATTCTGACAGTTTCCTCCCTTAAAAAGGAGTGTATTGTGGCTGCAAATATTTAACATATTTAATATAAAATCTCTTTGCTTTCAAGAACTACAAAGGCCTTTAAACTAGAGCACTACATTTGCATTGTTTCAGTGTTTCTTCAATGAGAAGCACTGAAATGACAAGAGGTAATGGCAGACTACTGTGGTGTTTGTAGCAATCCACGGGTGTAAAATACTATATTCCACAGGCAACCTGCCAATGCTGTCACAGTTTCGCTGTGATTTTGTTGATGTCCTCCAGAGCAAGACTGGTGCCTTGGTGCCAAAGCACTAGGTGAGATCAGAGCCAAAGCCTTCAACCTCCTTCCTGGGAGCTCTGAAAGAAGTGGCTCAAAGCTTACTTCTCCCCTGCAAGAGAGTAGGTATCTGCCATACTGTGGCAAGCACTAAAACTGTGCTGTTTGTCACATTCCTTCTTCCCCCATGTATTTCACAGAATCACAGAACAGGCTTAGTTCAAAGGGCTTCACAAGCATCAATGAGTCCAACTCCTAGAGGACTATCCCCAAGAGTCACACCATGTGACTGAAAGTATTGTCCAAATGCTTCTTGAACTAATTTTCTTCCTTACTGCAATACAAAACCTCAAGGAAATAAAAAGAATAAAATAGAAACAAACAACAATAAGCAACTTGTTTTCCCCAAGCATTAATTCTATCCTCCCATCGCATGAGATCAAGGCAGGATTCAAACCCCAAATACTGTGAGAAAAAGAAAGTTTGACTCTTCACAAATCAACCCTTTTGATTGTGATGGATTCTCAGGAGAGGGATGAAAATTATGCCAAAATTAATACTCCTCTGTAGAAAAGGGGAAAATTACTTGTCTCTGTTCATAATCAGTTGCAAGTACATGCCTTCAGTTCTCTGGTATGAGAGTGCTTTGTCTCAGCAGATGGATTCAAAGCTACTGAACTTTTCTCCAGCTTAAAATGATCAACTAATATGGAAAGTTACACTCGAGCTCTGGTCAATGGGGTCGGCATTTGGGCTGCTGGTGCGTAACACCATCAGCAAAATGGACAGTGGGATTTAGAGTATCCTCAGCAAGTCTGCTGACACCAAACTATGCCGTGCACTGCAGTGGACAAGCTGGAGGGAAGGCATGTCAACTAGAGGGATCATGGCAGTCTTGAGAGGTGGGATTTTGTGAAGCTCATGAGGCTCAACAAGGCCAAGTGCAAACTCCTGCACTTGGATTGACACAATCCCAAACACAAATACAGGCAGGATGGAAGTGGACTGAGAGCAGCCCTGCAGAGAAATATTTGGGGGTGTTGGTTGACCAGACACTCAATGTGTCCCAGCCAATGTGCACTCACAACTCAGAAAGCCAACTGTGACCAGGGCTGCATCCAAAGAACCACGGCCAGCAGGTCACCACTCTGGTGAGGCCCCACCTGGAGCACTGCATACAGCTCTGGGGTGCCCAACATATGCAGGACACTGGCATGTCACAGCAGGCCCAGAGGTGACACATGAAGACGATCAGATGGCTGGAGCACCCCTCCTATGAAGACAGGCTGAGAAAGTTGGGGTTGTTCAGCCTGGAAAAGGCTCTGGGGCAGCCTAATTGTGGTTTTCCAGTATCTAAGAGAGGTCTATAAAAGAACTGGAGAGGAACTTTTTACAAGGGCTTATTGCAATTATAAAAAAAGGAAATTGGTTTTAACAGCAGGAGGGAAGGTCTGGATGAGAGATTATGAATTAATTCTTTACTGTGAGGGTAGTGAGACACTGGAACAGGTTGCCCAGAGAAGATGTGGATGCATGATCCTTGGAAGTGTTAAGGACCAGAGGGATGGTGCGAGTTGCCCTGGACCAAGTCCAGCAGGGTGACCTGCTGCTGGCTAGTTGACAGGTGCCCAGACAGAGTAATGGAACTCCACCAAAGATGAGAGGACTCTCGAGCTGTTAAGATCCACATGGGTTTATTGAAGGAGAGGCTGAGGACCGAGGAGCAGGAACAGAAGGGAGACAACCTCACGTGAAGGGGAAGGCTTTGAGAACAACTGGGGAAGGAGGGGCCAGGTATATAACTGGGGCAGGATAGGCATGGTCAGGGTACAAACAGTCCAGTGAGGGAAAGGTTCAGGGGAGGAGCAGGGGTGGGGTGACATGCACAGGACCAATGAGGGAGAAGGGAAGGAACGGTTTTTGGAGGGAACCAATGGGGGAACCAAGAATAAGGAACTTTCTAAAACTGGGGAGACTACAACAAATTATGGACATACACTCATTTGCATGAGGGAGCAGTGAGCTCTGGGAAAAATGCCCTATCTTAGACAAATGCAGTTTCCCAGGGCATCCCCAAACTGCTTTCTCCAGGGGCACCTCCCACAGGATGGGACTTTGAGCAACCTGGTCTGAGCAATCTTCCATCTAGTGGAAGATGTCTCTGCCCCATGGCAGTGGGGTTGAAACTAGATGGTCTTTGAAATCCCTTCCAACTCAAACCATTCTTTGATTCTATGATACGCATGTGGGTAAGGGGAAGAAAACTATGTTAAGATCATCTCTGTAACTACACTGGAAAATCAGAGATAATTATAATATCAGCTCTTACATTGCTTAGCAGGTTGAGCTTACTACAGTATTCCGAGGACACTGCTTTCCTCTGCTATTTTTATATTAATGAGGGAATATAATGCTCATGGAATGATACCACCAGCAACAGCAAGATCCAGGAATAGCATGGGCAGGTGCTGGGCACAAGTTTCTCTGCCAATCAATTTCAAGCCTGACTCATCTTCTCTTAGTGTTGTATTTTCCTGAAGCAGAGATTAATCACTGTGCCAAACTGTATGGTGTAAAGTTCCACTTGGAATGAGAATGACTGTAGAAAAATTTTCCTCATCAATGCCTCATAATTTGAAATCAGTACTGCAAGGACTTAGTGATGGGAGTGAAAGATTCTCATGAAAATTACTTCACCTGCAATAATAATTTATGTAAAAGAAAGGTGGAAATTCCTCCCAACCCGAAGAGAAAGATCTTTTTTAAGACCTGTACTTCTTGCATTTGTGCTGCAATATTTAAACAGCAGCTGCTTTTCTAATCAAACTAAGTTGTAAAACCAAGCTGTGTTATGAATTTCACCTTTTGCAAGAACTAATCCAAAGTGCATCTGTCAATAGCAACATCTATTTTTGGTTCATTGCAAAGTATTTTAAGTACTGGAGGGTATGCAAAGAATGGTAAAAGGAGCCAATCAACATTTTTATTGTTGCAATTTTAACACTTAAAAGCCTACACATCAACCTTAAAGTAGGTGTGCTGTGAGCCACACCAGAAGACTGTTTATCCATGATTAAGTATCACTGTGAGGTGATAACATGGAGAGTCATATAAGAACATAGTTGGCAACTTTACAGAGATAAAATACTCGTATTTAAATAAAATGCTTTTATTTAAAGCAACAATTGAGTTATTAACACAGTAAACATCTTAGGGCAAGTGCTGTTTTTAAGTTCCTGTTAAAGTGTTTTTTTCCTTCTGTAAAGCCCATCCCAGGATATTTCCTGAAAAAGTCTGTCATTGTGATAGATGGAAGTATGCGGGGAAGAGAAGCCAAATTTCAAAAAGTGCTTGGCAGAGAAAGAGTAATGAAAGCAACTTAACATATTATTTAACAAAAGCAGCCAGGAAAAAATTTTGATGTGTGGCAACCATTTAAAACAGTTTGACTTTTTCATGAAGGTCAGAGAGTCCCTCAAGATAAGGGCAGAAGTACAAGCTACAGCACAATAAATTAGACTGCACTTGCAGGGTGTCACATGGAGCCAATAACTTACAAATATGCTCCCACCCTGGTGTAAAAGTCACATGTGTTGAAACAGCTCTCCCTTCAGTACAAGTTGGCTAATTTGTTCTTAGTTTGGGCTGTCAAAGTGTAAGATCTTAATCGTAGGTACAAAAAAAGCAGCAGTTCTACTACAAATTTTCTTAGTGTAGTAAACTTTATCACTGCTCTACCCTTGCACTTTACAACATATGCCAAATACTGTAGATTGGATTTGAAAGACCAAAAAGAGGCACTGTGGCAATTTTCCAATTGCCATTAATTCAGGTTTCATATACACAAGACTGCTTACATTTCAGTTCAGATCTTGACCCTGTTATATTCAAAGACTGCTGAAGAACAACTCAATACAGTTTCATATATGCTACACAGCAAAGCTGGAAGATTGCTAGTATTAGCAGGTATTTCTTCAGGTATATGAGAACAAAGAAAGAACCTTGGCAGAAGACCTGCCTTTCATTAAGGACATGGATTAGGACAGTCAGCAACATTATCCTTTATTACTTAGTAATTCTCACGGAAATTAAAATGATTAAATAGATTCTGCAGCTTTGGTCATTCTCCTATAATAATCAGGGTTTGCCTACTTTCAGTATATTTCTTGCATTCTTAATTTTTTCCACAATTCCCTGCAACGTTGGCTATGTTTTGAAATGGCTATGTATTCATTTAGGTTGACAGCCTTTCATACCTTGCTTTGATATCCTTCCATTCCCTTTCCCTCCTCCAAGCAGCACTTTCAAGGCTCTAAGTGGGACCACACAAATGGAAACAAAGACGAGTTCATCTGACCTGTGCAGCACAGGGTCAGTTACCACAAACTTGACCAGGCAGTCACAGCCCTGTCCTTGACAAACTGCCTTTTTCACAGCTCAGCTGAGATTTTTCTATGGATCTGAATGAAAGACATCAAAAACTAATTTCCAAGAGGTTGCCATACTGAGATCATTTGTTGGTATAAAGCAAAACTGGATGACTGGTGAGCCAAGAGTGCTCTTTGTAAGCACTAATCCCAGTGTATCTATATGGGTCACTTTTCCCTAGAGCTGGAACTGAGCAGAAGCTGAGTAAGGAGAAAACAGAAACACTGATACTGACTTCCACCACATTACAGCCTAGCAGTGAATCTCTGCCCGTGGTTTACAAAGTGAAGGTTTCCAAGGGCATAGCAACAGCATGCTTTCTCCTTGAAATTATTTGTATTACTGTTCTACTTTACCTTAGTTTAGCATGTAATTGATTTAAGTGTAAAATGAGACTTTATTTTTCCAGACATTTATTTTATAAAATTTGATTTACTAGAAAAATACATTATTTCTAATCTACAGCAACCTTGTCTATACCCTTTTTAATTATATGGGTATTTGTGTTTCATTATTATCCTTCTGGGTTTGATAGCAGCATTACAATTGTACCAAGCTCCTTCCTAAAGAGAATGCAGTTTTCTTTTTCTTATCCAACTCACTCTACCCTAAAGGTATCCTGAGGAAGTCCCTTAATAAGTATGAGTGAAGCAGCAAAAATGCATTCTCTGTAAGAACATTTCCAGGAAATTATTCTCTCTCACACACTTATTTCTGTCTGGAGATGCAGAGACAAACAGATGGGGCTGTTTACAACCACCTCATGTACACATACTACTGTCTTTACGCTTTTAGACAATGTGCCTTGTGCATGTGTCAGAGGCAAAATTAAAAATAAGATATTAAGAGAAGTATCTAATCTCTTTTTGAAGACTCCAAGCCATGCTGTCACATGGCTTTATGTTGCTTACTTTCTACATAATTTCACCTTTTTGCAGGCTAACTTTATTTAAATTCCACTTTTGGCACTAGATTTTGTGATGCCTTTATCTATAGAAAGAAAAAGCCTCTATTCCATTCTTACTCTTAGTCAGAAGATAAAAACATCCTACATATGAGAAAATGAATCCACATTCCAGTATTTATTCTATAAATTGTAGGTCTTAAATATGCTAGACATCTCAATTTAATTACTGTTTTTCTAGACCCCTAATGATTTCAGTTGAGTCACCATCCCTGGATGTTTTTAAAAGACAAATAGATGGGCACTTAGCGACACATTTAGTGATGAACTTGGCAATATTAGGTTTATGGTTGGATTTGCTATTAAAAGGTCTTTTTCAAACTACATGATTTTACAATTTCAACAAATTTCCATGAACTCTCTACAAGTTCCATACCTGTCTTAAAAGTCCTGACCAGGGCCTAGTAGTTTATCAGGGTCCTACCAAAGCTGTGTTTAGTGGAAATGTATATTTTGTATAACCTTTTTAGTAACAATACTTGTTATGAGGTCAAAGTAATTGTCTGTGAAGAACCCTGTATTCTACTGAACCTGTTCCATATAATCTGTAGGTTACACTGTTTTCCACTGAAGTAATTTCTCTTAACTTTATAAACCTTAAATTTAGCTAATTCTTATATACCTTCACTATGCGTAATAAGCATCTCCAAAGGAGTCCCCATGCTACTACACTGAGACACTTATCTGAGCCTTTAGAGCACCTGCAACAGTATTCAGCTCAAAATCAAAGCATAATTCTAAAGCAAGCCTCCACACCAATAGCTAAGTCCAGTTGTCTTGAGCTCTTGCATAGGTGATTAGAGCAAGACAGCAGGGCTCATGCTCATTACCTGAATTGTCTGGTAAACTGAAGGATCAAATCCTTTAACAGTCACTTCTCGGAAAACTGTAGGCTCCAGTTCCTCTTTGGTCAGATCACAGTGATATATAATACCTAAAATACAGAATATAATGCAAGTTTGTCAGCTTAGTATATATCCAACACTAAAATGATGCCAGTTTAGGCACTGTGATGAAGTCAGGAATGGGAAAGGTATCTCAGCAGGGTGAAAATCAGTAGTTCTGGACTCATTTTTTCATTTATTATACAATTTAACACTTATAAATATGCATTTTATCTAGGAAGGGTGCAAAGACTTTTGTGCAGAAAGAGTAATTCTCACCACTCACACAAAGCCAGGAGACTTAAGCAGAATAGAGGAAAAAAACCATTCACATAAAGTTAGAAAGGACTTATTGAGAACAATAATGTTAGAGGAAAGAAATGTAAAGTCAAATTTAAAACATTCCCTTTTACATCCATCAGACTGAAAAGAAATATATCAAGAATTTCACTCAGATCAGCAATTTTGTCCTTATGATAAAATATTTGAAATTAAAATTCAAATGGCCTAGATAAAAGAAAGACCTAAACATTCACTTGAAATTGTGGCAGAGTAGCACAGCTATGGAACTGAACAAAATCTGGTCTTGAGTAGCTTCTTTTACATCTTGATCCTGCAGGTTTGAAGACAACTGCACTTGAGTTGTACCTATGATTTCCAAAGAATTTTGCCCATGAGGAAACTTATGTCTATAAATAGTACAGAACTTCTAGGATGCAGCAGAGGCTGAATCACAGGGAATGCATCTATCTAGACACTACACTGATGTGTAAATAGCCAAGAATAAATTTGCATTTAAACTATAAAATGTATTTCCTGTCATTCAACCCTAATAATATTTGAATATGTGTCATATAATGTGACTATCATGTTTGCACACTGGCTAACATACCAAAAAATCTTAATATTCATGCCTGCACTAGAGATACACAGGATACATAAACAAACTTAAGTGTTAATTATTCTTTGTTTTCCACCTTTATAACAAGCTGGTTCCTGCAAAATTTGGAACATATATTAGGGAAAAGAACACTAAAAGGTATGGCAGTAAGCACTCTACTGGGATTCTCAATGTAATAAAATTAACCAAGGTGGACAGGACTTCATTGAAATCCTACTGTATTGTGTGTATTGTAGACACCTTCAGGAAATAGAAGTAATTACTACAGAGGTTATAACAAAAAAAAATCATACAGACTAAAACATGAAATAATGAGGAAACTTATCTGATATGAGGCCATTGCCTCTTTAGGTTAGTTTTATAGACTGGAAAATCAGGAAGATAGAGATTGGTAAACAAATGCAGATGTAAACTAAGACCTCGAGCAACTGATAAAGCCTTTTTCCAAAACAGTGAGTTAACAGGGGACTAAAAGTAGGACTACTCTAGTCTGCTGGGATTTTTTTTTTATTTATCACAAAATTACTAGTAAGCCTGATCAGGTTGATAAGTGCAAACCAGCATTAAGGCACCACTTCCCTTAAAGATCAGGATCCAGAAAATGATGTCGAAGTGCAGTGTAAAGCCCACCAGGCAGCAAGAGCAAAGCAGCTGACACAGAGGCAGCAGCCCGAGCTGGGCAATGTACTGGCAAACACTGCACACAGAGCAGGCAGAATTGCCACATCTTAGCAAACCACACCATAAAGAATAAGCACAGTCACAGACTGCATTTCTAGAGCAAATCAACCTAATGTTACACTAATATGCAATTCAACCCCTGCTACTGCATCTCTTGTTCTGTTGTATTTTTAGTGTCACAGCAGTTAATATAAAAAGCCATTGTAATATTTTTAACTGTTTTGCCAGGTACTAAATCAATGTAAAACACCAGAGTGGTCACCTAAGTATCTGACCAGAGTGGACAGCAGGAATAACCATATTTTTCAAGGAATACCAGAAATTATTTTATGGTCTCATCATATATGGGTTTAGAACTGCTTTATTCATTACTTCATATATATAGATCGTTATTATTACTTTTGTTGTAGGTATTAAACACGAGTATGTTAATTTGTTTCTCATTAGAAAAAAAAGAATCATTCAAGCTAATACAGGTGCAAATGATATCGATTTCCAATAGTAAAGTATGAATATCTAGGTTAACCAAGGATCAGCCCTATACCTTTTGTTTGATTATTCCTCTGATGAGGTGAATGGAGGTTGCACACAAACTAAAACCTACCTTCAAACTACCTCTCTGCTCTGCTTTCCTCATTCTTTCCTTATTCTCATTCAGTCTACCTACATATCTTACTTCCCCTTTTTCTTCCAGATTCCAGGTCACTCTGCCCCAGTTAACAGAGCTATGCCATAGTGAATTCTTTGTAGATGCTAAGGAAATTAATGAAAAGGAGGAAAATAATCTGCCTAAGAAACCAGCACGCAGTGAGAGCAGCTATTGCTGGCCAGCTGGAAAATCACAGGCCAAAATAGATCTGGGCTCTTCCTATACACATTTTTAGCAGCTGCAGAGACTCTACTGGCTCAGCTGAGATGAACAGTGCAGGACTGCAAAACTGGCAACTTCTGGCCCATAATGTGGTCAACTCAACTATGAACCATCAGGCTGGATGAAGTGAGAGATAAATTCAAGAGTGTCCTCAAGCCACTCTCCAGCTGTAATAGCTGCAGCAATCTGAATGCTGTTTAAAAGAGGAACTGAAAATATATAATATTTCTCTTTATGCAAACAGTTAAGACAATAGGCAATTCATCACACTTCCTATCTGGTAAGACTGAAACCTAATTTTGATAATTTGACATGATCCTTTCTAGCAAAACCAGCAAACTTATCTAAAGTATTTTACAGCCCTTTTGCAATGTAATGTTACTGGGCTCTAACTGAAACAAGCAAAAACAGGTCAGATGTTATAATTACATTTTTATCCTCTTATGATACAAAACCTTAGGAGAAGATAAAGATGCTGAAACCTCTCTGCCCCTTCATATTTGAATCCTGTGTTGTATTAGATATTGATTGTTTGGGCCATACAGAAAGAAAAAAAAAAGAGTGAACAGTAAATACATTTTCTTGTCATATACTAGATTGACAATTGTGTAGAAACTTCTTTCCTATGCAAAATCCTAGAATATTTACTTTTTTGCCACACCTGTATTATGTAATGTTTTGGACAGCTCCAGCCTTGCAGGACTGTACAAAGAATATTCCTATAACAATTCAACAACACCAAGTACTGTAAGGACAGATAGTAAGGATGCTCAAATAAAGCTATGCATAAACAAATCATAAAACTCTCAGAGAACACTTTCTGCGACTTTTATTGATGTTCTTTAAATTTTAATTAAAAATCACATTAAACACATTAACAATTATCTTTTACTGAGGTTTTCACCTTCTATCTTGCTGTATGAACTGTGAGAATGCTACAATTATATCGCCAGTACAAGTCAGTCTTTAGTTTAATGCAGGTGTCTCAAATACTAGCAGGCACACTATTTAGGCTTGATGGATCAAAGGATACATTTTTATGTGCACAATCACTGCTAACATGGGTGGAAGCAGTTTTATACCAATATACCAGAAAACTAACTAAAAAAAAAAAAGAGAAGGATACTGTTCTCAGGAAAAGGAACAATAATATGAGACAAAAAATCTTACCTGGAGATAAAAAGGAAGTAAACTGGTAGAATATTTCAGTGTCCTTCTTTTGGCCACTATATCCCACAATACTACCAACTTCTAGGGGAAAAGTCTTGAGATGTGCACCGGTGGCTAGGTCATGAAGCTGCAGGATATTCTTCACATCATGCAAGTAGCACAAAACCAGGAAATTGGACCTAACACAAGCAACCCATTCTGCACATCATGTAAAAGAAAAACAAAGCCACAGAAAACACAATTAGAAAACACGAGAAAGAAAACAATCAGACATAGTCTGATCCTAAAATTCTTTAGCATACCTAAAAGCATGCAGCAAAATTTCTGTTACGCACTGCCTTTAACTCTTAGATCTTTGTAAATGAACCCAAAATAAAGCCTGACATTCTCTGGAAATGCATTAACCATGCTGCTTAAAGTTGATTTATGCAGACACAGGAATAAAAAATTGCTTAATCAATATGCTTATGCATTTAGGATATTTATAGATCAATACTGCTCTTAAATATCACATATTTCAATGCATAACCCAAGCAAAACATTTATCTTTGCCAGAAATACTTATGGAAAGTCATGAAAATCAAAACAATAATTATGATTTATACTCAAACTAAACTCGTAAGGAAAAAAGACATGGTTCCATATTGCACACTGAGGAACAGAACCTAGATGTTACTATTTGTTTTGGTTCTATTGCTGAAGTAATCAGGAGACTATTCTTGCAAGCAAGCCCTACTGGGTGTAAGAAAAGGGCTATTCTGGGGTGATATTCTTATCATGCCATTAAGAAAAGCCCACATGCCTATTCAAGATGCTAATGTTGCTAAACAGCATTCTTGAGACTGCAAGGTAATAGAAGCAGGATGCAGCACAGTGAACTCAATCCAGCAAAAAGATCCAGGAACAAACCCCTCTGCAGAGGTTCACTGCCTTTATGTCTCTCCTGGCAGTCCTAGTTCTAGCCCCGCCGTGTCTGTGCAGCTGTGCAGGAATGAGAGGTTCTGCTCTACAGAACTTTTCTCATCCTGAGTTTGTTCCTTGGAATAATTACTAGACATATGTGAACCTTTATTTCATGGCATGCCAATTTTCCACTGGACTTAAAAAAATTAAGACCAATTAAAATAAAATATCTGGGTTAGTAATTTCTACAAGTTTCTGTGGTTCTACTGACTATCAACTACCTCACTTTAACTTCCATCACTATAGCCTGTAAAGTGTAGAAACTCTTTGGAGCTCCAGTACACCCACAATATATAATGTAATATATAATGTCTCCTGTGTCATTGGCTTTAGATCTGTAGTGGCAGGTCTATTTATTTACTCATACAGACAGGAGAAAGATTAAAACATCTTAATCTTGCTCAATATTTCTGTCATTTAAGAAATTATTTTGCAACAAAAGTATTTTAACTTCTCTTTAATTCACAAATTGAATACAAGCAAGACAAAATACAGGTAAAGTTAAAAATCAAAGAAAGTACTCTGAAGGAGGCAATGTAGGACATTTTTATTTGTTTGTAAGACTAGATGAGGAGGTGATTCTTATTCTCTTCCAACTACATATACACAACTTCTTCTCTGACAATGCAGACTGGAAATCTAAATCATGGGCAAAATACCAGTGTTGTAAAATGGCTTTTATTATCTGCTGGAAGCAAAGAATGAGGAGACGAACCAAATGAGCAAGAAATTTTAGGTAGGACAGACAGGGGTACACTGTAATGCCAAAGCAGCACTGTGAGATGGAGTCTAATATGACAACATTAAAGGAAAAAATATCAGAACATAGCATATAAAAATTGATGGAATTTCAATTTTATGCTATTTTATGTTATTCACATCTTAACAGTTCTTTCTTGTTTCCTCAAAGTCCTATGAAAGCAAATAATTGGAATTCATAGAGTTGTAAAGAAGACAGTCCTATAAATGCATCTTTGCATATTCAAATTCCAGAATAAAAGTTCCAAGTTGTATGTGATGCTCCTTTCATTATGGGTAACAAGTTTTTGGAATTGAAGGTCAAAACTTGTTATACTGAAAGCATCATATATATGTTGTCATATAGAGTTCAGGTCTGTGATGACCCCTAGAGCTCAAAGACCTTCAAATCCTTTTAGCTTGTTTCTGAAGGACCAGTGAAATGCAATACTTGTCTTTCTAGACATGTGAAATCACATTTCATAAATACTTAAATAAAGCTTTACTGTTCCCCTCTTCACAAACATTGCCATTCATCTTTTTTTTTTTCACAAACTTTCCAACTCCCTCATGAGCTTCTAGTCTAAATTTGGGAATGTTCTAACCAAAGCCCCAGAGAACACTTGCTGAAATTTTAGCCATGACCTGAAATAATAAGGTACTGCATAACCTAACACTGTTTATAGATTAGTAATCGATGTTTCATTTTCACTCTAGAGAGGTTAAAATTTCTTAAGTGAAGCTGGAGAACATAATAAATGTTGTAAGTTAATAGTTCTATTCTATTACATATTTTGAAATACAGAATCCCTCTTGGCTGTATACACAAGGAGAATATGTAGTAATTTAAAATATTTTTCAACTTGCCACTGCACAAATTTTTCAGGATTTTTATGTGGTTTATGAAATTCATACAAAATATGAATTTAAAAGTTAGCATCCCAAGAGCAACACACTTTTTTTGCATGCAAAATTATTGCCCCTGCAATGAGTAGGAGATCCCATGAGCTCCACTGGTATTCTTAGCAACATCTATAATTAAAATGTCCAGTTTTACTCTCAAAATTTCTTGAAAAAACATTTCACAAAATGGATTATAAACACTCAGATCAACTTCAAATGTATAAAATATATAGCTTTTCCTCAAAAAAAAAAAAAGGACTTTTATTTTAAAATTATGTTGGGGTGATGCTTTAATTCCTCACTAATTATTTGATTAAACAGCTCAGTTTAATGGATTTTTTCTTTAAGAGCTGATGTTCATTATTACTTTGACTTTATATTCATGAAGTGGAATTACTCTTTTTATTAGATTCAATTGCTCAGGAGAAAGGCTGCTGGCTTATGTGGGGATTTCTGCTACTAAGGAACTTGCCTAGGAAGCAGCAATATCAACTCTCCATTACCTCTTTGTTTTATAAATTAGATGCTCTCAAGTGGAGATAACAGATGAGAAGCCAATGCAAAATATTTTTAAAACATTCCCATGAAATTTAGGAACACAGCTTCTGTGTACAGTACCTGTATTATAACTGGGTTTGGTGCACTGCTAACTGCCTCCAAAACTTACAGTAATGGCAGCTACAAATAAATGCAAAAAGCTAAACATTGAAGCAGACTTGAAAGACCAAAAGTAAAAGAAGATACTAAGAACCAACACTTATATACACAGCAAGCTAAAACAATGCTGAATTATTAACAATAGCTATTTTTTGACTGCAAGCTTTGCGATGAGTCTCTGTTATTCCCATGCTCAGCACTGAGAACCACAGGTACTGTTGGGTGTGTTGCATTAGCAGCCAACCTTTTGGTCTTGCTCGTGCAGTGCAGGATGCATCCTGCATGCCTCTGTATTTCCTAAGAACTTTTAAGACTGTGTGATTTCAAATCTCCTGTCTAAGTCTGACACCATTGCTGTAGGCACCCTTTACAGACAAATGGGGAGAAGAAATAAGCACCTTTAGAGCGCAAGTGAACCATTTATTTTGGATACCCCATTCTGGGATACTGTGAATTGCTTGCTGAGCACTTTCACACACACAAGTGATGGTTTTCAAAAAGCTAACTGCCCAAAGCCTCATCAATGTATAGGTCAATTTATTTTCAGTTAATACTGATGAACAGAGCAGTTACTCTCCTGGATATACCAAAATTTATCAACCTACCTACTTCCATCATCCATCAGGCACAGGATTTATATTACTACACAATAAACACTAGGAGGTTGTCTTCTCCAGCATGAGCATCTGGCTTCAGGCATCAGATAGAGATGAGCACACTTGGAGGCAGTACTTTCCTAAGTACTGAAAGCAGGTGTGAAGAGTTATCCCTGGTACTGGCCAGTTCTCTCTGAAGAATACAGTGACCAATTTGGTGACTACAATAGGTTACACACAATTCTGCAACAGCTGAATTTGGGTTAGAGGAGATACAATTCTTAACAAGGCCTAGAAAACTGAGTTCAACTGTGTCTAGAACTTCTAGTTCAACCTTTGAAAAATTCATACACTGCTACTTTCCAAAAACTTTTTTTTATTTTGACAGCTGTTATTAGTCACAAAGCTGCTAATGTGGCACCTGCAATGTTGCTATGAAGAACCTTTTGAAATAGTTTCAGTGAAAAAAAAAGGGTTGAGTCCTCACACTAAACATCTGTGCCACTAACCTTAATGACTTAAAACAGTTTTGACCTTTCTTTTCTGCAGCACTAACTACAGCATGTGAAGTGTCTGAACATACAAACATGCTTTGACAGATGAAATGCTGATGGAGAACACACCCCACTAGAAGAGCCAAACAGCCATAGAGCATCAGCAGGAATTGCTGAGTTACCTGATGTACCCTGTGCTTATGAGTCCACTCAACATGTGTATTGTACAGTGAGAATTATTCATGTATTTCAATGGACAGCCAAAGCTGTAGCTGCAAGACAGTCCTGGAAGGTCACGGTGGCTTTTTTTGGTCATCACAGAGAATGACCATAAACTTCAGTGGCTCTGCAGATTAACAGGTACCAATGCTGATCTCAACTACAATGAGCTCTAACCATCACTCAAGGTTACTTATGGTTAGCCTTGCAGGTAAAGCACGAGCAATTTACAGAATAAAACATTAATAATTCTGAAACAAGTGAGTAAATGCTGACAAGCCTTCACATTATAAAGCATATATCTTCTCACTGAAAACCTATTCTCAGTGGCAGCTTGCCATGTTAAAGTTAATGGGAAAGCTTCAACCAATTTCAAGAAGTTAAGGATTTCGTGCTCCTTACAGACTTTCCCTCCTGTCTTCACTACAGTGCCAAACCACAAATTTCAGCTGCAGTACCTTACCTTTCCATCTCTCACATACTTATGAATTAGTTAGCAGGTTAGAGGTATAAAGAAAAATACTATTTTCCATTTGGGAATTGTAGCTGAGGGAAGGGAAGCATTTACTTGCGCTGAGTTTAGGTGTGCAGATGTGTACAAGGGTACAGGGAGCACTGCCAGCTTTGCCTGTGCTTGTTAAATGGCCAACTGAGATTCAAGGAACTGTTAAGATCCTCTCCTCATCTACAACATATTCAGGAATACGTCTTATTCCTAAATCCTCCTTACTCAGGAGATCTATTCTGCTTTCCAATTGCCACAAGGAAAGGGTTGGATAGAAACTGCTGCTCTCCAGTTGCCCTGCTCTACCAGTACTGAGCACCCTGGGTGCAACGGAGGGTGTAACAGTTCTCAAAATAAATAATTTAACCTTCTAGACGCAGCAGGCTTATCCTGTGCCTTAGAACTAGGGTTGCAGGTCTGTTATGGTCAGTCTACATTTATGGTGTCATAGCTGCCTTTTTAATTCAGCATGCTTCTTGCAGCTGTATGGTCATTTAAAGCACAAGTTCAGCATCAGATGTGAATTTCTCCTGTGGTTTTACTTCAGACTCCCTGAAAATTAAAACTAACACTTTATAAACAAACTCCAAAGGGAAGGAAATTAGTCTCATCACACTACAATATGCTCTGAGGTACCCTCTTCAAATTCCTTTTAAAATAGCTGTCATTTCTTTCTTCCCCTCAGCTTACAGAGTAGAGATCTAAATTTACCTCATATCTCTGTGTAGAATCCCTGCTGACAGCAGTAAAATGAAGTGAGTGTATAACCTCACTGCAGGGCTATGCTTGATTTTTCCCTTTATTTCCCAAATTATCTCACTTATAAACAGTTCTTGAAAAAGAAAGGCTCAAAGCCAATAGAAAACTCTATCTTAAAGAATATATTGAGGAAACCAAATGACATTCACACCATCATGCAGGCATGTGTATATATTTCTTGGTTAGATTGTATTAGCTGTAGCATCTTTTGAAGAATACAATGATACTTTGTAAAACATCTCTTTATGCCCGTGATGGATACTGGTAGAGATTCTTAAATTTAAATCCTGTTTATTATTTGTAAACAAATCTATTTAACTGCAGCTTTTATGAAATTGAATCTAAGTTAAGACACAGAAATGAACAGGCTATGTCTTTCAGGTAGGTCATACATCCCAATAAAACACATTTGCAACCTAGGGTACCACTAACTATAATGCTTGTGAAGAAATACTAATACAGCTAAATTACATCTTGTTAAAGTCACTCCCACATGTAAGTAAAAAGCAGTAATACCCATTTACCCTCTGAATCACTGCTGTCTTAGCTTTTGTAGAAGGAACTTCATTACACTGTCATCTCTATATCACCCAGATCAAATTCAGTTGACTCCAAGGTTTTCAAGAATTAATCATTAACTGTCATCACTACAATTATGTCTTCCTGAACAAAGCTTGTAATGATTAAAAGAGCCTGATATGGAGACTGGCTTGCTTGCTGGCTACATCAAGTGAAGGAGTGAAGTTTTTTATTTATTCAGGTGTACAACTTCCTGAACATGATAAAACTCCCATATCTTGATACTAAGGATGTAACACTAATCTGCAAGTATCTGTAATAAAGAAGCAACTTATGAATTTAAATTTACTTTTCTGTAAGATCTACTATATATTTATTAAGATCTACTTAAAACTCATCTTCTAACGGAGACTCTTTCATTTGTTAGTTCAATCCAATTTCTTTACATATAACTCCAAAAAGCGATAGAGGGAAGTAGACGTATGATTATGTGTTCTGGCTTCACATTCAACTACAGTAAAAGATTAATGACACATAACATATTCCTGGAAGTCATCCTGATGCTTTTATAGACAGATTATGCTTGCTTTCAAGTGTTTAAGAGCTGAATGCCTGTTGGGTTTACAGTCAGAAGGCCAGTGTCCTCAGTAAACCCATTCATCTGAGCTTTCAGTTTTTGTAGTGCAGTTCTTGTTAAGTCTGCACTGTCAAGGCTGTCATATATAAGGCATTAAATAAATGTTGCATGCATTAATTTTGTTTGTGCACAAACATGAACTCATCACAACTTTGCCTTTAGAATTAAACCAAAATGAAGTTGAGCTAAATATCACAGTGTAGGGAAGACCAGATCTGGCATTTATCTCACTGGGAAGGAATAGATAATCAGTGCTTACAGAGACACTGGTCAAAATTCCTTTGGCTGCCTAGACCATTTTCCATGTAAGTCCACACATATGAACCACATTTCATGTCAGTCACAGGTTTCTGTCCCATTCTGTTTAGACACTCACCACGTCCAAGTCAATTTTTCAATTTGGCCCCACTTTATAAACTGCTGTCCCTCATAACTTAAACATTGCTTAACATTGCCTGTGTATTTGCACATGACCAAAATTAAGACTTAGAAGCAATTTTTCACTTACATCTGCTACTAATTCTCTGCTTATGACTTGAGACATACTTCATTTAAGATGCAGGTTGCTCTTGATTCAAATAGTTCCCAATCTTAAGAAAAGATTTGTGCCTCACAAGCTCTAATTTGCTACATTTCCATACACTAAAATTCTCTTGATATTCTAGAGTCCAGTCATTTGCAACATCACTACAATTCTGGATAAGTTTAGAATCAACATTTATGTCACACTGGGGACACCTAGGCTGTGGCAGAAATCACACAGGGCACATTGTGAACTGCAGACAGAAATAATTTTTTAAGTGACAGAAGCCTTAAGATAACTTAGGAGTAGTAGTAAAATAGATTTGTCTCTGAGGAAAGACAGAAGTTACTGTATATGCATATATGAAATCAGATACACAATTCTACATTTTCATTCTGCAAAGCAGCTCTTCACTGGAAAAGTAGCAAACGTGAAGGAATTTGTATGAAAAGTGATTAATAAAACTTCAGAGTATTTTTGAATAACTAATTATGCTAGTCAGATAATTAGTACCTTGTACATAATTGTACCTTGTACTGTATGGAGAACAAACTACATAAATGTACACTAGGCATCTGTCAAAAACAGCTCAGAGGAGGGTCTTCTGTATTATCTGAAACTAATTCTAAGCTTTCATAGAACCTTCTGGAAAATGATGGGATTAAAAAATACACCTTTATTTTAATTATATCAAAAACCAAATATTTATGTTTTGAATGGCCTTCTATACTTCAAGAACTCCATGCCCTTATGCTTTTCTGAGGCTTTTTTTTTTCAAGTACTGTTTACTCCTCTTATTCCAGGAACAAAAGAAATCCTGTCTCAAATTCTGACCAATTCTGTTCAAAGCATGCTGCAGTACTGCCAGATTTGCTCTTTCCCTTCTTTCTCCTTACAAAGTCCCTCTTATTGTAATTCCTGACTGTCTAGTAAATATTTATTTCACTGACATGAAGTAGGAAAATACTTTCCCCTCATTTCCTACAAACACAGAATTGAAACAAGGACAGATGAAGCAACTTTATTAGGGCCACACAAGACGTTAGAGAGAGAAAGAGATATTCTGAATAACTTGTATCTCAGCAAGTCTTTTAATTGCAAATGCTAAACAAAGTTTTAACACAGGAAAACAGCAAGAAAGTCTGTAAAAGATAATTCAACAGACTAATTACTGAATTAATTTGGAGAAAGCAGAACCTAATGTCTTTAACCTGACATGAACTCTTACCTAGAACATCTTTCTCATGTTCAGGGACGAGAACTTTCCATTTGGATTCCTCTGGATCACTGAAGTCAATGTTGATTAACCGATAATTTGGAGAATGGCGGTTTGTCTTGAAAGTGAACACTGTTCCTTCATTGGTGACATACTCATACTCAGCCTCAAAGTTATCTATCAGCTTCACCCATTGAAGAATTCCTGCAAGATCAAACAGAATGTCAGTTCCTCAAACAAAACCTTACAACACCTGAGAGCAAGGCTGTCCTAACAACTGCTGTAGGCTCTTTCTTGAACAATGCCGGTGACCAGCGCAGTTATGGAAAGGCCAGAATCTGTACCAGGTATTAAGAACTTCCAAAGACTGCTCCAGATCAATAGGCTGCAGTGGAAAAATGACAGTTCACAGACATGTTAAGATGATTGGTTTGGAGAAATTTCTAGCAAAATACTGACAGAATTATGCCTCGTGTTTCACCAGCTTTCCTAAGGGGCTTCTGGAGAGCTCAGATGTTTGCCACAGCAATGCTCCTACCACAGGGGCTGCTGTGAAGCCAATGCCACCGAGCGCATCAGGCTCTTGTCAAGGGAGCTCATAAATGCCCCTTTCAACAGACTTAGAATGAAGGGCTGCAGCTGACTTGAAAGACTGCACTAAGCTTTCAAGTGCAATTTTATTTTTAACAGCTTTTCTACAATTACTATTTAATTATGAAGATATGTTTGGGGATTTTAGTTCCTGCAAAAAATTTTACTTTGAATGGAAAGTTTTCCATTCTCCTTAAAAGCCCAGAACTTCCCACAGAATAGAAATTATGCTATTGGAATTAGTACAATAAACTTCAACGAGAAGTTTCTCTTTCAACTCAGAACTAGCATTCCTGAAATGCTGTTCTGCAGAAATTTGTCGCCATCAAAGGACAACTACAGTTAGCAAATGTAGATGAGACAGCCTGGTCAGAGAACCAGGAAAGTAGGTAACTTTTCCCATAATCAGCTTGTGAGACTTTAGGGATTTGAAGAAAAACAATGATAGCTTGTTATTCTAAATAACCTGCAGGTGTTGTTTTTCTACTCTCAGTTTTCCTGTTTTTATCAAAGATTGTTTATAAGAAAGGCATTTTGTTAATTAGCCAATCAGGTGAAATGTATTGATTAATTGACCAATCTGGTCTATCTGTATTGGAACAGTGCATAAAAGAGAGAATTTCAAAGTAAAGTGCAATGCTGTGCAAACCAGCCTTCTGGTGAGTCTGTGTAATTTCTTACTCAACAGCGACAAGCAGAAACATCTGGGTTTCTGAAGAAAGAAACTGCATTTTGCCTATCAATCTCCTAGAATATCCCACTCAGTAAAAGAAGCAGACTTCTCTCAAAAATTAATTGCCTCAGTTTCAGATTGTGGTACAGAGTGGGTAGTATTGACTCAACCTGAAGATATGATTTTAAGACTCCACTGCCTTTCATTCACATTTTCCTGTTTTGCAATAGGTTGAGAGGCTAGTAGAAAGAAAAAGCAGCAAGGCTAGATAAGATATGTGATATACTTGTTATATGTACAACCCAACCTATCATCCAATCTTACTATTGTAAGCATCATACATTAGCTGTGCTGAAAAATCAGAATCCTTATTGGTATGTGAAACTAAAGCTCTTATATCTTAAAAAAAACATTTAGTGCACTGTCTGTCCCCTTCCTAAAGCTACAAGTTGGCTCTTTGCTTTTAAGTATAAACAAATAAACTGTTCATAAATCTGTGTGTGAATCTCTGTAATGCAATGTTTATATCAATAAAAAAGCATTTCAGCTTATTTTATAATATTAAAAACTGAGCAGAATAATGCAAGTAGTCATAGCCAAGCTGTAATTACTGTAAATGAAAAAAAATAAAAGAATAATTGAGGAAGCAGTGAGATGACTAAGGTCATTTAAAACCCATTAGATGTAATAACAGAGTATAGTCAGGCCTGGTACATTCATAAAGTTTGTATCTCTTAATTGCCATTTTGGTTTAAAGAAAACATCCCTGTCTCTTCATGCAAAGTAATTAAATTCCACTTTGTGTGCTGCTGTAGTACAAACTTTCCACACAATCCAGTCAATTTAGTATCCTGAGTGAATACACTGCCCCTTAAACTTGATTTTTCCTGAGATCTGAAGTTTTGCCCAAGAGATTTCATGTTAAAAGCAAACTCCTGCTAAGTCACTGCAGTTGCTGTGAGTTCCACAGAAAAAACCTGCTTTGATGACCAGCAAAAACAAAGCAAATCTATTCTACAGAGAATCCTAATAAACAACATGAAACCATTTCAAGACCCCAAGTCACATGGCATTTTAGTAAATAAAAACTTTAACTGCAGAGTAACACCATAACAATACTGGTATCTGACAGAATGAAACCATCATACTGAAGTACAAGACTTCATAAAAAGAAATTGCCAGATTGTTGAAAAAACACATTTTTTTAATGGCAAATGTGCACAATAGTTGTAGTCTCCAAGTGCAACAGAACTTGGATTTCATGAAGAAAAAGGACAATAATGTGACACTAGGGATTTACATTGCTTCCTTACAACTCATTCATCCATTCCCAAATGAGCAGCTAGTAAAAAAGTGAGAGGGTTGATGTAAGGGGTACACTTAGCTGTTATTATACAAAAACAGGAGCATCCATCTTATTAAAGTGGCTTTTATGCAGTCCTTAGAAGACAAATATTACAGATTAATTACCTCTAAACTACTGTCTTACTGAAGTGGTTAAATATGCCAACATCTAATCCAGGATCAGGCAGGAACGAGGCAACTACAGGCAGCCCTTACATCATTGCTGCACAGAGGATGTGCTGCAGTTCTCCAGTGAGAGGAACAAATCCTTTGCAATGACACAGCTCTCAGCCATAAGAAGATGCTTCCTTATGCTTGGTTGCAGGTGACCTGGTTGTGGCTGTGACTGAAAGGGATATTCTAGCATTGCTTCAGATCCCCTTGCTTAGCCTTCTCCTTTGGGGTAGAAATAACAACCTAATGACAAACACAGGCAGTTACTGGGCACTTACATGGCTGAAAAGTGATGGGGATAGACACCATTTCTTCCCAGTTCATGCCAGTGGCAACACAAGGAAGGGACAGGCCCATTTAGTTCACTAGCATGGCACTGCCCCCCATGTCCAGCACTCTGACCTTGCCTCTCAGTAACAAAAAGAACAGTATGTCTGCAAGTTATGACTTCAATAAGTACTTGAAAAACAAGGTGAAGGATAGACATTAAATCCATTCTTCATAAAAAGGAGAGAAAAGAGTTGAAGAACTGGATCTTGATATGGAATTTATAGGTTTAACCAGCAGCCCTCTGAGAACGTGTCTTTGAGAAGAATCACTGAGAAGTGGTATTTGGATAGTCTAAGGCTACTCTTAACACCTGAAACGCTGAAGACTTCAGTTTAATCCACATAAGCACACAATCAGACAGATTTATTATATACAGGAAAAGCAGGGTAGTTTCCTGTACACTGCTGCTATACCCCAATCCTTTCCCTTGCCAGTCCTTCTATTAAAATACACCATTGAAAAGATACAGATGGTTTTGCCTGTATGTTTTATACCAATCAGTTGTTCATCATCACATTACTACATTACAATAGGAATTGCAGGTAGAACTCAATGGACAATAATGCTATACTACACAACAGAAAATGGTAATCTTACAGAGCTAGACTTCTGCAAAAGACTAAATCAATATTCAGTATACAGACAAAATTTTTAAACAAAGTTTTTGGATCCACAAAAGATCAAAAGAGAAATTGTTTCAGTAAGCATCACAGAATATGCCCTCAATCTTGTACTGGCCTCTGGACATAGTAAAATATTCCACGGTCTGCTGAGAGATCTGGGTGATGAAGCAGGTCTGTGAATGACAACTATAGGAGAAGGAAAAGCTAATTTGAACAAATTGGTAAGAGCATGAATTATAACAAGGTCTTGTTACCAACCCTCTTTAGACAGAAAGGATAGAGTGGCTGAGAGTCACTGTTAATCACTTCACTAAATGTTCTTGATATTTCCATATTTCGTGTAAAGGCCAAACAAATGGCAAATAACCTCTATGTACTGGAGAGATAAGGTTTAATGGTAGGATTATCTGACACTGGGAAAGAAAGTTTTCAAAAGGCAAACACTTGCATTTGGCTTTTTTAATGGGCTCTAACAGTCAAAATTATCAGGTGAAGATATAAATCCTCATCTCTATAAATTCCATTCTGTCTTGTCATTTTTTGCAAGACAGCTTTTCCACAAATGGGGCAGTGCTGAGAAAGCTCAGGAAATGAACCAGGAGGCTTGGCTCATAAGAATGGGACGGGTTTTCTAATCCAAAAAATTATGCCACATTTTATTACAGTACACATATTAAATATATAAACTTATACCACAGAAAGATCATGATTTTTTAACTCCTAGATTTTCATAGAATTACAGAATGGTTTGGGTTGGAAGGGAGCTTAAAAGCCATCTACTTCCAACCACCATGCCATGGGTATAGGGTCACGTTTCACTAGACCAAGTGCTCAAAGCCCTGTCCAACCCAGATTTGAATACCTCCAAGGATGGAGCATTCACAACCTCTCTGGGCAACCTCTTCTAGTGTTTCACAGTACTAATCCACACTAGGTTTTACATTCAATAGAAGACAGAATCTCATGGTACACAGCACACATTAGACCGGAAGAGACTGTTTCAGGGCCCCTGTGGCATGTTCATAACATATTCTGGGAACTGAATGGCAGAGTCCTTCAGTCAGACATCTACTTCTACATCAGAATCTAATTCCTTCTTGAATCATGCAATATTCAGCTTCCTCTCAAGCCCCTGCTCTGAGCAAGGCAACTAGGGAAAAGAAATAGGGTTTTCCCCTCTTTTTTCTTCAAAGCCACAAATATTTAATTGTTTCACTCTGATCTCCAAGGGCAAGAAAGATTTTCAAACAATTTAGACTCTCTTTAAAAGCAAGATCTCTCTGTCTTGGGACCTGACTTCACTTATAAACATCTGAGAGAGGAAATACTGTAAAGAAGATATTAAGATGTTCTTAAAAGGAATGCAACTTTCGTATTTGTATTGAGAGGGTATGACTCATTTTGCAGATGATAGATGACAGCTACTCAATGATCATGGAAAGTTAATGTATTTGCCATCTAAAATATAAATAAATGGAAGGAAGCAATCCTCATTCCTTTGCGTTAAAAAGTTCAGACGTGTCAAGATATATTCAAATATTAATCCAGAAGACAGAAATCATGCACTTTTATGAGAAGACATTTCTCAATCAGTTTCAAGGCTCCAGTTTTACTTCCACTGGGATAATCACTCAGAAGACAGGAGACGTGAATATATATGATTCATTTTGAGAGAGTTATAGCTCATGCACTCAGACAGCAGAACATAGCAACAGAAAAGCAAGCATCAAAGCTAATCTCTCTCCCTCACACTACACTTTCTTCAATATAAAACTATGAAAGTACAAATGCCTCATCTGAAAAAATAACTTCATTAAGAATAGTGTTTACCCTGGTGGTGTTCGAAGCCAGCTTGAACAAGACTTTGAGTAACCTGGTCTAAAGAGAGGTGCCCCTGTCCAGGGTAGGTAGAGTTGGGACTGGATGATCTTTGAGGTCCATTCCAACCCCTCAACATTCTATGATTCTGTGATCTATAGATGCAATGCCCAGTCAGAGAGTAGCACCATGAAGGTGTCCTTGCTCAAATTAACAGCAAGCTATTTAATTTCATAGAATAGTTTGCATTTGAAAGAACCTTTAAAGGTCATCTATTTCAATCCCCTTGCAATGAGCAGAGACATCTTCAACTAGATCCAGTTGCTCAAAGCCCTATCCCACCTGATTTTGAATGTTTTCAGGAATAGGGCATCCATCACCTCTCTATGATGTGGCAACCTGTTCAAATGTTTTAACACAGTTATTGTAAAAATCTTCTTCCCTCTGTCTAATCTAAACCTACACTTTTTTTAGTTTAAAGCCATTACTGTTTTTTATATGGGAACAAACCCTGCTAAAAAGTTTGTTCCCACCCTTCTTACAGACTCCCTTGAAGTTGCGAGCAACAGCAAAGTCTCCCTGAAGCCTTATCTTCTCCAGGCTTAAAAACCACAGCTCTTTCAGCCTTTTGTCATAGGTGCTCGTCTCCTGATCTTCATCGTGGTTGTCCTCTGAGTCCACTCCAACAGGTCAATGTCCTCTCTGTGCTGGGGTCCCCAGAGCTGGATGTGGTGTTCCAGATGGGGTCTCATGAGAGCATGGCAGAGGCACAGAATTCCCTCCCTCATCCTGCTGCCCATGCTGCTTTGGATGCAGCCTAGGATACAAGTGGCTGTCTGGGCTGGGAGTGCACATTGCTCCATCATGTCCAGCCTCTCATCCACTAATACCAAGTCCTTCTCAGAGCCAGCAGGGCTGCTGTCAATCCCTTCATCCTGCATCTTGCATTGATAAAGGGGGTTACCCCAACACACGTGCAGCAGCTTTGCACTTGACCTGATAGAACTTTATGAGGTTCCCACAGGTCCATTCCTTGAGCTTGTCCAGGTCCATCTGTATGGTATCCTGTCATTCAGGTGTGAAGAACCACCCAGCTTGGTGATGCCCACAGACTTGCTGAAGGTGCACTCGATCCCACTGTCGATATAGCACCGCTCCCAGTATGGGTCCCCTCAGTATGTATGGTCCCATCAGACCACAGACACTCATCACCCCTGTCCTTTGGGACACTGAGCTGTTGACCACTACCCCTGAGATGTGATCATCCATCACAACTTCATCCACCCATCAAATTAACATCCCTCCAGTTTAGAGAGACAGATATGGTAGAGGATCACGTCAAAGGTCTTACAGAAATTCAAGTAGGTGACGCCCCATGGTGCTTTTTTTGTCACTAATTTTATTTATTTTTATTGCTAATAATTTGCTTACAAAAATAAATACATATGAACTATAAATTTATGTATAACAAATTAAAAAATACAGTGAAAACCAGACTTTGAAATTGACATTTAAGGGATATGAAATATTTTTCTTAAAACACTCTATTGTTGATCCTTCCACATATTTTTCAAGACAACTAATTCTTTTCTTCCCATTTGTTAGGATACAACAGCCTTGTTTTGATATTCATTTTGAAGTATTTTTTTAAAGTTACTTCAATCACAAAAAAGTTTTTCAAAACATGGAAGAGTATTCTCCCTCTCAACACATTCCACTTTATAGCTGATGTCTACTGTCACCTCACTGCCTCTTGTTCATTTTCATTATAAAGTTTTTGATCCACTATTTCAGGCTACACAGCACATACTGACTCATCCCTTTAATGTTACTGTATATAGCACTATTCATTGCTTATTTATTTATTAAGAGAGCCTGATAAATTGCAAGACTAAACTAAAATACAAAAGGCCAACAATCCTATTTTCAACACTGATGTGGACAAACATTACCTTTTTCAACCTGCCCTCAAGTCACATACATGCTTTTTTAGTGTGGGGAAAAAAAGAAATCAAAGAAACAACAACAACAAAAATCTGACTCTTAGCCTTGCTCTTAAATTCTTTCTTGCAACCTTTCCCTGCCAGTCTAATACAAAGCAATTCCAGCTGACAATGACTAAGCAGCCAGCAAGCTGTGAACTTCTGTGTTTGCTCCATTTTTATCACATTTTTTCAATACAGTAGTTCTCAAGTATTTTTCACTAGCTCCTATTCCTCTACATGAGTCCTCCCACCACCTCACACTCTTCCCAGCAGACACAAACCACCAACCTCCAAGTAGCCCAGTAACCAAGCATAAGAGTCCCTATCACTGTTCTCTCTCTAAAAAGCCCATGTACCTCCTATTTAAAACAAATCTGTGTTTAGCTTCCTTTCCAATCCAACAACTCAGGTGTGCTTTCCAATTAGCCAACCCTCTCAGCTTTTTGAATTCCAGAAATCACTGCAGATTTTCATTAAGGCTATGTTTCCACACACCCAAAGGTTATAAGAGCCACCTCTTCAGCACCCCATGCTGGTTTATATCCCTTTTTTTTCCCCTCTGCTCTCAGGCTTCAGGTTCCCCAGGAAGAGTAAAGTGGAGCTCTGCCCAGAGTTTTGAGTCAGTTCTGAACTCAATCACAAAACAGTTTTACAGTGTTCACAAGTGGAGCTTGACCTTTTCATTAGGCTTCCCAGCTGCTACAACAATACAAAATAAAGAAAAAGGTCAATACTAAGGACAACTTCAACAAGACCAGTAGGCCATGTCATTCTGGTCTATGTTCATAGCCAAGGGTGATTAAACAGCTTTCATTTATTTCTTGTTGCACAACAGATTGGTGCTAAATTCCTTCTTCACAGCACCAAATCACATATTCAAAAGAGTAAACAATAAAGGCTGACAATCTAATAAAAAAGAAACAATCTCATTTCTCAAGAAAAGGGAAAAACAAAATTATTACCAGGCACAGAAGCATGAAGAGACATGCTACGTAAAAAAAACCCCACTGTTTTTGTGGCTTGGTTGGGGTTTGGATTTTTTTTGGTTGGTTAGGTTTCTGCGTTTTTTTTGGTAAAGTATACAAAAGGTTTACTAATAAATAATTGCTTGATTACTGTGTATCCAGCTGTTTGGCTACTATGAGACATTTTCAGGTATACTGAGAACAGTTAAGCAAATTCATGAGTCATGAGAAGTTTTCTTGTTTGACTGGTTCAACAAACAAGCAAACCTGAGTGCTGCCTGTCATGTCAAGATCGATAAAATAGCTACCGAAAATTGTGCCTTACAGTGCTCAGCTACTGGGTAAATATGTGGTTTTTAAGAAATACTTAGCATTAGATCACTTTAAGATGCTTGTTACAGGAGCCAAGAGTTGAAAAGCCTATGAGCAGCTTAGCAAGGTAAGTAGGGAAATCTGGAGTATGGAAAGAGGGAATAACCTTCTGGTCATTAACCCAGAGTGCCATCCTTCCTGACCCAACAGGCACTGCACTCCTGCTACTGATTCATAAGGCAAAAGTAAACCTTATCAGTTAGCTGACAGAGTGGTCAAATCTGGACAAGAATCCCATAATTTTGTCCCTGATCTTTCTAAATCTCACCCCACAAGGAGCTAAAGTCAAGGACAAAGAGCAGTCAGCTGTCTTCTCCCAGGGGGTCTTCTCACAACACTATCTTGCCACAATACTATGAATTATGACCTCAGGTCTTGAGTATTTGTAAAATACTGATATGAGATAAAAATGTTTTTTAAAGTGTGTTTGGTTAAGTTAGTTGTAAACATAAAAATTCCAATTAGTAAACCTGGTCATTTCTAACACAAAGAGTTTTGTCACAAAAACTATGCTGTGAACTCGGTTAATCGGAGGGGAGTCACAAAACGTCTATGGTAATATGGAAGGGAAACAATATCTCTCCAAATCTCTATCTTTTCAGACTAATTTAAAATCCTCATTAAAATGAAGCTATTTGTCATAGGTTACTTATCACAGTGATTTTCTATTCTCAAAAGGAGCATTTTTGGCACAAGTAGCTCACAATGATCTGCTTAAAAACCTAGCAAACAACCTGACCACTTGAAGAGGAATGTAACTCAGTCTATACAGTAGAAACCCTCTGAAGGGGGATAGGAAAGCATGAAGAACATTTTCGTTAATCTGGGAGGCAGAAAAGATGCTCAGATACTTCCTGTACTGTTCATGGAAAGAAACAGAAACATTGCTGTGTAGATTATCTTCAGAGGAAAACAATCTGACAAGGAATGTCACAGGAGACTGCACGGCAAATTTGATTAATCTATAGCTGTTGACAAAAACATCATGACATATAGTAAAGGGGGAAGATCTATTGACACACCTTAATTTTCAGATGCAGAAATATACAAGTTAAATCTTTTTAAGTCTCCTGAACATTTAGAAATAGTCTATTCTCATTTATTAGATGTGATCTCCATTCAGAGACTAAGATGATTTCCCACTCAACACAGGACAAGTTAACATCCACTGACTCACAGCCTGAGAAATACATGAACAATCAGTGAATGCACAGGACACAACTTCCTTCAGTACAACAGAACTAATATAATGTTCTCTCTTCCAGAAAGTCTTTGATGACATCATTATCACCTCACTTATTATTTAATGCCAGCATATGCAAAAAGAAGCAATAACTCATGCTGTGCAGGAAGGTAATGAAATGAATTAACTCAAGATTACTAAAGCAAAAAGTAAGTGGCAAATATTGGACTAACCATATTTCATAAAAAGATAACTTATGAGAAAATTAAACCAGAGGTTTCCTCTTCTTCAAAGCAATTTACTTTAGATTGTTAGCAAAATCATTCTGTTCCACTTCTTGATGATTCTTGTGGAAAAATCTGGATCTTCCCTTTCAGTTTCTTGGATTGAAAAGGTGCAAATTTACTTTTTTATTTGTATTGTCTAGGCAGACAGCAAAAATGGGACAGGTACATAACTGAGCATATATATGGAAGAAGTTCACAATTTAAGAAGGCAAAAAGGGTTTTACAGCTTTGTTATTTCGGCTGAATGAGCTTATGTGGTTGGATTAATCTTTTCAAAGCAGCCACAAACTGTTAAATTTAATTTGAAATTCAAAAAGTAAATATTTTCTTGCTATAAAAACAGGCCATAAGAGTATGCCATAAAAACATGCCGTAAGGGTAAAAACGGAAGATTACACGTTCCTTTCACCTACTGGGGAAAGAACTACCTGAGCTCCTGTAAGCTTGTTATGGCTATATTGTGCTGCTTGATGATTCCCACAGTAGCTGACTCATCCCTGAATTCACAGCCATCTTCCAAGTTCTACCAGGAAGATATTTATTAAGCATTTTTTATTTCCACACATGAAACATACTGTTTAATTTCGCACTCCTGTTTCTTCTTTCTTTTCCCAAGATGGATATCCATCCCCCTTTTCACTCTGCTTCCCCACTCCACCCTGCAAATTTAAGCAAAATAATTCAACCAGCTACTGTGCTCTTTGAGGGAAAAGGCCTTTTTTTGTCTCTGACAGACAAAATGAACTTTATTCTGAGCAAGAAGGTCTCCTAACATATAAGTAGAAATATTTTTTTTAAAATTGTGCCACCTTTCTAACCTACAGTAAGTTAGAAACAAAACCCACAAATCAGCTAGCCAACCTTAATTCTAACAACCCTTAAATACAGTGCATTTACTCTTTCTAAACTACGATCTTACAATACAAATAATTCAGAAGTATGAGAAATTTGTTGACAGCACACTTGAAATATTTAATGAGTATATAATTTCATATGTCCAGCTGTGTGCAGTAGACTAGTTCAGCTAAATCAAACAAGTCTCCACAAATTAAAATAATTAAAAACTAATCAGTAAAGTCTATACATGAAAGAGAACTTAAATTTTTATTTGATCATATAAAATTTGCCACATACCACCCTCTATATATCCACTGCAATATTGCCAGATTGCATGAATTTTTCAAAATATTTTTCTTCAGTCTCAGTGAAATGAGAAAATTATAAAAACAATCACTATTTCTAAATAAGCTGTACAATATACTATCAAAAGGATCCAAACTATGATTCACTTCATAGAAACACAAATGGCTTTCACTGAATCCAAGAGCCACAACCTAGAAATCACAATACTGCTATCCAGTACAAGAAGAGCTAGTAACAGGTAACTAGCCTATAAAATACTTACACAGGAATAGTTTATTATTGTGATTCCTTCATATTTGAAGAAGTCCTGACCTTTGTTTTGCTCCATCCAGACAAGGGAAGTCAGGTCTGCCTATTCATCCTTGCTGATACAGCCAGGATGCTGCTGCAGAATGACATAGTCATTCACTGAGCACAGGAGCTTCTACGACCATAGTGTGGCTTTAGTCCATAAATACAGACATGTGCCTTTATCCTGACCTGCTGCTAAAACAGCACTTAAATTCTGATGTATCTCATAGAAATTAAACAGTATAAAGGACACTTCTATAACCAGCCTCTGTGGGATTTTCAAGGACGGGTCCAAATACTGGAAGTGATATAAGGAACAAGGATATAAGAGGTCTATTACAGAAGGAAGGATAAAAAAAAGAGGGGGACAGAACAACCTAAGTACAAAATTGCTACAAGATTGTTTGTAATACCAGTTGTGTTCCTTCACTTCTGAGGTACATTACATATATTAGGTCCTTTCCCTTGATTACTAGTTCAGTTACTTTTTTCCTCTTCATTACAAAACCATAGTCCTGTCTCTTAGCAGAAGTTTTCCTTGGTCAATTAATTTCAAGAGTCCAGGAAGCTGTGTAGTCAGTATCACCTTCATAAGGTGTTAAAAAAAAAGTAAGAATTCAATGGTCATCTTCAGCTTTCAGTTGCAAAGTCAGACTTATTTGCACCCCTGTCTTCAACAAGCATCTCCAGGATGCAAAAGCATTTTGACTGAAATAAGAAGAGCCTCTCCATTATTATTTCACTTCTTCTTCATGGTTACTAAATTGAAGCTTCACTGTAAAATCACTCTGTCCTTAAAACAGAATCTATATCAGATTTGTTATCTACTAGATCCTAGACTACCTATAATATCCATTTTCTTTCATTTTTCAGTTTCCCTCATTCCCCCTTTGCTAGTCAGTACAATTTCTGAAATAACTAATGCTCACTCACATAGTCCTGTTTCGTTCTTTTTTTCTGACAGCTTCTTCACAAAAATGTATGTCATAATCAGTTTATTTTCTCTCTCCCCTCAAATTTGTACTTTTTTTCAGGTTTCTAGCTTTAATTTTTTCTAGTTGCTTTCAGTTTTGAGGTATTTCTCTTTTCTTCTTCTCCCTTTAATCTTAGAAGCATGTGAGCTACAAGCCACTTTTTGCAATCAGCACAGGGGTCCAAATCTGTCCAGAGAGATACTTGTTTTCCACATGGGCTGAATCATCCTGAGGGAGCACAGGAGAGCAGGAGCCTCAGCTAATGGTCTGAACCGGTACATTCAGTCCATCATCTTATCACACCTGCAGTCTGGAGGTTATTCTCACTTTGTCTCCAACACAGAATTTCACAGCAAGCAGAGTCCTTCATTACAGTACAAGGTAAGAAAATGCATTAATCACCTCACCCACTTTGGATCTCAAAGCAGTCAATGATGCAACAGCTGTTGGATGAACATGGCTTAGACTAAGTTAGCCTTATACTAACTTAGTATGATTTATATTAACATACTGTGTATGTTATTACATACACAACTCAGCCAATAGCCCATTCAAGGAGATGGATTTACTAATTTAAAACCAAACAGAATTACTCCACTTGTCCACCCTATGGGTCCTTTAAAACATACACCTCCCCATCAGCCAATATTACTTGCCTACAATATTACAATGCATTTCCCCATTTATTTAAGTCTTCCCTGTTAGACTTTATTTTAACTCTTGAGAGCACACTTGTCTAAGACACTATGAATTCATCTATGACCTACAGATGGCACTTCTGAGAAAAATCAGAATAAAAACCAGGTTGTTTAAGGAGCTCTCTAGAAATGTAGCTATGCTTATAACTGTTCCTTCTAATCCAGGAATAGGTTCTGAAACTTCATCTCAGGTCGCCACAAACTCCCAGTGATGACAAAGCCCTGCTGAACACCATAATGATCTAAATAAACAGATGTACAGGAAGGGTGCATCTTAAAAGTCCTCTGATATGAGTACAACACACAGAGAGAGTCTTGTATGCAATGAAGAGACAGACATAAGTCTCCGAGCACTGGAAACAGTGAAACCTAGTGGTGTATGGGTTTGTATAAAGTAATTTGTCATTCTAACTTAATTATATTAAGATTCAGCATAAAGAGAGTGTCATCCAAGAATTCATACAGGAGACAGCTGCTATGAATATCAAAGTTGGAAGGCAAATCTTCATTGACTTTCATATCTCTGAGAATCCACAGGGGAGAGAACTTTGACTGAAAGTGGCTCAAGTCTAAGATGAGAAAAATTTCTTCTGAAGCATTCTCCACATCTCAGAAATCTATCAGGGCATCCATTTGAGTGAATCTTCAAGGTATAACAAGATTAAACTTATGCCACAAGCTTATGGTTTCACATCTGCCTGGCCAACTGACCTTCCACCCATTCTTGTGAGGGTTGGACCACTGCAACTCCTGCTTTTCCACTACCACTGATTGCATTTGGGAGCCAACACTTCCAAAAGCAAAGTGGGATTAAGTATCTCTTATTTCCACAGAAAGCAGGCTGCAAGTTAGGAAGAGGACACATTCATTCATACACATCCAAGAGGAAAATCAATGATTTGGCAGCAATTCTAGGTTACCCTGTTCTGTACTATTGCTGCACTGTTGTCCACTGGATTAAGCAAGGCAAAAGGATCCTTGCAGGTTAGACAACCCAGTAAGCAGAGCTTTAAACCAGAAAAAACAGGAGAAAATGACTCCTCAACAAGTAGGGAAGATGTGGATGGGGTAGGCAAGCCAAGGGCCTGGGTGGTAAGAATGAAAGAGACACAGCAATTCACGAAACAGAGCTGAAGTGGAGTCTCTCCAAGCATAAGTACTTAAAGAAGGAGGTGCCTGCAGAACAGCCTCATGGAGAAAGCTCCCAAAACTCCAAAACTGTACTGAGGAATCAGCACACTTGGGTGCCTGCCTGAACTGTCTCTACACTGATGCACACAACATGGGAACAAACAGGAGGAGTCAGAAGTCTGTGTGCAGTTTCTGGACTATGACCTCAACGGGATAATGGAGTCATGGTAGGATAGCTCACAGGAATGTTTTGCTACCATGGATAGGCAAAGGCTGTTTAGTAAGGACAGGCTGACAAGGTGAGGAGGTGAGTTGCTTTTTATGTGAAAGAACAGCTGGAAATTGTGGAGTTCTGCCTTGGGAACTTTCAGGAGATGGTAAATAGCTCATAGATTAAGATCAACGGGCAGACCAGCATGGGTACTTACTGTAGTGGTGGTATATACTGCACATAGTAGTAGTCTGCTCTATGTAGTACATGCTATGGACTTCCTAGTTAGGAAGAAGTAGATTATGCCCTCTTCAGACAACTGGAATGAGATTCATGTTCACAGGCCATACTCCTTACACTGGAAATTCTAGCTACTGTGATGTGTTCTGCGTGGAAGGACAATTTAATCTAGGGCTCAAGCAATGTAGAATTCTACAGTGCCTTGATGATAAGTTCCCAAGGTGATCATGAAGCAAAAGAAAGAAAGGTGCCCTGCCTAACCTGGTATGTACAAATAATGAAGAATTGGGTGTGTTGTAGACAAGTCAGTAGTAGTGTGCCCTCCTTAGCCTGAAATATTCTGTTTATAAACAAGAGAATAAGTTTCTTGAGATCCAATATTAAATGAAGAGCTGTTGCAGTATTTACTCTGTTTCTGAAGTTTCTGAAGAGAGAAGATGCAAGAATCAAAAAAGCTAAGTTGTGTTCTATGCAAAACACATATTGGGGAACACCTTTCAATAATCCAATACTCTGGAAATACAAAACTACCAATCAGTAAACCAGCCAACTATGCCAACAATTAACAACAGCCATACAGTGTAAAGTGCCATGCTTTCAGCTCATACCATTGTGGCTACAAAGCCTAATACACAAAAGCCAAAGGCTACTCCAACTAGAAAGCAAGAAAGGAGCACTTCATGAAAGCGCATTTGAAATAAGAGTTGATCCTTCCACTGTAACAATGGTGCTACCAAATAACACTGGAGGATTTTTACTTCCTAGTATTTCCTAGTATTATACATAGAAAAAAGTGTAATCTATAAGCTAGTCACTTTTAGTAAAAAAGTGCTGTCAGCACTTGCAGGGAGATATGTGAAGTTTTTAAAATACAAAAAGAACTTTTAATATGGAAAAGTATTAGTGGTGCAGAATGAAATGGAACATGCACTGGTACAACTGCTTATATTATACCAACTTTTCCTTGTAACTTTTTAAACAAACTACAGAAGGAAGAATGGAGTTTTTCATCTACTGATACATAACAGAAAATGGAATGCTAGCAGAGCTTATGTTATCTAATTTCTGCATCAAGGTAGTTAAACAATACATGTATTTGAATATATATAAATATTTTCATTCAAACATAAGGTATTTCAAATCTCATATTGTCTTAGAAGGAAGCAAACTTACAAAGCAACACATACCTGATATACCCTGAGACTCCTTCTGTAGATCACAGTACCACAGTCTGTTCACTGGATCACAGCCTTCTCTGATAGACAGCAAGACATACCGACCATCATCAGACACCTGTAAGAAGACACAGAAAAATTAAACATAATTCACCCTTTGGAAAAAAGAAGTCCAACTTGAAAAGTGAGTTCACACACGCAGAAAAATCTAATGCTGCTGTTAAAAGAACATTACAAGCTACAACCACAATATAAATTACCTGATGAAGCTTCTTGGTTTGCATTTGTACATGCATGTACCCATACAACAGAAATTCTGAAATAGTGTCTGCTACTACAGAAAGTCATCCATTAATCCTTCTTGCTACTCAGGCTTTGCAAACACACTATATTTCTTGACAAAGCTTTTGAAAGTGCAAGTCCGACAAGGAAAGGCAGAAAGTAACAAGAAGTCTTAGAGTCTCCCTCTCCTGACTGAGCCGTTTTTAGCATATTTGAAAATTACCAAATTTTGATGTTTTATTAACAGAGCTCATAGAGAAGGTTGTTTACTGTCCACATTCTTATATGACCTTATCTAATGGAAATTTAAACCCCCAGTCACAAAATATGAGTCTGAGTTCTGGAATTTTTCTGTTTGGCACTATACACAGCTTCAAAACAATTCTTGTATTGTAATTATTTCTTAGATATATTTCAGTTTATATTTGTGACATTTGTCATGCAAAATGTCTGTAGAATGAATTGTGCAAAATAAATTTCAGAATAATTAGGTTCTAATTATACAGGTTCTGAATTCCTAATTCAGAGGAATGAGGTTCTAATTCCAACAGATCCACAATTTTAAAGACACAAGAAAGGGACATAGTAGAACAGAAACAAATCTCAGTGTATGAAAGTTAATAAAAAACACCAACAACCAAACACTCTTTGAAACAAAAACAATCCCTAAATGAGTGTTTACACATCGTATTTTTACAGGCATTTTGTTAAGATCGAATTATACCACAAAAAAAGTCCATACAATCAAAAGCTCACAAGACAAATAGAAAAGAACACCTAAGAATCCCACTGTAGCCAAGAAACCACTCCATTATATGAAATACCAAAGACATCTTTAACAGGGCACCCTGCACCTAGAAACAAATAGATCCAGAAATGGAAACTAAGATTAGGCGATCTTTCTTGAAAGAATACATCTTCAGTGGTTTTAGGTAAGCAATAACTGCAGGTGTAAATTTTAATTAAGAAAATGATTGCAACAGGCTGCTTAAACATCTTGTCCATACTTGTGAAAGCACCAAGTTCCCTTCATTTCCTCACCAATTAAAAAAACATAACAAATAATTTAAAGTTGTATATAAAAATACAGATTTCAGTTATACTCTAGAATATGACACACAAAACTTTTAGTCACTGTCAGAACACATTCAAATTTATTATTTGATTCTGTGAGTAAAACAGTTAAGAGAAGACTGATAACTTTACCCAACAAAGAAGAGAGATGTGCAGATTCTTGATGTTGTTGCAAGGGTAATTCAGAATCTCTGATAACAGCAAATCTGAATATATCTAATTTTTCCTTCTATATTCCCAGATGGACTAGTTAAGAGTTGATAGCAGTTTATGTTTACTTTGAAGTAAGAACTCCCAAGACATCTTGCTGGTGGGGTATCAATTATGTGTATCTCTATCACTAAAGCTATTCTTATACCAGTGAGTTCTACAACCTTAAGGATTTTGACAGGAACAGAACAAGACGGTTGACTGCAGCATGCTAAAATGTTCAGGATTATACTGCAGATTTAGACGTCTACATTGCAAAGTTACAGTTTGATGAGCAATCTTGGCAGCAACACCAGCTTATGCAGTCTCCACCTCTAGCTCTTCCTACAGCTATAGCTGCTTGTGTCCATGTAAGTTCATTCCCCATGTCATGACAGTACAAGCATCCACCATTTGTGAAGTGCACCAGTTCAGGGAACTGACACAACTAAAAAAATGGCATGTTCAACAACAACGAAAAAATTTAAACTTCCAAGAACCAGAGAAGAAGAAAGAATCCCGAAAAACAAAACCCAAACAAACAAAACATAGAATCCAGAAGTGGAAGGAGAAAGAAAAAGGAAAAATACTTAAACAATCCACAATAACAAAAAAAAGAAGACTAAAAGAAGCCCCTCTGCCAGATTAGTATCTCAATCAGTTCACTGTTCAGTTGCACAAATGGCCAAGCTAACACACAGCACCAAACAGCTGGAAACATGAATAACAGGGGTAGAGATTGCTTAATGCAGCTCAGATTGCAGCACTGATGAATGTGTAATCTCAGCCCAAATGCCACTGACCCTACACTGTAAACAGACAAGAGTCTGGGTTTCAGGATGGCAAAAAGAAATAGTATTTACCAAGTATCATTTGAATTATTCTTACATTGATACATCATCTTCATGAGCTCAGTCACAATCCCTGCTCTTGGCTCACAAATTTATGAACTGAAATTTCATACTAGTACCTCACTCAAATCTCAGAATGCATTCATGGTTCAGCATAAGGGGGACAGCTGCAATGTCAGACCTGATTTCCTACATTTATGATGAAAAGGAAACATATCTCAAGAATTTCTGAGAGAGCTCTGGAATGCCAGTCAGTGTACACTTCTCTCATTAAAAAATTACTATAATTTCAAACACCCACTGGTAAAAGGTAAGCAGGCTATAACGTGATTTCACCTCTTAACATTTAGTATCTGTCAAAACAGGACAGAAGAAATCTTGTAGCCTTTCTACTGCAGCTTTTGAAAACCTTCAGCAGAACAATGATTTTACTGTCATAACACAGCACTAATGCCTAACTCAGCACCAGTAAAGGAAGAATTATTTCAAAGAGCTGATGTTGGCATGTAGCTTTTAGTTTCACTACTACTGTCATTCAGTCAGTTGGCAATTTTGAGTTTGTTAGATCTACTATTTCTTAAAAATTTATTGTGACCATCATTGCACCATACAAACATACATAACAATATCACTAAGACAGCTGTACTCTTAAGTACTATTTTATCTAGTCTTTCAAGCATCAAAACCTTTAAATCCTCCTTTATAGTAGAGTTCTGGTTTATAGTGGAGCGTTTTCTCTGGATTCTTTTTCTGCCTAGTGATTTCATTCCATTGTTATCTGTTCTCTCTATTTTGATGAACAGTAGCCACTGCTATGACAAATATAAACAGAAGAATCAGTTTACCTGTAACTTCAATATATCAAGAAACAAAATTATTTGAAGTCTAAAAAGTAAAAATAATCTTCTAACCACTCAAATCTCATCTTTGTTACAAAATACAACTAATTCATTATATAAGCCATATAAGAAACTGCAAACAGTTATGAGGATCCACAGCAAAAACAAAGTGAAATATTTTGTCTAGCAGCAGCAGCAGATTTCAGACCAAAAACTCATACATAATTGAACTAACAACGACAAAAAAGAATGAACACAAAAAAGTTGTTGGGTTTTTAGACTTTCTGTCTTTATGTATCACTCAACTAAAATATCAATATGAAACATATTAGAGTGCTCTACTTTCAAGTAATTTGCATACCAACAGTGAATATTAATGCAAGCTCTGTGAACACTACCTGGACAGTCACCACTGCCAGATTCAGGATAAGGAAGAATTCTCTATAGTCAGTTCACAAATAGGGGTTCTTAGAGTACGTCATATTCTATTAAGGCAACTATCTATACACATCATTCCTTTATAGACAATAAATTAAAAGTTTTACTACTTTTGCCCTTTATTATCAAGGTGGAAAAAACCTAATCACTGCATAATTTGTTTCTGCATAACAAGGCACTAAAAATAAAAAAAAATAAAATTCAGTTATTAGATCCTATGCCTGTGTTGAGAAAAAGCTAAACTCTCTTTTTAACTGCAGGCATTAACACTATGGTAATGTACAACCTGATCTGCATCTGCAGTTATTTCACAAACTACCACTCCTCATGCACTGGTGCCCTTTGCATATGAAACTGAGCAATTGTCATGGCTATCTAATGCATTTCCAATGAAGCACAGCAAATGAATCACGTAAAAAAAAAAAAAAAAGAAAAAAAGCAAAGTTCAAAAAAATCAGAGACAGAAACAACGCTTTCCAACAGAGCTAAAAGGTCAAATTACTAACTGTAATAGCCATGAAAGATCAGATCATCCAGAAAAAGAAAGATGTGTAGCAATAAAGCTGCAACTGTGCAATGCATGGAACTAAAAACTCACTGCATCAATAAGCTGGATTTTAACACTGCTACAATTTTCACTATATGCTATGGATGTAACAGCTTAAAACCACCCAGAGTGACTGAATAGATTAAAAAAAAATATACTTATTTAGGAATGTACCCAGTCACCAAAATAAAACAGATTAATGACAGCAGTTACTTCCTTAACATCAGATATATGCTACATGAAGACTTTTGCATAACACCTGTATGACTCCACTAAGAAGAATTTACATGCAAGAAACCTTTAAAAGAGGTAATTTCTGCAGCAAGTTGTTATTTATGAGTATTTTCAAGCTTTTTATCAGATGAACAAAGGAAAATATTAAGCATAAAAATCCATAAAGCACATTGGTTCTACAGAGATAAAAAAAATACTGTAAAATTTGCTGAAACATTTGGCAAGTAGAGAGCAATTACACTGTCTGAATAACCTCAAGTGTTCTACCATCACAGATGTGCATATGTGCCTGTGCTGCAAAAATCTGCCCGCATGATGACAAAGAACCCCCACAGTAGTCTCCCAGCCTTTCAAATTCCACTTTTATTCTCTCACATTTATTAGAAAAATCAAAGCTATTTTCTTTCCTAGAATAGGAAACTCTTTTGTAAAGGGTTGTAGGTTTTTGTGGGGATTGTGGGGTGTGGTATTGGTTTATTGTTTTCTTAATGAAGAGAACATACAGCTATGTTTGATATTATTTTTGCTGTGGTGCCAGAAAGTCATTGAAGCTTGCAAATAGCTCCTATCACATTTTATGTTCCTGCAGTCTTTTAAGATGTTGAGGACTGGGACATGAACTCCCTCTTACAAAGGAACCTCTTGGGACTGTCTGAACAATCCAAGCCACCTGAAGCTGCTACTCTCAAGGCTGTAAAGGCACTGTTTTGTTTTCTGTTTGCAGAGTACTGGTTTCAGAATCAACCAGATTTCAGAAGCCCTAATGATGGGTGATGATGGGAACGCAACATTTCAGGATGAGGTCCAATAGAATCCCCTTCCTACATTCTGAGGCACAGGCCTGACATACTTTATGCAGGATGTGGACATGGTTATATGCGAACAACATTCTGATGTGTTCTATCCACCCACTCCCCAGGTTAGGAAACTTGCTCTAGGCATCAATTCAAATCTCTTATTCCAGGTGGGTTTTTATTCTTGGATTTTAGATAGAATGTACTGGTATATAGAGTACTTCTATTCTGACTATATCCTTTTGAGCCTCTGCTAACCTTGGAGTTGAAGGAGCCATACCAAAGTCAGAGAACGGGGATTTTGAATCCAGATCATCACAGCAATATATACACACATATTTACAAGCATTCTCTTTCCTAAGTCTAGCACAAAACAAAATCAGTAGCCCTTTGGGATGACAAACATCACACACAATTTTTACTGTGGCTTTCAGCTTGCTTTTGAACAATGAAAGCACTGAAGCACCTGGAACCTGGCTATGTAAGGAGATTATCAGCTCCCATAGAACCATGTGCAGCCATGATTACCTGCCTCTTTCTTATGAGTAAAATTCTCTGGGCCTACTGCCAGGGCTGTAGGAAGATATTCATACTAGTCTTCTATTCAAGATTCAGCCTTGACTAAGACAGTCTGAGACTTCATAAAAATTCCCAAAGCCCTGTTTTACCCAGCAGTGTGTCTCACTTGACTGAATTGGCAATGTTTTCAGCCCTCCATGCTGCTCATTTTTCCCCTGTGGATGCTTCTACGTTGCTGTAGTGAAACCACTATAGCCAGAACACATCTGGCACAGCCTACTCCTCTGTGCTCAGAATTTCATGTATAAGATCACCTCCCTGCTTTATAACCACTGATGTTAACTGACAGCTCTAAATATAAAATCAAGAATTTAAAAAAAATTGTCAATTCAGAGACAGTGCACAGTGTTTGTTAGAAAACATGAAAAAGTGTAGTTATTTTACTGCTGGCAGAATTGGGATAGGAGGGTTCCTCTCACCCACTCCTTTCTGCTCTGTTTACTTTCCTGCTGGTACCACAGGGAGTTCTCACACTACCAACTGTGAAAGACTGTTATATAACTTATTGTTTAACTTTGAGAATAACAGTCTGTCTGTGAAAGAGAGGTATGTTCAGTCAGTCTGGAGAAGAAGCAAGAAAATGCCACTTAAACACAGAAGCATGGGAAGCTCCTGTTTTCCCAGAGTACCTATGACATTGCCAAGGTTTTAAAAATCTTCATACCAGACTGCCCTCTGCTGGGCTGTAATGCAATTAAATGCTATCCCTGCTCTTCACAACTCTCCCACCATTCTAGAATCTGTACCAGAAATGTTTATGCGTTTTCTAAGGCATAAATGAAAAGATTTGATAGCCTCTTTTTCAAAGCTGACATATCTGACTAAGAAAAAACAGATTTTTTCCTCAGAAACAACCCATTTAACTGAAGAGCTGGAAACACATCTGTATTTCTCTGCCAACATCATTTTCAGCACCACAGATTTTGTTTAAATCACAGCATACTTGGGGGTGGTGTTGAATGTGTAATAAGGAAAAGAACCCTGAAGCTATTTGCTTGCATATTGCCTTGTAAATATATTAAGCTGACAAAATTTTATACAACCCTCTCTTGTCCTTATCAATGACCTAGTTTCCTATCTCCATTGAGAATACACACTACTCCAACTCCCTACAGCACACCTGATATTATTTTTTCTGAAGTATCATGGCAACATTATTAATTTTGCAGTCTCTGAAGGATCTCCTTGTCAGGTGCAAGTATTTCTCTTCCTTGAATGTAGTTGCAAGACCTGCAAATTCTGTTCAAACCTATGTACGAAAGTTTAACACTCCCCCTACCATAGAGAAACGTTTGGTACTTAAAACTAGAACACACACACCACAATTCAACTGTTTTCACTGAAGTTTATGTAAAACATAATGTCTCTAGTTAGCAGGACTAGCAAAGCTGGTAAAATACAAACATTTTTTTATTTATTTGACAGAAACACATGAAAGCATGCATTTTATAACATGTTGAGCTCTGCAAAGTTGTATTTTAAGATCTACAGCAGCATCTTAGCACCAAGGAAGTATATTCAGGACAGCACCAAACAGCATGATATTTTAACTTTTCCCCCACTACTTTGTGGTCTTCCACTCTCTTAAACACTTAGAAAAACTGACCATAAAATTTGTTGAACGGCCTGAAAACAAGATTTGTGACACATTGTACAAGGATGAACCCACATTTTGCAATTGCACTGTTTTGGTTTGGGTTTTGTTGGGTTTTTTTAATTGCACAATATTTTTCTCCTGACCATTAAAAGAACCTTTCTTTTCTGGCAACCTAAAGACACCCCTATCATTTTCATAGGTTAATGTGTTGAAAACTGACACAAACTGATGATCACATTTTTGATGAGAGTACCTGCAGGAACTGCGGACACCAAACCAGGCTAAAACCACTTCATATTCATCAAAAGTGTCAGATAAAAAAAGAGACCAATATAGAAACAAAATGTACTGATCAAATGTAGTAGGCAGGAGAGTACAGAGTATTACAAGTATTCATTCACAGGGGAAACATCAGTTCCCTGATAAATAGAAAGACCATCACTACATTCCAGCAGCACTTCAAATAAGTGCACTCAACTGCACATTGCTAAATCTAACATGGGGAATAAAACACATTAATTACAAAAGGTTTACTGGGATTTTGCACTATATAGTAGTAATTCCACAAAGTAAGCTTAGGAAATCAATTCAATTTCAAATAACACAGTCTGTACCATATGTGTGTTGATAAAACTTATAGGAAAATTTAGAGTTCTCCAATTATACACTGAGTATTAACAGATTTTGACCTGTATATCTCCATTCTTCAATTATGTAGAATAGATATATTTCTTTTTCAGGGAAGACACTGCAAAATTAAATATAATCAAATAAATATACAGCAGGGAATATCCAGACACGCTGGCTATTAGAATAAGCTTTTTGTGCAGGAAGTAGAAGCTGGGGCTAAACACTGACCAAGAAGAAACAAGAACAGTGACACATTGTCCATTAAATCATCTTCTCTGTCTTGGAATATGTATCAGACAGAATGACCTCAGTGAAGAAAAAGGGTATATGATTGTCTCACTGCAGGCTGGAGGACTGATTTAAAGCAAATTAGGCAGCCTTATTTTCAGGAATTCTTAATCAATGATTTTTAGTTCAATTGTCAACTCTACAACACTAACAAAAATAAAAAAATCAAAATAAAGAAAAAGTTTTCAAATCAATATCCACTATCAGTTGTTAGAATCTGAAAAACAGAATATGATAATGGTAAGGTGCAGGATGTTACTATACCTCAGCTCCCCCCATCCATTTTGGTTCATCAGGAAATTCAGCACATAGGATATCTTCTGACTGGTTAGTTCCTAATACGTGATAATACAGCTTTTGATGCAGATTAGTGGAGGTCTCAGTGCCTAGTAAAATGCAGATATTTAAACCAGTAAGTAGTCAAAGAAATGTAACAACCATATGAAAGCCTTAGAAACTTGTGTATCCTTTTGTATATAAAAGAGAAATTCAGAAGAGAGAACTAGGAATGTTCCAAGCTACAACCATTCCCCTCCAAACAAATACCATCCTACTAAACAAAGATAAAACTTCATGCTGGAAACCTGCATAAAAGTAACCCTTTCCTTTTACTGTTGGTAATACCTTCTTCAAATTTAAAGATTTATCATTTCAAGCTTTGCTTTCTAGAAATAAAAGCAAGCAAAGCTAAGAAAAACAAGAATCTCTGACACCCTCTAATGGCATCTTCATTTCCATTTCACCCAGAGCAACTAAGGGGAGATTTACTGCTAATTAACATTCCTAGAAACCGTCATACTTCCATTTGCTGAAAATATAGAAGTGATGTCTTTTAAAGCACTGTATGAGGCTCCACTTGATTTAATTTTTTTAAAAAATTCATTCTTGCAACATTTCCAGCACTTCAGCTTTTGAACTACAAACGGGAGGTAAAAAAAAACCTCAACAAAACAAGGTCGATGTCTATCTTGCAAGTCTGGCAAAATTACAGGCTTCAAAAGCAAATACAGAGGCAAAATTCAGGCTCTCTCCTGTTTAATGAAGAGCACATCTCGAGAAGAAACTTTTCAGTAGTTCTGTCTTATAACAGAAGCTGCTAAATTCCTTCCCCAATGAGGCTCCTCCACAATTTATCCCACTTTGTGCAGTGCTCTTTGAATTTTGCTAGCATAAACATTTCGTTTTGCTTTGCTGTGAACCACACATGAATTAATCTGGTTGAACAAAAAAAACCTTATACCTCTCATTGCTACTCATCAAAGTCTCCTAAAGCAGTTTATCTATGCCCACACAAATGCTTAAGGGGAAAGATCTAAGTAAGCTTCCACCAGATATCAAATTCTAGCCAACACCACCAACAATATGGAACTTAAGTAAATCATCCTAGAGAAAAAGGAAGCAGTAAACTTTCATGAGAAAAAGAGGGGCAGGTAGACAAAAAGTGATTCGCACTAACTGAACATAGGCTTTGGCGATACAAGCCATAATTTCATCTCTAATTGCACAACCAATACAGCCACTTATCTCAATACAGATTTGTAGAACTAATTATTTGTTGCACCAATTCACTGCAAAAGTGATTTTGCTTCCACATAGTATGCAATCAGAATAGTCATACCTACCATCACTTTTCCCATCTTGTTTTGGGTAGCAGTTATAGAACATGCCTTTTCCATCATGGGTCCATGCCATGCAACTGAATTTAACTCTCTCCAGTGTATCTGGGAGATCCTCAGGACCTTCTACTTTCATAAACTTAATAGTAATCCAATCAGAGCCACTAGAACTCAGGCCATATGCAAAGTATTCACCATCTTCACTGAATGCATAACCTAGGAAAACGGAAACAAACGAAATGAAGAGAGATTAAATTGGGATGCTAGTTAAAGCAACTGTTCACCAAACACTAAGAGAAGGTTTATTTTCTAAAAACAGTGCAAGACACTACATCTGTTATCACTTGAGATTCACACCACTTTTCCACTCTCTGTGGACTTCTAAATTCACAGATCCAAGTTTAAGCACAGTAAGTATATCCATGTTCAGTAACACAACTTATGCCCAAACAATTACGGTTTGAATTATATTTCTTCTACTGCCCTGAGCTTGGCAGGAAGAGCTAGAAAATGAAAATGAACACAGGTAGAGAACTTGAGTGAAAGTTTAAGAGAGAAACGGTACCAAAGAAGCTAAAAAAGATGCAAGCTATCTGAAAGTATCCTGAAATAGTTAAATACCACTTAAAAAATTGAGTCACTGAAAACTAGACCCTTTAAAACCCTGAAAACTGAAGTAACTGGGAAACTTTACCACATTAGCTTGCAAATGGTTAATTACCAGTATTCTCAGCTAAAACCTGTGCTATGTATTTCACTTTATCCAAAAAGTGATGAATAAAAAGCTTCCATCATAGTTGATGAAGATCAAATTCATGCTTGCAAATCAAGTCAAGCGAAGAGACTGAATTATCATAGGCCTGTACAGACCTGAAAGTAGCTACCAAAAAATTATCTAGGAAAAAGTTTAATTTCATAATCATGATAGTTTTGAGAGGCGCCACTGTGCCACATCAATATATTCTCTCTCATAAGAATGTAAGAGTGGCAATTCTGGTTCAGAACAAAATTCCACCTAGTTGTCCTCAGGAGTAACCACAATGTGATACCTACACAAGTAGGAACAACCACATAATCATGGAATGGTTTGGTTGGAAGGAATCTTAAAAATCACCTATTTCTTACCCTCCTGTTGTAGACAGGGACACCTTCCACTAGATAAAGGTTTCTCAAAGCTCTGCCTAACCTGGCCTTGAAACACTTTCAGGGATTGGACATCCACAACTTCTCTGAGCAACCTGTTCCAGTGCCTCACCACCTTCACAGTAAAGATTTTTTTTGTAATATCTAATCTAAACCTATTGTCTTTCAATTTAAAACCATTCTCCCTTGTCCTATCACTATATACCCTTGTAAAAAGTCCCTCTCCAGCTTTCTTGTAGGCTCCCTTTAAGTACAGGGAAGTTACTATAGGGTCATCCCATATCTTTCTCTTTTCCAAGCTGAACAATCTCAACTCTTTCAGGACTTTGTTATAGATGGGGTGCTTCAGCCCTCTAATCTTTTCACAGACTCCTCTGGACTCCCTCCAACAGGTCCATGTCTTTCCTAGAATGGGGGCCCAGATTTGGATGTAGTACTCCAGGCAGTCTCACAGGAGCCCAGTGGAGAAGCAGAATCCCGTCCCTCGCCCTGCTGGCCATGCTGCTTTGGACACAGCCCAGGATTAAATCAGCTTTCTGGGCTACAAGCTCATTGCTGGCTCATGTCCAGCCTCTCATCCACCAGGACTCCCAAGTCCTTGTTAGCAAGGATACTCTCAATCTCTTTATTCCCGAACAGCCTGTGCTGATACTGTGCAATGCAAGCACAAGAACAATATGCAGGAATAAATGCAAGAACAATGCAAGCACAAGTAATATTTCCCTCAAATATTCTTATAATCTCCAACCATTTTCAGTTTAGCAGAATTGTTTCCAATCAGTAGTTGGATAATACTCCTGAATACTTCCCTTCCCCTTGATTATGTGCAGCTTGCCTTTTTCCACCACCAACATCCACTGATAAGGGGTTCTACAGATCTGCTTCTTGCAGCATGAACCATCACCTTCTTCTGTTTGCTTGGGACCGGACTCCCACTGCTTTCATTTGATATTCCCTCATTCTTGTAATAAAAAAATAAATTCTTATTTCTTCTCTCCATCCTATTGCATGCCACAAATGGTTCTGCAGACCTCTAATATCCTTGCTAAATTGTCTTCTTTTCCAAGCTGATTAATACAGGCACACTCAGTTTTTCCTTTGATTTTTTCCTATTGCCCTCCTCAAACCTGTATTTCAGAGCCCCTTTTGAGGTGAGGAGACTGGGACTAAATTTAATGTTCAGTGGTACAGTATAATCTCCTGAGTTGCTAATGTAATGGTGTCTCCTTGTTTTGTTCACTATTTCATAGAATCACAGAATCATGAAGTTGGAAAAGACCTCCAAGAGTTCAACCTTTGACTGATCACCACCTTGTCAACTAAATCTCAGTGCTGAGTGCCACACTGAGTTTTTCTTGAACACTTCCAAGGAGAAAATGTCTTCCTGATGAATAAATTGGTATTTGATATACTTGTTTAGCTTCTACCAAGAACCAAATTGACATTTTCATGGAATTACACATTACACTCCAAGCATTGTTCCCAAGAGGTCATCAGGAACCTAAGAGTTCACTCCATCCATTCCTCCATAAATGAGGTTAGGACTGTTTGTCCTCTGTGCATCACTTAATTTATCTGCACAAATACTTTTACCTGTTAATTTATTGTCCATTCATTATTATTAAGGTATTCCTGCACCTCTTCAGTCATTCTTCAGCCAGGGGTAACTTTGTACTATCACCAAATTCAGCTACCTCACTGCTCACTCCTTTTTCTAGTATGTTCAGTATATGAACACTGCAAATCCTAGAACAGTCTCTGACAGGGCTTTATTGGTGATTTCCACTTGACAGCCCATCAGTTCTTCCTTTCCCTACCCTTAAATCAATTAATAATCAAAACCAGGAGTTTTCTCTCTTGTTACACAGCTGTTAGTTTTCTAAGTGCATTTGGAAGGAGACTATGCTGCTAAGACTTCTAGAAATACGCAGAGATTACATGAATGCAATACACACAGATTAAGGCAGAACTTCACCATAAAAAGGCCATATTGATTCTTTTCAGCCAGGTCACTTTTAGAGAAATATTCACTAATTCTGATGGCTGTTTTTATTAACTGTCCTTGAACAGACTTAGAGGACTTTTAGGTCCAAGAATCTACTTCCAAAAATGAGCAAGTAGGGACTGTGAAAATTGACAGCTAAGAGAAGTTACAGCCCTGGTGAAAATAAACAATCTTATGATCATAGAAGTTAATGCTATGTTCCTTCACAGTCCCTAACTTGTTGGCCTGTGTTAAAGCTGCAAAATACAATTTTAAGAGAACTAATCAAGATAAATACATAAACTTTTTTCCTTGCTAGGGAGAGCCTCAAGAGCTGCTCATATTTAATTGGAAGCCTGTTACAGAGTTGTAAAAAAAAAGCATTGGGAAACGGAACCAAGTTTATTGTGGATACAGTGTAGATTTAGAAGTGTTCTTCTGACACACAGTACAAATCCACATAAGGCTATTGTAATTATTTAAGATTAAATTTTCAACTTCTGCTGAAGACTGAGACTTACTCAGCAGGAACTGCTGTCTCACTAACCTCGTAAGGCCACGGTGCCATCATCAGAAAGCTTATTTGGATCAAGAAAAACTTTGGCATCAGCATCTAAGGAATCTTGTACATATAAAACACGCTGATTCTGGAGCCCAGTATTGTAGAAGTGAAAATACCTAAAAAGAACACAAGAGGGAAAAATTGAGTAGGAAGAACTCTGATTTTCAGTTAGGCAAACACAACTTGTATGAAGTTATCATGAAGCGAATAAAAGACAGATGAATAGGTTAGGGAAACACAAGTTTCACAGCAGAGTAGGAGTCATGGCTAGGATGCATCCAAAATATCCTTTAAAAATAAAAGCTGCATTTGCCACAGTACATTTCAAAGAATTCTAAGTATACTATAAACTCCACATAACTATCTATGTTATCACTGGCAGCTGCAGCATTTTTCTGTTACAAGTACTGGCACAGGTTCCCATCCCTTATGTTCTCAGCTTCGTCATTCATACAGCTGCTTTCATTCCATACCAGGTGACAGACTTATGTTCAAATCAAACAGAACCAAAACTGTTTGAATATCCCTACAATGTGTGTTTGAAAAAGTTGTAGGAACAGACAAATACAGACTGTCTTTAGTGAGTGATACTCTTCACATCCTAAGACACTACAGAGCTCACAGATATTAACACCCATTTTCAAGTGCTTTACTACACAAACTCGTGACTTAAAGAACCAGGCAGCAGCTTCACCTGGGGGAAGAGGAGAATTTACAGAGCAACATTCAAATCTAAATATAAGTTCATATATTCCCTAAGACTGACAAGTACTTGGCTACAAACATGGGAACTTGGTAAAGCCAGAAGAGGAAAATATACTCACAAAGGCCTGGTTAACAACATGAGCTAGTAATATGTTCAAGTAATAACAGTAATGTTCAGCAAGTGCAAAACTGTAAGATTAAAAGAAGTAGAAGAAAAAGAAAAGTAATTTTCTATTTGATCAGCCATTTTCTTGCCAATTTCATCTCTGCAATGCTGAGCAACAAGCTGGGAAGCAAAGGTCAAGCAATGAGACAGACACAGCACCTCCCTGAGCACCCTTCCTTTCTGCAGACTCTACAGAACAACTCTTTGGATACTGTCCTGTAGCAGCTATTCTTCATCAGAAAACCAGAGCAGTTAAATGTAAGGGTTTCTAAGTGTCATGAGAAGTTCAGAAAATTCTTCAAATAGAATAGTTCCTTACCCCACACTTTACCGAGTGTTATTTGACATGGTAGAGACCTCTTGATCGCCTCAAACACCACAACATAGGGCTTTTCTATTTTATTTGTGTTATATTTGAACCACTCCAATTTAAATCCAGCACATGCCAAGAAATAGAGTACCACTCAGAAAGACTAAAAAGACATCTATTAAAGTCGAAGTAAAGTGTCATGAATTACAAGCACATCAAGCTCCTGGCACAAATGTTCTTCCTGGAGGACAGTCAGCTGCATTAAATTAAGAATTTGTATCTGCTAGCAGAGACTGTATTTATCACTGCCATAAGACCTCCTGCAACCTTAAGCCTTAACAGCGCTGAAGGTAACAATACCCAGACACGTTTGCACTGCACAGGGAGAATAGGTCAGAGAATCTAAAGCAGTCACTGACCAGACCTGGTCACCTGCTACATCTGCATGAGCATCACATACAAACTAACAAGCTGCACCTGACTCACTCAGCAAGGCATACGTCCCCAGATGCAGCACAGTCCTAAACAGCTCCACTGCTTCTGGGCTTAAACCTCACACCTCTACACACTGGCATGTTGTGCCATATCCATGACAATTAAAATCCACATCAAATCCACCAACAGCTTGGTTCATATGGGTATATGGTATATGGGTTCACTCTCTACCATACACCTTCACCAAACCCCACACAGTACAGAATTTCCCTCCCTCAGTAGTGTCAGTGCCTTCTTCACAACACAGATCGCTAAAACAAATCCCGCTCAATATCTGTGTAGAAATCTTAAGGTAACAAGATATTCTCTCTTTTTCTGTGGATTATCTGTGGATGGTGGGGAACACATACATGGCATAGCTGGGTGCCCGCTCAGCAAGGACAAAACAAATTGAAAACATTGAAAAAGATTATCTGTGTTTCCTATGATTAAGAGTGGCTGGTTGTTTTTGCTACCTCTTTTCAACTGCTAAAACAATCTTTAGATGTAGTTAAGTCCCTTTACACCCTTTCCCTAGAAGCCAGCTAGTGTTTCTAAAAGAGGTCACATTAAATTCAGCAGCTGCAGTCTCCAGATCTTGGGTAAGACACAGAAACACCACCTCTTCACTTAGCCTAGGGATATGAGTAGATTAGGCACTGGAATATAGCAGGATATCTTTGTTTCTAAGAAAACACTTGCTTTATGTCCTCCAAATGATTTTTCACATATACCCTGCAGCTACAGGAACAGTTTTTCACAAGGGAATTCCTACTGCTTTTTACTGGCTATGACTAAACAAAAAAAGCCTACCAGCTGCTCAAAGAATGACCAATGTAAGAGTAGTGCTCTAGCAAATATGTAAAACAGAACACACGACAGGCTTATGCTGTTTGCAGACAATGTGCCTTTAACTATACTGATAGTAACCAAGCCTTTCTGAAAGGAACTCCTCTAAGCTTTACTTTTACAACAATTATTCTACAAAATTTTCTGGGTTCTCATAAACTCACAAATTCTTCTTCTTATAAAAGAAAAGCCAGCAAAAGAAGAAGATAATATGATTGGGAACTGCAGAGAGTGAAGCACCTTGTGCTCTGCATCATGCAACCTCACATTAACATTGGCTTAGTTTTCTTCACAACTATTAAAAAAATACAAATATAATTTGTTTGCCTAATTAATAGTTGCTTCTGACTTGCTTCACATTCATCACCACATCAAAAGACATTCCTCACATACCTTTTTCCTTTCTTGAAGTGGCAGCTGTACTTAGGATAATCATAAAGTTCAGTCATTCGTTCCTTGAACAGTCCTCTAACAGGACACTGCTCGAGAAAGGGTACTGTGAGCTTGTTCTGAGCTTCCACAAATGCCTGAAAGAAAACAATCAAAAAAATATAAACTGAAGCAGAAATTCCCATTTTCTACAGAAAACATTCTCAGAAGCAATGCATCACAGACATCATTCCACCATATAGATTACACAATGTCACACATGAAGAATCCAACATGCTTATTTGCATTATGCCACAATTCTTTAATAGGACTCAACTTATATCTTGAATAATGACTCTCCAGTTCATACACTGGGGAACCAGCCAAGAGTCCTAAAAAAAAAACCCAAAACAAAACTCCAACAACCAAAGAAGCTCTAAACAAATAAAAACCCAAACAAACAAACAAACAGCTGCCCTTGACTGGTCCAACCAAGCACACATAAGAGGGAAAAAAAGTTAATGCTTCTCTTCAGTATGATACCACCACCTTGAACATTCGAACTGGCCAAGAAAAATGGGGGCAAGATAAGCATGGGTTAGTTTTAAAAATTTTAAAAATACCAAGTACTTCAGACTTTCACAGAACCATAGAATGGTTTGGGTAGGAAAGGTCCTTGAAGATCATTTAGTTCAATGCCCCTGCTATGGTCTGGGACATTTGCCAGTAAACCAGTTTGCTCAAAGCCCCATTCAACTTTTCCCCATTAAAACACAGGGGCAAAATAATGGCATTTTGGTGCCATGAGATATCACATGAACTTTGTTCATTATAAAAGTTTTCAAAATGTATTTGCAGTTGCTTAAAAGCAGAGTACCCATGCATCTGGTCAGTAAGAGACAAGCATGTGAAAGCAGCCATTCCCATGCAAAGAAAGGTTACCTTTGTCTCTTCACTATCAGGATCTTCAAGCCAGCAGTACGGATCACTGATTTTACATCCATGGTAATCCAACACCTGAATTTATAAAAGATAGTAATTTAGAAAAAGACATACACACAAGAAAACTCTATCCATCAAGGAACCATAGTCAGCATGATGAAGGGCATCTGGAGTTTCACAAAAGCATACAGTGCTAAGGAGCAAAGACAGAACCAACACATTGCTCCAAGGTAAATCACTAGTATTACCAATCTTTGGTGATGGCATCACAGCAGCACAGTACTTCTCAGAAAAAAAACACAGAGCACCAGAAAAATGGTGAAATGCACATAAATTCCTTCTACAAGATAGATTAGTAAGCAAAAATGAAAGCCCACCAACCAAACCGAGACCCTTAAGGTTTTCAAGCCAAACTATAAAACCCAATTACTGGATGCATACAAAGTATGGTTCCTGGTTACACAAACGGTCTCTGGTTTAGCTCTCCCTACTGCTGTTGCCCATAAATATGTGCATAATGTGTATATATATAAATCGTAATATAAAAAATAAAAAGCCCATCTCCAAAACAACAAACATAACAAATAAACCACAAAATATTAATCCACGTGGTTGAATTTACCTGCTTCCTTCCTCCAGTACTTTAAATAAGACTAGATACCTGCTACTAGGGTTTGCACAGTTCAGCCTTACAGTCAAATGGGAAAACAAATTCTTCAGGACTTTTTCCAGCTTTGGCTCATACCGGCAAACAGTTTGGTATAAATGCAATGTAGATCTTTCCTGGCCTGTGCACAATGCACAGTGGTTTGAGAAAGGGAAAGAAAATCGAACCCATTGTAGCCAAACTTACACTGTAATCCCTTGTGTATCCAGATACAGTGGAAATACAAGAAGATGAGACTATGTTACAGATGTGCCATCCTATATAAATAGACTACTTGTTCCTCTGCTGACGCTGCTGCAGCCCGGGCGGAGGCCCGGGTTCCCCTGGCACACGCACCGGTACCGAAGCTCCGGGATGCGGCCGCTGCCCCCGCACCCCCGGCCCCGCCGCCCGCCCCGGACCGGCTCCGGCCCCGCGGGACGTGCCCGGGGGCACCGGCGCGGGCCCGAATCCCGCCCCGACAGCGCCGGCAGCCGCCGCGGGCCCCGGGCGCGACAGACCGAGACCCTCTGCAGGGAGCACGCCGGGCGTTCCGTGGCCGCAGCCCAACAAAGCCCCGAGAGCCGAGGCGGCCCCGCGGGGAATGGCGAGCCGGGTGCCCCGCGCCCGGGCCCGGCCGCCGCACGCCGGGTGCTGTCCCGGCCAGCGCCCTACTCACGGCGGTCTCGTCGCGGTACACCTCGGGGTACTGGAAGGCCGGCATGGCGGGCTGCGGCGGAGAGGGCCAGGAAGCAGAGGAGGCGGAGGAGGAAGAGGAGGAGGAGGAAGCGAGGCGCGGAGGCGGCCGCGGGGCCGGGGCCGTGTTTCGAGCGCTGGCAGCCGCCGGCAGCAGGCGCGCAGCGCGGCACAGGCGCAGCGCCGCCGCCGCCATACGGCCGGCCCGCGCAGCGCCCCCTGCCGGCGCCCGCCGCGCCATGGCGGCGGCTCAGCGGCGGCCTCGCCGTCGCCGTCCCGCCGCCCTTGGGCGCTGCTCCCTCGTCCCGGTCGCCGTGCTCCGGCGTGTACCCAGCTCCACCTGGCTTCCATCCTCCTTATAGCAAACCTTTGCAAAAAAAAAAAAAAAAAAAAAAAAAAAAAATCGTAGGTTTTCATTTTTTTCCCACTCGACTCCCCAGCCTTGGCCCGCGGTGAGGGAAGAGGCTCGGGTCTGGCTTGCAGAGGTCCAAAATCAGAGCTGATTCCTAGATGGAGTTAATTCTTTGGTTCTAATTATGTGACTCGGGCAGCTCAAACACAGGTTACAGAATCACAGAATCTATTAGGTTGGAAAAGACTTCTGAGATAATCAACCTGTTACAGAAGACCACCTTGTCAAGAAAAGCACCAATCTTTTCCTTAAAAAACTTTAGGAACTGAGACTCCACCACCTCTCTGGGCAGTCCATTCCAATGTCTAATAATCCCTCCTATGAAGAAATTCCTCCAGATGTCCGGCCTAAACCTACCCTAGTGCAGCTTAAGACTGTGATCTCTCATCCTGTCACTGGTTGCCTGGGAGAAGAGACCGACCCTCACCTGGGTAGAACCTCTTTTCAGGGTGTTGTAAAGAGCAATAAGGTCACCCCTGAGCCTTCTCTTCTCCAGGCTAAACCTGGCTTGGTCCACTCAAACCTTTAGTGGTTTCCATCAGACATGCTTCTGTAAGTTTCCAGTGACTCCCCTTCGCCCTAAAGTGAAGGACAAGTTGACTACCTGGTGCCAGTGAAGACAGCCACCCCAGAACACCAGCCCAGCTGGCTGGTGCTTGTCACCCTCACCCCCAGAGTCATGGTGTGTAGTCCCACGCCAGCTCCCACCCTGGCCTGCGCAGCCAGTCTGGATGAAAGGGCTCCCAGTAAAGGTGTTTCAAGTGCATGACTTCAGGCTCATCCATGGGGTGTTTATTTTACAATAGGATTTCCTGGGTCAGAAAACCTGCAAACATTTTTCCTCCAGGGAAAGACCAGGTATACTCCTCCTGCACAACAGAGGAGACAGGAGGCAGCTTGGCAACGTGGCTGAACTGCTTTTCTTCCAGATGACGCTGCTGCCCACAGCCTTTGCCAAGCTGTCCTCAGCCTGGGGAGGACTTCACTGCAGCTCTTCATCCAGGGTAAACTCGTGTATGTGTGTGTGTGTGTGTGTGGTTATTGGCGCCAGCTGGACATTTGTGTGTGGCATTTAAAGGTCTGGTAAGCCCAAAGAGTGCTCATAGTTCTTAATAAAGTAACCACCTGGAATGACAATAACCTAAAACATTTTGGAAATGGCATCAAACCTTTATAGTTACCAGCTCAGAACTGTGTCTTGATTGCTTCCCCTTAATGGAAAGAGTTACCATCTCTAATTGGACATCCTGTGTAAAGGCTAAGGTTTGTGTACATATGAAATATGCCAGCCCCATAATGGTCACTATTACTAAGTGACATAACTGTCTTCATCATCTTTGCTTACATCCTAAACTACAGCTATATGGCTTCTTTTCTCTCACCCTTTCTTTTGGTCATTTTTCCTTCTTACCTTGTTTCTTTGTTAATCTTCTCCCTTTGCAAGACAGTAGGACAGAGGCTGGCTACAACTATACCTTTTGCTCAAGAACATGCCACCAACAAGTATGTTGATGGCAATGCCTTGACATGCCCAATGATGATAAAAGCTTGCAAATTGTCTGAGAAACTTGCTTAGGTAGATACTGGCAAGCCAAAGGTGTTTCTGTCTAAAGCTTCCCAGACAGAATTGTATATGCACACAAATTTGCATAATGGGGAGAATTATTAGCTCAATACCTCTGTCAAGTGTTCAGCTTGCCTGTGTGCAACACAAACAAGCTATATGTCCACAGTTTGTCTGGGAGTTTTGGGCAGCTTACTGCAAATTTGTTTTGTAGATACTAGGGGCCGTGCATTTGATTCAGAGCTGCAGTTTTCCTCGTGAAAATGTCTTTTTCAGCCTGAAGGTATTGTCTGCAATTAATGTATTTATGTTTATCCAGAATGCCTGACTGTTTAGCAGCTCAGGCAAGGTTATCTGTCATATATCTGACTGAACAGCCGTACATCTCAATAGCCTGAGCATTTCCACGATGTCTTCGAAGATCAGCTTCATGCTGTAAAAGCAGCCAGTCTGAGTTGTAGTGGAGGTTTTGGGCAGCTGTTCTTCTTCCACGCAGCCGGAGCTTCCTGAGCTGGCGGGAGAGGCAGCCTGACCACGAGGGTGCTCCGCGGCTCCACAGGGCAGCACCCGGAGTTCCTCGGGCTCCAGCAGCGCTCTCCGAGCAGGGCAGGGTAATTCCTGAACGGGCTGGCAAGCATCCAGTAAGCTCAGCAATTATCCATCACAATACCTTTCAATTCATCCTAGATACAGGATGAAGGTGGGAATATACAAAAAACACCCAAGTACATGGAGGTCCAGGGTAAGATCGTTGGACCTGTAATTTTACAAGCAGTAATTTTCTTTCAAAGATGAGCACCAGGGACTGAAGTTTCTCTACTGTAAATTTCTCCCGTGCTTTTTGGGGGTAATGGGGGGAGAAGGAAGTGAATAATAGCAGAAGGAGCAAGTCTATACTGTTGGATGTTTTCTTATCAGGAAAGCAGTTAATATGGGTCCACATAGTGTCTAAAACACTGCACAAAACATATCTTTCTTACCAGACACCATGCACACCCTGTACAAATGAAAGAGAGTGCAGTGTACAGTCTGGTAACAGAAATCCTTACAATGAAAGGTGTAGCACTCTTCTGCCTTTTTCAATATGGTTGTTTTACACAAAATTAAAAGTTATTCACATTAGGACTGAAAATTTGAAGCCTATCTTAATTGTTTGTATTGTAGCAGAAAGTAAATTTCTACTAAAATTTTACCGTTTCTTGGGCCTAATGAACACTAACAGAGTTCAGCTTTGATATTTGCTGTCTTTTGAAGATAGATTGCTGAGTAAGCAAAATTTTTTCTTTTCCATATATAAAACAAAAAATTTGAAAATCTCTCAGTAGTGTTTGTCATCACACTCCCATGTTAGCATGATTCTGATCATTTGCAAAACAGATACTGGTCTCTGCGGATATTAATTATAATTCTGCTGATCATCCAGTCATTAGCAAATCTCTTTTGGCTTAGTCAGCATCTCCACAATGACTCACTGCAAGTAGTATATTGACTCAGTAGGAAGTGAACTCATCATCTTGGCCAGGGAAGATCTGACAAAAAATCTAGCAGCAGATTTTGTTTTTACCTTTCCTTGTCGCCCTTTCCCCAACCTCAGTCACATTATGACTTAGCAATAACTGGAAACCTTTCAGTTATAGAGTGAAGACACGTCTGTACCTTTACTCCTGTTTTCTGTATATGTTTTTTATTTCATTTACTTGATTGTATGACATCAGTTCTGCTGTTCAGATGTTTACCAACAGGTGTCAGCAGAACCTCAGTCTTGTGCTACGATGAGCATGTGCTGAGGTGTACAAATAACTCCAGTTTCAGAGGAATGTGACTCTCAAATTGTCTGCCCTGATGGGTTTCTATTTTGGAAGCACTGACTCAGGAGCCTAAGTCCTGTTGATTTTCAGTGATCCCTTGATTCCTAAATTATGTTCATCTAGCCTACACATTAATTATAATAATTTTGTATTGTTAATGGGTAATTAAAGGATTGCTTGTTTTTGAGATGAACTATAAAGTTGCTTACATAATAAAATATGATTTTATTATCTCAGTCACAGAAACATCTACATGACATAGGTCTGGTCAACATTTGAATGTACAATCAAGCAAAACAATATTTCATTGTGGCAAACTTCTCTGTAGGCCGTGGGATAGGATGGGTTCATTGAAGTCAGTGTCACACTGCAGAACCATCCTCTAGCTTTCCCTAGGTATGTGCATTGGTGTGCTTACATGTGCTTACACTGCTGTGGAGTCAGTTCAGTGATGTAGTGATGTCCACAAAGCATTAGCATGGCATTGCAATTACAAAGTGGTATTAAAAGGTATTTCATCAGGTAGGCAATCTAAACCAACATACCTAAACTGTTGTAGGAGGGTGAAAACAGAGATTATAGTGTAAATACACCCAATCCAAAATCACTTTTCTATGAAGGAACTTTTTCAGACAGATGAAAGTTAAGGTTCACCTTTTCCTTGTGCAGTGACCTGAGGTGAAGTACGAATAAAATTCTAATCATAGACAAGACTGATGACTCTTTATTATTATTATTACATTTTAACATTAAAATAAGGATTTGCCAAAAACCAGAGATCACATAGTAAAATCTATGTTCTTGTGTCCTTGGGTAGACAGTCAATACTCATGTCTCACTGCATGTGTTGTGCTTGGGTTGTTTAATAAGTTTTCACAAAGACCTTCACTATTTGCAGGATTTGTAGGTCTGGTGCCTACTTATGCACCAAATCACTGTCTTCCTGATACCTAGATTATACTTACTTCAGCATTTCTGGAAATTAATCCTAATCTTATACAATTCAGCTGGGACTCCTGGCTCAAGTATCTTGCCAAATTCTTCTTAAGAGGCTCTTGCACAAGAAAAGTCAGAAGGAGTTGAACTTTTCTTGCTACACAGTATTTTATTACCACACTGGGGAGAAGGGTGTGACATAGAGACCAACAAAGTCAATAGAGGTTTTTCTGTCTACTTTTTCCCCACACCTATTTCACTGAATCTTGAATCAGTCCTTCCTCCACCTCCTCCCACCAAATATCACTCTGAAAAAAATAATTATCTTTACAAATATTATTTTCTATCTAAAGAAAATATGTTCATTCTTTTGTGTGGAAATGTAGCAAATACATATTGATAAAATGGAAATATAAGTGTTAATTTTTAGTGTTTGCTTTTGCCTTTCCGAAGTATCTTCTGTTGTGGTTGTCATTGTATGCTGCAAAAACACCTTATATGCTAACTCCTACCTTCAGTGTCAAAAGCATCTGAGGTATTCTTTACGTAAAAAAGGATGACAGTATGAATAATTCTTACATGGCAATATCTGAAAATAGAGATAAATACGAATTGGAAGAAGGCTTTTAATTCTCTTCCATTCTGAAAATGTAAGGATGAAAATTTTCTTGCTTTGGATGAAATCTTCTGCCAATTGAAGTCAAAGGAAGTTTTGTCACTGATTTCAAGAGTGTAGGAGTGTCACCCCTAATCTTTGCAGTGAGCAAACCAGTTGGCAGCTTCCTATTAATAGATTATGACATGTTGACAGAATTTGAAGGACACTAAACATAGGGAATCTGATATATTTTTCTTGGAAAGGAAAACAGTTTTAGCTCTTTTTAAAAGACTCCACATCTAGAAATATCTTCTTCTGCAGTCATCATCTACCCATATTTAATATGTTTTGAATGTATGTGTTCAAATGGCTTAGAAACAAAACTTTCTGTTATGCCGCAGGAAATATTTGGCTTGGGTTATAAAAACATAGAAGTTATAGATCCCCGCAGAAAGAATAAACTTTGGAGTCAGAGCACCAGAAATTTGCTTCCAAGAGGGACTTGCACATGCCTTTGAGAAGAACCACTCAATACTTGAGAAAGAGAAAGAAAGAAAACTATATATAATTCAGTAATCACCAAATCTGAAATTCAAACTGAATTGAACACTGTGCAAGGTTATCCCACAAAGTAGTGCTTATAGCCACCCTAGCAATTAATTTAAAATATTACCTCTATAATTCCACAATGAAGACAAAAATAAGAAGAATAAAAAAAAAATTCAATTCCAGAATTGCTTTTTAAGAAAGGTACTTTATTTCAGTAGATGCTAAATAATAATTCACTTTTTAAACATTTAGGGATAACTTTAGCCTCCTCTCTGAAGGCGTGTGAGTCAAACCTAGTCCTGAAACTGAATAACACATTCCAAAGATGCTGAATATCAAATCTCTGTATTTCTAGTGCTACAGATTCTGTGCAATTTAGATGAGGACCAGGGCATTACTGTGCCATTTTCCACACATGGCCAGGTGGTACAGATGCTCCATGCATTTATGATCTACTACTTTCAATCAAAGTGTAGAACACAAGACAACAGGTAGCTTGCATTCAGAGACATGGAGGAAAATAATGCAATGTTACAGGTCACTATGCATGTAACATTTGCAGCATGCCCACAATCTGGTGTTTTGTAGACTGTGAAAAAGGAAAGCTCCTGGGGAAAGGCTGAAGGTGCATAATGGCAAAGTTCTGTATGTTTTTACAGAGGGCTTCACCTTGACTAACATCCAAATCAGGGAGAAGCATCTTGTGGTGAAAGGATGAAAGCTGGACTGGTAATTTTAGCTGTATGTAAGTATGGGGAAGTTTGAGGAAGGTCATAGCTCTGAAGTTTTGTGTATCAAAATTTACAGAGAATCTCGAGGGTCCTAGAGTGAAGGTGCTGGACAAGCTCAAGTCCCAAGCAACAAAACAGCTAGTGATGTTAACCACAGTGACTGGAAAAAGCAGTAGCAAGGAGAGCTTAGAAGACAGATTAAGGGCTCTGGTGAGCCATACTGATCTTGAGCCGATGGCGAGACATTCAGAGAGAAGCAGATTTTTGGGCTTGGACAGACTGGAGCAGACAGGTGGATTTGAGTGATCCGTGTGAGCAGTTGGGCTTGTGTGTACAGACGACCTTCCCCAGACAGGAGGTGCCCTTTTCAGTGGAGGAGGGAAGTTGACCAAGGACAGAGCCCTCTGGAGCTCACAAAAAGCTGGAGACAAATGGGGGCATGTTATTCTCCTGTTCCAATATGCAATTTATTGATAAGAAAAGCTGTTAATAACTAATTTCAAACCATGCAACCAAAACTTTTCAAGAGATACCTTTTAAAGTAGTGTGGGGCCAGTACAGAAGCCCTATGTGGTTTATTCTGTAAATAGTCACTTTTGTAGAAGAATTTGAAGTTTTTCAAGTTACAACAGTATTACTGAAAATTAATGTCTTTTATGAATCCTGTTCTTTCCTTCTCTTGGAAAATTGTGCAGGAATTTCAATGATCCAATGCATATTAGAACAAGTTAAACATTTTTCTTCAACTGGAAATTTTAATTCAATTTTTGCAAACTTTTTTTTTTTAGGCTTTTTTATCGCTATGGTTTCAAATTCTGACAAAATGTGAAGGAGGAGAAATTGAGAGAAATGTAATGGAAATAAATTCCTCTTCTGAATATTTTTATTGGAAGTTCTTCCTTTGCCTTCAGTCTAGACAGAAGAGATATTTTTCAGTGCCTGGAACACGTTCCTGAATGCAACCGGAAAACATGAAGCAAATCAGAGAAATTGCAGAAATATGTATGACACATTTGTACCAAAAAATTCCACAAAAAAAATCCACACAAACTTCCCTCTAATTCATTGTATCTAATTATTCTAATTTATTTTTGCCTCTTGGCAGGTCTCCTATTCTAAACTCTGCTCATGCCTGAGAGTCATCAAAATGCACAGGACAGGGCCAAAGTAAAACAAGGCCTCTGCCCTATAATTTCATAGACCAACTATTCCAAAGCACTGCTAAAATTACCCAGGTCAGAAGAACCCCTTATGATTCTTGATAAAAAAATTTAAATGAGCATTTGTACTAAATAACAGTGGTGTTATTTAGCTCCCCTTCTCCCTGTTCCTCTCATATGTAGTGGGATTGTGATGTCAATATTCTTCACCCATTTTTGAAGTTTAGCTTCTGTAGAACGAACAGGCAACTGCTACAGGTTATTTGTTCCTTTACAAAAATGATTTAATTATCTACAATTAAATATTCTAGAGGAAATAAAAGTACTTGGGAAAGAAACCTAAATGAGAGAAAAACAAGAATTAAAGACTAGGACACCACATCTTCTGCAAGAAGGGTCTTGCTTGCCTGGTAGACTTTCTTTGATCTCTAATTATGTTAGATGTTATGTTGTTGATGTTAGTGCTGTAAATAATCCCTCTGAATTCACTAATTAAATCTTTTAATATTATTCATTCGCTCCTACCAAAACTTACTTTAGTAATTAAAAACATTGTGGTAATTTATTCTGACCATATGACTATTTTGTCAGTTATTTATTTAAATAATTTTATTTTATTACAATCTCACCAAAAAATCATCCTCATCGTTTAATTAAATGGTGTATGTGAAAAGCCAAGAGGTATTTGGAATTAGGCTGTGTTTGTTCACTTTATTTATGTGCTTACTCTTGCGAACTTCAGGGTATTTACAAAGGTATAAAGGGTAACAATTGTTACCACACCAAGTAAAACTTGCAAAATATCTCCATTTGCTTCATGATAAGCATGTTATCTAAATCTTGTAAGCACTAAAGAGATCAGAGAAAGAAATGTACCTTTCTCTTGTGTAATGCTACCTGGATTTTCTTTTTGTCTCATGGGGGACTGGCATATTGCTGTAAACCAGCCTTCTTAATCACTTCTGCACTCACTGCCCTTTTACTGATACCACTCACATGGAGAAAGACACAATTCTACACAGCTCATAGGATTTCTCTTTTACCAGAGATAACTGAAGGTGGCTGCCTAGATAAGATCTTTGCTCACACTGGCAGCTCTGAGCTGGGGGTTTCAGCCAAAGACACATTGGAGCATCAGACAGATTTGCTCCAAGACTCAAACCTTTGGAAAAAGCACAGTAAATTTAGTAACCATGTCCTTACACCTACTAAAGAAACTGAATTTGTCTTCTAGTTTCAGGGTAATAAACCTAACAGCCTCATTTCCTGGAGGGTGCTGAAAATAAATTCAGCCAGACCCCTTGTTCCAGGGAGTGGAAAAGTTGGCAAGCAGTGTTCTCCAAGGAAAATCAAACAGAACAAGTGCCTTGGTTGGAAACACGGGGCAGTCTTCCTTTTTCTTTTTTCAGAGAACAGATCTGAAATCATGGTTATCTGAGTTAACCCTTTTTTATTCTCTGGAGGCAGCCTGATATGCAAAATAGACACTGTGCCACCCACCAGGCTGGAGCAGGTGGCTTGCCTGCTGAGCTATCCACTCCCTACAGTCCTCCATACCTAGGGGAGGTCAACTCTCCCTGATTTGCTCCTCTTAACTTCTCCTTTTTAGGATTATTTGCTCACCAGTGAGGAGAGGCACTCAGTGATCAGACAGAGCGTTACATCTGAGCCTGACACTTCACAAATCACTTTAAAAAATTTATCAGTGTCTTCCCCACTGCCATTCAACCCCTCCCATCCCCCTCATAATCTGTCTCTGAATGGGCAAGATCAGGTCTGGAATGAAAGCAAGGAAATGAGGAGAGCCTTGACTGCCCAGCTCCCTGGGAGTCTGCCTTAGAAACCACTCAGCCAGCCCAGGGCTCATAGCTGCACTAGTCAAATTGTTGGGATCATGTTTATAGGCAGGTCTTTCATGGAACCTCATACTTCTGTCATTCTATCAGGTCCTTGCCTTTCCTCAAGTACATCGAAGGACATCTTCACCATAGGTGAGCAAAAATCTTATGTTACCTTATGCTGTGTTGATTAAACTACTTGTAGACCCTTCAGGAGTGACTCAGGGAGGACCCCACCTGGTCTAGGAAAACTGAATTCTGGAATGGCACCACTGGAGGACCATCAGCATGTCTGTTGTCCAGCTTGCACCTACAAAGCAGGTGATGAATAACTAGCAAAACTGAACACATAGCCATGTTTCTGGCCAATATACCTAAACCTTTCTGCTAACATCCAACTTAACTGTGCAATGAAGACATCTTGCATTGTTTTGCTACAAATCTTGCAGAATCCAATGCTGTCCAAAAAGTGTGCTCTGAAAGCTCATTTACCAGTACATACTATGCTGTCTGGTATGGTAAAAAAATGCCCAGGCCAATGAAGTCAGGTCCCCTCCTCCTTTCCCCTGCCCTTGCATACCTGCACACTCAGCACTTCCCTCACATAAAGCATGATCTGCCTCTAGGTTTGCTTATCACAGTCTCAAGAGTAAGTACTAGGCAAAGTTAAAATCTGTTGAGCACAAGGGCGTTTGACCCTGACCACAGCCTGCTGTTCCTTTAACAAACAATTAAGACATTCCATGTGTAACTAAATTTGAAAGCAAACCCAAGAATTAACCAGCTTGTTTTAAATAGGGATATAAATAAGAACCAGCCCAGCCATTGCCTAAGAGATAAGCCAAAACTTTGGGGTTCAATAAAAGTTCAGTCACTTCTGAAGGCTGAATATTTATTTAGGGAGCAGTGTCATAATTAGGGAAAGGGTCTTTATTTAGAGATTTTAGGGAACACAATGTCCCCCTGAATCTCATTTCTATTTGAGTAAGTTTCCTCTGAGCATGATGATGCTAAAGGAAAATAAAAAAGCCAAATCCATTCTCGCCTAGAACAAAAAGTATTTCTGTAGGACTTCTAGTTCTAGTGTAAAGTAGCAACAAACAAAATAGTCACAAAGGTATCGGCAGAACTCTGCATTATGTGTCTATCTCAAGGCTTGTGAGACAAGAATGAAGTAAAAAAAAAATCTGCATTTAAATCAGGTTTGTCATAGAAGTTTCACTGGCATAATACAGATTATCTTTTAAAAAGATGTTAACAAAAACACTAAAATTTTAAAACCATTGGCACTTTGCTTGATCAATTTCATTAGCTTGGCAAATACCATTTATTATATGAAATGGTGTATCAAATCCTTGAATAAGCTAATTGAAATACATCTAATTGTTAATATAGTTATATATTACATATGTGTTATATGGATCATATAACTTAGGAAAACCTAAAATCATTTTAATACTCTAACTAGGTAAAAAAAAAGCTGGAATAAAACTGCATGTATCAGGAGAATTTGAAAGTCACTTTTTAGCATAAAAACTTTCTCTGTGGCAGAAAAATAGATGTAAGAGAACTTTGGTTCTGTTTAGTAGTGTGAAGTTAAGAAAATCAGTAATTAAGTAATGAGATCATGGAAAGTGACTATACCCACACATTTTTCGAGGTGATATGAGTGCAGAGAGTTCGTTTTTCAGGGTTTGTAGATTGAAGATTACACATTAACCACTAACCCAACTGATAACTCTATGGACAGAGTCCGTTCTTCTATGTAACATGGCCTCACTTGTCCCATGCACGATGTTTTATGAGAGCTCTAAAATTTATGCTTGCACAGTTTTCTTGCAAATTATTTTCCATGTAGGTCAAAAGAGCCTTTCCTAAAGGGTTCAGCAAAATATCTGATGAAACCTTACATGAAAACTATTACAAGAAGTTTTACTTCAGAATACGAAAGTGATCAATTTTATTCCTATTACTGTTGAATTTGGAAGAGCACTGTTGTTTGTCTAAGAATTGCACACTACAGCCTACAACTGCAATGTAAAGCTTAAATGCTTGAAAGTATTTAAGTGATTTCAAAGTATTTAAGTGTGATTTCAAAGAGACTGGGTACATGAGCATCTTTGAAATCTTAGTACCTTCTACATAAAATCAAGGGCAGTAGCAAGGTCAAGGGGTTTTCATGATGCTTCTGACACTTCATTTTGTGAGAGATTTTCTCTGAGTAGCAGAGAAATTGTTAATATGTCTGAAGTTGCTGGTTTAATATTCTGTTTTAACAGCAGAGAAAGATAAGCACATTGTTACAGCAATTAGTGCAATGTTAAGATTTGTTTTGAAAAGAAGGAAGTTTCCGTGCAATATTTTCAAGCGATGTTTCGTGGCAGTATCAGGGGTCAGATGAAATTTCTGCTAAACACAGGAAAATATATAAGCACATAATAGTGTTATCTTCCTAATTAAAATCTTTAGTGTCTCATGCTACAAGTGAACTAAAATTGTGCGGCCATTATGGTAAGTTCACACTCAGATACAACACAATGGTATCAATATTGAATTTTATCACCCTGTAGATACTTTGTGATACTTTTTTTTTCAACCTTACATAAATAAAGTGAGCACATACCATTCATTAGCAAAAACATTAATTTTCAACCACATAATTTTTATGTGTCTTTTTTCACAGACACGCTACAAAGGTTATTTCAGTCACCATGATGTTGAGGTTTTCTATTATTGGTAAAAAGAAATTATAGGCTTTTTGTTGAAATCAAAAGGATTTAGAGCATTTCAATGTCTGTATTTCCAAGATGAAAGTTGTACTGAATCTTTTGACTTGCTCAGTTGCTCCCACTTCACCATCATAATCCATTTTCATTATGTGGCACATTTTATTAATTATACATTTAATATGTGCCTACTATGTCAAATATACTAACTAATACTATGATATTTCAGCAGGATTTTCAAAGCAAATCAGCCCAAATAATTTGATTGCTTTCCCCCAGATTTCTGCTTTTCCAAGAAATTTCAAATTAGCAGCTTTTCCATCCTTAAAAACTGAATGTCAAAATGTAAAGAAAAACTTGCCCTAAAACAAAGTTTTCTTTTTAAAACTAGCAATGGTAATTTTAATTTGGAGTAATTTAAAAATGCATTTCTTCTATGTAACATACAACAAATAGATTAAGTTTTCACTCAGCTGTGGCATAATTGCCTTTTTGAAAGGCTTCAAACTCAAAAAATTTTAGAATGTTTTATTAACTTCAGAGAAATCATATATTTTTGATTTCCTGAAAACTCACTTTAAAATGCAGATAGTACTTTCTTGTTTGATTTATGTCTTTCTTGAGGAACTTCTTAAAGATCAGAAAGTTTAGAGGTCAATGAGATGATCTGACCCTTAGTAAGTGAACCCCTTAATTATTCCAAAGGACTGAGGCATGGGGGATCTGGGATCTTCATTATTCTCCGAAATGTGGTGTTTCCACTGAGCTCTGTTGAGAGATCCCTTTCCTCAATCAGCTCGTTGCCTGCCCAGCAATTCTATACTTTACATTCTTGTTTTGCAGATAACACAAAATCTGTCAAATGAGATATATACTTGATCTTTCTTATCATATTGTTTTACCACAAATGATGCAGTGCATGGTATGCAATTCTAAAATAGCACCAGAAGCTATTATATTCTGCTTCCAAAGTGAGGCTGTCTGAAGTCCACAGATGCTGGCAATGTCTTTTGAAAACCTTCAGGAGCTTGATCCAAAGCCAGTTCAAGCTAATGAGACACTTTCCAGTGACTTAAAAATGTCACTCCTCAGAGTGCAAAACATGTTATGAATTACAAAGTAATAGGTGAATTTTACTTTCATGCTTTTGAGGGTGTTGTGGTGTGGAGATTTTTAAACAATCAGTTTAAAAGTTAGTTCCAAAGTCCAGTGGACTCAGAAGGCTCAATCAAGCTGAAAATTCTGTTCAGTAAGTATTAATATTTCACTAAGGTAAAATTCAGCTCATAAATGCACCCATCACTTACCTAGCTGACTAGATCCTTCCCCAACCTGCTTTGCCCTTCTATTGAATATAAGCTGACTGGTGCCCATGTTTGCAAAGAAAGACCCTTGTACTAGGGCAATTTGTTCATAGTTAGTTTTAGTGACCTGTGCTCCTAAGCTGTAATGATAAATGATACAATAATGCAATGTTTCAGGCTCTAGGCCTCCTTCTCTTTGGGTCTTATATGAACAAAATGACAAAGTATTTTCTGACCCTTACTCTGAGAGATGCCCATTTTAAAAATGAATTTTCTATAACACACATGAACCCAGTTAAAATGAATGAGAACTGTGGAATTCATTAAGTAAAAATAATGACTGGCCAGGAGTGAGCTCCAGTTAGGAGCTCTGCATGAGTTAAATATGGTATTTTAGTTCTTCACCACTATGCACTGCCATGAAATGTGTTAGTCTTATTATAAAGAAACAGGTTTTTGTCTTTCACCTATTTTTTACTGCAGGTTCCTGTCTTTTAACTTTGATTTGTGTAGCTGCACTGTCTGCTGTGTGCTGGTGTCCCCACAGGATCCTTTGTTTCCTACCTTTGAAAACATTCAAAACAAACAAGACCCTTTCTCTTCCCATAGACGGTACACATAATATTAATGGTTATCTACCTGTGATAAGCAGAGCAGTATCATTTTACATGACTTGAAAGGGTCATCCATATCGTCAAGCACAATTAACTTGTCTTACTCTCACAAAATGGGCTGGGGGAAGTAACTAAGAGGCCATACTTCTTCACATACCTGGAAAACAGTTCCAGGACAAGGAGACACCCAAAAGACAGAAAAAGATCCTAAACAACAAGCACAACAGGCTTTCTGTTGAGAAAAAAGCTATATTGCAGCTTTTTGATGCGATACTCTCTGTGGTACCTGTGTGTATTTACTGAGATGAACAGTTGCATACAAGTTTGAACAAGTCTAGCTGCAGAATTTAACTTCCTGCTTATCCCACTTTTAAAGAAAGCAAACTCTTTGAAATATTTCTGGAGAACAGAGTGAAAGTTGTTTTGAGGATATATTCAGACTTCAATAAAAAGTATTCTGAAATGTCACAGAACTTGTACTGTTTCTCTATTCAGGTTTTGGTTTGCAGTCTACCTAGATCAGAACAGCAAACTAAGAATGAGTGGTAATTCTGGTTCTCTGAAGGAGGTTTTCACACCCTATGATACCTTTCAGTTCTCAAAATTAATGTGAAAAAAAGATTTTGCTTAGAGGAGAAAATGTCCAAGTAACCACTGTGTGGAGAACAATGTTTGTAATTCAGCATGCGAGCATATCCCCTCTGAGTCAGCACTGAATCAGTGTCCCAGCTGATGTTTACGGTAGTGCCATACTGTTTAATTCAGATGTAATGATGTTGACCGCTTGGGCTGTGGAGAATGGCATAGCAGTTGTCACAATAACACAGCTATTAAGTGTGTGACGTGACCAAATGCCATATCAAAATACTGCTCTAGCCACATATGTTATTCCTGCAATTAAATGAAATATATTTCACTTCCTGTCTTAAATAACTGGGTAGTACAGCTGCCAACAAGGTGCTGACTTTCTATGGAAGAATGATTGACTGTCAATAGCACATCCATTGTTCTTTAGATTTTTTTCCTACAATCCTTTAGGAGAAAGTGACCTGGTTAATCCAAACCTTTTCTTTATTAATAAAATCACAAATTTGAATCTGCTATTTTCTTTTTACTACTAATGGAAAAAATCTTTACAATGCCAATCATGTTGTGTCTTCCCCATTTAATATGTCTGTATAGGGAGAGATGGCCAGAATAAAGCTAGCCTTCCTTGCTCAGATGAAATTTAAAATAGAGAAATAATTGAACAATGCCTATTTCCCATGTTTCTATTTTTAAAAGTCTGTAGATTTATTTTTGTCAGCAGAAAAAAAAAAAGTCTTGAAAAGAAAGCAACAGTTTTCCCAAATAATTCTTGTCAAATTTAAATTATTCTGTAGTTCTGTGAATCATTTCTATGAGCTTCCTTTCCTCCTCTTCTTACCCTGTAGCGTCAAATTTTTTGCCAGCCCTGTTGAGCGAGCGCAGGCTGCATGACACCCGGGAGGTGCCAGGGTTTAGGAGCGGCTGGATGGAGAGGGTGGGTTTTGCCCTGCAGGGAGAGCGGAGTCCCCGCGGGGCAGCGGGGCTGGGGCCGGACCGGCTCTGTCGGTGCTCGCAGCCCGCGGCTGCTGTAACATGAAGCTCGGGAAAGGTCAGCGGCCGCGCTCTGCAGTCGGCTCTCTGCCTATCTGTGCCATCTCTTGAAATAACAGCGACTTCCAGGACTCCTTCACCTTCTTCCCTCTCCGGCCCCGGCATCCCTTCCCTCCCCAGTCCTTCTCTGGCACACATCCTTCAGCGCCACTCTCTTTTCTTCCTTGAGCTTTTCCTGTTGTCATCACCAAGACCTCTATGTCCTCTATTGTACTGTGTCCTCTCAGACTCAAAGGCTATCTCTGGCTCTGGAGATAAAGTCTTCGCTAAGAAGGATGGAGATTTAATTTGGGGGGGAAAAAACACCATAAAGGGTTAAGAAAAAGAAACATGCTGGTGCCCTGTTTTGGGAACAAATCCACTCTCCCTACTCACATAGGTAAAATCAAAAATTGCTCTTAATTGTCTACTCTCTCCTTATCATACCCAAACTTTGTGAATTTCCTGAAAAATCTATTTATGATCTGTACCCTTGAAAACTTGGAAGCAGTTTGTTGGAGAGAAGCTTCCATGTTACTCTGCCAAGTGGATTACCAAAATAGACCTGCATTGTTATTTTTGAGTATTCATGACCCTTCAATCATTTGTTTGTTTTAAGAGGATGATTTTTTTTTTTTTATTGAAGCTCTTTTGCCTTGGTGACAATGAAAGTTGAAAAGGGTATTTTAAGCAATTAAAAAGTAATTGCTTAAGTTTGTAGTGCAAATTATTTCAGAGTGATCTGTGTATTTGAAAGAAGGAGGCTGCTTCTCTAACATGCTATATTATGAGGTAGATCAGGTACTAAGAAACTTCACTAACCTGGAAGTGAAACTTTGGGTAGAAAAGTAATTTCTTATGTACTTTTAGGGCGTAAAGTCTTGACTAAATTTTCTTCTAAAATGAAGAAACCATCCTTGCTGTAAGAGTTTTGCTTGGGGCTACGGGACTATCTGTGACTCCTTTTCCCACGTGCTTCTCACAGATGTACCCGCAGTGGGTCATTTGCTGCTGGTAGTGTTTGTCACTAGCAGGGTCTCCTAATCACCTGCTCAGGTGGGGCACCACCTGGTGACTGGCAGGAGAGGGGAAGACAGACTTTGCTGTTCAAAGACACCAATCCTGTGCAAATTAAATGGCTGTCTGCAGAGAGATACATTGGTGAGTAGCTGAGTCCCTTCTCTTGACCATAAATGTAGCAGAGAAAGCACCCCGTGCACTGTCTCACCACAGCACTGATGACATTGAGGACTAATAGCAACCTCTTATTTTCCTTGCATTGCTGAATTGTTTTGCTGCAATACAGAATAAACACAAGGAAAAATCTGTGGCATGCAAATAATGTTCCTACCTTAAGAATGTTTCACATTTGAAAAAAAGCAAGCAAACCAAGTGAAAATTCTTAACCTAATAGAAATATGATGAGCAGTGCACAGAATTTAACAGATTTTGTAAATCACTGTCTCCAGTGCCTGTTGAAATATTTGACCAGACTCTCCAAGGAAATTCAGTTATGATTAAGCAAGAAAAAGAGCAGGGCCTGTTTAAAAGGAAGGTATTTGTAGTAAAATACCTGAAAAATGTACCTAGGACAGACAGATAATCTCCAAAAGCTTCCATACACTTTGCCACAATGCTGTTCCTGGTTTCAAAAAGACATCTCTGCTTGTACAGACAGAGGAATCAAAATAAACTCTGATTGCTGAAGCTATGTTACAATTTAGGAGCATCCTTATATCCACTCTACTGAAGATAAAATCTCTTCCTCAGCCCCGAGTACCTGCAGTCTTTCAGGACCAGGCATTGAAGTAGTGCTCTGAACACATATATAAGTGTATGTGTAAATAATTCTGTACACATACATGTTGCCTTCTCAAACATCATGGTACCTATTTATCAGTGGTTCATCTGCATTGCTTGCTCTTTAATTTGCTTTTAAAGCTGCTAACACTCAAGGAAGATCTGAGCTCAAGAATTACAGACATACTGTGTCCTTCCTGAAAGTTTCACTGGGAGATCTCTGAAAGAAAATTGTCAATTTTCACACAGAGAACAAGTATTCCTCGCCCTTAACAAATGCATAGATGTCTGACTATACCATTGTAAAATGCCATTAGATAAACACCCTGCTCATAAATCTGGTGGAATAATATGCCATTTGCAAGAACACCTACTGAAAAGCAATATTTTAGGTCCAGAAAGAACTACTTTTTCAAATGGTAATCTCTTAAAATTATGAATTATTCCATAACTCCAGTGAATAGACATACTTATAGGAATATGCGTGCATTTCTATGCCTAAAATCCTGTGTTTATCTTCTAAAAATCATGACCAAGACATTGTTGTCTCCATTAAGATAAGGGGTAGGATTTTAGGTCAATAAATTAAACTAATATCTCACTGGAAGAAGTCCTAATCTTTACATCTCTTCCACTTTTCTTTTACACTATTTCTGCCTGAATAACCCATTTATTTGACAGGTAAAATTATAGTAAAGAGTGATTGATTTGACATAAAATCATGCCAAAAAATGTGAACGGCATTGTAGAAAGTATTTAATGGCTTTGTGGCCATAGTGAATAAGTCTCCTGGCTTTGATAGCTTGATGCAACCTAGAAATATTGTTTTAAGTCCATCTTATCCTACATGGCATCAGAGCTGCCAATTTTCTTTGGCAATATGATGTACACAGGCTTTTGAAGCATTAGATGGCATGGGACACTACAGCATATAAATTATCTAAAGCTATCAGAAAACTTTTATTTTTCAGCTTCAACAAACCATTACATTTGCAAGAAATTCCCATGCTATGTGAAGACCATGGGAAGCAAAACCCTTCCCCTGCTCTAATAAAACTAAATGTAATAAGGATGATGGTCTTTGAGGAAGACAAATTATAGATCCATGAGTGAACTCCTGGTCAACTTCCCTTCCAAGGGCCTAATACCTTGGGGCCCATTTTTTGGACTTGCTTGCCTTACATAATCATATCTGGAACAAATATTAGAACATATTTTTCAACCATTGAAACAAAGGGTTCTGAAATATCTGCCAGAGTTCATGGAGAAAGAATACAAAATTACTTCTAAGATAAATTTAAGAATGGGATTAAACAGCAAGATATGATGATGATGATCTCCAAGCATGGACGTTAATATTTAAGCCATCAGGCTTTGTTAGTTTCATGTCTGGACCTTCTGATAAGCACTAAAATAAGTGTGATCTCAGATCATGAAATGAATTGTGTCACATTAAGGAAAGGCTTTACCTTTCTACTGGCCACTAGCAGAGACCAAAGATTTTTTTTCTCTTGACATTAAATTTGACTCCAAATTTGTTTTGTGTTTGAAGATTATTTCTTCCTACTCCATTCTGCAGCAATAAACTACCTACAGTAAGAAAAAGGATATCACATAAGAAGTGCTGGGGCTCCTATCTGCTCTCTTGGGTGCATAAAATCACCACCAGATTTGGGATCAGAAACACATTTTCCCTTATGCCCAGTTGGTGAGGCCCATAGGTGCCTGGAAGGGGTGAGGGCTTCTCTACAGAGGCACACAAATAAATTCCTGCAGCCCTGTGAGCAAACAGCAAACATAAACAGGACATTGCCAGTGATCTTGATTTCCCTTGCTCCCTTCTTGTGGCACTACATGGTCCTGCGAGAATCTTCACAAATCTTTTTTCTGTGGTATGCTGGGAATTATATGGCTTGTGGTAGATGGAGACATGTGGAATACATGTGCCCAGCATCCTTTTAGGCTTTTTTTCTGGTCCCCAATCTGTGTGATAGTCTTAGATCTCACAGTATATTAAGGAGAAAAAAGGACATATTATGCTAACAGAAAATTGAAACAATGCACTGCATGTGTCTTCTCTTGGGAAGAGGGCAAGAAAACATTTTGTGCATGTATCATGAACACTACCTGTGCTACTTAATGCATTAATCACAATTACTTACAAACTTCTGGCAATTGAGCTATAAGACTCTAAAGCACAGACTAGAATATATGGGAAAATAGCAAAGACAAGCAGAGATTTCTCTGTATAACTCCATAAGTATTTTTAGCATGCTAAGCATAAATTTCCTTCTATTACATAGATAGGAGAACTCAAAGGTAAATGTAATTGTTAATATTCTCAGCATGTGTATCTAAATTATGTTATTTATCGACCATTTGTACTATGAATAAGTGTACTTAAAGACACTTTAGTAAAAAGTGTTACTGTCTGCTAAAGACCTCTTCACTAAATGTTTGCACAGTCCTGAGTGGTTTGCAAGTCAATTAAACCACTGATGGAACAGAAATAAACACTTCTTATTGAGAAATGTCACATCAGTCTTTCTGCTCCATTTCATTGTGTCATTTAATGCACTGAATGGCATTCAAGTGACACAGCACCAGCTATGGTATCATGGCACAGGATATATAATGTGCTGAGCCACGTGCAGATGGGTAAACAGCATTGTAGTTGCACCAACTGGCACAGAGACCAGAGACAAGCTGTCATGTATTTATTCTTAGGGCACACTAACCTGCAACTGGAGTATTGAAAAATAGATTTTCTCCCATCCATTAGTCTCAAAGGAGCAGCATGCAGGCATGTGCAATTTAACACCTGCTAGCTCTCCATTCCTTGAAAATTAAGAAGTGTGGCAACCAGAGTTGTCAGGATCTTTTTAGTATTACGTTTCCTCTTGCTTTCTACAAACGGGAATGTCAGCAAACACTGTCACTCTGTTCTACCTGATACATCACTCACATTGTTCAGGTTAATAGATAAGGCATTGGAGTTTCAGGAGTGCTAACAAGTTGCAGTTCAGTTAGTGCTTGCAATTTTTCAAACAGATGAAGAATCTACCTATTATAAACTATATTTATGAAGAGCTTAAGAGGTCCTGATTTCTTCAGAGCTATGTAGTTACAAGGAAGGTAAAAGCATTCTTGGTGAACAGAGAAACCCTATGCCCCTATGTTAATGTAAGGATTAGTGAATTCAGTTTTAAAATACTTGGAGGCTTCCAGATTTTTATTTAATTGATTAGATGCTCTGATATAGTTGATAGCATGTTGTTTAGTAACAGCAGAATATATGTCAGAGTTAACTTAGAATTCGTTGTTATATTGAGTACTATGTTTCATTCAAATCTAAATTGTGGAGGAAGTATACAGTAGAATATAGAAATATTTGGTGAGATAAACACACACAAAAAAAGAGAAGATAGCTCAATGCACTTGGGAACTATTAGAGTTGTTCTTGTACGTCAAGTTAATATTGGTGTCATATGATTCATATTTTATGATAAATTATGTTGCACCCTGAAATAGAAATAAACAAGACTCCATTTCTCAGAAATGTGCTTGCATTACTGTTGAATCAGAGCTTGGCATCAATACCAATGGAACACATGAAAGAAGAGTCCTTTTTTTCTTCTACAGGAATATTTTTGGAACTTTTTTTTGAAAATACTGAAGAGCTTGTAGCTGCAGCAAGCCAAAATGTGCAAGATAGCCAAGATAGCCGGGAATGAAACTTGCTGCATTTCCTAATCAAAGCAGTGACACACTATATTCTCTGCTCCTCTTGCCAGCTAATGATGCTCAGCCTCCTTCCCACTGCCCCTGAACCATGCTTCCAGCATTGGGTGTGTCAGACAGAAGAGAGACCTGTCCCTCTTTTCCATCCATGCCTTTGCTCACAGAGTGCACCTCAATTTGACCTTGATTATTTTTATACATTCATGGCCCTTGTTTTGCGATGCATTTTAGAAACAAAACTAGAAATTAAATTGGAATCAGGAAAATGGGATTGAAAAGATCTGGAGAATTCATATTCTGTTATTGGGAAAGCAAAAAGACATGAAATGATAAAAAGAGAAATATGCATAGAAAACCAAAGTCAGGGGTTTGTATATATTTCTTGTCACCCTACTGTATACAAAAGGAAAGTCATTAAGGTTACAAGTTATGAGAGTTCTTCTTAATGGTAAAATTGCTTTGTCAACCAAAGGGCTAAGTATATTAATGTGTCATATTTCATCTCCTGCTCTTTCTGTCTATATATTGTAGGCTTGCTCATTTGAGTATAATAAACCCCTACAATCTACAGTTTCTTCTAGGATTTTTATGTGAAGTTAACTGAAAACAGATTTTACTCAGGGAAAGAAAACAAATCCCACTATAATTTTTGCAACTGAAATGCTTCTGCTTTGGAATCGGTCTTCTGAACAGGGAAGGCTCTCAGTGAACCACTGCTTCTAGGTCTCTCTACTGTGGGACCCTGTACACAAGTCTCTTTGGCGGATGGGAACACCCCTCTCACCTGTGCATGTCCTCCGCAGGGGAGCATGATTGCTTATTTGCTCTCCTTTTGGACCTTTGACTTGACCCGTCATTGCTCAGCCAGACTCATCTCCAGTGGGAATGGTGGAGATTTTTCTGTCCCAGAAGAACTGATTTGATGGTTACAAGGTGTGGGAATTTTGGAGTCAAACTCTCTAAGGCAGAAGATTTTCTTCTTCCTGGATGAAGGGACTGTGGCATCATGCACTATTAATATAGGTACAGGTACTTTCCTCTTCATCCAAGCTTAAGGAAATATAGGATATAACATTTCTTCCCTGAACACAGAAAACTATTTGAAGCTCTGAAGCCGTTTCACAAGAGTACCAAATGAAAGCAAAAGAAAAATATTTCCTGACACCTCTTCTTTTCAGTCCTCATTGTAGTTTGTTTAGAAAGTACTGTCACGCTGAGTAGAGCACTCAGGCAGGAATTGTTGGGTGCTTACCACTGTCCATTCAGCCTGCTAAATACCTCACCCAGATATCCCCCTCCACAGCCAGGTGTTCCAGCCTGTAGTGTGTTATTAAAAGGCTGAAGTTCCTTCTGGTGCCATGGCTTAGGTAATAGACACTCACTGGTGTGAGCCAGCTGCTTCAGTACATTCTCATTCTGCCATGCACAACATGTGCCATCAAGTGCTGAAGGTCACCACAAACTCACCTGGAAGGGTATGGATGATTCCAGGTATGGATGCAGAGGGACACAGAGCTCTTGCAAGACAAAATCTCAGATTTGCAGTAACCAGAATCCAACCCAAAGCCAGTAGGAGTCGAAACAGATATTGCTGTCTTCAGTGTGAAGGAGCCACTCCATTCGCTGCAAGAAGTAAACCTCATCTTTTCAGCACAGGCTTGCTATGCAAAAGCAACATTAAGCCACTTCACAGTTAAAACTTTAGAACAGACTAACATGAAGTTTATTGGGAAATCAAAAGAAAATATTTTAAATTGACTACATTACACTAGAGGCAAGAATACATCTTAAAGGAAAATTTCAGAGATCTTGGTTAAAATATAAAATATTGTAACATTTTAAAATAGGCAGCATCTTCCAAGAATTTAACCAGGTGCCTGGATTTTTTTGTCCTGGCAGAAGAAGGGATTGTGAAATAAAACCAGAGCAAATTGATAAATCTGTAGTATAATGCTGCAGCGAGTCAGTCTTTGGGCAACATCTCAAAAATGCAGCTACCGAGACCAGATGCATTGCCCCACAGAATGTGTGACAGAAGTCAACAACACAGGTGTTGAAAGGGTGAGTTGCCCTTTCATACCTTAAATCCTGCTCATTTTAATCTAAATTGCCACAGTGGTCATGTCACAGCTTAAAATATATCTTTCCTGGTTCCTTATATTTGCTGCCCTGAGAGTTACTCTTGAGGCTAGTGGAAGGCAGGAAGTTAGGTGCTGTTATTTTTTTCCATGTGTATGTAAAGCTTAATAGACTAAACTAGGAGGGTCAACAATAGGCGAAATTAAAACAGTTCTAAAAATGAACTAGACAAGAGGAAACAATTATAGGGCTGCTATTTGGAGGAAACAAGCACAGGGTGGTTCAGTCACTAACACAATGAAGGAGACAGCCCATGATGGTGCTTCTAAACCCTTCCTGGCCTGATATTGCCAAACTGTTGAGTGTTGTTTAGTTGCCTGGAATGCTGCCACAGACACATCCTGATAGGTCAGGAGTAATCCTCGGCAATTGCTGTGAGAAATAGGAAGCAGGCAAAGAGGGCAGCAGCAAGTGAAATCTGCTCCTTTGAGGAGCAGCGAGCACTTTCCTCTCTCTGGGTTGTCTAAGGCAATGCCCTTCGTCAAAAAAATAACTCCAGGAGGTATCATGGATTTCATAAAATGTCGTCAGATAATATTTACGGTTGCCCAGATCTGCTTTTAGGATATCTAAGTGTTTGGTAGTATTCTTGCTGCCATAACCCCAAATCACTAAAGCAATATTAATCTGTGGGGATCAAAAGAGAAATGGCCTTAAGCCAAATGCACTGACTGGGAACTTAGAAGACTTGTCCTGGTTTTTGTGTTGATAGAAAATTACACTGACTGCATCCTTGGAATGCTCAGCTTTCCACCTGTGACTAGAATTCTTGTTTTCTCATTGTCCTTTAAATGATACATTCAGTTGCAAGAGGTTTGTGGCAGGCACTGTCTCACATTGGGTGTTAATACTCCACATGGCACAGCAATGCTAGGTTTCACACTGCCATAACAATAATAGAGAGACTTGCATCCATCTGCCTTACTGCTAACTAATGAACTTACCTATTAAACTCTAGATCTGTAAAATAATTGGTTTAATTTTTAGTGGCAGACTTTTATCAGGCTCTCTGATGTCTAATTGAAAGTTAATGATTAAAAACCAAAGGTCTTTGTTGAAGGCACGGGAATGTCAGAAAGGGAAAGTGCTAAGAGCCCAACACATATATTACCCAAGTATCCATTGATAAGTAAGACAAAGATAAGAGAGAGTTTCTCTAGCACCATTTTTTGTGCAGCCTAAAATGTTTTTACTAGGTGACGGTAATCTAAAAACTTTCATTCAAAAGGCTAAATAAAAAAATAATGAAGTGTTTTCAAACTTCTGGTCTAGAGAATTTATGGAAGATATTGTGCATAGATGTTCTTGTCTGTCAGGTTTTATGATGTGAGGTGAGAGTGGTGGGCTTTTTTTAATCCAGAAAACAATGCAGACCACAGCTATATAATAGAAACTTACCACATGATTATTCTTTTTTTTTCTGCAAACATTTCAATTGCAGCTGCAAGAGACTGAAAAATCCTGCCTGATAAGCTTGCTTTTCTGATTTAAAAATACAATGGAAAGCTACCGTGCACACGCAAAACCTCATTAAATTAAATGCTAGGGATTATCTCTGAAGGTAAGGGAATATAGAAGGCAGGTGAAGATAATGAAAGCAGGACATTATCCCATTAACATTTGTTCTGTTACTGCACCCACTTTGCTGTCAGTTCTCATTAGTATCCTTCCAGAAAGCTACAGACTAGCTGGTAACTCCAGCACCTCTGCATACTGGCCACTCCTGCAGAGGGAGGAAAGGTGCATGTCAGTCAGGGCAGCCACAAGCCAGGGAAAAGGGCAGGCTGCGGGTGAGGCTGCAGAGAGGTGCCTGATACACCCTTCTCAGCACAGCCAAGTGCTGTCGGTGATGCAAGAGCCCTGCTCGGGTCCTACCAGAAAAGTGTGTGTGCTCTTTCAATGCCTCATTGCCGCGCAGCACCCATGCAGGTGCTGATGGTACTCCTTCAAGCAGCACCCATGCAGGTGCTGATGGTACTCCTTCTATTGCAAAGGGATTCAGCGGCACGCACGTGTCCCAGAGCACACACAGCACCCACAGACCCCCCTCTAATACCCAGGAACTCAATGTACTCTTTAAACACAGGCTGGCAACAAGGGTGGTGCAGGGCTCTGCTGGCCCTGGGCAGCTCAGTGGGGGAGGCAGCAGAGTGAGCATCCTCTCCTGACTGCCGGGCTGCAGGGGGACCTGGCAGGGTCTGCAGCCCTGTCCCCCACTCACTGTGCAGCTCTTCCAGAGCAGCAGAGTCTAAGGGGAAGACGACAATAGGACAGCTCTGCTGTGTCTCTGGCTCTGCCCTCCGGAGACCCCCAGCAACAGGAGAAAGACATTTGCCTGCATTCCAAGGTTTTGTTGGGTATTTTTTGGTTTTGTTTGTTTGGTTGGTTTTGGTTTTGGTTTTGTTTTTTCCTGGAAACTCACAGTCATGGCAGTGGGAAAGCAAGAGCTACTGGGAGAAAGTTCTTTGGGCTTGCTCAGGAGACTGATTTAGAACTTTCCTTTCCCAGAATTTGAAGCCGTTTCTGCAAGCACAGATTGACCTTGTTTGCTCATCTGGTTAAGCATAGACTTTCATTCCTCCTGTAGAATATGAGGAAGATTATATAGAGTAAAAAAGCATCCATGGAGGAGTCCTTATGATGCTCCCAAACTGGTAGCAATTATTACATGACAGTAGAATTTGCAGAAATGGGGACACTGTAATTAGCTGGCAGTCAATTCATTGCTAGTCCAGCTCATTGCCAATTCATTGCCAGTCCAGGTAATCCACTTTCAGCCAGTGCCCTCACTATTTTTACCTTCTTATTCCCTCCCATTCTTTCCCTTTCTTTGGAGTTCCTCCTGTGATTGCACTCCCTTTCTTGTCTTTCTATGTAACTAATCTCTTCCTAATTAAACCCTGTCCTAAGAACCTAACTCCCAAATCCATTAATCATTGCTCTCCCTGGTTTTATGTTTTAGTTTTCCCTTACCCCATCACTGGTTTGTTTACATACACTAAAAAAACCTAATCTGTTGAGGTGGGGAAAACCCATTATTCCCTGTTTCTGTTCTAAATCTCTTTTACCTGTCTTCTTTCTCCCTCTCAACCCCTTACTGCCCCTAAGACCTCAAGTCTTATAAACATAAATACAATTGCATTTGGCTTTGAAGCACATATCAGCCCCATACAATAAAATGCCATACAGAGGATACCTATAGGCTATGTTTCATTTTTTAAACTGTTTTCCTTCCTCTTCTGTGCTTCTGTTTTCATTATCTCTCTGTTTTTGTTTGTCTTCTCTGCCCCATTTTTCATCCAGGACCTCTCTCTGCTTCACCCCACCCTTGCAGCTTCACCTCAGAGGAATGCAAACCAAATAACCATTCAAGACTGGTGAACTTTAAAACCCATGACATTCAAGTGGGTTGGAAATTAGACAAAACAATTTCACCCATCCCTTGTTTAGGACCCTGATGAACAGCTTGTTGTAGCCTCTTGGGTTAGCGTGCAGAAGGATGTGCTGCTGCATGTCTCCCTTTCATAAGGGAAACACTGGAATGTGGCTGGGTACCAAAAAGCCTGTTGCAACATGGTTTGTTAGAAGGACACCCTGGATTCCCCACACACATCTCATATACAGGGTTTTTCAGCTCACCTTCTTTGATAGTGAGCACATGGAAATGGCAGGATGAGTCTTGTTGATTGCTTAAGTGGAGTAATTTTTTAGGGTAATGAATAGACTAGTTGGCAAAGCTGCTTGGCCCAAGTTGAAAATCTAACCCAAACAACCAAATAGAGCTTTGTTTGCTTGAGTGAGAAAACAAAATTAAAAGGGCTCCCCAGTTTACATTTTCTTGCTTTTTATAAACAATTTCTTAAGGCTGCCTAAGAAAGTCACGTGCCATCCCTTCATTGTCTTCAAAAATCACATCGAAGCAGGGTCCAGAATGTATTTTATTTACTTAAGAAGTAGTTTAAACAGTGTCAGTGCAAGCAAAGCCAGGGTGCTGGAGTCTGAGACATCAGGAGGAGATACTTTCCCCTGTGCCCCCAGTGTGTCAGGGCTGCAGGCAGCAGTGAGAGGCCCTCAGTGTGAGGGCTCCCAAAGAGCAGGGAGCAGCAGGGGGTCCCCAGACCAGAGGGGTCCCTGCCCATGGCACAGCAAGGTGGACAGGGGCTCAGACACAGAAGGGCCAGTGCTGTGCCACTGCACGCAAGAGCAGCAAAAGCCCATCCCCTCCCATTGTTTACTCAGCTCTCTCCCTTCTCTCTCATCACTCACAAAACCAGGCTTGCAATTATAACAATAACAAAGCTGGAATTGAATTTCTTTTCTGGAAAACCTTTAATATCAGTTCTGGTTTTGGCTCTTATAGGATGAAGCTGTTCTTTTTATAGGAAGGGGTGGAGATAATTCCTTGAAAATGAGCAAACAAAGTGAAAATAAAATATAAACGACAAGAAAATGCTTGAATCCAGATTCAAGCAGTAACAGATCTTTTAGGGGCATAAGTATAATTTTCCATGCAATTAGTTTCAAATCATGATAACTGACGGATGCTTTCATTTATTTGGCTGAATTGTGACAACATTCTTTTTTTTCTATAGCCCTCCAAACCTGATTGAAAATCTACTAATGCCAGTGAAAAGACTCCCACTGTCCTCAAATGGGCTTTGGATCAAGCACTAATTAGTCTAGGACAAACCAATAAACTCAAATACTTGAATTGTTTTATATTGCATCTCAAACCATATTTTGTTTTCATTCTATGTTTATTAGAAAAGCTATGGATAATTTAATTGAATTACTTTATGTGAAAAGCCCCAGCAGTTAAAAACCTGCCCTGGAAACACTATACCTACATTATCTTAAGGAAAAATAGGAAAACCATACAGTCTTTCCATAGACACAATGCACACATTTCAAATATTGCAAAAAGCATACATAGGAATCTTCCTTCAGCAGAATCTTACTGTTCACTAATGACAGTCTGCTGTATGCCTACCTATACCACAGCAGTTGATGCATGTATGATATTTAAAAGAGTGTGTACACAAAGATGCATATTAAATATACCTATAAGCAACTATAATTTTTATTGACGTAAATAAACTACACTCGCTGAAGGATATTTTTTGGTTGATATAATTATATCTACATTAGAGTCCTTTTGGCATGACTATGTGCTTCAGCTGAATTTTCCACACATCATAACAAAGCTTGCAAGACTTTTAAGGGTTATTAAGTCGTAGGCTGGATAACATTTTAGTTGGCAAGGCGTAAGCTTCTTAACTTGCTCTGCACTAAGATGATACAGTAGAATTTACCTAATGAGCACACTGGAGAAGGTGCATGGTTCAGATGCTTAAATCAAAATCTTACATTCATAACAGATCCAGTGCCAATCACAAGCTTTCATAAAGAATAAAAAATGCAGAAAAGGTACACAAACAAGTGCAGACAGCTGCCTTTTCCCTCTGTTTATAATTAGAGCAGACAGCACCCTACCTACCTCACTCTGTGCCAGAAGTCAGGTAGCCACTTTATTATTGCCACATACTCTTCCAGCATTGTGGTTTATTAGGCTGGGCTTGCTGCCATGGTAGAACAGCCTCATGACTTTCAAAGTAGACCTGGTGTATGTCTGGCTAGCTCAGAACGGAGCCACACAGGAATCAGCTGCATTGCAATACTGGGTGGGACTTCTGGTCCAAAGTTAGAGGTCCACCATGTAGGCATCTATGTCTGAGTTGGTTCTTAAAGCTCTTTTTAGAGGCAGTGAAGAGAAATGGGCATATCTGGGGTTCAGCTCTTTCCATATGCAGGTGTCTAAACTTAAGTGGGGTGATCTTCAACCACATTCATAAATGGCTGTAGCTTGGGCTTGATAACACGGAAGCTGCACTGGTTTAAGTAAAAGAGAGGGGCTATAGCCACATGGAGTCATGGCCATGGTACAAAGTGAGGATGTGTGCATGTGAATAGTATAGATAAGTATTTTCAAGAGCACTTCAGCAAAATTCTTTTTTGGAGACACATCAAATCATTCTGTTTGTGCTGTGACTACTTCCCTGAGAAGCGTGTTCCAATGCTCAGTCACTCTCTGGGTGAAAAACATTTTACTGATATCCAATCTAAATCTCCTCTGACTCAGCTTCATGATGTTTCCTCAGGTCCTGTCACTGGCCATGAGAGAAAAGAGTGAGAGTAATGGCAAAAGTAAATTATGTTCTTAGTGATGAAGAGGTTCCACATACTAAAGTCTTCTCTCTACATGGAGTTCCAATGAAATGGAGGATGGCTGTGTCAGCAGGCAATATTTCTTACTAAATTGGATCATTTATAGGAAAATAGCCAGAACAACCTTAGGTTAAAAAACATTTGCAGGTTTTCAGCAGATATCCAGTATGAGATGTAAGCCTTCCAAATGAAGAAGCTGATTGTCAGACACTCCTGACTTAGTTTGAAAGACAAACATTTAAAAAAACCTGTTCACATTGCATAGTTCCATATGTCCTTTCTGGTAATTAGCACATCTTTTCTGTGAAACACCCTGTTAAATAAATGCATTTGATCTACAGCAGTTTTTGTCAATGGTTCAGACAAATTCACCTAGTGCATCTTTAAGGACTAAATCTGCTGAAAGAGGGGTTTATTTTATTCTGAGGTGATATTTTTAACAGATCTCAGGTGCATGGGATTGAACAAATAGGTGGGTTTAGAAGGTGCCAGAAACAGCTTTTGATGTGTATTTGATGTTTAGAAATATCTTCATGTTGTAAAGGCACCTTCTATTTCCCTTTGTATGGAAAACAGAGTATTTGGGTGGGATCCTTCATGCTCACTGGTGAGCAGAGAATCCTAATACCTGTTTCAATGTTGGTGCCAGTATTAAATAATCTGCCAGTATTAAAGTCTGCTTCACAAATTTATCTCATTACAATATATAGCGGTCAAAGAACGTTAATCACATAAATTTGAATGAGGTATGTTATTCAACAGTCTCTTCTTTCTTGTTTGGCTGCCTGAATAACCACCACCAGATAAAAGTATATAAAAGTAATCAAATATATAAATACAATATACAAATCAGCAGCCTGCCTACCCCTGTGATTTACTTCATTCATCTGTGGAAAGAGTTTTCAAAGCTCTCACAATTCAGTCTTTTAATGGCAACAGCAGATTCTTTTCCTAATGAAGAGAGATAGCATTTTTATAAATACCCCAGGCTTTTCTGACTGACAATGCATCGTAAGAAAGACTCCTTAACACTAGATGGAACTTTTACACTTTAATCAAAGGCTGCTTAACAGAAACTATTACCACTTCTGTATAGGAGACATTTTTTCCCTTCAACGATTCTTTCTTTTAAGGTCACTTTACGTACCCTGGATATGCCCAATTTTTTAATATTAGTCTTGCAGTTTTTGAGCAACTCTCCATGAGTATAGCAATGTCATAGGGATAACTAAGGTAGGGTTACATAAGTCAAAGAGTACAATTTCATGTAATTTAAAATGGTGTAACTCTCTACACTGTTCTTCTTGTCTTCAGACATTTATTCATCCAGCTTTGAAAGAACAGGAACATATCTCTGGGGGCTAAACTAAAAAATCTTTGATCCAGCTACATACAAATAAGCAAGAATTTACTCTCTGTTTGACAGCTTGGCAACAAATTTCACCCCTGATTTCACCAAATCCTTCAGAAGAAGTTGCATTTATTTTGACAGCCGTTGTTTAACCAGGTATAGTATGTCCTATCAGATCAACCCAAAGTTTCTTCAGGTAAATGCACTCCACAAGGTGAGATGCAGGTCAGGGAATGATTAAAGGCTGTATGCCTGGCCCTGGGATGCCAAGGTGTGGGTGTCATGCACCCACATTGCTCTCAGGGCAGCTCAGTGTGCAGATGCCCTTCCCTCCCCAGAGGAGCTGCGTGGGCCTTTTCCCCAAGGAGCGTGGGCTGGCTGGCTCGCCAGGCAGGGCTGCTGACAGTGCTCCACTTCTGAGAGTGCTCTGACAGCACTCCGGGGCTGGCACTGGAGCCCCAGCCTGGCCTCTCTTGTGCTGCCACTGCAGTGGCTGTGAAGGGGGGCATGTGGGACCAGCCTCCTCTGCCTCCCAGTGTGGGTTTGCTCAGGGTTCTGACAGGAACCCCCCCTGTTGCCATCAAAATGCTTGGACAGCTGCTCAAAAGGCCTTATAAGGGCTCAAATCAGAGTAAGGTCAACACAAAGCATTACTGGTCAATTGTTTTGTGACTTTAGCCTTACTTTTTTTATCCAGAATGCTGGAAACCATTTGCTTGATCTCTGGTCAACAGCAGGCTGGACTCAGCTGTCACCAGAGGCGTAGTGAGGAGCGCTGGTGGATGGACAGCGGTTTTCCTAACTTCAGTACATGCGCATGAAAACGAAACAGTGCTGTTACACTTGGATCTACTATTTCCAGAACTTAATGTCAGTGGGCAATTAGTCACTGGAGAATGAGACAAATATTTGCCTGGAAAAGGGACCTCATGAGATGAGTCAGCAGATCAGCCTCTGCTCTCTCCCCTAACTGACAAATCCTTACTCAAATGCTAGTCATCAGAGCAATTAGAATATTCTATAAACTGGTAATCCAGGCAGAAGTTAATGATGTGAAGTAAGAAGAAGGGATATTCCTAAATGTTTTACCCATCCACTCATCCCTAGCATGAGTAGCTAAGTTTCAGCTCTCCAACAGATTTGTGCCAAAGTTCACATAATGTTGTGTTGGTGTTCATCAGTTGTATTCATAAATTAAACTTACGGCACATTTCTTATTAGAAGTTAAAATAATGAATGAAGCAATGCTTTACCCATGGAAATTTATTGGCACAGGTTCTTGGGTAGTTTCAGATATGATTTTTCAAACATCTTTTCAAAAAACAGAATTTCAGTGCATATTCACTTGGCCTTAGCTATGGATAGATTTTCATCCTCTGGCCTAAAACAAAAGAGCTTCTCCCCTGAGTGAAAGGAGATTTATTTGTTGTGAATTCATGAGCAAGAGGCTATTGAGTTCATGTTCACCATTGGCTATTTTCATCCATACAGACTTTGTCCCTGTTGTCCTGTACCAGGGTCACTGTCAGCACCCCAGAAACCACAATCACCCTGAGAGCCCACTTTACTTTGTGCACCCCCAGTCTCATTGCAAAGGCCGTCCATACATAGGAGCAGGGCTCTCCTCAGCCCCACTACCATTCAGTGGGACCCACACAGCCAGAAAGCCCAATTCCCTCCTGGACCCTAGTTTGCAAAGACTCCCTGACATCCTTCTGCACTAGTCCCAGGCTTTCCATGTTTGATGAGCCACTGGCCACAAGAGGATGGAGATGAGGATGACTCTTGCAGGGTGCCTGTGCATGGGTGCAGCTCCACTGACATGGGCTGGTCAAGCACACTCCTCCATCCAGAAGCTGGTTCCATCAGCCTGGTGTTGTGAATGTGCAAAAGCACTGCCTGCAGCCACCATGTGCAAGCAGGCAGGAAGCAAACAAAATACATAAAAGGGTCTGCTTTTTCATTGGATGCAAAATATTCCCCCTTGAGGTAAGGATTCTGGGATACGGTGTTCTGACATGCTGGTTACCTTCTCTCCAGCTCACTCCCAGAGCAGCAGCAAGAATAGTACGGAGAGGAATGAGACAACTTTTGCCAACACTTAAGGTGTGCTTCAGCCTGATTGTCCAGCTCCTAGGGATGCTTGTCACGAACACATGCCAGAGAACCCTAACCTGACACTGTCACTCCTCGCCAGACAGCACAGGACCTTTGGACTCATCCTTTTCCCCCAGGTCCTGCCAAACACTCCTAGGCAGAAGTTCCACTTTCTGCCTCCTGTGTCCTCCACCAGCCAGGCAAGTCCAGCTGTCTTGGCTCAGAAAAATTCCACTGCTTTGGGAAAAGCAGGCTCTGAATCTGTCTGTGCTGTAGAGAGACAGAGAGCTGGCCAGAACATCTTCCAGGGAATGGGGCAGTGTGCTGCCCTGGCTCCTGGCTTGCACTGCTTGCACCTGGGTAGTCATAGTGTTGGCATCAGTCTTTCCAAGGCTGGAAGGTATTGAAGATGCAAAAGTGATGCTGATGTTTCTGCAAAGGCCTTGCTGGGGCTTAATTAGGTGTGAGTCTCATCTCAGAGAGGTGAATCACAAGCCAGCTGGCCTCCTGCTGCCAGCATGGTGGGTCTGGGCTCAAATCCTCCTAAAACCCCCAGGACTAGCATGCCGGGGCACACATCTGGTGATCAGAGGGTGAGGAGAGCCTAAAAAGACTGAGAAATATCCTCCAGAAGTGCTGTGACCTTTGTCGACAGTTGGTCTGGACCTATTTTGTGCTCTCTTCCCAGCCTCACCTTTTCCCCCACTTCCTCCACGTCTTAAAATTACAGCCAAAACACTCCCCAGATGCCTCTAACTAATACCTTCATCTGGACTGGCCTTTCCCAGGACCTCTAACTTACTCAGGCTGCTGCATGTGAGAAGGAGTCATACTTCTATGCTCTTTTGGTTTCTAAGAGATGCCTCTGAGGGGGCATCCTGAGAGCTGTCTTGGGAAGTTGTCTTAGAGAGGGAGAGCCTCAGCCCAGGGAATACCCTGGGAGTTGCACCCCTTTTGCCACTGCTTCTTTTATTTGCAAAAAAAATGGTGCTCATGGTTTCCTGGTAATAATTTAAATGATTACTGGCTTTGTTCTCCAGTGTGTCTGAGATGTTCCCACAGCTGCCTCAGGCAGCCTGCAAAGCGAATTTATTTACACAGTTCTTTGATGAGCTAGGAGCTTGAGACATTCAGGGCAGCAGGTTCAACAGCATGGGCCATAGGGAGGGTTTGGGGATGCTGTTTTTTGAAAAGGGTTTTTCTATTCAAAGATGCACTGCCTAATGCCTTTTTTCCAGGTCTGTTGGCCAAGTAGCCGGTCCTGATTTGAATGCTGGCTTGAGCTAGTGCTGGAATAAATGCTGTTGATGCAGTTGGCACATTGCAGTGTGGAAGAACACTTTCTCTTGCAAATGCCTGTCCTCCATGGATCCTATGAGGATCCTGGAAACTGAAGGCAATTTCCCCTTTTCGGAGTATTTTTGTGAATCTTGGAGGACTGCAAAGCATCACTTATGAATGTCCTGACCCATGAGGACAGCCTACAACTGGCTACTGCCAGTTCATCACTCCCAGCCTGCTCTGTGTTGGGAGAACACTTGTGTTTTATGCCAGGCAGTATTAGCAGGTTTTACTTTTGGCTTGGGAAGCCATGTCACATCATCTTCCGGCTTGGTAAGGTGGGAAAAGATGAGTCACAATTCCTCTCACTCCAGGATGTGTGCAGTACCAGCGAGGGCCATCACCACTGCTCACAGATGACAAAAGAGATGCGCTGTGCCCAGCCTACTGGCCCTGAGGTCTGGGGAGAAGAAAGAGGAGAGGCTCTCACAGTGCATGTAGGCAACCAGACAGCCAGTTGCATGTAGGTGGAGCCTGGCTGCTGTGTCCTTGTGGGCAGCTGGGCAGAGGCACAGACAGCCCTGGGGAAAGGGTGCAGAAGGTGGCTGGCCCAGAGCTCTCTTGTCTGGCCCATGCTTTTCCCTATCCCCCGCTTTTGCTGGAAGGTACTGGTGGATAATGTAGGCAGTGCTTATGTGGTCAGTTGTATTTCTCCTGGGGACAATAGGTGTTTTGATTTTGTGGTTTGGGTTTTTTTCTTCCCCCCCCCCCCACCCCCCCCGCCGCTTCTGTCAGTAATTGAAATGAAAGGTCAGGAGGAATAACCAGAAAGAATGGGAATAAAAATACTTACAAAGCAAATAAGCTTCTGGCTGGGAATCTTGGCTGATATCTCTTTTGCACAAAACTCTCTGGTACCTTTAGCTGTCAGGGATGACCAGGGCTGACAACTCAACCAAGGCATGGCTGAACTAAGTCCATTCCCTGGATGGAGAGCCAGATTCTGGAAAACATAATGAGAACTGACAATCTCCACAGGTGTTTAGTAGACACATAACCCAAATCCATTTATTTAACTCAGCATACACAGTTAATAAGTTATTTGTATTTCAACTGCACAGTTGAGGCTTAATTGAATTGGTACAAATCTCCCACTAATTAAGGAAGGTCTAAAGGCAGCATCAGTTTGAGCCTGCTTCATGAGGCAGGCCAGAAGTTTTGCCTACTTCTCCATTTGCTTTCTAGCAACCTGACAACACATCTGTCACCTCGCTTGCTGATTTGAACAAGAACCAGTCATTTCCAGGTAGCACCAAGAAAACTTTTCATACTTACAAATTTTCAGTTACTCATTTCTTTTTCGGTGTGTCCTGTAAATGCATTTTGGGTAATTTGAAAGAGGCAAAGATAAAGGTCCAGAAGATCCAAGAGGAGAGGGTCCTAGTAATTAGGGTGGAAAACAGTCTAGGCTTGTGAAAGGTTTTCTCCATGAGCAGAGGGAATAATAATTTAGTTTAAAAGAGGGTGTAGAGCTAACATATATTTGAGTTTGTAACTACATCTAGTCTCGGAACTGAGTAGAAAAGGACAACAGATTTTCTGCCCTTTCTAGACTTTCTTCTTTTTCAGTTCTCTGTAAAAAGGCATGAGATGGAAAGGAGCAGAGATGACAAGAAGAAAACCTTAAAACAAGTATTGTCACAAATTTAATCTTGGATGATCAAAAACTCAGAAATTAGTCACTATGTCTTCCCCAGAATTACTATATTTGGCCAGCTCTTATGGGCAAAATGTTAAACATAATTTTTCAATAATAGAGTCACAAGAAAGGACCAAATCAAACTTTGGCCATAGGGCACAGACATGTCACTGAAATAATTCCCCTCTCTGCTCACTGAAACCACATTCTGTAATTGGATTAAACTACAAGAAAAAGGATGTGTTGCTTGAAGGGATTAATTTATAAGAGAAGATTTAGATAGGAGGTGTTAAGTGTATTTTTAAAAACAAGACCATTTCCAATAATTGAGACCTTTATGTAGTGCAGATACATACATTCAAAAAAGGGGAGAAATTTGCAGGAAAATCTCTTTACAGTAGGATGCACAGTTCCTTGAGGAATTGTCTCCCACAATAACTGGTGAAAAAATAGTAATTTTCATTAGATCTTACCAAAAACCATGCCCCAGGGCATAATATTGTTTCCTTCTTTCATAATTTTCCTCTCATAAAAATCTCATTTTGTTTTCAAAATGAAGCAAGGGAGCTAGCATGGCACATCTGATACAGACAGATTAGAAATAGGTGAAAACAAAGCCATTTTTATACTGCAGGGGTGCAGCCTGATCAGTAGGCTTACCAGTCCTGACACCTCTGCAGGAGTTGCCATGTTTCATCATACAAGAGCAGAAAATACTCTGATCACCTGGCTCTTTTTCACTCATCTGCTGCATAGAGGTTAGAGCAGTGAACCACCAGATCTTATCAAAGAGTAAAAAGAAATGAGTAGGTTTGTGAACAGCAGAGCCAATGCAGCCTGGTCTGTGGGGAATTGTGTCTTGTGGTTGGGTTCTGTTGAGGTGTGAGCTTTGTTTGAAGCTTTACACACAAGAGAAGCACTTGTTCACCATTGCTGTTTCTCACGTGAATTCTCTAATTCATGAATGGCAAACCCATGACACACTGATTCCTTGGAACTGGATTTCTTGGAAATAGTCTTACTTTAATCTCTCCTCCCCATCCTTTGAGACCTCTCTACAGCTAACAAATTTAGTTAGTATTGGTTGTGTGTATGCCCAAGTCATTCCTTCCCACTCTGCTCCCTAGGGGCTTTCATGGGACCAGAGCAGAGAGCTGAGTTCTACAGAAAAACTGAATTAATAAAGCCAATGGGTCAGTTCAACAGAGTGGGCCAGATCAACATGTTCTGGCTCCCTGAACTAGGTTTCCCCCAATTGCTTGAGCCAACAAAAGGCAGGGGACAGCCCAGGGCATGAATGGTGGTTTGGGGCAGGATGGCAGCTCAGCAGCTTCCTCCAGCAACTTTCTTCTGGCAGCTAGTGATGAGCCTATGGTACGAAAAAGCATGCCTGGAAGTGTTAAACAGTAGTCCCTGAACAAAGTTCACTGGCTGAATCCAGACACTGTGTGTTCACACCTACTCATGGGCAAGCCTGTGGCTACCTACCAGGTACAAGGCCTGGGCTGGGCCAGTGGTTGTTTCCCTGAGAGAAAACATGTCCTTGCCAAAGCTGGATTATAACAAGCTCAGAGGACATGTTCAGAGGCATTGCTTTGTTCTCAGATAAAGACAATTTTAAGCAAATGGAAATCTGGGTAGGAAGAGTTGCAAAAAGAAGTATTAAAAGGGAGCTGTCAGGTTTTTCATCAACTGCTAGTCCCTCTCCCCTCTCAGTTTCATATACTTGATTCCCAGGACAGGATGTAAGCCTGGCAGCCGCAGTGAACTGGTGGGAACAGAGAGAGTTTCAGGCCACAATCTCTGAAATACTGAGTTTCCTAAGCTGTCAAACCTTTGTGTGCTCAAGATTGTGGGCAAAACATAAGGTGAAAAAGAAACTGATGCTGATTTCTGCCTATCAGAGTCTGTGTGGCAGAAATGGGTAGCTGGTGGTGGAGAGTTCTTTTTGTGGGTTAAAGCTGACTGCATGTGATTCTCTGGTCAGAAATGATATGGCCACCACAAAGGAACTGTAAACACAGCAAAATTCTGGCAAGCAAAGGAAATGCATGGTAAACCATGGTAACTATTTAGATGAGTATCATTCTCATACATAGCATCTGTCTCAGTCCACATGATTCCTGGTAAATCCAAATGCTATTTCATAACAAATCCAATTGCTTCTAAATGTCTTAGTTTCAGTGCTGCTTCCTATAGTTATCTTATCAGGCATAATTTTAATACTGCCCTGGTAGTGTGACTGCATTTATTTTAGCTACTTTATGTATTGGTGCTGAATTTTAAAGCTCCTCCACTTTTCTTTCTTTGCTGTAGTAGATGTGGCAAGCATGCCCCAACTGATTGAGCTTTGTCTGTCTAGTCATTGAGGTCTGGAAAAATTACATTCACACAGAAATGCTGAGTTAATAATGATGAGGTGCTGAAAAAGTTTTGGGCCACTTCCAAGTCTGTGTTTCCGAAAATAAGACCCAATGCAAGAACTACAGACTCAGAAAAATATGAAAATCAGATTCACTTTTTAACCTTACAAGGGGTTTTTTCTTCATTGCAAAGGAAATTGTGTTCAGTTACGCACATGAAACTTCAACAATTTGAGGATGTAATCCTGAAATTCTTTGTCAGACAAGTCTCCCATTGACTCAGTCATTTCAAAGGCATTGGTGCCTGCGTATGAATGGCAGGATATGGTGCAAATTTATAATCATGAAGAGCTTTACTCTGTACTTTCACATTTTTTTTTAATTCACTTTATGGGAACATGAAAGGAAAAAGATCCTGGCCTCAATTCATACAACTGGAGCTCTGCCACCCACTTCCGCAGAGTCAGGCTTCCACCCGTTCTGCTTTTTGCCAGATAAACAACTTGTGGACAGCATCCCTAGAGTGAACCTTGAAACAGCATCCAAAATCATCAGACAGCAGGTGACGGATTTTAAGTAAATACACAAATTGGTTTCTTAGGAGAACGAGAATCAAGGGTGTGTGGCATAATGGCACTGTGACAAGAAAATTCACTCTGCAGAAAAGATCTTGCAGTGCAGTGACTGTACCTAACAGAGAGAGCTTATGGCAAGCATCCTAACTTCCTTATCCTCCCAATCTCCTTTTTTAATATGAACTGCCTTGATAGGAGGTGAAGGATAAGATGGATTAATAAAAAGCTTTTCCCCACACCTAAATCATGTACAAAGTAAGATTTATGGAACAGTTTGTGTCATAAAATAGAGATGTGATATCATTGCTGTGACATTATCTCCCTTGCTACCCTTGAACTCGAGACACTTAATGGCCTTCAAATAAATGATATTTAAACAAACCACTTCTCAAATGATCTTGTGGAACCTATTTAATCATTACCAGGAAAAAGTGGTCATTGCTAAGAACTGGATTTTCCTGGCTGCACAAGTGATAGTGAGTGTGCTCAATCACTAGGGATCAGAAGTTTGTTTAGCTACTTTTTTGGGTGCAACTGCGTCCTTTAACCAATTTGAAAAATGATGCCACAGATTTAGAAGCCTTCAATCACAGTTTTATTATTATCAGTGGTCTTCAAACTGCCAATCTTAAAATATGAGCTCCTGCCAGTTAAACATGTATCTTTTTATACCTTCCTCTCCATGTACGATATATGGATAAATGTATTCTTAACCTTCAATTTCATCAGTTTTACAAAGGGCCAACAAGAGCATTGCTTATTCAGGCTTGAAACTGAATTCAGTAATGGCCATTCACCATGTTTCATGAGCTGGAAATAAGATTCCCAATTCTTTATCCAAATATGCAATTAGTCATTGTGATTGCTGTAAAAACAGAGTAAACCTGAGAAGATGCATCTGCTTAGACAGAAAAAAAAAAGGCCCAAGGATGTGTAAGTACTTTCTTTCTCATCTAATTTCACTAGTGTAGCAACAACAAAGTTCTCTGAGCATGCGTTTTTCTCTTTAACCATATCCATAGAGCATAGCAGTAGATGAGTGCATGTGCTATATATATATATATATATATATATATATATATATATATACATATATATATCTCAACCCTTTGACCAGTAAATGATAGTTCCTGTCTATTCTCATTTTCCCACTCCATGTTTCAGTCTGTTGTAATTTTATGTCCCACACCATGATTCCACCATTGCAGTGGATCTTAAACACTGGCATTTATATGTGAGATGTAGTAAATTGGGAAGTTAGATGGAACATTGCAGAAAACAAAAAGAGCTGTTATCTAACAAAATCCAGTGCTCCATATGTTGTCCTGCAGGTGTCCCTTTATGTTCTTGAGCTGAATACTTAAGCACTCTACTTTTTGCATAAGCACTGTCAGATTTCCTTTACTTGTTTATATCATCACGTCCAAACCTCCACAAAAGAATTTCCTGTCAGTAAAGTATTCCTAATGCCAGTCAGAGGAGACGTTTTCTCAGCAAAGCCATACTTATCAAGCGTCAACTTCTCTCCCATCCTGAAACATTTTTCAAAAAGATGAGAGAAAATTAATTCATCTTCCATAGACTCATAGAATAGTTTGGGTTGGGAGGATTATTTTAAGGTCATCTAATCAAAGTGAGCAGGGTTATCTTCAACTTGAATGTTCCCATGGATAGTGCATCCACCACCTCTGTGGGCAACCTGTGTTTAACCATCCTCATTGTAAAAAAAATTTTATTAATGTCTAGTCTAAATGTATTTCCTTTCATTTTAACCATGATACCTTGTCCTATGCCTGCAGAGCCTGCCAAAAAGTCTGTCCCTAACTTTCTTTCTCATAAGCCCCCCGTAAGTACTGGAAAGCACTCTAAGATCTTCCCAGGGCCTTCTCTTCTCCGACTGAACAACCCCAGCTCTCTCAGCCCATCTTTAGAGGAGAGGTGCTCCAGCCCTCTGATCCTCGTCGTGTCTCTCCTCTCACGTCCTTCTTACGCAGGGCTCCTAGGGCTGGATGCAGCGCTGGAGCAGAGGGGCAGAACTCCCTCCCTGGCCCAGCTGGCCTCCCTGCTGTGCACGCAGCGCAGCACGCGGTTGGCTCTCAGGGCTGCGAGCGCACACTGGCACCTAAATCCAACGCCACGGGCATTTTCAGGGCAGCGTCCAGGGGGCCAAGGCACGGTTTTTAAGCTTTTTCCGCAGCGCCCGGCAGGCCGGCGGGCGGCGCGGGCGCTGCCGCTCCTGCGGCCGTCGCTAGCGGGGGCTCACGGCCAAGGCACCGCGCCCGGGGCTGCGCTCGCCGCCCGCCGCTCCCGCCTCTTCCCGCAGGGCTTCTCCCTCTCCTTCTCCAAAAACCCGTGCGCCTCTCACTAAAAAGCCCACCTAGGCTTTTTGGCTACACTTGCCACCCCGGCTTTGCACGGAGGGAAAAGGAAAATACCCCTACATCAAGCATCTTTCTCAAGGGCAGGGAATAAGACTATTACAGGTATCTAGACGGACTGTAAGCAGCAGTTCTTTTATTTGGAAACAAATAATTTGTCATCTTAAAAATGTCCCAAAATCTGTCCGCGGTTTTAAGGACGTAAATGATACCAGTGACTTCACTGGGGTGGCTCATGCTGCAGGATCCTCTGAAGTATGCTGCCCTGACTTGGTTTTCGGAATGTCTTAGTTGTTTCATATCCAGGGAGATGGCTTTGTCAGCCCTGAAGGAGAAACCTAAAATAGAATATACTTCAGTATCTAAGGTTCTGGGCAAAGTTTCAGTTTAAATCCTAAATAGCCTTAAATCCTTTCTTAGTTAGATGTGACTCATCATGTTTATAGTCAGAGGTAGAGATAAAACCCAGCACAGTCTGTAAAAACAATTCTGTATTAAAATGTGAAACTGCAGGTCCTCTTCAAGCTCTAAAACCCGATACCTGATACTAAAAAGGTATCACCCTCTTAACACAAGTGCCAACTATCTGTTCAGACAGGAAAGCCTGCCAAAAAGCTCATCCCATTTCCAGTCTCTTCGAAAAAACCAAAACCAACTCCTCCCAACCTTTAACTGTCAAAAGCATTCAAACTACAGAACAGATTTTTTCTCCTATTAGTTTTTTCCCCTCCCCTAGGTTTGTGTGTTCTGTCCCCTCCTCACAACCTATGTACCTCTGGTACAACTGATAAACAATGTTTTTTATTGCTATAGGCAGATAGTTCTGCTTTATACAATAGCAGGCAAGGCTTGGCGGGACTGCAGAGTGCAGGTGTTTGGAGTATTGTGGTCATCCAAACCAGATGCTGAGGAGATGGAGCACCTGTTTCCCTTCTTTTCTGTGCTGGAGAATACAGCACTATGCAGGCTCCAGAAACAGTCTGACATTAATAGCGCTGCTGCTGCAGTTTTCCCTTGACAGGGTAACAGAGATGTACCATCTACAGCTTTTGCAAGCTCTCCTCTGAGTGCTGAGACACATGTACTGAAGTTTTTTATTTTTTTTTTCCCCAGACCAACAGAAAGCATTCAGAGATGGGTCTGCAAGGCAATTTCTTTCCAGATCATTTTATTAATGATTGATCGTGCCCTGGCATGAGGAAAAAGTTAGTTTTTATAGCCCTGACAGCAGTAAAGATAAACCAAAAAAATTAATTTTATATCCATTTTTACAGGTTCTAAAAATGTCTGTGTTGGCTGTAGAGATGCATTTACAGTGTTGTGCTCAGGACAGTTGACTCACAGCTACTGCCTCTGCAGGCAGTGGAAAGCCTTTTGCTAATGTGAAAGAAGTTGGGCACCTACCACTACTGAAATGCTGTAGTAATCCTACAAGAAATGGTGCCCAAAATAAGCTCTCCTAGATAAGCTCTCTTTTATCTAATTGGCAGTCCCCCATGGCTTGCATGGCTGGGAGTCAGGAGATCAGCTAGGAACTCCAGGCACCAGCATGATGGCATGCAATGAGCCCTCCCTGGTCTCAGCCCACCTTCATCCACTCCTTCCCACCCTCCACTTGCAGCACACTTCAGAGAGGGAGGAAGAGCACACCTTCAGCTGTGTCTTTTTTGGGACCAGGTTTTTGTCAAACCATATGGAAAGGACCAGCTTCTCACAGCCTAGAAGACTGTGTCTGATGCAGCATCTGTAACCCCATTTTGTGCTGAGCTCTGAACAGTAGTCAGTCTTTAAATATAAAAATTAAACAGGTTTTAACCAACAGAGAGCATAAAACACCAACCACTTTATAGCTGCTTGTTTGTTTGTTTTTAAGTTAGGAAAATTTGAATGGGAAGCAATATTTTCCAGTTTTTGGGAACAGAAATATTTGTGCTAAGAAGATGTAAGTATTGGAAAAAAACCTGTCAGAAAAGTAAAATTTGAGAAACTGAAGAATTTTATTTTAGACCCATGTCACTTTTAAATGGATCTCTAGCTCTTATCACTAAAAAAATACATCTACCTGAAAAAAAAAAAAAAGAAGCCAAAATCAAACACTGTCACTTTAGTTTTGCCACCATATAAATCCTAGTAAAGTCCAACTTCCACAAGGAAAAGACACTCAAGACACTATGGTAATATCACAGAAAAATGAAGGCACGGTGCTTTCACTGTGACTTTAGCTCAGGATGGCTCACAGCCACTGATTATGCAATCGTTTTTGTGGAGAAATGCATGTGGACCATGCAAATACCGCCTTTCTCTCATTTATGAGAGAATTAAATATGCAATCAAGGCTCTTGATGGACACAAGAACTGCTCCGGGTCTTCAGCCATTCAAGCGGCTCCTCTGACATTTGGATTTCACAAGAAATTGACTGAGAGCATGCAAGCCACAGAAGCAACATTTCAATTGCATCTTTCCATGCATGCCCACCTCAGAGCAGGGTTGAAATTGCTCCTGGCTTCCTCAGCCAAAGTCACCCATAAGTCCCAAATCAGTTGGCGCAGAGGTGATTTTTTTTCCCCTGACTCCTTGCAATTCATTGTGCTGACAAATGAGAGCTCATCATTGCTACTACCACTTGGCACTCATTAAACTATTTTTCTCATGTCTCCTTGGGCAAGGTACACTGGTTTCACCATTTAAGACCTTTATTTTTATGGCTACTGAGGTATAGTTCAGTTTAGCCCCCAAAAGTCCCCTACTGCAGTGCAGATAAACCCTGCCTGACATAAGAACAACCAGATTCAATCCCCTTTCTTCTCCTTGCTCCCCTTCCCTGCCCTAAACAGACAGCGTTAATGAGCCAGAAACTGTTCTGAATCAGGAAAAAGGGAATTTTGGCAACTAGAGACCTGATTCTGTAAGGAATCAAAAACGAAATCAAGAGGAGAAAAAAATGTTACAAAGAAGCCGTTTCAGCTGGAATCACAAGAGAGAGGGAAATTACCCACGCTGGGAGACAGGCAAAAGAAGGGCAAGTTGGGAGACAGATACACTGGGCAGACTTCAAGGTCTGCAAAAGATTGGTTGTCTCTTTTGGGGTTTACACTCTTTTTGTCTAATTAGACTAATAGAGGTAGAATAGAACTGGGAGAGATTAAAAACCATGATAAACAAGGCATCTTTTATTTGATATTATTGGAACTGGTTTCACTTATCTTTAGAAATCTTTCTTTTTGTGCTCCTTAATTTGTCCTTGAAGTCCTGTATCTAATCACTAGTTGAGCAACCAATAATCCTTCTCCAACCCCTCCACCCCTTTTTATGGCCAACTTTAATCTTTCAGCTCAGTGAAAAACATGTTTCCCCTATCATAACTAGTTTAACAAAAATTCCCTTTCAAGTTTAGATTGTGCAGATACAATGGCTTTCCTGCAGCTTCATGCTGAAGAGAGGAATTTACATTAGAAAAAAATAGAGATTTATGATAGCATTGTATTTCCATTTGAATATGGAGAGTTAATAACATGCATATGTTTTTTTATTATTATTATTTTAAGGTCTAAGCTATGCCATAAGCAAAAGGAAACCTGGAAACTGTGAGACTGGCAGGGCTCAATGAATAACCTAATCTGGATTTCATTCACAAACAGCAGCTCATACATAGGGAAAGGGCTGGTGTGTTTCGCCAAATCGGAACTGGAGTAAGTGCCAGGATTTCCTGATTTGTTTACATTTCTCAAAAAAAACTTTTTTTCCCCTGGATGAGGCTAGAATTAGACTTCCTTTTCCACTTTTGGCCCTTTCCAATCTATTCTTGCTTGACATATTCTCTCCTTTTCCCTGTATTCTCCTTTGTTCCAGTCTCAGCTGGCTCTTTTGTCTTGGAAAACAGAAAAGGCAGTGAAAGATGTCAGTCTATGATAATGATGATAATGCAGCCAGGTTTGCATGACAGCAAAACAATGCCGCAGGCTTTTCCAACACCCTTGGATCCACCACTCTTCTTACAATGGCTGCGGGGGTGGGGGTGGATGGAGTGAGTGGCGTCTCTCCGGGACTGCAGACTGGAACAATAGTGTCACAAGGTAAAAGGATAAAAAGATCGGAATGAAACAGGCTCGCTGGAATTCTCCTGATGAGGCGTGTCACTGAGTTAATCAGAAATTAGAGGGGGCTGGTTACACGTAACTAAATCACCTCTGCATTAGCTCACTGGCTTCTCAGTCAGCTGAAACTGTCGCGTTCCCTGCCAGTCCTTTCTCACTTTCACTCACTTTACTGTACTTTGCCCATTGTCTGCAACCTCACTGCGATCACTGCAGAAACTTGTTTGGGAGACCTTCTCCGTGCCTTTGTTTAGAGCCCTTTGATCATCCCACAGAAAGAAAAACACTGTAGCTTGGGCCTGAGCCATGGTTTTCTTAGCATGACAAGACTGCCAGCCTGCAGTCAGCGTCTGACGCGCTTGCGGGTGGGCTGCTGGGGCCTTGGATCATCCCGGGAAGACTATCAGCAATCCTGGGAGCTTGGGCATCGTGCTGAGCACGGGTGAGGGATTAAAGCGCCTGCTGTAGCCACCCTGCCACTGCAGAGCAGCAGCCTGAGTCGCCGTAGTCCTCAGCAGCAGCAACACCAAGTTCTTGTGGGGATTCAGTCCTTGCCACGGCGCCTTACCTGCCATCGGGGATCGCCCTGTGAATGGTTCACACTTCAACAGGGCGAGGTGGCAAGGAGGGGCTGTGCCAAGCACAGGCTTCCACACACGGGCAAAGCATTCCCAACAGGAGGCAGGGGTGCAAGACTGAATTTCTGCATTTCAAACAAGAGGTGTCAGCCAGATTTTTAGCTGACATTGCTCCTGTTGACACGATGTACCAATGTTGATTTACACCCGCCGATGAATATGCGTCTGGGAGAAGAGTGAGATAGGGTAATGGTGAAGAAGAATTAGATGGGAAAAGGAAGTGAGAGGGAGCAAGATGAAGATAAAAGGGGAAGGGAAGGACAGACGTGATCATGGGACTCAGGAAACACAAACTGCAACACACGGCTGTGGGAAAATAATTAGAAGAGATTGCATCAGACTGGACACCAATTTTGCAAATTTTGCAGCACCTTTTTAAGATTCCATACTGAGATACTGAACAGAATGTGTGTAGCTGTATGTCTGGAACAAGTCCAAGCAAAAGGCCAAATGCAATCAGTCATCTGTGTTTGCTGGATCTGTGTACTAATGCTTCCTGTGTAGTCATTGCAATATATGTCTACTCTCGCTGATCTGAATCCTGTTTTTCACCTTTAGGTATTTGTATCATGTTTAGTTGCTTACACCATGTATAAGCACTTGTTTTTTGCACATTGCTCAGTCTGGGGCCAGAAGTCACTGTTCCACTTGTACTCAGCAGACAGAGGGGTAAAAGAGAGAGTGAGATGGGCAAAGCTACATGAAGGGGAAGGAACAAACTTCTGGAAACAGGAGTAAGATGCTGTAAGGCATGGCAGAAAGTGTCTTTGCACACAAAATCATCAGCCAGCTTCTTTCAGTTTAGGAACTCTCTGCAGAGAAGCAGGAGATCCAAAAACTGTTTTGCTCTACACAATGGATTTAGCTGTTCTCAGTAGTGCTTCTTATGTAAGTAAGGTGAGCAGGAAATGGATTGATGTGAGCAGGCAGCCTGCACTAGAAACTCACACCCACCCTTTCTGCTTCATCAGTTGTCTGAAGACACAGTTTCACTATTAGGTTTTGGTGGTGTGTTTTTAGATTTCCAGTTACAGCTTGCATGACTACTGCCGACGGTCTGCACCTGACCAGCTACTGCTGTTTGTCTTCGTAAGAACCATAAAAGAAGCCTTCTTCCAGGAGAAAGAACAGAGGAAGATACAAATGCATTTCTAGTGCTTTCCAATAACTGTGAATCATGACTTCTTCCAGCCAGAGTATGGCTCTCACTGGCAATTGTCAGTAAGAAAGTCTTACTTTAAGAAAACACTTCTGCTTTTTTTTTTTTTTTTTGCATTACTGATAGCTAATACAGATGAAACCACAAACCTGAAGAGTTCATACTCCACCAAATATCAGTCATGCATAATTTGGAGTAAATGAGTATGTGACAGTAATTGGCATCTAACTTGGATGTTCCCTTTTCTTTTTCCTCACAAACCCAAATAAATTTTATTTTTCATTTTTCATACTACTCCTTGTGTGGTAAAAATCACCTGATTGTTTGAGCCTAAAATTTAGGCAATATTTTCCAATGTGTTAAGTCATAAAGGAGGTCATACTAAGGAACCTGAATAGTTGACCTAACAGACCCCTTTGACCCTCATAAAATTCTGGTGATAATCTATAAGGAAAGTTACATTTGAGTTATTCATTTTCATGAAAAAAGTTACTTTCTGTTTTTCTAAGCCATATCTCCAGGAGAAGAGAAGCTGAAAACTACATATGCAGGGTGACACCATTCCTTTTCTCTGTCCAAGGATGTGAGCTGACAATCTTCTTGCTGTTCTGCTGAGGCTCTGTCTCTCCTGACCTGACCTTCAGGATACACTGAGAGCATTGTAAGTCCTTCCAGCAGCACTGCTGGGCTTACCTACTTCAGGCAAAGCTCATCCTCTGGCAATGGCATGCCTCTGGAAGCTCATGAATTCCAGCCAGTGGAGAAATTACGGTAGCCAAATGGTGTGGGATGCTTTCAGTGATCCCTTTCCACTGTGGGAAGGAGCTGTTGGCAGAGAGCAAGGCTGAGTTTATAGTCAGCAGGACACGGCTGCTAAACTAAAGATGTTATTGGCTATTAGCTAACCATGGCTGCAACGCAGCCTGCAGGCTCATGGGGTGGAATCACAGCAGGTGAGTGGAGATAGAAAGGAAGGTGATCTCGAGGATTGGCTTGAAATTTTTGATAGAGATCAACCAAGAACTCAGACTCTGAATGCAGAAAATCCCCTTCAAACTGAAACTAAAACCATACTTGAAAGCTCAAGTTAAATTTTATTGTCCTCAGACTGTGGCATAACAAACATGTTTGACTTAGAAGAAATCTCACTGTTCCTCACAGAAACAGGGAACTCCCTTTCTGATACAGCTACAAGAAATAACATCATATTTTTATTTTTTCCAGTTACAATTCACTTTTTTTTTTTAATTAAGAATGTTACATTTTTTAAAATATGTGTAATAATTCTTGATCAGGGTCCAAAACACAGTTCTTCTGGTTCTCCTGATGGAATTCATATTTCTTTGTTGAGAACATGTAGAGTTTGTGTAAAATGAAAGTCTTTTTCTGAGCAAGACTCCCTCCCCTACTCTAGACCCCTATGTTTTTCTTTGTCCCTTTGTGATTATAGTAGGACACAACTGACACAGGTGAGATATATGGAATTTTTTGCAAAAAAATGGCTTTTTTTATTATTTCCTCTTTAAAATGGAAAGACCACAATGGGTCCAGCCAAATCCATCTAGCTCACTAGCCAGCTGGGGTTGGCTAAGCAAAGCAGAGAGAATGACCCTTCTTTGCATAAGGCCAACAATCAAGAGTTCAGAGAATTTTTGAGTCAGAGGCTGCATCTGGGCTATTGTTTTTGATGTTAATCAATAGACCTATTCTTTATAAAATTCTTTATTACCATTTTGAACCCATTTATATCTTTTGGCTTCCATGACATCCTGTGACAGTGAGTTAATTATGCTTTGAGTAAAATAATTACTTGCTTCCTTTTGTTTTAGATACTATGCCTCAACATTTCAAATAGTGTACCGTCTTGTGTGTTAAGAAATAGTGAATAAATGGTGCCTAGCATCTCTATTATGCCTGTTCACCTTCCTTACATTCTAAGTTTCCCTAAATGCCAGGCTAAGCTCCATTTGCTGAAATGAATTAGAGAAAAAACTAAAATCTGAAGTTTCTGTTTATCTGTTTCTACCACTTTCAGGATAATCTCTGGGTTTTGCTTTTGTTTAGTTGCTTTTATTATGGAGAATGATTCATGATTTTGGGGTTAGCAATTTTACTTACGTGCTTTCCAGCACTGTCTTTGGTTTCTGTCTGCTCTCTCTCACACTTATAGCAACATCATATCCAAGTGAAATCAATCAAAAATATAACATACCCCAATTTTGAGTGCTATACTGCAATAGTCTCTAAGGAAAACTCTATTTACAATTTTATAGCATGCTTAGGTTTTTGATCTGAGCAGACACAACCAATTCAAAGATAAAAACACCAATTAATTAAGCAGTTGTTGAGATCAGAAATCTGACACCCATATGGTGTCAAATTAGTGCCTGAAAGGCAGTTAACTGCCAAAAGAAGCACATGCATCTGTTGCAAGAGATTAAAATGAAGTATCTATTAATTACTGAGAGTTTCTTGATTGACTTCGAAATTATATTGCTGAACTGATTCTCTTTGTGTTATTCTTCTTTAATGTCATCACTTGTAAATAAGGACTTGCTTCAAAACTATCAAGTTCCAAGCAAATGCTAAGTACCCTCTAAAAAGCAAGTAAAGGAAACTCAGCTGTGAAGAGATGCCACAAAGCATGTGCTGTGTTTTTGTTCCATTGCTAGGAACTACACAAAGCCAGATGTATGCAGGAGAAAAATGTTGCCTGATATAACAATGAGCAGTAAAGAGTATCTCACAATCATAGGATGCATAACACAATAATGAATTGTATATGACATGCCTAAGAAACACAATTAAAACTGTCAATTTCTTTCTAGTGGAAGTTCATTGGCAGAAATGTGATGCAACAAAAAATTCCACTTCAGGTCTTTTATACTATTTTCCTGTTTTCATGTACTCACAAATAAGAAAAAGTGCAGATGTTAGAAGAACACACACTGTGTCTCTCTGTATCCAAGGAAATAATTGTTTCAAAATAAGCAGTTATCCGGTTATCACCAGCTTATTTTTAGCATCCTAAAGGCAAAACTACATCTGCTTGGATAACACTGAATCCTAAGTCAGACGTGTCTGTCTCAGGCAGGCCTCTTGATGGAAAAGGAAATATTTCGTGCTAACTCAAGTGGTGATGTTCTTTCTTCTGAAGCAATGACTTGATATTAATTTTATGAGGATATATATTCTGTTTCTTTAAACACGTAGCAGGAAACCAGGCAGGATGGGGACTGGGAAAGAGTCGACAGCAGCAAACCTACACTGAGGAGAGAGAAAAGAGTGCTTGCACGTGTGGTTTTTAAGGAAAACAATCCTCTGCTTATTTTAATAAATATCTTTGTATAGGTGTTCAGGAAACAAACAAACAGGAAAAAAAAAAAACAAAACAACCAAAATCAGGGGCTAGGAATTCCCACACTGCCAGGACTGGATTTTGTGACTGTAATGCAAGGAGGGCAACACCAAACAATTGTGTGAGGAGCAATGAAGAAAACAAAAGATTTTTTTTTTTACACTACTCCTGACAAAATGATGCCAACTGAAGCATGCAGACACTATGGAAATGTTGATTGTTTATTTCACACAAATAATGGGCTGCAATATGAAACATGAAATGTATTACTGATGCAGCCAGTTTTGCTTCATGTCATATAAATCCATGCATATGCTGCAGTTTGTTCCATTACCTTCATGATTTTTAATCATACTTAAAACATTTCCATCTTTGATGACAAGTCTTCTCTCACTTACCTGAGACTCAATCTAAACAGCTCTCACCCAAGCTTTATACCTGCTGTATCACCAGATAAATTATGGAGAAAAAAATGTTTGGAGATGAACAGCAAAATGGCTACTTTAGGAAATGTATCTTCTTCTCACTTGTTCTTGTGGAGATTGTCTGCACAGGCTGTGTAAGAAAGCTGAAAAACAGATGCCTGAAGGACCCTGCCTCTGGGACAAAACTGTAAGGTTTCTGGTCATTTCCTTAGAGAAAATGGAGGCTAATCTACTTAACACCAATGAAATTCTCCCTTTGTAGTGTAGGCAAATTAAAGTGTGTTCAAAATTCTGATATCAAAGACTAGAACAAATCTAAAGAACTTTGCAGACATTTTGGTCAGCACACAGTTGCCACTTTTGTCTAATAGTTGGACTTGTAAGCTAAATCAACAGTTTTAAGGAAATCAATATTTCAGGGGGATAACTATCCTGCCACAAGCTTCCTATTGGCTTTCCTCCAAAAAGGAAACTGAAACAAGACAGCAAGATTAGCAGGCACAATTTTAAAATTCTCTTTTGGGGACAAAATATTTTGTAAAGTTTTCTGGTTTGTTACTGAAGAATAGATATCTCTCACACACACTCCTTTACAGTTTTTCTTATATAAATCTTCAATGAAAGACATCTCTTCTCATGTAGGGAGTCACTAAACACCCATGGAGTCACTAAACAAGACAGATAGTCTAGGTATAATATGGAATGGTGCCCTCTGTTTTGTCTACATTGTTTATTTCCAGGGACATGTCATTTTGGCTCAAGGATGAAAAAATGCACAGAATAATGCTTTGATTAAGATATGTACCAACATCGGGCTGCCAGTAACAAATAAAAGTCTTGCAAAAAATATTTTATCAGTTTTACTCATCAGCACTTTTCTATCAACACTGGAAATTTCCTGTTTCTCACTTTAAAAATAAATAAAATTATTCTGATTGTAGCATTTCTCTTTATGTGAAGTCAATAATAATTACTTTAAAATTAATGTTTAAGGTGAGTTTGATCACTGTTCCTGCCCTGTGAGGTATCATAGCTCCTCCATGATCAGTTAGAAGCTGGGGGAGGAAGACAAGTTCCCCTTATTAAAACTGTGTCACTGACATGAAGAAAGCCCAGGTTTGAGCCTTTTACATCTGATGGCTCCCAAACACAGCCATGTCCTCTGCAATGCTCCTTGGAAACTCCTCTCCTTTTTGACAGACCCTCTTTATGCATCATAAGACAGATAAAATAAATTCAGTAGAAAAGTAAGTGCAAATGCAGCATCTGAATGCTGAAACCCAAGACGAGTTCTCTCCCCATGCCTATGTGCATCTTCTTCTAAGTCCTCTGCACCTGCTGGAGTCGTGCTGGAGAGCTGCAACGCCAAAATCTCTCCCCAGAAATGATTTCTTTGTGCAGGCTTTTCTGAGTGCTACACCTCTTGCTCTGGCATCTGCGGTGGGCCAAGCTCAGGCCCTTGGCAGAGATGATGGGCTTTTTGGGGTCACAGAGCAGTCTGGCAGCACCCTGGGGAGCACTGGAAGTTGTCAGGAGGCTGGAGAAAAATCCGGCACCTTTGCTGCTCACAGGTCTCTCTCAACGCTCTGCCAGGAGGTCTAGGTACAGCTCATGGCTGGGAAGCTACCAAAAGACTTCAAATGACAGGACTGTTATGTCCTCCTTAGCATTTAAATTCTAATCTGCATTTTTCACAAGGTTCCATGTAGCATTTCTCCCTGACTCTGCTTCACTTTGAAGATTCATGTAAATTGTTGTTTAATTGAGAGCTGTTTTGCTTTGTTCAGAATGGAAAAGAAAACAAAATATTCACACCAGAATCAGAAAGTTTCAGAAAGTGCTGCAGGCTTTGGTGTATAAATTCAGCATATATCTATGTAGGTGGTATAACAGAACAATCCACATTGTGGAGTTGTTTTGGTAATACCTTCTCTATCCAGATGCTTCTAAATAAATGATACATAATGCACATATTTCTCATCCTAGTCAGCATCTAATAGCATCAAATTCTCCTGAATGTGTTAAGCTGCATCCATCTGAATTTGTGAACAGGCAAATAGACATCTTACACAGTCTTCTAAAATCTTTTACCCTCTGTGAAGAGCACAGTGGGTTGTCCTCATGAACTTCTAAAATGTCCCACTTATTCCCTTATGCCTGGTTTTAATATAACTGCTCTTTACAAGGGTCAGCATCTGTACTATGGTAGAAATAAATCTTGAACAGTGTTTGCCTGCAGATTTAAGGGGATAGTACATGTGTCTTACTTTTTATTAGCACGAATACGGTCTAAATGGCACATAATTTTGTCTTGACAATGTTAGAAGTGCTGCTCAAAAAGCCTAGACCAGACTGACCATGTGGTTTAATGTCTATATTTGTGTGCAATTTGGCATCCTGAAAATGCATTGATAGCCTGCAGAAAAAAGAGGCCAGCTGTTTTTAATGGTTGGAGAATTATTTACAAACATGTGTATTAACTGCTTAAAAATCAGAAATTCCTAGAAACACAGATTATCCTTGCTTTACTGGATTCACAGAAGATGAGGGCATTCATTCATCGAGACCTAATCTGAAACCATCTTCTGTTGCAGACTTGGATTACATGATGACAGAAAAAACTTGATGTTAACCTTTATATTATCAGTTTGAGTAGCTATAAATCCCTGTTCTGTGCTTAAGCTGGGATGGGCATCAGGTCCCCAGGGTTATGCAGAGCTTTTAGCAGCCTCAGTGGGGCTCTTGTTCACAGCTTATTGTCAGCCTGTACTGAAGAAGTTTTGATATAAAAAATATTGCCAGCTGCAGGCAGAAATATGTGACAGCTGGAATTTTCTTCTACATCTATGTAATGGACCAAAGTCATGAGAGACTTGCACTGTCCTGGAAACTTTGAAATTTTGTCAGCTCTATTTGAACTCAGCAATAATTTTGTTTAAATTTCTGTGAAGACATAATGGTATACTTAATCAAGACCTAAAAGAGTATGCTGTTCATATATATACTTAATCAAGACCTAAAAGAATATGCATGAGACGTTATATTCAGACAAAGAATTTCAATTATGTTTCCCATTCATATATGAACACAAAGATTAATGAAAGGTACAGGAAAAGCCTCTAGTCTTTTTATTACCACCCTAGGTTGCAGCTAACACAATCCAGGAGGTAACCATTCACCTCTCTGAAGAGACAGTACTGAAAACCAGAGTATATTTCAGTATCATCTAGCTTATTTTGGCACACAGAAAACTTAATGGAGACTAAAGCCCTCTTGAGTTCACAGATGCAGGCATCTGAACTCATTTACTCATTTATACAGTTATTTACCTTAGACATTGCCTTTATCAGTATCCAACCAGAAGCAGGATCTATAGAGTTGGACCCTGTACAAAGAAAAGTCACCAACAGAAAAAGCTAAAAATACAAATAGAAATAATGAAGGAATGAACATTCCCAATTTACAGTGTTACCACATGCTCATTGCCCACTGGATGTGCTTAATATATGTCGCATTTCTCTCCACTAATTCCAGAGAAAAGACAGGGTCTAACAATCTGGGGGCTGTGGGCAAATGAATTTCTCATCCACCTCTTTATCCAATTTACCAAAGCAACAGCAGCAGCTTTGGTTCAACACCCACAGCCAGGATTACCAGCAAAGCAGCATCCAGTCTGACTTTGTCTTGGAAAACATAACAAAAGTAGGAGCATTTTTGTGACTCAGAACTGATTTTGTCTGAACTTCACTCTTTCATGGGTTTGGACAGTTCTCCTTTGTTTGTATTTCAATTTCTGACATTCAGAAAATTGAAAATATTGTGTGTCAATGTCTTCTGTAGTGGGATGAGGTGAGGATGTTTAAACTGAGATTCTTTTAATCATTTTCCATGTGTTTCTTAATTGTCTTGGTTTCTTTTTTCTTTCTGGCTTTGTTCTCCAACACTGGTTCATTCATTTCCTGAAGTTTCACTTCACCTTGTCTGGTTTTTCCGTCTGCAGTATGTTGTTGTGTGCATTTGGTGATGAGAATTAGCTTAAAATAATCTGTACCATAATTACTGACTTCAGACTTGTTTGTGTCTATAGGGAGATATCCACGACAAAACAAAATAACAACAAAGAGGGAAAGCTACCACGTTCTTCCATATTTGGACATCCCAGATGTTATTTACAGCATTGTTTATGAAGCTTTTTCTTTGCCTTGCTGGCTTTGATCCACACACGTTGTCAGTTTTGAGCACACACGTCCTGTCACATGGTGACTGTGTGCCCCTGACGAGTAAACATGCGGGAATGCAATTTATAAAGACAGGCTAGAGCAGCAATTAAGGAGAAAAAGAACTACAAACAAGACAAAGGAAATTAGGCAGGAAGATGAGCTAAATCTGGTCAGAATACAGGATATCAAGGCAACTGCATTGCTTTTTATTTATTCTTTAGTCACTAGCAAGTGTCAACATCAGTATGTGATCTCTGTGCCCATGAAACTTTTATCATTAGTTTGCAGGAGGATGAGGGGTTCAGAGGGACTTGTTGCTACAGAATCTCCAAAGTGTGGGATCTTTGAATGCCAAAGATTTGTTATCATGTTTGGCACTCAGTCAAAGTGGTGGAGTTCTTTAAGCACACTTGGACAATGAAGAAACAGCACAAATAGAAGACTGTAAAATTGTAAAATTGCCTTTTCCTTAAAAATGAAGAGGGAGCAGTTGCCCGTAAGGGTCCATAGAATATGTAGGAAGGAAAAAATATCTGACATGCATTACATTTTCATGCTAAAACACAGCAATGCCATAAATGTTTCAGCTAATAAAATTCAGTCACACAAATATTTGGGTGACAGCAGTGAAAAAATTATTACACCAGAACTCCTGGGGCCTGGGAAAAGAGCATGAAGTATTGCTTATTTCCTTGTTTACAAACATACCAACCCCAGGCAAATGCTGGGATTTGGTGCTTCATTTAGGAGACTGTAGGCTGAGCTGCTGAATCTTGGGTTGTTGTAGGAAGAGGTCTCTGCTCTGTAAGAGGTGTACTTTATTTTAAAGGCTATCATATTAGTTAGGGGAACTTATAATTCATTATCCCCATATCTGGTAGGACAGTAAGGAATCTTTATTTTAGATTTACCTATCTAAGTCTATAGGAGAGGACAACGGAGAAAGGTCCTTCTCCTCTGAGATTAATTTAACTCCATAATTGCTGTTTTCCTTTCAGTCATCTGCCATGTTATCTTCTTGATCACTGTCTTAAGAGTTATTGTCCTCGTAGGACAGACCTTGGTTTTTCCAATCCTTTTCTGACAAACCTCACAGTATGTGGAAAAGAACTTTGCTACTACCCTCATTTAGGGAGGGACTGAAGTTGAACAGACTCACATGGGAATGTGTTGTGTAGGTTTAAACCAGTTATTTGCCACCCGGGACTTGGAACAAACACTTGCATTGTGCTTGGATCTTTGATGTAAAAGCACTTGTATTTTCTATAATGGCATTGTGGTTTCCATGCATTAATAATCAAGGCAGTAAACCAGCCTGTGGTTTATATGATGACTTTGAAATACCCATCCAAAGGGTTTCTTGGTTTATGTTTAGCTCATCAACTGGCAGCATTGTCTGCTAGGGACATAATGGTATTTTGCTGATATTTAAGAATCCATGTGCAGTAATTATGTATGTCATTGGAACAATATCCAACTGTTCAAATAAAGTGTTAACATAATCTGAAATTAAAGATATATATGAAGTGCTGGATCCAATCCTAGCCTCCCTGTTTCAAGAAATAATTGAAACAAGTGCAGAAATGGGCCACAAGGGTGAATAAAGGACTGAAAGACCCGACCTAGGAGGAGAGGCTGAGGGACCTGGGGCTGTTCAGCCTGGAGATGAGAAGGCTCAGGGAAATCTGATCTATGTGTGTAAATACCTGATTGGTGGGAGTAAGAAACAGGAAACCAGGCTCTGCTTTGTCATATCCAATGACAAAGAGATAACAAGTTGTCTCTTGTTGAACAAGAGAAACAAGCACAAATTAAAAATATAGGACATTCCATTTAACATTAGGATTTTTTTTTTTTTTTCCCGTGGAGGATGTCAAACACTGGAACAAGTTATCTAGACATGTTTTAGAGCATGAAGATATTTAAGTATCTTGAAGATACTTAAATACTGGCAGACATGGCCCTGGATCAAGCTGCTTTTCTTGATGCTCCTCTGAGCAGGAAGGCTTGACTAGACCACCTCTAGAGGTCCCTTCCAAACTCAAGTGTTCTGTGATTCTGTAAAAGATATGATAAAACAGATGCATGTCCAGAGCACATGTCCAGACATATGTGCAAATAAAAATTATGGATTCCAGAGCTCAGCAACTCAACCAAGACAAGATAGAAACCAAAAGGAAGCAAGAAGAATGACAGAAGAATCACATGCACATCTACTCAATGAAAATGGAAAGAAGAGCTTTGATTAATTCTCTCCAGCACACACTGAAGGGAATTCAAGGTAGGTTAAATGGAATTTTTATCTGTATGCTAATATTCTTAACCACTTACAGGGCTCACAAGGACAGCTAAGCCAGCAACACAAAATACAGATCAGTCAAAAAGCAGCAGCAGATAAAGTTACATCTAGCACAAAAGAGGCTAGCCTAAGGTTGATGTAAAATAAGGGTAGAAATAGGCCGATTTTTTCTTTCCCAGAGATTCCAGATTCTAAGACACTTGGGGATGAAATGGAAGTAATTATAGGTACAGCTAAGAAGAAAGACTGAAATTAACTGCCTTAAAACAAAGGAACAAAATGAGAAGCTCCAAGCAGGGTGAGAAGGACAGAGAGCTTTGAGGAATGTGTCACCAGGCACATTCAGATATACTGGGGAGAGCTCCAGATGACAAAGGCACCATGACCTTATTTAGCCCATCCATCTTCTCACTGGTAAAAGGCTTCACTCTCTTCCCTGTTTTTTTCCCTGAAACCTCTTTGCTGGAATAAACCAAGAATTTGTAGAATTAATTTGAAAATGAGATTTTAACTAGCTCCCACTTGTTTTCAGCTGTTTTCTCATCAACAGCAGAGTGACCCCAAGAATGAGGTGGCCTTTAGCTTCCTGCTAGTAGAGTCTTTGGATCAGGTACCCCCCAAAAGTGATGGCAACATTTACCAGTACAGATTTGAAGGGCTATAGCAAAGGCAAAATGAACCTAAAGCCTAAGGCAATTTTACTGCCTTAAGCAAGTCCAAAACCAGATCAGAGCTCTCATAGCTGAAAATAGGATTAAGAATCTTAGTAGTACAGGATATTCTAAAAACGCTCATGATATACAGATTTCATATTACCAGAGAGCTGTATACTAAGACAGAATTGAAATATATAAAACTGCTTAATTTCTTGAGACTATTCACCTTCTCCACCACTTTCCATCCTGTTTTTGTTGTCTTTTCCACATAAAAGAGAAAAAATATTTATGATTACATGATTAGCAAAGGGTTTTTTTCCACCATTCTTCAGAGAACTGATTTATTAGCGTGTTAATATTCTTATCCATATACAAAAATGTGAACCATAAATACTTTTATAAGGGAGAACCAGCCAAGTGGAAATCCTTCCTTTATTTTAAAGATAATAGCTCCATTTGTTTATTGCTTCTGCTGTTGATTTTTTCCAAGCAGAACAGCAAATCTGCTCTCAGTTAGGGGAGCACAACCCTTCTGTGGCCAGAGTTCAGTACATATCCCAGGGTACCTTTCCATAGTAAAACACCCTGTCTACTTCAATGAAGCTGATCACAATGAACTCTTCTGGATGTGGAGATCCAAGTAACATTACCTTTTATTGATTGCCTCAGGGCAATCATTCATATGGCCTGAATTCCACCCAACAACTCCCCTAGTGCTGCTCCACAGGGAGAGTTGCTGCAATTGGAGGGGAGCCTGGGGCAGGCCATTGGGAAGCTCTGTCCATGGGGGCTCTGGTGGAACATGTGAGCATCCCCTGGACAAACACAGAGGCCAGCTACTGCTGTGTGGTTGAGCCTGAGTTTGGTTCAGCTGGACAAGCAAGGGTGATTTTTTTTTTCCCAGAAAGTGATATTTATAAAATTTACTATATTTTTTTTCAGAAATGTCTTACTTTTTCCATATGTTTGTGAAGCAGGGTTGAGCAGAAGTCCAGGGTTGTTTTCCTTTATTACTTATGTTTGACAACTGTTAAAACACAGACTGTAGTGAAATCATCGCTACCCCTTTATTATGGTAAACTGCTCAATTTTTTCTAGTGGTTTGAGGTAAACACTCCAAACATCCATAACAATTGGTTTCACCAGGACACACAGTCAAATCAACATAACAAGCACACTGGGAGCAGTATGTTGCTGCAGGGTAAACTAATGCCGAAGGGCCACAGCACTAATGACTTAATTATTGCCTTGATAGTTGTCAGGATAACACCAAAGCATCAAACAAACTGAATCTTTCTCCCCAGCTGGGTTAAGGTCTCTTTTGGTTTCCTGGTCAGGTCATAACTTCTCTCACAGGAGCTTTATATCTATATATTTACTAATTTATACCAGATAACTGCCTCATGGCCTGAGCTATTGTTCCCAAAGTGTTCTGTATTGGACTGTAGCATCCTGAATTTGTTTTCCAAATATGTTTTTGAGTAGGATAGTCAGAGAGACTCATCTTCCATATCTCAGCAAGGAAACTCTGAAATGTCATCAGGGTTGTGAGCTGGGAAGAAGGAAGGATACTACTGAGGTCTTAGCTGCCACCAAGGAAGGGAACAGGGCCTTATAGATCTTACCTAGAGTATTTCCTTGAAAATATGTGACTTAGCAAAAAGAGCATTTTAGTATGACAGGCCTTAACATTAGTCTAGTTCTTGCCAGTCTTCCTTCTGAGCCCTGGCGCAGTCATGCCATCCCTCCATTGCCATGCACTTCAGGCATCACTAGGACCCAAGTCTCAGGTTGCAAAGGTTCAGACTTTTCCAGAAAAATATTGCTTAGCTGGAGCCAGTCATTACAGCTTTCCTCCTCATTAGGGATCTTACAGGAATGAGATCAAGCAAATACAGTCAAAAGCATGACTGCTCAAATATAAGATCCGGGAGCATATTTAACTAATGTGCAGCCAGAAAGCAATTGTCAGGAGTTTAATATGATTCAGAATGTTCTCGGTTTTCCTTGTAAAACAGCCTCCTTGAACAATGGAGAAGTTTAAACAGGATTTTTGTTACTCACCCTGTGGACACAAGGAGAGAGTGCCAGGTGATTACAGCAAAATATTCATTCAGTTGGTTTGAGGAAGGACCTTCATTCTTTCTTTCATAGCTTATTTGATATAAGCTCATCATACATTTTAAAACTGGTCTCCTAAAATACCAGAGCAAGTTGCTTCATATACCTTCCAAATAATTTTCTTCTGAGAAGGTGTTGATCAGATATCCGTGAATATCAAAAAGTAGAGTGGGTCATTCAGGATAATGCCCCTTTTCCAAAGATCAGAAATTTATCCAGACCTGAATTAGGTTAGGCTGGTTAGGCCTAGACTGGTTAGGCCTAGAAGCACTATAGCCCTAGGGTCAAAAAAACAAATGAAAGTTAACACAGAGGTGGCCAAAGGGTGACAGTAAATCAATTATTAATACATCTCTAATACAAAGGTTCAGGCTTACCCAAAGTCTGGGTTTCCCCCTCATTTCCTCTGGCGATTTTTTAACAGCTGGGTGAGTGGAATAACTTGGCTTAAAGATGCTTTTCCTGTACTGGCAATGTTTGCAATCAAAAAGGACTCAAGATCAGAAAAAGCATTCCGGTCTGAAGAACAATGATCTCCCCCAGGTATCGAGAAATATGATAGAATCAACAGGCCACAGTCCTCAGCACGCTTGGATGCTTAGAATCCTCTTGGTGATACAAACAGCCATAAACCTGGGCTGCCTGTGGAGCCACACAAGGCAGCCAAGGAGAGAGCTTGGATCCACAGACATCAGCATTATAGATTGCATGCACTGAGAAGCCCCTAAAGAATTATCCTTTCATAGAGGCCTCTGGACCTTAATGAAACACTGTCTGATACCACAACTTTTATCATCCTAATCACAGAAATCAGTACAAAACAGAGCATCTTGGAGCCAAGTTATTCAGCTGTACCAGGTGTTTTGAAATTCCCAGAGGAAATGAGAGAAGACTTAGAATGTAACAATAAAAAAAAAAATTAAAATATTAACAAAATTTATAAACCTCTTTGATTTACACATAAGGCTGTAACAGAGGGAGCAGTGCTGGACTGCCAGGGTGGAATGAGGCTGCAGAAGCTGGCACTGAGTCAAAGTCAGAGAATGCTGCTTCCTGATGTCTGGTTCAAGCAGAAGTCACCGAGGGGTTGAGCAGAGCATCCAGAGGCAGCACCACAGCCCCTCTATCAGCCTTCACGATCTTTGCCACCAACTGAGCTAGGTCAGAAGAGAGCCTTGAAAATGTGCTACCTATTCCCTGGAGACACTTGTGGTTCAGGGTCTAATCCACTGTACTACTGTCTGCCAAAGACACTTCCCTAGATTATGGTAGGTATTGGAGGAGATTACACGTGCACAGACACTGCGTTTTAGGCCTCTAGACCACATCATGCAGCTCAGGAACACTTCAGTCCTATCTGTGTGAGCAAATAAAATAGGAAATGTTTCCAAGCACTGAAAATGGAACCTCTTAAATAGTTTGAATGGCCTGTGCTCTGTGGTGATGTCTTGGGCCAAACCATTCCCAGGCACATCCTGTAAATTAGTGCAGTCAGAGGCCACAGCTGATGGAGGTGTCTCACTTTGGAGACAAACAGGTTCTTGATGTGCTCGTGGCCTTTCAGGTAGACAGCAGACCAGGTCATGCTTAATTTCCCAGTAAGAACTGTCCTGCTGGGACTACTTCAGCTGTGCTGGGTATGCAAGAGACTGCCCATAGTTCTGGTTTCAAAGATTACTGTGTTCATAGGAAGGAGATGTATTTCTTGTTAGCTTGTTCAGAATGCATTTATTTGAAGCATATACTTTAATAACAGTGAAATAAAGTCTCAAAATCAAAACCAAAATCCCAATATTAAGACTAAACTAGCAGCAAGAAGTCTCCATGCTTTTCCAGTCCCCTAGGTAGCTTGCTAGGAACATCAGGCAGCTGTTATTGCTGACCTCAGGTAGGCTGCAAGCATCCTTCCTTGATTTAACTATTCAGAACATCTCCTGAAGCCACTCTGGGCAGTTACTTACAGTGCTCCCTTCCCACTGCCCTGGGGAATGACCTACTTCATCTTCCCCTTTCCTGTTTATTTGCCTCATTCCCTGTGATTGGATGCTGAGGCATTGCATGACAACGTGGGGAATGAAGTAATTTCCTCTTTTCATACCTTCAGTCTCTGAAGTCATTTCCTTCCACCACCCACTCAGCATTTCTTAATGTTTCTATAGTGTATGCTATTTATCACTTTCTTGGCTTTATTCTGCTTTCTTCTCTCGCAGCCAAAGACAGACATATCAGTAAAGTATTACACATCAGATCATGACAAGTATGACTCTAGCAAAGAATGCTGTATATGTCAAAATTATTCTTTGAGAGTAGCACATAAAGAGAAAACGTAGCATAACAGCAGATTACCTGCATTACTGAAGTGTGCCCCCATCAACACTCCTGCCTGGAAAGGGGACAAAGATGAGAGGAGCAGGATGCTAAATTAGCCTTAGGTGCTTTGCAGCTACAATGGAAAGACAGACACCTAGAAATTTAAAAGCCTAATCTTGTATAAAATCACCCATGGAGAGTAGCATTACTATACTCCTTTCCTCCATGGCAGGAGTCATCTCTCAACAGCAAAGATCACCTGGAAAATCAAATCAAAAAAGCATGCTCTACCTACTGATAGGCACCTTATCCTGTAGAAGCCAGGTTTCCAGTGGGAGCTAATTTCAGAGCTAGGGAACCTGGGCTAGTGCAGTCCAGGCACCAGCACTCATCCTTTAGGGCACAAAGTGAGAGATTTCTTCTTCGTCCATGTTACCCAAGAGCCCACAGGTAAGCTGTGGTGATCTGTCCTCTTGTGAGACCCCACAGCATGGCACATCTGGCAGCTGTGACTGTTTCACCCAGTCACAATTTAAAGTGAAGCCCATGTATTTGAGTCACAACAGTGTTCCATGCACTGTGTTTCCCCACAGCCATGGCAGCCTTTTCTATTTCAGTTTCAGGGCATACTGGAACAATTATAGGGCCAAGAATGCACACAGGGTCTGTGCCCAGGACAAGTAGTGTGAGATATGCCTGAGAGTACATCTTGCTGCCTGATTGACTTCACTTGGGAATTTAGGAATTCCATTTCAAACAAAAATACATAGCTGGAACTAATTCAAACCACAAGGGAATAAAGCAAAGAAATAAAATCAAACTAATAAATCAAGATTACAACTCTCTCAAAGAAAGATATGTTCTAATTCATCCACAGGTTATGAGATTTGATGCAAGAATAACTGGAGGTAACTCTATAGCCTGTGATTGCTGCTGGTCATATGAAATAATCCTGTTAGTCTCTTTTGTCTTTAGTGTAAGCAGTGTAAAATATAGTTGTGTGATTGATTATAAGGTCTCTCTTTGCCCACAGTGACTACCAGCCACCAATTACACTTGGGGTGCCACAGTGAAACAGCTGAGGACTCTTCAAAGCTAAAGAGAGGAGCATCCTACTTAGCAAAAGCACCTTCTTGAGCCACAGCTGGAGTCCATAGCCCAGGAATCACACTCCACAAGTGTCTTTGCTTTTCCTCTTACAAAATACCCTTTATGGAGAAAGAATTTATTGAAAAATGATTGCTGTGGAATGCACTCTTCAAATTGACAGGAAAAAAATTCTTATCAAAATTTAGGTTATAATAATAATAAGAAAGGATATTGGTAGGGAGGGGTAAAATGTGTTTTCTTTAGTTCTCTTTGTAAACCTTAACTCTGTGATAATGTATTTATCCTGAGTACATAATCACTGTGTATTCCAAGCAAAGGGTTTGGAAATTCCGGTAAAACATTGCATTGGCTATTCTGTCATTGCTGCATTTTAAAAGCAACAACAGCTCTCTGAGAAGATTCATGCCCTTTTTTAGTCAATGACAAACAAATATGTAGTCCAGAGAAAAATCCATTCTCTTTCTTTTTTGCAGTCAGTGTGGCTTTTCATGGGAACATGTATTTTGAGTATGTTCACAGCTTTGCTACCACCAAAGATAAAAGAAGTTTCAGCTGCTCCAACCAAAACATTGTGGAGACAACTTTACATGAATTTTGAACTATCACAACAAAATTCAAACAGAAGTTGAAAGCATAATATATTTTTTCATTCATATATGAATACTTTGCTGTGAAAACAAATCATACTCATGTCTCAGCCCACAGTAACTGCCTGCAAGTCAAAACAATGATTCAGCACAGGGTATGTGAAGTTGTGAACAGTTTAATGATTTTTTTTCTTCAAAACTTTTGGCATGTCAGCCTCAGATGCTATTTATACAGAGCAAAAGTTCAGGCAAGCTTTTCAAACTAAAAAAAGGAGAGTTTTCCATTCATGCTTAAATGCTTGAAGAGCAGTTTAAAGGCTATCAATTAAAAGGCTTTACATTTCAAGCACATTTGGATTTCTCTGATGATGTTTTCCAGAAGATCTGTGTGTTCAAATTCCATGTGAGAGGGAAGCTCCAATGGTTGCTTTCTGTTTCTTTCTCAGATGAGTGACCCTTGTTCCTCTCACCTTCTTGGGCTGGCTGTCATCTCTGCAGAGACCTTTATTGCAAAGGATCTCCCCATCCAAACCCCCAGGATGGCAGGATGTAGTTGCCACAGACTGGGTCTGGGTTACAGCCTGCTGGTAGCCAGCCAGCCAGATGGTCTGTGAGGCTCTGACCCCAGCTGTAGGATGCCGTGACTCACACCTGCCCTTGGGAACGCTGCCGGGAGTTTCCTCTCATCACCCTCCTGGAAAACCAGCAGGAGCAAGTGTGGTGCCAGACACTCCAAGCTTCCAGGTAAGAATTATCTGGCATGCAGACAAGCGGTGAGACAGGCTCAAAATGGAAACTCCATCTCCCTTTCCGGAGGGTTTCACCATGCACGTGGGTTTGTGTTACCCGCGGAAGCGAGTTCCAGGCCTCCTAGGAAAGCCCAGCATGACATGTCTGCATCCTCTGAGGATGGGACTTCCCATCCAGCCAGCAGCCTCAGGGGCTGGAAGGTGATGTCCAGGTGGGCAGCTGCCCTTCACCTCTGTCCAGACATTTTCAAGCTTCCCCAGTGTAGTCACCACCAAATCTCCCCATGAAAGCGCAGATTCGCAGATGGCAAATTAAACTGAGTGATATTTCAGTTGTCCAAGGACCTGCAAAAGAGAACCATGAATCAAAGATTTAAAAATCTGGGAGACAGAGGACACCCAAATTAAACCCCTGTGAAGTATTAAAGCCACATTTTGAAATAAATGTATTAAATGTTGTACTTTTCTGCATCTTACTTTCAGAGTGATAACTCAAATCCAAATGTCCTCTAAGAAATGTGAGAGAGAGAAAAAAAAATCTAGTTTTTGTGCATTTGTTTTAGTTTTAATTTGTGTTGTCCTTTTCCAAGAGTAAACATCCATTTGCAGCCAGATCAGGAGAGGGAACCAAGAGTTTTTGCACCAAATTTTGGTTAACTCAAAATAGGAAATTTCTTTTCCAGCAAGAATTTTAACTGTAAGGGTGCATCTAAATATATGCAAGGTGTAAGATGAACAGGGAAGGTCCAAAGTTGTTAAACAGGGGGTGGTGACACTCAAAGAAATAACACTAAATACAAAAGAAACTAATTCTTAACTAATAAACAAAGATAAATTGAAATGTAGTAACTACTGACATCCTTGTTCCTCATTATTAAAGGGCCAGACAGGCTTATGAAGTACAGAGCTTACAAGACAAAAGGAGATATTTTTAAGCAAACTTAGAAATTCCAGGAAAGAATGTTGAATTATAAATGTCTGCACTGATTCACTGCACCGACTCTAAATGTGAGTCACTGCAACAACACGTTTTTAAGTAGAAGAATTTGAATATGAATTTCAGTATAAATTGAAATTGAGGTAATGATATAACCATATAGTATAAGTTTTTTAAAAAGCATTAGAAGTGTATAATGAAATCTAGTACTCTGCAGCCGTTTTGGACACAAAAGGAAAACATTAAGGATGCAGGTTATTTTTTCTTCTGATAAACTAGTTTTATTCCTGGAAAAAATCCCTTCTGTCTCAGTGAAAATTTTTGAGTAAAAATGAAATACTGAGATTCACTGCTTGAGAAAACAATGCTCTTAAGAACAATTGTAATGTCCCAGTTGTAATGCTTTGGAAAACAAATAATTTTTTATGCTTCCTTTTTATTAGATGCCATAGATTTATTTTAATCCTTGAAATTTTGAAGCAAAAACTAGTTGTTGTCAGTAATGCATTTCCTTCCCCGAAGTACCAATGAGGGAAAACAGAAAAAAGGTTATTATATGTGATCATAAATAAAATTTAATAAATATCCACTATGAAAGTTTTCCTGTTCAGATCCTTGTAATTTACCTATTTATGTTTCTAAGAAGACAAGTTACATAAAAACGTTTTGTTTAGAATTCTGAAAACAAAATTTGTAATTTGGGAATTGTGAAAGTTGATCTCGGACAGCTTTGGATTAATTTTCTTTTATATTGTTAGCCAAATTTCCTCTTCACTCTTCCTTCTAAACTCTATTTTGTGAAGTTCATTTTTTGTGCTTTGGGGTTTGTTGTTTTTTGTTGTTTGTTTTAATCAGAGGCTGAAAGACAATTTCCATCCAACTCATATCCCATATGGGGAATCTGCATTTGTTTCCTGTGAGCAAGTATGGATTTTCCACTTATATCTACTCAGACCCTGATCATAACGGCCCCATGTCTCAGCTTTTCAAGAGATCACATGTGTTTTCCAAGGCCTGGTGATGGAAAATCTGGAAAGCAATATTTTGTGTCTCTCAGAAGGCTGTTTATTCTCAAAAATGCTCAGTTATTTAGCCTTTTAGCAATTACCCATTCTTAATTTGAATGGGTCCATTCATCCAGGAGTTAAAGCATTGAGCTGTAATGAATCATTTGTTTCTTTTATGGGGATTAAGTGCATTTCTAAACAAAGACAAGTTGCATGATTATTTTTTTTTCTTTTCAGCGAATAGAAAAGTGACAAAGGAATGAGGAATATATATTAATATCTATATCTATATCTATATCTATAGCTATAGCTATAGCTATCAGGTTTTGGGGTTTGGAATTCCTTTTTTAGAGGTTCCCTTTTTGGCACTGCCAGTACTACCAGCAGAGCCCGCTATGGGACCACTCAAATTTGGAGGAGAAAGGTGAAATTTCACTGTTTTCATAAATCACCAGAATTAAGCTTCACAAAGAGCCACCATCCATCAGGCTCAAGCATCTACTTATCCATGGCAGAAGGGACATGAGTGTCACCCAGCAGATGTTGCCCTCAGCAGATCAGCAGTAATCTCAGAGGTAGCACCACATTCACCTAAGCTCATCCTTCCTGAATTTTTGCAATGATTTGCCTAAGTATAGAGTTAATTGAGCTTCCCAGCTGGTCTGGGAGACAAGGCATCAGATGGGCATAATGTATTCAGCAGTGGAGGGACAAGGAGTATTTAGGTTGATTGTTAAGCAACAGCACTACGTGCTGTGGGCAAGAAGGACACAATGCCAGCTCTGGAAATTTCACAACTGTTGAGTTTTTTTCCTCAAGACTTTGTAATTGAGGCTTGCGGGGTTAATAAACAACAACCACCACCAAAAGTAACACTTGTGACAGGAGAGAAGAAAAGGACAAGAAGAACATTTTGGACTGCTTGCAGTTGTTATTTTGCTAATACTCCAGTAAGAAAGTGAGAGATCTTTTGTGCCTTTTTTAGTCCAATAGCACGTCTCTAAATAAATCCCAGAAGGGACACGCTTTTGAACACCAAGATGAAAGTGGAGGCTAAATCAGGCAGAGGGAAAGGTGGTTTTGGCTAGACCCGAGCAGCTGTACTTTGCATGTCCAAAACCAAAACCACACTCTGACTTTGTACATTAGGTGTCACTGGACTGGGAGCAGTGTGTGCAGAATGAGGCCATGCACCATTTAGCGCAGCCCTGAGCAAGCAACCCGAGGAAGGGCACAACTTTCTCATGTAGAAGACAGAAGGGTGAGTAAGGGAAAATACAAAACCAGAGCTGGGCACTAGCTGGAGCCACAGGGAAGAGAGGCCATGGCAGGAGAATGGTTCTTGCTGATCTTGGTGTGTAGTGAGGTGATGTGGGTCAAAACTGAGGTAGCAATGAGCTCAGACTCTGGTCTACAGTAGACCCCACCTCCTCACCAAGGATGTGCAGATACGAGATTTATCTCTGAAGTAGATGGACATTTTAATTTTCTTCACATGTAGAGCCCTGGGTTGAACCACTTGATTTATCTCAGTGACTGAAGGAAAAACAAGAAAAAGTTTTCTGTGCTTGCTGCTAGCCATGGCAACTGCAGTAATAAATGTGTGCTGAGACAAACCTAGCCCAGCCAGGTCACATGCACAAATATTAGTGTAGGCTATGGTTGCTTAATATCCCAAATGAGTAGCTAATTACTTCATGAGCTAATTAAGAGTACTAGACACTGTCCATACAACCTGGTAAAAACAGGTCTCATACATTCAAAACCAGATCAAACACAAAGCAATCCAATGGTCTGTAGAAGGGTGAGTGACAGATGTCTCTGCTATTTACCAATGTGCAGCCACTCTCATGAGGGCACAGCATTGCCAAAGCTGAGCTTGCAAGCCGTCAAGGATTGGTGAAGCTGGGTATTAGTGTTAAAGAAACTGAGTTTATAAACCAGAACAGTGCTGAACTTAGATTTTGCCCCATGCTCCTGACAAATCCCCTTATAAATAATGCTGAAAGTCTAGCCAGACCAGGCTTTTGTGTAGGCAAAATGTTTCTCACTGCTATACAGAAAGCATAAACCACAGACAGACAGCAAAATTATACTTTCTTGTGTCCAAAAGCTGGAGTGCTGGAGTCATGGCCACAGGAGGGATTCGTATGCTGAAGTTTTGTGTCAATTGCTAAAATTAAAACAAGTTATTTGAGCCACTGGAAATTCAAGTATTCTTTCCCCATAGAAGGAACCTCTTCTTCTTGTGGGGCTACTCTGAGCTGCCTCTGGAAGACATAGGCAGCACAGCACAACCACAGAGAGACCACCAAAAACAAGAGGCAGAAGCGAAACAGAGGAAGAGGGATTATTTGAGGGGCAGAAACTCAGAGTATGCTTTCCTTAGTGTGTCCAGTTCACTGCTGTTGAATGACAGGAAGACAATGATGGTGGCATTAATTTGCTTTTTTTTAAGGCAAAGTGCTGTGTTAGCCTAGATGCATGAAAATATAAAGTTACTATTATAATACAATTTTAATATACTGCATACACTATGTGTGTCTAATATTTTCTGGACTGTATAAATCTCTGCAAATTAGCTGCAAGACATTAAAAAAAAAAAACTTCTGTGGTTGCAAATTAACATTTTTTGAACTTTTGCTTTGCAGGAAATGTGACTTGTTATTCCACCCAAAACCTCCCAAAAAAATGCAATTTTGAAATATATCTGTCCCACAAATCCTTAGGGATTTCAGTTCAACAGAGGAGTTATGGGGAAAATTCACTGTTGTAAGATTTTGCAATGATTTGGAGTTTGAAACTGTCTGAAAATAGCAGATCATCTGAGAGCTGGACTATTTACGTCCTAGATTTAGACACACTTCCAGTGACTTAGTTGTCTCTTATCACTCTCTTAGTTGCCTTTGGATTAATGCCTTTTCACTTTTCTGACAGTAGATTGTCTTGGTTTCATTTCAAATACCTGGCCAACACTACAAGGGAGTCTCAGGAACTACAGTTCTAAAAGCAGTAAAAGGCTATGGAGTAATCCAAGAGGTAGGGAGGCAGTGTTAGTAGGTAAACTCTTGTTTAATGTGATAGCACTTACAAATGTGTGCTATAATTTTAGACAATAATTCTATCTGGCGAGCATAAGAATGAATGCTTTTGTTGTTTACGATCATAACCTTTTATCTGAACATATGTATCTTTCCAAAGTAAACCTTACTGGTTAAAGCTCGCTTCCCTTCTCAACATTTCTGATGAGAGGCTAGATAAAGACCTCTTGCCTATGGTCTGGAGGTGAATCCACAGCTTGGATAACTGGGGTAAAGTGCTTCTTGCAGCAAAACCTGCTTGTTCCTCACATATATATTTGGAGGGTGAAAAAGATGATGCAGGGTGGGAGAAAGAGGGTAGGAAGGAAAAGCAAGCAACATGGCAAAAGGACAGTATAGGGGAAAGCCAAAGCTCACAACTTGTCCTTTCTTTTCTTCCAGGTAGGAGGACAGTTATTGGAACTGGTTTTTGACAATAGGTCACCACATCTTTTACTTTGCAGAAGACAGTATTGCCACCAGCCTCTGCATTTTCTCCCTTTCCTGTGCATGTTTTATTCTAATGGCTGGTGGGTTGCTTGTCAGTTCTGACAGCCCCTCCAGCACCAGGGGCTCCCTTGATGATTCCTCAGCCACTGAGCACGGAAGCTACGCCAACATGTGCACCTGGGGTCAGGAGGAAAATAAAGGAAAAGTCTCCAGAACAGCTGCTCAAGATGGCCATAAACAGGAGGTATTTTTCTTTCCTCTTGCCTGCCAAGTGCAGCTCTGGCAGAGCTGTGCTCCTTGCTGGAGTGTGGCCTTACCTTGCCAAACAGACACCCATTTGGCATTCTAAGCCCAGAAGAGGTTACCCGGTCAAGGTGGCTGTCTGGAGCAGTCTAAACAAATTCTGTGTTTCTGGGAATTACCACTCCGTTGGTCAGAGCACTGGTCGTGTGGCTGCTGGCATACCAGCTCTACAAACAGAGAAAAAAGTGTCAGGACTATTTTAATAAAGAATTCCAATGGGAGTCAAAAGCATGTTGATGATTTCTTTCATGTGTTAATGCCATTAGCTACCTCAGGCATTAAGCGTGGTGAGTACCAGTAACTGACAGTGCACTGAGTGGGGAATGAATCATTTTATTTTTATTTAAGTAACTTTGTTGTTCTCATGAAATTTGGCCTCGGCAACATTGTCAGGTTTCAATTAGTGTTGGTAACTCTAGTTCAGAAAAAAAATTAAACTTGATCCATGATGTGTTACTAGAAATTTGACAAAGAGTGCCTTCCAGCCCCCTTTAAAGTGGTCTGTGTCATGAAGGGCATTGAGAAAAAACAGGCCTATGGCAGAGGAATTACTCTTGTGTCCTGGTTTTCCACGGAGGATGTAAATAGAGAAAGTTTCCTTATGTTTCTCTATGGCCAGCCCATCCAACTTGCAGGCATCTCTTAGGTCAAAATGCATATGTGTTGTACAAATTAAGCTTTTGTGACACTTCCTTAGCAAAGACTGCTGAGAATTGTTAGATTCATAGAAGAAAACACATCACAGCTGGAGATGGGGACTTCTGAAAGCAAGAGGAACAAATACACGAGCAGCTTTGCCACGAGAGAAACATTTTCTTTTGTGTTGATCCTGACCGGCTGCATGCTACTTTTTTATTTGAAATGTAGAGCAGAAACAAGAATAGGGCTCTGGAGAATGATGGGCAGAACCCTAGAGGTTACACTCTTTGCTCTAATTTTAAGATCTTCAAAACCCTGTGTAATGGTATCCTCCCCTCCCTGAATCTTCATGTGCCTGAAAGCCCTGATCCAGAGGGGTGCTGGTCCTAATGAGGACTTGTAAGTCTCCTACCTCAGGTGTGTGGTCCTACTCCCTTCCCCGCTGTGAGCCTGACCAGGGAGCGAAGCTGGCAGGCTGGAAATTCACTGGTTTTCTTTTCAGGGTTAGTCTTTACCTAGTTCAGCCCTGAGAGCTGGCTGCCTGCCCAGACGAGCTGGATGGAGAAGGGTAGAACAGCAGCAGAGCTGACTAAGCTTGGCTTTGACTTACAGGGAACTGATCTTTCCCCTCCACCAGAAACGCAGCAGATGTCGTGGCCTTGAGCTCAGCATTGCCTAGCTTATTTTGCCAAGCAGACCTGGAAGTATCAAATCAGTTCCATGGAGAGTGAAAAGCATTTCAAGAGTAATTAATATGAAATCTCTTTGAATAAATTTTAATGGGCAGACGCCCGTCTCTTGATACAGACCTAATTACTGAGTCAGTTAGTAAACAAAGGAGTAATGCTATTAGTTTACCATGCAGAGTTGACCCTCTTTAATCTCAATGAAGAGTCTGGGGACTTGTACCAGAGCTTTAGAGCCTGCATGCATCTAAAAATGAGTGAAAATCAGAACTTTTAAAGGTTAACCCTAAAGTCTCTATGCTACATACAAGAGAAACAATAATACTACAGATGTGCTCAGGCAGATTAGTCCATGTACTTAAATCAGTCAAGCTTGGAGGAACCGTCCCAGGAAGTTAGAGGATATTTTATTATTGCTTCTGGATTTCTTTGCTGAGGTTGCAGTGGGTGTGCCAATTCGTTCCAATGCTGACTGAGTTTTAGCAAGTGGCCACCTAACAGTCAAGCAATGATTACCAAATAACTGCATGTATTTCTTCCCCTGCAGACATCAATAACCTAAATTAAACCTTTTTTTAGCATGTGAAGACTGTTGTGTATACACGTGTGTATACATACATACATACATACATATATATATATATATATATATATATATATATATATGATTTTTCTTTTCTGTTTGTTTGGTTTTTTTCTGAATTATAAAATACAATAAAATCTCTTGAAAAATTGCCTATGATGAAATTGCCATTACAGGTGGATATGAACCTTTGAGGCCTGGGTGTTCAAATACTATATATCATTGAAGGAGATGAGAGAACTTCATGCGACTGACAACCACAAATTCCCCTGTCCTGTGCACTAAGTCATTATTTCACTAGCCAGCTGACAGCTGATGTAGGAAGAAGAACAAGACAGCTGATCAGAAGTATTTAAAAAGTCTGATTACGCACAATGAGAAGAGCAAAATGGACTATGGAACCTGTTTGACCTGGCATGGCAGTGTGTTGTGTCTTAAAATTGCAAAATCTAGTTCCCACTCCTCCTCACTTCTCACTCATGTCTAGACCAAGCACTGAATTTAAGGTACTTTAACCACAGCATCTGTTTGCTTGGGTATTTCACTGGCCATCTTGATCATTCTGACATTTTATGTCTGAAATGTGGTCTCTGGGTCAGCTGCTACAGCTCTCAGTTGTCTGCATTGTGCTTTCTCTTGACTCACAAAAGTCCTGGCTCATTAGGAAAGCTTCTGATGGTTTGACAATAGTGTCTACCCATTGCATACATATGTTTAAATCCGTTTTCATCTGCATTCACATCCTACTAGTGCACAGCATTCGCTTTGTAGTTCTGGCGTAATAGCCACAAACTTTCTGATGCATTATGAAATCATATGTTTGTAGCCCTTTCTTTTCCTTAATGAATTACAGTGCAATCAGGCCTCTCAGCATCAAAAAAAACCCACTCAAAAGTGAAGATGAGAAATACTTAGAAGTAAGGAGACAAATAATTTGAAATAAAATTGCATGAGTGGCAGTGCTGGCATCAGTGGTTTGTGATTATCTGTTTAACACTCACTCACACAAATTCATATGATTCACTTTGAAACACTTGATCTTTTTTTTCCTTGCACAAATAATTCACTTTGAATTCAGACTGATGTATGAAGGAGCTAAGCTATTGAAAGGGCAAGGAATGAATGAGTGTAATCAGATAGAAACATCAGGATCTTAATATTATAGTTTAACTGATGATCAGTAACTACTGGAACAGAAAAATATAAAAAAAAACCAGATGAGGTTTATCCCTTCCCCTTGTGTAATCAATATGCATCAATTTTTAAAACTAATTCAAAAGGTATCCTTATATAATCAACTTTTAAAACTAATTATATAAGGATACCTTTTGAATATTGGCACTTTTCTTTCTGTCTTTATTTGTAACCATTTTGGTACAAAGAAGAGGTCGGGACTCTCAGTACAAGAGGAACTTGTCTGCTGGCTGCCAGACCACTGAAGATGTAAGGGGGAAGACCTGTCACTGCCAGAAAGGTCTCTTCTCAAGAAAAAAAGCCCAGAGAGGATGAGCCATTGAAGTTTTCTTCTTATCTATAGAGAAGATCATTAAGAAACTCATGAGACCAAGTTGGTCAGGAAGACCCTGACAGCACATGTGCTTCAGAGGAATTCTAAGGAAGGAACTGATTCTGAAATTTCAGGCTTCATTGTCTTCTATAGACTTCCACAAAATAAGAGGCTAACAGAATTTCATGTAAAGCCACAAGTCTGAGTGAAACATTTCACTTTTATTTAGGTGGGGTTTTTCTCCCCATTCTGGTAGATAAGAGAATGAATCACTGGAATTTTTGTACTCTCCATTTCTAACCAGGGAGAAGGGAGGGCTGGTTATTTCTGGGAGGATCCGTGTTTGTAGTGGTTTCACTCTGCATATTCCCCTTCTACAAAATCAGCTGCTCTTTGCTAGAGTTCAGAAAATAAAACCATCTCACCTAAAGTAGGATAGACTTCTGAGAACTACTGGATCTTCTCTACAAGCCACTGTTTAGCCTGCTGGGATCAAGGAGACAAAATGCAGCCTACATTCCATGCTACTTCCCAGCGAATAATAGAGTCTCAGATGCCATCTGCAGTGAAAAATAGGAGGTCCTCACACTTGTTTTTGAGTTCCCTGAAAAAATCACTCAGCTTGGGCTTGAATTTTACCACCAAGACCACTAATTTCAGTTGAAAAGCCAGCCTGTGGCATTGGAGCTGTCATTGTGATTGGTATAGCTTTTCCTAATAACATGTTCCAGTGCTTAAGCAATACAAATTGCCTGGGGTTTTCAACATTTTTGACAAGGTGTCAGAGGGATTTTTTATGTCTGAGATTAAATGAAAACTTTTCAAAGTACTGGTTACCAGCACATAACCTTGCTCAAGATATGATCCAAGTCTGAAGCAAAGGAAACTTGGCTGCTGGATTGCAATGGCTTCATATCATACTCTTGCTCTTTCCCCTTCTGTCCCTTGGTAACACACAGAGATAGAGTAAAATCTGAAGAAAGGAAAATAAAATAGAAGCATAAATCAAAATAAATTGATTTAAAATAAAATAAATACAATACAATAAAATTAATTTAAGAGTATTCCATTAATATTGAGGTGTTTTAACAGTGAAGGGCAAAATCATTAACTCTGTATTTGAATATTCCCTTTCTTAGCAAGCTACTCTGCCATATTGAGGACAACAGGAGTTTAGTCGAGTTTTAAAATAATGGTGAAATTACATGCATGAGAATATTGTCTATTAGCCAAGTCTAACCATTCCTACTGCACCTAAGTTATTTCTGCCCTTCTTAAAATGAATCCTTTTCAAATTGAAATCAAGATTACTGTTGCCATTAGCCTCTGGGAAGAATGGTTTCAGACTGCTTTTCAGATGTTCAGAACAAATATTTCAGGATCCCTGTGAACAGACAGGGCAAGATCTCAGAAACTTCTGAAATGGGACAGCAGAATTGCACTCTCATTGCAAAGAGTGTTGTTCTCAAGCATGCAACAAGGCTCTAAACCAGAAATCATGAGGAAAATATGCTTCCATCATAAGGGTGGGATGATGGTTTGACCCCTAGGGAGATCCTTAAGTCTAAATAATTATTAAAAATCTAGCTTTTTTGGATGGAGCTGTGTGTACCTACTGAAAGACCAACAATGAAAACCACAGTAAAAGCTTACTGTTAACATGGCTGTCCCACAGGGGCTGTATAAGGGCTTTTTCACATAATCATCCTGTAAGTGCTTAAGATTCTGCCAGTAACAGAGATTTTCCCCTCTTTCTTTGGACTACACATTTTGTCAAGTGCAGTAGGAATTTACCTTGGAAGGAAGGGGATGAAGTTCACTTACACAGAAGCTGACACATGAGCCCTGCAAAAACCACTTTACCACTCCCAGAGAAAGCATCAGTGTTATATCCTTATTTTGAGCTATAGGAGTTCACATCCTCATTTCACCTATAGGCACTTTCATATTACACAGACACACAGAAAACATTATCTCCCTTTCATTTTTCTTATGAGTTTATAGTCCACAGGTTCATGTCTTTTGCTGGGCCTCTTAAATCTTTGGAATCAGCACATTTACATTCAAAGCTGAGAACAGAGATCCCAAATAGATGAAAAAGGCACAAATCAGGTCTCGCCTCTGGCAGAAGCTCTTGGATGACCTTCAGAAAGTGAATTCTGGCTCTTTTACCTATTTAAAAAAGAGAATATTACTTCTTTTCTCTTACCTCGTTAAAGTAAACTGAAAAAATCTAGAGTTTAGGCACTTTTTCATAAATGTCTTGGTGCTATGAAGCTGTTAGCACTCTTTGGAGCCAGTTGTCTGCTACAGCCTCCCTTGGCCAGCCATGCCAGGATTACTCAGAATTTTATTCACAGGGCAGTTGTCATAGTTTGTAGTTGCCCTGACTGTCCTGACTACTGCTTATAGGTAATTCTCTAACTTCATCTTCAAATTGAAAACAGAAGTCTTGGTTGAGCCAAGTAATGACTCAGGTCAGTCTGTTATGTCAGAACAGCACTTGCCTCAAAAGTTGTCTTGTTCTCTGGATGCAGCTGTGCTCAAGTCTGGCATGTGTTGCTTAAAAAAATGTCTCTCTCTCTTTATGACTCAGAGGTGAATAGCCTGGGCTATTTCTATGGATTTTACCCTTGATTTCAGACTACTTTTGTCATCAGTGCTAAATCACTTCAATAAAGTGAGGGGAGCTTTCAACTGGTCAAATTAAAGATGTGCCACACTGCCAGTAGAAGCTAACAGGACTAAAGCAGCACAGAAGCAGAGGCTTTGTAGCCCAGTGGCTGTAGCAGTCAGATGGAATAAAGCTGTCTTGGTTTCTGGTCCCTGCTTCCATGCTTTTGTAGGTTACCCAGTATTGTTCACACAGGTGATGTAAATCAAAAAAGTCATATCATCCCATACCCAGATCCACTTGGAAGAAGAACTGAGTCTTGCCTGAAGTTGTTGTGGAGTGGAAACCTCTTCTCCCACCTCTTCCTGCAAGTCTGGTATTGTAGTATGCCCTTCCTACCTGTCTGTATGAAGACAGAGCTCCTTCAAAACCTGGATGATTGTGTAAGATAAGGGCAATAATTACATACTGCACACATATAACTCTTTTTATGGACAGCTTACAAAACTCCTCAAAAACATCCATCCATTCTCACAACATGCCTGGGAAGAAGATAAGGTTTGTTATACATACAAGCCATCATTTATTGTGTACCAAGATATTGCTGCTACAGCAAAGATAAACAACTTGCCCAAGCAAAGCCTGGAAGGAAACTTTGGGTTGCTCCAAACCATGTGTTTCAATCCTTGGGCCAAAGCAGTGTTTTCAAAGTTATTTAACCTGGCAAAAGTTAAGGCAGTGGGTTACTCCACTGCGATAAATCCTGCACTCCTGGTTTACCGCAGCAAAGGAGGGATGAGCATGGCAAAGGAGACACTGGAAGGGCTGGTAAGGCTGGCAGTGCTCTCCCCACTGCTCTCCCATGTGCGTGTGCACCTCAGCTCTGCCCTCCTGGGGGTGAGCACTGCTTCTAGACTGAGTGATGAGTCAAGGTATTGCGGCTGAGACTGCAGGCATTGGCTCTGTCACCGGGCAGACAGACAGACATTCAAAGAAACCACAGCCCTCTGGTTTCTTTGCCCTTGTTTGCTTAATCAAGTTTGGGTTGTGTGTGCGTGTACACATTTTTTCACCCACAGCACAAACAAATACTGCTTAACACCTGAGGGTGGCTGACTCTCAGAAGTGCCTCTGGAAATATGACTCAGAGGAGGAGTAGTGGGAGGCTCCTAAGGCATTCATCCTAACGCGGGAAAGAGCATTCCCTCTTACTGTAAGTGATCTAATTATATTACTGTAAATCTCACTCTCACATTTTCAGCTACCTCCGCATCAGCTCTCAGGCTGAACTTATGTAATTGCGGAAAACTCTCTGTCAAACAGAAGATTCCTGCTGCATGCGACATTGTTTGCAGAAGACTTGTATGTGAGAGTGAGCAAGGAAGGGAGACTTCAATGCAGAAGGCTAAAAGTGATACCTTCTCTGCAGGTCATGAATTTGTGCACTAAATTACACCATGGGTCTATAACAATTGCAAAGAAAATTCGCAGTCTAAGCAAGGTATGTTGTTTTCTTCAGTGGGATAAATCCTATTTAGACAGGCCAATTTTTTTACTCCTAATGTTCCAATTAGAGACAATATTTCTTCTACTTGTCCTCAGTCTCACCTAGTGCCACTGATCCTATCAATAGGATAGAGTCCTGACTTCATTTCAGTGGTCTTCTACCTGTATCCCCCTACTCCCAAAATCCAGCTAATCTCACACAGATCTCTGTTAACATGGGAAGAGGACCCAGGACTAAGGTCAGGAGCACCTGGTAAAAGAGGATCAAGGTGATGATCTGGGAACAAGAACTTGGGCAATAAAATGTGCTTTATGGTTGAGCCAGTTATTATTGCTATGGCCAGCTGACCAGGCCTATTAAGTGAGTATGGACATGATTCTACCACTGGGGCCTGTTGAGAGAGAGGGTAACCATAGCACCATGGAATGGTTCTGGTTGGAAGGAACCTTACAGACCATCTAGTTCCAAACCCCCCACCATAGGCAGGGATACCTTCCACTAGACCTGCTTGTTCAAATCCCTGTCCAACCTGGCTGGGTACACTTCCAAGGATGGGGCATCCCAAGATGCTCTGAGCAACCCGTGCCAGTGCCTCACCACCCTCACAATGAAGAATTTCTTTTTATTATCTAATCTAAATCTCTCGTTTTTCTTAGTTTAACACCATTCCCTCTTGTCCTGTCACTATCTGTTAATGTAAAAAGTTTGTCTCCATCCTTCTCATAAGCCCCCTTCAGATATCAGAAGGTACTCTAAGGTCTCCTAGAGCCTTCTGTTCTCCAGGATGAGCAACCCCAACTCTCTCAGCCTGTCTTCATAAGGAAAGATGCTCCAGCCTTCTCATCATCTTCCTCTAGGCTTGCTCCCAGCAGTTCTGTGTCTTTCTTATGCTGGGTGCAGCACTCCAGGTGGGGTCTCACAAGAGCAAAGGGGGACAGCACTTCCTTTAACCTGCTGGCATCGCTTCTTTTGATGCAGCCCAGGATGCAGTTGACTTTCTGGGCTGATAGTGCACACTGACAGGTCATGTCCAGCCTCTCATCCATAAGAACATGCAAGTCCTTCTCCCCACGGCTGCTCTGAGTTCCTCTCCTAGTCTGTACACAGACATCTGGGATTACCTCAACCCAGGTGCAGCACCTTGCACATGCACTTGTTGAACCTCATGAGATTCTTGTGGGCCAAATTCTCACAGTTGTCCGAGTCCTCCTGGATGTCAACCCTTCCTTCTGTTGTACCTGTTGCATGTACGGCTCAGCTTTGTGTCATCTGCTGAAGGTGCACTTGACCCCACTGTCTATGTCATTGATAAAGATATTAAAGAACACTGGTCCCAAAACATACCCCCATGGGACAGCACTTATCATCAGCTTCCATATGGATATAGTCATGCTGACCATGACTTTCTGTCTGCTTTTGAAGAGAAAATGAAGAGCCCTGCCCACAAGCCTGCTCTTTGTGCAACTCACCAACATCACTAGGAAAGGAAGCAGAGGCATGAATGGATGCAGCTGTGTGTGCCAGTGCTTGCCAGAGCACCTGAAGAGAGTTTCAGAGGGATACAAGTACCAAGGACACAGACCAGCACCCTGAGCGTGTTCTGAAAAAATCTCTGGGGAGGTACCTGGGGCAAAATGTAGACTGGAAAAGAAACCTGAATGGCAGAAGATTCTGAGCATGTCTCTGCAGCCTGGTGCCCCTGGCTGGTGCCATTCCACATGTGTGCTGAGCCAGCCGGGGAGGAGAGCCTGAGCTTGTCTGTGCCGCCCCTCAGCTGGCTGAGCTCCAGCTGCCTCCAAGCCCTGCAAGCAGCCTGTCCACATCTGATCAAAGGCACGTCTACACAGCCTCTGAGATGATTCTGATTCTTTTTTTAAATTGTTTTTTTTTTTCAACCTCTGCTCTGCTCAGAGGAGAAAAGAAAACGCAAAGCAAAACACACATACCTTGTAAATAATTTAGAACATCTCAAGCAATTGACACTACCATCTTCTCTATGGAGGCAGCCCACTTGGACTGTGCATTTGATAGTCATACATTTGATGGCTGACACAGAAGAGGCAATATTATTTTAAAAAGATAATTTCTAAAAGAGCCCATAATTTGATCTATTTTCTAGGGGATCCAAATGGCAGTGGTCTATGGCCTCCTGGTCACTTTAGCCCATGCTTCTAAATCAAAAACAAGCAAAGAAAAAAAACCAAATGCGTGAGGTCAACCAAGAACTAACACCAGAGTACAGAAAATTATCAAAGTTCATATAGGCCCCTTTCTGTTTGCTAGGACTACTAGGCACAAAATGGAAATATGAATGGGGAATTTGTACCAATTCCCTGCCACAGAAAGAAGGAATATAAGGGCGTAACAGCAGCATGAGCAACAAGATGCTGAAAGCAACCTGAAAAGAGCCAGGGAGTATGTGTCTAAGCTCTAAGTAAAACTTTTTTTCTGTAGTTGCTATTGTCTCTATAAATGTGTGATGAAGAAGAAACCTCATGTTATGCCCCTTAAAAAACATAGCACAGCTCATTTTGTCAAAAAGTGAGTTTTCTGTAACTACAGTAGTTGATTGTTTTATCCTGTAAGTACTTCCAAAAAGCACACACATAGATACTAAACTCTCTATAAATTGCACTGAATTTTATGTACACATAGACATTCCAGTTGACTCATCAATACACATATGCTGAATTTTATCTGTTTTCTTATTATTTATTGCACACCCATGAAAATGAGAGGCCAAAAAATATAGATGGATTTAGGACCCTGTCCTGCTTCAGTTGAGTTGAAGTGGGTATCTTTGATGTTTTCCAACGTTCTTTCCTCCCACATGAAAATCCCATCTGTTGGCATGAGATGAGTAACTGGAAATATCAGCCTGTCTTTATGAATCAGGATTCTGGGCTTTAAGGCTGCAAGCATGTCCTCAGGACATGAAAAAAAAAGATCCAAAGGCAATAAAAAAAAGGACCTGACAATCATAATTTTTTAAGACCTTGGAGTTTTGAAGCCACTCCCATGATTCTGAGGGACTAAATTGACAGGCCTGGAATGCGTTGACTTGCACTGGGCAAGCCACTGTCCATAATGTCAGCACCTCCTCTCCTGGAGGGTTGGATGTGTATCTTCTGCCCACAAGGTGTTGGTGATACATCTCTACCAAGTCAATTTTCTAGATTTCTCTGAGTCACCCCACTCCTATTTAAAAAGAGATAAATATTTTTAGAAATTTAACTGGATCAAACAAATGGTGCTACTCTGTTTTAGATTCTTAGTATGCTTGAACATCTTTGATACCTCAGTTTTACAATGCCCTTTTATATATACAAATGGGATGTAAGGCAGCACAGAATTCTGGATCATTTAACTTGCCAAGGTATGGAATACAGCTAGAAAAGCATAAATGTAAGGAGATGTCTGTAAAGTGTAATTTCAGAGCTAAGCACAAATTTCAGAGCTAAACAACAAAATTAGTGTTTAATCCTTTTATTCAATTGTGACAGACCTATGTGCTGTGTGTGTGATTTCCCAGAATTAGTACATTAAATTATTAAAATAAAATAAACAGACTAAAGAAATACAAACAAGACAAAATATCTAAGTATCACCTAAGAAAAATTACACCTGATTAAATTAAGCACATTCTAATTGAACTGAGATGAAAATAAAGGTAAGTTGGACTTTCTTGCTGAAGCAGAACTGCATTTAAAAATAATTCTCAAAATGTTAAGATCTACTCCTTATCTTCATTTCAGAGTTAACAAGCATGAAATCTATCTAACTGGTTAAAATGTGTAAAAGAATGCTATGAAAAATCGCTATCAGCTGTCACATTTGCCTGTTTCATATCTTCATTGTTCACTATCTGTGAACATTTATTCAAGCCAAGTGTTGTTGGTATGAATGTTGGTTTTCATTTAACCAATAAAATCACTAGGATCACATAACTATCTAAGCACTTGTTGCAAAGCTTGGTAGATGAAATGGATCTCCAGTGTATTTATGAATATAATGTAGCCCTAACCAAGGCTGTGAAAACAGAAGAAATTTCCATTTCCAGGGGACTCCTAGGAAATTGACATTTACTTTTCTCTGAATCAGAAGAAAAAATAATTGCCATAACTGAAAAAAAAATCATTTTATCACAATACTTTTATTTCTGTGATAGACAGCAAATTGCAGTTTGAAAATAAAAATAGCTTGGAAAAAACACCTCCTTCCCCCTTCCAAAAATGTTGAAATGGAATATTTTGACCTTCTCATAATACTTCTTCCCAATTTCTTTCCCCAAAACAAAAGGTTGTGAAAATCAACATGCCTCAGAGAGCAGTTTTGGTTAGACAAGATGGCATTTTCTAATGGAAAAAACAGCATTCCATTGAAAAAAAAAGAATTAACCAGCTCTAGTAATAACTCTGGATTTCACACTCCAGGCTAAATTTGCAACCCTTTGCCCTTTGCAATGAACTGGAACACTTGAGAAGTAAGGAACTAATCAGGGGAAAGAAGAACCCTTCCAGTACAGTTTGGAGACTATGGAGGGGGACTACTGGAATGGATCTGCACAGGCATGCTGCTCTATGGGTTCCCATGGTGCTTTTTCCCACTAGTCCAATTACAGTATCAGAGACAGATTTGTAAGAGTTGATTTTTTTTTTTCTTTTCTGAGGAAATAGCTTCATTTTGTTTTGTTTCTTGCTGTTCTTGGCATGAAATTCATGTTTTATTGGTATGAAATGCAAGTCTGTTTTGACACTTGCAGAGACAACACACGCAGAGTGAAACATCTTTCTAACTATAAACTGAAGTTTGTATGCCTTGTAAATAGTTTTTTATTGCTCATCTAGTATAAAAGAAAAAAAAAGAGAAAATTTGTGACAAACACAGATAAGTTATCTGTGTCTTGCTGTGTGCTTTCCTCTTTCTTTCAAAATAGGAACCTGGTTCATCAAGAGCATCTGATCCTTCCATGTACCTCAGCACATGAAGCAATAAGCAAATCCCTGAAATCTGAGTACAGCTTCACTGCATAGCTGTGAAACTTTGCCTCTCATTAGGCTTGGTAGAAAGTTGCTTCTCCACAGGCAACCTGTAGTGACAAGATGGGCTTGGTGCCTCTTTGGTCTACATTGGCTAAGAAATGCTGGACTAATAAGAAGAGTCTGGAGGTTTGGTCTATGCTCTTGGAAAGCCATTGGCCCTACTTTAAGTTGCTTTTGATCTACCATAAGAGCTAAAGTCTACAGGACTGAAGCCAGCACATTTTTGTCTCGGAAGAGGCACAGATCTCTTATCTGTGTGTTGCTCCCATACCTAATACAGCATAAATGCAACTTTCATTCTATAAGGACTTGAGGCTAAAGCAGGCAGGAAACAATGTTCTCTCTCTCTCAAAACCTTTAAAGGCTTTTTTTTTTTTTTCAATAAATCTGTACCTCATTAAGATTAATCAAAAGCCTTTAAGCTCCTTTCTTCTTCTTTGAGAGCGAAGACTGTGCACCCAAGACACAGGAAACTTAGAGGCTCAAGAATGACCAAACTGCTACATCTGTACCCAAGAGTGGAGCAGTGCTGGGGCACTCTCAAGATCTGTGGCACCTTCTTGGCCAGGAACACTCTGTTGCATGCTCCCATCCCTTGGAGCAGGGTCTGAGGCACTTGGGCTGTGACCCATGCTGACTCCTGAACCACGCTGCTAAGTGGGGCTAAAATTGTGCCAGGAATCTTTCTAGCAGTTTAATGGCACAACCATGTTCCAGCATCCAAGTCCATGGCACTGACACTATGATTTTATCAGTATCATCACACTGGATCAGACTGAGGAGTTGCCCTAAAATCTTGCATGTGGGTACTCTGTCCCCTGACTGTTAGAGCTTTTGCTCCGAGTCATATTTTAGGACTGTTGATAACATCATGTGTCCCAGAGTTGTAACAGGATGACACTTTGTGCTGTGCCATCCTGAGGGCTCCACATACAATGAGAGGCAGAATTTTACCTAGAAGATGGAAGACTTTGTGTGAGTGGATGTAGGATGGAGTGGAAAACCAGTGTGTAACCGGCTCAGGTTTGTTCCAGCCCTGCTGAACCCAGATAGCTTACTGCAATGTAATTTCAGTATTGTGGCAGCACAGTTGCCCTTTAGGATATGGGAGAGCTTTTGAACTTGGTATATAGCTGCCCTACGCATTTGTGACAAGTAGTCATTAAACACAAGCTTTGAATATAATTTCTTCAAAGTTAGGACTCTGGAAATGCTGATTTTAATTGTGAAACTCAAACAGGAGGCTGCAGAAATTCACGCTTCACCCACATTTAATTTATTTCTCATCAAAAGGATATGAGAGAGTTGTCTTCTCCTTCCAGAAGATTGTAGGATAGTTTTTCCACCTTGCCCCTGTGTAAGACAATGAAGCTTATCTTTGGCTGTGACAGGGAATACTTCTGGAAATCCTATATGGTGATCTTGGCTTTTTTAGTTCTTATTTAAGTTTATCCTGACGAAAATTTCTGGCATCTTCCTGACGCTTTTCTGTTTCTCTGCCAAATGTTAATTGGTACCTGTTCCTGTACATTTCAATACTGTCTCCTAGTGATTAGCCTCAAGCATCTTTCTCTAAGACTTTAACATACCTTTAGAATCCTGAGTGGGACCTTTCTTCTGTGTGGCCTAGCTGACTTCCTTACTGCTAAATATTTAATTTATAAGAGCATCCATTGTTCTGTGGTCCTGCAGGTCTGCAAGTGAGCTCACTGAGAGCTTAATGTTCACCTAATTTTATGTTTTTCATAAATGATATCCTTCTCTGGTCTGTGGGTGATTTAGAAGCATCTGTCTCATGCAAAATGATCTGTGGCTGAATCTGGTTATGTGTCTCTCAGTCTTCAGGAGGCATATAACCACACCATTGGTCATTTCTCCCTCTCCACAGCATGTAGAGAAGACCAGTAATTTGAAGGTTTATCAGTCTGAAGGCTGATGTTGAGTGGATTGCCAAACTGTTTATTGCCCTTAAAGCACAGTTTCTTCTGGTACATTTTGGGCTGCAGCATAAAACAAAAACAGCCAGTCGGCAATAATAAGAATGTGTATACACATTATCTACCCATATGTTAATATCTTTTGTTTGCACAACTCATCAGATTATTTTCTGATGGGTTTAGAGTCTAAAATTATCTCTTAGAAGACTGTTTGTGCCTGCTCAGTCATGTAAACCTGAAGCAACAATCTGAGGTGTAGGCAACGCTAGTAAAAATTGTACTTTGCTGGATGTCAGTGATTCACTCCCAAACTATGAAGTATGATAAACTGAGAGGAAAAACAAGTAAAATACCTCTCAAGGGGAAGCTGCATTTAAGAAGAGACAGCTTGGCACCAACTCTAAATATTTGGTATACGAAAGTGAGGTAGAGCTGTACCTCAGACACCCTTGCTGCATTTAGCTCTTTCAGTGTCTTTATTGTATGGCCATTTCCCTGCATTTCAGTGGAATATCACATCTCTCCAGAGCCTTTAGTGAAACATCTTGGCCTTCAATTGCAACTTTGACTTGATGGATTATTCTTCCAGTACCAAGGATTGACTCCATTGACTCAGGAGTGAGCAGCCCTTACTGCAGTAGTGCTTCTCAGTAGCATAAGTGAGGAGATTCACTTTTGTCATCACCAAGGACATGTTTATGCCTAACAGCTGGTAGAGGTGTAATTAGATTGACTTAAAGCCAGTCTGCTTAAATCCCTGAAAAATTATTTAAGCAGAACAGAATGGCTGAAACCCTAGTTATTTCAATTTATCCTAACTGTCACTACAATATAAATGAAGTTGAAAACCTGTTTAACTGTTACTAGTATTTCTATTTTGTGGTATACTAGGATAGAAGAACTCTAGTGTGACTACTGCTTCCTTCCTCAGAAAGTTCTTCTAACATTTCTAGGATATCTATGTAACACACAGCCCCAGGCCCTAAAAACCTGGAATACAAAGCTTCTGATGTAAAATAAGAGATGGGAATGTGGAATCAGAGATTTCCTCAGCTGTTCTTGGTACCTCCTTGATATTAAGCAATCTTGGCCTTACTCCCTCCCACTCACTCTTTCATACACACACTCCTGCTATATGGTTTTGGTCTCTTCTACCAGTCTTCAAGAGAGAAATGCCCAGGCTCCAAGAACAAAATCACAAGAGCAACATTATTTGAGTTTTAAAAATATCTGGTCTTTACATCTGGATTTGATTTTTTTATCAGAGGAATAGGTCTAATTTGTTTGAAATCTCCTGGGAAAGGTCACATACAGGACTTTCTGTTATGTTGCAACAAGACCATTATATTTTGAGTCACAGAGAAGAAAGGGCAAATGCACTCCTCCATGACCCACTACATCTGAAAGTTAATTATATTTCTTTACTATTCATGCATGATTGTGTTCCTTTTCAATGGACAGGCTTTTGCTTCCTGGAAAGCACTTTTGATTTCCAGGGAGCTACAAGAAATTGTTCTTTCCCCAGGCAATGCTGACATCCCAACACTTCTTCATCTGACTTCTCTGAGCATGATTTTGTGTGTTTTTCCCAAGTGCACCACAGGGCTCAACTCTATATTCCCAGACACCCAAACTAGTACTGAATCACTGATGTTCTAGATATTCAGGGTATGCAAGATGGGACTCAAAGGTAAAGGTCAATTTCTACTGAACTAGCTCCCTCATTATTAGGATTTTAGCACAACCTAAGACCATACTAAAAATATTTTAACACAATATTTCTGCCTTCCCTTTTTTTCTAGTCTTCACTGCTTTGGGTCTTTCTTCTACTCAACTTAATGCTTCCTCTTGGCCCTGGTTTTCTGATTTTGGAGTTTTCCCCTGTTGATTTTTTGATTTTTTTTTCTATTTCTGTACATTGTTTTTGTCTTTTGTTTCTTCAATTTGTCTAACTCATCCTTTTAGTTATTTTTTTTTTAAGCCAGGACAGTTTTGTATTCTCCTTTGTTTACAGTCATCCTGTTTTATTTACCCTCTTCTTACTAGTTTCTTCATTTTGCTGTGTCTACTGTGGTTGCTAGAGCTTGTGATGAATATGCAGTTAGAAACAGTCCCAGTTTAAAGAAATTTCCAATATAAATAGAAAAGAAAGACAAAAAAACAGTTGGAAATAAAGGAATATGTGTTATCTCCATTTTACTGAGGGAAAACTGTGGCAATAAAAAGATAAATAATATTTTTTAGGTCACACAGAAAGCCTGTGGCTGAGCTAGGAGGAAATGCCAAGCCTCCCAGATTTCATTCAGTGCCTTACTCATAATTTCTTGCTGATTTTTGCAAGTGTCTGCAGTGTAATGATTTGCAGTGTGATAATAATGGCACTGTCCACAAAAGAGCAGACTTCCTGCACTACTATGGGTTTTCAAGCTTACCATAAAACTTGTTGATTACTTGGCATACACAGCATTACAGACTAAGAATTGTTTTAAGAAAAACAGGATGTTTTCTTCCAGGACAAATTCATATCTTATTGCAAAAGTCCACCAGACAACCAACCCTATAAGTTCTGACATCTGTATTTAACCAGCAGATTCTTTGAGGAAATTTGGAGTCATCCAGTTTACCGAAGTTCGAGTCTGCTCCATTAAGAGGAACACTGGTCCACATTCTAATATAGTCACAGAATTCACCTCAGTCTGTGTCCAAAATCTTTACATTCTTTGAAATAGATGTCATGATTAACAACTCCTAATTGTTCTGTGATCAGCGCTAATTGCAGGATCAGCTAACACTTGCAATATTGGATGTGGGTCACTTCAGCTGTGCTTAAATTTCCCTCCTACACCTAATGTGTTTATAGCTCCAGTGAGCAGACTGGGAGAATTAAACAGACTGTATAAATACAGCTACATAGTACAGCATAAATGTGCTTTAAACATATTTATGCCTCTGAGGGGATTTCAGGATTAGTGTAACTGCTGTGCAGTTGCCTCAGTAAATGTGATGTGATAAATTGATATAATTGGCTCCCTGGTGCTGTACTGAGGCACAGGGATGGGAAGCAAAAGCAAAGTGCAGCCAGCTGAGGCTGCCCCCACCGATGGAGGAACTTCTCAGATATCTCAGAGAAGCCAATGCTCACATCCATTCAAACTGAAAAACAGCAAATGAGTGCACTGACAGTAAAGTAAAACCCAAACCCACCAGCACCTCCTGAGGAAGACAGAGAGGTGCCAGAGTGAAGATGAGAACTATGTCAGATCTCACAGTGATATGAGTACAGAGTAACTCCAGTGAAATCTATGAAATGGGTTTGAAATGGGCTAGAGGTGCATATTTACAGCATGTAAATTTAGACACTGACTCAAATCCCTAATTTATGAGGCAATAGGCTTCATCTAGAATTTGGAGGTACCACAGAGAAAATCGGATAAATCCCAGGCAAACTCATGCAGTAAATTGTTCTAGAACCTGTCTGTCTCTCTATTAGTGGTAAAGAGAGAGATTAGGGAAACAGAATGGTCATTTTGGTGTATAAATTAGGTGTGAAAAATCTGGTGGAGAGAAAATGCCCTGGAGTATCCATATGTAGATACAAAAACCTTGGATGTCACTGTTATATACCTCAAGGCTGTAATCTGCTGCCAGGGTTTTACTACTGTTAGACAATCTCCTCTTTCAGTATAAAATTTCACCCCTTCCATGTTCTTGATATCCTCACTGAAACATTACAGCATGCTTGATTTGGTAAAATACTTGCTGTAGATCCCATGATTAAAAGGTTTGAGGCATCCTACATGGCTCCAGATGGATATCTGTGCTAAATGCTGTGCTGTTTAGCGCTCTCTGTACAGAGATTACAACGGTGCACCTGCAAAGGCAGAATTTTTAAAACTCTCCAGCTCATATCAGCTTCTTGACTCACACTCTTGCATGCAAAGCCAAAGATGGGTGCCTCTACAGGAGCATGGGCACTGGATTGCAGCAGGACACTAGTCCTGTGACTGAGTACACTTCTCCCTGCCACGCAGACAGGCCATCCATTCAGCCTGATGTACCAGCTAGACACACCTCTAGCTTCTTCAAAGCAAAGTTAAGCAGTAAAAGTGGGGGTAACCCACCCACAAACACCTGGCCTCCCCTGAAATGCCTGAGCTGGGCGATGACAAACACACTGGAACAATGGTGGCTCCTTCTACCAACTCCCAACTTCAGTGACTGACTGGGAGAGGACCATTTAGGAAAACTGCTCTGTGTGAACCCTTAAAGGCTAGTTACCAGTCCCCCACTGAGAGAGAAACGTGACTGAAGCCATGTAGATGGGCTTAATATGTTTTCTCATGCTCAATTTGGCATATCAGCAGATGTGGCAATGTTCTTTAGGGGCAGCAACACAGTCACTGCATCACCTGAACAAAAAGCCAGAATGTTGATTTTGGGTCTGGGACAGGCTCACAGGCAGCACTGGGCTCTTGCCAGGTGCCTGCACCATTCCATGTCCAGGAGAGTGCCCTCATGGCTGCTGCTCCTGCAAGCATTTCCACTGACAGGACACCTCCCTTGGTATGCTTTTATCCCGATGGCTCCACAGGCAACCTACCCAACCTGACCTGGTTAGCAGGAGGCAGGATGGTGACAGCTTCATGATTTTGAAGAGATAAGTGAGTTTTTCTATTACTGTACTGCCCTTTCTGCTTTGCCTTTGCAGCAGGGTGCTGTGCTTCCTGCAGATTTCCTGGAAGGTGGCCTGTGTCATCCTGACCCTCTGCAGTGATCGTTCGTCACCTCACATCTGGAATTCCATTGTTTTGTCACTGACAGAGTTTTGTTTCCTCAGCCCAGAGTGCATTCTTGTCAATCTCAGCAAGCTGTGTTTTTCAAGCTTGGGAAAAGTCCCTATTTGAAGCAGCTTCTCAAACTACTTGTCTTCCTCAACCTTGTTTACTCCTCATTCTCTGCAGTTTCTGCAGCTGTTCTCTGCAGCTGAGGGCAAAGCTGGGGTGACAGCAACAGCTGGAAATGCAGAGCCACAACTGCTTGGGTGATACTGGCACAAAACTTTGCTGTTTGAAGACAATCCCTCCATCAGGTCCCCAGCACCCCCTCTGGAACCCTGGGGATGAGCCTTATGGTGCACAAACCTCTCAGCCCATGACAGCCTCAGGTATTGGAGCCAGCTATTCTAAAGGAACTTGATCTTGGGACAGAAAAAGAAGAATGTTGGCCTCAGCCTGTGAAAGGTAGTGATTTAGAGCTAAACTCTTCTCACCATTCCCTTGTACAAAGCAGGAGGTATCTGAGAGCTCTCATGGGCTCTCTCATGCACAGGGCCTGGCATGAATACACAGGGGCAAGAGACCCCACAGCTATAAATACACAGTTTCAGGGAAAATTCCCCAACATGGAAATAAATTTTCAAGTAGAAGTTGTCTGTCTGCTTAAACTAGTCTGGGACAGTGAGGCTGAACCATCCCTCAGCTCTTTCATACTCAGCCACTGACACTTCATCTGCATCATTTTGGCCTGTGAATTTTGTAGCTGGGACCTGCATCTACTCTCCCATCCAAAGACTGAGTTTTCTCTGATTAATCATCCATCTTTCTCAGGATGGCACAGGTCTTCTGCAAGGCCTGCTCCTCCTTAGGCTGAAGTCTGAATTACACAAATTTTGGAGAATGATGCTTCCTTTAGCTCTTCGTTGTGCCAGGCACTGGTTGCTGAATCTTTTAATATTCTGCAAGTCCTGTGCATCACCCCTAGACCAGATTAAGTATAGGACAATATAAAGTCAAAAGCTGATTTAATTATCTAAGTTTAAAAGCCTCCAGCTTACACCCTGTAATGCTTGAATGCATACAGCATAATGGTGTCATACTTTTCATCAGGATAATGCCTAAAAACATGGCAAAACAAACTCTGGTCTCAAGCAGAAACTCCTGATAGCTGATGGTAGACTTACAGTGGTGTAATGAGGCATAGAATTTGCTCCAATGTGGTTTTAATACAACTAGAAAGACGCAGGCTATTTATTATGGGAATCATATAAACAAGTCATTCAAACAAAATCCTCCTGATTTTACAGCAGTCTAGACATGTAGCATATTGCAAAGACATGTCTAAAGGACAGTGTCATTGAAGTTTTTATCCTTATTTTAAGTTCAGAGGAAAACTAAGGATAAACGTGGCAGTCTGGCACCTAACATATTATTCCACAGTACCTAAAAGGAGGGTCAGAGTCATCTGAAGAGCCCTTTGATTATTACATGATACATTTACTTTGTGTTTGCTGTGCTGGGATAACATTGGATCTACTGTGTTTTGCCAAGTTTGCACACTTTCTGTGGGAACCGTCCTCATTCCAATGAAATGGGATGATAGGAAGCATTTTATTAGAGCTTACTGGAAAAATGTACCATAAGTGCCAAGGAGCCAGGACTGCTGTCCAGCTGGCTGGAGATAGACAATGCGTAAGTTACAAAAAGTCACAAGTTGCAGGGCTGCGTGGAAATTCCTGTCTCAGCTGGTGCCTGGTCTCCCAAATTTATACATACACCTTCCATGAAACACATGCAAACCTTCTGTGCCAATCAAAAAAAAAACGCTTAGGAAATACGCCATAGGTTAAGGCCTTAAGGTCGGACAGATTTTGAAGAAATGAGAATTATCATGCTCCTGGAAGACCCCCATTCTCCTGGGGACATAATAGCAGCATGACACTCCTGCACACCTAGGGTACACAGCACATTCCCTCCTGTGGGGGCTCTGTGAGTTGGCACAGATGGGACAATGTTGTCCCCTCTTCAGACTTTGCATGTGCCTCCCCCCCTTATTTTTTGTGTGACTGAGGATCATCTTGAAACATAAAGCTTAGCCCAGAGCGCTCTCAGCACAGTCAGTGACATCTGGAAGTAGAAAATGCCTCCCAAATATTTATGAGATATGTCAGCATTTTCCAGATTACTGTTTTTCCCTAGCGTCTAACCTGAAACTTCCTCACTGCATTTTTAACTAATTTTTTTTGTTTATTCATGAGGACGTTTCAGTAATTACATTTTATGAGCAATATTCTAAATGAGGGCATAAAATCAATTTCAGGAGACAGCAGACCAAAGAAGAGGAGTCCTGTGGAGAAATTTGGAAGAGGAGACTGGGTCTGATGTGTCCATTTCTGGCACAGGAAATGCCATAGGGGAAGGAAGGCAGAAATTGTTTGTGGGAGGAGGCAGTGGAAACTACAGTCACTAGTGGGTGACTGATAGGAGCGAGAAACACAACATTAACAGAAGTCGCACGCTATGTCTGAATGAGATGTGTTACTGGGCAAAACATCCATGGAAAGACAAATTGAGATAGAGGAGGACATGGTTTCTCAAGCTACTGGGAAGAGGTTTTTGGTGGGTTGCCAGGACATAAATATTTTAAATGAAATTCAGGTTCCACCAAAATCTCTGAGAGTTTAAGCATCAACTTCAGCAGGGTTAAAATTTCACTCTTTGTGGTTTTTGGTTTTTTTTAAAGTGGGTGTGGTAAATTCAGAAAATGTCAAAATACAGGTAAACTGGTATTAAATCTGTGAATCTGGATTCAGAGCTATGCTCCTACTTCACCAGACTCAAATAACTGAAGCTAAACAGAGTAGCAGTGGATTGAAAAAAGACACAGTCAGATCTAACATAAAAATCCTTACTGTGGGCCAAGTAAGACCTGTCTTACTTAGTTCTTCCCAAAACAATTTGAGACTAATAATAACATATAAGAACTCTTAAGAATGAAATGCTGACCTTTCTCTACAATTGTCCTCTCTGTTTCTAAAAGCAGTTGCACTTTTACATCAAACTGTCATGTAAATGACCTTATGTTACTCATATGATCAAAAGTTAGGCAACATTGATGTGTTTCGCAACACTAAGGTGAAAGAAAAGCAAGAGAAAGTCTGCATTGAGAGAGAAAGATACATATAGTGAATACAGATCAGTGTGTGCAAAGAATTGGTTCTAGAGTGTAAACTATCTGTAAAAGTTTAGCTAGTGTACAAACAGTCTTACAATGTGTTTGCGTTTCACAGGCCAACAAACACTCATCGTTAAATCAGTGAGGCCAGTCAAGATGTCTGTAACACAGCAAGAGGCGCAGCAAAAGCAGCAGCAACAGCAGCAACTGAGTCCCCTCTCACTGTCTGCAAACATCCCAAACTTTTATAGGGCTCATTCCTAGCCGGCTGTTGGGAAGCACGCTATCTTCTGACCTTAATATCTTTAGCCTAGCAGAGAGAAATCATCTTCTCAAAGCTGGTGCTTTGATCGCCCTCAGAAATAAAGATCAGAGGATGACGAAGGGTCTTAGGAATTAAGTTCTTGCTCTCTTTCTCCCTCATGCAGGCATTCAAAACACACACCAAGGCAGATTTTTATATATTGGTTATGGATGCAGACACACTTCAATAACAGATCCTTACAACACAGAAACTTAACTGATACATTACACAAATGTTTGCTGTGTACAGAACAATCAAGGAAACAGACTCATGTTTATTACTACTGAATCAGCAGCAGTCTGATGGATTAAAAACAACCTCTTTTTTTTTTTTTTTTTTTTTTTTTTATTTCTCCTGTTGCGAAAGTGCCAATGTTGTAAACACTCCCTGCAAGAAAAGTGGGTGGACATGAAACGATTCATGACCTCCATGGTTTGTGAGCTCCCAGTCTCTCAGGTTAGGTCTTCTGGCTGCAGCCCAAAATCGCAGAACATCAGCTACAGATATTTGGAGCCAATTGGGTTGGGAAAGAAGACAGTAAATGTCTGTTTCCGGTTCACAGGCCCCTGAGCGTCACCACATATTTTGGAAGTCTGTCTGGTTTCCTGACTTTAAGAGTCTCTTGATTTAGAGTTCAGGGAGCAGCAGTGAAAGGGGGGGAAACAAAGGTTATCTAAAACCTCGTGAATTGTTGGAACTTTTTTTTTCTCTGACTTTTAATACTTTTAAAGCCTTCATTTATTAATTATTTTGAGATATTTATGGTAATTCCTGTTACTACACTGTGCTTCTTTACACGCATACTCTGGAAGAAGACTGGAAGAAATGCCCTAAAATGGGTCTGAACTCTTCTTTATGCATCCAATTTTCCACTGATTTCACTGGTATCAGGACTGAACATCGAGTCCACTCTAAACCTAAAAAAGAAGGTTCTGTTTACACAGAAACAGTAGTTTCTTAAATTTGAAAATTCTGCCTGTCTTACATAAACTCAGACATAAGTCAGAACTTGTGAAGCTTTTGTACATCTAAATTAATAAATTTGCTGAATCTGATTCAGTCTGTCTGAACATCTGCTTTTAATGTGGGAAGAAGAGGATTAAGCAACACTTTGCATATTGTGATAAAACTATTTTTAATCTTGATGTGATAAGGAGCAACACAGAACAGTGGCTTGGCTACTACTCAGAGTGGGGAAGTGATGTGCAATTATGAGGGACTGAACCTGTTCTTGTTTATTAAAATAGCTCAGTTTGGTGAGGAGCTCATAAAAGGAACTCTAGAATGTGACAGCAAAAACTGTGCTACTATAATGATCTTGAGAGGGAAGGAGATATGGAGTATGCAGAGAACTGGCATTACCCGTGCTGGAAGGAGCAGTTAGAAAAGGAGAAAAAGATGAAAGCAAGGGAACAAGGCAAAACCATATATGAACCTTTTTCCATTCCAACTGGCATGGGCATTTCTGTCACTCTATACCATGTTCTGTGTAGTGGGAGGGGCTGGGTTTTGGGATTTGGATGTGGATGGGTGCATGTGATGGGGTTGCAACTTCTGAAACCCCAGCTACCTGTTTAATGCCAGTCTTTCTGTTATTGTTGCAATCAGAGTACAGATTGTTCCTTCCTGGGTAAGGACAGCATTCCTCATGGGCTCCTCATCAACCTGACACTATTACCACATCTCAGCAGCAAAGTCCTACCCACATTTCCATACATTTTCTCATTCTTGCAAAAGTGGCCCTGGTAGGATCACATTTCCGGGACCAGGCCTACTGATCCATTTAACTTTCCCTTAATCAGAGCTGACCTGCATTCCCTTGGCAGTGTGCCTGGGCAAGCACACAAAGCACAGCCTTCCCTTTTCTTCCTGGGCGTTTATCAAAGGACATGGATGTTGTTCTTGTCTCTCCTCAGGCCAGCGTTCTTCCCATGCTAACCACCTCTTCCAAGCCCAAGGTGACTCTGCCTGTTGGTGTGGCAGGCAGTGTTGGAAGGACAAGAAAACCTGTCGATGGGAAAATCAGTGAAGTGCAGCCTAAACCAAATAGACTGCTGCCTGCATTGCTGAAGAGAAGGCCTTGTGATTTTTAATGGGTGTTTTCTGATGATCTTGCAATGGTCTTCCAATGATGGCCTCTGACTGGAGACTGGGTCTTGCACTTCATCACCCCTTGAAGGATGAGTGTTGTGTACCTGGCAAAACTGACCATTGCAAATGAGATTTCCTCACAAGTGCAGGGTGGAAATGCCCTGTCATAGTCTTTCCTGTGTAATTTTGGGTCTGCCTGCCACAGAAGTATGTCTGCTCTTTGTACATCAGAGAGTGATGCTGCCAGATAGAAAGGGCAGAGGGTGTTACAGCCAGGGAGGTGTAGGGCACTGCTCCAGATAAACACTGTCACCACAGGCATGCTCAGGCCAAGCCATCACTTGGCACTGGCCATTCCCCAGAGGCAGAACCTGTTGTGCATGTTTATAGGGTTTAGCTTCACTTACTGCAGCATACATCTGAAGTCACAGGAGGAAAGAAGCACTTGAACATCACCTTCAGCACTTCCACTGAAAATCCTTAAGGAAAGGCAAGGCAAGTGATGGAAAATATTCCTACAAGGAGTACATGCCCCTAGGGTGCTTGTGAAACTTTTTGTGACACCAAAATCTGGGATGCTAATCTCAGAAAATTGAGCTGTTGTAACTTTTGCAATTCCATATCAAGAAAAGGTAAGTTCTGGCAAGTGAGAAGTTTTCCATTAAAATATTTTTGCCAACTGAAAGTTTCAAGCTCTTTTGTGTGAAGAATATGTAATTGCCATAGAAAATAATTCCTTGTCCCTGAAAATCTAAATCCTTGGCCCTGTGGCTATACATGGAGATCATGCTCAGTCTTTCTGGTTGCTTGTCCCTCTATTCTGCACTGAAATACTGGCAACAGTGAAATAACTTGTAACTCATTTAATCAAGGGTTTGAATGTCTTACTATTCCTATTTATTTTAGTGGGAGTCTATATTAGTGGAGGAAAGATCCAAGAGGTTTAGGGGTCTCACTCCAGTTCAGGTGCCTTGTTAGATGACATTGAGGGTATCTAAAAATGAACCCTGAGAAGAAACAACTTTTGGATCAGGGGGATAACAGAAATTGCCTTTTGTAGCTCTGTCATTTAATTTAGAGGCCTGTGTTGCATGTTTGCTCCTTGGCAGGATGAGAGCTACGAAGTGAATAAATATACTTCAACCACAAATGAGCAAGCAAATGGAAGGAAGTGCTGTTTAAAAAAAAGCTTTCAGTGACTTATTCAACTTACAAGAATGGCAAGAGGCATTTTCTAGGAAGGAAGAGAATTTCTAAATTGTTTTATGCAAGATGGTCTATTTTATTACTTCATTGTGAAAAAAAGTTAAGAGGTAACTACTGTGAGCAGAATAGCTGTGGCAGAACATGAGCACTTCAGGGCTTGCTTTCTTTCAGAAAGAACATGTCATATCACCATGATCATCCTCTGTTGCAACATCACAACATTTAATACCAAGATTGTATTGCTGTTGTCTGTAAGTCTACTTAGTCTCTTTTTTTTTTCCCAGTCTGACCTCATTCTACTGAGGGACAGCCAAATGCTTCTTCCCACTTCTGTGGGCAATAACCATCTGCATGTATGGCTTGTTTGCTCATTAGTCTTACATGTTGGACATTTCTCTGGTTGGTGAAATATTATGTCTGGTGCCAGAAGAGGAGCTGAATAAAAACCTCTTACTGTGAGCTAGCAAGTCACTTACAGTCATTAGTCACTGAGCACCTTCTTCTGGATTAAATAACACAAAATATGACCTAATCAAATTCTTTTTATTCTCTCAGTGCAACAGCAAAAATAGGCCTGAATTTGAGCTTGGGATTCCAACTCCGGTTTTGGATTTACATAATAATCAGGCTTACCACTTCTCTTAGTGAGCACAGCTCAATGTACTCTGTATTTTGAAACTCACATTAAAGAATACTAAAAATCCAAAACTTTGGTTCTTTCTATTTTATAATGACCATATTTGGGCTCAGGTTCAGTCTTCTGTCTCAACTCTCTGAATCACATAAAGTACACATTTCCTTTATAAGCATTAACTTTTACTGAACGTAAAACCACTACTAGAGAGATGGATTTGACTATTATCACACATTATAATTAAACCTCCTTATTGTACTTACTGTTTTAGTTAGACCAACTAGGAAACTTCTCCTGTTTTAATGTTTCATCTAGAGATGAGCCAGCTTATTACCAGTAATAACTGTATATAAAGGAATGAGCCATGACATGGGGGGATAGTTCCTGGCAATTCAGGCCTCAGTGGCAAAGTAGGTAGGTAGGTAGATTTGACTAAGAGTGGATTTTCTATCAAATGCACAGTAGCACCAGTGGTACTTTCTCCAGCAGCAATGAGAGGACAGCTAGTATGAAATGCTGGTGTTTGCTATCTGCAGGCTAAAAATCAGGTAAGTAATGTTTTAAATATAACTGACTGGTGACATCTTTGATTACATCCATAGGATGGGCTACATGCTAGTACTGAGCACTCTATAGGCATGCACTGCTGTGCTCTGTGTCCCATTCTTGCAGGGAGTTTTGTAATGTTGCCTGGTCACTGTCTCCTTGTCTGCAAAGCAAATATTCAGGGTGGGGAGGGGAAGAAGGGTTTACATTTCTGAGTGCAAAAAGGTGAGGAAAAGAAACCAGCTTTCGGTGAAATATTAAACAAGCTACGCAAATATATAGCAAATATACCCATTACTTTTCCACAAGCAATACAGTATGGGTTGCTCACAGACAAGCTTATAGTCTTCATTGCTGTGCTCCTCCTTAAGGCTGCATCTGTGTGCCACAAAGTGTTCTCCTAAAAGCACTCGCTCATTATCACAGAGCTTCAACTCTCTCTCTCTGAGAAGACAACTTATCCATCCACTTTTTGGATTAACAGAAGGAACAAAAGAAATGAAGACAGAAACAAAGCAAAAGTGAATTATTTAAAGATGAGAAATAGATAAAGATCAATATTAAGTTAATGTCAGAATATTATTAAGGGAGCATAGTGCAGTAACAAAGTGCCATATGTCCGCAGTGAGCTCTTGGAAGACAGATCCCTGCTCCCCCCATGGAGCAATTAGCTACTCTTGTGTTAGAGGGGAGTGCTGGAGCTTCTTCCTACTTCTTCACATGAACATGGCACTTTCTCTGTCTCTGCAAAATGTTTCAAATGCCTTTCCTTCCCCCTTTCTGTTTCTAATCTTTTCCTGGATTACTGAATGTACAGTGAAACTTCTTATCTCATGCAGGAATTATGTTTATAGCAGAAAATGAACTTAGGGACTGAATGCCTTCAGGGACTTGGATGATGGGTTGTAGAGACTTTTATCTGAGGTTGCTTTCTTGAATCAGGCCCAAGTTGGTAGTGACCTAAAATTGCCTCAGCCTGATTACTGTTTGGTCTCCACTGTGAAATGTGTTTGGTGGTCTCAGTTTCTAATTCCTGGTAAATACTTGTTTGTGCACTAAATTACTTCCATAACTGGTATCCACGCTGGCAGTCTCACAGAGAGGTCAGGGGTTTGATGGGAACTGGGACTGAGCTATGCTTTCATGCTGTGAGCTGGTCCCTTGTAGACATGTGAACTGAAGAAGCAGTGCAATTTGCATTGGGTCAAGGTCTGCTTGCTTGCTAATCTGCTTCCTTTGCAGACCATAAATTGCAAGATGCTAACTCTGAAAAATTACTTTGATTTAAAAAGTTTAATTCATCCAGGGTCCTTTTAGCATGCTGAAAGCCAAGGTGTCTCCAGAAACTTTAGATGATAAAGGGTTAACCCATGTCAGAACATTGTCTGACTAACATAGTTGATGATATATATCTGGATGTAGATACAGTGCACAAACAGTCTAATTCACATAAAATATATCTGTCAGCCCTCCCCTCTTTCCCTTCACCCTACTGCTCATTTCTGGTCTCTCAGTTTTACTGGCAATGAGAGTCATGTGAAAATACGAGGTATCAGACAAGAGAGCTCTATAGGTTACAGCAAATGAACCAGCAAAAATAAGTACATATTAGGGTAAACTGAATAATATTGTTTGATGTACTCAGCCAGTGCAAAGAATAAATTTTTTCTTAGTTAAAAGCCTTCTGTTTTTCCACACATTTGCAAATTTAAGATCCTGCAGACTGCTGTGAATAGAAGCTAAAGTGAAAAGAAAAATAGTATTTCATCAATTATTTTCACACATTTTCAAAAGTATGTTGAAGACATGTTTCTACAAGTGTGCATTCGAAATTGAGCCAGAGGTCAGTAAAAAATTCAGCTGTCAGATGGCAATTTTTCAGTCACAGATTCACAAAAAAATTCACGAGGACCCTCCTGCCAGATTGCACTGGCAGAACTTACAATAAACCTTATGTTGTCTGTCAAAACAGCACAACAAAATGCAACCACGGGCATTTCCAGTCTGCATGCCATGTAAGTCAAAAAATGGGTTTATGCACTGGAAATAACATCTGCGATATGCATGGTCTTAGAGTGTGATAAGATGTAAAGTGCAGAAAGAAATACAGATTGTTTGCTGTCACACAGCAGATACAGACAGTTAAGCTTCAGACCTGAAAGTGAGGTTTGACCACAGCTCCAGCCTATGCATGCAAGCCCTTCAATAATTATTAGCGTAAATTGTATTAAATCCACTCCTGCCAGCTGTTTAGGATTTTCAAGACAAGTCTCTTACTGCGTAGTTATAGCATTTACCATTGTAATTTTTAATTACAGGCTCTCATATTAACTGGAGCCACATGATATTATCATGGTTGAAGTGAATAACAGTGCTCTTGGAAATCTGTAATATTGTATGCCACCATCTGAAAATACTGAGCTGTAATTAATTTTACAACAATGTAGGTAAAATCAATGTTTTCTTACAGCATATACTTTCATGTTTGTATATATATTATATTTAAATATTTTACAAAATACATGTAAGTTATCTGGAATTATTTTCCAAAGATACTATGTTTCTGTATTTTAAAGATGTTACTTGCAGCAGATTTTGCAAATAATTTAGAAGCCGCAGTGTGCATTGTAAGTATACATGTCTGTGTGGTAAAAGAAGAGCACTTGCAATATCATGCCCTTTTTTTTTTCCTCAATGGATTAACTAGAAATCAATAGCTGTTTTCCTGCCTTGAAATTTCATTTTTCTGAGGTGAGTTCTGAAGGAATTTCCTTTAAAATGTAGGATTGAGAATGGAGCAGAATGTGTTAGTATGTATGTGTAAAAAGATTATAAAATTGGCATCTCTGCAGGCACTCAGATGCACAGAAAGTGCTAGTGGAAAAAATGAAACAAAGGAGACCTAAACACAGCCAGCCATATGATAAACCAGATTTTATGAACGTGCTTGTTTGTATCTAAGGAAGAACTGGCCTGCCTTGAAGTTTGTCTGGTTTTCCCCAGTTTATGTCATAAAAGATATTACCCACATTATTTCTAAAACCAGATTTCAATATTCAAATGGCCAGAATGACCTAAAAACGTCCAAACCTTCTTTTAAGTCTATGTGATCTTGGTATGTGATGTCTTCTTAACTGGACTTTTGCAGAACTGATTCCTCATCAGTCCTCTGCTTTTCAGAAAAAGCCCATAGGTGTAAACTCAAGCTTCTAGCACAGCTGCACCTGGAAACACAGCACAGCCGTCAGCTGGGGAAGAACGGAGACTTTCAGTTTGCAAAGGCAAAAGCATGATTTCGTCTCTCTTCTGTGCTTCTGAGAAAGTGTGAGGGTGATCCTGCACTGCCCTTGCTCCTTTCAGGACTTACATGCATTTGATGAGAGCTGCATACATGAGCTACAAGGAACGTGTGGCCCGACACAGCAATTATCTTTTTTAACTTACAAGGGTAACTGCCAAGAAACTGGTAGTGATTACACATTTCCCCACTCCTTGCATGCAGCTGCACTGGAAAGAAAGAGCATAACAACTCTGTCTTCAGTTTGCACGTGGGCAGTCTGTTCCTGAACCTTCTAAGCCCCAAAAGCTTTGTTGCATCCATTAACTGTACACTGTCTTAAAAAACACTTGCAATGGGAAAAGGACCACATCATAGGTCATGAGAATTTTAGGAGGTACTTTTCAATCGGCTCCTAGAGCAAGACAACACGTCTTAATAAAAGTTTCATCTATGCAGAGTAGCTGAGAACAAAATCAATCTGTTTCCCAGCACTGTTTTGCTTTTCTTCATGCTCAGACAATGCAAACCCATCAGTACTGCTCTGGTGGCAGTTTCCATGAAGCTTATTTTCTATAAATCTGAGTATACACTGTATTAAATTGTTCCTCCTCCTGCATCACCCCACAGAGTGGTATTACTCAACACAGTATAAAATTCTTAGTCACTGCTATCACTGGACTTTCTGTGGCACATACCCAGTTTTCTGTGCTGCATTCCTCATTTTATAGAACAAACTTGAGCTTGTTTTTGTTTGAAGAGCATTGACCAACATCCTCAACACTGCCCATTAGGGTCAAGCATGGAGCATTTCACCACCTCCCGTTTCTCTGGCTGCGCTGTGTACCATCATTAAGTTTGTACTTGCAGGAAACTGAGTCATACACTCTTTTCTACTTTGCTACAACACAGTTGACAGTTGATGGACATTCAAAGACAGAAGCAGGGCTTTGCAGTTCTGTCCTGTGATATGTTACCTCTCCAGAGGAAACAAGAGATTTTCGAGCTCAGGTTTATTATGGCACTGAATTTCTACCCTGTACTTTAATGACATATGGTTCTCCCATCTGATCTGACTGGTCCTCGCTGCCCAATCATTGAAACACTTTCTATCATTATAAATTAAAGTAAGCACTGGAAATTAGGGGAAGAAGACAAGAGACTGAGAAAGCCAGCCAAGATTTCAGTGATGTATGCAAAGCAAGACCATCTCAGCACTCCCATCCAAATGCCCAAAGACCACCATGTGGAACAGCCTGAACATCTTTGTAGAGGCAGGGTGATGACAGGAAGGGTAAGAATAGACAGGTGTCTTTTTTAAATCAGCAGAGGACCTATGCCTATGTTTAGGCCCATGGATGACCACTTCCTCGAGATAACGATTCAAGAAGGTTTTAAAATCCCATGATCACATAAACAGAACAAGCAGGAGACTGTATGCACCAACTCTTCTGTGAGGCTCTGAGAGGAGCATGCCCCTTGTGCCAGGAGTACCTGGGGTAGCTTACCTCCACTTTTCCCCACAAAGTCAGGCTTCCATGTGGGGGACTAGACAATTTATCAATTTTGATGGACTTGGGACACCGCATTATAGATACACTCTAGATTATTCTTCCTATTGGATTAACCTGTGGCTTAATCAAGCATGACAAAGTTGCTGTAGCAGAGTACCTGAAATAGTTCACACTGTCATCATGATGTGCTGGGCTTGGCACAGCTACACCACCCACGCCAAAAACATGCTATTGATGACAAAACCTGAAAGTCACCACAAGTCTTTCATAATCCAAATTACAGAGACAGTGTCTGAGTAGCAATCACATGGCAAGGATTCTCTCTGCGTGCTCAAAACCAGTTAGCCTGTGCAGTCAGGCAGAAAGGTCAGGAGATGGACAGGGTTATATCACCTGTAAATTCACCAGGTTTTAATCCTCTCATTAATGTGGGCTGAGAAGGTGGGAACCTATAATGTGAAATGGCTGTAGTCATACAATCACAGGCATGTAAAGCTGTTCTTTCCAAACTACAAGCTCATTTCCCTTTGTATGGAATTAGAGGCTGTGATTGGAGTTGTATTTATCACATTGATACCCACCAATAGTAGTGGGTGGTCGGACTTGATCTTAAATTTCTAACCTCAATGACTTAATGATTCTATGGCAAATGTACTAATAATTTTACAGCAGATTTTCCTATTCATGTCAAAGCAAGACTTCCCCACGACTCCCCTAATTCTTGGACTGTCTTGAACTGACTTCATGATGAACCTAACTTCATCTCACACCAAATTTCCTACCCTTCAAGCATCTTCCTCTTGCTTCTTTCCTGGTTGGTTGAAAATTACAGGCTGTTTCTCCTCTTGATTTCCTGGAAATTTGAAAAAAAAAAAAGGAGATCTCCCAAGGAGCATACTCAGTGTGTTTCCCTATACTTCTGTATGAGCACAAGTGTGCACATGTGTGTGTGTCCACAAGACTCCTCTCACTCTGTTTCCAGGGTGAAGTCTGTATGCCTCTTGTGATCTACAGGGCACTCATTCTACCTGACATCAGACCTGAGATGTGATTTCCCTGTGAAAGACCTAACTGAGAGCAATCTGGAAAGAACAAATACAGCAAGAGTTGCTTACAGGACCTCAAAGTTATGTGATCAGCTAAAGAAGCAGAGATGTTTGCTTAGTCACTAACAACTGAATGAAATGCAAGCAGGTAATGCCATTTCTTTAGATAAGGTGCTGGGGATCAGAAGAATTTGGACTTGTTTCCATTGAGCACATGGCAATAAATGTGGCAACTTGTGAAAAGTGTTTGAGAAGGCAGAATTTTGAGAAGGTAATATTTGCAGTATCTTGCAGGTGAGGGTTAATGGGTCAGGTTTCTTTAGCTGGTTTAAATTATTTAGCAGAATTAATAATTCTGTCTTGATTTGAAAGGCAAGACCTAATAGTCACATCTACAAAAACAGGGAATACTCAAAGAGCTAAACTCCACATCTTGTCTCTACTGAACCAAAATTCAGAGTAACTGTGCTTGTCTATTTACTAGAAATTCAGTATCTCTTTCTTCCACCTGTGGGTTGTGGTCCTCTCAAACAGAAATAGTTACTCTAACCATTTAGCTATAAATTGACTTGCTTTGCAGTTATAGAATATCCTGATTTAACAGTAAATTTTTTTTTTCGTCTTTACAATTGAAATTTTATTTTCATTCTCTGTCTTTTTTTAATGGGCAAGACAGGAAAAAAAGCAGTGATGACAATTGTTGAGGGACTTGAGTAAGGAAAATCTGACACAGCAGTAGAAGCATTTTAATAATTATTTGTATCATCTGTAAACTTGGAATCTCTTCTTAGAGTAATAAATTATTACTGTGTGAAAACATCAGAATTGTGAGGATTTACATAACAAGTATTTGATATTTTTAATCCATTTACTTTACTTTCTTAGCAATTCTCATTTATTTCTTGAAAAACTGCAAATCAGAATAGTTGCTCTTTTGTTTTGCTAGAATATTTGGAAGATTTTAAACTAAATGTAGTAAGTTTAATTTCATTTAAATGAGTTTTTCTTTTATTCATTTGATATTCACTGTATTTTTATGAAGAGAACTACCTTCCTCAATGCCTGTGTCTATCTTATACACATATTTATATCTCTAGTAGAAATTCCCAATTCAATACTAGTTTAAGTGTAAAGGCATCTCATTGGTTTTTAAACTTGATGAAGTTGTAGATTAGCTTAAGTTTAGTTTAAAGCATTCAAGCTCTTTGATATGAACCGAAACTGAGTCTTCCAAAAAATAAAAAGTAGGTGAATTGTAAAAATTCTTCAAACCACAAAACTGGTAAATTCACCTTGGCTTTATCCCTGAACAAGAAATGCTTGGTATTTGTAATGACTCAGAAAAAAGACCCTAGCAAACTTTTGTTTTTTAGCCCAAAGTATCGATTGCCTTCCCTCGCACATTTTAAAACAAGTCAGGCCCATTCGGGCAAGAATGCTGCGGAGCGCGTGGGCTGTGCGTGTGAGGACACAGCGCGGTGGGACGCTGTGACTTCGAGCACTGCCCTGGCCAAAGCCTTCTCTTGGCAGAGAATGGGGATGGATCCTGCAGAGCCATTCTGGGGGTGCCTGGGATTGGGGATGCTTTGGTTTGCGCTGGCAGCAGCAGAGTCATTGCTCGCAACGCGGCGATGACGTGCGCATGGCTATGGCCAGTTTCACTTTGAGTTTTCAGGTTCACACAATACTGAAACCCAAAGCACAAATAGTGGAGGGGATGTCCCAAAGTGAGCACGCCAGGTCCATTTTCCAAAGCCTATGCAAATTGCAGTTGGTGGGTTTTGCACAGCCTTACCTGATAAATCATACTACAAAGCCAGCTAGCACATTTCACACTTATGAGCTCAGGCTTCCAACAGGGTTGTAACAAGTGCCTCAAAAACACCACCTTGAACTCCTCTGACGCAGGAGGTGGCTCTAAAAATATCCACAATAAACACTTCAGAGAGCCCTCAGCAGAGGCTTAGGCTGCCTGTACACCATGCATAACTTATTGAAAATGCAGTGGGATTTAGATGATGTGAAGTTTTCGTACTGCTTAGAGTCATGGGATGAATTTCACCACAAAGCAATCTAAAATGACCATACAACTGGCTTCAGTTGCAAATTGTGACCCTGCTACCAGCATGGATTTAGATGTCAGCATCTTTTGTGAGGCTGATTTAATTGTGTCATGGCCACTCTTTGTAAATGGAGCAGTCAAAATATTTGATGGAAAAGATTTCCTGAAATATCTGAGATTCTACAACATGGTGCTGAAATGTCACTTGGTTTTTTCAGTGCTTTTAAAAGACAAATGTAAAAACTACATGCTAGTGCAGGCTGAGATCGAGAAATGCAGAAGATGCCCAACTTGTGATATTGCCACTTAAAAAATTGAGTTTTGTTTTAACTGTACCTACTGTCTTTTTTCACACTGGAAAGAAATTTTCCTTGGAAATTTTGTCAGAGGGGAACTTGTTGGACTTAATATTGACTTGAATTATCACTTGAAAAGGAAACTCATGAAGATAGCATTTCACAGAGAATCATTTCTCCATTTATGAGCATGAAATAGAACAGGATTTAATGAATCACTGACTTGTGATTCTGTTCCACCAAAAATTGTGTCTTTTCTTTCCTGTTCTTCTCTTTTCAGGAAAGAGCAAGATATCATGTGAGGCTTTTCAACTGCATGGAGAATCTGGTTTTGATCACTGCAGGTTTGCAGATCAATGGTATATTACTGGCTCGCATTTACTGTCAAGTTACATTACAGCAGCTACATTAAGTAGTGGCAAAGCACTAATCTGAAGTAAATTAATAATTGCTACTAAGGAATGTTTCATTTTAATCCTTAAATAATTCACTTGCCTTTGATGTAAATAAAGTGGCTGGAGAAGTAGTATTTGATGGGAAAGTCCTCAGATGCCAGCAACAACATGAAAAGCTCCTGCTTAAAGCAGGTAACAGCTGCAAAGCTGAGTGCAACAATAAAATGTGTTAGTTAAAGAGATGTATGTATATTTACATGTACTTAGATTTTATTACTAAAATGTATAATGTGATACACTGCAAAATTTAAGTGGTGGGGATTTTTATTACCTTCTCAAGTGTTCAGAAAGAGCACAGTGGAGAATGAGGGATAATACACTGCATTTTTGTGGGCAGCACCCACACGTTCACATTTCCCAATGTTTTTTTCTTTATGGGAAAAAAAGAATGCACTGGGCAACTACTTGTTTTTTTCCCATGTAAAAATCATGTGCCAGTGATTCACTAATTCCTATTTTTCCTTGTGCTCATAAACGGGTAGACGAATGACTGTCAATGAAATTATTAAAGAATGGAGAATAACTCAGAGAGTCAACATTCCATTATATATTTAAGATAAGACAGATTCAAACAGGTCACTGGTTTGCAGTTGCACAACTGTCTGGATTTTTTGGATGTAGTTCATTTCATTACAGTCTCCTGAAATTCTAACTTAGGCATGGTTAGGAGGAAAACAGCTTGATGAGCTGACATTACAGTCACTCCCAAATGATAAAAAAGCATGAGTCAGGGAAATCTAGGGAATGGCATCAAGAAAGTCTAATACTCTTTTATTTGTTTTCTGATTCCTGAGTGTTTAGGGTGCACTCCCTCCACACTTTCTGGCTTTCTACTGCACCAATTAAAGATAGAAATGTAAATTGATTAAAAACACAGACCAAGAGCCCCATACAGCAATATTGCTCCAGGATTTGCATTCACAATAAAACTAGCAGTGTGGCCTGTATAACTGTATGGAAAAATCCAGTCCCTCCACCTGTATGTTTATGTCTTGTGTTCAGTTCAAACATTTGAGTGGTCAGATTTTATTTCTATGTGTCTTCACAACAAGTCAGTGGTGAATTTATACCCTGGCATATCAATCAGTGGAAACTACAGATTCATCATCTCAGAGAGGAGGAAAGCTGCTTTGTATTTTAAGAGATAATCAAGGTCATTCCCTGCACTAAAGTAGCCACAAAATCAGAGCTATTAATTATGTATTTACTCAGTTTCAAAACCTTTTTTTCTAATATCTAATCTGTGTGATGAAAAAAAAGTGAAAAATTAAGTTCATTTTTCCCCCAAAAAATAAAACCTCTTCTCATTTCTTTAAATAACAGAGATTTTCTTAGGCCTGGTTATAAAGATTTTTGTTTTGTTTATATCAGTAGTACTCAAACAGTGCGGAAACAAAAGGAACCTCTGTGATTTATATGGCTAGTTCCAGTTAAGCCAGATAAAACTTCAAATGGCAATATTGAATAGTTCACTTTATATCTGTCCACCCAAGCAAATCTGCTTGAAAAGCTTTAACAAAAAAAGAAAAAAAAAAAAAAAGCCAACACAGTTATGAATTCCACAAAATCATCTTCACTTCTATTCAAATTAGATGCATAATCCTCAAAAAAAACCTCGTAAAAATCATGTACTTTCTTAAGGCAGCTAACATCTTGATAGGTGCTTCCTATGGCTTATGCCCTGTATGGAAACAGCTCACATCAGAAACAGTTGAATCTCATAGTCTGTCCTTCTGCATCAGCTCAGTTCTTCATCTGATTAAGCTTTTCTCATGGAGCCTTTGAGCATTTTCCCCAGAAGATGATATTAAAGAACAGTTGTATTTACTGGGAATCTCCCTCACCTTTAATCTTTTCTCTTTCCAATGCAGCTTTTTAGGAAAAACACTAATCAAAGTTACATTAACTTCTGGCTTCTCTATGATGCAGATCAAATCTATACCATTTTTCAAACTTCCATTTTGATTCAATAATCAATTTAAGAGAGTGCTGATATTGAGTGGCAGTGTTCTACTAGCTTCAACTAGCAATTTTCTGAGTGGCAACAGTAGAAAATGAAGGGGTAAAACATTATAAAGTGATCTGCTAACTGTAATTTAGACTTTCAGAAAATCTGAACTACAGGGGTTTATTAGAACAGTCTTGCAGGGACTGTGACACCCTTTGGTGGTCTGCTCCTCCTTTCACATAAAGAAGAACAGCTTAGTAAGGAAAAAACTTATGTGAAATGGACTTCAGCAAAGAACAGCTGTTATGATATTTGGCAGGGTGCTTGGAAGCAGAGAAAGAAATGGTACAGTCAGTTAAATGAGAACATGCTGAGTGATGGAAAGAGGAATACAGAGATTTAACAAGAGAGCAAGAATGGGTGTTGTGAAGGCTATGGTTAAGCTGTTATGTTTCCCACTAGGCAAAAAGTCAAGCACTGAGCTTTCTCCCAAGCCTGTCACAGATGTACTTTGTGAATTTGTGAGGGCCACATAACCTCTCCATCTTTCTGGTTCTCCATCTGTCAGTCAGGAATAAAGTTCTCCTGTTAACAGGTTGCTACAGGATTCTCCCCACTCTTCCATTCCTGGGAGGTGTCCAAATACCATGGTGTTGATAATCCTGCCTCTATCAGTGGATCAAAAATAATAAGTGATGCAAAACATAGGTCAAAAATAGTCTAAATATGTTTTGAAAGTTTTCAGACTTCGTATTCTATTTTTACATGATACCAAATCACTATGCTATCAGACCACCTTCTAATGGTTATGTAAGCAAGATAACTAATATCTGTCATGTTAAGTCCTTTCTCCTCCCAGGGAAAAATAGTGAGCATTTAAAATACATGTTTATATAAATTTTAATGTGATTTTAGTATTGACAGCTGGGTCAAAGAAAATTGCTTGCACTAAGAGCAGAGGTATGAAGACTTTGGGGAGCCAAGATTCTGCAAGAGGCAATTCCACAAGCTTGGACCAAGTCACTGAGAAAGACCTGTCTCAGCACAGCCTATTAGCATAATCAGGATTTATCCTTGTTAAAGCAGACAGCAGTTATTTTTCAGATCTACTATAGATCTCTACTCACAGTACTCTCTAGCATGAATGATAATTACACTTTCTGTGTTACACAGTATTTGCTGCAATGGAGAGGTATTTCCAGGCAGCATTATAGATACTGGCCTTCATCCATGGACACTACTTTGTTTATCTAGAAGTTAGATAAAACTGGTGAATACTGCATAAGCATTTAATAACCACCACTTCTGAGAGAGAAAAAAGGAAAATGACAAGATTTGCAGAGTTTTTTTCATGCAATTGCTCAATTTTTATTTGGTTTGACTGGATTGAGAGCTTTGTTATAAGTCACCGTACACTTGTCATTGGAAAAGCTTTGCCTAAAGTGTGGCCCAAAGAGCATTTGAAAAGTTGAAATTATCTCTAGGCATAAGGATGCCGCCTCTCACCAAGACACTATAAACAATATATAATCTGTAAAGATAACATAATAGAGTGACTTTTGGGTTGTGCAGTAATTTGTAGGTAGCTGGAGTACCCATGATGAAGGAAAAGCAGGCAGGCAGAAAAGGAGATGCTCAGAGGGTAAGGTTCACTGCTACCCTCCCATCTCTGCATTCTGTTTCTAATGTGATCCAGTTCCCAATTGAAATGTTGTGCTTGTTCCAAGTAAGCTTTTATTAAAAAAATAAAGCCACCAAAGAGGAGTTGTGCAAACTGTCTGGAGCTCCAGAAAAGCAATGACTTACACACAGATGTAGTGGACAAGCGCAGAGGTTTTACTCACCCATCTTCTGGCACGTCCCAGTGCATGCCAACTTTCCCTTGGGGAATTGTCATTTCCCATTGGCAAAGTTGGGGTTGAGAAAACAAAACAGCTTTTACAGAAACAGACATGCCAGCACGTCGCACAATTTTTTTGGGGCTTTCTTGCAAGGTTTTTAAGAGAACAGAATAGAGAGACTGTATTTTAATAGGTAATTGTCACTGATGAAGGTTTTTTATTCTTTTTGTAGCCTGGGTTAGTGAATGTTCAAACTGATTTATTGTTCCACTTCTTGCTATTGTTTCTACTGAAGTTAATATGCTGATCTTAGAAAAAACACCACATTAAAAAGTTTTAAGTCCAAAAATAAAAGGCAGTGATAAAGCTCCTTATTTTTCTGCACTATCCAGAGCAATTTTTCTTTCATTGCCTTTAATTTGCCAAGGTCCTGGCTTGCTACAAAGGAAAAGGAGAAATGAGATTTTCTTCTGAATCCTCATTCATTGTACTATGTTTTCCAGAGGACATTGCTGGTTTGCTTCTGCAGCACGTGATCTGGGGTCATACTCCTGTATGAAGTCATCTCTATCCAGAGCTTCTGCCAGCAAGAGGGTTTGTTTGGGGTTTTTTTTGTTGTTGTTTGGTGGGGGTTTTTTTTTGTTGTTTGTTTGTTTGTTTCCTTCCTTTTTTCTTTCTTTTTTACAAGAGCAAGCTCATCTCAATTTAGATTTCTTTACCACAGGGAAGGAATATTATAAGTCTCCTTTTCAGGATTCTGCTCCTGCATGCCTTTCTCTCAAGGCAACCTTACATCAGTATTTTAAGACTGATATGAACATAATCATCATATGCCTACTTTTTATAATTAGTGTTTTTTTTAAAAGGTAGGTAGCCATTTCAACACCTTCAGTAAAATGCTGTTGACATTGAATGAATACTAACAATAAAATAGGAGTGAGATGTGCTAGCATGCTTACTGGCTCCTTTACATGCTGGATTCAGACCTCGCCTATACTCTGATGCTTCTAAATGAAGGTGGATTTATTCTTTTACTCTTCAGAGCAAAAACTATTCTGGATTGTTCTGGATTGGTACAGATGAAAGAACTCTTAGCAGCCAAATATTTGGTATGAAAGCACTAAAACAACAGACACTGCAGCCTGGTTTTATGAGGTACTCCAAACACCCCTTTGCTGTTGACCATTCAGGTATCTTCGGCAACCATTTAGTTTTTTCATGCTGAATCATCAATGTTGTGTTACTGTATTTTCTCTGCTTGTCTTCTTACAGTTGAGTGTTAATCAGCTTGGCTCGCAAAGCAGAGCGTGTCACCTATATGAGTTCTTATTATAAAAGTTAGGCACATTTACTCCAAAGATATTTTGTTAATCACATGTACGCTTGCAAATTTGTAAACAGTGAATGAAGAGTTTTTAGTGGCTTGTTTTAGCTATCAAAGCTGATTTCTTACTAAAAAGACTGTGAAGCTATATAGTGTTAGTTTTATGGTTGAATAGCTTCTGTTAAGATATCCAGTTACAGCTTTTCATAGAAAACCTTTTTCCTCCACTGGCTCTATATGTGAGATGATGTATGCTGTGTATGCTTTGTATCGCACTTTCAACTAAGAGAAGCAGAACTATGTATTAGAAAACCATTTAATGAGTGTGGAAATGAGAGTTGGATTGGATGGATCTTTGTAGGTCACTTCTAACACAAACCCTTCTGCAATGCGTTCTGTGAGGAGTGCTCACCTGAAAACATCAACTCACTGGTTACAGTTGGCAAAGCAATTCCTGACACAGAATGGCACATTTGGAAGTGAGGGTGAGAGTGCTTGTTGCAGGTAGCAAGGCTTTACAGTGTGTTATGGACTGTCAGTGCTGCATGAATCCCAAAGTTCACCTGTGGGAAATTTCATTGGGAAAGATCATCAGACCTGGCTGCCGGTTCTTCAGACAGATTGTCTGAAGACAATCTCTGTAGTCTCAGACAAACTCTGACTAATCTGCAGTTTACTGAGTCCAAGTGGAGTTGAATTCACACAGATTTAGAGTAAACCTTCAGGTAGTTCAGAGAGGGAATGAAGTCAGTATGGCATATGCAAGCTGCCCAGTGCAAACATTCCACTTACACTGGCAGGTTATAATGCAACCTGTGCCTTTTATTTTTTTTCTGAGAAGACATTATTTTAATGGGTCATGAATAGATATTCCAGCCTGATTTTATGAGATTCTACTACAGTTCAGGAAAAAAAAAATAAAAAGACCACTTTCCCCCCCCTCCAAGAAATTCAGAAGGCTTATTTGAAATAATTTTCCTGCCTTACAAATGTCCAAGGAACAAAATTGTGTTAGAGGTGAAGATGACAAAATCTGCTGCAAACACCATTTTTATTCTGGTTCACCCTGTTTTATTTCTCTATAACATACTCCAAAAGAAACTCTGCTAATAGCTACAAAATCTAGGATAAGGCATCTATGACCTCTCCCCAAATCCACTATAGCTTTGCACAGGCACCTAGGTTTAGCAAGCTCTACAGCTTGCTGCAAAGCAAAAGCTAGAAAAAGTTTAAATATTCAGTAAATGCAGAAAGTTCAAGCAGGTTAGAAGAAATAGTAATAATTATGGTGGTCTGAATTGTCATACATCAGTGACATACATCATTGTAACTTCTCTGAAGACCACAGGATCCAGACTTTAAAATACAGGATGGAATCCAGCTGCAAATTAACCAAGATTAGGTTTTCCTCCTTTTTTTCCTTGCTTTCTTGCCTTAAGAAAAACACATGCTATTAATTTTGCCTTCCATCTGTACAAGAAGGTAGCAAGTATGCAGGCCATATCCCTGGACAGAAGAAAAAGAATACTGGGATCAGATGATTTCCAGTGGAAAAACATGAAGCAAGTGTCTGCTGTTTGTGAAATGGCCACCCAGGTGTGAAATTTCTTGCCTGATTTAAAAGGTCAGCAACCAAAATACAGACAAGAAGTTCTTAGAGGGGTTAGTCCCAATGGGAGCTAAGAGAAGGAAAGGCAGTTCTGTGCTGTATTTCCTGCTGTTGTATCAAAGGGGAAGAGCCCCTCTGTCAGCTTGCCACCATGGATTTATAGCCAAATTTGTAAAAGTACTATGCTTGCTCAATGATGAGTGCCATCACTGGTAGCTAAAAAGTACTCAGCAGTGTGCAAAATGCACTTAGTCATCTTTGCAGTTGTATACTATTTTGGAATGTCTTTAGAGAACCTGATGCATCAAATAACAGAACCAAATAAATGTGTAGAACTGTTTTCCCCAACAGCATTACTCATACTGATCATCCTAATTTCCAGTTAACTTTCTAACACTATAGTGTGATTGTCACCTTCACCAGGTGTGGTTCAGTCTTACAGAAAGCTGCAGACATCTGGCCACAGTCGCAACCCATTTCAAACTACAATAACATGAAGGAAGTATAATCTTGTGACTTTATTTCTCATTACATTTACCATCAACATACAGAAACTCAGATAAAATTCTTAGATGTTAATTCACCTAAGCCCCTAGAGACCAACACACCACACTACAGCCATCTCAGTGAGAGCAAATAAATGGCAAAGAAATAACCACCAGTGCTGATAAAATAAGTGTACTTCAATGGAGGTGCAATTGGATAATGTGTATAAACACTCATATAGTTTCATGAGCATGAGGAAATTCCATCCAAGTCAGAGAAGAGAGATGGCCAGAATCAGCCATGCTGCGTGGATGGTCTGTGTTCTCCAGCTCTGCTGGAAAAATCCCATGTTTGGAGGATCTTGAATAGCTTGAAGTGATTGAAGTGATTTCATAGGCTGTTGAAAATTCCCCCTACAAATTGACACCTACCTGACACCAGGGCTTATTTAGACACTTAGGCTTAAAGATGAGATAGGAAATCCCACCAAGGAGTTATATGTTTCCTGGGGGGCAGAAATGTCATTTTGTGAGATATCAGAGAATAGCAAGTTCCCTTATCAGCCTGGCAGTTATTATGAATTCAATGGGATAGTGATTTATAGTTCTGCTTACATGGCTGTGCTGCTGCTGGGATAAGATCCACCACTATTCCTGGCTCCTCCTGGCTTGCCCTATTACCTCCTCTTTCCCAGGGATTATAAGACGCCTTTGCCATCTTTACCATTTGAATTGCAATAATTGTGAGAATACCATTTATGCTGTAGGCTGTAGAGGCACAAAATCTTATGCAGAAGCTTTCTCATAGCTCTCAAACATATGCACTGAGCTATCCAGTTTTATAGCAAGAGAGAGAGAATGCAAAGGAAATACTCCAGAGCAGGTTTACTCTCGTGCTGAGTGAGTATATGGGAGAAACATGTTCAAATCCCTGATGTAGAATGGAAAATCAGGGTAGAATCAGGTAGAGCAGGAAGCTGTGCCTGGGTCTGCCACATGCCTGCCTTGTTCCTGCACCACCCAACTATTAAAGTGACACATTCATGCTACCAGTACAAACAACTGATAGAACATTCTGGATTTAATTTCACCAAAGAACAAAAACAAATCCTTAAACCTCAAAGTAGTCATGTAGCAGAATTGCTGTCCCATAATCAGGTAGTGTTTCCTGGCATTTTTCCTGGCCTTAGTTACTTTAGTTACTGCTTGCCATAATTGTCCTTGCCCATTATGCATTAGAAAAGGAAAAAGTAAATAGAAAAACTATTCTAAGTGTGTTCCTACTTCCAGCAGCAGCAAGTGCATACTTGTAAGCAAGTCCTTGGTCTCAGGTAGCATGGGTTAATTTTCTGGTAAGTTTTTGATCAGTTTCTGGCAAGCCAGTACTGGAAAAGGGTCTCTATCCAAACACCCCTGGAATCAATTTAATGATGTTTCAAAGGCACACACCTGTGTTCTCACCACATCCTCGCTAGGCTACCAGCCTCTTGCTATATCCTCACATCTGATTTGCCCATAGCCATGCCTATCTGTTGTGACTGGACCCTGGGAGGCCTCTAAACACTGCACAGCTGCTTGCTCACCACCACTCCACCCCCAGCAGGATGGAACTGAGAATCAGAAAGGTAAAAGAGGAAACTCAGGGACTGACATAAAGACTGGTAAACAGGTAAAGCAAAAGCCATATGCACAAGCAAAGCAAAATATAGAAGCCATTCATTGCTTCCCATGGGCAATGAGATGTTCACCCTGAAATGGATTTCAATCTTTACCCAGGAGTAAAAGACTCACATATATGATTTAAATATTTCACTCTCCTTGACTGCAATAGTTTTTAAAACTATAAAATTTATGTGATGACTTGGAAGAAAAAAAAATCACCCTGCAGGAAGCAGGGTAAGGATATAGAATTAGGGTTTGCAAACTTTAATCACTTTTAACTGAGGATCATACTCTTGTTTCCAATTACTCTGTTTATTTGTTCCTGTTTATCAAGGACATGTCTCTGATCCTCAGGAAAAAAATTCTGTGGATGCTTAAATGTGAACCATGACTGGAGAGAACCTCTGAAACTTTTCACTTGTCAACACACAGGACAAAAACTATGTAACTTTTCTTTTGTTCTTTCTAACATGTGGTATGATAAATAATAGCCAAATAATAAGTAGGAAAAATAGTGATTTCTTGTAAACAAGAACTAATTCCCTCCACATCAGGAATTGCTATGTCAAATTCTACAGTTTATTTGGGATTAAGTGATAGCCTGTGGTGTAGCTGAATTTACCAGTATATTTTATTGCAACGTGGGTTTAGTCATAAGTATACTTATTAGAATGGGAAGAAGACAGGTATTGCATATATAACTGTCTCCACATCTTCACGGTGATGAGTCAAATTAGTTGAACACATTTGCTATCAGAAATAAAAATGTTCCAATAATATTTGAAGTTTCATATAATGATCAATAAATTATATTTGTCATGTAGTTGCCTCAGTAAGGAACTAAACTGCAACAAGACTGACATAATAATGCCAAGAGACCATGAGAGTGATAAAACAGCAGAATGCCTTCAGTTTCTTTCCTTAATCCCTGGGTTACATAGCAGAGAACACAAAAGCCCAGCTATACCTTTTCCTGTACTCAGACAAGGTGATCCAATTGTGTGTGACTTCAGACTCAAAGATCTTACCATAATGCTTGTGAACCACTAATTCAAAGGGAGCTTTGTCTGACCATCTGCAGATGTCTGCAGTATGGACTTCCACATGTGAGCTCTTTGTTCAGGAGCCCTTATCAGGCAGGGGACAGGCAGGCTTCTGGTGCAGCTCCTCTCATCCTGTAGTAAGTAGCTAAAATAGATCAGATGAAGAGTGCTCATCTGAGAGTGAAGATACTTTCTTCGGAGTTCCCATATTTGCCCTTTGTAGTCTTTTTTCTCTCTGAATAATTCAGCTAAGGCATGTGTATAATCAGCAGGATCATGGGCTGTGGTAGAAGTAGTAACGCATCTGCCTGCTCCCTAACAGACGAATGTTAAGATGTATTTTTCAAATCTGGGCTTTAGTGAAGACCTACTGCAGTCCTTTGAGAAAGGATGTAGTGAACTCCAGAATTATGAAAGCAAAAGAAAATTACTTCTTACTATTTGGGAAATAACTCTTCCTCTGGTCTAACTATTTTAGTAGTTTTTTTTACACTGGTAGTATGCTGTGAGTATTAACGTTAATTAATAATGGCTTAAACCAACCAAAGATGAGAAGATATTTAAGTTATCACTTTGCCATCAAATGAGTGCTTATGCAGAATAGCATAATATTGTGAAATGCAGCGTCATAAAATATATTTTCTTTTGTATTTATTTTTACAGAAAAAAGCATATGTAGTGTCTTGAACAATTGTGGATGGTTTGCCACAGTGATTGTCATATAATTAGACAAGTTGCTCACAGAGTACATTTTCATATGCATTCACACATGATTTTGTAACCTGGCTAAGTGACTAATTGCTTAAGATGTTCAATTAAGATGACTATATATACCTGAATTGAATAGTCACTTAGAATGGAATCAAAACCCTATCTTAGTCAAAAAAGGATTAATAAGGTGGGCTCACAAGGAACTGGTGCCCTTTGTAGAATGACATGGCATCTAGCTAATTCATGACTGCTGGCAATGCACATTATAAGACAAAAATCCTCCTATTATGCAAATGTCATATAATGGGTGGTGGGTCACTTTCTCTTGAACACACTTCACTGCTTTATTTTTATCTCTAATCAATATTGCCACAACTGTGTGAAATTTCTGAAGGAAAGACTAAACACAAGACATTTTCTGTAAAAATAATAGATGAAAAGAGAATAAACATACAGTTATTAAAATATGCAAGAAAGTAAATGAAGCCTACATGACAAAATGGTTCTAAAACACATATTACTTCTATTAAAGTTGAACTACCAGAAGAGTGTTTAGCATGCCACAGCAAAGAGGAGAAAGAGTGTACATTAACCTGTCTATAATTCATATTACCTTTAGCTACTGCCCTCAAAAGACAGCTTTTCCGTGACAGCACAGCAGGCAGATCATCACTTTCTTACCCTTCTGCCAGGCAGATTTGCTTAGCTTAGTAATTTTGCATATGTGTAGGTTTCTGCTTGATGCACTATAGTAAAAACTCAGCTACCATGTCTATTTTGGATCTCTACCTTTCTGAGTGAGGTTTTGTTGCTAACAACAAAAGAGATTATGAGTATACTTCTGGAAATAAGCAGAACAGATATTGAAATACATCTGCTTGAAAGCAAACACGTCTGTGTGAGCAAGCCCAAGAGAGATCATTTCTAGATATTCTCACCTCCACAACTGCTGCTGTAATGGAAAGTCCAAACTGCAGTTTTTTGGTTAAGTCACTGCTGCTGTTTCTGCTACAGTCCTCCTACAGATAAAAATTTAACTGGAGGGACAGGAGTTGTTCAGTAACAACTTCTCTTTTGCTTTTTAGTATTTTTTGTTGCATTTAGATATTGGTAAGGTAGTTACAGAAGCTGAAAATGTGCTTTTGAGTCACAGGTGAAAATGCAGAAATATTTTGAGGGTTTAATTTATATGTGATTATTTTATGCTACAGCAGAAGTTGCTTATAGATGATTTGTCTTCTTTCTTGGGAGTTGTGGGCTATGCTCTAGAAGATGATGTTGACAAAGAAAATAATGGTAATTGAATTTTTTCAAAAGAGGGGTTGGACTGAGTTTTGACATGAGGCTAGGATATGTTCTTAGTTTAGCAGAGCTACTTCAAACATTGCTAATTAGAGAAGCATTAACATAAGAACAACATTTTAAATTCATTGATGTCATCTTGCTAACAGATTTGGATACGCAGGCCATAATCCCGCTGAAAAACAAGTGCTGTTTTTTCCAGAATGGGGAATGCCCACATGTCCAAACCTGTTTTCATGGCTGTAGAAAATGGGGGAGATGGGAGGGGTGGGATCAGTTCTTAATGGTCATTTTTCTTCCCAGGAGTCATCAGCAATAATAAACTACACAGAACATGCTTGGATCAAGCATCAGACTGGTTTTGGTTTGTGACTCATTTATTGGTGAGAAACAGAGCTTAATATAAAATCTCAACAGTTTTCATGTGTCAGATGACACCAATATCACTGATAGGTATTGTCCCAGAATGAGAGGCTACAGTGATCCAGAGACAAAACCGGCCCCCCTCTTGCATTTAGAAGGTCTTAGATACACTTCAATTTTTAACCAGGAAATTTTCCTGTGTTTTATATTTTTGTCATACAAATACACATCAAAATGCTTTTTTTCTTCTTAAGTCAGTGCCCTCAATATTAATTTGCTCGGGCTGGTAAGAGTGTTTCAGGATCGATACGGTATTTTCACTTGCTTTACTTCAGCTGTATAACATTCCTAGTGCCTGCACAGCAAATGTCACATTGGCAAGACTGAAAGAACATGATGTATCAAGATGGTTTATTACCAACTCATGATCCCAGCCCTTCAGCAATCCAGTACCTAGTAAAATTATTAATACCTAATAAAAAGACTTATTGAAGCTCTGAAGCTAGAGATTGTTTTTTAATTACATATTTCTTTCTATTTAATAAGGTAGTAAATATTTTCTTCATCTCTCTTTAAAAAGAAATATGCATTTTATGTACTGGTACCCTTTACACAGGTTATTTATATTCCATGCATAATCATCACCATATTTACCCTGGGTCACATCAAGCTTTTAGCCACCTTTTTGCATTATTTTTGCTATCTTTACAGAACATCAGTTAGTTTACAAATTGTAAAAAAATTCCTTAAAGGATAAAAGACACATAAGTTCCTCCTTGGTGTGAATATTCTGCGGAGTAAGGAGGACCTTAGACAAGCCGTGGCACATTTGTGTTTGCTCCAGCTCACTCCAGTGAAAAGGAAGTGATGGGGTCAGAGGCTGCACGTGCACTCAAATTTAAGATAGTACTGTAGTTTTCATAGGTTGACAGCATGCCTGAAGATGAACAGCACTGAAATGCTCATAGCCTGGTACCGAACACAAACCTGCCTTTCTTTCCAGCACAGCTGAACCACTCAGCTTCTCTCCTCTCACTGTCACACATGCCAGTGTAGCTGCCTTGCCTTTAGCTAAGTCCTTGAACCAGGCATATACAGGCACATGTAGCCTCACACACTCAGCCCAGTCACAGCCCCACATGAGAAGGTGTCCATGCCCATGCTGGTCCAGGACATTGCTTTATCCTTTTCCTTTATCCAGGACCAAGCTTTTTTTCTGCCCTCTATATTCTCTACCTGTCCAGTGTTATATCTACATGGAAAAGTTAATAGTCTTCTGAAATGTACAGTAGAGAGAGTGACTGTCTTAGAAACTCATATACTTCCTAGTAATTGGCTGAATGCCAGGATGAGGTCAAGTGAAAAGTGTTAATTTTGTGGTTATGTAGAAATAAATTCAGCATCCCAAAATGTGCCATTGGTCATGCTTCTCTCTCGTCCATCTTGATGCTATCAGTAAGAACATGGACCTCCACTCGAATTTTGGCTTATTCAGGCTCTTCATATCCAGAGGTATATCCAGTATGGAAGTATGGACTGCACAAACTCATGGAAACACATTGCTAGGATTTCCTCTACAGTATCAGCCCCCAATAAGTTGCATCAGCGCTTTCATTGCCAGATGGCAACAGGAAGACAGCCAAGAGCATCATAGGGACAGGAACAAACAGGTAAGGTAGGAGAAAATTCCTTTTCTGGGAAATTCCTTTTCTGACCAGAATGCTGAAGAAATTATTCATGCACCTTTACCCTGAAAATAGTCAAGAATTTTAGGTAGTTTGGGGACTTGGCACCAGTTAATATTTGATTTTTGTTCACATAACCTGAGAATCTACTATAACCCTTCTGGTTTGGTTAAACCTGCAGCTTTGAATTCAACCTTCACAGTTACAAACCTCCTTAAAAGAAAGAAACCTGTTAAACAACAAAGTGTGCAGTGTATTACTGCAAAGAAAGAGCTGTGATTGCAGCCTGTCCCTAGGGATTATTTGAAAAACCTAGCATGCACTAAGTAGACATTCTGCCATGCTATAGACTGTAAACATGATCCCTGTGTTATCCTCCTCACATTTTCTTAGGAGAGCAGAAGTTGCATGGCAAAAGTGGTTATTTAACTGTGGCACACATGAACCATGGCTTGGTGGGTTGGCCAAGGCTGGATGCCAGGGCCCACCCAAGCTGCTCTATCACTGCCCTCCTCAGCTGCACTGGGGAGACAGAACATAACTAAGGGCTTGTGAGGAGAGATAAGGGCAGGCAAAGATCAGATTTTGTCATGGTCAAAGCAGGCTCAGCTTAAGGAAAATTAATTTAATTTATTGCCAATCAAATCAGAGTAGGGTAATGAGAAATAAAACCAAAATGGAATCACAAGTCCTGCTGGCAAATCTGCTCCAGTGTGGCCACCTTTCTCCATGTGTTCATAGGTCCTGCCTGGAGCCTTTTCCATCACAGCTTCCCACAGGGTCGCAGTATCCCTCAGGCATGGAGTCCTCCAGCGACTGGAGGTGGATCTCTGCTCTAGTCCATGGGACTGAACTCCCATGGGCTGCAGGGAGCCATCCTGCCTTACCATGGCCCAAAACAGAGGCTACAGGGGAAACTCTGCTCTGGCATCGGGAACACCTCCTCCCCCTCCTTCCTCATGGACCTTGCTATCTACAGAACTGCTCCTCTCACATATTCTCACTCCTCTCTCTGGCTGCAGCTGTGCAGGTGTTTTTGCACTTTCTTAAATCTATTATCCCAGGGTTGCTGATGGGATTAGCCTTGGCCAGCAGTGGGTCGATTTTTGGAAATGGTGTTGGCTTTATTGGTCAACCAGGGAACCTTCCAGCAGGTTCCACAGAAGCCAGCCCTGTAGTCTCTCCACCACCTAAATCTTGCCACATAAATGCAGCAAGCATGGATAGGTACCAGGGCATAAAATATATTAACAACATTGCAAAATATGTGATTGGGACATAACATCTAATTTTGTTTCTACTATTATATAGTCTCTTTGAGGTTTTTTGCTTTGTTACTCTACTTAATGGTCACATTACTGTCTGTATATGCTGAGACATAATCACTTTAGATGGGATTAATGGATTAATTTTGTGTGCCTAAGGCCCCCTTGAAACTGAGGGCTGCAAACTCAAAAGCACATCCTGTTTGTAAACGTCACTCCCAGCCCAAAGCTCCAAGCCGCTGCTGCTGCCTTCCCTTTACTCCATGAGACATCTTTCCACATATCTTATTTTTCCTCTAGGCCCACACAGCTGCAGTGTTTACTATGACAGAAAGTAAAGTCTTTTTCTCCCCACTTTTCCTGTACCAAGCTTTGTGGCTGGAGAGTGGGCAGAGTAATAGGTCATGGTGAAGTGATGAGGTGCAGTGCCCAGCTACTGCTTGCAACAGAAACCAAAACAACAGCCCTCAGTATTTACTGGGAAAAAAAAAAAAAAAAAAAAAAAAAAAAAAAAAAAAAAAAAGAAGGAAAAAAATGCTTCCTGTTGAATGGGGTATTGCCTCAGTAAATGCAGAGGGTTTAATCCTAAATTAATAGGGGAAAAAAAGAATATATATACAGTGGAAGAAAATCACTAATGAAGCCAAATACCATATTTTTCTGGACTCTTTATTTAAATGCAAAACTATTCTCTGGTGACCCATGTCCAAAGGAAGAACCTATCTCTGGTCTGACATGCAGTCCTTGGATGGCTCACAGAGCAGTTTAATTCTCTAAGCTACAGCGACATAAGAAAAGCCACAGACTTTGCTCCATCCCTTAGGAAGTCTGTCTTCCCTCTGCTTTTTGATGCAGAAACAGCACATGAAGAGAGAACAGCCTCGTGGTTCAGGCACAGCTGTGGCCATCAGCAGTGCTGGGTCTCCATGGTCAGCTGCAGATCTGCTGTCCAGAGCCGAGCTGTGCAGCTGCAATCTCTGCCTTTTGCTGCTACCTACCTGAAAGGCACAAACCCCTCTCCGTGGCAGTTTTGAAGCTGTCACCAAGGCGATGCAAAGAATTTTAAAATTCCCTCTTAAAATTCCTAACTAGAGCCAATGCATTATAAGAGGCTTTCTTCGGGCCACTCTTTTACTGCTGTTTGGTCAATTAGGGAAAATGAAAAGACAATGCCTGTGATTTTCCGCTCCATCCTTTTAGTTTCACATTAACGTAATAGCGCAATTAAGACTTGAGGCTTCAGCCCCTGCACCTGCTCAGCGGGAGGAGCAGCTGTGGCCGGGCCATGGGAAGGCAGAGCCGGGCAGCCTCCACCAGCAGAGGAGGCAGAGCTCGGAGCCAAGCTCCGGAATGCTCAGCCTGGGCGGGGAGGCTCTTTGATGTGCAACGAGATGCAAACAAGAGGCTGAAGCTCAGTAATAAATAGCAACACTACATAGTAATAGCTGGGAATTCCTAAGTGCTTCACTCTTATATAATGCCAGTCATTTTGCAAATGCTAATCTCTGCTATTAAGTGTGCATACTGTGAGCTTATTAATTAGTTTATTTTTTCTGTTTTTCTTTTTTTTAACCTGGAGCTGTTCCTCAGTCTAGCTCACAACATAGCCCACACCTAGTTACGTGAACGTTAGTACCTAGATTTTGATGGTGCTGACAATGGAGGTAAGGGAAGAGAAGGGAGCACTTTGCACCAGTGGAGTCCTTGAAGCCTTCATACTGTTAAACCACAGGTTTAGGCAGAATTATATTTAATTCCTCACTCCTATATTTAATTCTTATCTAGAGCAATGCAGCTGTGATTAAGATTTTACTGCCTTTCATTACAGTCTCGCTCCCCAGGGATGTAAGAACAATTAAAAGGCCTTTTTCCATGCCCTTGACATGACCCTTTCAAAAGTAGGTTAGGGCTCACCTTTCGCCTTCTCCTGCCTCAGTACTATTAAAGACAGGATTGAATTTTACAGCCACTAGATCTACTTAGAGCTACATTATGATTCATAAATTCCCTGAGGCAGAGACTGGAGCAGATCTGTTGCTGGTATAAACTGGCACAGCTCCACTGATTTTGACAGTAATTTGCACCACCTCACCTGCACATGTTTTCCAAAGCACCATGTTAGCATTCGAGCAGTAATAAAATGAATGGGTCGTTATCATGAGCACTGTACTTGCACTGGCTACAGCAAACATACATGAGGCATGGGTTTGACTCAGTATTTCTTTGGCTGATGGGGAAATAATGGTCCTACAGATAAACAATATGTTTTCTGTTTGTTCTTTTATCAATATCTGGGTAGAACATATGGAGGAGGTTTTGAAAGCTTTCTTCCAAGCAAGGTTGTTTTCCACTTCTGAACTGCCAATTAACCATGAGAAATCCGTTCACTGGAATGACAGAACGAGCAAGATGTACAGCAGGAATAGTATGGTCTGTTGCAATAAATTACAGGTTTCTTTTTCATGTGCAGCAGTAGAGGCGGCACTGATGCAATTAGCTACAGCTGGTTATAGAAAGAAAACATGCATCTGTAGATGGCTCAGGCTGGAGGGAACTGAGATGTGTTCTCTGGAATTTATCACCAAAGAGAGAGCGGGCTGGGGGGACCAGCAATATTCATTCCTGACTACAATAAACTTTAATAACCTTTATTTCCCCCCCTGTTAAATTAACTTAACCTAATAAACACATTTAGTCCATTACATAGCAATTAGCAAATGCATCTAGGTCATCACAGATGCTCCAAAGGAAGGATATGAAGGGTCCATTTTCTAGAATAAAGGATTTGAAATAATTCTTTTCTGAAGTAAAGAGCTGAAGTGTGCCATATGCTGTATGCCCTTTTACCTCTAGCCTTCAAATAGCCCATTTAATTTTGTTGTAAGAAAGGCTTGGGATTAATTTGCCAGCAATGCTCTTGCTGAAGGCTGTTCAGAATTTGCATGTTCCCAGGTATCACAGTTTCCAGAAACAGAGGTACAGAGGATGTGACATACATACATGATTTTTAGCACCAGACTCATGGCATAGCAGAGTTTCTCTTCCCAAATGTCCTGGTTACAGATTTATTTTGTCTCTGCCCATTTTATCTGCCCCTTTAAAAAAAAAACCAAAACTGTTCATTCACTGTTTTCTACCATACTCCTCTAACAAAGCACGTGTTCATCTTTTTTTCCTTTTAGAATCATTGAGGCAACAAGTTTCCTCAAATAAAGCTGCACCTGAATATTTTCCTTTACCCAGTAAGTTTGAGCTAAAAAAAAATTATCAAAATAATGTGTTTTTCTGTGTCTTAGGCTTGCTTTCCCTTTTCAATTTCCCTTTCCCTTTCCTCCATTGCTTCCATAAAAAATAAAATGAAACAAAACTTTTCCTCTGAAACTGTCTGTGGCAAGGTTTCTTCTTAGTCTCTTGCTTTGTTTACCTCTCCCATTGCTCTAGCCCTCATCCTTTATATAATATTATCTGCCAAGGTCAGGTCTGACAGAAAGGAGTGAGAGATCTGCTAGACCAATTTTTTCTGCTGTTGCTTGCAAGTGATGTTGAGCAAGACTTGGTTGCAAACAGCATATTTTCTCAAAATTTAAGGTCTTCTGCCACTACACCCCAGTTTCTCATTATCTGGCAATCCTACAGCTCATCTTCTTCTGTGGAAACATCTTCAATAGCTGCTTCACCTTCTGTGCTTTGCAATGTGATTAAATTAGTGAGTTGGATCTTTTCCATTTCTATTATGCAGGAAACACTAAAGCCTGGGGAGTATGAGAGAATGATAGCCATGAACATTAGTATTTCCCAACAAGATATAATGTTTTCATCCTTCAGTTCTACTAGAATCCTTCCATGTATTTGTATGGTAGAAGGAGTTTCACAGCTTCAGTGTCATAAAAGCAGCTTACTAAGCTATTTTTGCTATTGCTCTGGGTCAAAATAGCATGGCAATGGCTAGTTTGTCCTTTCTTAGAGTAAACTCAGAACCTGGGTTGAAAATATCACAGGGTGGGAAACGACAGGTGACCTTGAACATTGGTATTTAAGCCCAAAATTCAAAAGGGACTTCTGGACTTTTATCCCATGCTTAATCTATGTCTAAGATGGCAGTCCAGCAAAAAACCACAAAGGAGATTACACCAATGCAGCATGTTCACTGATTTGCCACTTATTTTCAAAGCTGTGTTTAAAAGTAAAATGCTAGTTCTTAGACTTCCTCCCTTGTTACATATCCTGCTTTAATATTCCATCAAGACAAAACAACTGTTCCCACATTAGGCATACATCAGCTATGGAGGAAAAAAGGAAAAACGTTTTATTATTACATGCTTTGGAAAAGGAAAGGAGCCAAGGTGTGTGCCTAGACGACAAATTTCTGTAATCCCCATACCTATAATTTACTTCAGAAATGTGTGGTTACCTTGAAGAAAAGAGGGATCTTCCCAGCTTGACAGTGTAATGAATGATTCAGGTGTGAATGGAAACACATAAAGGGAAAAATAAAGATCTAAGGAAGACAGAGTTTAAAACCTGTAAGGCTAAACAATGTCTCCTCAGACCTCACCCACTCAAATTCCTGCCCCACAACTCTGCAAAAGGAGACAAACTGTCTTGATACTGGCACCCTACTGCATTCAAATAATAAAAAGAAAAAGCAAATATTGAAACCCAGAGGACAGATGGCAAAGGAGGCATTTGAAGCTCTCAGATCATCCTGTAAGTTGAAAACAGATTTGACAAGCTTCAAGCTATTGAAAACAGATCCAAGGAAGACTTGAGGCTGCTGCAAATTACTCTCTCCTTAATTATAATCAATTTCTGTAGTGTGCTCACCAGAAGGAAAAAAATACTACCCCAACTTTTGTATTGGAGATGGGAAGTACAACCTGTACTCATACATTTCATTTGTGATACTGAATGCAGAAGATGTTCAGAACACAGGGGAACTGTGGCTACCTAATGTGCTCATGAACAGAATACGTTATACCAACTGCTCCCAAAAAGGATAATGAGAAAGTCTGTTTTCCTCATTACTCACTTTGGAACCATTCTTTTTGAATCCCACCAGTAATGGAAGACTAAAGTGAGTCTAAATAGTGAGTCTACTTAAAGTGACCAAAAAAAACCCATTTTCCATATCACAAATTGGCAGTGCATGCTGATATAACTTGGTTTGGATATTGTCTTCAGGGCTTGTCCAAGAATTTGGTAACAAGGAAGAATAAATCCATCAAGCCAGATATAAAGAACCCCAGCAGTGTGACACATTTGTTTAGCATTCCAGGGGACCCTGATTCAGTTGGCTTCATCTGTCTTCAAGATGGTTGTCTCAGGCTGAGCTAATCACCTGAGGCTCTTTCATCAATAGCAGCACTTTCAGGTTTGGGACACGCTTCTCAGATATCCTTCAGGATGAAATCAGCTTTCCAGAAATGCATGTGTCTCTCTGCTGAATATAGAGGTAGTTTGGGCTGACACGGTTAGGCTGAGGCTGCAGTTCAGCTGTGCAGCAAATACTGTCTGAGGGCTCCAGCCTAACTGTGGTCACATGTTTTCACAGCTCAATTTTTTATCAGTGGGTCTTGCGCCAGACCTGGCGTTATCCACGCTCTTGCAGATGGAGAAAGCTGACATAAAGAGGCATAAATGTAGAGCAGGGGCTCTGGCTAACTTGATGGAAAAGCAAAGGTGCACTTGTATGGGATGAAGCTCAGGCTTGGGCATTCCATAAGGAATAGGGATGCTGAAACACATCCTGGGGCGCTGGCGTTTCAGCTGTTAGAGAGCCAAAGGCCCTTGAGGGAGCAACATTTCCCTCGGGGGGAATGGGTCTGTGGCATTCCTATCCCTCTGGGCTCGGGTGGCACAGCGCCTCTCTGTGCATCTTTTGGGAGAGGGGATGAAGTGCTCAGGCTGGACTGTCACCAGTGGGAGATGGCTGCTCTCTCACCAGGCAGTAACACCAGACCTCCCCTCCCCGCCTCCCGCAACTGGCTTCATGCCTGAGTTTCTGCCTTCTCCACGTGAGAGAAAGGCAAGAGGAAAGGAGCAATCAGCTCTGTAAGATTTTGGGCCCACAAGCAATTGACTCATGTCATCCATTCCTTTGATGTACCGGGGCTGTTTGTGGAGGCAGATGATCACAGCTCAGCCCTGGACAAGCTGATTGTTTCAATCAAAGATTTAAATGAGTGCCACATGCAAATACACGGAAATAAATCTGAGCTGCAGAGCAGGCTCCATCTTCCTAGGACCCCCTGAGCACCTGGTGGCATGGAGGTGCTGCAAGGCTCCATTGGGGACAATTCCTTGTTCAACTCAGTCCATGCATCTGCCCTGAAGACAGTTCACACTTTTAAGAAAATCAGGAGCCCAGGGCTTATGTTTTAAAGTAAATTTTACAAGTTCCTTTGTCAGCTTGGGGCCTCTTTCCGGAGGATGTTGTCAGAATAGAGTTACAGACCCATCCTGTGCCCAAGTGTTTCCTAAGGGGCAGCTCTCAGGTGCTCCCTGCTTGGTGTGCACTGTAAGGCATCCCTGCCTGTCTTGTGCTGGGTGCCTGAGGGTCTGGATCACACCTCAAGCAAGATCTCAACTCCAGTCTTGTAGGTCTCAGTCCCTCATTGGTAGGTTTCTCAGGGTCTACAGCAATGACAGTCATGAAAACAAGGGACAGTAATACAGTCCTTAGGGTAACTTACAAACAGCAGTGTAATAATGTGCTTACTCATTTTGTGTGACTGCACAGCCCAGAACTGCAGATTTTGCTCCACATCACTGTTCAGTTCTAAGAGAAGCCTGATGGTACTTGCATGTAATTGCTTTTCATGGCCTTCCTATCAAACCCAAGTATTTGATATCTATTTGAATGTCATGACAGAGCACAAGTAGCAAATGCAAGGAGAATTGAAAAGAGGTTGCTTCTTTGTCCAAATGTAGGCAGCTCTGCCTGGTGGGAGCATGTCTTTTGTGCTTCCAGTACCTTAAATGGTGCTTGAGAACTATCTGTGCTGCTACCAAGTTGCTACTCCTCACCTGAGCTGTCCAGAGATGATTCATCTTTTAAAGCATGTTCTTGTGTTCGTGATAGCCAAAGAAGAGTTGCCAGCTAATTTGGGTGGAAAGTTTTGCACTGCTTTTAGGAATGTGGAGCTAAGTCTTTTAATCCTGGTCTGGCCTTTGTAAACTCGGAGAAAGAAAAAACACACATGGCAAGAATAGCATCATACAAATCCCATTTTTAGTTTATTCCAGTATTTATCAAACATCATGCATTCACTCTGTAATAAATATCGAGGACCAGAGGCATAAGAATAGATGGGGATAGAGGAAAATATGCAGGAGGCTTCAGATATACATACTTGAAAATATGTAAATTTTAATGTAATCATGTAATATAAAGGACATTATTGATTTAATGTGAAGGGGAATCTGGTTCTGAATTTAAGCAAGCTGTTCTTGTTCAGGTTTCAGACTTTGGAACCATCCAATTACATCAGATTCAGGCTTGTGTTTGAGTGCTTTTCTACCTTTTACTGCTCAATAAAACACTTTGGAGATGTGAACAGGCTATGGTGTAGATAGGCCTTTCTGAGTCAGCAGATAGCCTAAAACAATCATTCCAGAGCTGCAGCTCTTTCCCTCCATCTCTAGGAGCCATTCACTAAAATTTTTACTGTCTTGAGAGGCTGCTGACACAATCTACCCTGGGAACACTGTGCAGGAGAGAGGAAGAAAGACAATACAGTGTCCATCCTTCCTAAGCAAGCAGAGCCTTACCTGCTGCTGGCAATGCAAGGGATGCTGCCAGACTGGCATTTTTATGAGGAAAGACAATTATGCTGAAACTTCTGGCAGAAGAGAAGTATCCTACACCACAGCTTCTGTTTGTCAAATAAAACCCCCAGCCACTATCACACCATCTTGTTGAAGTCCTGGTGTGCTGTTCCATGTCCTGTTGCTAAACACAGCTCTCTGGGACAGAGAACAACAAACAAACATTTGTGAAATCACAGTCAGAACTGCAAGTTCATCCTTGCTGTGCCACTTGTGTAAGACTTCCAGCCAGCATTATGTTTTGCCCCAGCACAGGGTTCTGCCCATCTTGAGGAGCCCACAGAATTGGGGCCTACTTATGACAATAACATTTGGCAAATTAATGTTCCACAGTTTCTCCAGCACCTCTGCTCACAGTGTAGCAATTTCACAACAGTGTGCATGTAAATAAACATCAGAGCTGATCTGAGCTGTCTGAGCAAACCTCAAGCCAGAAACACCACACTTTATTGGAGGGAGCCACTTAGGCTGTCATGCTAATGATATGAAAACAAACACAGTATTGTGAGGCTTAATATTGACGAACACTTGCTTTTACTTTGCTGATCATGTGTGCATCTCATATGAAAAAATAACAACTAATGGATTATTTCTAATCATATTTCCTTCTAATGTTTTCCTCTCACACTCCAGTTTTACCCTCCTCACACTTGAAAGTTAATACTGAAACATTGGCATGTATTTTTTTTTTTTACTTCACCTTCTCTGACTTCTCAGTGCATAACCCATCTCATGCAGAGACTGTGTGCATACAAACTTCGTACTCTTCAGAAATATCTTATGACAACAATATCTGCTCTGGCTCCTGAGGGAATGCATGGTCCTCATGGAGTAAGGCAAGGGGTACCAAATGCAAATACTCTGCACAGAAGGGTGACATAAGCAGCATGCTAATGCTAAGGCGACATGAAGCTGTGAATTTAAGTGAGACACAACCTTATGAGTGTGGTCTCATGTCCCATGGAGGGCAAACACAGATCCAAATATTGTATGCATACACATGACTGAGCTTTAAAGCTATGCCAGCAGCAGAGGAGCTGCTCCATCTTCCTGATTTGTAAAAGCTCTCTGACATGGAGATCCATATCCACAGCTCAAGTCTTGAGGAAAGATGAGTGACAGGCCTCATGCATGAATTCAGGAATTCAGCATGTTAATATCCAGCTTTTGAGATTCACAGTGACTATAAGCTTGCAGTGTTGGTTGGAAGCAGAAGCAGATAGTAGCATGGGATTTCTCAGGATAATTGGTCTTTGCATTAAGAGGGGGATTCACTGCATTCAGCTTCAGATACTTTCAGTGTGGCAAGTTCACCAGAGACAATGAAGTGTAAATAGATACGTCTGGGGCAAGGTTAATCTCGTCCTCACGTAGATATCTAAAATAGGTCAGATGAATCATCTCCTGTGATTATTTCTTTCCGCTGACTATAAAGAGAGCCTGGCCTCAGATGAAGACCTCTATTACAAATGTCTAGAGTGAGGTGTAAAGAGTTCACCAGAAAAATATTCACTCCGGATGAACGTGGAAGCAGGCTCTAAATTTAAACATCAATATTTAACACATAGCAAAGAAGTGTAAATATATATTCAGGTTTGAACTGTGGATATTAATAAATTTTGAATATAATCTCTAGGAGAACAAACAGAAAATCAGCAGTGTGTTTCCTTATCCTAGGTCAATGTCCTTCCAGAAGTTTACTACACTTTCCCGCTGAGCAGTAAAGGAAGCAGAGCAAAGGTTTATAGCTGTGTACCTCTCCAGGACTGTGGCTGTCAGTGGGAGCACACCTCTCTCTTGCTGTGTGACAACCTCTGCTCCTCTGCCCAGGGCTCCCTCAGCTTACACCAAGGGCTGGATGTGTCACCAGCCACCAACATTCCACCTGCTGTGAGATACCCCAGCATCACCAGGGTTACTGCCATCAGTGGTGGCTGCCTGTTGTGATATGACCATAACATCAACAGGGCTGATTCATCCCCGTGACATGGCAATCCCACCTTTCCAGCAAGAAGAAACAAAGCAGGCAAAACCCTGACAATTGATAATGCTGAGAGGGAAAGTAATGCAAGTGCTGCAGCGATTCAAGATTAAAGAATCAAAGCCTGATTTTAAATATTTGTGTGGTACTTGCTCTTGCTGCCTATATTTGTATGTTTGAAGGATGAATTCTAGAAGAAAAGTGTTTGTCAAACTGACCAAAGGTAACATTTCACACCGGTGTAATTAAAGGCGTGTCCAGTACTAAACCCTGCACCCAGGAGTGACTGACCATGATGAGGAGTAGCAACAAACAGCTAGGCTCCTGTCTTCCTTTACCTGCAAGAGTCCAAGTTGCAAAGTGGATCTTGCTTACTTTTAGAGAGGCAACTGGAGGCCATCCTGCCTGAGGAAAGACAACCAGAATTCCCTTCATTTTATTAAATTCAGACAACTCAAAACTGTGAATCTCCAGGAGAGATAGTGTTAATCCTCCTAACTTTATCAGGTTCTCCACTAGTTCCTTCTTGTTTGGACTTATGTCTGCCACCTCCTAGTCCTTTCCAGACACTGCCAATGCCTCTGAGTGGTATGACCACATTTTTCTGCTATGAAAATCCCAGAGCCTGGCTCCCAAGGGATCTTGCTATTCAAAATGCAGTGTTGGTCTTCTTGGGTTTGGGTTTCTTGTTGTTTGCCTCTGTGAGCTGTTTATTAAGTAATCAAATAACAGCATAGTAAATAAATAATGTCTTGCTTCATAAGGGCTGAAATATGCAAGTAGTAAGTAAGCCTTCTTAGATTTTACAAATATTTAATAAGTCAAAAGTAATACAAAATGTGTGGCGACTAACACTTGGGTGAAAATACTTAGGGATAAAGCACACTGGAAATTGGAATGGTTTGCTTCCTGTTATGTACAAAATGGCTGCAAATGAGCTATTAAAGTTTCTCAAATGAATACAGTTCTTTTTGTGTTTGTTTGTTTCCAGTTAGAGGTATCCAGTCAAAAGACCATGTGCTGTATAGCCTCTGCAGGGTTTGCTTTGTAGTACAGATAGTGCCTAACCACTACTTTCCTCTCTCTTGATCACTAACAAAAACAGACCATATAGAGATGAAAGTGTTCTAAATCAGTGTTCTGTGTCATTTCCCACTTACTTTGCACTTTTCTGACAGCTGAAAGGCTGCAATAAATTGAGTGCATGCATACCCACAGAGTATGACAGTACAACATAACCTAGTATCTCAGGACATGCATTTTTTTTCCCTAAAATTAAAAAAAATTTAAAAATTATCAAAGCAGGGGGTATCTTGGTGTTTTCTACTGTGATTTTCCTCTCCTTTCTTTCTTTCTTTCTTTCTTTCTTTCTTTCTTTCTTTCTTTCTTTCTTTCTTTCTTTCTTTCTTTCTTTCTTCTTCCCTCCCTCCCTCTCTCCTTTCCTTCCTTCCTTCCTTCCTTCCTTCCTTCCTTCCTTCCTTCCTTCCTTCCTTCCTTCCTTCCTTCCTTCCTTCCTTCCTTCCTTCCTTCCTTCCTTCCTTCCTTCCTTCCTTCCTTCCTTCCTTCCTTCCTTCCTTCCTTCCTCTGTCTTGTCCTTTCTTCTACCCTCCTGTCCTCCTTCCTTCCCTTCCTGCTCCTCTTTCATTCTCCTGTTCTTTCTGCTTATTTTTTTCCCTCCTCCCTTTCTAATTTTGTTTTGTAGGTAGTTGGAGATCTGTTTTATTTTAAAACAATGAAGAAGGCAGAATCCCCTGAGGTAAATTCATTGAGTACTGGGAGGTCTTGGTAACACAATTGAACTGGCACCAAATCAATAAAAACAGAACAGAAGAAAAAACAATAATTAAAACATTCTGTCAAAAAAATGGAGCAGTAATTAAAAGATGCAAACTATTGTTTTGCTACACTAATTACATTTTAATTTTCAATAGCTTGCTGAATAGTATAAAAGCCCATGCCTATAAAATGTCCCAGTGACAGTGCTCTTTCTGCAACTAGCGTGATAACAGTGTTTATGTGCTGTAACAGAGTGGTATGTGCTTTCAACTCTGTGTGGGTGAAGCTAGCTTCCTTGTAAGATAGCATGACAACAGTTTCTTTTTTTTTTTTTTTTTTTTTTTTGTGCTTTGGAAAATTATTACTCAACACACACACACTCACACACACTCGCAGACGTGTGTGCACATCTACACGCACACAAAACCAGGCTCAGTCCAAGGGAGACGATGCTCAGGGCACTTCCATTGACCTCAGTGGGAATTCTGTGTGTGGCACAATAGCAGGCTGCTGGCCTGTGTGAATACTGTACTTAGGTTTAGACCATGTTGTTTCCTTCACATGGTATTGAAGGATGAGGAGAAAAACAAATTGAATTTTCCTATGAATATGCACCATTTGCAAACCTAACACATGCAACTTTTTAGGCAGGGTCCTGAGGACTTTTCTCACAGAACAGCCCTTATAGATTTCACTGGTAGATACCCATACTTAAAAGAAACTTAATATAGCCCATATTCTGTAGAGTTATGAATCATAGTAATCCTGAAAAAAATTACATAACTCATTTAGCTGCTTTTGAGAAGAGTTTTCTTTTGAGAAATTTCCATAAGTAGATTTACAAAACACTCCAAATCAAGCATACATGTAAAGGAGTTTGTTGTTATTGTTGTTTGCAGCAGCTCAACGCAAAGTCAAGTTATCCAGATGACTCCTGACAAAATCTGGATCCATTAGCTACAATCTGTTTCTCCACAGCTGTAGTTTACACACTCTGCCTTTCATATCATCCTATTTGAATGATAGAGTTCTTCCAGAAACAGCATCCCATGTGTTTAGGCATGCCCCAAAAACAATAGATCCCTTCCATCAAAGTGGGAGCGGTGGGGAACTAATTTCTCAGTAACTAATCCCTGGATTTCAGATGTATGAAATCAATGAAATGCCTCAGTCTATGAAAATGGTCAGCACTGCCAAACAACATTTCACAGCTGCTTAACTTTTCTACATTACCAATTTAATTTGAAATAATTTCAAAATAATGTAAATATATTATTTTATAATATGAAAAATAAAGACTGCACCAATGATGGAATAAAAACAAAATCCTTCATACCACCGCAGCCAGAAGCACAAATACAGAGGTCAATGTATTTTAAAGATAAAGCATTGAGCAAACATTATCTATGTTTTCACCAGTTTGTAGTTTCTTTCATATCCTCCTAAATTAACCTCTCAGTTAAATATATTCATTTCCATTCAGCTGATAAGGATTAACAAGGTATAGAACATCAGCCTACTGTCTGGAAATATGTAAAAATTAAATTCCAGTGGGAAACAAGGGTAACAACATTACCAAAGCCAGAATCACTGACAGTGTATACAAAATCTGCATGTTTTTCTAGGGAGTGGTAAGGTGATATTGATCACACCAACAGCATTGGTACCTTTTGAAGATGGAAGCTAACCAGGAGATTTTTAGGACAGCTAGATACTCTCAATAGTACCATTTATGTTGAATGGAAAACTGCAATTACATATACTAAAGCTGCAAAACCAAAACAGATACAAAGCCCACAGCAAAATCTAGGAAAAAAAATTAAAAACTAAACTTAGAATTATCTACTCTAAAAATCTAGTCCCTTATCATCTGGGAACAGCCCAAATTGAAGGGGTTTTTGTGATGATGCAAGAATAAATTGCTTCAATAATTATTTCATGGACACTGAGTCTTCTGCAAATTCCTATTATTACAATGCTAGTGAAATGTCCCTATTTACTGAAATTAAACAAAGACAGATATTTATTTAGAAGTCCTGTAACTGCTACAGCCAGTAAATGTATTTCATCACTGTGATTGCAAAAACAAATACCTACCAGAGAAATGCAGTTTATAACAACACAGAACTGAACGGAAAGAGAAATGTTGTTAATGTTACATTAATACTCATGGCAGAAGTATTTGACTGAAGTAAAATAAACCGAAATAACTTAATGAGGCTGAGCCATGCATGGATGCTTCTCGGTGACTAGTGAGCTAGGCAGACTCCATGCAGTAGCATTATCACCAGAACAGCTGCCAGGGCACAAGAAGGTGCTGAACAGCTCAGGAGAGCAAGGTGGGATTTGTGTGGGATGCTAACAGCAGGACTGTGGGCCTGGGGTCACAGCAAGGGGGAAGGAAATTATGTCCTTATGGCCCTTGGAAGGACACAAAAGACTCAGGATGCCAGAGTCATGCCATCTCCTTTGCACCATCTGGATGGAGACACCAGCATATCCTGCAAGTATTTTGCCTCTTTCACTCTACCAGTCTCTGGAAACATCTCACTATTGTAGATACAGCCTTTTTTCTTTGTGTACAATACACACCTGTTCTAGGGGAGAATGTTGCAGAGCACCAAAGTTGTCATTCTCTTACCACTCCTATGTGGTGGGATTTCTGCAGGGTAGAAGGGAGAACAAAGTATTTCCTCACAGCAGACAGAGTATATGCGGTCAGCTTTATATGGATAAGAGTGGAAATCATGCAATGGTTGGTATTTGTGGTAAAATGCTCACACTCCCGAGTCCCACTATCTGTTCTGGGTAGGTCACCAGATCCACCCTTTCATTTATCTTTGGATACTCATATCACTTCCTGAGAAGACAGGATCAAAAACAACATCAAGGCACAAATCTGTATCCACATACTCCTCCTGAACTTGATTTTTTTGAGTATACAAAGGCTGTGGTTTCACAGCTTGGCTGTTATACAGTTGTTATAGGGTTATACAGTTGGTATAACCATTATAACTTGGCAAGCACCCTAGAGGTAGAGACAAGCTAGTCTGTAGCTGAAACCTGGTCCCAACCAGATTAATTTCTCTATCATCAATAAATCTTTGTGTCAGGTATTGTCTTCTCAGCTGGGATGGGAATGTCATGGGCAGCAGGAGAGGACCAGATATGCTGATGAGCCAAGGTAGGGTCATTCTCATGTTACATGAGAGTGAGCTGCTACAGTTGTGTGGTCAATGGTCCATGTGTTTTAAAATTAGATTTCTTTCAGATCCTCTGAGTGACTTTTTGAGTTGGAGATGATGATGTGACATAACCACAAACAGCTACTCACAGTGTGGTTTGGATTGTGTTTCCTCCTGCTGCAGATCTTTCTGTTAAAGGAGATGATCAAGGCAATTGTAAATTAATAAAGTCAGACATTATTACACCTTGGAAGCATAGAAATTATATCTCCCTGCCCTCATCTGGGTAGTTGCCTAATGCTAAAGTATGAGTTGGGTTTTATACAGCAAGCACACAATTCTGTCAGTTCTGCAACAAATACTGGCTGATGGAATAAGCCTCCTAGTGGAAATCCAGCATTTTGAATGGACAGCACAAAACTGATTAAGTGCAAAGGCTAGCATGTACAGCTCTTTTTCACTATTAAAAGATGCTCAAAAAAGGACTAGAATGCTCACACATTTTTAGTACCCTCCCTAAATATACCTGCCTTTTAATAATTTTTCACTTTAACCACACAGTCCTGTGGTAACTCAGGAGGCCTTCTTTAAAGAAAAAGACAGTGTAGCATGTGTAAGGTTACACATGCACATTTATTTTCCAATAGAGCCCAGGGGACAAATGAAATCCTCTCTTCAGTCTCTCTAGTAGAATTATTATATATCTCTATAACATATGTCAGTCTGTACTCGGCAAAATGATTTCTTGAAACACTTTCTGAAATGCTGCATACCTCAGGCAGAGACCTGCAGAGAAAGAGAAATCTCCCAAGATCCTTGTGATCCTAGCAAACAGCCTATGCCTAAGAAAATAAAAAACCTCGCACCCTTTGCCCTCCTGGTAAGGAAGAAAACCCTCTCTATCTCCAAACAGTGAGAAACCAATCTGCTTTCCCAGTTACTACCAGCAGCAAATAATTTATGCTGCAGTAAAGAATAATCTTCTCTTTCCTCTTCTGTAAGCTCCAAAATACATCCAGGCAATCTTTACACTGAGAAAAATGTTTTTACCCTCATCCTGTTGTCTTTAAACTCTGTAGTCTGTGATTTGAGCTTCATTACCAATGCAGAATCAAATGCTGAGTCTATTCCAGATAATTTTCATCCCTCTCTGGCTCATTATGGCAGAGTGGTGAACTTGGGTACTGATCAGTTTAGGGATTGATGGACAACAATACTGTCCATCAATACTGCTGTGTAGGACAACAATATTAATGGCCTTGACTTGGCATGGAAATTAAATTAAATTGAGACATTTGGATTTTTCTTGCTTAGACAGCTACAAAACAAGTGGGAAGTGGAGAGTGCTCTAATTTCTACCCATAATTTTATCTTACCACATTTTTGAGTCTGTCCTGTAATTTATTGCAAAACTAACTATGAAGTCAACATGGACTAGCACTATCTAGTAGTATCTATATCTAGTAGTATCTAGATCATACAGTGGGCAGCTTCACAGGAAGGCAGCACAGGCTAATTGGACAGGATTGAGAGAAGTGTAGCAAAAGAGTAGCAAAAATTAATCTGTAGTATAAAGTCTATGTTCAGCACAGAAAATAGGAGGCAGAAGTGTTCAAGTGTAGAGCTCAAATAACAGGTTTCAGTATTTGCAATGAAACTACTAGCTCACATAAATATTAAGACCATTACAGGGGATAAATTCCACAACACAGTGGATAAATTCCTATTTACTTAATACCTAGTTTCTTTCAAAAGGAGCATTTCAGATCCTGCTGTACTCCTGCCTTCCTCTGAATACACTGACCGTGGAAGTGACTAATAAATACAGGTACTTAGGAAGAGGAATGGCATCTTTGCTGAAGGGTATCTCTTTTCTCCACTGTATAGTCAAGGGCATTAGAAGATGCCCCTTGAAATGACTGTCTTTTGGCTTTATGAAGTGAACACAGTGTTCTCTGTTGAAGAATTTCTGGCCTGACCAGGAATAATAGAAATACTTAGAAAATATTATATTTTCTTTGAAAGCATAAGGCACATTTCTTCTGAAGAAGAATTAAAATATTAATTTGGACTGTGGTTAACATTTATCACCTCTGTGACAACAATAGCAATATTGTAATTTTCAATTCTACAGCCTTACAATCAAAAGCTCATTAATAGTGAGCTAACATCTTTTGAGGCTTTCAAATGGCAGAACACAGCAAAAATAGGTGAGGTCACAGGCTTATAAAAAAGGGCAACACTGCCATGCAGAAAGTGCAGGCTGTCTGTTCTGCCAGCAGCCTGTGTCAATCCCCACAGCTTAACAATAACTACCATTGAGACTCGTTTAACAAAAGAAAATTAACTCTGCACAGGGGATCCTCCTGTGGCATTTGCTGCCACTAATAACATTAGAGACACTATTATTTTATCTTCATCACTGGGGAAGTTGTAGCTGGTACATTCTGAGAGGCACCACTCTGCCAAGACATAACTGCCCCTGGGCTCTACCACAGTACACAGAAGCAATGAATTTCTGCATTCCGTGTTCTCTACAATGCTACACTAGAAACATACATAGCAGGTTACATATAAATATATTTAAATGTAATTCCTGGTGCATTTATGAGTTTTCAAAGGTGCTGACTCCTACTTTATGTACCAAGAAGGCACAGCAGAGGGAAAGGGCCCTTTTCCCTGTCTGGGATGTTTTAGATCTGTCCAAAAGAAAATAATCCCATCTTTTTTTCAGACCATTTTCCAGCGTTTCTCTAGACACAAATTATTATTAAGATTTAGTTTAATATTGATTTTTCCAATAATTTTTTCCCATTAGAAAATGGAATGAAAACACCAGGCAGTCTACAGGTAGCACTGACCTTTACTGACTACAATGTAAATCAAACACAGAGAAGAAATAATGTGCTTTGATTTTGGTTTCTGTTACGAGTCCTGTCTTGCCTTCTTTTTTTTTTTTTTTTTTTTTTTGGATGACAATCCTGCTTTTCTTATCTAGTATCACTAATTGACACTGGCACAAATCTGGAAAACATACTTTAGGTTTTCTAGATTGTAAAGTAACACAAAGTAAGATAACATTCAACTATTATTAATTTATTGTTATAATCCAAAGGGAGAGGTACCAGCCTTATTTTTTTTTATTCTCATTTAAAAAGCCTCACAACAATCCTGCTTTAGGATTAAGATTCTGAGATCTGCCTTTTAAAATATATAAATATATATAAAATATATAAATATGTAAATAGTGCAGAATAAAAACCTCCATAAGAGTGGATCAGACACAAAAAGTAGTTATTATTTTTCTCAATGCAAACATGACTTATTCAAACGTACCATCAAAACTTGAGAGAAGAATAAATAAAACAGAAGACCTACACAGCAGTTACCAGATCCAATAGTTGATGGTATTTCTTATTCCATCTTTAAAAGCTTATCTTGTCTCCACCATCATTAAAAGTTTATCTTGATTCCACCCAAATTTTATTTTGGTGTTCATCCAGGATGGTGTCTCTCTCAGTTATGATATATGTCTCTTCCTCTAAGAAAACATATTTCCTCCTGAAATATGTGTATATGTGCTTTCTTACTTCATGTAGTCTGTGTGATTACATAAGCAGCCTGCCTGTACCTTCACTCTTGAACATTTCAACACATCTTTGCAATAAGGAAGCTGAAAGCAGTGATTTATTTTACTTGTTCCATCCCCAAATGTTTTAATTCAGGAGTAAATGCTGTCACTTCAGTTTATTTCCTTTAGCTTCTTCAGAGAGTTCTTGAATTTTCCAGTATTTTGTTGGCTATCTTGTTCTTCTGGCTTCCATTTCCTAGAGCTTGATTAACACAGCAGCACAGAGGTGAGGGCACTGAGCCTTTTTTGGCTTTTCTAGTGCAATTGCAGTGGTTACAGAGGTAAGAGGTAACTGGACTCAGCCTGGCCCTAGATGCTGGCCACCATCCTCCCTCCCTCACTCCTTTTCCTGTCAACCTCTTCAAAAGCTCTTACATGTACTCCTTTAAATGTTTCAATGAAGACAGTCTGTAGCAACAAAAAATTGCTTTTTTAGATAATGCAGCTAAGTATTGTTGATATTCATAAGGAGGCCTTCCTATCTGTAGCTGACTTTGAGAAGACAGAAATGTTTTCTGTCAAGGGGAAAGGTGCTGCAGAGCTTCTAGGTGTGGATTCCCAGAAACAGAGAATAACAGCATGGCTGAGGTTGGAAGACAAATCTAGAGTTCATTTGGTCCAATCCCTTGATAAAGCATTGTCACTTAGAACAAGGTTACCCAGGAACAAACATCTGGATGATTTTTGAATATTGCCAAAGAGGGGTATTCCACAGACCCTCCAGAGCCCTTGGGCCATACTCAATTACCCTCATAATAAAAAGCCATTTCCTCATATTCAGACAGAACCTTCTGTGTTCCTGTTTGTACCCATTGCAGGTGTCCTGTCAGTGGCGTGAGCCTGGCTCTGTCCTCTTCACACAGTTGCTGCAGGTGTTTATATACACTGATGAGACCCACCTGAGTCTCCTCTTCTCCAGCCTGAAGTCATAACTCTATTAGCCTTTCCTTACAGCAGTGTTGCTCTAGTCCCCACTTTTGCTTAGAGAAGGTTTTAGCAGCACCAAATCTGTGCTGTTTGTGCCTTTGCAATTTCTTGCTCCCCTAATCATCATAGAGGCTCTTTGCTGACCTCTCTCTAGTGCACCCATCTCTCTCTTGTGCTGAGGATGCCAGAACTGGAGAAAGTACTCTGGCTACAGACCCAGCAGTGCTGAAAGGATGGGGAAGATCACCTCCCTTAATCTGTTAGAAACCCTTCTCCTAATGCAGCCCAGGACAGAGTTTACAATATGAGGTTGCTGGCTCATGTCAACTTGGTGTCCAGCAGGACCTCCAGGTCCTGCTCTTCAAAGCTGTTTTCCAGCTGGTCAGCTCCCATTACATAGTGGCCCATTAGAATAATGTGGATTATTTCTTCCCAGGTGTAGGACTTCACACTTCCTTATGTTGAACTTCGCAAGGTTCCTGTCAGCCCATTTCTCCAGCCTATTGGAGTCCCTCTGGATGGTAGCATGCTCTACTGGCACATCAGATGTTCTGGGCAGTAATTTCTTTAGCAGGCATTGCTGGAGCCAGAAGACATGCATCTGCAATGCACAGTCTGCAATCCCTGTGCCATTCCTAGTGCTATCATTTATTCTGGATCAGTTACCTCTGCAGCCTTTGCCTGGTCTGTCTTTGTACTGCATACTCTGTAATAGAGTCTAACAGGTATTTAAATGCACGGTGGTTTGTATGAGACATTCTGGCAGTTAGGGTATTCTTATATTGAATAATATATATATGGACCATTATTAAAGTAGCCAGATGTGAAAATAGAAGTTTTTTATCCTCGTTAATTCATTTTTTTGCTGGTTGGAGTTGATGACACAAGCTGTGAGAAAGACCTAGGGGGCTGAAAGGCAGCAAAGAAGTGTTGAACCTGGTGACCTGGATCAGGCCTGCCATGCTACAGTCTCACCAAATATCATCAGTGGCACAAACCACAGCTTCTCCTGCACAGGTTTAAAAGGTAGTAGGACCTAGCACATGCAGTCAGAGAGGTGTAGTGAGTTTCACTAATCTCTATGCCCACTCCTTTGAGCAGAACTCGGGCAAAACAGAGAGCTGTACTCCTAGGATATAAAACAAAGCCATGTCACTTCTTGTGGCACTGCCCTGAACCAATCCTTCATGCAGTGACTTTTACATTTTCCTTCCAGGCCACCAGCTGTCAGATGGTAACAATTTCCATCCACTTGCTGACGTGAGCTGGTTTTGAACTTTAATCCAGTCCATGTCTTAACTGTGGTGGCAAACACTTTTTAACTAAAAAGAGCCTTCAAAACAATTAAAAAAAAAAAATAAAACCAACAGCCCTTGCAAGCAGCGCAGCTTTTATAAAAGGCTTGACAGATGTAAACAGGCTGAGCAATCCTATGAAGGAAGGAAGCAGCCATTGCGTGACTGCAGGAGCTCGTGGTTGCTGGGACTGGGGCACCTGGATATTGCTCCACACAACCACCTCTCCGAAGGCCAGGGCTTGCCCCAGAGAGCTCCCAGTCCACTCTCACCATGGGGCACAAGATAGATGCCGACTGATGGGGGAGCACAAGGAAACAATGAAACAGTGATGGTCAGAATGAGAAGCAGTGGTCTCATCATTAAATCATCTCCATTTACTTTCCTAATATGCTAACATTTTCTGCCACACACAGATCTCTTCCTCCCAGGCAGTATTGAGTGCCTTCAACTCCCAGGGAAGTCTGTAAGTATGGAGAGACGTCAGCATCATGTACGAGGTGCTTAGCATTGTGCATGGCAAAGCCTGGAGAGTCAAATCTTGGCTAATTTACATACTCTGGCTTGGAGCAACAGTCACCTCTGTAATGGAAAATTTTTATAATACAATAATACAGCTGGGAAGAATTGGCCATGTTTCTTGGACACAAACAATAGTAGTTTCTTAGTCAAATATATATGGGTAATAGTTAAAACATTGCTCTTGCTACAATTCTGAAGATAATTTCTTAAAAGTTAGGCCTTCACAGTAGAAAGAATAATACTGCCATTTTTCTATATGAATCTTTTCTGCTTGGGAGGTGGACAAGTCAGTGCAATCCCTGGGTATTTGAGTTTACTCTTTGCATGTCTCCCATGCAACTAGTTCCATATGTTTTCTTTTCCTGAGTGGTGCTCACTGTGGGAGCTCAACTGGTCAGCCACTTTTCTGTGTTCTCCCTGCTGCCTAGTGACACCCTCACATTGCAGATAAGTTGTCTTCACCTTCTACTCATAATGTGGATAGTCTCGTTTCCTTACTGGATACATTTGGAGTGTTGAACTGTCTGGCAAGTCTCAGAATTTGTAATAAATTTATTCTGCTTAATACCTAGTCTTTTTCTATAGTTGTTGCCATTGTCTGTGCCTTTGGTAAACTTATTAATAATAGGGCTTAATCAAGCATATTAACTCTATGTTCAAAACTAAATGGTTGCAAATTAATTTGAATTACAAAGATTAGCCTTAGGAAGGAAAAATGTGGCAAACACCACAGTCTTCTGAGCTAACCGCACCTTTTGGAAATTCCCAAAGGAGCTGATTCACTGGAATGACAATTAACCCACTGCTTCCCCCACCCCCTCCCTCCCTTTTTCTCCCCCGAAAGCACATTGTTTTACAGGAAACTTAATAGAACTCAGTTTGTTAACAACAGTCATTAGAACTTTACTGAGATTGCTCATCCTGATGATAATCTTTGAAAAGCAATTTTTTTTTTTCATTCCAACAGGATTTCTCTGCTTATTCACACCTACTGATTGGTACAGGAACCTACCCTGAGGAAGGGCTATGAACCCATTTGTACACCAGTGATGTCACTGGGAATTTTCCTGTTGGGTTCAGTAGGAGCAAAGTTTATAATATCCTGAAAAGTAATCATAAGAGATTAGACACCCATTCTCTTGTTCCTTGCGCACTCAGTTTCTAGCAACAATAGTTTTAATTTCGAGCTGCTAGGACTTTTTTTTTTATTACATATTATGAGTCAAAGGATGTTGAATCCAACACTCTGAGGGAACAATGGAGACAGATCCTTCACCCTGGCTAAGTGCCTTTTTGTCCTTCTGTGTGGCTACTTTAATTTGTACCAGAGGCCAGCCATACACACATGCATACACATGTATACACATGAGACCAAGCAAGCCTGAAAATCAAAGGGAAAAAACAAAACGTTTTACTGACTTTTTAGCTTCCACTGCCTAGCTTCAGTTTTAACATACAGCATGGAAGAGGGGAAATTTTAATAGCTAAACAGAAAAGGAAAATAATCACCATTAAATTATTGGAATAGTAGGTAGCTTGAAGACACTACAAAGAAAGAAGGAAAGAAAGTATTTACAGAGAATGAGCAATGCTGTAGTGCTTTGCCTGACCAACTTAGTCAATCACAATTAATGCACAGACGTTTTTGCCTGCAATGGCCCTCTCCTTTTCATTAATTTCCACTCTTCAGCTACTTTCTTTCCTGTGTTTATATTCTGGCCCTGCTAAACTGATTCGTTTTCCTGGTCGTAAAGCTACAATACAATACCTTGTAACTTAGTACTGTACCCTACATATTTGCCACAAGTATGTAAAATATGGTAGGAAAGTAATATTTTGTACAGGGAATAAAAGTAACAGTGTTAGCTGTCTGATAAAATCATATTTACAAATAGTCACAGTTTATCATTACTATGAGTCAAATGTCCTTCCTATCTTTCAATTAGGAAAACAAAGACATTTGCCCATTTTAGGGAGAAGGACAATTTTAAAGCTGGAAAAGACTGGAAAAAAAACATAGTTCAGTTCAAATCACTTTTGGGAAATTCCCAAAAGTGAATCACTGGGGTGGGCAATTGCCACCCTCTTCAGCTGAACAATCAAAGATTCTAAAGACAAGAAATGTATACATGCTTAAAGAAAGGAAATGCAGCTTTACTGTGACTGTTTGTTTTGAGAGTAATTCCTGAGAAATCATCTTCTTTCATAATGGGTTTTTTTTTCCTCTTAACCTCACACTCACCATGAACAGAACTAACCACTGAGATTTCTAAAAGTTTGTCAGTGACCCATATTTTCCCCCACCAAAACATTTTCTGCAAGGCTTTTCAACCCTTGGACCCAGCTGCCAGGTATGTTTTTTTTATGTCATTTAACTCCCCTATCATGTAATACCTTAAGCATATGCATTATTGCATTACCTGAGAATGCCTAATGACATCCCAATGAAGCCAACTACTTGAATGCCAGCAATTTTGGGGCCTCCGCTTCTGGAATTATTTAAATTTATATCATGCTGAAAATCTAATGTATTTTTCATATGCATCTACCACACTCCTTAAACAAACAAAACTGGCAGTGGTTTCTTTGATAGGATACTTGCTTCCCCATTACAGTGTTCCTGTAGTGATGTCCTCAACAGTGGGACCAACTTGCACCTTTAGTTTGAGTCCACAGCCCTGTCCCATGAGATAGCAAGTGCACATCACTAACACAGTAGAAAAGAGCTGGATTTTGACTTTTTTTTCAAAGAGTCCTAAGAATACTTCTCTTTCATTAGTCTGTCAGATAGTACAATATTTTATCTTCCTGTGGTCCTCCAAACCCAAGTGACGAGGCCTTTCTGTAGAGACGGTGCTTTAACAAGCAACGTTTTGCTGTTTCTCAATACACAGCCATTGCTTCGATGGAGGGATAATAAATCCCTCCAGTCCCCATTTTTACACACATTTGGACCTTTATTAAAATGGAGTGGAGCACAATGCAAGGCATCACACAGGACAAAATAAAATGACACATTTGGGAGACTTTCACCTCTGCACTTTCCAAACCAACAAAATCCAATAATGAAATTTAAGCAATATTATTTGGCCATGAATTCTTGCTTGTGTCTTAGCCAGCCAGTTTCTTTCATAGCCTTCATTGTAAATCCCTTACCCAATTCCCCTGTAATCTCCATACCTCCTAGATTAGAGAGTGCGCACTCAGCGCTGCTCCGAAGCCCTTCCCACGTGCCCCTTGCTGGGCGTTGGGACAATGTCAGCAGCAAGCTGCTCACCGGGTGTCTGTGGCTGAGCTGTGCTCCCAGGAGCGTGTCTGCACGGCCTGTCAGACCAGGACACTTGCTGTCCTGATGACCAAACAGAGCAAATCAAAGTCGCTTCTCACAGCGCCCAAGTTACTCACTGCTGCTCAAGAGCTGACAAGGGGAGCGTCTCACAGACGTGCTCCCTGTCCTAAGGGGTTGGGAGTGTTGCATCAGCTGACTGGCACAAGAGTTGTGACCCACAGTCCCTGTCTGTGACCAAGCCATCAGTCAGAATGCAAACAAGGCTCAAGTTCTCTCACTAAGCATGAGTTACAATTCCATAAACTTCAGCTGACTGAATGGATCCAGTACAGGGCCTCTTGCCCTTGAGCTGAGAGAGAGATTCCAGTGCCCTTCAGAAGGCAGTCCAACTCACCCTGCCTGAGAGGGGTGTCTCATGCAGGAAGGATCAATCTTTCTTCAGAGCTACTAATTTCCCAAAGTTTATTGGAGAGACAGCCTGGACAACTTCTCAGAAGGGTCCCACCTTTTTGGACTCATGCTGCAGCTATATTAGCATCAGTGTGTGTGTGGCTTAGGATGAAAACAAAGGTGATGGTTAAGGTAGGTTTTTTTTAGGCGGTCTGGCTTTCTTTTGATTTGAAAGAACTGGTATTGCAGTAAGACACTTGAGTGTGTGGTAATGCAGTGAGATAGTCCCACACCCAGTCGACTGAAAGTAGCTGGCATTTAGCCCAGTGACTGGCAACATCCCTTAGGTGTGGTGCTATCTCCTGGTATCACCCCACCCTGACATGTCCAGCATTTCATTGGCACAGGTATTAAGGTCCAGTTCTACTACCCTTACAATGAGTAAGGGTGATAGGATCTAGGTCTGAGTGAATGAATATTGCCATAATTGCAGCAGTATTTCTAACCTTATTATGCCAGTGAAAACTCCAAATCAGAGCTTTGAGAATAAGGAACTAATTGGCTCTGAACAGTTTCAGTCTAATAACCTCTTACCAGAAGCTCAACACTGCATAAAGGTTTATACCCAGGGTTGGTTAGATTAGTTTCAATTTCAGGTAGTGGGTATCTATCCAATTACTCTCCCCCTCCTTGCTAGGAGTAGAGCACATGGCACTCCTTCTGTTACTTGATGTGCTAAGCAGCATGTGAGTTGGCAATTTGGGATGAAAAGCAAATTAGCATTATGCAAACTGCAGGATTCTGGCACTCACATTAGGATCACTGATCTGGCAAGAAATCCTGCCAAGCTACCAGGCTTTCCTGAGCCCAGAGAGAGCTGCAAACCCTAATCCAAGAGACCAGCTGACAATAACAAAACAAAAAGAGATTGTGCGGGAGGGTCTTAATTGTATTAATTGTCTGGGAGGGTACTGGTGGGAGTTTGGAGGTGGATTTCCTACAGAGACCTAACTCTTGTATTGCAGTGAAGAAATACAGATAGAAAGGTGAGAGATAGAAATGTAAGAGAGAAAGGGACAGAAAGATTAAGGAAGGTAAGGAAGAAAGAGAAAAGGGAAAGAAGGAAGGAAGGAAGGAAGGAAGGAAGGAAGGAAGGAAGGAAGGAAGGAAGGAAGGAAGGAAGGAAGGAAGGAAGGAAGGAAGGAAGGAAGGAAGGAAGGAAGGAAGGAAGGAAGGAAGGAAGGAAGGAAGGAAGGAAGGAAGGAAGGAAGGAAGGAAGGAAGGAAGGAAGGAAGGAAGGAAGGAAAAAGTATGACTGACCCACAGCAGGTTATGGTGGCACACCATAGCCTGACACCTGCAGTGGGCCAGTAGAGCAAAAAGAGGTAAACTCATTTTGCCACAAACTTACCCTCAGTTAATGGGCTCACCTATGTGATGGACCAGCCGGGACCTTGGTCCTCATGCCCCTTTGCTGACTCTCTGAACACATGGGCAGCTGCTGCAGGAGTGGCAGACGACAGCAGGGCAGTAATACCTTAAAGCACTTCAGCCGGATTCATCAGAATTCATCTGTCTTCAGGGTTTTTTTAAGGCATTCATTGGTAAAGACTTTTTTTTCAGGTGCTGAAATAAGCTATTCCTGTTGCTTTTGTCTGGAGTATGAAAGCAGGACAAGGTCAATAATCTTTTACATCTTAGTTTGGATGGGAGCTAGAAACCAGAAGAAAGTGTAGAGCAATACCTAAGCCTCAGTGAAAACCAAAGGGAGTTGTACATCTGTCTGTGACTGTGTGCCTGAGAAATTATTTCTGTATTTCAGCTTTAATAGGTATGCTTCTTTACAGCCTTAGCCCCAGCCAGCACCCACCCCTGTCTGTACTAATGCTGTGCACATACAAAATAAAAACACTCTGTGGACCCTCAAAGCCTTTTCCATTCTCATATGGTAAAATATACCTAACCACATGAGGGTCAGATAGCATTTAGTTACAGTTTTATGCCATCAGTTACATCAGATTTTTCTCTAATTACACAAACATCTGTTGTATTATGAAAGAAATTATCTATTTTTTAATGAAGATTTTTTTAATTGCAATCCAGCAGCGTAAGTAGTTCTAAAACACTTGGTAGTGATTCTTCACATAATGGGGAAAAGTAAATTTGTAGCTTTGTTGAGAGTAACGCAGGCTGAGAAAGATGTTCCTAAGTGACAAGGTGATCAGATACAGCAGAGGAACAGAAATAGGAGCCTCTTTAATGGTGTTTTTAATCAAGCTAGTGCGCTATAGGATTGTATATACTTAGCATTTAAAAATTACTCTTTTTCACCTTGCTCATGGTTTTATCCATGCAAAGGCTGTAGAGGGAATGCAGTGGGTTGAGTCCTCTGATCCCCTACCTCTCAATGGCCATCAAAGTTCAGTGTAGTTATCTCTACACTAAGCTCGACAAACTGTACTTTTACCTCCTGACCAGTGCAAAGTCCTTTATTTTCAGTATTTATTTTGCAATTGTTTCAGTTCAGTGCATTAACATCAGAACATGAGACACAGCTTTTCCGCCTGTTGTTATTATTTTGAGGACCTGGCGCAGTGCTGTGAACCCTGGAGGCAGAATGTACCAACCCTTTGAGGGTTTTGTGTGGAAGTCATTAAACCAAGGCAGTGGAATTGTTTCATTTACTTCATTAAATTTGTAATAGGTTTCATTAATTTCCTCTGGACTTTCATTACAATAGGAAGAAACTGAGTCAAGTTCTGGATTTCCATTTCTTATGAAACAACTGTGTTTGCTTTTATTTCAGCTGGATACACAGTTCGGCATCTGCTACACCAGACTCTTTCAAGTAAACTGACAGAGAAAATCTACTTTTAGACAGACTTTTCTGCTCTGTTTCCTTTTCTCTGATGGAAGGGCTCCCAAAACAGCATCCAGAAAACAGGAATTAGCCTTTGATTTCTGCCTTCAATTTTCTTATTAGAACCCCAAACTAGGATCACAGGAAATAGGGTGGACCATTCCACAGATACATGGCTGCAGAAATACTACTGGGAGAAAGTTGCAGATTGTATTACGCATATCTAGGTCACAAGGTCAAAACTAATATGCTTATGCTGAGAGGGGAGGTAACCCAAGTGCCTCTGGATAATATGATTTCATGATGGCAGGCAATCTTCCAGATTTCATTTGGTTTCTTGAGAAATCCTGGTTGGCAATCAAATGTATGTTTCCACACCTCCTCCTTACAGCACAGCAACTTGTATTTTAGGTTTTTGAAAAAAATCTAATCCCTCTCATCCAGGTAAAATGATGTAGCGTATTCTACTCCCTCCTGTACTAAAAAGGAATTTACAAGCCAGGCAACACAAAGCAGGGTTTCAACCACCTCTGTTTCTGACCTTTCAGGAGAGTACAGGCAAGCTGATCCTCTACTGTGTTTCCTCTACCACACACTGGTTTCTCTATTTACATCACAACCTCTTTGTGCAGTGTAATTGTCTAGCACAATGGGGCCCTCAGTGGGAACCTCAAGGTATTTCCATCACAAGAACAACAAACAACAGCAAGGAAGAAGAACAAAAGGAGAAACACTCTGATTACAAGAAAACGTCCAAACTCCATCAGATTGAAGAGGGGAGGGACTTTGCAAAACTGGAAATAGACGCAAATGAGAGGGTCCAACACTGGCTTTTATCTTGAGCTGCAATGTGTATCTCCAAAGAATCATGGCATGCACCATATGCATTGCTTCTATTGTTAGAACATATCAAGTGAGACTACAGTGAAGTCCTAGAAATTGTCTAGCATCATCACAACCACACATTACATTTTCCCTCGCACAATCTTCTTCCCAATATTTATGTTTTGAAAATCCAGTTAGGAGTTTTTACTCCTTTCCTTCAAATGATTTATTTTGTTTTCTTGGAACAATAGGTCACATTGTTTGTCTCCTTCAGAGCTTTCACTTTGATGTGTTGGCTTTGACTGCTAGAGGAAATGTTGTGGACCAGAAAAGAAGCATTGCTGTGGTCCAACTTCACTGTAAACAGCAGGTGCAACAGCTGCTGCAGGAAAGCCACTCGTTTTCCTGCTCTTTTTTGGGGATGAAAGAGGGGGATGTAGCAACTTATTTTTCTGGAAAATCTGAGACATAGGAAACAAAAATAAAGAGACAGTTTTAAGTGTTTCCTTTATTTGTAAAAAGTCTCGACATGCAAAATAAAGAACATGTAAACGCTATACTTTAATATGTAAATACTGCATGCAAGTATGCAAATGCTTCACCTGGTTAGGATAGGCTTGGTTGTATCTATAAATCTGAGTACACCAGGCCAAATGCTCAGCTGAGCTATAATTTGAACTGCCTCCTCAGCAGAGTCAAACTAATTTTCACCAGTGGTTATGTGGCAGACTCTGACAGCGATGTGCAGAAGTGTAACAGCAATTTGTCTTCTATACAATCTTAAAGGGAAGGGTGCAGAAGAAACTGCTTACACATAGCAGTGCTTCCCATGTTCAGAACATACGGTTATTTCATACGGCCTTAACTGTATGTGTTTCTCACAAAGAGGACTGGGGCAAGCCATAAAATGTGTGTGCAATTTTGTGTGTGTTCATACTGACCCTTGCTCTAGAGCCACAGGGAACAATTCTCCTAGCCCTCTGGACAACATGGGTTATGGCCTGCTATGCTTCTCACAAGCCCACAGCACTCCAGTTTCAAAGAGAATCTACTTAAAATGTAAATTTTTCCAGAATTTGTAAGGCAGCACCAAATTAATGCCTTGTCTCATACTTTCCAACAGTTGAGTTTATCAGTAGAGATGGTCTTTAAGAAATCAGTCAGCCACTGTCAGCAGAAGTACTCAGAGTCAAGGAAATTCAACTTCTTTACCCCTAACTATGGAAAACAGGATAAAATTTTGTGTAGGAGCTCATCTATGAGTCCTGCTACAATTCTGGTCCCAATAAATCTTATTATTTCCTATATGAAAATGGTTTGACAAGCAACGTAACTGGAATTTTCATGCATCTGTGCTGAATATATTCTTTCTTACCTATGCTTCTGAAAGCAGGTCAATATTTCTGTAAATAACTCCACCCCTTGCTGATAAGTGCTCTCACATGTAGAGTATGTAGTAAAGAGGAGACAGGCAGTCACCTCTACAGTATCTAATGAGCATTTGGCAGGGCTGCTGAAGCTAAAGTTTTGGTGCTTCATTTCATCAGGTGAAGCACTGAAGAAGAAGCATTGAACCTCACAGAGAACAAAGTGAGGATAGAAACATTTTGTGACAGTCATACAGGCTCTCTTCTTGCACTCTTTCCCTCTGCTCCAGACTGCCAAAATCCTGGCTCCATCAGACATACCAAGAGTACGTTTTAAACAGGGATGTTAATCCTACTCAGAGCAGGATTAGCTGCCCCTGAAGCCTCTGAATGCCAACCAGATGTTGCTGTGCAGCTGGCAAAATGCCCAAAGCAGCTTTTAAATTCCTTTTTCTCTTTTAAGATGGAGGTCTCTTACCCAAAAGCAATATGCTCTGGGAATCTCAAAGGATTACAGATCCACCACAGGAGATGGCTCATTTTCACCCACTTGTAGTCTACTGATGCCAATCAAAAGACTCTGAGACTATCCCTGTATTAATAAACCAGGGAAGTTAACTGGCACAAGACTATCCCACATATTTTTAGCATGCTTCAAAATCTGGTCCCAGCTCTCCCTGACATTGCCCAGGCAGCATTCAGGCATTCCCAATGACAAATTGGTTCTGATCACTCTGCTCTTCTGGAAGAGAGCTGAGAAATATGGACATGCACTGAACTATCAGAACTTGACATCAGAAGCAGGGAATAGTCCCTGGTTTATCTTATTTACTGCAGCAGACATGGCCCTGTTGTCTTCAGTGATCATTGGATTACACACAGAAAACTATATACAATAGATTTTAAATGTTAAAGACACTCAGCCCAGAAACTTGGTTAAACTGGAGCTAATTGGATACCAACAAGAGCATTCTGTGCTCCATGCCCATACCAATTCATATATCATCTCTTGAAAACACCTCCAAAGGGATGCCTGCAGCATAACTAAATGAAGGTTCATAAGTTGTAGATTGATTTTCCCTACCTTACAGGCCTCTTCTTGTGTTAAAGGAATTGCATCTCAAAAGCAGATTTGGAAATTGATCTTGGTGGCAGGCAATTTCTTACCAGGTAGCTTTTCTTGTCTAATGATTTAGACAGGACCTTGTAGTCACCTCAGCACTCCAGCTTCTTCTATACAAACTGTTGTACAGCACACTTCTGGCTGAACTTATGCCATCTAAGCACAAGTCATATGTGCAGGCTTCCCCTATTTAATCACATAAACAAAGAGCCAGATTCTAAACTGATTACCACAGACCTCACCTTATTTTCCCAAGCTCACTCAACCACTCAACGTGCTCTCTTCTATCTTCTTTTATTCCACCACCAATCACTCATTCATCCATGACTCGCAGTCTTTTCCATCCTTTCCAAATTGCTGCTTTTTGCTGACACAGCAGCCTACTTAGATAATGAAAATCAAATTGCTGTAATAAGATAATGCCATGCTTTTCACTAAGAACAAATAGAAGCAGAACTTAGAAGAAATCTGGAGGATTAGGAGTAGGGATGTTATTATTGGTTAACTCCAAATGCCTGAGACAATCTGCCAAATCTTCTGAGTGTGGCTCACGTGGTTAAATTATCCTGAGATACTTTATGCTCCAAGAAGTTAGCAGAGTAGCCTCAGGTAAAGAAGTGTCTTTCAGCACATACAGAAAAAGCCTGAAGAGCCCTTGATGTAAGGAGAGTGTGTTGAAACATGTAGCTGGAGCCAAAGAATGTATCTGTAAAAGAGAAACAAATCTAATAATAATTATATTACTAAGGTACTTGGAGATTTTACAGCATTATTTTTAGGTGTTTTTAAATGCTGGTTTGTAGTGAAAAGTCATAAATATTTGGAGGGGGTATCTGAAGTCCTGCAGTAATCAAGTGCAGACTTTAGAAATCGTTAGCAGTTGTTCAAATTCCTTTGTAGGGCTGGATAGCAGCTCTTGATATGAAGTGGTGTTATCTTTGACTGCTTATGTACCTCTTGTCTATACTTAGTGTGTTCAAGGCTGAAGGTGATCCTCTCTCTCAGACATGTTAAGAACACTGGCGGTATTTGGGCTCTTGCAGAACTTTCAAAGCTTTCAAATCTCCTACCATTTAATTTGCAAAAGTAAACCTATGCTGCTGAGTTACAGAGGTGATTTCCCATTCTGACTGGTCGCAAGCAAGACCAGTAAGAAATGACTGTCCATGATCACACTTCAGAGCTCTCACTGATTTTGGATGCATTATTCAAACTTGCACTGTTCTCTGCATTACTGATGCTTTTGTGTCTGGGAATGAAATACGGTTGCTGACTAAAGTGCAGTATTGTACCTACTATTCAGCTACACAGAGGATTTTGTCTTTTCTAGACATGCAGTCTTGCTCTCAGATCAGCCACTTACTTTTTTTCATGTTGAGTAAAATTGAGCAATTCAGCACTTAAATGCAAGAAAGTAATGAGGCATTCCTAAAGTAAAATCTACTTCGTTCTAGAGGCATATAACACAGGGCACAGAAATAAGATGGCTGTACTCAGATAATTTTCTGAAGGGGTGTTATTTATCTTAACTCAATTTAAATATCTCAAAGTGAGTTTCTTACTCATGTAATAGTCAATGGGAAAAGAGAGGAGACTCCAGAGACCAAAATACAACCCAGTTATTTCAGATATTAATCTTAGGGTGGGATTATAAAGTCAGTCTGGAAAATCAACTCTGATTTAGACAGATAAAGATGTATGAAGTTGGATAGGCAATTCCCAAAAAGAAGTAGATATCTAAGCAGTCATCTAAGATATCCAAGAGAAAGCAGATATCTGGGAGATAGCAGGAATTATTCATCCTCCATTTGGAAGAATTGACTCTGTGACTGTTGACTGGACTGATGAAACATACATATTGCTTGTCACAATCTTAGACTCCATGGAGGTATGGCTGATACAGGGAATTTAGGCTAAATCACATTCTCACCTTCGACCACGGAGGGCTCCATCTACAGTAAGGAAGTGTAACCTGGAAAGGTAGCATACGGAGCCCTGTCCAACCCTCCCTCAATGGCCCAGCAAACTGGCTCTCAAGGCTGTTCACACAAAGAGTTTGCACAGGTCAGAGTTGGAGCAAGGGCATTTTGTTAGTAAAGAAATATATAACCTACTGTCCCAGAAAACAGGCAAAGTAGTTTTGTGAGCAATTATTATCTTCCAGGTTTCATGCACATATCTGGGGAAACCCTTCTCCAAAAATTCCAGTAGGAAGCTCTGCCCAGCTGCTCTGATATGTCCATTATTCCAAGAATATTTTCTGTGCCATAAAGGGAATCCCAACAAGTCCTAAAGCATAATCCTCTATCTGCTCCAAATGTAAGTGTAAATGTGAATAGGAGGCAGACAGTGTGAATTTTGTACTGCATACTTTTTCTATTTTAAATAGTTTCATCAGCATGAGGTCTGGCTTTCACTTTCTAATACAAGCTTCTAGTAAGTTACAAACCTCACTGAACTCTCTCCCTTCCCTCTACCAGCTAAAAGGGCTGACTTCTTTACATCAAATACACCTAATATAACTAACTCTGTAAACTCATGCTTATGGGATGAAAACCAAATTGGAATCACAGAGAAACATATGCTGGGACTCCACAATATCTGATTCCTTTGAAGAATAGGAGAGTTTTTTGCTTTGTCACAGGACTTCCCAGATGCTGGGAATGGAATAGAGGCCATGGGACCAGCTAGGTTTGTAGGGAAGCAATGTAAAGCTGATAAAAGTACAACTGAATGAAGGAAAATGCTCACAGAATCATGAAGGAACTTCTGCAACAAAACGAGACCTCTCCTATGACTCTGAGGTTGGCTCTCTTGGGTCTCCTTCCTCTGGATGACTGTTTCTTTTCACCAACAGAAAATTCTCACTATTCACTTTCCATGTGCTGCTTTAAGTGCGTTACAAGGCAACAGAAATCAGAATAGGTCCCCATGGTACATTATGGATTTCAGAATTCTCACAGCTGTCACCAGCCAAAGACTGCTTTACAGATTAAGAAAGAATAGTAAGCTGTTAAAAACAAGAAATATTTTAGTTAGGGTCAAAAGTATGAAATCAGTATCACCTCTGTGGCCTTGACCCTGTGCAGAGGTACATACATGCTTCATTTCTCATACTGTGGGTGCTCTCTATTATTGCCACGCACATGAATCAGTGTTTGCAGGGCCACAGTCAATTGTTTGCAAAATGAAAGTTCCGGGGAAGTCTAGCTAAAAAACCTGTGACTCATTTAACATATTCACTAAATAAATATTGTATTAAGTGTAGTCAGTATTGGAGAGTGATATCATGAACTCTTATACAGATCGAAGTCCTTGCATACATTTTTTCAGCTTGTGGCTGCCTCCTGAAGGCTCTATGCCCCATCTTTCCAAGCTAGAGTGTCAGCAGTGGTTCTCTGCTAAAAGTATAGTTCAATGGAAACTAGATATTCACAGTACAGTTTAAAATCCACATTGTTTTTACTATATTTTGCCAAGTAGAAATAGATGCTAAGCTTTAAAACCAGACATTCATTGTGAACCAGTGCACTGAGGTTTAGACATGTCTCATCTACTTAATTAAAATCCTCTAAAACTAGACATTGGTAGCTCAAAAGTAGCACAACAGAATGGCAGAAGGACAGGGAACTGACATGCCTCAGGTGAGCTCCATTGTGGACTAAAATGGTGTTTGAGAATATATGTGTGTGGGTATAAGCAGCTCTGTAAGCTGTGGTTAGAGCCATTGTGGGTGTTTTATATTATCACACTGATGCCAGCACCAACCTCAGACAAATCCCAACAATGAGCAAGAATTCAAATCAAAATCTAAGAACATACTTGAAACTCAAATCCACTTCTCTTTTGCTCAAAATGCAGCAATCTACTATATTATTACTCTCTAAACAGAAAGTAAAGTATTAAGTTATAAAGACTTACATCTTGAAAAGCTGATGAGTAACACCGCTTTATATGTAAGCAAGTTTTATGGCAGGCATCTTTATAAATTAAGATTAAAAATGTGTCTTTTATTTCACAATAAGGAGACCTAAACATTCTGGGTAAAATCCTGGCCTTTTGAAGACACAAGCAAAATTCATATTTATCAAAGCAGGTAAGAGGATTTCATTCCACGTACTTTGTGTATGCCTAGATTTTAATTAGAGTTTTTTCATTTTGCCACCAAGCAAAGACATAGAGGTTTCATATCAAATGCCTGGTCCACTATGCTAAAATGGCACCAAGCCACCAGAGCCAAAGAGCAGCCAAGAACCTTCCACACTGCAGTGTCTGCTGCAAAATTCTGGTAGTTGTTTGATGACTTCACCTATCTGTGTCCTGGCAAAGTTTGGTGTGATCTAGCACTCCTAGATCTGCTTCTCATCATCAGCTGGTATTTCTCTTCACAATAAGTTTAGAACAATGTGTGGCATTAAAATTTGAATAAATACCCCACAGTAAGTATTAAATTTATGAAACCATTTGTCTTACTGTAATGAAGTCAACTGTCCACATCATGAAATCATTACCTGTCCTTAAAAAAGAGATTGGCTTTATGTACACACATATACATATACATATACATATACATATACATATACATATACATTTGTCATAAATACATAGTGACTTCTTAGCCTTACTTAATTTTTGTGCATCCAGGATTCTCTCATGACTTTTTGTGTTTCTAAAGCATCTTTCTTTTCATCATGCTTCTTTTACAATAAAAGCTTGGTCGCTGCCCAGATTTCTTTGCTGGTGAGAGTGCCAGCTGTCTAAGAAAAAGCCTTAAAATACAAAGAATGGGAGTTTTGCTGCTCTCAGTCCAAGAAAGCCCACACTAAAATTTGCCTAAGAATAAAAGTACAAGTTATATAATAATTAATAATATTAATGACAAGGAATAGACTTTTTCTAAATGAACCAAACATTATCAAATCATTCATGAGTTTGTAATTTAGTGACAAAAACTACACAATAATTTCATAGGGGAAAATCATGCAAATATTAGACATTAAGTAGATCATAAAATTACCAATTAATAAAGAACAGTTGGAAACTGTAAGTGATATTGAAAGCTATGTTTGTATTGAAGGTGCAGTTACAGTGCCTGTTAGAAAGCGGAGTGGGGAAATGGAGAAGGGGACGAAGACATTGTAGACATTTCATAGGTGAGGAACAGAGGAATTAGCTCACAGCCAGGGACACAGGCAGAAACTGAGACCTCTGGATTCTCTCATGTGGAATCACAAAGCTATTCTTCTCCAGAGCTCCTCTCTAACACTTTCCTGAGAAAGCAGCTTACCGGCACGAAGTACAGCTGCAAGGATACAGGGAGGAGAGGCATCCTGGGCTTCCCAATCTTCAGCAGTGCATTTCCCAATACATTCACTGGAACTCAGCACTGCAGCTCGCTCTGTGGAATGCAGCCAAGGGGGGCCTGGCTTGATGTCTTGTCTGCAGTTGCTTCAGAACAACTAATTTAATAGTAATGATGATAACAGTAATGATATCTGAACAGGACAGAGGTTAATTTAATTCTGTGAAAAGGTGCATACCTTAGCATAATGAAACCATTATGAGAAGCATTTTTTGCCCAAATCAAGATAAGGGCAGACTGGAATGAGAATCTTGCAGCCACATGGGTAGGAAAACAGTCCACTAAAAATGTGGAATCAGAAGGTAACACAGTCCTTTCATCTCCCACTCACTAATTATGCATGAATATAGGCCCAGGATAGTTTTCACTGCAGGCAATGAAAAGTATCCTATTAACTTCCGTGGCCTTGAAGTAAAAATCTCAGAACAAAGTATTCCATGTGACAGCTTGAATCTATTGGTGACTCTACCGTTTACTAGGGTGAGTTTTAATGTTTTGAACCCAAATTTCAGACAAAGATTTCCAGGCATAGAGAGGAAAGAAGGTAGACTGAACTTTTTGCAGTTGGAAGTTATTCCTCACATACAGAAACAGTAAAAAGTGAAATAAAAGGCCTCAAAGGAAGAAAACAAAAGATTCAGATATTATATACCTGAGTTGTGATTGTTTTGTGCTGGAACCCTTTTTAACATGTTGCACAATGCTTTAAGAAGAATGTAGAGATGTGATAAAACAGATGCAGCAGATGCAGGAAATATAACACTTCTCACAGGACAAACTTTTAGGGGTAATTCAGTTTATTAATGGCATGTATTATGGAATAATAAGTTGCAGATGATCATTAAAACTTATCCTTAACAGACATTCTTTGTGTATTCATCTCTTGTTGTTTCCATAGATGGGATGAGAGAAATTTTTGTAGCCTGAGACTTTTGAGCTCCTAGGGCTCACATTTGCATGTTGACTTGTGATTTAAAAGTAAGGATTATTTTTAAGAATGGTTTAATTAAAAAACAATAATGAAATAATTCTGTCACAAGAAAAGCTTGTGATGTGATATATTCCAAGGACAGATTTTGTTCCAGGAATCTCATCTTCTTTTTCCCCTCATATTCCTAACAACTCTAGCAAAATGGCAAATTTCCGCTGCCATTAGAGATTAATTTCTTTCCTTAGAGCAAACAGTGCAGCTTTCAATCTTTTCCTTCAAATCCATTCAGCCATAGCATTGGCTATATAAGAGGTGATCCAGTGGCTCTCCTGGTAATTCCATCAGGAAGCTCCATACTACTTGCAATCAAAGACAGACAAAGTTAAGATCAAAGCCTACCAGGAGAGCTGCAGTAGCTGCAATGTGGTATAAAGATGCAGTACTTTATTCCCAATCTGTATGCAGGTCAGAATCAGGAACGTGCCATGACCAGTGAAAGGACAAACAGGAATGCATGAGATGTACAAAGGGAGGGATAAAGGCTGTGAATTTGTAACTGTAAATTTGCAAGCAGAACAATCCTGGCCGTGTTCTGAGGCAAAGACATAACTACAAGGTGAACATGTCTATATCAGTTATCTATATCACTGTGTCTCCAAACTCCAGATTGGAGCTGAAATGACAGGGATGTTAGCAAATAAGTGAGGAATCATTTTGGGAAAGAGGGCGAGAGGTGGATTATTGTATTTCTGTCAGATTTAGCAGCAGCAGAATCTGATATCACATGCTACGTCTCAAAGGACAAGTCGTATTTCCACCCAAAGTTTACACAAAATATTTACATGGGCAGAATGAAAATTATTGCTGAGGGGGATTTTGGATTTGCTGCAACTGAGAGCTTTTGAGAGTAGCTTAGACTTTTAAAGACTAGATTAGACAAATGTCTGTCCAGACTAGCTTATGTTTTGTATGTGCTTTGAGCAGGGGGCAAATTAAGCCACTAATGTGGTCTTCAGACCACTTGGGGTCTCTTGCAGGCTCTTGTCTTTCAATTATCCTGTTCCGTGCAAGTGCTCTGCAGGACAAGATTATGCAGGTCTGGGAAGAACAGTGGAGGTGGCATTTGTGAAGAGAATACAAATGATGTGGAGTTGATACACAAGCTGAATGCCGTGTTGTTAATGCCATGTGTGTGCCACCAAGCACACTGCTGGTAACATTCAGTGCCAGGCACCCCTGATGCTAACAAATGAAATGTGTGCGGCCAAGGAGGTGGCTTTGCAGACAGGGTAAACAACAACGACAAATGTGATCAAGGCAAAATGTAAATATAACGGTAACCACTGTCAGTGCCACACTGCATATGTGACAGATGTGAAACACTGTAAGTGCTAAATGTACCCAAAATAAAAAGACACAGATGTCCTGACAGCAGGCAATCTGTGTGTTTCTTCTCTGTGCCAATTCCATATAGCACTTTGTAGTCCCCAGCTGTGAGCCCACACATATAGCTCCAGACTCAAAAGTTAAAACTTAATCAGTCCCAAGCTTCTGTGCCCCAACAGGCAGCAGTGACGTCACTCCAAATGCCAGTGCCCACCGGCATGCCATTCATGGGTTGCTGTGACTCGGGGCTGCTCAGCCCCAAAGAGAGGAAAGGACAAACATGTGGAGCAATCTCAGTGAGCAATAAAATGACATGTTACGGGTCATGCTTCAATGTGTGATGTTCAACTCATCTATCAGGCAGAATGAGAGGAGGCCAGGCACTGCAACAGTGTGCAGAATTCCTTATCAGTTCAGTCATCACTTGGCAAAACACCAGAGTAGAGATAGAGTACTATCTATTCATTAGTGCTGTCAGGACCCTTCTCACTGCTTTGGGTACCTTTGCCAAAGAGATTCTTACTAATAGGACCATGCACTACAGTGTCTCGCCTGGTTAAATAGAAGCAGGATTCTAAACTTCATTTTCAATACCCACTAGAGGTAAATGTTTGCCTTTCCAGATGAGAAGAAATAAAGCAGACTATACAGCATAAACAGTGCATGCCATGGCAAACAGTTATCTGTTTGCCAAGTAACAATCCAGGACATCAGAGCAAACAATGCTTCTGCATAACCAGGAGGGAAGGAAACGAAATCAAATTTGTGGTAACTACAGGCTTCCTCAGGTTTAGCTATTGGCATCTTGGTGCAAAAGTGCAGCAGACAGGTTTCTGAGCTAAAGTAGGTCATTAACTGCAGGCAAGTCCTCAGCAACCATGAGACCTTTTGATCTCCAAAGATGCGGTGGTGTGCTGCATATCCCATATTTACAACATGGTGTTTCCAAATGTAGCTGATTAGTATTACAGGCCGCAGCACCATGTGTAATAAAAAAGGAGTTTGAAGCCTTCTGTGCCTTCAAAGGCAGAGAGGGCATAATCCAATTAATACCAGGTGACAAAGGCCTACACATAAACAGCATAAACATCCTGACAGACATTGGAAATGAACCATTGTCCCACAGAGCCTGAACTGTTGGCACCCAGAGCCAGAAAAGTGCTGATAAGGAAAAGTTGGTTTCCAAGTGTGAGAGTGCTCTCAGTGAAGTCCACTGCCCAGCACACACATGGAAACAACCAGGGCCCCAAGGAATACTCAAAAATGGGCAGCTGATAAAGAGATATGTGAAAAAGCTGTGTGAATATGGTGTTACTGTCACCCAATACAGCATGTAACCACTCTGGTATGTGGTTTATATAGCACTCACGCATAGTACTCATGTAATATTCCAAGTCCTATGCGTGCTGCTCCAGCAGTACCACACATGCACACAATACCACAATCAAAAACACATCTTCCTGGCAAATTTTGACAACCTATATACCATGTATTGCAACCACCCGCACACATATGACGTGATGATAACAGCTGCCATTGCATCACTAGCAAATACTTCAATGGACCAGCACACATTTTCTCAGAGAGAGAGAATCTTCACACAGTCTCTGAATAACCTACAAGCAGATGGCAAACTGTGCACATGAGGAAAAGCTTGATGAAGCACCCAGCACAAAGGCAGGATGAGCAAATATGCTGATGATGAATCTGGCTAATTGAATGTTTCATGAAGTAAACACATCAGTAAAAGCTATCCCACCCATTGAAAACAGGCTGCATGTCAAAGAAGTTCAGAGCACTTAATAGCTGGTGGGCCACCAGTTGTGAACATCGCTGGTGGGCAGTCCTGTCCAGTACATGCTGTAAATATTGCTGCTAGGAGAAAACCATGGCCCAGCATAAGATATAGCATATAGCATTCTTCCTTCCTTCCTTCCAGGCTTCTTCAATGTGACAGGGACAAGAAAAACTGGCCATATCACTAACAGATGTAGCTCACAGGAAATCTTGATATTTTGAAAATTGATTCCATTATTGTGGCAAATATACTAATCCTAGATGTGATAATTTTGGTTATAAGGTGTATACAGGATTGAAGTTTCAGGTTTGTTGGGGTTTTTTTGCTCATAAATCAATCAAGTGACTGAAATAAACCTAGACTATTTTGTGAGATATTTAAGAGAGTTAAAATAATTGCCTTATGATGGAAGGGCTGAGCTAGAAGTCAGAGGTGACTCTAAGGCAACTGATGTAGATACATAAATTTCCAGCTAGTATTTGTGCTGGGGATGTTTGATCTATGTTTTGCTGTGTGGCACTGTGTCTGTGCAGTCACAACCATGCCTCAATGAACCAACCTGTGCTCACAGCAAGGCTTTCATCTCATCCCATAGTCGTTTTTGTTCTTACACACCAGGCAGCAGAGCCACACACCTGTCTTTACTTAGCTGGCTGCATTCTTTCTCATTTCTCCAGAACTTGTCCTAATCTACAGAAGATTTAGTCTGTGAGTGTTGCCTGGACAGCAATACTCTGAGCATTTTCATGTTGTGCTTAGTATAGGAATTCTGGGAATCTGGCATTTCTGTGCCAGGTTGTGTGTGTTATGTTGCATGGTGTTAAGAGCAGTTGCTTACGAGGGCCCATATCCCACCAGTGGGACACTAGAAGCCAGAAAGCTCCATGAGCACCTTCCACCTCAATTGGAATGGTCTTTCTCAAAAGCCTGAGTGAGTGTGGCCACTGGCACACTGTCCCCCTGGCAGGGCAGCAATGAGGGAGCTGAAGTGGGGTGCAAAGCTGTGCTCACCAGCTCTGCCCTGCATGGTCAGGCAGGGCTGGGTTCCCATTGGCACAGCGTGCGGATGGCCAGCGGTGTTAATGAGCCTGGCTGTGCCATGTGTGCAGCTCTTCTGGAATTCTGTTCAGAAACACCATGAGAAACTCAGAGCATGTACTATTTACGCTGCTTATTAGAAGCAGATGCTAATGTTTCTCTGCTGCGATCCCCCAAGTATCCTGTCCTTTTATGATGTGTGGCATGTGTTTGCAGTATGTATGTCTCTATATCACATGCAAATAAAAGGTTACTTTCACCATTTGTGTTGTGTTCATTGATAATGAGGACCTTACAACCTCTTTCTGTGGGCCTGCCCCTGCAGATGTTGACTGTGGAGCTGAGGTAAGCATCTGTAGTAATGTGTAGGGCTGCTGTATGGTGCACATATGTGGATATCTGGCAAGAGCAATGGATGAAGTATAAACCAGGGCAACAGCAGTGCTCTGAGCTGCCTGCTGGCACTGGGAAAGACAAGGGAAACCAGGATGTCATACCTTTGGGTTCAGTCCTAAAACAGTGCAAAATTCACATTTTCTGTCTCTTATGTATTTGTGTATATATGTACATATATATATGTACCTATATATGCACCTCTTACAAATAAGAGTGAGTCTATAAACAGTACTAGCTTATCTGGAAAATTATATATGGATATGGATATGGATATGGATATGGATATGGATATATAAAACACACACACACACATACACACATATACAAAGAAAATATTGTTTGCCTGGGTACTTCTCAGTATAATTTAAGTAGCAGCATAGATGTTTTCACTCCGTTAATTATTCAATAACTAGAAGATTTGTTCACATAACTCAAGTGTCCTTTAGTAGCAGAATAGCAATAATTCAATGCCTATATCAGACAGAAGGGGCCAAAAGTGATCCTGCCATAAATTCAAGTCTTATCAAGATTTCTTAATCCTGTTTTCCTGGGGTAACTAGACCCTGATGTAATGGAGCCACATGCTTGAAGTTTCTATTTTTAATTTAACATTTTCAGGACTTGTTTTTTACATAAAGAAATAGGAGATGTGTAGAAGCTTCTTCTCAAGCTTCTTGGGCACAAAACAATCATTACTATCTCTTGCTATTGTATTCTTTTTCTTCTTCTTGCTATCTTGCTTTCTTCTTCTTCTCCATCCAGGAGTCAACTGTTTTCTTCAATTCTCAAGTTCTTGTCATGGCAAGAGCTTATCACTGAGCTTTCATCTGACAGCCTGTGTCCCGGTGCTTGGAGGTACTCCTACCACAGTTACTATCCCATCCCACAAGCTGGATCCATGAGAGCTCCTGAAGAGTGAAACACAAAGTGAAACAAAAAGACATTCAAATTAGTCCCACATGCACCCTATTACCACCACCAGAAGTACTACTAGTTTCTGTCACTGCCTACTTTGATACATACTAAATTGAGAAACCCTTATCTGGATGGATTTCCCCTTCTTTTCACATCTGAGCAGCTATCTCCCAATAGCTTGGTGTTGGTGCAGAGTATTGCATTTACAGTCTCTTCAAAGAGATCTGTTTAATTGTTTGAAGAGAGCCAGACTGACCTTGTTCCGGATCACATCTACTTCTTCCTCTTCCAAACTCATGACTTGGTGACACTTTCAGTGGGAAAATCTCTTTTGAGATGTTAGAGCTCCACAGAAAATTTCAAAGAATTTAGACCACAGAATGTGTAATGATGCAGTTTTTAAATGTTGAACTGGAAGTGTCCCAAAGTTCAGCTCTATAAAACATTCAGTATAGCAAACCAGCATCTTCATTAACTTCTTGAATTTAAAGCACTATATATAAATTATTATTCAGTGTCTTCATAATTATTCTTATTAGATGCAAATAACAAGAGCTAAAGCTACATTTTTCAGTCACTGGACATGTTGGTTTGAATAAAATTATACAAAATTATTCATGTATCCTCAAATTTTAAAATGCCAAAGCTGTGAAAAACAATTTTAACCAAGTCCTGAGAGCATTAAAATATGCATCTGCTATGTCCAATACTTTTTAAAAGATTACCTAAAGGCTACCTTTATACTGCATGTACTAACTTTTATTGATTACAGCTTGAAAATGAAATATTTATGCAGCTTTAGTCCCTGTTTATACAGTAGAGGGTCAGATATTCTATCTGTAGGACAAGACTTGTCTCCTGACATGCCTGCTGGAAATGACTGAAGCCTTAGCCTTAACAGAAACTAGAAGAGCCAACCACATAATTTTGTGTGAATGTCTGTGGCAGCAATGTGTTCCTTCAAAGCTCTGCCTACCCTTTATTTGCCAAACAAAGGCCATTCGTTGCACCTTAAGCCAGGGTGGAGTAATCAGGGGGAAGGAATGGCAATTATGGTCTAAGCTGATAGGGAAAAATAAAGAGGACGAGCAAGGTGCAACTTGTAATGATCATTGTTTATAGTATGAAGCAGGACATGAAATGAGGAAAGGGGCAGGCACTTTCCCGTGATTTGACTACTAGTGCTGAGAGACATTTCTCTTACTTTTTAGCATTCAGAGTGCTGGGACAAAAACAAAAACAAAAAAAAATTTAACACCAGTACCACAAGGAAAACCATGGGACTTTGGATCCGGTGAAGCCTGCCTTGCACAACCTCACAGAGCTGTGACAACAAAATGAAAAATCAAACACATTCTTTCCAACCACTACTAAGTCCTGCCCCATTTTGGAGGCTGAGGGAGTCTGTCAGCATGGATGCAGCACGCTCTGTGCCAGAGTGCCATCATGACTGGGAACATGCTTCTGCAGATATGGCATCTGTGCTGTTGTTACTGCCTCTGGCAGTATGACTCTGACACTTGACTTTCTGAATCTGCTGAAAAAACCACCCAAGGATCCACAGTGAAGCCAAAGGGAGTCACACTGGGAGGAAGGCAAAAGGGTTTCTGAGTTTCATTATGAAGTGGTTCATAGCACAGTGCGCATGAGGTGTCATCATTACCTGAATGAATAGCGAGCTCCTGGCCTGAAGGAAAGTTCTTGCTCATGGGGCCAGGTTCCAGCACAGGGACCAGTCTAGCCTGACACAGCCACCTGCCTTCCTGGTGAGGTGCACTCTTCCTGGCAAGGCTGGGGAGGACAAAACAACAACAAAACTACTTTCCTTCAGGTGCTGGTGACTCAGGCTGTGTTCAGTGGCCAGGGGCTGTTGGCAGGCGGGCTGGGCACTCCTAATGACACCCTGCTCCTGCACCGGGTGGAGCTGCCCTTCCCCGGCTCACACTGCACCATCGGGATCTCCTGCCAAGGCCGCAGAGCCCCAAGAGTCCTGACCACAGGCAGGGTGCTGGGAAGGTCAGCAGGGCTGGGGCTGGGGCTGGGTTTGTCCACTGACAAACCACCTCCTTGTGGTGGGAGGCACCCCAACATCCCCGGTCCATTCGTGCAGAGCTGGGGAGGAGAGATCATGATGGAACTCAGGAAGAAACAGGTTGGGTATCACCCAACAGCACACTCACTCTGTTCCTGGGTTGTGTAATGCACCTTTTAATCACCAGACGAGGATCTGCATGCAAATGTGACCCTTGTGCAATGCATGAGTAAGATTCTGTGCTGCCTCCAGCCTCTTTTCCAGGCTGTGTGGTTGCCTTTGCTGCATGATGAACCTGAATGTCAAATATTAATAACAAAACAAATTATCTCCACCCTATCATCAAGGTGTGTCGCAGCTGATTCCTGTTTAACATCAAGGTTTCTACTGCTCAAGAATCCTTCTGCAATCCTGGGATTGGGCTCTATCAGTTCTATGAGTGACTAAGGAATGACAAAAATCCTGAAAAACTTCCTGGTGTCTGAGTTGATCTTGATCCTCTTCCATGGTTTGCTGGGATGGGAGGGAAAAAAATGGAGCTCCAAAGATAGAATGGCTGGAGTAATTCTTGCAAAACTAGCCTAACCCAACCATCAAAGCAGTTCCTTTAGGTAAGAATTCAACCCCACCAAGCTCACAGTGCATAAATGAAACTGTTTTTCTCTCTCATACAATAGGCTTTGGTATACATCATAAATGACACTCCCATTGTTCTAGCCACATGCTCTTTAGTGCATTCAAGTATTTAGTCTGATGAAAAACTTTTTTGCAATGCAGAATTCAAAAACTGGAACAGACTATCCAGAGTTGTTGTATCTCCTTTGACATACTCAGGAGGACAAGACCCTCAATAACCTGGCCTAATGTCAAAGTTGGCACTCTTCCAAATGGTGGTGGAACAGATGAGATGCCCTCCAGAGATGCCTTCCATATTGCATTATTCAGTTAATCTGTGATTCTATGGGAAGGGCTGGTAGTTATGGATGGTGGCAGTCTGTTACTTCATTGCTATCTGTTTGAATACTCAATAAAAAGGAGAAATGTGCTGACAGTGAGAAAATGGGATTCTATGAAAGCCAGAAAATGTGTGAGAGAGAAAGGAGAAGGAAATAAGCGAGACCAAAAAAATCAACATGAAGGCATAGAAAAATAAGCAAAATAAATCAGAGCAGATTCTCATTCCTACCAGAATACTTTGAAAGCACTGGCTGTGCAAAGGAGAGGCAGATAGGAACACCCACTTCAAAGCACATTACTTCATATTAGTCTGGAAATAAGGGAAATCTGTCTCACTGTAAATGCAAATTCAGTCTACTTTTTCTAAGGATTGAAGTTCCTCTCAAAAAAGTATTCTCACTTTCATTTGACTAACAGATTTACATGTAAAATAGACTTAAAAATATCACATGGAAATAGTAATTAGACATATAATTATTGAAATTCAGAAATTTTATCATAGGTTGTGTAGTGGTTCATCTTACCACCGGTTGCCAATTCTGCCACAAGAGTTAATTAAAAAATACATTATGTGGTCTTTCTTTTTCTGCAAATTATCCACACACAGAAGATATTCTCTCTCCAACATCTGAAGATTCCTGAGCTTTTCCTGAAATGCCTACAGGCAAGCAGGTTTGAGGATTTTTGTGTCAGATTTCTGTTCTTGGTTACCTCGCCACTCTGTGTCAATTTTCCTTTCTGATGGTGAGGTGAACAAGGTAGCTGCAGGAAAGGTCAACAGAAATGCCAAAAGCCAAATGAAAAACAACCATGTGAAAAGGTAAATCAATGACTGAATGAAATGGGAAGCCACTAATCATTTTCCCTCCCTTCTCCTATCCTTAATGATAAGTATGAATAGAAGCTTCATCATTCAATGCTTGCATGATGCCCTCTTTGAGTTGAGTTGGACAGTATCCATATTACAAAAAATACCACAAGAACTGGAAATAATTGGTACTTCTTACAACATATGCAGATCCTGTGTGGAACACAATGTCTCAGAGCAGTCTTTGATGTTTTTCAGTTATATAACCCCCAGGGAAGGAGAATGTTATTGTTTGCAGAGCACATTCTCTCTATTTTCTATATCTAAAATGTAAAAATAAAATAAAATAAAATAAAATTTTAAAACTGTGAGATCTTCACCAAAAAAAAAAAAAAAAAAACACCTAGAAATCAAACACTTCTGTGATGGCTCCTTCTTGGTTATCTCATTCAATTCTCAATCAGAAAATAGAGCAGAGTAAATCTGAATCCAGCTGTTGTGTTGTTCCTAGAAGATTAATCAGTTACAGTCACAGAAGTCAATGAAAACTCATGCCCGATGGAGAGGTGGGATTTCTTACTATTTCACATGCACAGATATTAGAAACACCACAAAGTGAAATGGGATGTCCTGGTGGTTTTTTGCTTGGAAAAAACTCCCCAATAGAGATGATTTAATTATGAGGTACTTTACCTCCAGACCATAGTTCGATGGTCAGGAGAGAAATTGCACTAATTATTAAAAGAGAAAAAATTGCGGCAGGCTTTGGGTACATTCACAGTTTGTCAGACAGAGCCCAAAGCAGAGGTGACTCTTTTTTAATATTTTCTCTGCTCTTTCGTAAGAAGGGAGCACGTTGATACCTTGTGACTCTGGTTAACCAGCATAAAAGTACTACAGTAGATTAAATGTATTTGCAAAAGTGAAACCAGCAGCTAATCATCTTGTTCATACAAGCTGATTTTTTCCCCCTGACTAATTTCTCTTAGTAGTGGGAGTAATTAACTTTATTAGTAACACTGACTACTCCGGTACCTTCAGGCAAGCACTGGTGGAGCTGCTTATTAGCAATCACCTAGTTTCACTTACACTGAGCCTGAGCATTTCCTACAGGGTGAAGTGCCTGTTGAATGTAAAGGGGGACTGATTATCCTACTACTTAAAAATAAATGTGATACATAATGTTGGAAACAGGGGAAGGGAAGAGGCAGAAATCCTACATTTTTTGCTTGTTCTGATTCATTATCACTTTTAGTTCACCTACTGCCTTTGCAAGGGGGGGATGACTGGAGTTGCAGTCATTATCTTCCAGCTGTGTCTCCTCAGGTGGGTTCTCAGTGACGAGTGTGCCCAGACTGGTCTCAGCTCAGGACTTCAGAATCTCAGCTCATGAGATTTCCCGTGTGTCTGGGAAATCTCCTACACAGCATTCTACAGGAGACCGCAGACAAGATTTCCATCCAGAGGTGCAGAGGTGGCAGTGAATTGATTACTCAAGCAGCAGGCAAATCTGTAACACTTGCAGCAGGGATGAGCTGGCACTTTGCTGGAGGACAGGAGCCAGTGTGGTACAATTCTCTGGAAACACTTGCTAGTGCCAGCTTTCCTGCTTGGAACAGACCTCAAGGCAAGGTTAAGAACACCTGTTCTGCCTTGCCGTTCCTAGGAATACTTTCTCCAAAAATGACAGGCCACCTGGCAGGGAGCTGCATTGCTTAGGGATTGTGAAACAGCTCTAGAGCTGGAAAGAAAGAAGGTCACATACCCACTCATTAACTGGGCATTGAAGTATGGAACGTGCAAAGAGGCACTGGCAGCCAGTCTGAGTGTTGTTTTAGAGGTGTGGCAAATGGTAGAAAACTGTGCTCAAATAAATCTGAATGGTCTGAAGGCAAGGTCACAGGAATAATAACATCCAAGGAGAGGGAGAAAAAAGAATTCTCCTGCTCTGTCAGATCAGTCATTAATGCTTTTTCTACTATGACCTCAGCTGTCCCTCCCAATAATGCATAGACCACACTTACAATGACTTACTGGGATTAGGACATAGCCCTTTTCCCCCATACCAGGCATTTGTCCCTTAAGATTCCCTTTGTGTCTTAGAGGAAAGTCAACAAAACTTTCTGGTTTACCTGCTTGAATCTATCTTGTCCATTCTGTCCCTGGTGCATGTATATTTCAGGAGACATTGCTTAGAAAAGTTTAACTCACAGACATATATACTGGTGCTAGAAATCACAACCTGTGGTTTGCTAAAGAGAGTGGTGGTGTACCACTGGAATTGGAAACCACCAAAATCTGTATTGTATAGACAAGATAGGCTGGTCTTTTTATTATTGCTATTTATTGAAGGAAAGAGAAGAAACACTGCGGAAGACAAGTTGCTGCACTTGCTGGCCCAGCTTGTGGCTCCTGCTGTGTTTGAATTTTGCTGCAGACATCTGCTCTGGTGTAGTAGCAGGGCATGCATGTGGAGAGAGCATGGCTGAAACACCCCTACAGTCTGCAGCTGCCAACCCTGGGCTGGCAGGCTGGCCTGGACGTTGTGGATGGTTGGCCCCAGCTGGAGCAGAGCTGGCATGTCACTCACAGGCTCTGGCAGCTCTGGCAAAGGCATTTTGCAGTGTCATCTGTGCCAAGCACAAGTGAAACTAGCCTAGCACAGGTCAGAAAAATGAGAAAGGAAGAGGTGGAATCACCGTGTGGGTGGAGTTTATATCACATAAATAATTAGGAAATTATGAATTTAAATTACTGAATTCTTTTTTTCATTGACTGTTATTTCAGGTGAAACTCATATACAAGCAGACAAACAATACCACTTGTCAGATAATAATAATTTGCATGCTGAACAGCAGGCTCTTTCTGTAGAACACTTCATTTGCTAACACACTGAATGCCCAAGAAACTTAAGAAATACCCCTGGCTCTATCGAGCTTAAGAAAACAGGACTTCATTTTAGAAAAAATTATTGACATTTCCCAAACAGATCCCCTTCTAATCTGTCTTTCTGTGTCACATCCATAAAACTCAGTATACATTTCTGTCCTTGTTTCAGCCAGGACAGGGTTCATTTTTGCAGCAACCAGGAGGGGCACAGCCAGGATATTGTACTGGGGATATTGTACTCATGCTATGTGTCTTGGGGATGGAAGGGGTGGTGTTCTTTGAAGGGTTGCCAGGGTTGGGGGCATGTGGGTTTGGGTGGCACAGGGTTCAGCATGGTGAGCACTCACATGTGTACTGTTCATCCTGTACATTCTGTCATTAGTATTGTTGTTGTTACTGCTCAATTTTCTTACTTCATCACAGTTTCTAGTAAATTGGTCTTATCTCAGCCTGTGATCAATACCTTTTTGTACCTCCAGTTCTCCTCTCCATCCCAACAGAGAGGGGGAGAGGAGAGGAATAAGTGAACAATGCCTGGGCTGGGGTGCTTCAGTAGGAACACTAAATTGGGGAATAGCATTCCTAAACCATGACAATTTCTCAGAGAAAGAGACTGAAAAGCTGCTTGTGCTAACCAAATATATCCAGAGAGATGCTAGTGCCTTTGCACGTAAGAGATGATACACAGAACCCAAAGAGCAGAGCCATGTCACCTGGGACTCTGTGTACAGTAGCCCTGTCTCATCAGAAGCCAATATGGTATAATATCTGTGAGAGTATCAAGGTCCAGGTTTAAAATGAGATGTAGTTTTGCACCTACACCTTCATTTGGAAACTTGGTTCAAAATCTCATTTCCCTGATGTACTTTATCCAGAATCTGTTTGTTCTGATTTTTATATTGAATTGTTTGACACCTCCCTCTGCATTTTAATCTTAAAAATTACTCCTTCACCTGTATTTACCTCCAGCTATAATAACAGAGAGCAATCACACCCTCTGTCAGTCCTCAGTGTAAAGGAACTAAGGTTTGGCTCAGGTACAAGTGTGAACACAACCCATCATTCAGTGGTTAATAAAGATCCAGTCCACCTACATTCACTTATTGCATTTACAGTAGATAGGGTGAATAGGTATTTTCAGCCTATAAAATTTTAATTATGAAACTAAAAGTACAAGCTATATAATCAGCTTTCAACATCATCTGACATTCCGGTTCTGCTTACATTAGTGTTCAGCTTCCAGTCATTAAAGGACAGAATTGCTCTTTAGTAAACAGAGCAAACAGCCTTGCAAATTAAAATAATATCTGACCTGCCCTCAAGTATATTTAAAGTAGGACAGATGTAATGGGATGTTCTCACCACTGCCTCACTGAAACATATTTGATCTTGGCATTTAGGACAAGCCCTTCTTACAGTGATTAAATATACACTGCAGTCAGAGAAAGAACATTTGTTTTGAATTCAAAAACTAATCTCAAGCCCATAACCAAAGTCCATAGCACAGCCATACCACCCAGGAGACAATTGTGGGTAGCTAAATCTCATTTGCCACACCAGGGAGTAAATCCCACTAGCACCAGTGGTAGCAACATTTCAACATAGAGAGCAACTCTCTGGGCTGCTCTGGCAGGTGTTTCTCTTTGACTCTGACAGTTGCCCTTTCTGTCATGCAGTAGAAATCTGGCAAGAAGACCCCAGAATTGTTGGACCCAACAGCCAAAGCAGCTGCCAAGACAGGTTTTGCTGTTTGTGCTGCTAATAGCTTCTTTCCCTCCACCCTGCTCCCCTCAAGGCCTCCCCAGACAGCAGTAGTCTCCTGAGATCTCTTACTGTGAGGGTGGCAGGTGTCAGTTTAGGCCAAAAAAATGCTCTCCATCATAAGTTCAGAAGCCAAAATGCTGAAATGAAAGTGTTTTATTTCCAGAAATATGGGAAATAAACCACAGCCTATAGTCATTTTCCTAAAACACTTGCAACATGAGTCAATAAGTTTAAGAATCAAAATTCTAGGAATGGGCAGCTTTCAACTTTTGACCTCAGATATTATGCCAACTCACTGCCTCTCATCCTGCCCTATTTGACAGAAGGGCAGGATGAAAGTGTCATGGCATAATACAGCATTCAGTTGGCTTTCCTGGTCCCACCCATTGATGTTTTCCAGTTTCAGTCTCTAAGTCTCCCCGGTTTCCTGGAGAAGATGCATTAAAAAAATATCTCACTTCCTCTTGCTAGCTATACACACCAAAAATTCTAGTGTAAGTGGGAAGGAATAATGAAAAGAATAGGGAATTTATTGCATGCAATGTTGCAAAAATGACCCCTTGCTATTTGATAGTGCTGTCCACTTGAAAGCTGATTAAAACCTGATTTTTTCAAAATATTTTTAAAATACATTGAAGCTTTTAGTTCCCCAACTTTCACAAGCATTTTATTTTTTCAATGTTTGACAGAACCAGAGATTGCATAAATCCTCCCTTAAATAAAAATTTCTTCTTTCTGTGGAGCTGGTTTGGAGATGCAATATCTAAATGGAAGCATTTCTCCAATTTGTGGGGGGAAAAAAGTTATTTTTGACCAAAACAGCATCAACTTACTCCCATAAAGCACCCCTTCCACTTCAGATAAGGCATTTATCTCTCATCATCAAATACTTACTAAAACAAGGTATGTCAGAACAATTTCTTTAACATTAATTACCAAAAAAAGTATTCAGTCATTAATATCAAAGAGCTCCCTCAGTGCAGTGCATATTCTAATGCCTCTGGTATGTGAGCCTTAGACCTGCCCCACCCTACCTTAGACACCTCATGGAGGTACCCAGCAGACACAGAGCTGTGCTTAAGTCTTGCCCAACTTTACACCTCCCCCGTATACTCCCTCTAGCAATGGGAGTTGCTGCAATGGAGAGGTGATGCCAGGTGGTCATCCAGCTCACAGGATCTGAAACTTGTCCAGGCCTCCCCAAGACCCCCCAAATGTGACACACACTACATTCATGCAGGAGCTCTTGGGACAAATCCACATCTCTCAGAAAGTTGGAGACATGGGGCCAGAAAACAGATTCCTGCTGAGCAGGGCTGTGTTGTATGTTATTAAACAACTGTAAAATTAGCCAGACAAGCTCAGAAAAAGTTTATGGAGTAGATGTGCTATAGAGAGAGTCAGAGTGGGTGTATGCCCCACTGCCTCTGTTACCTCAGGTCAGAGCATAAACTTCAGTTTGGAAGCAATGCTGGTGCGTGCTATGTAAAATAAATTAATCTGCATTGATGTGTAGCTCCTGCACCTCTTTTCTTCTGACATGGCAGTGTGCTTTGGTAAGTATTTACAACACTAACTGCTCATTAGATCCTTACTCTGACTATTCAAATCTAAAAACTCCCTAGGCTTCAAGTAAAAGAGACCAGTTTAGGTGCATCTTATTGTCAAAATATAGTAGTAAGGCTTGTCTACAAAGAAAAACAGACTGAAATAATTATTCTGCAATAACTATTCCACACACAGCATTCCACCATTGCTCTTTTATAATAGTACCCTTAGGGACACATGGCTGAGCTAAACCACAAAAAGGCACTCTTCAGGCAAAGTAAAATTATCCCCCCCACAGCGAGTGTGGACTTGCTAACTCTGGCGAGCTCTTGGTTTACTCCCTAGTACACTTCCCATTTGAATCCACAGCTGACTGGTTTTTTTAATTGTCTTCTGGATTTTTAAGCTGAAAAAAATTTGATATCTAATAGAACCCTAGAAATTAGGATAGACTTTCAGTAGCTGGCCATTACAGTCAGGATCCTGGCACTTATTCTCTGCCATGCAGAAATTTAAGTGTTTTGCCCAGTTGAATTTTCATGCTTGCAAAACAGAACGTTCTGACCCTGCCCTTCAGAGTATAATCTCCAGCACAATAGAAATCATTATTAAGAAATTTGCTTGATAATCGTTTATAATTTGCCTCTGCTTAGTTTTGTCCCACTCCTTGCAGTCTTTTTCCCTTAGGGTAGGATGACTTTGCTATTTTTGCAGCATGTTGTTGACAATGAGGCTTTGTGGCTACACCTTTGAAAAAAAAAAAAATAAGCAAATTGTCACAGTGGTGCCAAGGAACTCTATCACCAACAAGATTTCATGAGAGATGGTTTGGATGTCTGAAAGAAGCAGCCACTGGAGTCACTTGAGGAACACAAACTCTTAGAACCCCTCAGCTGGAACCCTAAATCAGATGTGTTCATTAATGTAAGACAAGTGAAGTCAGGTTACCCAAACTGCCCTGTTGCTAAACAAAGGACACGTAAATAGCCTGTTGTTCCCTTGCCAGTACCATATACTACCTCCTCCCCCACCTCTCCTTACGTAACCTTGTTAAATAAAGACTCAAGAACCCTGAACAGCACAAGTAAAAACAGGCCATGGATTTAAAAGAGGGGTGTGTGAATTGCTTCTGACAGACAGGTCTTCCTTTGCTGGAAGGGGACTCAGGATTTCATTAAGAGGAAAAACTCCAACATTTTTCTTTCTGATTGCTCCAGAACTATTTTGCTGTAACAGGCATTTTCAACTGTAAGTGCAAAAATCCCAATAGAGAGAGTAAATTAAAAAGGCTAGAATCCATCAAAAATCATTCGGTGTTTTTCAATACTAGATTTATTCTCTTTGGTTCTGAGAACATTGCATAACCCTTGTAATATTATAGCTTATTGCATTGCCTCGTCATACTGCGTGAACTTGTGCTGTGACACGTCCACCTGCAGATGCATCAGACATGCTGGCAACACCTATGACACAAGAAACCCAAACTATGTTAATTCAAGCTTGATGGGACATGTGGCATTCCCACCTACAGGGCTGGAACCCTGCTGCTGTATGTACCCAGTGGCCAGGCAGCCTTGGACTGCGCTGTATGACACGCTGTGGACCAGGGTGCCAGTGAAAAAATGACTTCAGGGAGGAGTCTCTATTGTTTGCTATCCATGTTGAAGGAAGAATGAAAGGTCTCTGTTCCAGTTCCTAAATTACATTATTTTTAGCCTTTGTTTTGCGCAGCAGAACCCAAACTACACAAAACCCCAACTGTGCCTTCAAAAACTCATTCATTTTCCCACTATTAGTCACCTGTTTCTAAAGGATGCTTTTACATCTGCAGGACATTAGAATATCTTGAAGCATTTGTGAGCATTGCATTGATGTGAAGAAAAGTTGAGAATGGTTACCTTGGGGCTGAGAAGGGATTTCATAGTCATAATCAGCTCTAAAGTGCCAGTCTGGTCGAAGCTGCAAAATGTCAAAAAAGAGGGCCAAAAGAAGCCTCCCTGCTTTTTCAGTCATCTCAGTTTTCCTGTTCTTGCCAGCTCTGTCACTTTCTCAACAACAACCCTTCTTGTTTTGTCTTTTTTTTCTGCCCTTCAGTCAATTTGGTTGATAGGATCTAATATATTTTAATAAGGTTCAAAGCGCAGCCACATTAATTCTGTAAATGACCCTAATAGCTTTCAAATGTTCCTATCATTGCTTTTACATCTTCAGTAATAAGAATGTGGAAGCATTTGTAGTCTGTAAAATAACAGGGAAAATTGGCTTCAGACATAAGTTTTACTGCCAATAAAAGTGTATATAACCATTTGCCTATTTTTTAACACAGATGAATTAGCAATCTGAATTCTAAAAATAGTCTGAAAAAAGCCTAGTTTTGTCCTCTTGCCACCTTTGTCTCAAAATAAGGTGAGACTGAGAAATATGATATCTTCTAGTCTACTCAATCTCACTTTTCTGCTGTGCCTCCCTGACAGGCAAGAATCACATTCTTCCATTCTTTTCAACACTTCTTCTCAGCAAATCAGGTCCAATCCATCTAACGTGATTATAAAAGTAGGAGGGCAGTGGCCTTGAGTTTATATTTCTTTCTAATTTTGGGAGGTAATAGGATTATTTAGCAAGCAGATTCAAATTGTTCATCATGACATTGCAACCTGATGCATTTTTTTTCTCTTCTGCTCTCAGAATTACCAAAATAAAGCACTGATAGTAATGATTCAGAAGTGCTCATGCAATGCTTCCTCATTGCATATGTTTTAAAATATAGGATTAAAAAAAAAAAAAAAGCCTACCCTGAATACTTCATATGTTTGGGTCAGGGTTGGTGTTATTGTGAATGGTCAGAAAAATCACTTGGACTTGTTTCTCTTGCCTGATAGGAGAAGACAAATACTTCCAGCATGAGCTTTGTTGTGTACAAACATAGCAATTTAATTTTAAGATTATCCTTACTAGTGATTTTTGGCAGATATCAGTCTTTGCAGTCAATTGTCTTAGTGTAGATGTCATACTGACTAAAAAATCTTCTAGAAACTGATGTCTATTTCTGCAAAACTTACATGGACACTTTTACCAGAGGCTAAGAAGTTGTATCAGCCTACAATAAGTTAGTAGAAACAAAAATGTGAATAATGAAAAGCTTCACCCCTACAAAGTGAAATAGTGTGGCTTCCACAGGGACAAAAGGTTCTTGCACTGATTTAATAAATTCTACTGAATGGGTACTCTACATGTCTTTGTAAATTCCAGCCTCAGAATGTAAGTGCTTCCCACTGATTCAATACAATAGAAGATCAACATTGCTGAATTGAATCCATGCAGACATCCAAATAAATATATAGGAAATGATTTTATGATTCTTTTCATTCAGCTCTTAGTTAGAAATGTGGAAGTTTCATGCTTATCTTTGAAAATAGGATATCATTAGGGATAGGTCCAAATGCCTACTTTTGAGTCACAGTCCAAATCTGATTTTCCCAAGCAAGTTTATTTTGGCTCCAATACATTGATTAAGGTTCTTCCAGATGAAGAAAAAAAAGTTGTTTCACAATGCACAAACTAAAACAGGAATCCAAGGCAATATTTTCTCATTTATCTGGTCATGGAAAATTTTGACACTAGCTACCTCTAGCCAAGAAACATGCAAGCCTTTAGAAAAGCTTGTTATTATTGGTGACACTCTTTTGAGAAGCTGAGATCCCCTGGTTGGAGAGGAGGAGGCCAGGACTCTTTTGAAAACATGACATATCCACTGACTAGATTCTAATGAAACCTCCTTGGCATATGAATTTCCTCATATGGTTTTCTCATTTGCCAGAACAGCAAATCCACAGAAATTACTTTTCACTGAGATTAAACAAAATCCAAATGACAGTTCTATCCCATTTTATGTAAATAATATGTAAACATGGAAGTAAAACCACTCATGGGATGTGTGCCATTTTGCTGCTTCTTCCCAAATGAGCCTTTGGACAATATGGTTATTAGAAGTATGAAGACAAGCAACATGTGCTTCCAAAGGATGAAGCTAGATACTCTGCATGATCCTGTATTATACAAATCAAGGCATAACATTGGAGAACTGAAAACTAATTCTCTCTGTTAAAGGATTGGAGAGTTTTGATATATTTAGGCTAGTTGTTGTCTATATATTTCTTATTGTTCATTAAAAAAAAAAAAATGAGAGCTGCAGGGTCCTTTCTTTCTCATCTTTCTTAGAAAATACTTTTTTTCTCATTAGAACAAGAGGATTCACTGTTGTTCCTCTAGCAGTACATCTGGGAGTGGGATGGCTGCAGAAGCAAAGAAAGCACCAGGAAGAGGCCAAAGGGAGGATTCACAACAAGAGTTTCCATTTTGTTTCCTCTAACCAAGGCAAGTAAACCTGTTAATCTCTTTCATTGCTGGAGCTAAAAATCTCCCCGAACCCTAACATGTCTGACCTGGTAGCAGGTCTGCTTTGCTGTTTCCCTTTCATTCTTATTTATTCAAGAAGAAAAACACCCCAAATTAGGGCAGGCCATCTTCAACTCCAGTCAAATCAGGGTGAGAGTGCAAAGTGTCTGTTACCAGTCACAGCAAATAGTAAATATCTGCTCTGGAAAATGGGTGGTGGAAGATATAGTCTACCTTGCCGTACACAAAGCAATTTGAAAGAGAGGTTTTACTTGAGAACTGCATTATCAGATCCTCTGTTCTTTCAGGTGAAGTCTCAGGGTTTCATCTCTTTTTCCCTAGGAATGACTGCACATGTTAAATGTAAACTTTATCTTAAATTTCCTTGCACAGGCATACAGACCTGGGAATCTTAACTGTTCTCCAAAGTCTGATTTGTTTAAAACTAATTGTGAGACAATAGTATTTCTCTCTTGACATTTGTTTTCCTGTTAAAGATAATGTTGGAACCCGTGACATGACCACATGCAGCTGCACCAGACACATCAAAATCAGTGACAGGATGAAACCAAATTACTAGGCCTTTTTGTGGCTGGAGCACCATGTGATGCATCACAATGCAAGATGACAATTGAAACATTTTAAACTGTAGTTCAAACCACAGCAAAGAAAACCTCAGGACTCAAGATCAGAGAGAGAGAGAAAGAGAGAGGTGTTTGCAAACTGTGAAAGAGGAAGGGATTTAGCTCTTTGCTTCTTCACAGGTTCACCATCTCTGACTTGCTGCCAATTACCCAAAGGGCCTTGACATCTGAAGGACATTATACAAATCTACAGCACTCAGGCATAGCGGAGGGAGAAGGGAAGCATTTGGGTCATATGTGCAAAAGATCTAAGCATTCCTATCTCCCTCTCTGCTGCATCCATGGGCAGAAATAATCACTGAATGGGCCATAAGGCTGGCAGGACCAGGAGAGGATGAGGCAATTATCACAGATGTGTGGAGGAGAGAAGCTGGCCAAGGTTTTATCACAACAGTCACCCATAAAGCAACTAAAATAGCAAATTTTCAGAGAAGGCTGTCTCTTTAAAGTTGACATATGTAGAATATCAGAGATGGAAACTGTTCTGTGCTTTGGGGTAGTAAACTCAGTACAACTGTAGACAAAGTGGTCCAATAGTAAATGGTTTGCTAAGATATGCTTTTCTGTTTATCCAGTGTGATGAGGCAATCCCTTTCTCAGGTTGTAACATGTTAAAATAATTAAATTGCTTTATTTTCAATGTGCAGGTTTAAAATTTTAATTCTTTATCAAAAATTGATGCAGTCAGAAAAATGCCATTGTGCTTTCCGCATCTCTTTGATCCATAAGAGTAGTGACAGACAGTTTATATTTACAAAGCTGGGGGGTTTTAGGCCTCAATGCTGCAAAAAACTTACTGCTCTGAAAGTCAAATCCATGTTGTTTCAAGCTGGAGAGTTATTGCCACCAGAAATTTCCTCCATGGGAAGATTCTGCACAGATTTTATGTCAAGTTCAATTTTTTTGTCCTTGTTTTCAAAATACACCATTGCTTAGCTGAAAATTTCCCTCAACTTAATCTTCTTCTATGAAACACTTTTTCTTCCATGTCAGTTCAATGGTATCAACTTAACATATAAGAGCATCACTAAATATCCCTCAGGTTTCCCCCTTCACATCACATATATTCTCTCATATTTTTTACCATTCTATGCAAATAAAATGTATCCTACATTTCTGTGTACTAGAAATGTACCCCATCTTTGAGTTCTACAAAGTATTCAGTATTTATTTTCCCATTCTGCCTTCAGTTACAATTACTTGGATATTTTATATTTTAGGCATAACCTAAATTTAATTTCAGTCAGTTTTATTGTATAACTGTGATGAGTTTGGTACCTGGATTTTAAAGTTAGGCCTAGATTGGGTAGAGTTACTCCAATGCTGTAGAAGTCAGGATATCTTTCATACCAATCATTTGCAGTTATGTGGCTCAAATGAAAGTGATGGGAGGAAAAGATAAAATCTGGCAGAAAGCACTCAATAGTGAAGAATATCTACAAAGTATAGAGGTGGAGAAATAGAGTTTTCTGGCAGTTGCATTTCAGCCTTCATTTTAAAATTAGTTTTAATTTCACAACCACCTGTTTTAACTATTCAGATCTCTATGAACTATTATACAATTGCTCTGGAAAGAAACATCCATTCAACATACCCATTTCAGAATGTTGCTTGCATGGGACTTTGCTTCATTCCACCTCTGAGACAATGAATGATTGGTCCCATATGTACAGGAGTCTGGGAGCTCTGTGCATGCAATACTTACTATGTAAAGTAATAATTTTTCCCCTTTTGCTGATCCTTAGAATGCATATCAAAAGTATTACCTCTTTGTGCAAGGTGATTGCAAGCATTTTAAGCTGAGGAGGAGAAAGTGAGTCTCCCCACTCATTATGTGTAATTTTCTTTTGATTTGTTTTCATTCGTCTTAATGGGGATGGAACACCATGTAGGTGTGGGCGTAGATGATGGGGTGGGTAAATTTTATGGGGAATGAGCTGAGCAAGCAAGTTTGAAACTACCTTTCAAAATGACTCTTCATACAAACTCAGGGAGGCAATCAGACACTTGTTTTAGAACCCTTTGACAAATCCCCATGCTCTGCTTAACAAAATTGTGAAAGCAAATGACTGTGCAGCCAAAATTAAATGGCCATGTCAGCTCCTTCAGCACAGGAATTTGACAACAAAGTCTGTTGTCAATAAAATCATGTGCCTTCTAGCCCGGAAGACCACATACATCATGTGTTTCTGCTCACATCTAATGCTATTGACCCACCTCAGTGAGGCAGCCAGGGTTACCCTAGGCTGGCCCAGAGCTCTTGAGATTGAGGGATCAGTAGAGAAAGGAAGGATAAATATTATAGACCAAGCCTATGGGTGGAAGAGGGCTTTCATTCATCCCATCTGTTCATGGTACCATAAGGAACTCATTTAAAAGTCAACAAGTACCTCTAACTCTTCCACAGTTCACAGCATGATAACCCAGAAAAGAAAAGGAGTCCAGGAAGAAGATTTACAGGTAAATGCCTCAGCAAAATGTTTCTGTTGAAATCACACAGTCACAAAGCTGAAGGGACTGGAGAAATGAAAGGAGGGGGAAATTTTTCCTATAAGTAAGCAGGTATCGGAATGTTCCTGAGTGTATCAACAGGTTGTCACAAGTCCCACAATCCCACCCAAAGAGCAGAAGAAACCTGTGAAAAATCTGCAGGGGGAACTCAAGAGCTTCTTTCAGTGCAAGGAAACAATATGGCCTATAATTAAGTTTTCATCTCCTATTATTTATCCAACATCATAGCATCTCATCCAACATCTACCTTGCTGACGCTGTTTATTTAGTTAGTTCATTATATTTCTCTATAATTTGTTGCAGTTGAGCTGAACACAATAGCTTAGAAAAACATCATTCCAAACACTTTCATCATCACAACTTTCTAAATGTCTCAGCTCTGCTTGTTGCCAAGCACAGAAAGAAGCACTGCCATTTCTGCATTTCTGTCACACTTGACTGCCATCCTTTGCCCCTAAAAATCCACCCACACTCGCTCTGCTATTCATTTGTCCTTTGTTAGTCTTCAGACAAGATGAATGTGGAGAGCAAAAGAAGACCTAAGGAAATTCATAAATGGGAAATGTAAAACAGAAAGAGATGACTGACAGAAAGATAGTGACCTGCATCTGACACACCCTGCTTTTCTAGATTGTAGTTTCACATTATTCTTTGTAAGCTGTATGTTGCTGTCCTAGCTGGGACTGTGACCGTGTTTTGTGTGATGTGGTAATAAAGCTTCAGTTACATCAGGTATGGGACCATTAAGCAAGACTGCAAAGGGTCTCTGATCAGCTACAATCTTCAAAATTTGAATGAGTCTTGATTTACTGTGGAGGAAACTGTGCCAGGACCTGCATCATATATGTTCATCGGTTAGACATGCACAGACCTGTGACAGACTTCTACATAGCAGTAAATACCATCCATAACAAATAAAACCAGGGAGACCTGGTGGTTCAAGTCCTTGTGTGCCATGTAGATGATTGGAATCGGCCATGTTGGTATGAAAAACAACAAAATAATGAGGATCAGCAGGTCTGATTCTGATTTCAATTATATTTATGTAACCCAGGAGTGACTCCACCAAGATGTGGAGCAGTAATGGTGGATATGCAGTGGCAGGCCAAGATTCTGTCTTAGGTAAACAGGCTTTGTCCGTAGCACTGCCAAGGCATTGCAGACGGTTCAGTAATTGGAGATGTGACGGCAGCATGGCCATGTTCTAGCCAGCTTCCAGAGTATGGCAGGGAATCTGCAGCTGTGCAGGCTATGGAAGGAGCTCCATATGTGTTTTGGAAGGAAGGAGCGAGAGCTTAAACCACTGTATCTTCCTGGCTCATGTAAGTGCTAGATGAAAGCTGGTTTCAGTATATCTCACATGCTGCAATCCCAGCTCTGAGCACAGTGTGGGCACAGTGCTGGAGGCTGGCAGACATAAGCTGCACTTACTGTAAATCTTATCAAAGAAATGCACTTCTTCAAGGTCCACTCCAGGTAATTCCCAAGAAGTTTGAGGTATTGCAGATGAGAAATCTTTCCATAGACACAGAAGGACTTTTTTTCTCTCCCTTTTTCCTTTTTCTCTGGCAATCAGATGAACTGGGATGGTTTTGATTCAGAATCTGGAGCAGATATGGGGAGGATTGATTCATGGTCCTTTTTTTTTTTTTTTTTCACTTTTAATGGGCTGACAGACTCTGCTTCAGGCCTCTCTTCCAAAGGCCTGATCCAAAACCTACTAAAGTCAATTCTTGAAGTAGAGTGCAGTGTGCTGCGAATTTGGCTGTAAAATAGTACTCAACTACCATTCTGTAAAAAAACATGGAATATCAATTTTTCTTTTAATTACCACAATTATTAAACAAGCTCTAAAAAAATTACCATGCCTTTTTCCTACCAAAGCTTCCTGTCCCCTTGTTCTGTACCTTATTTTCAGCAGTTTGGCACTCCCCACTTACAGATAACCTGGCTTCTGTCCTTGCCCTGTGGGAGGAATACTTGCCTGGTCCCATGCTGTGCTCTTTGTCTCCTTTTTTTGCTTAGCACTGTACCCAGATAAGCTCACGTGAGCCACTGAAATGAAAAGGTTGCAGTGCGTAACAGAAAAGAAAAATGTAAGCAACCAAGATGTTCCTGTGGCAGGAACATCTCCCCTCATCTTCTCCTATTGCAAAAATCTTTGGCATTTATATGCACACACACCCTGCCCGTGCTTTACTGTCCTCTTTGCTATAATGACTGCATAATATTGAAAACTCCTTAGGGCAGGGTCCTACTGCATGGCTTGCTCTCAAAAGCGTCGTGCATGCCTGGAGTGTTGTTTGAACGATCAAGGTAAGACTACCAGTCATACACATACAACATACCAGCAACATACCATACTGAGTAGGCATCTAGTCTGGAGTCAGAGCTTCAAAACGTGCTTTTGAATATCTCATTCATTGGAGCAGTAGAGGTGTTTGTGCCATTTAAGCTGGCAGCCCTAGAGCTGTGCAAAAAACAAGCTCTATCAGCTGAGCTTCTGAACGGAAAAATTTTGGGGCAGAAACACCACAGTTTAAATAAAAAATGTAATTAGAATAATATAATTGGTCTTGCTGGAGTGAAAATCTGTAAAATGTCATTTCATTCAACAGGAAATGTTGCATTTGACTGAAAATTATACATTTCACTTTGGGAAATTTTGAAAGATTCAATGGACTGAAGAGGCAGATCACAGAATCCTGGAATGGTTGAGGATATAAAGAACCTCTGGAGATCATGTGGTTCACCCCACCCCTGCTCAAGCAGGGCCATTGAGAGCCAGTTGCCCAAGTTACCATGTCCAGGCAGCTTTTGAGTATCTTCAAGGATGTAAACTCAGCAACCTCTTCGGGAAACCTGTGCAGTGCTCAGTCACCCCAACATTAAAAAATATATCCTTATGTTTAGATTTGTAAACATTTTACAGATGGATTTTTGCTGTCCTTCTCCCTTAAAACACCAGCGCAAAAACTGAGAGGCAGGTTTTAATGTCGCTTTCTCTCAGCAGTGATTAATCAAGCAGTCTATGAGGATATCCTGAGATAGGATACTGCAGACATTTTCTTTACTTCACAGTGTAACTTGGCCTTCACTAGAGCAACACAGAAGGCCATTCTCCATTTCCCAGCAGTCTGACTTTGTTGTCATGGCTCTTAAGCCATTTCACTCCCTTGCTACATGACTGTGTAAGTACTTAACATAAGCAGAACAGCTCCTGCAGGAGAGACACACCTCCATGTATTTATAACCTCCTGGCTAACAGTGACTTTAGAGGTGGAATGTGTTAGTGCAGGTCTAAAGTCTCCACTGGTTCAAGGCAAAGATTTGCTCATGAGGACTTTAACCGAGGAGATGATTTGTAGGTATTTTGTGGAAGAGGCTGCTCTGTCTCCTCCTTTTCGAGCTACCCCATTTCTTATAAAACATCCAGATAGTCATGGAGGAAGAGTGTGAAGAATGACTCCTGGCGTGCTAGTTAAAACATTCTCCTGGGAGGTGTGACATGCAGGACACTTAACCCTGCTCCAATTAATGCTTAATTATTTACACAAAGAGGACCAGGTAAACTAGAATAAAAGCCTGGCCCTTAGCTCCTGTCTACTGGATTAACTGAGACATCACAGGTGAAGAGGAGAGGTTGGAAGATCAGCACTCCCAGTCTACACCACCATCTCCCACAGATTATACTTCTTCCTGTAAATTGGCTAACCAAGGAACTCTTCCCCCACCAGCTCTGTGACCTCAGTCCTCTACTCCTGACTCCTGACACTATTTATGGGAGTCAGCTTCAACCCACAAATAGTTTCATGCTGACAAAAGGTTGCCCAACATATTGAGTCTCCACCAGAAAAAATTCACCAGCTCTGCAGGACCAGAGCGCCAGGACCAGACCAGGACTCAGCTGAACAGCTGCCCACGCACCTCCATCTCTTGGAGTTCCTTTCAGACTGCTGGAGTAGGCCAGGTAGCTTTATCTCCTCACTCCTTTAAGGTGCTGCTGTCAGATTGCCAGGCATTTTAAGGTGCTTTGACTGCAATGTCTAATTTACCTGCGAAATGTTTGCACAATGCCAAGCACAATGGGGTCCTGACTCTGGCAGGGGTGCCCAGACACTGCTAACATTAACTATAATTATGGCTGATTACCCAAATCACAGTTCACGTCATGGGGCAGGCTCTTCCCGGTGCTCAGAGGCCACAGGGCTCCACCTGAGTGCCCGGGCAGGGCACCACACCCTGGGCCACCAGCCCTGCTCCCCAAGGCAGGGGCAGCTGGAGGCTGCTGGGCAGCTGACGAGGTGGCCCCAGCTTCTGAGGGAGGAAGAAGAGGCTCGTGTGCCTTATCCTCTGCCTGGGGCCCTTGCATGTTTAATGGTGGTTCTGCCAAAATATTCTGGCAGTCTTTCCCTTAGGGCTCATTGGTAGCCAGAAGAAGTCAAGCTGTTTGCCAGAGCCTGTGCAATTAGTTGCCCTGTGGCAATCAAGAGGCTGCTGCCAACGTCTGCCAGTGTTGTCATGTCTTCCCCAGTCAGAGGGCATAAGGGATTCGGGGGCTGTATATGCGTCACCTCTCAGGAAACGCTTATTAAAACAAAGAGAGAATACAAAATGTTGGCTGCTTCCATCTACTAGGCCTTAATTTTGGCATATGCGAATTAGTAAGCACTGCATATTGGAGAAAGTATAGAGACGAAAATGATAGCTGCTAATTTTCACACACTTAATTAAATTGATTCTGATAATTACCACTCTGTATGTTTTAACTCTGTAAGAGCAACACGTAGCCTGTGCACATATGATAGCAAATATTTCAGAGACTGAGTCAGAAGGTGAATACCAAGCTGTCCTATATACATTTATCTGGACTTTGAAATATGGTATTTTTCAAGGCACTCCATGCACATCACTGGTATCTACTTATCCAATGTCATACTCCTGACATTTCTGGTCTTGTCTTTTCCACTGCATTTATAAGAAACAAAATTAAATAGAAAATATTTTCTGAAGTGAAGTCTAGGCTAACAGATATAACTCTCAAAGTCACAGCTGTTTTAGGCTGGGAAAATTCTTTAAGCATTGCTCAAATTACTTTACAAAGAAAGTCAAGCTTTGCCTTCCAGGTGAGAAACAGTGTCAGATGGCAGGTCTGGGAGCAGGACATGGGCTCCACAAGGCTTAGCACGGCAGGCAAGCTTGAAAGAATCACATAAGACCTCATCTCTTTTTGGTCAATGAAGGTTCATCCCTCAAATTCCACCATTTCATTGCTGTTACTCTCATCTGTCAAGTGTAGGTATTTCAAAAGCCCTCAGTAATATTTTCCATTATGTTGTCTAAGACTTTGCTGGTATTTTGTCTTTTTTCAAAGTTCATTTTTTGAAATTTATATAAGATGGTGCTGTGTAATACTTTGGGCACCAAACTGTGAAAACTGAAGCAAACCAAAGCTGCAAGTCTGTGATTTCCGTTCTGGTAGTGGGATCATGTATTTTGCCCTTGGGCAAGGCCTGATTAATTATGGTTGCTGTGGTACTGGGATGTACCCAGCCCTTCTTCCAACTGAGATTAGAGTGGTTTTAAAATAAAGATTGCAGACAAGCACAATAGCACTGAAAATTTGGAATTTTAGAGTTCAGCAAAAACATTTTGACCTCCTTCCATGAGATTTTTCCATCTCCTTTTTCCAATCTAAAATATTTTGCTGATATTGTGGATTTAGAATAACTCACTTCCAAATACTTGTCATGAGGCTCTTTTACACTTGCCTCTTAGACTTCCAGCTCACCACAAAACCAGGTAATTGTGCTCTTTTTGTTTCATGTATCCATCTAAGCGATTCTTTAAGTCCTGCTAAGGTTGCTCACAATTACTTGCAAGATTTCATACACTTACTTTGTACACAGGTAGCACTGAACAGGCAATTTCCCTTTAAGTGGTTTGGGAAAATTTTTTAATCAGAAAAATATTTATTTTAAGCTTTCTTAAGTAGAAAAATTTGCCTGATGAAGAAGTAGACCTTTCAAAGATGACAAGAGCCTTCCATTTTAATATGTATTAAAATGTATATTGTTTTCCACCTAGAAATTGTTCTCTATGTAGAATTTTGCACTAAGGAATAATTTTTAAAGTAGAATAATTTGAATTAATCTTTTTTGCCTAATTTTAATGAAATGTCTATCTTGCTTGATGAAATGTTTTGCCTTGACGCATATTTTCCTGATTAGTCTCCTGAGTTTCCGACCAAGAAGACATCTTTTTTGTCATGTGTTAGTTAGGCGAGGAAAAAATGTTGAAATTTCAAAAACTCTCCATGGACAAGAAAGCTATTTCTCATTTTTCTCAGCTGCTAAGTACTTTGTTAGGCTAGGAGGGGGCAGTGAGGTACATAGGTGGCATTCCTGCGGTGGACTAGACCAGAGCAGCTGACTGTTGCAAGCTGTGCTATGTGAACCCAGACCTGAAGCATCCACTGGGCTCAGCCCCTCCATGCACTGGGCTGGGGTTAGCCACAGGGAGCAGAAGCTGTGCAGAAGTGGGGACTGTGGTCTCTGGGTGGTACCCAGGGATGTGGTTTACGGCATATGAATCACTCAAACCTTTCTTCCAGTTCCTTAGGCAAAAAAGGCAGAGCTCTTCTGAACACGGCAGAATGTTGATGGATGAAATGTAGATTTTGCTAAAGAATTTATTGATCTCCCAACTGTCACCACCCAGTGGAAAGACCAGAACATGAAATGCAGAGCACCAAAAAACACCCTGAAGGTCTATCCTTCCTGCTGTGATACAGATGAAGGTTCATCTATGTCCTTCTGAGTTTCATGAAGAGTGCACATCTTCCACCTTAAAAGAGAAGCAGCCGACGGGATGTGTTGCCAGCCTTGGCATTTAACCTTAAGGTCAGCTATTTTTAGATAACTCTTCTTCATAGCAGAAGACATCATATCCCAACTTTACTTTAAACAAGAAGAAAAGGATTGTCTTCCCTAAAGTACTAATGCTGTTGGTAAATGCATTGGGTAATACTTTCAATATGTTTATATCCTTTATAATTGCAAAAAATATAATAAACTAAAATGAAAATTGAAAATTGCACCATGTTGTCAAGAGCCATAAAATTACTTAACTGATGGTGTAGCTCTGCTCTCTGTTTTGATTTTCAAAGCCATGTTTTCTCAGTAAAGCCTCCAAACACCAAAACCATCCAGCATTACAGATGTTTACAATTATGGGCAACTGAATGAGAAAAACAGGCTTTATTTATCAATCAGGTACCACAGGTATTGTTGGACACACAGCACCAGCATCACTCCCTTTCAAGGAGGGCAAGACACATCTGGGAGGCCACTCAGCATGTGCCAGCACCACACACTCTCATACATGCACTGTGCCAGGGCAGGTAGCAGATAACGGGACAAGGCAGCCAAGGCTTTCTCCTTGGCTGAGCATGTCCTGTGCAGAGGTTGTGCCCACCTGAAAGGATCTGAGAGGAAGAAGAAATTTTCCCTTTTCTGCAGCAATGCCACAGCAGCCAAGAACTCCTGCTGCCCTCTTGCTGCCTGGAAGGCTCAGGCAAATGTCCCCTTCTCATGGATACATCAATTCACAAGGAGCCCCATGATCTTCAGAGGGATCCCCCACAGAGATCTACAGCACACACACACCCCCCTGATGATCAGATGGATCACCTGACATGCAGGAGGCGTGATGAACTTGCTAAGCATGTGTCAGCCATCTGTGTGGTACAAGTGCAGCTGATACAGTGATCCCAGCTGGGTCAGACTCACGTGCCTATGGTACATAGTACTCAAATCCTTATTTCTCCATGACATTTTCCAGGAAGATCTTTGGGCAACCTACAGTTAAAAACTCACTCTGAGTACAAAATGGTCTAAACTTGAAGAAGGAGAAGTATGCTAGGAAAATTATGTTTTGTGCATTGTCTTCCCACTGGATATGTGCCACAAGAGCATATACACAAAGATGGACAGTCTTCGTTCATGAGAAACTGAAGTTGTTTCAGCATCTCAAAGTAGGATTGCACTAGCACTGCAGCAATGCTTATCTTCCCTGTTAGGAAGACTATTTGTCCTTTTGTGCATTACAAACTAAAAGGCTCTGATTCTCCTGTCATTTATGATAAATCAGCTGTAACTGAAGAGCAGACAATTAAGGTAGTATATCATGTTCAAACAAACATGCCTAAAAAACCAACCTCACAGGATGTCCCCCTCTCTGAGAGCAAAGGACCTCACAAGGAAGACCTGAAGTAGACCAGGGTTAGCTGGGAAAGTACACAAGAAAAGTATATCTGTACACCTGTCCCCTTCTCACCTCATTGGAAGGCAACTGTCCAAAATTGGCAGGTTAATCATGCCCTAAAACTGTCAAAAAAAATAAGGATGTGGACTTGTTGGAGTTCAAATGAGAGTCACAAAGATGAGCAGAAGGCTGGAGCACCTCTCCTAGTTAGACAGGCTGAGAGACTGGATTGTTCAGACTGGAGAAAAGAAGTCTGCAAGGTGACTTTACAGCACCTTTCAGTACCTGAAGGGAGCCTACAAGAAAGCTGGAGAGGCACTTTTTACAAGGACATGAGGAGATATGACAAGAGGGAATACCTTCAAACTGAAAGAAAACATGTTTAAAAAGAAATATAGGTATTAGGAAGACATCCTTTACTGTGAGGGTGGTGAGGGAACGGAACAGGTTGCCCAGAGAAGTTGTGAATGACCCATCCCTGGAAGCGTTCAAGGCCAGGTTGAATGGGGCTTTGAGCAGCCTGGTCTAGTGGGAGGCATCCAGGCCCATGGTAGGGAAGCTGGAACTAGATTATCTTTAAGGTCTCTTCCAACCCACACCATCCAATGATTTCTCTCCATGTGTCTCACAAAGGGTCTCAAGCTGAAACATAACTCCTTACACTGTATATAACCTAATTTGGTCAATTCAGTGTCAGCTGGCTTTGAACCTCCATTGGAAGTTCTGCTTTTCTTACTAGTGCAACCAGTACCCATCTCCTTGGAGCCATTAAGGCTTTTATGAGGTTTCTCTCCTCCCTTCCCTCTAGCCCAAGCACCCCTGTTGTCAACCTCAGTGGCTTATGAAGATAAAGCAGAGCCAGGTGCCATGGAGAGGAGAAAGGAGAAATCAACTTGTGTGAAGGCCTGGCTGATTTAATGAAATCTCTCTTACTGTGGCCTGAAAGAGGATGGATGTGAAAGTATTGCCTTTATATTTTATCCACTGTTGTGAAAAAAATACATTTGGGAAAGAGTAGCTTCAGCTGACTCCAGCTGTGTAAAAGCTAAGCATTTAGTCCAGATCAGGCATGTTGGCTCCCAACATTTCTAGCAAGGGCAATTCCAGAAGGTAATTGCATCCAACTTAAGGAGCTTTCAATAGTTTCAGGTAGAAAGAGGTTCTATGCTTCATCTTCTGGATTGTTCCTGTATCTGGAACATTTCTTCCTTCTTACCAGATACTGAAATTACATCATCATTCTGTGCCTGAGCAAGATCAGTCTCCTCTTCCTCTGCCCCTTCTCTATGAACTTTCAGGGCTGTTAAACACAAATCTCTGGGCTAATGACCTGTCAATTAGCTTAAGGAGGTAGGTACATGGTACAATTTGGGTCTAACCTCTGTGGTCACATATCCAGTGCTGTGGCACACTTGTGCCATTTTGAACACCTTTTTTAATCCCACCAAGCAAGGCAGTGTTTGCAGCACAGTTACTTGTATGACTTTGTGGCAGGGGAAGGACAGCATTAAATGCATTGTTGTTTCCTGGAGAGCTGCCAAAGGGAGCTGTAAAAAGGGCATGGGATCATTTTGAGACTGCACAGCTCTGAGTGAGGTTGGTGCACAAACTCAGGGAGAACTGATTGATGCAAATCTTCCTCTGCACTGAACCTGTAATAACTAATCCTATTTCAGAGCTGAGGCACACTTGAACTTCTAAAAAGAAGGAAATTTAAAGCCTCGGGTCTTCGGAATATCTCATAGTATCCTACCTTTTTAAGTCATTGTTTAAAAAACAAACACAATGAACAAAAAGATGTGACTCAGACTTTCAAAAGAAAGTCTGCCTCATGAAATGTAACTTTTAAATTTGTTATTTTCTTTAACATTAAATTAACATTGGTTTTCCTAATTTTATTCTACTCAGTTTAAATTAAATTTTTTAAGATAACAAAAAACACAAACAAACCAAAGCACACACACAAAAAATCAGTGGCTTGCACATATCTTCCAAGCAAAGATCCAGCATTAGGACTGTGATGGAAGCAAGTGCCATTCTTAGACTGCATGGTCCATCACAGCCAGGCTCTGAAGATGCTCATAAAAATCTGGGAGTCACTGTCGTGTTCAAGTGTGTGCATACATGCAAAGCACATTTGCATCACAGGGAGCAGTGAATGGTAGGCACATAATAACCTCTGAAGAAGATATAGATATACCCCACTGTAGCAAGAAACAGTTATGATTACTTAATGAAGAAGGTGGCATGTGATCCTTTCTGCCTTGGCAAAAGTAACTTTAAACCTATCTTTTTTAATAGTCATGGGATTTGGAATTAGTGTATGTGCAGACCTCCAATAATTACATGATGGACACTTCAGTAATGGAATAAAGAGAAAGGCAATTAGTTTTGATGAAAAGATCCTAGTCTGTTTTAATGTCATTGGTAGGACATATGTCAACATCCAGAAACTTGTTTTTTGTTTCCTTTTATTCCTTTTTTTTTTATGGAAAAGTAAACTTACCATGCTACATTACATCATTTTCACATACATTCCACATGTGGCTTTTCTAAAAATTATAAACACAGATGCAGAACCATAGCTTGTTTGGCTCCTGCCCTGAGAGTGACAGCCATTCAACCACTAGCTGCAAAAGCTGTGCTGCAAAACTGATGTAATGTGTGTGCCGAGAGGAATTGTTTCCACTGTGAAGCAGAAATGAAGTGATTCCAGAGTTCTTGATTCTTTATGTACTTTGTCTACTAAGGAGAGAAGGTCAGCATAGATAGTAACCTTCTGGACAAGTACCACTGGTCCAAGTAGCCACTGGATTCAAAGGTCTTTGTGGCAGTCAGAGACTTCCATGTGTCTCATTAATGTTGCAGATTACAACATTCCTGTAAGCATATGAAACAGACTGTGTTTTCCCACTTTCGTACCCAACAGGTGTTTGAGATATTCCATATGCTTCAAAATCAAATAGTGGCTACAGTTTTTTTCACAGAATCCAAGAATAATTGAGGTTGGAAGAGCTCTCTGAAGGTCATTTGGTCTAACTCCTTGCTCAAGCATGGTTACCAAGAGCAGGTTGTCCACAGCCATGTCCAGATAGCTTTTGAATATCTCCAAGTCTGTGACTCCACATCTCTGAGCAATCTGTCCCAGTGGTCAGTCACTCTCGCAGTAGCAAAGTGTTTTCTAATCTTCAGACAGATCTTCCTGTGTTTCAATTTGTACTTGTTGAGTCTGGTGCTGTCTCTGAGCACCACGCGAAAGAGCCTTCCCCCTTCCTCTATGCACATCCCCTTCAGACATTTATATACATTGATAAGATCCAACTGAACCTTTTTTTTCCCCTACGCTGAACAGCCACAGCACTCTCAGCCTTTTGTCATTTGAGAGATGCTGCAGTCCCTGCTTTTGCAGAGAGATGTCTTTAGCAGCAGCAAAAGTGTGCTGAGCTTTTACACTTTCTGGTCTATCTACAACATGTAAAACTCCAGAAACAAACTTTCTGCTTTTACTAGATGCTCAGTTGTGTTTAGCTCTTGTGTAGTAGCACAAGACATGCATGCCCACCTTTCTCATGGAGAATATTTCCTAATTAATTGCATCTTATCAAATATAAGATCTCTGAAGGAAAGTGCTTCATTACTTTGTTTACAAAGTTTAAAAAAATTCTGCAGTGATGAAGAAGGTAACAAACTCCTGCAGTCAGTTCATGTACTGCTACTGCAATAGACTGCTGGGTTTTACCAGATGGAGATTTTTTGAGTGCCATTTCTCGACTTCAGATTCTGAGTAACATATTTTTGCAAGCTAACAGGCACAAATAGGCAGACTTTTAAAATTATTTAGGAACCTATCTGATGTCAAGGGCAGTTAGGTGTCTAACTGCCCTTAACAGTAGTTAAATATCTGGGCCAGAAGAAGAGCAAAGCCAGCTAAACCAGCCAGTAGGGCTATCACAGGGAATAGGTGGTGTCTCTGAGCAGTCTAGAATTAGCATAGACTAAACCAGATTGAAAGCAGGGCCTGGCTTTTTAATAAGTGTTTGTTTAGTGACTCACATCATCAAGGCCCCCACCTCTAACTGGAGCTTTTCACACTGAAGCTGCTGGGATGCTATTACTAATAATAGTATCAGGAGCCACACCGCGGAGGGGTAGATAGGTACCTGGCAGTCGTTGTAGCGTAATAGGGTGTTGCCAGCTCCAAAGGGGCCCAGGACAAGTTCCACCTCGATGATAGAGCTTGGGCTGCTCTCCACAGCTCTTTCAGATTGCATCTAAACACTCCTCCCTGGAACAAAGTCCTCAGGCACTTCTCTGCTTCAAAGCCTGCCTGGGATAATAAGAATGAACAAACGCTTTGTCGTACATGTTGGAAGGAAGAAGGAAGACGCATTTCTTGAGTATGAGGCTCTGTGTAAACACAGCTTCTTCTCTGAGTCTCTCAGCTCTGTCCAGTCTTCCCACAGTAACTGCTTGGTTATGCTTTGCAGCAGCTGTCTGTGTTTATATTTGGGATAGCTCACTGTAGACCCACAGTGCAATTCCACCTGCAAAGCCTCTAGATCTGCTTGTGCCACGTTTTCTCAGCCTTGCTCTGCAACTGCATGGGGCGCCCTGCAACCTGAGGATAGGTACAGCCCTGACAGCTCACAAAATGCTCTATGATGGGCTCCCAGGGTTTTTTGAGTCTCTTCAGATACATCTTCCTCCTTCTTTCCCCTCTGACCAAGTGCAGACTGCAATTGGAGGTGTGATGATAGCTGGTAAGTGATATACAGTGAAGGGAGTTTACCTTGACAGCTTTTATGCACTCTTTGTCAGATCCCTATATACCTTTCTTTTGTACCTTGCAGCTATTCAGACAGTCCTGACAGTAAAGGAAAATAAGTCCTCCTTGTTTTCTCACAAACATTCATTTCTCTCATGTCAGGTGGCCACTTAAGAGAATCAATTGCCACCAGAAGTGGCAGCTTTTAAGAGAGAAGTGAGAAGATTTGGAATACTACCACCACAACCCAAAGCACTGCAATTTCTGGTTGTAGCTGAGCTCAGTGGGGAGCAGAAAACAGGGAGAGAAAGGAAGTAGCAATGCAAGGAAGCTTTATGGAGTAGAAAACAAACAGGTAATGAAAGGGTGTGTTCCTAAAATCCTTCAAAGGGTGTTAACTCTTTCATAACGAGACTAATGACTCCCCCTTAAGCTGGTAGTTTTCTCTGTGCCTCATTAGGATTAATTCAGTGGGCCAGATTCATCCCTGGAATCCTTCCATTGAAGTCACTGGAGTGATACCACCAACAACTACAGCAAAACAATGAGCCAAACACTGTGTATATGAGGAAAATAGCTGTCCTGAAACTTTCTGTATAACTTGGTTATGGCCCTGCCAAACTCTCCTGCAACTTTTTGTTTCTTGTGTGAATGGAAATGAAGTATGTCAAAAGGAATTTAAAGAACTGCACTCCAGCCTAATGTTGGGTTTGCAATATAGACAGCAAAATCAGCTGTCTCTCAGTCAGAGAGCTCATATCTAAGGTTCAAATGCAGCTTGTGAAAGGACTGGAACATGAGACACCACACCTGGAACCATACGAGGTTGCAGGCTGCTCCCCAAACATTTTCTTTCCAACAAATGAACTGCACAAGCTGCTTTATATGGCTGTGCACCTTCACCAGGACTGAGGACACGTCCCTGCCTCTGCTCCAGTGATGGCCTGATATCCAGACACTCACCTGCAGCCTCCATTCTTCCTCAAGACTGAGGACAGCAACAGCAGCTCTACCTCCCTCTTGCCAGGTTCTGCCTCTCCCTCTTCCCTTACACACTAAGAAACATAAAGGGTGGGTGCCAGATTGGCAGTAATTTTCTCCTCAAGGCTTTGTTTTGAAGACTGTGCCTTCTCTGGCTATTTCACAGGATCTCAATTAGGCTGCAGATGGACAGGGTGCTTCCCTAGAAAACCTGCTGCTCTGCAGTGCAGGCTCCTCCAGAATCTTATAATCACTACTGCTGCCTGTTGACCAGCTCTTGGTGGTTTTCTGCTCAACACACAGGAACTTGCATCAACCTGCTGAGGTGCCCAGGGATGCTGAAGTGCCCCAGGGTGTGGTCCTCCATCTATATTTTTTGGCTGCAAAACACGCTTGCGAGTGTCCTGCTCTGCCTCACACTTTATTTCCACCCTCCCAGCAGCAGCTTGCCACCACCTCAGTCATGCTGACACAACTGCTTACAAAGCCACCACCCTTCAGCCAGGTTGCTGCAATGCCCTGAAGTGGGGGGTACAAGAAGGGAAAGGAGCTGGAGGAAACAGGCTGGGTGGAGCATGTGGGAACGGAATGGCTGGATCTCTACCCAGTGTCTACATGGACAGACAGAATAGGGGCTTGGTACTCTGTGTTTCCATGCCACAGATCAGAGGTCTGGAGAAGGGTTGCAGCACCAACCTTTGAGTGCCAGCACCTTCTATACTAAGCCTTACTTTTCTTTCCTGTCTTCAAACCTGATTTACTGTGCTTGAAGCAAGCAGAAGGTCAAGCAAGACAGGACAGCAGGAATGAAACATTGTCTGGCCGGGTATTACAGCTGAGGCAAAGACAAAATTCTGGAGATATGTTACTGTCCACGAGTTTTAACAGGACATTTAGACCCAGATGCAAGTCACCACTATCTGCCTTTCCTGAGAAAGAAAGAGAGACAAACAAGCAGGCAGAAGGCAAGGGAGGAAGAAGGAAGGTTTTGTGCTTTGGGAACTAGCTGCCTCCTAATTTCAGGGCTGATTTTCAAATAAGAGCATTTCTCTCTGCTTGTTCTCTTAGCAGGTCAACCAAATGTTGCCAAGCACCAGATGTTTGAAGTGGCAAATCATTTGGAGATTTAATTTTTTTTTATGCTGATCTGCTTCTGATACGGTTTTTCTTGATTTTTCTTTTTGTTTAAGACTTTTCTACCCCTAAGCAAAAGCTCAAGTTCAGTTGAAAAATTGTCCAGTAAAAGTGGGAGTGAATGTCTGTACAGGCGTGGTGTGGGGAGAGATAAGTGAGAGAACACCTTCTCAGCAATTGTGTCCTTGAATTCCAGAAGTTCTTGCACTCTCAGGACTGAGAGTTGGCTCAAGATTTTCCATCTGTCTGCTGACTCTTGCTCTCTCCAACAAGGAAGAGACAGTGAGGGAAAGACATGGGCTTCTCTTTCATGGCTTCCACAATCTTGAGCTCATTGAGTTTTCCTATTTTTTCACAAACTTCCTAATAGGTTAGCATTCCCTGGGTTGGTTATGTGGCACACTCCCTTGAGCAGAATTTTTTTTTTACTTGAAAACTCTAAGAGAATTCCAGAAATTATTTCTCTCTATTTTGAAAGATTTGCTAAAAGCGCTAGATAAAACATGTATGAAATATCCTGAAAAACCATGAAATGTGGCATGTAATGGTGGAATGAGTAGGATTTTATTTCCCCTATCTTTTAGCTACCTTTCAGTTTCTCCAAAGCTCATCTGTAGCTTTGGAGAAAGCACAGAGGTATTGTTGATGCAGCTTGTTGAAAAGGAAATATTCACTGATCACAAACTTTGATAACATATTCCACCCTCAAGAACTTTCTTGGTGTAAAATAAGCATTCATTCTTCAAGCCTGGAGGAAACATGAGGACTTTTAAAATATCCTAACTGAATTTCTTTTTTATTGGAAAATATCTCCCAGGTTTGGGCCAAAGGATGTAGAAAGAAAAATAGGTTTATTATTTAAAAATTAATCTGTATTGTAAGAAAAAGTAATAATGCCAAATTAAATATTTTTAATTCAGAACTGAATGACCATGGAGAGATCTGATCTGGAAACATCACAAAACAGCTTAACCTACAATTGTTGTGCCAGCCAGCTTGTTTTTGGAGGGATATCTAAACAGTCTTGTTTGGCTTAGGAAAATGAAATATGCATAATAAATGCATTACACAACACATAGTGATAGTAAGAGTCACATGAGCAAAGAAGATTTCAGTGTTTTTAAATTAATAGATCTATGAACACTTTGACATCTCAAAAAAGGTTTTGATTCATTACTATGAACTCCAAAGTCTTCTGAGGTTTGGCCACTACTGGCTAACATATTTTTCCCTGGACGTTTCTAGTCAACATTTGTTTAAAATCTTGTTAGCCATTATATTGCCAACCTCCTCTTTCTCTTAGTGAAAAGTACTCTTCGAAGTAAAAGACCACATAATTTCTGTCTTTGCTTGACAGCAGTCAGCTACAGGCAGCTTTAGGAAGTGTGCAATAATGTGAGCCTTCATGAGACCAGACTTTGTGTGCTATGGGGGTTTTGTTTGATTTTTCAGTCCACAGCTACAGTGAGGAAAAAACTACATGGGCATTTTATGGTTTTACCATCAATAATTCCAACCTTTTACATCTTCCTTCATAGTCATTTTAGATTGTGCAAACTGAGTTAAAAGTGGAGGTACCAATCAGACCGATAGTATTTTACTCCTACTCTGCAGGGTTGATAGTGACTATGCAGGGTTGAAGGTAATGGAGAATCATGGTCTCTCTTTTTCCATGAAAGGGACTAGATTCTATCACTCCCACTCAGGCTGAAGTCCTAAGTTTGCAGTAGGGGAGCTTGAGCAGAAACACCAGTGGAAGGGGCTCACGTTTGCCACCCCCGCCTTCAACCGCATCTTTCCAGGTATCAGCAAACTACCCCCTCATTAGCAAGCTTAGCTGAGTTTGAAAATACCCCCCCATTTTCCACTGTTGTTTTTCTCCTCAGTGGTTCACAGAGGAGGCTGCATTACTCTGGGGGTGAGAGCAGGGCATGCTGAGGCAGGGGGAGCACCTTCCACAGCACTGGCACTGCTGCCAGGGTAGCCACAGCAGCTGAATGCATTTCATCCCTACCTGAGCCAAAAGTGGCTCAGAGTCCTTGTGGTCTCCCCATACACAATCCTGCCTTCTCACACCATGGCAATGGAGTGCTGTTAAGGAGTGGGCTCCTTTTCCCTTTTGCATTCCTCTCTCACTGGAGCACCTTCTGGCACTCCTGCTCCCTTTTCTTCTCCTAACCCTGCCAGTGTTTCAGGACTGTACCTTCTCAAAGATTGTGTCCTTTCTCAGTGATTGTCACAGGCCTAAGTTACACCAACATGCAATAGAGGGGTAACTGCAGCAAGAAAGGAAGAATTTAGTATGTAGAAAACTAAATTGGATGATTCGCCAATTTCTCGAGTTCTTATTCAGACTCTATGGGTCTGGTGTGAGAATTTGCAAGTAAAGAAGTGCTTCCTTAAGTGAGGCCACTTGTTGATGCCAACAGTAGAACTTGTGTACAGCAACTTCATGCATAAGACCTAGACACAGCAATGTTTTTCATGACAAAAGTGTTGTTAGGATGGTGCTGCTATTTTCTATATATTTTTCTTTCATTCTGCCTGAAAAGTCCAAAACGATCCAAATTTCTCTCAGACACTGTCAAAATACCTCTCCATAAGCCAGGACTTCCAGTACACAAAGCACTTCTCAGACATCCATTAATCCTCAAAACAGCCTGTGAGGTAGGAAATTGTCAGTGTTATTATCCCCACTTCACAGGTGGGGACTCTGATGCAGGGAGATTATGTGATTTGCCACAGGCTACACAGCAAATCCATGCCAGACCCAGGATTAAAATTCAGCAGCACCTGACATCTGGGCAAATACTCAAGCCCTGGTCTCTGCTGCCTCTAGAATACGTGTCTTAAGCAGGTCTCCTGGTGAGCATTCATAATCAAGCACTGTGTGTCCCTGTATAGCACAAGGGTGTACACACATACCAAGAATGTACAAATCTAAGCAAAGCACAGGCTAAAACATGCCAGTTTGAAGACATCTCCCCAGAAGTCTAAAGGCAGATCTGCACAGCCAACTTTTGAAAGTTTTGTATTGCTAGTTAACTTCAAACAAAGAAGTAAAGTCTGGTACACAAAGCGTTTTGTGTTATGCCAACAGACATAAAGGATATTATTTAGATCAGTGTTTTCCTGTACATTTGCTTTCTAAAGAAAATGCACAGACTGGCCTATGTTCAAGAGCAGACAAAATTGATTTCCCTGTGCTGGGAAACACAGACTGGTTCTCTGAATTTGAAAGAAACACCATAAATTTTCATGTAAGTAGTGAATATTTCTGACAACATGCTTCTGCTTTGAAAGAGGTAGATAAAATATACCATTTGTTGCTCCAGTAGCATGCAGGATGTTTTTGTCTCTTTTTGTACTGCTAAATTTTCCTTGTCAGTTTGTTCTGCAAACCCCTGATCACAAAAGTCAAATGTTTCTGGTTTTCCACAGTGGAAAGTACTTGTTTGCTGTATCTGCCCTGTCAGCTCTTGCCAAAATGTTTTGTTGGTCATTTTGGGTTTCAAAGATTGTCATGAAAAGATTAATTTCTATCCTTGGGAGAAAGAAAACTTTTTTTCTGTTTTGTTTCTTTTTTTTTTTTTTCATTGTTCATGTGCAAGTTATTTCTAATGAATACTGAATAATTTTTAAAGGGGCAATGAATGAGAAGGCTTTGGATCAGATTTCTTCTCTGGCACTGGCAGACACTCCTTTTATGTCTTCTCATCATATGTGGTCCAAGAACCTGTGCGTTTGAATAACAACACCCCATCAAACCCTTTCTCCTCTAACCTGAATCAATACAGAGCAGCTACTCATTCATCTATATCTCCAGCAGCACAATCCACTTTCCCTGACTTCTCAAAGCTCTTTTTTCTCACCACAGCTCTGGCTTCTTCAGTCTTACCCACTCAGTTCTCATGTTTCTGCTTCCTTTTGTGGAAACCTTAGAAATATCCAGAAGATACTAGAATCAGAGAGATGAAGAGAGGGGAGAAGGCTGAAAAAATAAAATGTAAGAGTTTCTTTCACAGGGAAAAGAAATTAGAATAATAACAATTTTTCTGCATTTTAAATGCTTTTAAATTATATCAATACACATATTCCTACAAAATAATTTCTTTTAGTTGCTTAAATAATTTTGCCCTGCTATGTATATTCTGCCTAAAATAAAAAAAAATGCAGTATGATAGTCATGTCTTAATGGCATTCAGATATTTCCTGCACAGCACATTGCAACACTAACAGGAAAAATTTTGGAATCTGCACTGCTAAAGACAGCATTCCAAAAAAACCAGCTACAGCTCATCTGCCCCCATTAAAGCAGATTATCTATGCTATTAGCCAGTAGATCCTTCCCAGTCCACTCAGCACATACACTATTTGCTCTCTTCTAAATACTCTTTGGTGGGTTTTTTGTTTTTTCTGCCCTGTTCCATACAACATAAAGCAACATGACCATTTCAGTCACTAGGATTTTTTCTTACATGTTCTCTTTTCCTTTTATCTATTCAGTTTATTTCTTTTGTTGTTTTGCTTTTTTTTTCTTTCCCCTTCCTTTCTTCTGCCAGTATGTATTTTTCTCCTTGATTTTATCACTATATTTTATGTCACATCTTTTGCACCCAGAGGAAAATTGCTGACACTGGAGATCTTTGTGAAAACAAGTCACACCACTCATAACTGTAATGAAATTATTCTTCGTCTGCAGAGATATTGAGTGGCTGCCTATCTCGTACTTGGGTTTGGCTTTAAATGCAATGTTTAAAACTGCTTCTTGAGCTTATGTCATTGAGCAGTGCAGTTAAAGTCCAGTTCAGATATTAATTCCTTGTAAACAGACACAGTGTCCTTTTTGAAGCACAGGGAAGAGCAGAAGACCAATGAAAATAGAGTGCAGGCTACTCCACTTGAGCATGGGGAGATGAGTTGCTGTCCATATGCTTGAGAGCCAGCTAAGAACTTACCTGGCTCCCCAGAGTGCAGTTCCCTCAAGAGCTGCATCAGCCCTTGACAGCTGGTTTGATAACACGTAGGAAGAGTCATTTTAGAGAAAAACAGTGATCATACTTACCAAGACTGCAAGGACCAGACATTAAAATGCAACACTACCTCATGCCAGGACTCCTCTGTCTGGTCTTAGTCATACAAAAATAGCAATGGTAATATTAGAAATATTGCTTAAAGTTTATTTTCTTTGCTCTCTTCATTTAAAGATAAGAATGACCATGATTTTCAAATCATTCAACTGCACTGAATAAATGTTGCAGTTGTGGGTGTGCCAATTAAAGTTAATTATTACTTGACTGATCTGACTTAGCATTGAAATGTCTGGTAGAACTGGCTCTGATCTTGCAAAGGTGACTTTTTCTTCTGTGTTCTTGAGTGATGAGGGAGCTTGTCTTGATATCTGGAGTTCCTGACCATCCATGCAAGAAGACAAGATGAATAGCAAAATCATTCCATTTCATATAATTCAGCTGCATTGGGCCTGACCTCTGTTTCCTTGGAAAGACGTAATTGGTGCAATTCACCCCATTCAAGTTCACGTGAGTTGTAGAAATTTAAGCAGTGCCCCTGGTGCCTTTTTACTGCCAGAGGAAATAAGCAGGAATTTCTCATCCAGGCCATGCTAAAAAGGTACTGGAGAGAGTTGATGTGATACATGTTCCAAAAAGCTGTTCATCTCATGCAACTGGCTATAATAGAAACTTTCAGGGACTAGTTCAGGTTTATACAGCAGAACCTTAACTGGTGAATTAATTTAGATAAATCCCACTCATTTTCATCCAATGGCTGACCATAACTATTGGATTGGTGGGTAGATTATCTTTCCCTTTGCAACTTACTTGTGTGGTTTCAATTACAGCTTTCAAAAGTTCAGTTTCCAGTTATTTCAAGAAAAAATAATTTTTCATTTGTTTTGGTTTAGTCTGAAACTACATTTTTACAAGACAACAATAACAAGACAACAGAAATGTTTACTACTGACTGAAACTTTCATTCAACTCAGAATGGGCTATTTTGTTTTCAGTTTGGTGATTTTTAGCTCTTCATGAATTTTCTTATCCCTTTAAAAATTAGCATTAAATTCAGACAAACTTTGAAATTAATTATTGCCTCAAAACAAAAAAAAACCCCAGAAATCTTGTTACAGAAAATATTAAGACAAAATGATGCAAAACTCAAACAAAAATATGCATAAGGTCATGTCAAATCCTGTTTCAGGTCTTCTGGCATTATATATTTCAGAAAAAAGTCACTTACAAAAAAAATGTTGTTCAGTTCTAGTTTTCTTATATGTTATTTCAAATCAGCAGTCCTAAACAAAGCAGATCTTCCTTTAATGTGCCTCCAAGTGCATAAAAGTAGACATTCAAAGACTACATATATATGGAAGAGAAAATTAATGAATTTGATCATCTAAGTGAGAAAAAATACGAAGTCAAAGAATAGAGATGGAAGTAGAAAAAATATTTCATCTAATTTCTACAGTAATTTAAGCATGTTCTCTGTTGCACTCTAATCTGCTAAACATTCTGCTGAGTTGCAGCTCTGATCTTGGCAACTAAGAGATGTGGAAACATATATTAGAGCTTATGATTCTAGTGAGGTAAAAAAATAAACAGTGCACAAGCCAAATGCATGCACACTGCTCATTTTTAAGACTAGTGTTGTCACCGTCTGGCAGGTATATGATGAAATAGAAAGGTGGGACCAGGCTTCAGGGTGCTGCTTGTGCTGCAGGAGAGCTGTTATTGCACTGGGGAACATTTAAAGCACAAACACTCATCATTCTTCCGCATGCTGTGTTGTGCCATGCCCACCTTAGCATTCAGAGATCCTGTTTTCCCTCTGCTCCTCACCTCCACTGTTAATTCTTTATTGCTTTTTGTGTTGGGAGGCTGAGGGGAGGAACCACAAGTAGCTTTTCCTATTTGTTTCGTTCCCAAGTGGAAAGAAAAAGAGGACTCTGGGTTCCTTTTAAGTACTGCTTACACTTCTCTGAAGGTGTTGAGATCTAGATTAATCTTCAGATTATATTCCATTAATTACACAAAGCTCCTAGAGAAGACACTGAATTTTTTCTCTTATCATCATGTGTGAAATCAAACTAATAAAGCAGATGAACAGAAATTCACGTCAGTAATCAGTTATAGCATGTCTTTGAACAATCTGGGTATTTTTACAAAATATATTTCTTTTTTAAAATTACTTCTTTTCTGTCTCATTACTACTGCAGTTTCTACATATAAAAATGGTACATTCATATATTTCTTGTAATTGGTCACACTTCCAGAGAGAGGATAGAGAAGTAGGACTGGGGGAAGCCCTAAGTGGGAAATACACCTCTTGGTTTCCTTATATTGTCAAATATTGCTCTATAGCTCTTACACAGCAGGTGGAATAAAGATATGAAAAAATGTTGCTTGAAGTGAAGCTCAGATTGGGTACATTACTTCCACTGAGGCTCAGACACATGGTGTGCAGGATCAGACACTACAGAAGGATCCAGGTGTTCCCTTGTTTTTCACTTACTCACTCAACAAATTTTACAACCATTTGAGATCATGTTATACTGCACATACATATGTCATCGTAGCCAGAGCATATTAAAGAGGTAAAGCAATAGTCATTGAGCACACTCTGCAATTCTGTGCCAAGAGATACTGTCACACACTCTCCATATCGTACCCAGAGCTGTGCCTCTTTGCCTTGCACTTGGCACGATTTACTGACCATGAGATCATGGCAGATGGGAGTCTGGACATGATAACACACTTGTTAGGAACTGAAGCTGCTGCTGCTGATAGTGTCATTAAAATTTTTTTGAAAGAATTCTGAAAGCCAACCTCAGAAACTCTCTCAGCTCATCTTACTCTGATTACTAGCAGCACTATAAACATGGCATTCCTGAGAGAATATGGAGACTTAGCCAGAAGTGAACCCAGTGCAGAGCCATTCTAATTGCAGCCAAACAAAGCAATAGAGTATAATGCAGAGGGGAAAAAATGAATATTTGTTTGGAAATGCATTTGGTTTCGCAGAAAAAGCTCAAGAAAAGTGAGAAAAGAGTAGGAGCTGATTACACAGTTGCCCTGTGGACTCCTAGAATGGCAGGAAGGTGGTTGAAAGTCAGGACTGATGCAACCTTACTGAGCTACCCCTGCCTGCCAACTGAAAGCTGATAGCCAGCATCACTTAGGTTATCAGACAAATTAGCTTCAGCAATGCATTTTGAGGATAGGCAGTACAATGTAGGAGGTGTCTACTTTTTTTTTTTCTCAGAAGAAAGAGCAACCCACTCAGAAAACAATTACTGAATTACTGTCTAAACACTGTAGGAGGGACTATTAGATCAACAGGGAGTATTAATACAACCGTTTATAATAGCTTGTATTCTGACTTCTCTTCCACTTATTGTCAGGTACAAAGGGATGGTCAGGAACTGTGTGGAATGACAACCAACTAAAGGGTACAGTAACAAAAGAAGGAAATGGTGCAGATGAAGTCAGTCATCCACCCTTCCTGCCCCAGTATCTCTTCACTACCACCCAAATGTGAGGACAGTGCTTCTTGGTTGAAGCCACCTTACCCCACGGCAAGGCTGCAGTGTATAGAAAAGGGTGGCAGCTCAGTGTCATCCTTAAAAGGAGATGTTTTATCATGTGCTTCATCTGTATTTCACCATGCTGTTCCCCTCCAGCCTTCTGCCTTTTTATTTTCCTCCTGAAAACAGTCTTCCCCTTTCCTTCCTGGGCTCACATACCTATTGACATGCTGAGGGCTTATTGAATTTATGTCAGCATTATTTCACCATCCAGGATGGCAAGGCGAAACAGGGGTCTGACTCTGTCTACCTAAACTCAGTCAAGCTCACCTGGATAGGGTGTGGGGCATGATAGAGGGCTAGGAGATGAACTAGGTGGGGTGACAATCTGGCTCAAAGCCTGGGGAGATGGTAAAGACATGGTGTTCCCATTGATAGCTGTAGTAATAATACCCAAATTATATTCCTTCAATCCAGTCCACCGTCAATAGAGTGGAATCTCTGAAAACACAGGAGAGTTAAGAAAAAAGTATCATTTCTTGGGGAGTTTTTATCTAAAAGATGAGCAGCTAAAGAAGTTGGTGGGAAAAGCAGAACTATTAATAATGCTACGCTAAAGAAATACACATAGGATATAAAACTCGCTCTATCAAATAGTTTTCTTGGGATCAAAGGTTCAAACTATTTCCTCAAAAGACCTTTTAATGTAATGATCAGGAGTGAGTGCTTCCGTGCTGCTCAGGATGCGTGATAAGGTATGGCTTCAAGGAAACTCTTTGTAATTTCATGGAAAGATAAAGGACCTTGCTTTCTTAAAATGACAGGAAAATATCCCTTATGATACACTGCCAGATCTATCCCTCTACGGAGAGAATGAGCTGGAATTCAGTCACAGTACCAAGGTATTTGTAAAAGCCAGATCTCAGTGAGTTCATCTTTATACATCCTTTAAACACATTGTTCGAAATTATAATTAGGGTTGTACACAAATATATGTGCATGCACCAGCACAATTCCTCCAAAATGCTTCTTCTGTAATTGACAGCTGAAGTGTATTCCCAAGGACATGGTGATTTGGTGGTGGCTGAGCTAGCTCCTGTTGGTAGCTAAGACATTTCTTAAAGGTGCATTAGGAAAGTTTCCAAATCTGTTTTCTGACCCTCAAAGAGAACTAAGACATAAAAAATGATTTTGTAAACAAAGTGATTTCCAGTATAGCAATGATGTGGCTGCATTGCACAATTAAGAGACATGTTTAGGAGTAGCAGACTTGAATACCAAAGGACTCTAGACTAAAGCTCTTTGTCTACAAATTTTAATGGATCCTTGTTCTCTGAGAGACAGCCACAAATGACTGCAGAGCAGATCAATTAAGGCCACCATGTGCTAGTCACTGAACTTTGGGTATCCCTTCATGGTATTTGCTCTCCAGAGGGCATTGGCTCATTGCAGACTGTAGTCCTCTGGACAGGACTGTAATGGTTTGTGCCTTTAGCTGTGGAGGTCTTTGATTTGGTTTCAAGTGCTGTCTGAGATGCTGTACCAACACAGTAGGTAGGGGAAGGTAGTTGTAATGATGTGGCTGTAAGGCTTTATCTTCTTGAATAAGAACATAAAAATTCTAGCAACCACAAACACATCTGGAGGCTCATGCCCCACTTACCAATAATTCTGTTAGCAGCCTGGTTTGGGAAGCAGAGCAAATATGCAAGCTTCACAGCAAAGTAAGTGTGCACATTTGGCTCTGAATAATCTCCCATTCCTGATAGAAATCATAACAAAGTGCCTGAATGCTGAGACAACGTGGAAACCAAGAGTCCATGAGCCTTTCTATTCCCTTCCAACAGGGTGGTGTGCTAAGCTTTCAGTGTGTGCTGCAGTGCTCTGCTCTCCTGCAGCCCAAATTCACCTGACATGGAGAAAGAAGGTGCTTTTGCTAGTCAGTGTAGATTGAACTCTAGAGGCTGAACATCTGCTGCTTTTCCTGAAGGTTTCAGATCTTTTCCCGATTAGTATTGCCCCATGTAATGGTAGCTTGCCAAACAAATGACAGAAATTTCAGGCTTAATAAATACCACAGGAGCCACAAGTTCAAGTTTGATTCTGTTTTAGTTTTGCGTGCTGCAACATGAAATTAATCTGCTAGTGCATCTTCAAGTGCTTTCCAAATAACTCTACTGTTTATTGCACACTTCGTTCTGTTTACAAAAAATTTTAAATGCCTTTATTTCTCTAGGTGCTTCTCTTTCTGTAGCCCTAAGTTATTGTCTTATAGTAGGTTTTGAAACTGTGAGAAACAATTTGCATTAAATTCACAGCCATAATTTATTAGGAACATAATGAGTCATTGTCACAGGCTGTCCGCCTTTGTTGTTTTCTACTTCCTTCTTTCTAAATGGAATTTACTTAGAAAAAAAAGTACTGATTTTGATGCATAGCTTTGGGACTCAAAAAAAATAGGAACATTTCTGGAAAGTAGCATGAGTCAAAGACAAAGTTTGACTAAAGAACAAAGAGATTGAGAGAATGTGTTTTATTTAATGCTGAAACTTAAAAGAAGATTTCTATAAAGAGTATTATCAAACAGACACCCATATACTCATATACTTATACCTATTGCCTAACAATAGCTTGCAGCAGTGAAAGTAGCAGAAAACTCTAGCTCACAGAAATGTTTGCACTTTGCAACACTTGGGGTTTGGTCAGGCAGCTGGATTTAAAGGCAGGCTTAATAAGCAATTATATCTCCCTGAAATAAAACTCTCTTTCATTTGAAGACTTCTAATCTCATTTCCAAACATAAACATTACAGAGTGTGAAGGAATAGTATGTTCTGTCTGGTTTTGAACCTCTTTGAAAAACAAAAAGGTAAGATAAAATGTGGGCAACTAGGGACATCATGTTTGCAACCCAGTAATTATTTAGATTGCTTAGAGCCCATAAACTGACATGTGAAACACACCCAGCACAAATATATTTTGCTCCTTTCTAATTTCACACTGGGATCAATTATTTTATTTCCCTCTCTCCTCTGGGCTTTCATAAATCCTTGCTTTTTCCCTCACTAAAGGTGTGCATGTCGGATGGAAAAGCCCCCCAGGGTCCCCCACAGTTCTCATTTTCACCAGCTTGACCAGAGGAGCAGAAGGGCCTGGTTTGTTTTTATCACATAGAAAGAGGGATTTCTCACAAACAGCCTTAATGGACAAATGTTTCATAAGCCCCTTCTGAATAAGGGGTACCAATGGCTGTAGCTTGAAATCACTTTCTACTGCCAAGTCCTCTAGATATAGACACCAATCTTAGTTTATATATCCATATTGAATACAGCATTTCTGTTTCAATTGTTTAAAGACAACCTTGAGCTTCACTAGATGTAGACAGAGGTGCAGCTCTTGAATAAGGCCAAGTCAGCAGCATTGAGCTGGTCTTTCAACAGATTCCAATATGGATAGGAGTAAGTTCTTGCAATTCAGTTCAGAAAAGCATGTGAGTGCTGTTAGACTTATGCAGCACCCTAGAATTACTAATGCATATTTAAAATCTCCCCTGAACAGGGTCTTAACAATCTAATTTGTGCTATGTGTGAGAGATGCTGAGTTCATCTCTAGTTCCAATATGAGCGGTAATAAATAAATATGTATATTTATATAAATACACTCACACATATACAACCAGTCATGGGTTTATGATTAGCTGAGGCTGACTATCTGACTAAGATGATACTAGGATGAATCATTTCCACACTAAATTTGCTCAAGGTCAGACTTGTTTTCTGTTTTATTTTTCCTTCATAATATGGCTTTTGTTCAAGGTGATCCATTTAAAGTATGAAAAAAAAACCAAGAAATGTCTTTGAAAATGTGGTTTATTTGCATAAGTAAATCTTTTACAGGAAAAGAAGACGTATCATATTTATCTGGTGGTATCTTTTTATCCCTTTTCTTTACTTGTTTTCCACCCACATTTAGGATTCAACTTTCTCATGTGAAACCACTTTTTTCTGCTGTAGACATAACACAAATGTCCTGTTAGACATTTTGTTGTGTGACTCATGGCCCATAATGTGGAGAGATCTAGAATGCACAGTCTGGAAAAAGTGGCAGAGAAAATGTTCACAGTCAGGAGTTCCACATGTAAGTCAGGAACATCTATGAAAATAAGCAGAGTTATGTACATGTAAATCAGCTTCAGGTCTTTTGTTTGGCAGATGCAAGGCTATAACATACACACCATGAAGATTAAGGGAGGTAGGTTTTGAATTAGGAACAAAAAGAGCAAATGTAAATATTCTTCTCCAACCAGACAATTTGAGAGACATCCTGAGGAAAAAAAAAATAAAATATGTCTAGTGTGTCTGTACTGAAGTAAAACCAGCACATCCTGGTCACATTAATATGAGATCAGAATCAAGTCCAGAAAACTCAGAAGAAATTGTCTCTCAAATGGCACTGCTAAAAGTTTTTCAGATAGCTAGGCCATTTAGTGATTTGTGATTTCTAATGGTCTATTTAAAAACATGTATATCAGCAGCTGCACAAGCTAGCCCTGTACCCACATCTGAAATGAGGATATTTTTTGCAATTCCAGATGAGTTCCCTACAGTTTCAAAACTTCCACTTCTCTTTCATTTGAAAAACTGTGATTTTTTCCATGGCAGTGATTTGCCTTTTTGGTTTTGCATGCACAAGGATGATGAATGTGACAACAAATGAAGCTGCATCATGGGTGAAGGTGGTCCAGGAGATACAGTGGAGGTGCAAGAAGCGACAAGGGGCAGAGGCTGCCTTTCCCTTGGGACTGGAGCTGGGCTAGGCAACCTGCAGGCTCTTTCCAGCAGTACCACTGGCACCTTGCTTAATCCACAGCAAGGCCCAGGCCAGGATCCATCAGCCCAGGATTCCCAGTCAGGAGGTGCTCTGTCCTGCACCCAGGCTGATGTACTCCCAGACAAGCCAATGGCTGGAGCAGAGCCCAGCCTCTGCCCACAGGGAGGGACGGGAGGGAAGTGATTATTAACTGGGTTCATTGTGCTCATCAATCCTCTGCTCAGTGATTTCCAGATAGATGAAGGAGGTGGACCTGGAGCAGAGACATGCTGCAGGCTGGCAGTTCTTGGGACTGGCTCTCACCCATCCAGACTCATGGCTATTCTATGTATCTGGTCTGCTCAAGTTTCAAAATTTCAATGCTGTAATCCCAAGAGCAGGAAATTCTAGGAAAATACAAGAACAACAAACTTTTTCAACTAATAAAATCATATCCAGCCTCATTAATATTCTTTAATTTTCAGAACAGGTACAGGTTTGTGTGGCTGCAAGCTTGATTCTTAGCTTGAGAGTAAAATGAAATTAACCTGATGCAAGTGTAATTCTGCCAGCACAAATATTTTGAGTTTACTTTGATATCAGTGCAGAAGTTTTCAAGTCAAAAAAGAGTCAGACAGACAAATTAAAGAAAATTAATCCCTTCTTATTCTCAACCATCTCTAATTGTTTACTCTGGCCCCTGCTTACTATATTTTCTTTACTCTTTTACATGGCTTCATCTAAGCAGGCTCGTCCCAAGCTGATGAGTTACATTTCTGTGATCCTTCAAGGTGCTGAGCATTCTCCCTTTGATCCAGGGGAGATCAGAAGCATTAATTTACCTTCAGCTCTTTGGGACTATCTCTGCATGGGAGCTCTTGCTTTAGCTCCTTGTGGTTTCAGGGCCAGCAGGTCAGTGTTTTGTGAGGTTCAGAGCATTTTTGTACCTTGATCCTCAGCATCCACAGCTTGGATAACATGTGCTCCAAAGCACAAACTGTTGCAATTTCTTCTGCCCACTCAAAGTAGCTGTACAACAATGTGAAGAAAAAGTTTGCATCAAGTTCTGCTTGATAGGAAATATTTCTGCTTGGCTGAGCTTCCATAAGATGGATAACCCAGTGAAAAGCATTTTTATGCCTGAATATTTAACTTGCAAAAGTACATGGGCATCAATGAACTTCCTTAAAACCAGATTTTTTTTTTAATGCAGAACTCTTTTCAGCTGAAACTGTGCCTACAACAAAAAAAGAACAATCATTGCTGACAGATTTTTTTAAACTGCCTTTGTTTCCAAATTTTTATTTGATTTGTTGAAGCTGTTAAAAATATATTTGTGCTTAAGACTCCTGAGACAAAAAAAACATACACAGGCACAAGGAGAGAGCTTATCTCAGACTGATACTGCTTTTGAATTTTGAATTACACATGCTGCACTAAGACTGTGAAACCTTATGCAAATGAGTAACTTTGCCCAGCTGAATCACCCTTGCTGAGCTAATTTTTATCAATTACACACATTCCAGCAGACCAATGAATTGTCCAAGGCTTACTCATGTCCATAAATCTTTGTAACTCTAGGGCTTTCTTTTCTTCCAGACAAACTCAAAGTGGTACAAGATGATGAAAAATAACAATATAAGGAGAAATATAGAGAAGATAAGTCAAGAGAGAGAAAAAAAATCACATGCTTTTTGGTCTTACTCCAGATAAGACCAAAAAGGGATGGAAAGATAATTGTAGAGTTGACCTAAATAGAAGATCAGGCTCAATTGCTGTAACTTTGTCAGTCATGGAGCATGTCAGCCAAATCCTGAACTCAGATCTTACTCAGGAGACTGTTCCCTTGTAAAACTCTAATAGCATTAGACCTAGAAATCTCAAGTACTGTAAAAGTAACAGAATTCCAGGGCAATAAATAGGGAGGGAATTCCAGACTGTAGAACTAGTAGCCTAGGGGTAAAAATGGATTTTGGCAGATTCTGGACTTAACTATGTGAGCTTTTTACATACACATTTCCAGTACTTTGCTTAATTCACAGTAACCTGGCAAAAATGAGGTCAGACTAATATACACCTCCATTTTCCCTTGTAAAATTACCATAGACTACAATGTAAGGATAATCCTCCATTCTTAATGTCATTTCCATTCATGAGGGAATCACAGAAGTATAAAAAGTATCAGGCCTTTCACCTTTTTTAACATGGTAAAATAACAACTCAGTAAATGCAGTTTGTCCCACTGGGAAAAGGAGTAAAACAAGGTTTTGCCAATGTTTGTTAGGACATGAGGTCAGCCTAACTAATTAGAGTCCCAGAAAAGTGTTATGTGATTCTTAGACATAACCAATCCTGTTTGAAAGCCAAAATGCACATAAAAAGAGGCTTCAAAAATGATTTAAGGCATTTGGAAAATAGAATATTAAATGTTCAACTTCAATGACAATTTAATAGCTGAAGGAAAAAGCTCAAACTCACTGACTCTTTGTAGATGCAGCTCCAGCTTCAGCAAGGACCACTTTATGCTCCATCAACCTTCAGCAAGGTCATGAACAGCTTTCTGCAAGTCAGTAACAGGAGTTAGCACCTCCATGCTTAGGGAGATGCTACACTTCCACAAGAGGTTATACAAAAATATTTAGTGGCCAACCAAATTATAACCCTTTTGAAGAACTTGTTGAAAACTTTGCTCTGTATCAGATTAGGTGTTAGGAGCTTGATGAGTGATGGTACAAGATGTCTTGTCATTATTATTTGGGGAATAGTTTCCTTCCAACCACCTCCAAGAATCTGACAGTTTCTCCCACACTGGTTCACTTTCTCTGCTGATTCAATTGAACTCATAAAATCTGATGGATTGCAATTTTATAAGAGTTCTATAGGCTCAATTAAAGTGATTGTTTAACATGAAGAAAAAAGACCATCTGAAACAAGAACTGAAGACAGCCAAAATCTTTCTTTTTGAAAAATTGCACTGCAGTGAGTTACCTATTTAAGTGACTTTTGACACAGTCGATATTTAAACCTGGAAGGTGTTAAGAGATCTTTAAAAGTAGTTTTAAAAGTAAGCATGTTTAATACAATCCCACCAAAGATTAAGTGGAAATGGGCTCTCATTTTTTCTAGGTGCCATACAAAGAGAAAGTGAAAGATAAGTCACTGTGCTGAACAGCTGAAATGGCAACAGAATGAGTGCAACGGATTGAAGTAAAAAAAAAATAGGTTTTGAGAAAGATGGGGAAACACAGACTATACTCCTCCCATTCCCAAGTGCATCTTCTGTCTTGTTCCTGTGCCATGCTCAATTTTCAGGAATCCTCGTGGCCAAACAGGATCACAATGTTCATGGAAATGTTGCAAGGCACATATTTCTTATCGCACAAGTCTTACACAGCATCATGACACCTACAGAGGTGTAAATGCACTTATTTTATTAGCTGAACAGCAGCTTGGACTGTGACAATCAAGTCAGATCTCTGACAAAAAAGGAATAAAAATCATTTTGCGCCCTTTATATTACAGAAGGGTGAAAGATGTGTCTAGTGAACAAAAGATAAGTAGCCATTCAGTGAATGGACTGAGGATACAAGTCCATTTCTCCACCTGAATTCTCCAATAATTCCTCTCTCCTCTCCTTGTGCAGATACTGAGTTTGGAGGGCATCTCAGTGGCTTTGATGTGGTCACACAGGCAACTTGGGAGAAACAGTTTAGACTATTTTGACTGACTTCAAGAGAAAAAGTAATAAAAGTGGCTTTACCACATATAACAGCAGCACAAACTTCAGGTCAGTTTCTCCTGTCACTGGCATCATCAGAAAATCTGGACTCAGCTCCAGGTTTTCCAGGATCAAGCATTTTGTAAGCTCCCACTGACACTTTTGCTAGCCAATCTGACCAATCAGCTCCTACACCATCCCAGTCCTCAAATACATCACAGAGACTGGAACAGTGAAAACCTGTCAATTAAAACTGTTAGAATAGACTTGCTTCTCAAGGGTATGGGCCAAGTCCTTCAACAGCAGATCAGCCCGTTTCACACTGAGTCCACACACTACAGGAAAACTAACCTGAGTGTTGGCTAATTTGGGATACACAACCTTCCTGTGAGGGGTGATACATGGCACTGTGTGTGTGCTCTCCATGCACCTCTTCCTTCCAGATCTCCTGCTTGGCAGAGCCCGAGTGTGACTATTGCCCTTGCCTGGCCTGTCTGCAGGGATGAGATGTTGGGGGAGCTTCATGATCTCCTGACCTCCCCTAGACTGGTCTCAAGAAGCTCTAGATTTCAATGAAGGCTACAGCTGCAGCTGCGAAGTACTGATCTGGATCCAAATTTCCCAAAGCAGTGCTCAGATGATTTAGTTCCTTGTTGAAAGAAGCCAGCACTGAATTTTAAAACTGAAATCAGAGCCAAACTTCCTCAAAGTCTGGGAATGTTCTGATCTAGTGGGTTTGGTTTGAGCCCATCTCTAATATGAACCATATAGAAACAGGGTCCAAATCTGCTTTCATTTCCATTCATTTCACATAAGAACAGGTTGGAAAACTTTCTTGCAATGTAAGTTTGTCGGAAAAGGCCAGTAGGGTCAACCAGTTATTCTCATATTCTATAAATTGAAAGGAAAATTTCTCCAAGAACATATTTTAAAAGCTATGTGGTTCTCATCCCAAAAAGATGTTTCCAATAATTATTGTTTCTATATGGATTTATGCTGTTACCTGTTTCATGATGCACCATTTTTTTCCTTGACTTAGCAGCAGCTCTCTGACATACTGTGCAATTCTGAATATTATTATTGAGGACATATCATCAAAGCATGGTCCTAACTGATAGAGTCCATCCCTTGTGTTTTATGTGTGGTACCAGTGCCTAATATGAACTGATATGTCTCATTCTTTTTTCCAGATCAATAGGCAGCCTGTGGGAAAATTTGACACTCAATGTACAGATATACTCTGAAATTTTATATTGTTCTAATAAAAATACAGGGATGAAATTCTATTCAAAATGTTAAATTAAATTATGATACATGCATATTCTGTCATTTTAAAGGAATTCTTCCCAAATTTTTGCTTCAAGGCAACTTCTGGAATTGCTTGGTTTGACTTGATTTGAAAGAAAAATGAGCAATGACTAGTAAGATGGAAGACCCAAACATGACCAGTTCAACCTTACTTGTATTTTCACAGGGTGTCAAGGGTTAGATGCCAATTTACCTTGGAAATGTCTATGGAAGTGAAACAGCCTTTGCGAAAAAAACTGCAAACACACAAACAAAAATAAAACCTTTCTAAAATACCCCTAAATGACAGCCAAATGTAGGTGTGATGCAGATGATGTACCTGTCCTGACATGGAGGGCCACCAGCATAGCATGACAGAGCAGAGGGGAAGCCAAGTGCAGAGCAGCCCCAGGAACTTGAAGTCTGATTTATCTTGTCAAAGCGTATTTTTTTCCAGTTTCATTGCTTAAGCTACAAGGTCAGAGCAGCCTCAGTCCTACCTGTGGAGGAAGTCCCTACATGCCAGTCCAATACCTCCTGAGTTTTTAATGACCCTGTGGTATTAGGACACAATACATGGAAAATTGCAGACATAAATAAGTCCAAAAATGTATGAGCCGAGCTCAAACGTATGAGACCTGCTGTCTCTGCAGCTAACTCACTGCATAATGCAGGCCACAAATTTTCCCAAAAGATATGCACTTCTGGCATGTTAGTACACACAGAGATCACAAACCAAACCTGGGGGTAACAGTAATTTTAAGTGTTGCTGTTCAGGGGCATTGGTATCAGACAGTTTTTGACTATGTGCTTTAGGTTTTTGTTCATTTTTTTAGGTCATCCTAGGTGGAAATTTCCTCATTTTGAACCTTAGGTAATACTTTCATCCACTCAGTTTTGGATTTGACATATTTTCTATGCCCAAGGTTTTGCTACCACCACCAAACAGCAGGCATACCTGCAAGAAATCACATTTCAGTGAACAACTGTTCATTTATTGTGGTTCATGCTTTAACTTGTATTTGTATTAGATTAAAATCATTACTGTGATTTTCTTAAATATTCATCAGGTAAAAGATTCTTTACTGTGAGAAACTGTCTTTCAACTGTCTTTCAATCTTTCAACTGGACAATCCAAGAGTACAATGTCAACACCAATGTGCCTTATGCTCATAATACAGACATAAGTAACATTAAAAGTTTGGGCTTAAAGCTTGTATTCAAATGATGGTGTAAGAAATAAGCCTCTTCCCTCAATCTGCCTAAGCAAATCAGGTGCTTCCAAACCTCCCCATTTTGCTCAAGATTCCCTATGTAGAGAAGCATGGCTCTTTATTTTCCAGTACCTATTGAATGAGTAGCATGACCGTGTTCCTCACACTATGGACAATTACTTTGTGCTGTAAATCAGGGACTTCTGGAGTGCACCAGACTTATAACACATGCTCAGACCATCTGGGCAGGACATGTATATGAATTCCTCAAAATCTGCATTGACAAGGTTTCCGGAGTGAGAAAAGGAGGATATGTCCAAAAAAACCCAGATGTAGGATATCTTTCACTGAGTCTCATCTTGGGAGGAATTGTGGAGGGCAGATTAGGTCACAGATGACCATAATTCTTAGAAAAATACCTCACAAAACTCTAATAATAAGCTATGGTGTGTATGCAAAATTCAATCTCCTTTTCACTAGAAACTGAAAGAGCAGATATAAAAAGTTATTCTCCCCTGACAAGTTTCAAATCTTAGTGGCAATGCATGGAAGCACTAGCCCTTCTTAAAAGCAAAGGGACAAAAGAAAAATAAAATCAACTTTTTGCCAATGTATTTTTCCTTAATGCCATCCTTAAAAACAGCTGGATACAGATTGTTAGCTTCTGCAAAGCTATCTAAGTGAGATATAAACTTAGGAAGGTCTCAGCTAGAAATGTCAGAAAATTAATCCAGAATTGTAAACACCTGGCACAATCAGAAGTAACTTCTTAAACAAACCTTTATACAGGGCAGTACTAGACCAACGTTGCAATGCTGATGCTCTGTCCATAACAAAATGGGTTTAATTCAATTTAAGAGTCTTCACAGACGATTGTATCTTTTTAATTAAATTAATTTAAAAGCCTATTATATTTTTACTGGTGAAAATTTCATGCATAAGCCCAAGAATAAACAAACAAATAGAAAGATGCTAAGGAAGTAGGACAATAATATGCCTTTATGTGCAAGACAACTTGATTCATTGGAGTAGCGTGGCAGAAGCAAACTTTTAAAAGGGACTTAAATGTGGTCAGTCTAATCCAGATCCAAATCTAGCCTGGTTACTTCACTGTAATTGAGATCAGACTCTGATGCCACCAGCAAAAACTGCAAATAATCTTCTGAATACCATTATTTCACCCTTACATTTGTTGGCAGAGCTTCAGCAATACATTTTGGAACCTGGGATGCTTCCTTCCCTGGATTGCTCCTGGCTGCTCCTGCTGGCAGGAGTGCACCACTGGCCAGATGATGTCTAAAGGCAAACCCTGTCTTGCTGGGGCTCTGCCTGTGGGGACACTGGACAGAGTCCAGTCAAGGAACAAAGTAATCAAAAAGGGAACAAAATTATCAAAGGTGTCTGCAATACACAGAAGAAGAGGAAAAGTGAAAAGACTGGGAATAAATTCACAGTTTGAAGGAGGAGAGGTGTGACTGTGCTTCTCTAATTCTGTCCAGGACTCAGGAAGAGAGAGCCAGAAAAAAATAATAGCACTGGGGGAGTTATTTTCTCATGGTATCTCCAGCCAAAAGCAAGTTGTTACCAGAAGTCTTCTGAGGCACATTGAGTCAGGAACAGAAAAAAAAAAAAAAAAAAAGTGCTTTGGGACTTAAGGCAAGATGTAGATGGCTTGAGGCACCCACTTCCAGAATTGTCTTCCAGAAAAGCTCCACCCAGCAGCCACACAGCCCTGGAAGTGCCAGCATCCGCAGGGCTCCGTGGAGTGCAGACACGGGTCTCTCCTACCCCACGCCAAGGCACATGGTGTGAGCAAGCCTGGGCTCAGGGACCAGTCCCTGGCTACAGACTGCTAAACCTCCTGGGGACCAGGCAATGTGAACTGGGAGGCTTTTGTCCACAGGCAGCTGTGCTCTGAACAAAGCTACATCTCTGCAGGCTGCTTCTCTCCTTTGCCAGCACAAGTACCATTCACCCCACTGGGGCTTTTCTCACATTTTATAAGCAAAACAGAATGCCAGACATGGAGCCAGTCCAGGAAAGGGATGGCTCAGCTCAGAAGGGTCTTCTGCTGACTGGACAGGTTGCTCCCATTAGAGACAGAGCAAATTATGGAACAGAGGTACTTGTGTTAGTACATCTGTGTCCTTAAAATAGCATGTAAGCAGTAAATAGCACCTCTGCAAAAGCAGGCACAGCACCCTAAAAGTGTTGTATTTTCTCTGTGCCACATCCATGCTTTAGCTGCTCTCAGGATAAAAGTGGTGAAACAGTAATATGGAGGAGAGGGCCTTGTTGTACACACATGTAAGCGAGTTCAAGCAGTATTTTTCCTGACATCCACACTGATCACAATTTTCTAGACATATTGTATGCATAAAAATGTATTTGTACATGTAAGCATCTGTATGTATGCATTTTAAGATATGAATATATGTTTAGATATACTGTGTGTATTTATTTAGATTATGAAAACACTAATTCATCCTGCATTAGCAGCACTTCAAAACCTCAAGCAGTGCTAGCACGAGGATGGAAGCCTACTGTTTATGCAGACTATTGTTAAATATAATTATTCCTTTAACTCATACCTCTCTTTTAATCTAATACTCCAATGTCCAATCAAGGCACATTGCTGGTGGCTCAGCACTGTGTGTGCAATGGTGTAGATGGGACAGGTGTCCCATCCATCTCTGGTATTGATACTAACTTCAGCCCATGCAAGACTTGCAAACAGCAATAAATAAGTTTGACACAGCTTTAGCAACACTTTGAGTTGTTTTGTTTTGTTTTAAAAAGGGAATTGAAAGCAGTATGAAATAAAATGAGAGGGGTCACAAATCTGTGGCCAAAATGGAACAATAACCATAGTAAACTGTTGAGCAATAAGAAACAAGAGGAGTTTTTCTTGATTTTTTTTTGTTTATTTGTTTGTTTATTTGTTTTCTACCCTCCTTGAATGTTTTCCACTTCATGTCACCCACTGGATTGTGGAAATTGGTTCCATCTGGATCCTTCCCAGTTATGTGTGCTGAGACACTGGCAATCTTCAAGTTGGGCAAAGCAGTTGCCTCTGATACAGATTTCTTATTACTTCTGTGGGAATGCTACTCTTTCCTCTGTGATGGGCTGAATTTGTCCCATAGGAATGGGAGCTGATAAAGAGTAAAGAGCTCCAGCGTCCACCCAGTGGTGTCCAGTGGCTTCTGACCCAGTAGAAGCACATTGCATGGCAGTCAATACATTGCAGCTGCCACAAACCACCCCTCATGGCAGAAAGGATGATAGCTTCACTATTTCTCCAAAATGGTAGTGCATGGTTTCCAGACTGGCTGAGCTACCAAACACCAGCCATTTTTGCCACCCTGTCAGGCAGCAAAGTCCTGACCTACCTGATGGCCACGTCCTGTACTGAGCATACACAACAAACTACCAAGCCCAGCAACGTTTTGAAATAATGCATTGAAGTGTCAAAAACAGGGTTAGGATCTCAGATCAAACAGATTTTCATCTCTCAGACCCACAAAATCTCATAGACTCTTACTGAGGTAACTTTCCTTTAACAGAGGCGATAATAAAGGCTTTTAACCACTGTAAGGTCAGTGAGTGGTTCCACCTGCAAACTGAGCCCAGGAAGATCTGGAACCCAGCACCTGGGCAGGTGGAAGTCACAAGGCAAAACTTTGTCCTACACCTTTGTCCTAGAGAGAGACTTTCCCTGATCAGCTGCAGCACATGCAAGGATCTACAAATTATGATAAAGTCATATATGTGTCAAGAGGAAACTGCTTTTAGCTGGATGAGGCTGACAATCCCTCCTCCTTAATGGAAGAAATCTCAATGCATGCATGACTTTTAGCAGAGCTACTCAAATGACTGTGAACTCTTTAAATAAAAGCAGAATTTAGCTCTAAATAGTCAGCAGCTTATCAGTAGTGTCTTAGTGGGTTAAGGGAAAAATACACTACAGGTGGCTTTCTAATTGACCAGAGAAAATTTTGGAAATTTAATCAACACATTTAGTCTGCACATGAACAATTCATTTCACAGATGTTTTGTTAAGAGGCCCCCAGGCCTTATGTTGAGGAAAAACTCCATTCAGCAATCTCTATTTTTACTCACTCATTGTTGAGTGGAGAGAAAAAGATGCTTCAGATGACAGTTGAGTGAGGTCCCATTTTGGCACACATGGCCTACATGTGAAGCAGCTACCAGTCCAACCCAGTACACTTACAAAGTGAGCACCTAATGCAAGAGCAGGTGCCTAAAAGAAATGGGAAGAACACAAAATAGCAGGAAAATTATTAATATTATAAACATAGCCACTCATAGCCTTTTTCACATCTTTTGTAGATATTCTCAGATCATCAAGACTGAAGTTCCCTGTGAAGGTATTAGACATAGAGTGTTTACTCCTTGATGTCTGTGAACAGCATTTTCTGGGGGAAAAAAATCTGTTATTTATTTTTTTGGTGTAGTATTTCATTAGAAGTTACGAAATAAAAGAAATTTTCTGCAAAAAGTGGAAAGAAAAAGCAGCGTTTCTGAATACCAAGTATCCATGTGAGATGTTTTTGTTTGTTCCTCCAGCACAAGCCAAATCTTAATATGCTCCTTTTTATTAGTGTTATTGATGCATCAGAGAAAAAAAGTAAGCAACAAGAGAGTGTTCTTTAAACAGATAATAAAAAACCCTCATTCTCAAAATTGAAAACAGATTGCTTCATGCCTGCAAAGAAATGGTCTCATCATAGGCATTGTTTTACAAGGCAAATAGACTCTACTCATTTGTAAAATGAGGAACTTTCACAAAGAGTGAAAACCAAAAGTGCTGACACAAGAGAGGAAGAATGTTACCACAGTGTAATGTGAAGAAAAGAGACTCAAAAAAATCCAAACCTGTACACTTTCAATCCTATGCATATATGCTAACACTTTTTGATGTGATTCAAATGTTTTAAGGGAAAAAATAGACATCTTCCCTGGTCAAGGTGTCTTAGACCAGATTCACACAGGAAATATGTGTGTATGCCCAGAAGTGTTTCTGCCACTCTCTCCTTCACATGTTTAAATCTGAGTAGTTCTTCCATTAAGGAAAAATTACCCCATTTTGTAATTGCAAAATGCATATAGGTAGAATAGGCAGAAGTATTCTTGTTATCACTGGCTTTTCTTCTGCCCCCTTCCTTGTTGTTTCACTTATTGGAAAGATTTACCCAAAGACTGTACAGTGACTAAAAGAATGGTTCCCTTTTCTTCATTGGGAAATATTAGAATTAATGTAATATCTATACATTTTAACAGTACAAAGATGAACAGTTTTCTCTTTAAATATTTCCTATGCCTTCCCCACTGAGAAGTAATGAACAAAAAGATATTATGACTTTATTATGGGTGACATCATTTTTAGTCAAGAAAAAGAAGGAATGATGGGTTTAAAAATACTGAAAAATAAACCAACATAGATAAAAAAACTGAAGAATTTTGCCCAAGCTGTAAATTTCCCATAACTATTTTAGAATTTGGTGGGGGGGAAAAAAAGCACTGAATTTTTCTACTTTGACTTCTAATTAGGAAAACAATAACTTCCTACCTAGAAAAATAAGTAACTCTCTGCTTCCTGACCACTGTCCTGTATTTTGAAGCACATCTTTCAAACACCCGGTGTCTTCATTGTGTCTTTGTCACAAACCAAGGCTATGATCTAATGCTTAGTCAAGAAGGGATCTTCCTGGTCTGGGACCTTCTGGTGTGCATCACACAAAGGCTTGATGAGCAAAGTCTCACATGTTTGTTTCAGACTGTGATGACCACCTTAAATTGACACCAGAAGAGATGTTTCCTTCTCCAGACAACAAACTGTTGAAACACCAAAATTTTTAATGAAACCAGAAGGCTCAAAAACCATACTGCCAGAAAAACATATTTCATCAACCATGTATTATAGTCAGAAAAGGCAGAAAACTCAGCAGTGAGTCAGGAAGGATGGTTATTTCAGATTTTAATAATAGTAGTAATCTCTATACTCATCTTCAGGGAAAAGGACAAACAGAGTAAAAGACCTCTCTCTAGAAGATAAATATAGAGAGATAATATCTTCTATGGGATTTTCTGGAAAATGATAATAAAAAATGTTTTGAACATGACAATAATAATAATAATAATAATAATAATAATAATAATAGGAAGAGTTAGTTATCTCATCCAAATAAATGAGATGAGAAACTGGTCCAGTTTCTTAAATAGCCATACTGTAATTTTCACTTAATTAAAAAAAACAGTAGCAGTAGGGATGTAGAAGGGTACTCATAGCTCTTCACCTGGTACACCACAATTTTTGTAGTGGATTCTGAAGGCATTATGACAAGAGAGCAAAAGAAGGATATAACAGAAAATGTTGGAATTTTGGTGCTTTGAGAAGAATTTTGGGAGAAGGCAACAGGAGTGTTTAAGAGAAAGGTTCTAAACTGTCTTTGAATTAAAAGGAAAGCCACAAAATGGCTATAAACATCAGTTGTAATGACATGGTGACATAAAGTTGTAAAGAGTCCTCAAAATAGAGATAAAACATTTATTTAGCTCAGAAATCAACTGGAATGGGGTTTGTTTAAAAATTTTTTTTGACCTTTTCTTCTTTATAGTTTGTTTCACATTGTGTGATTCCTACTTTTTTTCCCATCACTGTCTAGCTCCCCTTTTCTTACTCTATTTTATTGTAGATAATTACTTAAAACAAAATCTGCTGAATACATGTACTAATTCAGGAGTACCAAGGGGACTGAAATTCAGGTTTGTTTAGATACCAGTGAAGTTCCAGTAGAAACTGCATACCCCAGATCTATGAAAAGTAAGTGCAGCTACTCAGGCACTGAGACATGAAAAGATACCTCCTCACTCAAGTTCAAAAAATGTTTGCTGTGTGTGTTAATGAATTTATTGATCCATTATGATCTGAAAGATATTTAGTTAATTGTACCTCTGAAATATTCTGCATTGAGTTTGATAACGACAACCTATTCCAGTGCCTCGCCATCCTCACAGCAAACATTTTCTTCCTGACACTTAATATAAACCCGCCTTGTTTCAGTTTCAAGGCGTTCTCTCTTGTCCCATCACTACATGCCCTTGCAAAAAGTCTCTCCCCATGTCTCTTGTAGGCTCCCTTCGGGTATTTGAAGGCTGCAGTTAGGTTACACTGAAGCCTTCCCTTCTCCAGGCTGAATAATCTCAATCATTCTCTCAGCCTTTCCTTATGGGATAGGTGCTCCATTCATCTAATCATTTTCTAAGACTGTCAGCTAATGTCTTCTACCAGCCATGCAAAAACAGTGGAAGTGCAGAGATGAATTTTCAGTTGCACATGGGTCATGATACATTTTGAATGGAATATTAAACTCCAAGGGTAGCCAAGACATCCTTATGAGCTGATGACTCTTGTCACGACCTTCCTTTGATGCATAGTGATGATTCCTATCAAAATTTCTTGAGTACAGGTACAACTGCAATCCTTGATGAGTCTAGGAAATGGCCTCCTCATTGCTAAAATCTGCTAAAAGAAATATGTTGTGCCTTGTAGAAGGAGGGAAGACTGTATCAACAGCAACTTTCAAGAGAACTGGGACACAGTGAGACATTAAATAATGATGGTGACAGCAATTTGAGATGTCTGGAGAAGTCTGTAAGTAATTACAATGGTGATTTTCCTCTTGCAAGGTGTTTTGTTATCAGAAAGCCTCAGTTTAAACTTCATTTCTCTGACACATGTAACACAAGGATGATGAATTGCAGTTAAATTTACTACATGAATGTGCAATTCCCTTGATCTGTAGACATTGTGCTAGCGTACAGCAATGGCTAGTGATGCATTGCATCTCACTGAAAAATGCCTCTAGTGTTCTGGTATAAGAGCTGCTGTGAGGCTCAGCTCAAACACAGAGCTCCCACATACGAGGAATAGGCTTGCCTTTAGTGTATGCCTCACTTGATACATTTAGGTTGAGTGATTACAACATCCTGGAACTAAAATGATAGGCTAATTAGGAGCTGGAATGAACTTCCCGAGTCACTGGGTTCATCATCTCCTGCCTTTACTGGAAGCCTTATATAATGTCTCCATAAAGCAGCGGAGCTTCAGCTGAAAGTTACTCAGTTTTTGCTGTTCCTCCCACACAAAGGCTGTTCCACACCCTCCCTGCCTTGATGGTCAAGACTTTTCTTCTCTTTTCCTGCACAATTTCAGATCCCCTTTATACACGTTTGTTCCTATGCCAGCACTGGACTTTGATATATATAGCTCTTTTCTCTTTCCATTTTTTACTTTGATTTATTTCTGGAAAGCAATTACATCCCTTTATAGCCTTCATTTTATTAGGCTAAGAGAGATAGACTTTTCTAATCTCCTCCTCCTGGAAGACAACATTCTTTTCTCCCAATCCTCTCTGCACATTCTTTGCATCTGTTTCTCTTTGAATTTTCCCCTTACAGAACATGGCTGACCAGAACTGTACATAGCAAACCAGATAATTTTGCTATTTGTATTAGGATGGCAGTACTTCCCTCTCCTTCCTAGGGGTCTTCTTTAAGGCCATGTCATGCTGGTAGCTCACTGTAACCTATGGCTACATATTCTTCCTCTTAATACTGGCATTAATCCATAACAATGTGATGACTTTGCACTTAATATTATTACATTTCTGTTCCTATTATGCCAATCCTCAACTCTAGGTCATCCCAATTATTCTAGTATTGTTGTACCATCTCAGTTCTCTTTGGAACTAAAAATGCCCAAGCAAGTCACTAGAGAGAGTCTGACATGAGATCAGTCCCCAGCACGAAGCCCCTCAGGAACTGCCCTTATCTGCACCCATCCAGGCATACCATCTCCTTGGCAATACCAGCCCCCTCCTTTCCCTAGCCCCCATACAGTCCTTGCATGCATCCCCACCTCTGTGCTATGATCCATGCTGCAGGATTACTGCTTTGATGGGGCCCAGACAGATTATACCTTTTGCAGCTCTCTTCTCTGGAAAGTCAATATTATACCACAGACGAATGTATATGGGATAATATAGCAATGCAAAATTTGCAATTCATCCCCTGTACAGCATCCTTGATTGCTCCTGGAGCTCAACTGTTTGTCCTTCAGATTAAGACATGTAAATACTGCCTGTAAAAAATTTCAGTGGCTACACCTGTTTTCCAAAACTAATTAGTGGTGGGCAAGAATTACACTGGTTCAAAAATTTGGATAGCTTTAATACACTGAAAAAAAGATGAAGACTTCCCGAAAACTCTTTATTTTTTTTTTTTTAATTCACAACAGACTTTACATTTACAGGAAACCACTTCTAAAATGCACCAGATTGCAATATTTTCCGTGTCAGCTATTTAAAGGGTTCCCAAGAGCTTTCCTTTTGCCTACCCTCCAAGCTTCCTTCTCCCAGTTCAGCCTGGAATTCCATAATAGATGAGCTGATCCAATTTTTGCTCAAACCACTTTCACCGCTGGCAGTCACTAGCCTCATATGAAATAACTTTGTGAAGTTGACAAAAACTGCAATTTGATCTCCTATGCAGGTCCATGCTTTTCAAACACATTCGGGTAAAACTAGGAAGAGATTGCATCATTAAAGCCTGCAGTCAATTCAAAAGTCTTTTCTCAGCTCTGCACCACACTTTGTGACTTTGCAAAGAAGCATTCAGAAATTTCACACACAGCACAGACCACAGTTGCCCATTTCCTTCATCATCATAGGGTGGAATTAAAAACTTTTGGCCAAGCTGCCTAATAGGCAGCTGTTTGCAATTAGATGGAGCATTACATCCATTTCTTAACAAACTTCACAACCGGATAACTACAGTATGAGCAATATACCATGAAAACTTGCCAGCATGTTTAACTTCTCTGCATTTCTGGTGGTTTTTGTACCTTGCCCTCATTTTTCCAGCCTGCTCACATGCTGTCTGACTCTTAGCTTTCCCACTCTGTTGCAATATGGCTGCTCAGAGATTTATGCAAGACTTTTGTCAGTCCTTACGTAGATGTGCAGCTCTGTGGCAGGACATAGGTTGCAAAATTAATGCATTTGATTTTTCTAAAAATAGCATTGGTGCCTAAACAGAAAGCCAGTGATAGCATGGTTTTTTATATACTGCACTTTCATTTCCCCTGCTAAACTGAGGTTAACTACCACTCATCTTGTTCACACGAATAGTCTCACTGACGTGGTTTTGCACAGCAAATTAAGAAATCATTTTCACTGTTTTTTCCAGGAGCAGAAATAAAGTCAGTGGTATTTCTGAAGGAGCAATTGCGTTTGCTACTCCTTAAAAAAATACGTCTCAAAATAAGAGACAGAATACGTCTTTTGTCAAAGCCTATGTACCAGAAAACACATCTAAGTTCAAAAGCTATAAATTCTGCAAATGTGTTGATTCTAAAAAACAAACTAATAGAATTCCTACTTCCTGTTAGTTATTCTGCTCTCTGGAAGGCTCCAATATCCATAGATGTATCAAGAATCATAATATTAATGCAATTGGCCTTAAGGCAGATTCAAAGAGCAGTAAGGTGAGTGTTATTGTGCTCAGCCTGTACTGATATATTTGCCGAATTCCCTCTTTCCCTGTCTACGAAAATGAACAGTGAGGGCCCTGATGATTTTACTTTCCAAAGAAGAACAGAACTGTATCAATGTAGCATACAGAGCAAGGGCAGGGTGAAGGGTGGCAAAGATCTCATTCCCTCTGTAGACTGAAGGGAGGGACTGAAGGGTGTCATTTAAGAAAGACAGAAGATCAGTTTGATTTGGCAGTCAAGCAAATGAGAAGACAGTAGGACAACACAAGATTGGCATAAACTGGGGTAGAACAAGCAGATAAAAGGAAGAGCAGGATACTCTAAGATGCCAGGTATGAAATTATTAATGTGTGTGTATTCCCCCCGTGGACCCTTGCAGTTGTTTTACAGGGAAAATTGCTGGGAAACAGCCCTATTGGTGATGACCATAAGTGCTTCTTTTCAACTCACCAGATCTGTCCAAGTGACCAAGTGAAGGACAAGCTTCCAGGATTTGTTGTCTAACAACAGGCAGCAGCTCCCACAGTGATACAGGCAGGTGTAAGCAGGGGAGAAAGAGCTGGGACACAGTGGACTCTGCACCTCTCCCAAAGCCAGGGTTAAAAATCTGATGCTTTCAATGGGGATTAATAAAAGAAGCATAGTCAATGTGGTTCCAGGACAGGAAAGCATGCACTTAGAAACAGCTGATACTCCTTATATTAACAACATCTCATCTTTTATTAACATTTCCCAAACTACTCAAAATCTGAAATTTAAGCCTCCTTTGCAGTTCACCTTCTGGCCAAACTCACAAGGCACTTAGCACAGCTGGTACATTCAGAGTGCAAAATGTATTTCTGGGCCTATATGTGAAAAACACAAAGGGAAAAGCTATAATCATTTACTGGTTTCTCATTCTTAATTTTCTGTCTTACAGAACTGTATTTTCAAAGATGGACTTCCAAAAACCCACATGTTTAAATTACATCTTTATCCGGGGATCTGAATTATGGGTTCAAAATTTTGTAAACTGGATAGTTTCCGGATTTCAAAGAATTTACTCTCTGGTATCCTAACTGTCATCTTTTTTAAGTCACTGATAAGCTTGTGCTGACAACAATGGGAACAGGAATTACTTTTTCTAAGAGAAGCAAGACAAAGAAGCTATCTTAAAAGAGCCAACTTCAAAGGAAGGAGGTCAAATAACCTGCTGTCACATAACACATCATTACATTGGCATTCTCCTTGACTCTTGCATTTAAACTTTGTAAAGGATAAGGATACTAAAAAATAACACTCGGAGTTTCCACTTCCTATTAGCTACTGTGCTTGACTGGAAGAAATTGATATCCAGAAATGTGTAATGGGATGCAACACTACTGACAATTTTATCTGAAAGAAACACCACATGTTTTTCCCCCTCTCATCCCTATACATATGTTTTGTGACACAGAGTTTTCTTTCTTTTCCTGTATTCAAGAGCATGTCCAGTCTAACTTCCAAAGCCTATTTGTTCACATAGATAAGCCTGGTCTTCAGTCAGTGCAGAGAATCTTTTGAAAATCATATTGTATCAAAAAGCTTTAAAATGAGCGTTCAAAAGCACTAGCCAACACAGAAAACAGAGAAAGCTTCCTTCAGACAGTCCATCATACCCCTCCCTCTGAAAGTCTTGATTGCCTTAACCAAACTAAATTAGCATCTCAGAGGTGATTTCATGTGGCAGAATTGAAAATATATCAGTTTGAAAATAATTATATGCCACAGAACTATCCTATATTTTCAGCATTTTTTTCTCCCTGATCAGACTGCATCTCCTATAGTCTCCCACATACATGATCTTACTGCAGCTCAGAAGTACTATGATTTTCCAGCAGCACTGTTCCCCTGTAAAGTAGCATATGAGACATGTATCTCCTAGAGTACACAGGAGAGACCTGCAAGTTTGTTACAAGTAATTGCACAAGACGTGTACAGTGCATTGCCTGCAATGCACTCCCTTGCTTTCCCAAATGCAATGTCTGACTTTTCTGCTGCCACTACTGCGGCTCAGAGAAGTCCTTTGCAGCCCATAAATACGAAGTATCACAATCAGTACCTAGGCACACTCCCATCACCTCCACAAAATGCTGGAGGAGGGAAGGAAGAAGTTTGTTATGTTCATTTCCACCTTTTTAATATCATAGGCTCCTGGCTAGGATACAGGTGTAGAAGAACTGGGACACGATGTTGCAATGCCTCTTCTTCCTAGTGGGACTTAAACCTGTTCAGTCAGTGCTTAAACAGTGTTTACAGATCTCGTTCTCACATCATGGTCAGATGAGCACGCATTCAGATGAAACTGGAATAAATGACACAGGAAAAATAAAAATATTTCAAATGCATAATTTTGTAGCCCTTTGTTATTGGTAATTAACTAATCTCACCTTACCTACCTGGTGTTATAGATCCTACCTGCAGGACCTGTAGCCTTTGCATCCACTGCCTTATTGCAGTCTCATCCAGGGACTTTCTTGTTTAGCTTTTTTTCCTTTTCTCTTCTTAAATACATATTCTGATGGACAATGTACTGGACTATAAGGACTGCTTTATTTTGGTGTGGAAACCACTACTCTAAAACATAAAAGCAATGACCTATTAGTGAGTACCCCCAGTTAACATGCCAGCCAACGATCTTTGTTTCAGAAAAGTTTGTTTCTGTAGTGTGAAAAAGAAAATATATAAGTCAGCCATGAGAGAATGAATGCCAAGGTCAGGGCAATTCCCAAGAGCTCTCCCTGGTTACAGAGATTGGAAATTGGCCCTGAACACATCTCTGTGGAGATATTATAATTCCAGGTTAAATGTGAAAAAAATGTTATTTTATAATTGGCATCTCATTGTTAGGCAGCAGATTTTACCACAAAACATTTGATGTTTGTCACTGACAAGAAAGTTTTATTCTTCTCACATGATGTGACACAATCTCTGTCCCCAGACTCAGAATATATCAGCTGATGTCAACACTTTCTCCTTCCATGTTCTTAATATTGCTGATCAGGCCAAGTTTCATTTCACTGAAAAGACCACTTTCTTTCCTGACTGCGTGGAAGAGGGAAACTTGTTAAGGTTCAGACATGATACCTGCGTCTCTGTTTAGACTGCAACCGCTGCAGTTTTCAGCTGAAAACTTCCCTACAAGGAAGCAAGACAGAGAAATGTGAATTTGCTGCTGGGGTACAAACTCCTGGGGAGTTTTTAACCTCATTGCCACCTCTTCTCTGACTGCCTTTCGCTCGGAAGCACTCTGCCAAAAGAGGTATTCCTGGAAAGACTTGCAAGAGTGAAAGCAGAAATCTTTACAAATGTTATGTTGAGCTAAAATACTGAATTTCAAGATGTCATGCACATCCCCTTTAAGCCAGCCCTGCAAAAATGCTGAGTTAATGTTTAATTAACTAATGTTTAATTATCTAATTAATTTAATTAGGATAAGCATTTTTTTTTGAGTTGCAGAACAGAGCTTGAGTTGCAAAACGGAGCTCTGCCACAGCAACTGTATTAAGTGTAAGTGATACAACAGGGTGTCTGACAACCACTAGATTTTGTCTTCTCTGATCCTATCTAATATATATGGTATTCAACTCAGGGTGTTCAGGCCACGCTTATTTGGTTTTGTTCTGTGTCTTTCTACATACACATTCAAATATATATTTTGTTCTATATCCCTTTATATGAACTAGTCTAAATCAAAACATGTCCAAGGAAAAAATCATGTGTATGAAGTCACCAGTCACAAGTAGTTTTTCCACTCAAATTTCACTTTATTCATGTTCTCAGAGTTCCTCCTTTATATGTTCTCCCTCATTTATCTTCCTTTGTGCTTCATGTTCCTCTGCAGGAGTTATTTGCACTATACTAACAGAGTATTTTTTTTTCTACTTAGGATGTGAAAAATATTGTGCTCCTTCGCATGAAAAGACATTTTGAAAATAGAGAAAATTTGGTTGAGGGATTCAAACATGATGGCCCCGAGAACTCACTGGCTACATTGAGGAGTTAACATGGGTTTGGTAGCAGAAATTAGCCTGCTCTGAGAATGTCCAAATCTGAGTATTTTTTAGATAGGAATCGTAAGATAGGAATCTATTTTTTTAGATAGGAATTGTAAGGAAACTTCAAAACTTATCAGAACATTTGAAATGGGAAGATGTTTTAACAGGAAGGCCCTTTAGTGGTTAGGTGACATCCAATTGTAATTTCTTGTTCAATTAAGTTCTTTAATTTGGGCCAAACAGAAAATTATTTCCCTTGGGGAATCACAAGCTGGTCATTTGGAGACCACATTCTAGTCCTGGAGAAAGCAAACAAGAGGGAAGGAAAACCAGGTAGTGCAAAATGTTGTAGCTTTCTCTAGAATTGAAGCTGTTGCTTAGACAGGTCAGATACTCTGGGGTAGCAGGTTGCTTTTGCTTTAGACCCCATGTTGTCCTGGGATGTTATCTGGCTGTAACCAAATGCCTGCCCTTCGCTGGGAATGCTGCATAACTCAGTAGGTCTCTAAGAATATGGCAAAATGGGGAAAGAGAGCCCCAGGGTTCAGCAGGGAAGGAGCAGGGAGAAGGTTCAAGAGGGGAGACACAGGGTGTGAGCACAGGAAGGGGCACAAGAAAGAGGCAGAATTCTGCCCCCAGGCATTTAAGCTTGGTCTGGTCCCACGGGATGGGTGAAGGGGCCTCCTGGCTGGACTACTGTGGATCATCAGTGACTGAGGCTTACTAATAAAGGGAAAAGTCTCCATGGCAAAGCAGGCCTTCCACTGGGGAATTCCCCAAACATCTGCTCTGCCCAAAGCTTCCCTTTTCTCAAGATGCCAAAAAAAGCAGGGAGGGGGGAAGGGAAACATAGACTTTCATTATTTCAGTCACCATTTTAGACTGAAATGCAATATACAAATTTTGTTCTAATTTTCGGTTCCCACGCCCTTTTTCTTCACCAGATAGGAACTTTGGGCTTTGATGCTGCCAATAATCTTCCTCATCTGTACTAATTTCAGTTTTCTAACCACGCCATCTCTTTTTCATCCAGTGTGGTATAACTTATTGCTATAAGTAGTATAACACTTACAATTGTCCCCTGCTTTCCACCTCTGAGTTCACCATTTGTCAAGACATGCAGAATTTTGGATTGGTAAGTCTGGAGTGGCTCCATTTCCCTCACTGCCTGCTCAGCAGCCTGCAGCTGGTAAAACACATGTACCTAGGCCTGAATACATCCATCTTCTCTGTGCAGGCATGCAAAAGAAGTATAGAGATCCGCACAGAAAAGACAACAAAAATCAGATTTAGCTGGATAAATCTTACTTCTAATTCCTAAGCATGGGTACAACTACCTCATGCGGTTGCATGAGGAGAGGAGAGGAGAGGAGAGGAGAGGAGAGGAGAGGAGAGGAGAGGAGAGGAGAGGAGAGGAGAGGAGAGGAGAGGAGAGGAGAGGAGAGGAGAGGAGAGGAGAGGAGAGGAGAGGAGAGGAGAGGAGAGGAGAGGAGAGGAGAGGAGAGGAGAGGAGAGGAGAGGAGAGGAGAGGAGAGGAGAGGAGAGGAGAGGAGAGAGAAAATCTCTTCTTTGATAAATCCATCCACAGATTATTACCTGAACCTATGCTGTAATTCTCCCAATATGACATTCTCACTGACTCCCCTTTTTCACAGAAGCACAGACCAGCTCCACACACACACAAGTGTGTTGAAAGACCTAAGTGTTTTCCTTTTGCTTGATGTTTAAACCAGAAACTTCAGTCTGTGCACATTCCCTGTATTGAAACAAGGGCCATGGTTCTGATAGATGTCCAGGATATTACAGACTAAACCAAGATGAACATTTATTTCCAGTAAACAGATCTTCATTTAACAAAATTGCATGAGTATTATGAACTTAAGAAAAGAAAGATCTGAATTATATGTTTAATTAATCCTCTGGAGAAAACAGTCCAACAATACATGTGTTCAATGTTATTACTCCTGTGTCCAGAAATTACAGTACAAACTGATCACTTGAGGCAAAATTAAATCCCTGTTGGCAAATGGACAGCATATGTTGACTAGTTAAATAAGTTGTACATTTCAGTTGCCAAGAATGTCTGATGGGCCAAAAAAGGCCTTTTTGAAGTAATTCTGTTTTGGAAAAGAGAAGTACTAAAAAATCATAATGCTTTTGTGGAAAACATTAACCCCAAAATTTGAAACAGCTGAAGGATGTGCAGAAGTGATGCTGCTATTCATACCTTATTTTACTAGAATTTCAGGGTGATGGATTTTGACGCACACCAGTCATGCTGCTGTGACCTGGCTTTAGGTCAGCAGCTGATCCTCTCTTCATACTCAGGACAGGTCTCCATCTTTTGCAGTGAGGCTCCAGGGGAAATCCTGGCCACCCATCAGGCCTTGCAGTAGCATCCCTGCTCCCTTAAGGGGAGTTTCCCATGCCCAAGTCCTGGAAGGCAAATGCTAAGAAAATCTGAGCTGGAAACAACAGGGGTGGGATTTGTTGCAGAGTTTTTCTTGACTTCATTCACATAGTCAAGGCCTAGAAAAAAACAGGGATAGGACCCTCTACAGAAAATGTAGTCTGAAGCAAAGAGAGTAAAATATGAGCCTGAAGGTGCTCCCAAGGCTGAGCACATAACACAGCACAGCTGGGCAGCAATCTGACTATTTTCCTATTACTATTTGATTGTTAAGGGGTAACTAAGTAGGACCTTGCAGATTTTCATTTATTTATCTTTAATTATTTAGATAAATCTGAAGAAATTTGTTTAGACCATGATTTACTATTGAAAATATCCTGAAATTACTGTTTTTAATTACAATTTTATATCCCTGTAGCTCCCAAGTGTATCTCCTTGCTTTTAGGGGGATGGCAAGTTTCTGACTTACAAGAGAAACAAGAGAGCAGGGAGAAATCTGAACAATATTTTGCTTCTTACGTGGGTAATTTATTTGCTAAAAAAGTAAATCATTTCATGTTGGTCAAAATGAACAGGGTTCTTTAGATAGATTTTAAACTAATTGTTCCAGTGTCTCCTTACATAAAAATATTTTGATATTCTCAATTTGAAAAGTTTGAAATGAAAGGGAATTTTTATCTCAAGCTACATCAAAGGTGGCCAGACACAAAACTGGGGATGTCAAAGAGCACTCCTGTTTTACCAAGGAAGAAATGAAAGTGTGTCTTTATGGTATAGAAACTCAAACTTCTTTTGAATTATGAGCTTCTACTGAACCAAAAAAAAAAAAAATTTTTAGAACACGATTTATTTTAAACAGAACAATGAAGGTAGAATGTCAAGGAACATTATGTTTGTCTACTTCTTTCATTGCAAATAATAGATACAGTAAATGTTTATTAACAATTTCAACGGCATGTAAAAAAAAGGCAAAAAATAGAATCTTTTATACTTCCCCAATCTTTCCCCCGACATTAAAATAACTGCTACACCACAAACTTCAAGTCAAAAACTTATTTATTTATGGTCATTTTCCTATGCCATTTCCTATGACAGTAGATGTTGGGTTACTCTACAACATAATATTTTCCTTTCAAGAAATGGGAACTAGGTGGCCTTTGCTAAACAGAGCTCTCTTCCTAAAATATTCTCTAGTGACATGGGAGAAAGCGTTTTATTCAAGTGGTCACTTTGTAAAACTTTAAATTTTGAAAGAACAGAAGATAAAACCCAGTTTTAACTAGGTTCTAATGGCCCCTCACTGGCTGTAGGAGAATTGGTTCAATTACACTGTGACCAGTGTCATTGCATATCAATAGCTGGAACCTTTAATAATGCCAATAAACTATTTCTTTTGTTTCTTTTGTTAAACTGTTTGGCTGGAAGCTGTAAATTTGGGACAACAGCATCAAGTGTCATCCTATGCTTGTGAAATCATTATGTAGCACAGAATATTTTGGAGTTTTGAATGTCCACTCTAGAAGGGGCATCTCCCTACATTAAACCACATCTCCTCACTCGCCTGTTGTTCTTCCTGTTCACACTCCAAAAAAGGTAGAATTAAAATATTACCAACTTTAGATCCAAATGGAATATACTCCTCTTCTCCTATCAGTCTGACCAAATATAGCCTTTGGGTTTCCAACTGACCTTATACTGTGGCTTGTCCTTAAATAATCAGTTAATTAAAAGGTGACGTATCACAAACACCAAAACTTAAAATAACTTTAGTCATCTAAAAAAAGAATAGATAGCTTTTCCTCAGAGGAAAAGTACTAGTAGCTTACTGAGAAAGCTTAACCTCCAAGGCCAGTCTAGCTAACTATGGCCTTAGGGACTAATCCTTGTAAAGTCCATCTGGAGAATGTCCTAATTCCACTGCCTGCTCTTCACAATCAGCCTTCTGCTTTTTTCCCCACCCTTGCATCCGTTTAGTGTCCTCATTTGCTTTCTAATGACTTTCTAAAGTGAACTCAGATCTGGTTTCTTTCCCAGATGACCTTTAGCTGGCTTTCCTTTCCATTCCTCCCTACATCATGGCAATATGAGCTGCAATGCTCATATCGATGTGACTATCGTATCAATACCATATGTTCCAGACACAGAGTAGGTAACCAACAACAAAGCTGAGCCATGCCAAAACACACCTGCAACTTCCCAAAAGAGTAGGTGGAGCTGAATAGACATCTGAACCACTTCTGCACTTTGAAACTAGTAAAGCTGCTGAAAGATTTTAGGCCTGGCAGCCAGGGCCAGTGCTTCCAATGTAGTTTCCTGTGGAGCTTGGTGTTTTTCTGAGCATTCAGTAACTCAACAGGGTGGTGTTAAAGATGAGGCAACAACTATGTTCTGGACAAGGTCACGTGCCAAAGTAATCTTTTCAAGTATTTGTACCAGCCTGACTCTTAAATAGTGCAAGTGCTAAGAAACCCTTGTTCTTCTTGGAATCAGTCATCAGATCTGTCGTGCAATTACCACAGAGCTACTTTCATTTGGAGAGAAATGTAGCAACAACAGCCTGATTTCTGGTATTGCATTTGTTTTTTCACCTTCAGAATATGAGCCTAGTTTCTTAATTGCAACCTTCAATTCAGGAGATTTTATCACTTTATATATCCCCAAATTGTGTACCTAAGAATGGAGATGGGGCAGAGTGCACCCCTGCAGTGCACATGTAGAGCATTGTCTTAGGCTCTGTGCCTCATATCTGCAAGGAACCCTTGGAGAAGAAGTCTGAGGATCTCTAGTGATACATGGACCAACAGCCAAAATACAGGAAGCCTGAAGTCCTCACAGAAGGAAGTGAAAATACTGCAGTGTTGTAATCACTGTAACATTATAGGTACCAGAACATAAAGGCAAATGAGACAGTTCATCCCTGTTGTAATTTCTTGTTACATTACAGTTTTCAGGTGCAAACTCTTTAAACAATTATGTCTTGCAGTTAAAAGAGATTGTTGAAGAAGCCCTGTGATAGCATTAATTCTCTCACGTCCTGACACACTGACCTGAAATGCCCAATTCCTCTTACAGCATCAGGCTTCTTACTAACAGGGAAATCTTTGATAGCAAGGACTTGACAACCTGGCAGTACTGCAGCAGTGAAAAACTCCTTGGGTAAAAATAAGTTGGGTTAAACAGATACACCTATGCTAACAGCTAAGTAACTGTTTACACTGATTAGTCACCTCATTAAAAGTATTACTCTAAATAATGTGCCATTTATATTTGTTAAACCCATTTCACAGGAAGCTTAACTAAAAAGGAAAGAGGTTAAAGGCCAGATTTTGACGTCTATGTAAGTAGGTAGCTAATCATGGCTTCAGACTCGCGTGGTGGAGGGGGAGGCCCTGAACCAGGGCAGACCTCAAAGGTACATGCGCGTATAATCACCTCTCCAATGCTTGAGCTTGAGGCATGTTGTGGGAGAAACATGAACTAGCACAACTGAGAATACCTTTTACTGCTCTGGGAATAATGCTTTTCTCTTTATGGGCAGGCTTTTAAATTATCTCTCCATATAGCATATTAACAACCTGGGTTTTTTCTGACGGCTGCTCCACATATGTGGTGTGCCTGCAGATGCCGTGCAAGTTGTTCCAGCTCCCCACAGCCCTGCCAGGTCTCTCCAGTCCTGACTTGCACACTGTCCTGCTCCTCTTTCCACAGCAGAGGTTACCAGCTGTGGGACGCACCCTTATATTCTAGGAACTATGATGTTATTAACAAATTGATTTTCCATGTAACTTGAGAGAGGAATAAAAGGCAAAATCTCAGCTAGCACAGATCATTACAACTCATTTGTGATGGGGAAGCTTCATGATACTGTGCAGAAAATGCTGATCACTATCAAACAGGAATTTGACTCACCAGACACTGGTGGAGATTCAACCAGCCCTCCTCAAGCCCTGGTCTCCAGAAGGGCTAGATGGGAGAATAATTCCAGATAGAATGCCTTGGGTGCTATGTAGGTTGGACCACTACTCAATTTTCAATGGATTTGGGTTTTTTTTGTGGGGATTCTTGAGCCAGACTCAAAAAGGGCCTTAATGGGCATTAGGAGATGGGGATAGCATGGAAGTCACTATTCCTTCCATCTCCCCAGCTCTGAGCCAAGCCATGGGCCAACATCCTCAGAGACTGACAAATGACAAAAAACAAGCTGAAGGAGCATACCGATGGGGATGGGAAGCAGTAGGCATGGGGAAGGGCAGAGTGAGACCTTCCCCAGCAGTGGCTCTGAGCTGTTATGTCAGCTCTCTCCACTCCTTAGGCACATCCACACCCACCACACTGGAAGACCTTGTTCAGCTGCCATCAAAACCCCAGAAGGTCTTTATTGGCCAAAAGGTTTTGAGGTTTTTAGCTCCAGACCTGTGTACAATGCCAAGGTTGTTCTGACACAGAAAGCTGAGGAACTTCATGCCTACCCCACAAAGTTGGCTTCCCAAATAGGAGGTAACATGGCAGAGTCAGGAAGCAAAAGCTCTAGGTTTTTGATCCTGGTCTCAGGACTACTTCATGCTCACTGGTAGAAAAATACATTAGGAAGACTCTGGGGTGAGGGCCCTTACAGGTACCCACAGCACTGAAGTGAGACAGCTCAATGCTCCTGCAGACTTGCAGAAGAAAAAGGACCATTCTCAGTCAGGTGCATGGGTCATCACAGAAAGGTTTACACCATTTTTCACAGTGACAAATCTAGAGCAAGAGAAGCCAGATCACTCCAAGTTGGATGCTGGAGGACAAGAAACCACAATGTACGAGGTGTTCCCTTGGCTAACTCAGGCAGTTATGGGCAGGATATCTGCAGGAGGTGAAACCTACTCTGAAATGCCAAATGCGCCTCAAGGACACAACAGGCATCACAAGGCCCTCATCCAAGGATTGGGAAGTCAGATATTAGCAGGTGTTGTGCCATTTAACCTGTAGGCAACTGTGTTCTCTATAGGATTGGACCTGTCAAACCAAATCTGGAAAGTTATTTGTGTTTGTGCTTCACTCAGCAGTGTGTGCAAGACAGCAGAAATGTTAGCTGTGTAGATATTCTCTGTCTGTGCCTGAACACAACCAAAATAATTACCAGATGGTAGTGAAAGTGGCCCACAAGAGAATCCCAGAACTCCATACTAAACAAGCTAAGACAAAATCATTGTCAGGTAAAGGGATAGCAGCATAACTCCTCATTAAAGGAAAAAGGGACTTCTAGTCTTCTATACAGGGACTAGTTTCTCTTGCTGGAGATGATACCTCTAAAGAATAGAAGAATCCTAGTGCTCCTATGTTCCCCTCTGAAATACCTTGAAGTGTGTTACTGGACACTTCCTTTAAACACATATCAAGACCATTCATAAGGGGTATGAATCACTCTGATTTACCAGAAAAAAGACAAGAGGTTTGCCTTTTTTTTTTTTCCCAGCATAGTAGTTTCTAAAGAATTTAGCCTGTTTACCTCAGAGCTGGATTATAGACATACTGAAAAATTACTTAAAGCTTCATGTAAACTGAAACATTATTATTCAATAAAGAGTCCAAGTCAGTTATGTAAGAGATAAATTGTTTCAGGAGGTTTTTAAGAGGGAGAAAGGTATTTAAGTAACTCTAAATTTACAGGTATAACATAGTACTTCTAATCACTCATTTAAACTTCTGAAACCCCTTAAGTATATATGAGATGAGATGGTGTTCTTAGTTTTCTGACTGAGGTCTTGTTGTGTGACATTGCCTGACTGGGGTTCTGTGGCTGCCAGGAGACAGGCAGAGCCTGACCAGCACTGAGAGAAGAGAAGATAATGCAAGTCCCAGCCACAGGACCCCACAGTGCAGCACATGTCCAGAGGACATCAGCTGAGTGAGCCCAGAGCTTGACTCTTCAGGAAACACAGCAACATCTCTCTTTTTAGAAATTTTCTTCTCACCAGAAAAAAATAACTTAGACCAAATACCCTCCCACATTCAGTAATCTGCCATTACTCTCCAAAATTTGAGACAGAAAAAGAGGGGAATCTACTGGTGAAGTCACAGGAATATGAAAACCACACCAAATATGAAGTGAGAGAATTCAGCTGAGAGACTGTGCTGTTGCTGCTGATTTTAGGTAGAGCATACTCAGGCACTAACAAGATTATAAAACCCAGATAGGTGCCCAGATAATCAGACAGACAGACTGAGCTTATTTGTTTTTTGTTTTTTTCTTTTGTTGATTTGAAGCCAAAGATCCAAGCAAAGATCTTCATAAGGATCTGTGTCAGCAGTCTCTAAGTGGTATTCTCTCACACAAAGTTGTCTGAGAGGCTGAGGAAGACAAAGAGAACTTAAGTATTTTTAGTGCTCTTTTAATAAAGAAGTATTTGGAGTACCTTCTCCATCCAATGTACATGCAGATCAGCCTTAATAATAACATGTTATATTTTAAAATTTCAAAGAAGAAAATACTTCAGAGAAAGGATAAGTCTGAGGAGGCTTAAACAAATATTTTTACATCGTTTTACTTTCTTCCAAAAGTTTATTGAAGAAGACACCGGATTCTATAATTTAAATCATATTTATAGAAGCTGACAGATTTAAATTCTGACATGGCTCTATTTCTTAGTTCCAGGGGTCATACACCCCTTAGTCACACAAGCATCTGTTTAGTTACTGAACCTCAACTGTGCAGATTGGGCAAAGTTTCAGGCTTTTGTTTAAATTTTCCTGTAACAATTATGTCAGTTCTAATGTTCACATTTTAATAACTTCCTTTTCAACTGAAATTCAAATTGCTGAGAAGCTTTGTAGGGGAGAGGAATATTCCCATAATGATCCCATTTGAATAACCTGAGAAAAATAACATGAGTATCGCTCAGTGCAGGTAAGCAGGATGCAGATGAGCAGCCACAGCCCAGTGAGAGGTCTCATCTCTTCCCACCAGGCTGAATCTGACTTGCCTTGGATTTAAGGTTAGGATGAGTAGGATTGTTGACACTGGGTAATTCAGATCATCTCTGTACTAGGTATGGGAATGGACAGTGCACCCCTGTGAGGTATCCCATGCAAGAGAGAGAAATGGGTGGAGAGATGGTCACCCCTATAGCTCTGTGTATAAGTACAAGTTCAAGAGATAGAGGACAGACAAATTCCCTAAAGAGATGTAGTAGGTGCATTCTGCTAGTTCCTGAGACCCAGGCTGAGACCCAGGTTACACAGGCTGAGAGATATTCAGTCATGTTTCCTTAAGGCAAATACTGCATGGAAAGGTAATAGCTGACTCTCTCTCTCTCTCTACATATATATATATATATATCTATATATATATCTATGTATATGTATATGTATATGTATATGTATATGTATATGTATATGTATATGTATATGTATATAGTTCAGCAAGGGGATTTTCCTCTCACAGCATGTCAGACTCCTCAGTCAGCCCAGTGTGGTCAGTGGTGAGACCAGCAAATCCCTTCTTCATGAGGGGCTGTACTTCAGTTCCTCCCAAACTAGTTCTCTAAGATCTTTCTGAAGTAACAAACCTGCCAAAGAAGCTAAGCCCATCTAACTCTTATCACACTGCAAGGAACCAGGTACCCAGTGCCTAAGGAAGCAGAGATGGATGCAGCAGAGGACAGAAGGACCAGTGGGAAAGGAGGAAGGTGGATCTATCCCCAGCTTTCAATCAAGTAATGGCTTGCCATTAGGTTGGCAGCTCATTGTCTATAACACCTGTAAAACTCTTCAGAAAAACACTAAAAAGAGGATTTCTGCCTGCATTAACTGTCCATCTTTTCAGTGACCTTTCCTCCATCAGTGCAGATCTTCCACTGCCTCACCTGTAATGACTGACATCCTGACTGGTGCAGAGTCCTCTCCCACAACATGGACTGGCAAGAAAAATACAAGCAGCTGCAGCAGTTTGTATCTAAGGAAGGCTGTCTTCATTCTTGTCCCACACTTGACTAGAGAGAAGCCCCACTAAAACTGATAATTAAACCTTGTCAGGCAGACAGAAGGTGTAGGTGAACAAGCATTTCTTTTCATAAAGGAGATGGCTTTGTTTTCAAAACTGCTAAGTAAATTACTCAGTCAAAAATATATTGCAGAGACCTCTAATACCATGAATTCCACTTTTAGCCTCAGAAGTTATACATGAGATTTCTTACCACTCAGTGGGTTTATTGTTTTCCCAGGAAGTTGGTGCTAAGAATAAGTTTCTTGCACAAGGTACAGTGTTTCAGAGTCCAAATGGTACAGAAAAGGTAGCCCAGGATCTAACCCACTCTTTGAGTCCATCTTTTAGCCATGGTAGCCATGGATCAGCTCTGTTTGATTTTGCTTTTCCCTAGATCCTCTGTAGTTCAGAAACAGAGAATTTTGGACACTTGGAAACAGACTGATCTAATCTGCTCTCCTGGGATACGAGTGGTGCCATGAAAGGAACTAGAAAGAAGAGGTGCACACTATTCCCTGCCTCAGAGTGATGCAAAACTGCTTTAGAGGCAGGACTGCAGCAGATTAGAGCTACGAGTCTCATACTTTAGCAGTCTATGCTGCTGGCAGCCTCAGCCCTTCCAAAGCATTCCCATCTACTGCTGGATTGCCAGTTTATGAGCCTTGCCAGGTTCCCTCTCACATGCTGCTCTACAGGAAAACATGATGTCCAGAGAGACTGCTTTGCACACCTTGATGATATTTTTATGAGTCCTTGTGCTCACTCCACTGCCTCACCAACCCATCCCACCCAGACACAATGTGCTAAGAGCTCTCCTTACCACAAGAAGGTGGGAGCATCACCGGGCCATCACACAATGAGCAAATTCTGTGTGCCTGGAAAATTTGGCAGCCTGGGACTGTAGAAGTGTTTCCAATACTTGGCCCTGCCATATCCCCTTGCAGGATACCCCTGGTCACCATCTGGCAGCTTCTTGGGTGCCTCAAGGGAGGAATGAAGGCAGCTGGGCTTCCCTGCCAAGTGCCCCCTGTTATGTTTCCCTGTTTTCAACACACAGTCTCTCCTCTGTATCTTTGTTTATAATTTCTGCCTCTTGTGATCACAAGGTATTTTTCCTCCTCCCCAGTGTCTTCTCTTCTCCCCTCCTCCCCCTGTGCTGTTGTTTTAAATTTTTTAATATGTTTTGCTTTGTTTTAGCTTCTGTTGGTGATGGGATGCTTCCCATACCTACAATGAAAAAAAAAAAAAACAAAAACAAAAAAAACCAACAACAACAAAAAAATACCCACAACCTTGGGGACAGGGTCCAAAAGCAGATAACTTTGGAGGGCTACAAAACAAAGAAAAATACAGCAATGTTTTCCTGGTACCCTTTCCCAACCATAATACTCTCCTAGCCTCCAGCAACTTGCAGGTCAGAGATGTAAGCAAACACTTTCTTCAGAGACATTGTTCATCAGAATTCTCCTTCTTTGGTAAGCCACTGCAGACCTTGTTGTATTATCTCCCCAAAATAAATTAATATTAAAGGTTATGTCTGGCTATGGCAAACACTACTGGGTGAATAAGGCATGCTGTACCATGCCCATAAATGAGACAGAGCCATGATGTCCTTGGAGAGAGAACAGAACTTTTATAAAGCCATGGAGGTTTTTGTAAAAAGCTTCATTACAAATGCAGACCGTCTGCCCATAAACCAAAAGTCAGTTCCTGCCAATTTCCTTGTACACTTCTAGTTCCTGGTACCTTATGAACTGGGGCTGGGTTTCCTTTCAGTAATGAAATGGAAAATGAAGGAGCATGAAGGGGCAGCAGTGGCATGCTCTAGCAGACAGATACATATGAAGAATAAAAATCTAACTTTCTTGAAGTTAGCAGGATGTTAAGTCTGACTTCATGGGGCCAGAGTTTCACTCTGATCTGTACAAGCTGCCAGGCAATCTCATCAGTCTTTGGAAAGTGCTGCTACGCTTGTTATTTGTAGTATTTTCAGCAATTTCAATGGCATTAAGCCCTAGGGGGTGAACCCCCAGGAAACAGAAGGATGCAAACAGCCTGAGTGATAGTATCATGAGCCCTGTTAACTCTCCTTGCTTAAATCAATACCCTCAACTGCTCCATGCAGAGCTGCAATGAAAGGAGCAACACAAAGCTACCACCAGGACCCTGAAAGTTTTTGAGGGAAAACAAGCAGAGATTAACCACAAACTGATGGTCTGGTCTGACCCAACCACCTTTTTTTTCTTCTCTGTCTTGAGAAGTGATGAAGATTCACCACTGAGCTTGTACTCACTTTCTGGATCAGTCTTGTGACAATTTATCTTAATTACATTTTTGCTATTTCCATAACACCTAATCTAACCACAGCTTGTTAAAGAATTGTGGGCACATTATATGCAGGTGCCTGACTCCAGCATAAATATTTACAGCAGTGTTGCCACTTGAGAGTTTTCACATGTGGCCTTCTTAGGTTGTAATTTATGTATGTTTTAACTCCTCTGATGCATTAGAGCATGCAGGTGAAATTTGTCCTTAAAAGTGCAAACTGTGACATCAAGTATTGCCTAATAGCTAGAATATGCTGCATGTAACACCCATGCTGGTTTGGGATCTAATCCTTCAAGTATTCTACGCCTGGCCCTAATAATGTCTTCTTTAGATTTCCATAGCCTAACACATATGCTGCTTTCTTTTGCAGTCTATTTTTTTTTTAAAGTCCTCCCATTTGTCCCACTTATTCATTGGCAAAAGACGCAATTGAACCAAAAGGCAAAGGAAGCAAGCACAAGTCTGCAAGGAAAACTTATAAAAGCACCCATATCTTTAAAAAACTAGTTTCAAGAAATGCATGCAGCATTTATTGTGTGAATAGAGGTTTGCGAAGAACACAAGTCCTTTTACTAGCTAAATGCAAGCAAGAATTAAAAAAAAAAACACTCCTGAATTTTAAAGAAGTGAAGCTGGTGATGACAGAGATTAATGTTCAGATTCTGGGAATCTACTTATTAATTTTGTCAGGCTGAAAACAATGGTTAACAGTTTCCAAAATAGCTGAACAACGTCAGCAAACATTTGCTTTGACTGAAGCGAGACCCTCCCTTGCCCTAAGATCAGCTCTGGGACACTTTCAGAAAGGCTTCCTTTATCTCTTGACAGTGTGAAAAAAGAAGAGTTACCTGCAAATTGACTCGTGTGTAGAAGGAAGCTATCATTCATGCTAATGGAGCCCATCGACTTGCTTTCACTGTACCATGATACCCTGGAGCAAAAAAATGTGAAGCCTGTTAAGCCCTGGGCTTAGCAAAAGGATTTAACAACTCTAAAATGCCTACCTTCCTCTATACACATGTTGTCGACCACTATCCCACACATTTCTCTGTTTCTGTGACAGCTGGTCAATGTAAACTAGCTCTTAAAAGATTTTATCTTGATTTTTATGCTCAGGGAGCCGTTTTCTTAAAATAAACCTTATAAATTTTAAAAAGCAAAGAGACAATGGAGAAACTACAGTATAAAATTGAGCAGAAAATTGTACAGAAAATTGTTTACAAAGTTCCCAGTGAATTGGTAATGTGAGGCATCTTCACTGCTCACTGTGCTCCTCAAATAAAAACTTGGTGGGCACATTTGAAAGCATTAGAGATCATTATTCCTGCAAAGACATCACTTTTCTAGAATGTGAAGACATGACAAGGGTTAATCCAAGACCACAAAATCAGACAAAAAAACATGAACAAGCTGGCCCCAACTGTGGAAAGGCTTCGACTGGGACACTCAGGTGGGTTAAGATGCAACAGATGTGCCTAAGTGGTAGACAGCAACTTTGTTAGAGATAGTTTACCAGTTAATAGTTCATAATGCTAACGTGCAAAGAAGTGTTCAGTGCAGGGAAGAAATGGCTCTAAGCCATAATCAGCAAATGAGGAACATCAGACCATTCCCAGCCTGGCCTCCTGAGATCTGGAATCATGCCAGCCGGGATCTGACACACCCCATGTCAGGCAAAAGAAGGGTTGAGACAAAAGGCTCATTGGCAGGCCCTCGCATCTCAGGTCTCTTCTCTTACCCATAAAAGTTGATCACAACTCTGCAGAGCGGGTCCCGTTGGCCCCTACCCTTCACTGGACTCTGTCCAATACTGTGAAAGCACCACCCTCCTCATAGTCCAACCAACAGTGCATACTGCTGGGCAAAAGTTTTTTAAAAATGAAGTCATTGGTGATGGGAAAGGGAAAACAAAATCTAAAGGATATGACAGAAATTAAAAGAAGCAGCAAGATAAAAAATATCAAGGACAGGGCAGAAGAGTTGTTCTCAAAGCTGACACTGAGCAGATACCCTTCAGTTTCAAGTGAGACAACAATTTACACATCCTTGCACTGTGGATAGCTGGCAAAATGAGGCTGGTCAGGAGCAGGGAAAAAATAAGCAAAGCTTCCTGACAGAACATTTATGAAAGCCTGCAGTGAAGTGTAAGGCTCATGAAAGAAACCAAGTCTGCTGTGTGCTTGACAAAGGCATCCATGTGCCCTACCAAGACACATGGGAGCCTGAAAGAGACATAGAGTGGGCTGAGAGTTCCCCTTCCCTGCCTGTTTTCAGAGGATAGAAAGGGCTGAGGCTAAGCAGGACTCTTTCTCTGGAGTCTCTTCAAAAGTCCCAAAGACACAGTAAGTTAGTGTGCAATGCCTCGAGGCAGGTCAAAGAGCACGAATCAAGATTTTCAGTAAAGAAACAATGTTTTGTGTCTCTATAGGGCATGTAGTCAATGCATACGTAGCATTTTAGCCCTAGCCCATCTTCACCAGTCCCACTGCACTACTTTGTCCAGGGATTCACCCACTAATCAATTCAGTTTGGTCTTACAAAGTCTTCCACTAATATTTAGTTCTTCCCCTGAGTATATCCAGCATTTTTCTTCTCCCTCAGGCAGCCTTGGACTCTTGGTCCACTGTGCAGCCCTCAGCAGGTATGGCAACAAAGTACTCTGGGGATACAGAGGAGTTTCAAAGTCCATAGCACTTGATGAAGGCTACAGAAGTCCTACCAGAAGGATAATAAGTCTTTTGAAAAATTATTCCTTTGCATCCTGTCGTACTATAAAAGTACATTACAGGCCATAGATTGTCTGGACATACAAATGAATTCCCAATGTTTAATCTATCTGAATGTCTTTCTTGTGGTTTTTTACTTCAGTGTAATCCTTCACAAAACATTTTTCAGCCATTAGCTAAGGACAATACATTTTTCATTATTAAACTGCCTCATGTTTTCATTATAGCTGCACGTCAGATTTTACTTAGTGATATATCAGTGAGATCGCCTCTCTTATTACTGCACTTGAATTTCTCTTCTGAGAAAAATACAGTTATTTCAGATGAAAAAGGGCTTCTCATAGTTAAATGGTCATGAAGCATATTATCAAAATATCCACTCAGGGAGAGAGAAAAGCTTTGGGGTGCCCTGATTGCAGCCTTGCAGTACCTGAAAGAAGTCTAGAGGGTGGAGAGAGATTATTTACAAGGGTAGGTAGTGACAGGACAAGGGGGAAGCACTTTAAACAGGAAGAGTAGGTGCAGATTAGGTATCAGGAAGAAATTTTTTACTGTGAGGGTGCTGAGGTCCTAGAAATGGTAGTCCAGAGAAGTTGTGGATGCCACATCTCTGGAAGTGTTCAAGGCCAGGTTGGATGGGGCTCTGAGAAACCTGGTCTAGTGGAAGATGTCCTTGCCCATAGCAGAGGGCTGGAACTAGATGGTTTTTAAGGTCCCTTCTAACCCAAACCGTTCTATGATTTTGTGACTCTATGATTCTATGATTAGTCTTGCCAGATCCATGACAATCTGTATGAACTGAAGTAACAGCAAAGTACTTTCACTTATGAGGAGGGAACCAAACTAAAAGTGACCTCTTTGGGAAAAGGTGCTACATGTAGCTGGAGGAAAATCCTTACCCATGGAAAGAGCCGCCCAAATGGACAAGACAGTTAAAAGGTGCGAGAAAAGTGTTGTTGCCCCATATTATGAACTGGGATTTGAGTCACAGGAAGTGATCCAGAGAAGGTCACAACGGAAATCTGTCACTGTTGGTTATTAAACCCAGATTTCCTGATTTGCCACTGAATCCTATAATTACAAGACCATCCTTCCTGTCCTTTTTAACTCTATTTGTAAAGTACCTCACTAATTGGGCAATGCTTTATAGGAACAAAAAGCCTTGCATGCATCCTGCAGCATGATCTCGGGTGACTCCCACCATTGGATTCTTGTCCATGTCCTAGGAGCCTGACTGAGAAATTGCATTTCTTCATCCACACCAGGCTGCCTGCAGTCACACAGGGTCCTCCCACCCAGCTTATGCCTTGCCCCACTCCCTCATACCACCTTCCCCTGGTCCATAGCCACTGCTCATCTCACAGCCCTGCATAGTGGCATCCAAACCAGTTGCGCTGCTCCCATCATGTTGGGTGGGGTTTCCTCACTTTGTGAGTTGGGATCTGGCTAGTGGGGTCTGATCAGAGAGGAGGCCTTGGTGATCTTCAGGGCTGATGCTGTGGTGCATTTAGTGAGTCTACCTGAAATAAAAAATGGGGTCACAACACACACAGGCTGGTTAAATCTTATCCCTCATACTTCAAGCAAAAGGAGGAAAAAAACCTAAAGATGGCCACATCCAGTGGGGAAATTATCTACCCAGAAGGTTTCTACCAGCGGGGGGAGGATATTCCTGGGTCTCCAGGAAAATCAGATATCCTGGAAATTTAGGGAACTCCTGGAAATCAGAAGACAAAGGAAGTTGGGTTAGGACTTCTGTGAATAAGAGATGAGAGGAAATGAAATGGACACAACTCAGCCTACCTAGGAAAGAAAGCAACTGACAGCAACTCATCAGATCTACAGATGAAAAAAAAGAATTTGAACTCCTTCTTAATGGTCTTCTGAGAGGCTTACAATCTGACTTTGGAAGTGATAAAGGAGTCAGTAGTGGAAATAATGAGAAGGTACAGACAGGCGGCTCTCCCTATGGAAGAAGCAGCAAACTCATTTTCAAGTTTAAAAAAACAGAGCCATATGGCTAGATGGTAATGCAGGGCTGAACCCTATTTAATATCAGCATTAACACTATAGAAGCTGTTGCTATAGTAGTGACATCTGGAAGAATCCTTCAAATAGATTATTCTCTAACCTGGATGAAGGATTCTGACAGTCTGTCTGTCAAAGAAAGCCTTCAGAGCAAATCAATAACAAAGATCTTGTTACCTGAATGCAATGTAATTTAGTGGCTAATCAGTTTGACAACATTAGAAACACAAGGAGAGAAGAAAAGAAGAATAGAAACCAGGAGATGGAATTAACAGTCAAGAAGGCAGAGAGGACTCCAGTAACACAAGGCAATGAAGCTGATCAGCAAAATCACACCTTCACTCTGAACTGTGTCCAGTCTAGCTGGCATTTGTTGTTCATAAGCTTCACTTAAAAAGCATTAATACTACCAACAGATAGTATCATTAGTGAAGATGAGAGATGCACGCAAAAAATACTGCTAATTGCCAGAGCAGTGTCCCATTTTTTTAATGTTGGTTTGAGTACTATTTTGCTTTGGCCAAGTGAAAAGGCTCATCTTGACTAATTAAAATGTCTTGGCTGAGCACAGACATTTGGCAGCCTCTAGAAATTCAATCCCTCCTTGTAGCTGGTTTCTCTGGCTGAAACAATATGTGAAAATATTGCTAGGGAGAGGAGTTTGTTGGTTATCTTGTTGGTTTGTATATATTTACACAAAAGCATTTTGAACCTGATTTACTTCTGACACTGCGGAGATGAGCTGAAGCTGACAGAAGCAATTCTCAGCCCTTGCACCTGATCTGGTCAATGAAATTGTAAAGTGTAATAAAGTTAGCAGTGTCATTTACATTCACTTGCACAATGTATAAAACAACTGCGTGTCAAACACTGTGATGTGAAAACATGATCATAACCATATGTTTTTGGAAGGGAACAGGCTGTGTATGGGGATACAGCATTAAGTTCTGGGGAAATTATTGAAAAAATCTTGGAAATAGCAATTGACATTTTTCACACTTGTTTTCAAAACGTGAAATGTACTGTCCTTTGCATCACTTAATGTAATGTACCTCTCTGTTTCTTGGGGGGAACAAATTATTTATTCCTTGAAGAGAGAGTGATATTTATTAGGGGTCTTACCCCCATCCCTTCAAAGTCAGAATGGGTGAATACTGGGTCCTTCTATGTCTTCACCACTCAGTAGAGCAGACCGTACAGAGAACAAAGGCTTGACACAATTCCTGACTATGGGCTTCCAATATAAGCAAGGGAACCCTGCTTCTCAAGAACAGGCTTGGCCCACATTAATAGGTTATATATATTTACAAAGGCATGTTACCCCATGAAGGCAACAGAAATTTTGTCACAGAGTTCAGTGGGAGCAGACTCTTGCAGAGTTTCCTAATGCCATCTAAGGTTCTACCTGCAGATGTCTCAGAAAATTTGTGGTTTTAGAATTCACGCTGTCCTGGTTGTTCACAGACACACACGAGTGAGAGCTAGATACACAATTCATATCAGTAACACTTAGTACCAATACTGCCTAGCTGTTAACACAATATGTGCTATTTCAGTGCACCACAATTCTCACACAAAGTAATTCTGGACTTTCTTGTTCATGAAGCAGAGACAGAATTTTAAAGTCTCAACTGTGAAAATAGATACAATCTTTAGACCAAAAAAGCCCATGCTCTTTGCAAATTTGGTTTTATTTAGATATATAAGGGTGATATAAATTATTTAATAGCAGAACACATCGAGTCTAAGCAGGAGTAGCTGTAACAAAGAAGAAAGGTAGATAGAGTACTAGGAGGAAAAAAAAAAAAAAAAAACAGGAGAGATTTCATTACAGTTCTGAAAAAGTAGTTAAGAAGTCCCAGGATGGCTGTTCATGCAATTCTTACTCTGGCAGAACTGCCACTGACTTTAATTGTAGTTCACTCTGTTGGATCAGCCTGCTAATCAACTAAGCACTTTTCATTTCATGGCAATGAGAAGGTGTGCTGAAAAAGCCATCATATCTCTAACCATCTTCAAAGCCTAGAATGTCTTCACACCCTTTCATGGGTTTCCCCTTTCCAGTACTAAAAAAAGGATGCTATAAAAGTCATGATTTAAATGATATATTGCAATTTTATGGACTTGGAAGCTAATTTTGCTTAGAAGCATTTTTATGGACTTTGGAAGTCGAGAGTGGGGGGAAGCAGAGCTCCTGAGATCAAAAACTTTCCTTCTGTAGAAAAAGGTTTCAGGAGAGAGCAATTTCTGCCTCCTCTGGGTAGGACTCAATTGCTTCTTGAGTCTCCTATATTAAAAGGGTTTTGCTGGAGAATATGCCTATAAGAAGGAATTCATTTTATCTGCCCTGCAAACAAAAGAGATTATTTTCAGATTCTGTTATGAGAGTGAGAAGGGGGGAAGTCCTTTCCAGGGAAAAGCTATAAGATGTTTTCCTTAATTAGTTTAATTACAAAATGCACTAAGACTATTAGATAAACATTAGGGTGTTTTCGGGCTCAAAACAGGCAGATGTCAGCAGGATTAAATCAAAATACTTTATATGCCTTTGAAGATTTTTTTTTTTTTTACTTAAAGACCTCAGCTCTTTTTTTCTCTCTCTTTTTAGTCTCTGTAACAGCTGATATTACTTGATTTTTTTTTCCTTTTGATTAAAATTATATTCATGTAACTAATGCAAATCAGTTTTCATTAGTAAAACAAGTGTGATCTGGCCTATGGTATCACATCTCTGGAATCTGATTTTTATTTTTTTTTTTTTTTTTTTTTGTATTCTCCCTTCTCCCTGCTCTGATCAGATTCTAATTATAGTCAAATTACAGCTATTGTCTCAAAAGCTGAGTAACATATTTGTGGTGGGGGGGAGGAGGGAACAGAAGATGGCTGATTTAAAAATAGGAATTATACAAAGTAGTAAGGGTCGTTTATAACAATTTTTAAGGGAAGATGACAATGATGGAGAAGGAGAAGGTGTCTTTACATCCAAGTAGATGGGAGTTACACTTTGCTGAATTAAAGGTGTGTTTCTACGGCTTCCTTCAACATAATAATGCACTTTATCAACTACTATGAGGCACTGAAGAGCTTGGTAACTCCAGAGTAACAAGTATGATATATGCTGCTTTGGAAACTAACAAATATATGAATAGTTAAAGTATCAGTGGAGAAATAAATGTAGAATATATAGGGAAAGATTCATAGTCATAAGCAAATGAGCTATAAACTTAAAATTATGTCACCTTTACATACATACCAAGAGAAGAAATAACACTATATTAAGCAAAAGTATAAGGAACTGAAGTCCATGCTTGTTCATCCTTTAGAGCAGTTACAATGCTTCTCTGAAACCAGAAGAATTATTTGCAAACTGAGTACAGACCAAAGGCATTTCCCGCACAAGTATCCTTAACCATTATCATTGACTGAGAACCTGACAGAACTGCTTTTAATGGTATGAATACCATCAACCATAAATGGGAACTCAAACTAGAAAATTCAATAAACTCTTTTGGTCAGAAAGGCATTTTCCACTGGTAATATATTTACAGAGCATTTTTACTTTGTCACTTTTAAAATCTATTGCTAAAGACCAGCTCTAAGATTGCTTAATACTGCAAATGACCCCAAGATACATGCAAAGTCAAATGAAAGCCTTCTCACACATTCTTGCATATCAATAGAAGTTGGTTTACAACAACAAGGGTAAATGCAGTATATTTTATTGCATTACCCTGCTGGTCATCTAGTAAGATGAAAATGTAAAAAGCTTTTTTTAGAATTTGGTTTTTAAAAGGCACTTTGATACTTGGCGGATTTTCATCTCCACAACTGGTCTAAAATTTTATTATTTTCTTGGAGACTATCTTAACTAGCACCTACCAGGTAGACAATAATACTAGAAAACACCAGGGCAGGCTGATGATGAGCAGGCAGCTTCACAAAAAAGTCCATAAAACACAGAAAACCTATATATGGACAATGCTACAAAAACAATGCCACAAAGAATATACTGATATATTCAGTAAAAAAAGTGCGCATTGTGAATATTTGCTCTTTGTGTGTATGCACAGCTCAGTGGTCTACCTCTCAAACACAATAAGCCCTTTCAAAGCCTTTGGTGTAAAAATGGAGGCTGAAGTCCCTGAAATGTTCTTCCTGCATACAGAGTTGTGCAGTTCCTCCTCAAGAAAGAAATGCATAAATGTCATCAGGTGTTAGTGTAGTGCAATGACCACCAGATTTTATTAAATTATTAAATCTATTAAATAATTAAATCATTCATCACACCAATTCATATCAAGTGTAAACATACAGTGAAACACTTTTAAATCAATTACCTGATAATAAAGGAATAATCTTCTTACTAAAATTAAAGCAATTAATGTATGTAAGAGCTATGCATTTAAGAGGTTTCCAGGATCAGAACCATCCCTTTGATAGTACCTAAACTCACACTTTCGGAAGTTAAATTAAATATCACTAGCAGATGTTGAGTAGCACACTCAGTTGTTGTGCACTAAGGCACGTGGAAAACTAAATAGTGTTTCCTTTTTCTTTCCCTCCCCCAGTACATTTCATTCCACAGGATGGCACAACGTTGTAATTCACAGAACCCTGAAATGCAGCCACCGATTTTCCTCCTGCCGTTTGTTTCAGGTTCTGTAAGCATGACCCCGGGAGGGGAGCAGAAGGGCTGCTCCACTCACACTACTAAAAGGTGACACCATGGTGCTCTTACAAGCCAGGCCGACAAGAAAAGCCTGTGAAAGAGAAAAGGAGATTCAGCAGGGCCAGATGATGTGCCCCGAGGCAGTGTCTCAGCTGTTCAAGGTGATGATGGCTGCAGGGCCAGGCACAGCATCCCCATGCTGGACTAGGAACACAATCTGCTTGTTCCAGGACCTCTGGACCACAAAAACTGAAACTACTGAGAGGGCACAACATGCACCAGGCCAGCTGACAAAAAAAATACAGTTACTGCTTTAGTTAAGAGCCTTTACAGAAATTGCATACAGAACCTGCCACATTTTCATAGAATCATTTTGTTTGAAAAAGACCTGTAAGATCATCAAGGCCAACTGTTAACACTGCCAATTTTTATCTAACTCTTGCTAGCTAAGCCTGTCTCCTGTTCTTGGCAGAACTGTGGCTATTCATCTTGCTCTTGGGAACATCAGCCTAAGGATAAGTGAAGAATTGCAACTGCCTCCATGTTCACATTCTTCCTTCAGTCTTCTTTACTCCTTTCAGGCAACATTTTTTAGACATTATATTTGCAGTATGGTGACATTGGCAGAGAGGTGGGTGTGACCCCCTTCTGGTCCATGCATCCTTTCTTCTCAAGCTGTGATCCATTCACGTCAACACAGGTCTCACCACTACCATGCACCAGTACAGGGGTAGGAGTGACCCTAGGAGATATGTCACTGCTAAGAGGTCATTTTCTGAACAGAATAATGACAGTGAATGCCAAGCATGAACTCAGAGGATCTGGCCCTGGGCCCTAGCTGAAGAGCAGTCTTCAGTGTGCATTCTGTTGGACACTTTGACCATGCTGGAGAGGTCTCACAGCATCGTATTGTGGGTGTGCTGAGTGATGTGCACTGTTAAGTGGTACTCATGAGCAGCGTGACCGTGCCCATGTAATGCACAGTGAAACACCATTACACGTGGCTTGTGCCAGAAGTCCAGTCTCCATGAACATGGAATATGCAGTCATTCTGTGGCAGGGCCTTAAGGCAACCCCCTTAAGTGTCAGCGACAACTGTGGGTGTTGGTGGAACATGCTGATACCCATTCTGCTGAGAAAACACAGCATGTTTCTGGAGCTGACACAGCAGTTCATCCAGCACAAGTTCAGTGCTCTCCACCACTGCAGGATGCATTAGATGCATCCTGGCTTGCAGAAGGATGGTGACCTCTGCCTTCTCAGTGCCCCTTTCCAGCTTTCACCCTAATTCTGTGAGGGAGAGAGAAGTTGCTCCTCCTAGCACATGGGAAAGGCAGAAATTCCAGCCTGCTGCCAGCCTACAGCTCAGAAACATAAGTTGTTAATGCAGACAGAGTCCCACAGGTAGGTAGATAGTTGTGCACAGAGTACAGATAGAGATGGAGACATGAGTCTAGGGACTCTGACTGACTGGCTTTTGGGAGCAGACCTTTCCTAAAGTTTCACTAGTTGCATCTTTAATTCAGTCAGTCTACTGTGTAGTGTCCTGGCTATTCTCTACTTCCTACCCTTCTTTTGTCCCCATCTCCTACACCTGTATTTTTGCTTTTTTATATTTGGGGTTTCACTGTATCCTGCCACTACTACCTATGTCTCTATGGCAAAAATAAAATCCAAGGTGGGAAATATTTCCAGGATCACTCTGTCCAGCTGCAAAATCTTTGGACCTGTGTGTCATTGTTCTGATCCCATTCTGAGAGCCATTTTCAGAAGTGATGCACAAGACCCTGAGATGTAGGGAGGTCCTTGGGCTACAGAGTGTCAGTTTTAGCTAATCACATCATGAATGTTAATAAAATTAATTTCCCCCATAATTTATTATGTTGCTAGGCTGTATGTTACCACATCCAGCATCCCAGGTTTCACTGACAAATCGAGAAGTGTTCCCATCTATACAAGGTGATACAGAACTGGATTCTTGGGAGCATCATGTGCATATAAATGTATCACACTGAAGTATTTATCTCATCATAACTTTTCACTCACACTGCCCTTATATTCCCAGACTGACTTCTGGAACTTCAGCTATGTTTTACCTACAATGCACAACCTATATACCACATATAACTGTCAGGAAAGACTTTGAGCTCTCTCCCATTTCTGCTGAACTTCATCATAAATTCCCCTTAACCTTTAATGCATAGGTTCAAGTTCTTTCTCAAATGATTGAAGATCACTCTTAAAAACCAGACCTCTTCTAAGTATCAAAACCTGGAAAATAAATTCCTTCTCCTACTTTTTCCAAACCCAAACAATTGACCAAATTGCCTAATTTCAAAATCTTACGAAGTGGAAACAAATATCCCGTCTGAGACTCTCCACACCAAATTTAAGCCACAAATACATTTTTTACCATACCCATTTACAAGTGGGAAATGTGTGGTTTATAATGGAGTGATTATACAGCTTTAGCTTGGGATGCCACAGGCCTGCTGGTAAGATAAGAAAGAATAGAGCCAGTTCTGAACCTTCATGCATGTTAGGTGCAACTATTGTAATAACGCAGCTCCCTGGCCCTTTGTACACAGTTTTACCAGGTCTAGGTTTTGTGGAATTCTCTTTTTAATAAAGTATATGGTCTAAGGCCCAGCTTGAAACAAAAATGCTCATTGCTTGCTGAGTTGTATGAACTTTGGAAATATGGCAATAAAATGGACACATATGTTCTATTATTATTATTATTATTATGCTTAAAGGCTACAAAAATAAATCATTCGCAAAGCTCACATGGACAAAATGAGCACTGCCTTCTGCAAGAGTCTGTACTTACATGTATCTGTTTACTTACATGCATCTGTTCTTGATATCTTGTGAAAAAATCAAATATTGTATCTTATGAAAAACCGTTGCTGAAGCATTGTTCAAAAAATCAATCCTAAACCAGAAGTCCATTCGAAAAAACTGAATACCTGGGTCTCTCTGCTTCGAACTCTCTTTTATTGTTATTAATAGATCATTTATCTTCAATATGGTTGGAGATAAAAATTCCTTTTTAAAGTGATGAAATGAAGAGATTTGCAAGTGCTGAAACCCCCTGATCTCCCCCTCTCTCTCATCACCTGATACAGGCTTAAGGTTTCACAGTTTGTAAAAATCAATGGGAAGTTCTCTCCTTGCCAGCATACTGGGCCAATTTAATAAGTACCTGAACAGAGAGGCGGCCTGTGGAAGGGGCAGTCACCTTTCGCCTGGCATTAGGAGGAGCTGCGAGGGCCGGGACACTGGAGTGCATTGTGTCCCTGTGCGAAGGCCTGAATCAGCAGTGACGAGATTTCTTCTCTCCAGCTTTCCCCCACCAGCCTGACTGTAACCTGGAGGGAGGGGAAGCTGCGAGGGATGGACAGCTTCTGCCACAGGATGCAGTTCCCGGGGGTGGGGGGAGACTTCACGTTTCCAGTAAAGGGCTCTCTCGTCTCTCACTAGGGCAAGCACATAGTAGGGAAACTCCAAGCAGCTGCCAGGCAATTTCTTTTCAACTCTGTCCCAACACCACTGTTTACAGTTTTATGAAGGCAGCTCTGACTGCCCCTTCCCTCCTCTCCCTCCCACTTGTTCAAGTTTGTCGATACCCGATCCATGAACATTTGTTTCCTCCTTCCCTGGAGGAGTTTTGCGCTCCACTGACCTCAAGTTCAGCCCCAACAAGGCCGGCAGGAGGGCTCAGCTGGCTCTCGTTTCCCCACTTGCTGCAGTCCCTTCTGTGGGACTAGCAAAGCCAGCGTAATTCAAGTGAGGAACCCTTCCCTTGCCAGCTCCTCACACCACCCAGGGTTCTGCTGAAGGGGCAAACTTCATCCACCCTGTCCCAACCCACAGAGGTAAACCCCCTACCCTCCATCCATGGAGGCCACCGGTGTTGAGGGTGTACAGGCAGGTCAAGACCCTCACCCCCTCTCCGGCTGCCCTTAGCTCTCCTCCCTGGTCTACAGCGCTCCACTCTGCTCTGCACCGCACACCCGTGGCCACGCTGCACCTTTCCCAGGTGGGTCCCAACTTGGCAACACTGCTGTGGGTGCACAGGGGTGAAGCACCGGGGGGGTGGCAGTGGAATGGGTGGATGGATGGACTGGAGAGATGTGTATTTAACTTCCCTCGCAGCTTGATCTCAGGTGATTCCCCTTCTACCCTGTATCTATACTCCTCAGCATCAGACCCCTCTTTCCTCCCCCGCGCCTCTCCCCACTTCTCCCTCTTTTCAGCGGTGACAAAGCCTTTTACTTTAACCCATTGGGGCTGTCCACTGCCATCCCGCGAAGATGGATTGAGGAGGGGTTGGGAGATCGAGGCTTTCTGTCTGTCAACAGCTGCGCGGCCCCTGCCCAGTTTTCGCCGCCCCGCGCCCCAGAGCGGAGAGCCGCGGGGGTGCGCGGGGCTGTCGCCGGCCACCCGCGGCGAGGACGGGAACCTCGCGGGGGAGAGAAAGAGTGCGCGGCCGGGCGGGCAGCAGCACAGACCCCCGAGAAACCCGGAGCAGAGGAGGGGAGGGGAGGGCTGGATCCCCCATGGATAAATCAACGTGGATGTCCCGCCGGCTCTCCCGGCGCCGTGCGGAGCGTGTGCGCGGGCAGGGAGCTGGAGGAGAGAGGTGGGCAAGATTCCCTGCCCGACTCGCGACTCCGCTCTCGGTCCGCAGCCCGGCGGGGAGAACCGCGCTAATTCCCGTCCCGCGGAACTGTTTCGGCGCTGGTCCCACAGCGCTCGGAAACTGCCACCCCTCCGCTGGCTCCTTCTGTGCCACCGGCCACTCAAATGTTTATTATATGCCGGCATTCGTTGCTTTCTAATTAGCGGAGCCCGAATCCGTCTGCTTTGTCTTCGAGACGTTGCTGTTACGCGAGCAAGATACATCAAACAAGGTGGGGGGGGGGGGACACCCCTTATTTTAATTAATTTTTCCCCGCAAGCACAGCGAGGGAAAAAAAAAAAAACCAGCAAAACACAATAAACATTCTGGGAGATAATCTCTACTTTCTGCTCTCCTTTACCCGATCTGCCCTGGGTTATTCATTCCGATTGCCGCGCTATTATTTATTTCCGTGTATTTATGTTTCCCGATAGTTACTCAGTAAAGCTGTTTACGTAAACTGCAGCGAGGGAACCGCGCAAAACTTTTGGGAAGGATGTGAAAATGAGTGTGGTTTGATAGTGCCAGGACTACGGCGGAGCTCAAATTTAAATCGTACTCGTCGTCGCAGCACTTTGTGTGTGCGTAAGGCAAAAAAAAAAAAAAAAAAAAGAATGGGGGAAGGAAGAGATAATAAGAAAAAGAGCACAGAGTAGGAATAATGTACTTTTCTCGATGCTGCCGAGGGGCGGGTCGGGGAGACCCGCCCGTGTTTGCTCCGCGCTGGCTCGGGGAACGCTGCGGCGCCGGAGCCGCCGCGGACGGCGGGCGGGCAGAGCCGCTGCTCTGGGCCCGCCGAGCAGCAGGTGGGCCGGGCCGGGCCGGGCCGAGCCGGGACCCCGCGGACTGGGGCCGCGGAGGGGACTGCTGAAAGGAGGGCTGTGCGAAAGCTGAGGGCTCATTAGCGCTAAGTGATCCTTCCCTCCGCGCCGCTGCAGCGCCGGGGCGCATCGCGCAGGTGGGGCGCGGGGATCGGGGAGCGCCGCCGCCCCGGCGGTGCCTGTCCCCCGCGCCCGGCACGGGCCCCACGGCCGGTGGGTGTTTTTCTTTCCCCTTGCACCAGCCGCCGGCGGGATTACGGCACGGCCTTGGGCTTTGACCGCTCTGCAGCGCGCACCGCAAACAGGGAACGGCTTGGTGGTTCCTGCGCTGAGGGGTGAATCAGCCACCGGCGGGACGAGCCCTGATGCTCGGGAAACACGCTCGAGCGGGTGTCGGGAAGGAAAGCGGGCATCTTTTTTTTTTTTTTTCCCGGGGATTTATGTGAAATAAAAAAAGTCCCTTTTAAGTACGTTGTAAAGCGCGAGAATTTATGATAACACATGAAGTCCCTCGGCACGGGGTTTATGTTCGCTCCCAGGAGTTAACTCATTCCTCGGCGTCGCGGTGCCGGAGGCGGGAGGGACGAGAGGTGACCGAGCCGAGCCGAGCCCTGACGCTCCTCACCGGCTCCGCAGCTCTGGGAGCTGCTTCAAATGTGTCCCTCTACACACGGTTTATAAAAACCGATTCCCATCTGCAAGCAGCTCCTCAGAAGCTAAATAAATGACTTGTTATTATGGGCTGAGTTTACCACTTGCCATTAGGGTAAAACAAAACTAACTTTCTGTAAATAAACTTACCCCCGGGGGTGAAAAGCAGATTCCGGGAGACTACTAATGTCTTCTTTGGATTGTCCTAAATGTAACGTTTTGCATAGTCTTTAGTGGCTACCTGGTCATTAAAACACCACGGAATTATTTGTGGGGGTTCACAGAAGAGGGCCCCCAGGTGTCCAGGGGGAAGAGAGATATATATACTGGATTTTGGAAGAGGGGAACAGAGACCTGTGCTCAAGCAAGCATTTACTTTCCTCCTAAATCACTTTTCAAACCCAATTCACTTAATCCTGGTGCCACCTGAGCCTCCTCCTCACTAGCACAAAAAAGATTGTGTTGTTGGGGCTCTGGGATGGTTGGCAAGATATTGATTTCCCAGCTGTTGAGAAGACAGACTGAATACAATTCAGCAGATGCAAACAGACAGAACCTGGCTGAGAGATTGTTTTCCTCCAGAAAGTAACCTTGTGAGATGCTGAGGTTATTGACTTTGGAGTGGGGAAGGAGGTATCTGATAATCAGCTCACTCTCTGTCTCCCTTAGATTTATAGCTCAGGGCCTCCCTGTCACTCCTGAAAATATAATCACGCTGGCAATAAACCCTGAGGGAAGAATGACACAGCAAGTGTTTTTTCCTCAGAGGTAATGCAGTGACCTCTGAGTTACATACTTAAATGCGCCATGGTGTTACAGCAAGCTCAGTGCTAGTCTGCTTGATTGCCCTGTCTTGGTTAAGATGCCAAAAGTGTCCCAGCATGTGCAGGGCTGGTAGCATGTCCCACAGCCTCACTGCAGAGAGGCCCAGGGCACAGTGCCCTGCTCTGGTTCTGAAACTCCTGCCAAAAGGTACTGGGCTCATTTTGAGATATGTAGTTTGAAAGAGGGGAGAGAGATCTGTCTCACTTTCTTTCTCCAGATGGGAAAACTGTACCAGGGGGATTGGTGGGTTTTTTGGTTTGTTTTTTCTTGTTGGGGAGGTCTCTTAACAGAAACATTTCCTGTCTTCTTTGCAAAAATGTATTTTATGACCATTTTGCTGTGCAGATTTCTCCCTCTCTGGACATTGCACAGAGTAATGTAACACCTTCAATCTGTGGAGCAGATACCTCTCAGTTTCTTTATCTTAGACCATGCCTTTGTCTCTCTTCAACCTGTTCTTGCTCTTCAGCAAAACTCACCTTTTTACAAGCTGTCAAACGTGACACTAACAGCTGAGCATTCCTTTGGAAGAAAAAAAAAACAACCCACATATATTTACTTAAAAATCACTTAGTATTTATTACTCCTTGATTTTTTTATTAGCCTTTTAACCATGTCTCTCACTTTAATCCAGAGGGAATGGGCTCTCTCTTGTGCCTGCAGCAGATATATCCAAACAGAGAAGCGGAAAAGAGCTGTTTAATTGTTTGTAGTATTTCTGATATTTAAGGCTATTTTTGAACAAAAAAAAATTGATTTTGCTTTGGTGTGCCCTTTGCTAAAAAAAGTGTTTCCAAAAGCCATGGTCTACCTGCTGATAAGCAGATTCAAACAAACAGCACAAAAGGCTGCAAAAGCACTGCTTCTACAATCCCATTCCAGAGAGGAGGCACGAGGGATCTTTCTTTAAGGAGGACGAACATAATCAGGAGATTATGTTCTTCAGACCCTGTGACACAAAGATGGCCCAAGCATCCAGCTCTCCTTTACTTTCTTTCCTAAACTCAGTTGAGTAACTTCAGCCTGCCCACAGTCTGACAGGCAAAAGGAGGGTAAGTGCAACTCAGCTAAGTGGTGTCCATCTTAACTGGTGCAAGTGGTTACCTTGGCCAAAAGCGTGACAGACTGAGAGGAATGTCAAAGAGGCCCAAGGCAGCCACAAGAATGGGTAACAGCTTGGGAAATGTTAAACAACAGGCATAAAACTAGAACAACACATTCACTGATTTGCTCCTCAAGTTGTTCTAGTGATTCAGGATGGAAATCTGGACATCACTGTGGATAATACAGTGAAAACCTCTGGTCAAAGGGCAGCGACAGTAAAGGAAGCTAATTTAATACTGGATAGCAATGGAAAGGGGAGGCAGGCATGGGAGAAAGATTTACATAAGCTTTGTCATCGTGTAGATCAGCGGGAAGCCCCTGCCAGAAATAGGATCTCAAAAAGAAAAGAGCAAAATATAATGGCTCACGGAAAAGCGCCACAAATTGTCAGTGATCTACACAAAACCTAAGTTTGGAAAGACCACTGGCTGCTTTGGGGAGTTTGGGATAATCAGAGCATAGGATGACTAACACAGATGTGTAAAATACAATGGGTGTAGAAGATAGATTAGGAACTTCTTGGCCCTCATGACTTGTATTAGTAATATATAAGTAAGACAAGAGGAAATGGAAAAGAGATCTTAGGAATTTTCTGCACAAGGGAGAGTTAACTTGTGGAACACTGTCATCAGATGCCATTAAAGGGAAGGTCTTGATGGAATTACAGGGAAAAATCATAGATGGACAAACAGTTATACTTTAAAATGAAAATAATATTTTTATATTATCCCATTTGGAAGTAAAATGAATCTTCATCTCTAAGCCTAAGCAACCGAATGTTTAGGAAGAAATGTGATTAATCTAGAAATGTTATTTTTGGCATTTTTTGCATCTTCCCCAGAAGCAGCCACTAGTAGTCATAATTTGAGACTGAATACACCTTGTATTGAGCTAGTATGACCATTACTGTGTTTTAAAATCTCTTCTGGAGGCAGCTTTCATTCCTGGAAAGCTTTTAGTTCAGCTTGCTAGCAGCAAGTCTTGAAGAGAATTCACAGAAATATTGAATATGACACTAAAATATTAAGCAGAACAAATCAAATAAAATTCTACCCCCCTTTTCTTCATGTTATTATGGCATCTATATGAATTAGGATATCTCATTTTAGTGTCAGGAAAATATTAAGTCTTTAGATTTATGAAAATGGGATTGGGAAGCTTTTGAAAATATTAAACCCACTGCCTAAATAATAATAACCTCTTCACTCTATTCAAAATAATAATCACGAACAATAATCTGGGTCTGCACATGTGGCAGAGTCTGTTTGACTTTCTCTTCCAATTCAAGTAATCACTACAGGAAATCTTTATATTTGCATACTAATTTTGAGACTTGAATTTGGTTTTAGTGGAACTAGAAAGAGTGTCAGCATGGAATGTATTTTTTTTTTTAAACTAGAAAGAGAAAAGTTCCACCCTTATTTTTGTTCTTTAACATTTAGTAATAATAATTTTAATTTAGCACATCTGGGCACTGTCAGATAGTGCTTGCATATCCATTCTTCTAAGCAGTCTGGACAAATACAGTGATTCAACAAGTGTTTTTTCTTTTTTTAATTTCAAATTAAATAAACCCAAGAGCAACAACTGATAGACATCAACTGCCCTTACAGATTTGCAACAATATTTTTTGCCCTTCCAAACATTCATCTCTTCTAGGCAAGAGGAAAAAAGAACAAGGGGTTTGTACCCTGAAAGAAAATACCATCAGTAAATTGAAGCTATTTGAAGCTTAAAAGAAAAATAAGCAGCAAATTTCCAGGATTCTAATACAGTCATTTCTCTCTCAGTAGAGACTGTGCTTCAATACCAGTTTCTCTGCTGATTAAAATTTCTTAGCCACACTCTGCCACCTTGAATCAAATACTTTCAAAGTGGGATTGCTGAAGCAGGTTACAAACCTGAAAACAGCCACGCTTGTAATAACTGTGATACAGTGACTATTTTAGAGGAAAATATTATTTACCTTGTACAGAAAAAGTAAGGTACAATATCCTGCCCAAGCCTAAAGGAAGTCTGTCTAGTTCAGGAAGAGAAAGCTCTTCCTAATCCCCATTATGGTGGAAGACCACCATTCCACACAGTATTTAATCCAGCCAGCCTACCTCACACAGTACACACTTTTGTCACATTTTCTCCATTTCAGTTGCCATTATGGCCAGAGGACAAAAAAGGCTGTAGACTGCCCCAAAGCACTTTTCCCTCAGCTTTTTTTTTCAGAACAGGATGCCGTTTAGACTCATGCATACCATTAACATAAATAACCTCAGAACTACTTAAATCACAAAAAGAGTTTTCAAGTGTTTGTAAACAAAAATGTGTGTCATGTATACATTTTAATTTAACCTTTCCTCCTTTTTTTTTTTGTTTTTGTTTTTGTTTCTGTTTTTGGTTTGGTTGTGTTTTTTTGGTTTTTTTTTAGTTTTTTTGTTGTGGTTTGGTTTGGTTTGATTTTTGTTTTGTTTTGTTTTTTTTTTTTTGTTATTTTTTTTTTGCTTACAAATTAAATTAGAATATTGTGAAAACTACATAAAGGGATAGCTTTGAGTTTGCTCATTCCTCCCTTCACCCCTTAACACCCTGGCAGACCTTCTCTGTGTACCTTGACATGCCAATGCAGGTTGGTTGCCTCAGATTATTCTGCTATTGATTATTGAAATATTTTTACTGCCAGGCAGCACCCCTCCCTGTAATTTTGAGGATGGAAAGCCTTTGAGTAATTTGATTTTAAAAACATGTTTCACTTGTTTGAGAACACTTTTTTGATGTTGAAAAAAAGCCAAGAAACAAAGTCACCCAATCTACTTAAGATGTCATGGACACTTGATGGAAGCTTAACTTGATATTCCTTTAATTCTAGCCTTTTGTCAGTACAACTGATGTTAGCTTAAGTGCACATATTTAAATTAAAATGCCCTGTGATGAAGGTGTGACAACATCTAAATAAATTCGTGCCTCTTCTTAAATTTTTTTAAAAAGTAATGTTCTTTTTTCTCACTTTCTGTATTTTCAGCCTTTTCCCTTTGCTTTCCAAGCATTCAAAGGTAAAAGAGCTTGATAAAAATGGAGCAGCGGGATGGGGGGAAGGAGAGGAGAGGTAAGATAACATTATTTCAGGTCTTTTCACTGCTTTGTTAGGACAGATTTAATCTTTGGGCAGCATCAGAAGATAGGCCTGAATGAGCACCTGATGATCTCTTCACTCTCTCCTCTTTTATCTGGATTACTGCTGGCTTTTTTCAGGGATGATATCTCACTATTCCTATTTGGTAAATTAGGCTATTTTTCCCTGTATTTCACTTATTGTAAAATGTTTTCTTTCTTAACTTCAGGCCATTTTTCTGGAGTAGTGAGCATGCTGTCATTAGAGACAGGGTGAGAAGATGGAACTATGTAACTTGGGACAGATTCTGCCATATTTTGCCAGTTAGCAGTAGCTTGTTCTCAAGTGCTTTTGACTTCATGGCAGTTTGTAGCAGAAAAAACATGGATAAAAGGAGTCAAAGTTGGCCTTGTAATTGGAAAATGAGGAAAGATAATTAATATTATGGAATATGGAATTGTCTCAAATGGCAATTTAATTTTCAAGTTAGCAAATACTCAGAATGACAAAATAATACTCAGAATAATACTCATGAAGTGGGTGAGTTTTGAGAAAGCATTTGTTCACAGACTGATTTATTAGTGCTTCTTGTTGCCATATGATAAACACTAAAAAAAAAGAAGAAACAAACACAAACACCAACATCACAGTCATCTTTGTTCCATTTAACAGTGAAACTCAAAGCTAACAGTTATAGTTCAGAACCAGAAACCTCACAACAGAATACTGAAATGTGTGGTGCTGGGACTTTGCCGTCACTGGAACGTATATTCTGTGTGGTAATCTTTTATCTAGTTGTGCACTGAAAATAAAAACCCCAAACCAAACCCCACTGTAATTACATTTTGCTTGTTCATGCTGAGTAAAACATGTCAGACATTTGGGGAGAGCAGGCTGAGGTGCAGAGGAACCAAGCATGAGCACATGCTAGTGTTTCACAGCACGTGCAGCCTGATTGCTGCCACCAGCCAAGAAAACCAAGGGATTGCTGCTGTGCTTGTGACAAGGTGAAGGTGGTTACAGGCCAGTTCATTAAAAATTATGGACATGTGCTGTGCCACGTTTGATGACTGTTGAGAGAGGCCAGAGCGAAAGAGCTTACATAAAAGCCAGGACATAACGCCAGTTGACTCACTCAGCACAATTTCAATGGAGGCACATGGAGAGCTTCTCTGAGGAGCCTACCGCTCTTTTCTGGCTCTCTCCCTTCAATGGTATCAGCATTAAGACCAGGGATATTAATGGAAAAATCACATCAAGAGGGCCATGTGCACAACAGCAGGGTGCCTACAGTAGAAGAGGGCAGCCAGACAGAAGTTGTAACTCCCTTTTCCTTTTTAATTGCTCTTTCAAAATGAGGCAGGGATGCAACAGCATATGACATACTTATATGGAGCATGCCTCCCATCCTGGAAATATTTATTCTGAGCTCGAAAATAATGCTGCTGGACCAGATCCATCCCTGGTGTTCATTGTGAGACTCTGGACTGAGACACTGTGGGGTATTGAGCAGTCTGTGCCCATAGGTGTGGGTGCAGAGCGTTTTGGTGGGAAGCATGGAAAGGCTCCACAGAGGCACCTCCACATCACCATGGCAGACGCTGGAGATTGCTCAAGAGTACCCTCTCTGTGCAAGGCATGGCTCTGGCTCCCAGGGGGATTTTCCCCAACCCCTTCAGATAGCCTGACATAAGGGATCAAGCAGGATGCGTATGGGATCAGTCCCACCAGAAAACAGAGCAAGCGTGCTCGTCTGCAGCTCTCAAATGCTCCACTCCTACCAGTCCCCCTGCCACACCCCTCTGCTGCAGCGCTGCACGCGATTCCCCAGCCTGGGGCTCCCACGGACCGGGCTATATTTTTGTTATTATTCTCCTTTTTTCCTACTTAAAACGCGAAAGGAAGGCTGACACAAGCAGAGCCGTTCCTGACAGCACAGCGATGCAAAGGGCGCAAGGGCGGCCCCGCACCCTGACCGGGGCTGCGGAGGGGGCTGGGCTCATCCCCCTGGGGAGCCGGGGCAGGCGGGCAGCGGGCGAGCCCCTCGCTGCCAGGGCTCCTGCCAGGCGCCGCGGCCCGGGAGCCCCTCGGCGGGGCCGAAGTGAAAGTGAAGCGACTCCCGAAACCCTTCTGGGGGTGGCGGCAGGAGCCATGTGACAGCCGGGAAGCAGCCCGGCCGCACGGGGGGCGAACAACGCGGGGCGGGGGCGTGTGTGGGTGACTCCTGAGGGCTGCGGTGCCCCCGAGCCGCCTGCCGCGGCCGCCTCCCCGCCCCACGTCCCGCACCGCCGGCATCTCCCTCCGCAGCCGCACTCGCACCCGTCCCTGGAGCCCGGGCAGGGCCGGGCCGGGCGGCTCCCCCTCCTCCTGTCCCCTCCCCTCCGCCGCGTCCCCCTCAGGCAGGGCAGGGCAGGGCAGCGCCGGGCAGGAGCGCGCCCCGCAGCGCTGCCTCCGGGAGGAGGGACTCGCCTCCCCAGCATGATCACGGCGGCTCATTAGGGTGGTCGTCTCTCCACCTCTTTTTTGGTTGTTTGTTTTTGGTTTTGGGTTTGTTTTTTTTTCTCCTTGTAACTATTTTTTTTTCCAATTCCCCTGCTCGCCGCGGCTGTCAGCGCTCTCACCGCTGCCCTTAGCACCGCGCCTCCCGGGGCTGCCGGCGCGGCCGTGCCCCGCCGCCCCTCTGTGCCCGGCGCGATGCTGCGGGGGCCCGGGGGCAGCGGCAGGTAAGCGGGACGGCGGCGCGGGGCTGGCGGGGCACGGCCGGGCCGGGAGGGGCCGGTGAGGAGGGCGCGGAGCCGCCCGCCCCCGGAACAGCCCGCTTCTCTCCCGCGCCTCCGCGCCCGGCCGCGTTTGTGCCTTCCTTTGTTTTATTTAGATGGTCTGTAAAAAGTTGTTATCACCGCCTCCCAAAAGGACACTCCCTCCCTTCCCCCCATCCCCAGTCGAGACCTCGGGGGTCTCCGACCCTGCCCGCATTGGCCCTTGCTTTGAGTCTCCCTGTAACTGCTGCGTATTAAACCTGTCTCCAGCTGCGAATCATCCCTCTCTCTAGCCTGCTTACCCCGCTGCCCCCCGGAGTCCTTCATTCCAACCTTTCTGCCTATTCTGATTTTATTCCTCCCCCTGCCTCTCTTTCTAAGGGACTCCCCTCCAACCTGTCTGTAGGTATGTTTGTGTAACCAGACACTGAAAGTAGCTGTCTGCCGAGGAATTAACTCGGCAACCCCCAAAGCTTCGTTTGCATTCAATAGAGGTGTTTGTTTTTCAGGTTTATATCTCCAGACGTGTTGAAGAAGTCGCCCAAAAGGAATCACTTCGCAAATTTTGTTTCCTCCCTTGAAATCCCACTGGACGTGGAGCAGGTGGGGGATCGGGAGGGGAAAGTTTTGGGGTGGAAGGGGGTGCTGAGACGGAGAGTGATCAGGGACTGAGTGGTGTGGGAAGGTGGGGGAAAGCGCTTTAAAGTTGGGAGAGTGGAGCTGCACTTTCCCCCTTCCCCTCCTCAGCGGAGGATAGCTCAAGGCTCTTGCTCTCGTTCGTTAAAAATAAATACTACAGAAGTTGGCAAATTTTGTAGATTTAGAGAAGTAGATTCTCTCCAGGATTAACGTAAAAAATGTTGATGTTTGAGGAACTGCTCTTGCTCAACCAGTAAATAAAGTGGAGATGTTGACAGTTTGTCTAGCCTCTGGTAAACGAGAACAAAAAATATTTCATTTCTTGAAGGGCATCAATAATTATGGGGGTGGGAGGGAGAAGAAGGAGTTTAACTATTAACCTTTATCTAGGCTCATAAATGAGTTGAAAGTCATGTTTCTGAAGCTTCATTTATACATTTGCTTTCCTGTTCTCCCCCCTCTTCTTTCCTTCAATTGAGATGGTGAAAGGTAAATTAAAATAATGATGCTTGCATTAATTGGCAAAGTAGGCGATTTTATGGCTCACCAGTAAAAAATAAATGCCACGGGAAAGTTGCTGTTTGCAGTGCAAGCGGTGGGAAAGTGGTCTGGAGGGCGGGGGGGGGGCCGGGAGGGGACGGCAGAGAAGTGCAGCTGCTGCTTGTACTCTTACTTCAGGAGGTTTGGATTTGTGTTTCCAGATCTTCACTTGAAGACGGCGAAGGACGGTTTGTGGAAGGTAAGAGAGCCTCTTCCCCAGCACTTATACCCTGCCCACGTGTGCTGTGAGTACCTGGGTGTTTGCTCAGGCCCGCAAAGCCAGCGCACCTGCGCTGAGAAGTGATAAACGGGAGACTGTCGAGTTGTTGCTGGACACGGTGTGCATATTGGGAAGCACAGGATTTTTTTTAGGAAAGAAATTTGCTGCTTTTACACACCGAGATGCTTATTAAGCTAATAAATTCCTCCCCTCCAAAAACGGGTTAGCCTTTCTTTTCTTAATCAGGAAGAAAACAGCATAGGAAGACTACCGTGAAAAAGTTTCTGTTCTTACTCTTTTCCACAGTGAAAGTAGCATGCCTAACTTAACATGTATGTTGTTTCCATCAAAGATTGTTAGTATTTATTTTGGTATGAATTTGGGATAAAATTATCCTGGCATGTTCGTAATTGCATCTTTTCCGAATGTGGTGGTATTGTTTTGTGGCATTGTTCTTGCCAGAAGTGAAGTTACTCTTACTAGTTTTGGAGAAAAACTATGTCCAGCCACCAGAGGTTTTCTCCTTCCTACAGGCTTAATGAAGTGAAAGCAAGAGATCCTGTGGCAGAGGCAAGGGTGGGAGAGATACAGGATCATAAAATTTGGCAGAGCAAGTGATTGAGTGCAGTGTCTTTGTAAGTTTGTCAGCATCACAGTTAAAAGTAAAATATGCTTGTAAAATGCAAATTCAAGTAATTTTAAATGAAAATTGAAAAAATGCTTTCTCCCTTTTTTTTCCCTAGTAAGAACAGTCTTTCACATATTTGTCATTGTTTTGTCGTTCCCTTGTGTAGGAATCAAAAATACAAAGACCAAGTAATACTGTTTATTCTCATGAATTATTGTAGAAATCTGTACAGCATACTCAGTTTGAAGGGAGTTCCTCATCTCCCCCCTAAAATGAGTCCTTGTCAGCAACAAGTGTGTTGATATATGGATCTGAAGGACTTGGGCAGGATGCCAGCTCAAGCAATTTAAATGACATGGTTAATAGTGTCTCTACTGTCCTTATCACACAGTAGTTGTCTTTAATAAACTCAGAGGCTTCCAAGTGATAATCACAGATGACAAATTAAGTGGTGTCCTATCCTAGCTCTTGTGTTCAGATGACCTCTCTTTTGCACCAGTTGGTAAATATGAAATGCTAGCTCCAGATGGAGTATAAGGATTTGCAAAATATACCTCTCTCCTCTAAATATGTGATTTCTCAAAGACAAATAAGAGCCAAATAGATTATTTGAAAGTATTTCTAAACCTGAAGTGTTCTCATGGATTCTATTGCTAACAGTGTAATATTTTGGAAGTTTTTCTGTAGTAATAAATGTATGTGGGACTCTGCATCCTTCAAATGAATCTTTATCAAACCCATCAAAAGAGGAAACAACTTTACATAAATTAGGTAAGCTAGTATAGCAAATACAACAAATTAAAATACTCAAACTCTTATAAAGCATTTAGGATGGAAGTGAAAGAGATCATTCCATCACTTTCAGTTTGAAAAAAGTAACCTTTAAAGAGCAGCAAATACAATTTCAGAAATACAGTGATACACAGCTGTTTCACAATGGGAATTTTCATGTTTTTTGAGCAGCTCTGGTAATCATAACAACTTTTCCCCTTGTCAGATTAAAAGACTACAGCATAATATGTAACTACATAAGAAGAGACAGAGTAGTGCAATTGACAGTTTAACTGCAAATTCCATGTATGATTGCTTAGTTTATGATCTCTATTTTTTTTTTTTTGAAAAGTTTTTATCCTAAAAATATCACTGCCAGAACTCATTTTCCTGATTTTCAAACCTGCTAGATCTTGCCAAGAGCTGTAGAAATGCTCCTGTTCTCAGCAGCTATTAAGAGTTTGCTAAAGCACCTAATAATAATGTGTTTTAGATCTTGTGACTATGATGGAAATATAGTGCTGTGTGTTTAACTGATAAATTTAGAAATGTTCTTCTTAATGGTCAAAATTGTCTTTTTGAAATTAATACATGAATGCAAATTGTCATCATAGATTTTGTTTCCTGTAGCTTTGTTTGCAAAATTCATTCCTTTGAGACTGGAAAACTGATAAGATACTACCTGTGTCTTAAAAGTAACAATAGATAAATAATAGTACTTTCTTAAAAGCCTTGTACAAATTAAGAAGTCTAACAGATTTTTTTAACTTTGTGTTTCAGATCATATCACAGTCACACCAAAATTTATTAAAGTGTATATTAATAATATTAAATTTATTAACTTTTTCAAAGCGAATGACCCAACCTGAGGTAGTAATGAAATGTTACCATGAAGAAAGCTCGTGGACCAGAGAACAGGGCAAATAAGGAAATGTGCCTTTATGTACAAATTCACTGTATAACAAATATGATAATATTTGCCACTCCTCAGCAGCATAAATCTGCCCTGTTCATTAAAACTAAATAATTGTTAGTTACAAGTAATATTTGGAAAAATACTGTGCCTTCACACCATCAAGTATTCCTAGAGATACTATTTAATTGAGTTGTTAGGTCACTCCTCTTTTTGGATGCTCTGAAATTATGATAGTGGCTTTCTGATACTCAGGATGTGAAGTTAAAAGTGAACTTCATTGCTAAGAATTTTTTTCCCTGGAGCCCTCCTCAAACCTGATAGCATTTTAATTCCACAGTTGGCCCACTTTTCTTTTTAATTTGAAGGCTGGGTAGAAGTCTTGTCAGGGTCTGCGGTTGTACTGCTCTGTGTAGAGCTGGGTGTCCATGCTTGAAACCATATGGGTATTACTCTTCCAGAACTTTTACCACCTTTCCCAAGTCCACTTTTTTATTAAATCCAATGCTAAGGATTACTTCAATAATAATGTATCACAGTAGAAACTACACACTAAGCATCATGTACTTGAAAAATTACAAGCCTTGGAGGGTTGGGTTTTTCTGGGTGGGGTTTTGTTGGTCGGTTTTTTGGTTTTGGTTTGGTGGGGTTTTTTGGGGCTTTTTTTTTTTTTTTTGGTTGGTTGGTTGGTTTGGTTTAGTTTGGTATTTTTGTTAAAACTAGGAACATTCATTAAATGCACAGAAAAATGTTCAGGTTCAAAAAACTTTGGAAATGTAATGCATCTGAAGCATTTCTCTATAAAATATCTTTGTCCTTTACCCTCTCTTGTTTGCCATGTTCATCACAAGACCCGAAATTACCAGCATACATAATAAACACAGTCTTACTGCTGTGAGGAATGCCGCTGAAGTAATTGCAATATTTTTTGGTAAAGCAGTGCCCTATATTTGCAGAATGGACTTGTCTTTTAAGCTCTGCAGGGAAGGAATTGTCTTCGAAGTATTTTCTATAAAGTGCCTGACATGTCTGTATGTGCCAAAATATGGTAAATAATAACAACCAGTAGTTGACAATTTATACAGACTATTTTTTTTAATTATTACTATGATTTTGGAATTTGCTTATGGGGTGCTTTCTAGCAAAAAGAAAAATGCCAGAGTGGCTTCCAGCTGGAGCAAGATGTGCTGTGATGGCAAGAGAAGCTTTTAATCAGAATAGAACGCACAATTAATCGATACTATCTTCTGTGAAGCTGTCGGGTCAAAACATCAACTGGCGTAAATCAGCGAATCTCCACTGAAGTCTGCAGAGGCACGACTGACTTACGCCAGATGATGTGAGTGTCCTTTTTGGCTTTAACAGTTTTCCTTTAATCTTCCTGCTGCTTAAACTTTTACTATGATCTGCCCACATTCCAGAAGCATGGATGGACGATGGGATAATGTTTCCTTACTTTCCTTCTCCTTTCAAGCTTTTGGAGGCTTTTCTCTTGCGTGATGGTATATGCTTCATTAGTTATATATGCTCCATGTCCTCTTCAAGCCAGTGAAGATAGCTGCCCTTCTCAAAATCACATGTATAATTATATTCTGAAAAACTCCAGTCCTGTCTAGCTTGCCAGATGCAAGTATATTGCAAATAGCATCCAGATCATGGTGTATTTGTAATTAAAGATTTTTAATACTGTTGTTAGTAACCCTCTTATTAACAATTTGTGTCACATTAAGAAGTTTTAAAACCTTTCCCCCCCCCACCCCCCACATCTATTTCCCAGAGTAATTTTATTTTGTCTGCTAAGGGTCGTAATAACTTTAGTTACTAAACTGCATCATGTATACAAAATTATTGAAAATTCTGAGTTTGTCTTGTGTGGTGGGATGACCTCCATTATACTTGCGCAGAAAAGAGGAGAAATAAACTTTTTCTCTTTCTTACAAGCCACTAATAAATATTCTTGAAAGCAATGTTGCTAAACTAATTCTTGTTAGACATGGGAAATCTGTTTGATTAGAGATAGGAAATCTGATTGCTTTTCAAATGTTCAAGCTAAATCTTGTTTCCCATTGAAGTACAATGCCATTTTTAGAATTTCAGCATAAATATTTTTAACAAAACTTGCTTTGTTAAGTAATACAGAAAAGTAATCAAGTTTCTTAGATGCCTACCCAAAATTGATGGTTTTGAAGAAGGATTTGAGATACTTGTGTGTGTGAGATTTGAAACAACAGATAAATCATAAATCCTAAGACAGAGGGATATAGGCATGTTCTGAGGAAAATAGTATTAACTGCTTACCCATACATTTTTTCTCAAACTTCTCACCTCATGTCGTTTTTCCTGATGTTTATAAACTAATAATACCTTCACTGCAAATAAAAGTAGTAAGAGGAAAGTGTTGTCCCAGACGCTGTACTGCAGAAGGTGACACAGAAATGTCTGTAGAGCCTGATAGAGAGTGGATTCTGCAAGTGGAAATGACCATACTCCATTTCCTTTGAATTGACTGGAAAGTTACTTTCCTCTTTCCACTTGTCAGTTCTTCCAGAGCTATAAAGGACCACAGTAACCAACCTTTCACCAACATTTATGAAAGCAGGAAATATATGTAATTACAACATTTCAAGTGACTCAATAGAGATATATAGAAAACCAATAATGTATGCAATAATTTCAGTTTTTTACAGGACTTGGATGTCTGTTTTCTTTTTGTTCATAATTAGGAAAAATTTTGGATAGAAATGGGTCTGGAAAAGGGCAAGAGTTGATACCAAAAAAGTAAAGCACATTTCAGAACTTGGCTTGATTTTATTTTCTATTGATGATGCTGTCTTTGTAGAAAGTGAAAATATTCCAATGAAACTCTGAACTGGACCAAAAAGCTGCAAGAGTGAGCCACTTCCAAAATGTGCCTCTTCAATATATTTCCGTTTTGTATAAGAAGACATGTTTTCACTCCTGGTTTTGTACCTATTTTATTGTCAGAAACACTGAAATTAGTCCTAGTGGGACATCAGCTCCAGCTGAGGTATGACAGTTCATACCAGCTGAGTATCTGATAGAATTCTAACTTAAGAACCTGATCCTGCTAATGTAACATTGCTAGATTTCATACGTAGCATGTTACAGTAAGGAAAATGAACTTCTAAACACTTATACTAGAATTCAGTAAAAATATAAATTTATAAGATGATTTCATATGAGAGGGAAGTCCTGTTATTTCACAGGTTTTAGTGATTTTCTTAAACTTCCATATGGATTTACAAACTGCAGCTACTGACAAAGAATCAAATGCTGTAAACTTGCATCATAGATTGTTATGTCTAAAGGTGTTTTTAGGGTTGCAAATACTTCACTGGCATTTAACCTATAGCAGTAAAATAATTTCTCAGTTCAAATTTCTGCTACTTATTTTCAAGGGTTTTTTTCCTCCACCTTTTTAATAAAATTACAGAAGTATATAAAATAGAAGAGGTGGGTGTTGTGAAGTGATTTAGAGAAAGAGAGAATGTAAAAAAAGAAAATAATTTTCTAAGTGAAAGTCAGTAATGCTAGAAATTATTTGTTTTGCATGAGCTTTTTTCCTAAAGAGAAAAACACCCCCAAAAAGTGTAGTTTTTTCCTTCAAAAGTTTTAGAAATATTTTAAAACGGTGGAAGAACTTTATATATTGTTTATTGCTTTTATCTGTTAGCAAGAGGATTTCTTAAGGCTAGATCTCTGAGGGTTTTATATACCAACCTAAATGATTCTGTAATTCTGTATTAACTACAGACCCCTCCCGGCCACTCACAAAGATCTGCGTGGTGCTGACTCATGTAAGGTTTTTGTTTATAAGTCATTTGAGTAATATAATGGACACGCTACGTTAGATAGCAGAACACCGAAAAGTTTGTGGGTCGGGAGTTTAATCCTTCCAGCCTTGCTCTGCTGCTGGTTTTGGGCAAGTTAAGCATCCAGTTTATATGAATCTGTAGCAGGAGGGTTCAGACAGAAAGTTGTTTGTGAGGGAATGTTTGCAGGATCAGAGCCTTGTACTGCGAGTTGGCTCTTATGATTTCAAAATGAAAGCATTTTAACTTATGAGCTTAAAAGGACTTAGTCTTAATTTAAATACACATTGACAGACTCCTGAGATCTAAGTGATTTTCTGCTGTGACTTTGTATACTGACTTATCTATTTGAGAATGAAATAATCTATCACAGTGAAATTAAAAACCAAAATCTGATCAAAGCAATTGTTAGAAATTACACTATTTGATAAGATCATCTGCTGAAAATAAAGGGGGAAATGAGATCTGACAGAGGTAAAACCAGGTAAATAGCTTTCAGCTCTGCTTTTGTTATTCAAGAAGAAAGAGAAACAATAGGTGCTGTTTAGAGTCAGGAGCTGCCCTTCTAACCTCTGCTGCTCTTAAAATGCCTGAAGGTTATTGCATGGTTCATGGTGGCTTTTATGTTTGCAGTTCAACTTTTAATTTTCTAACAAAAGGAGATGTAGTACCAGCCTGCTGATAAACACTGTACGGAACAATCAGAGAAAAGAATGGAGAAATTCCCTCACGTTTTTTTTTCCTCCATTCCAGTTACTGAAGTATACCATCATATTTTTAACAGAAGAAGAGCACTTCTTATGTTAAGCTGCCAAAATTGGAGCCCAGACAATCATTTGTTGCATGCTGTTATAGGAAGTGATCTGAACATCCACTGGGGCTGAATGTATTTCAGTAAGATTTTTAATTCTTGCTGCAATGGTAAAACAGCTGAGTTTGCCTTAAATGCAGCCTTCTCTGCATCAAAACTCCAGCTTCCTGGCCCAGGAGTGTTCCCACTGAGTGAAAGAAGCATTTCTGTGCAAGCTGTAAAGTGCACAGTGTAAGTAACAAACTTCAGTCAGTGCTCAGGCCCTGTCCTTTCAAGATTGCTTGGATTTGTGGCATGATCATTGCTGCTGTTTGGAATACCGTGCTCACTGTGATGCTTTGTACTCTGATATCAGAGGAGAGAAGGGGTCAACTTCTGAAGGTATTGTTTTCAAGCACAGCTGAAAGTAATGGAATGTAACAGTTTTAGGAATGTACACCTGTGAGTATATAATAAGAGAGTATCTGTTTGTGTATTTTCACTGCTGACATTCAGATCAAAGGTCCCTTAGGTGGTAGTGGTGTAAGAAAAAGGGAAAGGGGCCACATGGCTTGGCAACTCTGACCTGTCGTCCTGTTTGTTGTTTGCAAGTTTTCACTAGAAAATCAGTCATGACTTTGCTTCGATGTGGTGACTTACTTTCAGTTGCTACATACAAATATGCAGTTCAAAAAACTGGCAGTGAACAGAAGAAAAAATACTGTTAGCAAGTGCTGCCGCTTAAATACCAAAACTAATGTCCAGTCTTGCATTGATCTGTGCTGGGATATTGTCACAAGCCCTTAAAAAAAAACATTGTGTTTTGGGGCAGAGACCTCTAGATGACCGATGCCAAAAAGGCTGACAAGTAAACTAAGAAATGTCTTTAAGCCTTTGCAAACACACACCAGCTAAAACAAAAAGCAAAGGAAGCATCTGTCTCTTGCCCTTCAGCTAGCTTTAAGCTAAAAAAAATCTATCCCAAATGGAGGGGAATCCTCTAGGCCCTTGAAGATGTTTAATTAACCATCAATTTCATCCTTCTCATTAAATGACTTTTTTCTTTTCTCACATGGGCAAATTAAAAAGATGATTACACTTTGGAGAAACAATGACACCTGTTAAATTTTCCTCTGTTGTTGAGCTTGGTTAGAAAAAATTAGATTTAATTTTAGATATTCAGAATAAGTAGAGTTATGCTTGGTTTCTTTTTATGCAGGTTATTTGGATGTGTGCTGGTACATATTTGTGTTATAATAATGTATGCTATTGCCCCTGGCAGTAACTCTCATCTTCTTTAACTGTACTTGTTGAAAAACTAGCTTTTAAAAAAATTTAGTAAGGGAGAGAAATTTGTACCATCAATATCTCTCTTGCTTCTGTGACACATCTGATTTATCTGTATAACAAAAGGTGTTTTACATGAGAGTCCTGGTATTATTTTTTATGTTGCTTCAGTGCTGGCACCTTGTTAATTATGGGGAATTTCAGGCAGAATTTTCCACTGGCTCCAGGAAGCCAGCAGACACACTGTTAGACTTTTGCATGGAAATCTGAATGTAGATGCGTCATGAAGGAAACTGCTTATGATTTTGGGTGCATGTTTGGTAAGAAGAAGTAAGCCAGGGGTGTTGGGTAACTGTGGTCATCAAGAGCTTAGTTTGGTGTCTGTTCCCAATGTGCATAAGACCTCTTGCAATCATTTTTTAACATGTTGTGGAAAGTTACCAGTGCTTTGATGATGCACATTTTTCTCTTTCCTGATGGGCTCTGCAGCTCTAGTTTGCTCTGGATGAATTTCTGGGGCACATGGTTTGCTTTTGGGACTCAGGTCTGGGAAATCTGTACCTTACTAGTTGATAAAGAGGGTTGTTTAGACAGTTTGATTTAAGTATTATTTCTGAGATGGAGATTGAGATCAAGCCCTTATTTTGCTTTACCCAGATTTATTCCAGAGAAAATCACAAGCTGGGTATAATTTGCAAATGTTTTCTTTAGCTGCAAAGTTTTCACAGTGTGTTCTCCCAGTTGAAGGGTGGGGAAAATATGCAAGAAGGCCTGTGACAGCATTTTACACAACCCTTGGCCACATGGTTTTGTTTTATTTTTGTTTTCTGTTGGCAGGCACTGAAGGGGGTGTTAATTCGTGGCCTGCTAATTTTGCTTGGAGGTCTATTCAGCCAGCAGCACAAAAAAAGGGTTGCCAGCCTTGCTGTTGCCTATGGCAGCCATGGCGCAAGACCAGCAAGTGCTGCTCGATCAGTCTCAAGGCTGGACTCTTGAAGTTCACTCTCAGTAAAGCCTTCAGCCCAGCTCTTCCTTTGCTTGCCCACTGCATTTTTGGAGAGCAGTCTGTGCTCCCTGTGTCACTCCTCTGGGTTTTGGGTTGCCAAGCTATGTGAAGTGGTAACTGAACTTCAAGGTGGTGGTTCTGCTGTTTGCATTTCAAAGCTACATGGTAGGACCTAGTTACCTTAAAGATTGCTTCCTGAAGCTTCAGCCTGCTGAAGAATGTTTACCTTCAGATGTAAGCCCTTTAATTTTCTCACCATTCTATTGACTATGAGCAGAGGTGATGAGATGTTTACCTCCTGGACCCTGCCCCAGGCCTTCAGTTGTATCTTTGGTCCATCTTCAGTCATTTGGCCAAAGTGGCATTGTTCCAGAAGGTGTAGGTCCACAGCAGCTTGAACTCCCTCTTTCCTTCAGTTCCTACCTTCTCCTTTGCTCTAGAGCTGGCTCACAGCTGATCCCATACAATCCACCATACAGACCTCAACCTGCAGAATAAACCACAGAAAATCCAGAATATTTCTGCAGGGTTATCTCCCCAAACTGGCTATTCACAGCTGTGGACCTGTTCTGCCACCAGCAACAAAGATGTGATGGTGGGAGCAGAGCCTGGACAAGGGGGAATGATAGCAAAACCCTAGCATCAACACAATTTAGTTGTTACCTTGTAAGTATTGTGAAAACACAGCTCTTTCCTAGTACTGTGGTTATTGCCCATATTTCTAAGCAAGAAAGCCTTTTAATTGTTTTATCACATGTCTGGACACATGGGAGAGCAAGACAAAAGCCTGAGACATGGTTAAGCATCACTGTTAGAGAGGCTGGGGCGGGGTGTTTCTTAAATGTTATCACAGTCCTTGTTGTTGCCAGTGCTGAGAGCTGGTCTGTAATGTCATGTTATTTTCCTTTACAGTTCAAGATAATATATCAGCACAGCAGACTGGGAAACTATACCAGTGAAACCAAGGAGCAAGGGTGCAGTCTGTCTTGCTCTATGCAGCTCTAGTTCCTGCTTTCTTATAAAAAAACTTAATACCATAGCAGGCATTTTTGGCTGAGGAAAGGGGTCTATTTACAGTATTTACGTAAATATCTTTTTCTGGAGGAAATGCCAGCCACTGCACTTCATACTTTAGGTGATTAGCCAGTGGGAGAAAATGAGTTTGTTGCTGTTTAGCTTGCTAAAGACAATGAAACAAATTCTGCTTATGTTTTTGCCCTTCAAATATCAGATTTTTAAACCTTTCTCCCCCTCCCCCCAAAACAAGACTAAAAAACTAAAATAGGAGTTGTCTGAGTTTGAAATTGGTAACAACAAATACTTTATAAAATTTATTTTCATATTTTGGTAATCAGCTGGAATGTTGAATAAAGCAAAACACCAAAACCCGAATGTGCTAGATGTATAACTTAAAAAAAGAACAAGAGAAATTTGATTAAAATACCTTGCCCTGACAGTTGCTGAAGTTTTCATCTCTTGATGTATGAAATGCTAAAAGCCAGCAAAAATATCTAGCGGGACAGAGAGTTCAATGAGAGGAAGAAAGAAAAAAGCTAAACAAGAGAGACCAAGTGGGTTTTGATACAAAAATAAAGGCGGCAACAAATGTGATACCTTCTGCCTTCAGATTAACGTTGAAATTAGTATAAATTCCATTTCTGGAGGGGCTTTGTCATATTAGAGTGATTCATGGGATAAAGTGATTTTTCTATATTTTTTGCTTATATTTAAGTGGGATTTCTCTCAGATAAACAAAGTAAGCACACTCAAAGACTCTTTCTGCCTCATTTAAACACCCCACCTTATCAAAACTCCATTTCCCTGAGTGATGGATCTTGGCTCTGGACGGGAGAATGAAGTATTCAATTACCTTATTTTCATGTGCTAATGAAGCAGAATGTGGCTTTAGGGGTTTTCTTTTCAGCAAGGTAGCCTGTTTGGTTATGCACATGCCGCCTTCTTATGTTTCCTTCCGTGTCCCTGCCTACACTCAAGCGGTGCCCTTAATGGGCAGCAGGGGCTAATCCGTCTGCCTGACAGCGAGCCTTGGCCTTCTTCAGCCCAGCGGGAGCAGCCCTGGCCTGTAATTAGCAGAGCCATCAAGCCAAACTCTTTGGCTCGAAATTATTTCTTTTGGCACCCCTTGCAACAACTTTTTATGCGGGAAATCCCTGACGGGTGCTTGTTTTGGGTTTTTTTCCTTCAATTTTTCTCTGGATTGCTGAGCGCTGATGTGAGCTCACAATTCCTCAGCCAGCTCTGATAACTCTGCCAGTCCTCAAATGTACAGTGTTGGCTGTGGTTTGTTCAACTGAGTTTAAAAGTGCAGGTACATTTGTGACTGAGAGTCAGAAGGTAAAGGGTATTTTTTTATAGAAGTGTTACACTTCGACTGATGTAGGAAAGGCATGTGTTCAGCTCACAGGCTTCTCAGTACTGGCACATGGTCCTCTGGCATTCTCAGCTTTACTTCCATGAGGGATACTGATTCAATGGGTAGGATGACTCGTATCCTTGATGTTAGGCTTTTACTTGGTGCTTGGATGAAATAGAAAATAACTGTTCAATGCTTTACACAATAGTTCACTAGCTGCAGTTGCACATCCTTTTAGCACCATATAATGAAAATAAACACATTAGGATTTTTTTTTTCTAGCAACTGTATGCTAGGAATTACTGTGTCAACTTCACCCCAATGGATGATGGAGAAAAATAGCCATACAGGAATTAAGAGTTACTCACTGCCAGTTATGAAGATGAGGAATTGGCAAAATGCAACAAAGTTTCCCTTATTTCTTCTCCCAAATAATGAAAGTAAAGAACTTTACAATGTACATTAAAACATATGCAAGGGAGGAATTTGTGTATGTGTGTGGACCTTCTGAAGAAAGCAAAGTATGACTTAAATGGTTGTGGTAGGTGTAAGAATAGTCACCTTCACCTAGCAGGTAAAAGGAGGAAGTGTAGTAGACACTGAGGATTTTGCTTGGAGGGAAAGAAAGTGTGAAAACAAAAATTGGATATGTTTTTGATATGCTCTTTCACAGAGGTACCAAAGTTAATGGTTTAGTGGTTTAGTGTGATCAGGAATTACAGGTGTAAAAGGTGTAGTCCTCAGCTCTTGAATGCTATTTAAATGGAACTTAAAAAAATAATATTCCAAGCAGCATGTGTTAAAGCATGTGATAGATGAAGAAGCAGCCTGGATCATTGAGGGTACCTGGCCACTAGTTTGAAGTTACATATTTTAAGACTGCTGGGGGAAGATGACTGGAAAATGTGCAAGAAAATGAGGTAACCTAATAACACACAATGCATCTGAAGTGCATCACAAGCCAGATTTGATCAATGCAGTGGCATTGCCAATTCCCTTTCATGGAGGTGAGGCCAATACCATGTCCTGCTGTAGGTGGTCAGTATGGTTTTTGTGAAAAGATCCCAGCCAGTGCTGCTCCCAGGAAATTCACCTCCTGTGAAGGAAATTCCCCGCATGCTTCCCCCTCTCCAGCCTTCCTCTGCTTGGAGGGGAATTTCCATGCCTCTCCCTTATCTCTTGCCTATCCCATCCCCAGAGTGTGCTGGGGAAAAACAAGGGGTATTTGGAGCTCTGCAGAGTACTAGCTGCCTTTGGCAACCAGAAATGCAAACTGCGGTCTGGCCAAAGTCACAGCAGCTCTTTCATCCCTCAGATTCGGGGAAACAGCCCTGTGCTCTTCAGCTAGAGCTGTGTAAAGGAGGTTTTCATGACAAATGACTTTGCCAATACGTGCTGCTGTGGAAAGCAAAGCAATTAACTTGGTTGATTATGAATTCAGTTTGTTGTTCTGATTAAGAGTTGGAGAGTTTTCAGCTGAAACTTTTTAAAGCTTTTAATTTCATTAATCATTGTCAAAGCGTAGCATCTCAAGAGCGTCCCTTTTGAAATAAATAATGTATTTTTAAAAATACTCAGACTTTCTTTGGGAGCACTTAAGAGGTTTTTTTGTTTTGTTTTTTGGGGTTTTTTTAGGGTTTTTTGGGTTTTTTTGTTGTTTTTTTTTACACTGTTTAACATTATTCATTCATTCCAAAACAAAACTTTTACAACGTGCAGAAAAACCCCCACCTCCTGCCTTCCTAACTGGTTTTAAGACAATTGTCCTTCTTCCTTCCACTTCCTTTTCTATGTCACTGTCTTGGATCTGAGTAAGTAGAGTGTCTGGTATCTCAGTGTGTCATGACTTTACTGAAGCAAACTTCCCAGAGTTTTGGAAAAAAACAAAGGGAAGCAGTGTAGCAGAATGTTACTTGAAAAAGTAAACTTATTATTTGCGCTGCACTTGGCAAGAGCTGATACTTACTGTGCATTCAGAGCTGGTAGCAAATTAAAATTAATAGTAAACAAAATGCCTGTTTTGCAAAACTGTATTTCTTAGAATCAAAATAAGTTTCTTATTTCTTTAGTTACCCCAGGTTTTGGCTTATTTCCCATGCATTTCTCAGCTGAAAACCTCCCACTAAAGTTACTCTTTTTAGCTCACTTTCTTATTCTCATACCTCAGTACCCTGCTGAACCATTAAAGCTGGAAACAGTGCATAGGTTTTGGTTTCCATGGGCATGCTTGCTAAATTCTTTAGAAATTGGTAAACTGGTGTGTTTTGGAAAACTCTTCTCAGAAAAACTGGATTTTTTTTTCACTGCAGTCCTTTTTAGATTGACGATGACAGGATTAGAAAAAAAAATATTTTATGGTGTTAGAGGTAATACCTTCTACATTATTTTATATTGGGAAATATTTTGAGTTTGTTTTAGTGTGATGTGTCTTGCACTGTGATTTAGCTTTGTGTATTTATATACACATAATTCCTGGGGAGGAATTTTTTTATGGGAAGAAGTTATCTTATTAAATATCATCTTACTCAGGAGGGAAGTGTGAAAGTTTATGATCATGCAGTGTAACTCATGGTCTATACAGGTCTATACAGCATTACAGCATAACCACCAAATTTGGAGTACTGAATTTCAGTATTCGCTACCTAACAGTTTATGACAGCTCTATTATTACTTCAGAGATTCACAGACTAGCAGTCCTCCTCCTGCCTGGTTATATTTAGTATAAAATTTATCTCTCTGAAAAAAATATGAAGCCAACTGTGAAAATCCAAGCAAAATCAGGAAGAATTGATAGTGCAAAAATCATCAATTGATAGCAAAAGGCTTCTCAGGAAGAGAAGCCTTCCCAGTGAACTGATTACAAATCTAAGATTAGCATTTAGACAGTGTTGCTTCTTGCATATAAATGAACTTATGCAGACCTAGGGGACCATGGAGTTAAGCTGTGGCAGGGTACACAGCCCTGTCTTGGGGAAAGTGAAAGCACTTATAGCTAAACCCTTATCACTGCATTAAGTTCAACCTGCCAACTGTCGTGCATAAGTAATCATAGAGCCACACGAAGGCTGCCCCGTGTGTTTGATTTCACTTCAGCTCCTGTGTAATCTTAAGGACCCAAGCAAGTAAAGTCATGACATTAACCCGCTCTTGAGGTGACCAAAATACGGTAAATGTCAGAAATCCACATCTGAAATAAGAGGTCACGTGCTCTTTACCAAGCACAGATGAAGAAAAAAGGCTCTTTGATGTGGCTCTAGTGTAGTATCAGCTTTGTCTGTAACAAGACCTTTGCTTCAAACTTGATTTGTGTATAAAAGGCTGTACTGTTGGGTGGAAGGGCTGGTACAGGTTTATCCTTCCTGTCCTCTCCACCCCCAGCCGCCTTCTGCACCTCTCAGGTGATCTCTGTTTTGGCTAGCTTGTGTCTCAGCCAGCTAGTCCTCATCCCAGCCCAATCACCTAAACCCCCCAGATAATCCCATTCCAGTGCATAAACCAGGGCAGCCATAACAGCAGTAAACAATTGCATAGCAGCTGCTTATTGCAGACATACTCCCACTGGAGAGGCCAATGGACATCAAATGCTGCTGCCCAGACAGCAGCACCTCAGGTGGCAAGGTGGCCTCGTGTCTCCCTCTGGTTCCCAGCACATATAGCAGTTTCCATGCCTACCAAGTTGAATACTTCGGTGAATGTATGCCGCTTCTTAATATTAGCATTTCCCTTCACCCCACTGCTGCTCATACCTGTTTCTGTGCCTGGGTCAAGACCTACATAGAACATAAGGACCCCTGTTTCACACCTTTCTCCTTCACAGTCCTCGTTTGCCCTGGCGTTTTCTCACTGTAAAGGAGTTTGTTTTGATACACCTGATCTGACAGCATAAGACAGTGCCCCTCTTTGAGTCATAATTATTGACAAATTAGATTTCTATCCCTGGCTATGTGAGCATGGTAGATCTTCCAATGCTGTATTTATTGTAGGCAATGGATGTGGTAGGAAAATGATAGAGAACGACATAACTAAGTGGCGCATGTTAGCCTTATGTTATAGCCTGTCTGCTATACTTTTTTCACAATACCACTGTCTTTGAAGTGCCTCTAAGTTTTGTAAAAAATAGGTTAGGTATTCTGCTAGGTAAGAAACATCCTTCCCATCACATTGCTGTCTTTAATCTGTTGCATGGATCGTTGGTCCTCATTCTTCAGCATGAATTGGTGTTGGCTGGTTTGATGAGAAGTCCTCAGCTCCTGCATAGGTACTGCACATGTTAGGGTGTCAGGGATGCATATGATCACAGTGTTCACTTCCTCCAGAATTCAGGCTGTCAATGAAGATGGCAGAAGGGGGGGATTTTGCAGTTGGTTAAGGACATGCTCCACTTGAGTTTTGAAAGTTAAAGGGGTCCCACACATTATCACAGCAGAATAGTCACTCTTGTGGTGACTGGCATGTTTTCTCAGTGCAGAGACTTGACATGCAGGGACAGAAGGGTTGTCCTGACAATTTTGTCTTCCCTGGCCCTCGCTGTACCAGAAGCCGGAGCAGAGCAAAATAAGGCATAAAGTTTGCACTGTAAAAGCACTTTCAAAGCCTGGGCTTCCAGATAGGTTGTAATGGCATTTCAGCTGCCAAGTTACTAATGAATGGCACAGGTGAACTGGTAGTGATAGCTGTTTCTGCTGTCCCACTTCCTACCTTTCCATCCCAGAAAATGCTGATATTCCCAACTCTGCCTTCACTGGTGTATAAAAATTGTTAGTGACTGGCTATGTAGTGTAACTATTAGCATGGCTGTGGTTGGTGAAAATGAATATATTTGGACTTCAGGAAGGAGCCAGAGCACAAAGATGCCTGTTACACTTTTGGTGTGGGGAGTAAAAGAGTGAGGAGCCATGGGTGAGGTGTGCCTTGAGTCCCCTCCTCCCATCCCATGGACTCATGGGACAGAGCTAGAGTGCCAGGTAGGGCACTCTGGTCCTGGACTGGAATGTTTTCACCTTTTATTAACCTCCTTATTTTCAAAACATATGCAGAGTATTTACCAGGCCATAAAAAATACACTGTGAGGAGTTGCCATATGTAAGTGCAGATGCCAGAATGAAAAAACCTGTCTTTGTGAAGCTGGTGATAGTGTATTTAGAAGGGAGTGAGTTGCATTGGGTTTTGATGTGATGTTTACACACTGCCTTATAAAACTCAGTGCAGTGCTTGAGCTCCCAGCAAAATTCCGCTCTCAGGAGAGCCTTCAAACAGGGGTGTATGAGTCAGAGCTTCTGACTTGCAATGCTGCCCAGACTTCATCCCTCTGTGTGGCTGTGAGCAGAGGAACACAGCCTTTGCCCTGTCATTTGTTCAGCACATGGAGGGAAAAGATGCCAGTGGGAAAAGCGACCAGTGTGGTTCTTGCTCTGGCATGTGGGCAGCAGGTGTGCTCCCATTGACTGCCTGCCTGCAGCTGGGGCTGTGAGCTGTTACAGATACTGAAACAGCAGGGCAGAGGAGTTTCAGAAAGCATTTTCTTCATTTGTGTCCCCCAGACTCCACCTATGCCCGATAACGTCTGTGTTATGGAAAACAGGGCTGTTTATCAGGTGTCACTTGCCAGCCAAGCAGCTAGGTTTCCACAAATATTCCCCAGGAGCAGGTAGTGTATAATGAAGGAGTGTTTATTGGTTTTTTATACTTTAATAAGGCCATTATTAATTGTAAAAGATGTATTAAAGCAGGGTCATATCTCCTGGAAAATTAATCTACCATGTAATCCATTACTTCTAGTTTTATGGTTTAATATCTTTGTGTGGTAAGGCATTAACTGTATCACATGTTCATACTGAAAATCAATCTGGTCAGTTCAGGACCTGCTGCGTAGGCAGTCCAGATCGCAGTTCACATGAAGGACTGCCTGTCTAGGTATTGTCCTGGGAATTGCTCCTCTGTGCATCAGAAATCTGGTTTTTCTCCTACCTAGGAGAGAGGAAGCTGATAGAAGTCACTCATCATTGTTAGCCATGAAACAGCCATGACCTTGTTTGTTTTGAGCTAATTTTCAGATGAAGAAAGCATTGACATTTCTTTCCCCTCCTTTTAAATTGATGGGTGGAAGCAGTCCTTGGGATTTCGCTATTTTCAAAACAAAATATTTGACCTGTAATATTTATAGCAGGCAGCTAATAGAAAACATACTTGCCCCCTCTCTGTGTCTCTTGTGTATGTGTGTATGTGCACTTTGGCTTCCCTCCTGGGCCTGACCTCTGCCGCACTCAGTGCAGCTTCATTGACTTCACCTTCTATTCCCTTCTCCTGATAAATGAACCACTGGAAACAGTGGGGCTCGGTATGCAGGGGAAGTAGGGTGCAGGAAGTTCATGGCAGTCCCGTGCCATTCTGATCCTCTACAAATGTCCCTTCCTGCCGGAGTGATGGATGGTGTGGGGCTTCTGCGTCCCTCACTTGTGAACTCTGAAGGTCACCCGGGACAGCGTATTCTCCCTTTGGAAAGAGACCCTTCAGGGATGTTGATTTAGTGGCATCTAGCGAGGACTGACCCTGTCAGTCAGTGCAGTAATGCTGGGAGTGGGGAATGGTGTTAGCACTGGGTCATTGGATCTAAAGCAGGAGGAAATGATAGCTGGCCTCTATAGGAGCCCTCCTCTGGGCTACTGATTGGACCTGGCAGGTGGGAAGGGGCTATTTTGGAAGAGGTATCTGGCTGAATGAGCAACTGCAGTCACAGCTCTCTTGCAGCAGCAAGGGCTTTGCATTTAAGTGAGGACTGGAGAGCCCTCATCTGCTTGCAAACAGGCACTTTCTGTTTTTTTTCTTCAAGGTAAAAATATCAGGGGGGCAGTGGGTTTCTGTGGCACTTAAAAATGTCCATGTCATTAGAAGTTGTGTCTGCAGCTTTTTGGGCTCATGGTTCCTGTGAAGTTTGGATTTGAACAAATCTAATTTTCTCACGTTTGGACCCCTGTGCGTGTCAATAAAGCCATCATTGTTCAGGGAGGATTTGCTGTGATGAGGTGTGGCTCAGGGGGATTCAAGGTGAGCAGGGGACAGGCAGTGAGGTGCCTATGCCATTAAAATGAATAATGAGCAGAAGCAAACCAGTTGCAAAAGCAGCATTTGGAGTGAGGTGGGAAGAACCTGGGCTGAACCAAATAGAGTTCTGGTCTCCCTTTTCAGCCTCTACCTGAGATGCAGTGCTGGTGGCCTATTTACCATCAAGGCATTTCTTATATTCTATTCTGGCCATAGCTGCAGACTTCATCACATATTTGAAAACACATTCTATTTTTTCCAGTCAAAATTGCTGATACACTAAACAGCAGTGACTTCACAACAGCTGGAGACCCAACACAAAAATCCTGCATTCCACAAACATCTCAAAGTTCCAGATTTTGGTTCAGCCATTATGAGCTCAGAAATAGAGATCATACTCTAAGCAAGTTGGAATTTGAGTGACTTTGAGCTGACTGTTTATTAAAGGTCTATTTAGACTGGGCTGTGATGAGGCTGAATTGCAGAGCTACAGCCTGTGATCAACACTCAGCAGGAGGTTATTTAGATTAAATACCAACTGTCTTGGAATGGTGGGAAAAGTTTCAGACATACTGGGTTTTTGGACAAAGCTGTGGGATTGCAGTAATATTTTAGGAATTCTGCTGGACAGACACTTTTCCTTCTTGAAGAAAAGATTTTTTTGCATTGCAGTGTTCTTGAATTCAGCTACTTCCTTATGTATCCTCTGATGAATACGGTTCATATCCAATTTGCTCTTGTCCTTTATCTCCTTACTGTGAGAATGTAATCATCCTTTTGCTTTCTTTCAGTCTTCATTTTTTTTCTGCCAAGAGAAAAACAAGACAAAGGAGAAGCTTTTTTTGGGGGAGGAGGGTGGAGGGATAAGCATCATAATTTTCTCATATTTCTTGAGATTTTTCTCTCTTTTCCTGATTTGCTTTTCCATTTTTCATGCTGACCTTCCTTCTCACCTTTCCTTTTCCTGTGTTCTCTCTGAAGGGTGGGCTCACTCCTCCCTTCTCACCTACTCTTTTATTTTTGAAAATAAGAATAATGACTGATTGTTTTTTCCTCTCATCATTTATCTACTTGTCCACACCTGTTTCTTTCACTTTGGTTTCCTTCAAGTTTCAACATGCATTTTCTCTTGTTCTGCTATTTGCTTTTCGTTTCTCCTCTGTGATTATGCCAGATCCCCTGGTCCCCTCTCTCCTCCTTTCCAAGCTGCTTGCTTCCCCCTGCCCAGCCCCAGCAGAGGACTTTGCAGCTTGGCTGAGCCCCTGCTGCTGTTGCAGTACCGGAGACAGACTCGTGCATTTCCGCTTCTCCCGGCACGGTGGCATTCGGCTTGAGCGCTAATGTGATTTGCATCATTTTATTTTGGGGTCAGCCCTTTCAAAAGCTAATGCATATAGGAAGCACCATAAATGACTATGTTGCAATGTTAGGCTTGAACTGCATAAAAGAGGGTCCACTGACTTACTTTCAGAATGAGTGCACAGTGTATAAAACTCACAGAGAGGAAAAATTATACTCATGCAGTTAATGTCCCTGTAAACAGAATGAGTGATTCTGTAAACAAATGTGGCAAGCAACTCCCTGAAATTAGGAAAAATGCATGTTTCCTGTAATACTGCTTCATGTTTATACAGAGTGTCTTGCCTTTTTTTGGCTCCACAGAGTGAGCATACAAAATACTGGAAATTGTAGTTAGACTATTAAAGGTCTCCAGCCTTTCTCACTTATGCAAGTATGAGATTTCCTGTTTCTCATTGTCACCTGATTGCCATGATGGAGGTATTTGGTACAATTGTTAATTTTATCTAGAAGTTATTTCTTCTTTCTTTAATTTTTTTTTTTTTCTGAGGCTTCTTCAACTGCCACAAAATTTTCCTGTAATTAGTTTTAGTAACTCCTGCTTCAGTTACTTTAGTTTGTATTGGAACTTGAAGGTTCCAGGTGAGACAATGCCTGTCAAAAGTATCAGTGAAGCTATGCAGTCCTTGTCAGGCAGCAATGTGAATGAAATAGGCCACAAAGGGCCTTGGCTGTGATGGGCTAGAAGCAAGTGCACTCCAAAAACTGCAGTCATAGGTGTGCACTGTACTTCAGCAGGGAAGTCATTGGAAGGTGGAGGCCTTGCAGGCACCAGCTCATCAAGAAGAGTCAAATGTGAGGGCAAAACAAACTGGCCCCTTGGCCAGTTCTTAGCAGATGGATTGGAGGGAGATACAAAGACTGAAATATTTTTGTCTCTAGAGGAGCAGTCTGAAAGACTTATATGTGAAGCATGTCACTGTGAGGCAAAGGAATTTGTGCAGACTTTATACAATGGAGGCAATTTACATTACTAATTTAAGGAAAATTCAGCAATACAAAAATTATAAACTTCCTTAAAATAAAACTGAAAATACTGAGAGCCTTTGATCAGAATTTACTCAAGCTCAAACTGAAACTCTTACTTGATTTTCCAATGTAACAGTGAAACCAAACACTCATTAAATCACTGTAACAGTATTTAATATCCTTAAGTACTCTGCAGAAGTTTTTATTTTAAGAAAATAAGTTCACCAAGGTTGCTTTTGTCATGTGAATATTGCTAAGTAGGTTAATGTAATTTAGTATCTGAACCACAAATGCCTTGCAAAGCTCTCTGGTTTTGGCTCTTACATACCAGTTACTCTATTTCCATCCTGCCTAGCATAGAAACAATACTTTAAAGGTTATAGGTTTTAACCAGAAACCATAGGTCTCAAGACACATAGTACACTTTATAACAATGTCTCCTGCAGACCCTTGTAGTTCTTAGACAGACTGTTTCTTCCTGCACCTGTCTCATACAAGCTTTTGGGGAGGCTCCCATACATAGACGTTTTCATCTTTGTATCCTGACAATGAAGAAACTGAAAATACCCCTTCTGTTTGGTTTAAAATATGCCAATAGACATTGGGAAATTATTATTAAAAAGGACAAAATATGAGTGGACCAAAAAAAAAAAAAAAAAGCTTCACAGGTCCTCAGCTCATACGGCACTCCAGTATCACAAGTGGTGGAAGTGCAAAATAGATATCAGTGACCTTCTCATTAGTTGTTTTCTGCAGGGTAGAGTGACTGAGCCTTAGCTCAGCTGGTGTGCATGGGCTTACCCAGCTTCCTCTTTCCAAGGTGCTTCCTTGCAGAAGCTGTGATCAACCCGCAAACCTTCTCAGACAGTGCTAGATTAGTGATTTAGGAATGATGCCTGGTGTTGGCCAAGCAGCAGCCACCATGGGAATGTGTACTATGGCAGCTCTGGCTTCTAAGCAGTGAATCCACATTTTCAGGACATCCCTTCAAAGAATTACAATTAGTGTATCTCTATTTGAAAATGTTTAAATAAAACTTTAAAGTAGTTTGGGATTTTTGCTCACAGGCTCTGTGAGCATTCCTCCATGTGTCCCATCAATGTCCCATCAAAATTCCTAATGATGAAGGCTCCATTAGCATGTGTGCTCTTCTACTGTTGTAACATCTCTTGTTCCACAGAATTCAGAATAAAACTATAATTAATGTGATTATTAAAGCAGACAAGCAGCATCTCAAAATTCAAGTACACAGCTCAGTTGCTAAAATGATTGCACATCAGCAATTGAAAAAAATTCTTATACAATAAATTTATTTGTCTTTGCTAACCTAAAGAGAAACACAATTGTTCTTCATATAAACAAGCAACTACAGTTACCTTCCTATTTTGGATTTCATCAGTACATCACACAGTTTATTTTCCAAAATATAATAAAACAGACGGGAAAAATTCTTTGAAACTCATTAACTGAACCCTAATATATATAATTTTAAATGTGGTTTCCCTGTTTCAACAAGCTGTTTGCATGCCATGCTTTACTACTGGTCTAGCATCTGCTAGATGAAGAAAAAGTGATGAATAACAAAGCTGCAGTTTTTCCCAATGTAGGGGTGACTGCCCAAGCCAAGATTTCTAACAGCCCAAAGAGAATTCCTGAGAAGGGATAAGACAACTATTTATTGTGGTAGCCTTTAAATCTAAATAATAACTCTTCTAATTGAATGCAAAGGTCCCAAATCACAGCTTAATAGTAATTTCCAGGAGGATATTTTACATCTCAGCTGAAAATAAAATATCAAAATTTTCTTATATGTGATTAATGTATTCAGGTTGTGTCTGCATCCTCTCTTACAGATTTAATCTTATGTTCTGACTCTGAAAAAATGACAAAATTTAAATTGGGAGTAGTACGACGTGGCCATGTATTGATTTTATTTTCACTCATGAAATTTTGAGGCAAGGTCATGAATTAATGTAAATTTTGAAGCCATCAGCAACTTCACAGCACATACAAAAATCACACAATTTCATTTATAGCTTTATTAATTGCAACATTATCAGGAAGATGTTATATGGACCTAATTTGTTTGGTGCACTCACAGTAGCTCTGAACAACAGCCTTCAACATTATGGTCATAAAAACAAGAAGATCCACATTTCTCTGTCACTGTTAATTTGATACTGAACTGTGATAGACTTAGGAAAGAAGCTCTATGTGAAAATATTTTTTTCTGGAAAAGGTGCTGCAGGAAATATCTGAGAAATGCTGTGGGGTTAGCACAGTTAGGACAGAAGGAAAACCTATAGGTTCAATTGCACATATAAAGCATTATTTTCTTCTTTTTTTTTTTTTTTTTTTTTTTTCCATCTAGATGAATATATTGTGTTTAGATTATGGGAGCTATAAGTAAAGCTCCAGTACTGCAAATCTTCAGTAGGATTCCCCATGGCAGCAAAGTGTGCTCATTTGTCAGGAAATTTAGCGATAGTAGGATTTATAACCGAATGTTTTGTTTGTTTACTTGCTCATAAATGGTTTATTTTGGGCTGATTTTAGGTTGCCTGTGTACAGAGGGCATCAAGCCATGTTTTGAGGCAGTTCAGCTTTGTTGCATTTGGAAAAAAATTGTTTGGATTATGGTTTGTCCTCAAATTATCAGCAGGAACAAATGGTGTTCGATTTATCTTGCTTTTCTTTTGCATAATGATCAGTAGGGCAGTTTCTGAATTAGCTTGGAAATCACACAACTGTTTTTAATTGACCTGATTTCTATATTTGGATAAGTTTCCTTTTCCTGCATGTAAATATCCATAAAAATATGTTGAAAATGTCAGGTCTCACCTAGTTATTCACTTTGTTGTGGCTACTGCTATCTTTATGAGTTTGATTCTCAAACTCTTACATACCAACGTTTCACTTGATGGCTTGTTAACACACATTGTTCAAATAAAACCTCTTCCCTTTCATCTGATTTAATGTAATATTCTTCTTGGGGAATCACAGAAATAAGAGATAGAAAAGTAAACATGCAAATTTTTCACTTGTGTAAGATTGTTCTCCGATTTCTGACTCTCATCCAATGTTTATTGATTGCCAGTCGTCTGTTAGTTAATAGATAGCCTGACACCCCACCTTATTTAGGTAGAAGTCCTTCTATGCCTCTGAAGCTCGGGCAGTTAGTCATGTTATCATCATCCACAGAACACTGTTTTTCCTATGGAAAGACTGGTAGCAGCACTGTTTATAAGCTGGCTACTAAGAAGGCGTAAAACCCCATACAGTTCTGACTGTTCCTCTACGTGGAAAGTACAAAATAATTTAAGAACTGTTTTTCTCTTTTTTACTCAGGCAATGTTCCGACTAAGATTTCAGCAGAATTGCTTTTGTGATGCAGCAAAAAAAAACCCCCAGAACCTGTCCAAGGACTTCACTGTCTGTTTTCTTTCTCTGTCTTTCTCTTTTTTTTACATCTTGCAAACAGACATTGCCGTTACCCAAATTAACCTCTTCTGAGTTTCTCTTTTTTCCCCTGGTATGTGGATCAGGCTTCTCTCTGGGTGGGGCGAAAAGTGAACTCTCCTAACATACAGTACAAATTAGGTCTTTCTAAAAACAAAGACTTCTCTTAAGAATAGCTGTATTTTATTTCTGACAAAAGAAAGGAAAACACAAGTGTGCTCAGTAAATCAAGAAGTCAAATGTGTGTAATCTGATGCCAAGTGTAAACATGTATGGACTTTACAAGGCTTGCCGACACTAGATGCTCTGATTTTCTTTCATTTGAAAAAGTGCTTTTGAGTATTCACAGTAGTGCTTGCAAGGGGCAGTCAAAATAGCAAAGTGAATAAGAGCAGGTCTATGCAACAGCTTCTGCTGAATCAAGACACTTTTAGGTTTTTTATGAACTCGCTATTTTCTGCTCAGAGTAGCTGATGTAAATGTGATAAATCTAGCTAGCTGCATATGCAGTGGGACCCTTTGGCTTGGCTTTTTGGCAGAAAGTTTGTTAATTGAACATTATAAAAATCTGCCAAAGAGTCAAAGTATAGTCCCTCACATATTAGCAAAACAGTTTGATTTCAATGGATGTTAAACCCATAACTGCCTGAGGATATTGGGCATAAGGACTATCTGAATACTCTTCCAGCACTGAAGGGCCTGAATACCTTTCTGTGTCCACTGAAGGAAAAACAGAGTGCAGAAGGTAGTGCTTTCATTTATAAAGATGTTGTCATGTCTGCACTCCTATTCTATCAGGCTGCTGCTGTAACAAGTCATGGTATTACTCCATCTGTGCAGGACTACTGCTGTAAAAGTAAAATTTTCAGGCTGCTCAACATTTGTACTGAATGTTTCAAGCTGTGTTAATTATATATCTGTAAGCACTCTGACACTAGTGCTAGTTGGGTAGATCCAGAGGTCTACCAAGAATTTTTTCACATAATTTTAATATTAACAGTATTTTTGTAGCTGGGTATTTATTTTAAACATATCACAAGGGTTTCTGAGCACTAAAAAAAAATTGTGTTTGCAGCTAGTGAGTGGGACTTCTGTTCTTCAGCCATATCTCTAATTACACCCCATGACTAGGAGAATGTGTGTTTAATTTTTGCTTCTTTGTGCTTTAGAGCAGTTACCAGATTGCTTTGTGGGGAAGCAAAAGTCATGACTTTAACAAGGGGAGGGAAGGGAAGGGAAGGGAAGGGAAGGGAAGGGAAGGGAAGGGAAGGGAAGGGAAGGGAAGGGAAGGGAAGGGAAGGGAAGGGAAGGGAAGGGAAGGGAAGGGAAGGGAAGGGAAGGGAAGGGAAGGGAAGGGAAGGGAAGCTGCCATCTGCGTTGCCTGTGACAGCAAATCTGAGGGACACTTTCCAAAGAAGAGTCTAGAAATACCTAGATGGATTCATACAGTGCTTTTCATTCCCTCCCATCATCTGCCAAGTTTTTTCCATGTAAAATAAGAGAGCTGGCTCCTCAAAGTCACTTGGATGAATATAAACTCTCAAAAGTGTCACGTAGCCCTTGGAATAATTCCAAAAGAATCCCAGCTTATTTGGAAAAACTGTTTCTTGAAAGAAATGCACAAACATTGGTCTGGCTCCAAAGCCATGAAATCAACAGAGAGCTTTGGATCTGACTGACCCACTGTGGTGGCTATGACCAGAACAATGGTCTGTTACAATAAATAATTTTTGGAATCATGTTTTCCCGATCCTGCAAAGTTTTGGTAAGAGTAGGAAAAAAGGAACAATCTTGCAGTGAAATCTCCTTCTCTTTTCCAAACTCTTTGAAACTAGAGTTTATGACTCTTATGGTTCTGTTTTGAATGCAGTACCTCTTCTCTCTTTTTACAAAAATTAGAGATATATGTAACCATTTAGAATGAAGAGTAAATTAGCTGTGTCAAGGACTTGCTTTTAATTTCCTTTTCTGTTTGTTGTTTCTAACTGGTCAGTTCTTTTGATTATCTGAATCCACAGGTCATCCTAGGTAGTTTAAATACCTATCATACAGAAGAAAAGACAGAGCAAACAGACTAAAAAAAAAAATTCAGATATAGTCCTAATGTTCTCTATCTTGAGTTCTTCAATGTGCTTTTGCATATCAGGAGCTTGAAACTGCATATTTGGTAGTGTCATTCGCTTTGCATTCATTTTTTTATCATTTGGGTTTGGGTATTTTTACCATTAACAGCAGACACTGCACTTGCTTTGTCAGAAAACCACAGCCTTCACTGCTAAATGCAGTGGAGAGCAAAGCATTGGTCTAGAGATTGGAGAAAGGAGTTTATTATGTCTTAGGGTATGTTGACAAAATATTCTACCTACAAAAAAAAAGCCAAGAAAAACATTTAAACCAATTCAGAGAATGTGAGGGGTTTAGATTATCACCTATAATATTATCAAACCCTAGCTTTCAAGAACTGAAAGTCACATCGTGAAGTTGCCTTAAAAATCACAGGTTATGAAAATAACTATTTTATTTCCATTAAAAAATGATTTTGAGTTCTGTGCTTGGTGCTAATAGATTTCCGTGTCAGGCTTTTCTTTGTCACTAAGGCTAGACACCTAACTTCTTTCTTTCACGACAACTGAGATTCACACAAAATCATTTTTTATTTTAAATACAGGCTTTAAGAAAAGTCTATCTTGTAAAATTCACAGATTAATTTCAAAGAGCTCTCAGCACTGGTCTTGCATGAAGTACAAGTTGATGATAGATAAGCAGGTTTTCCAAACTTATTCTAATAAATGCTTTCTGTTCCTCACCTGGTACGGATACATACCATCTTAAAATCCTTAAATATTGTGCTCATAAACACCTAAGGAGCACCTGCCACCCTTAACTGTGCAGAATGGTCTCTGCTGCACCTGCAGCGGCAGAGGGTCTCCATTTCCAAGATCAGATTGGCAGCTCTGGGTATGTCCTCTTCTCTCCTTTGTACTGGGAAAGGAGAAAGCAGAGGGAAGGAGGGTGCAAAGTGGCCCTGTCTGTCTCTCTAATTAGTGATGTTAATTAGTTGCCTTTTCTCAGAAGCCATGCAGATGGTAGAGAGGTGACAGTGGTAATAGGTTTTCCTATTGCCAAGTGTGGAAATTTAATAGGTACTCAAGTTTTTCATGGGCAATAGCACATCTGAGAAATTGATGCACTGGCAGAGAAGAAGTGCTGGATGCTCGTAGTCTTCACTGACTGACGTGCTGAGATTAAAAGTATGGCTGTATGATCTTGAAGTGTTTCAGAGTGATGAATCAAAGTGCACTCTTCTTTTAGACTCAGATTGAAGACAGTAATGTTCTGGAAACAGGACCACATTCATAAATAAGTTCTAAAGGCTTCTATCATAGTCCAAACTTTGGGACTTGTGATAGCAGGATCTCACAAATGGCCTCTGCTTGCTCATTCTGGAGGAGCTAAGAAGACAGAAGAGAAAATGTGACCCATATTTCTGCCCTTAATTTTGAAAAGCGATGACTGTTTCAAGGAGAAAAGAGTTATAGCTGAGCTCGGGATATCTGAGATTGGATGAGGTTGTCTGAGCCCCAAGTGAAGGAGGTTTGGCAGTCCTATGGAACTGGTGGTGACCTGAATGATGGGGCCGTGGACTCCTTTTTCCATCAGTTTTTGTAGCTGGAGCAGGACAGTAGCACAACCCTGTGCAAAGAGGACATACTAATTTCTGATTTTGCTCATTAATGCATTTTAGCAGCTTCTTTTTCTGAGTACATGAGACAGAATGATCAAAAAGTCCCTAAGATGGGGACTGATGTATGTGAAGTAAAAAACCTCTTAGTACCCTTTGACTGAGAAAATCCATACTTGGCCCCACTTGTGTAAGTTACTGCCTCTGGTTTGGGGGAAATAAAACACATTTGAAGCATTGTGCTTTGGTTTGGTTGGTTTTGGCTTGTTTTTTTTTGTTTGGGGTTTTTTTTTTTTTTGTTGGTTTTTTTGTTTGTTTGTTTGTTTGTTTTAATTGTTTTGTTGGGTGGGTGTTTACGCCTTTGGTAAGGCCCTTTTAATGCTGAAGGTCCAGAGTCTACATGCTGTCATACACAAAAGTTTGTGGTTTCTTTAATACCGTGCATTCCTGAAAATACATGATTATTCACTTTCTGATATTGTAATGGAATAGGATTTTGTGTGTGTGTGTATATGCATATGTGTGTGTGTGTGTGTGTGTGTGTGTGTCGATGTCTTCGCTTACAGTAAATGTGGAAATAGGGAAGACCTGAGAAGGATAAACAGAGAGACAAAGTGAATCTTAGAGGAGATAAGTAGTGAAAATGGGTAAACAGAAAACTCTACTTCTGTGGGAAAACATGGAGGACCTAAACCACAAACAGGAGAGGAAACAGCCAAATCTAAACAAGGAATTCATCAGCAAGCAGTGGCAAATGTGATTTGAAAGAACAGAGTGTTCACAACAGACATGTGTCACTGCTGAAGATGAAGTATTTGAGCCCTGCTTTCCTGCTTCCCCATCCCCAGTACCTCCACAGAAAGCTCAGCCTCTCCTGTCCACCTTATTTGTTCAGTAGTGGACTTCATACGATTGATTCAGTTCTCATTAAACTGATTTACTGGGCTCGCTGGCTCTGCTCAGCTTCAGTTTATTCCTACTTTGTTTAAAATTCGGGAAGTGCTGGGGGAGGGGACAGGACACTAATGGCCGTTCTTGTGTAAGTGGAGTGGTAGCTGATTTATTGCAAAGGTTATAAAGGAAAAGTATTAAGTGTGTTCCATTCTACTTGGCAAAGCCATCCTGCACAATGTCCAACAAAACTCTGAGAGCACTGGTTTGTACCAAAAAAAAAAAAAAAAAAAAAAAAAAAGGAAAAAAAGAAAAAGGCAGAGGAGGGGTATGCATGTGTGTGTGTGTGTAAGGGGGATGCTCCACAAGATGTGCTCTTCTTCTTTGAGAGCATTAATTAAGACTGTAAATCATGAGCAACATGAAACAACTGTATTTGATGGAACATGGACAATTCTGGAGTTCTGCTGTGCTTGCGCCATCAGTTTGAATACCTACACTGAAACACTAATGGGAGAGCAAACTTCAAAGAGAAATTCTGGCATGAAGAAGCAGGCTGCAAGGATCATTACATGGATAAAGTTGTAAAATAGACTCCTCCGTGCAAACTGGGAAGGAGATGGAATGAAAGTTTGAAAGGTTTATAGGAACTCAGGCTTGTTTTCCTTTCATGCACAAAGTCAGTCTCACATTAATTTGGTAAAATAAGCTTGTGTATTAGTGTTTTGAATAAAAGGGGGGATACGAGGGTGACAGGAGAAAAAAATATACCTGAATAATGAAAAACTCTGTTAATATCCTTTAAAGCTAATTTTCCTTTTCTAATTAATAGTCAAGGAAGTTTTTTGTCACATCATAAGTAGTGCTGGGTCGCATTCCTCGTACTTAGAGAATTTAAAACATTTACATTTGTTACAATCACATAGTTTTATCTTCAGCAGAGCATCACTAATAGAAATTCACACAGTAATTGCTGCACAGGTGTCATATCCTAAATGAATGTGCTTGTATTTAGGAAGCCATTTAATTTTGTTTTAAAGGCATTAAGTAACGCAGACAATGCCTTGTGTCAGACTGTTCACTTTATTATTTGTTTAAAATAAAATCTAGTATTTAAAATTTATTTTTCTTCAATTTCATCTAGTTACAGTTTCTTGCTGTTGTCTGTACTGCGCTGCAGTGGAGTGACTCTACTGTAGTTGAGATTATTTTCATCCATTGTGGCATATAGTCCATTTGTTCCTCATTTTCCTTTGGTGTAAGGGACTGGATGCAAGTAACATGTTGATGAAAAATGGTCTATTCTTAATAGTTAATTCACAAGCAACTTATTTCCCAGCACAACATTTTTATGTAATTATAAGTAGACCTCTGTCCAACTACTTGTCCAGGATTACTCAAAGTTTTTGGTTTGCCAAATGCGGTTTGAGATGCAATTAATAATGTGGTGGATTCCAGAATTGCTGATGAGGTTAATTTTCCTTTTTGTAGAATATAATACTGTAATAGAGATGTTCTCTACAGATGCTTGAGATGGAAAAAAACATATAAAAAATAACTTAGGGGAAAAAATTATCTGGAGTTATTTATATTTAGGAATCAGGAGCCCTGTTTACAGTAATAGGTTCCATGCTTACCACAAAGCCACTTCTTCCATTGACCATTCTAATTTTATGAAGGTTAATCTTCTGATGTTATGATACTATTTTGGAGACTATTCATTAATGTAGACACATTATTTCTATAGTTACATGTAGTATAAATGCCTATGCAAAAAGCAGGGAAAAAAATTTGTTATATTACAGGAATGTGCATGCTAGAGGGTTTATGGAATGAGAATTCAAGTGCCTTAAACCAAAGGTAACGTTCAGAGTCATTGGACTTGCTGTAACTTGCAGAAAGAGAGAAATTACCTGTATGCTACTTCAGTTGTAAAGGAAAGTACTTCATGTTAAGCACAGTGTATCCCCTATTTGCCACTGTACTGGTACTTCAAAAGAGTACCTCTCCTTTCTCTAACGAGAGAAAAAAACAAATTAACTATGACAGCCTCTTTTTTCTTCATTGGGAAGCAGGATTGTGCTGGCTTAGCCTGCAGTGCCTTTCAGAGGCACTCAGATGGTCTTGGACACAAATAGATGTGTGGTGTTTGCCAAGAAGGGTTGCACCATAGCGTGGTTATGTTTGGAAAGGCTAACACTTGCATGTCCAAATGTAAATAAAGGGTGCACAGTCTTGAACCGTACCTATGCTGGAAAAAAGGTCTTGTCCGAAACTCTGGGATAACAGTAGACTCTTCTTTTACTTTCTCGCTGTTCTCCTGTTCTCTGTCAACCAAAAAACAAACAAAAAAACCCCACCAAACAAAAACAACCAACACCACAGCATACATTAATCCTGTGTTAATAATTCTTTTCTAAGAAAGATATTTCAGTGTTATTATAGAATTTCATACAAAAGGCGCATTCTCAACTTGCCACTGATTTCCATGGACCTAAACCAGTGTTTCTTACACCCAGCCAGAGCAGCTGCATTCAGGTGCTAAAGATATTGTGTGCAGCCACCACACAAAGATGTATTTTCTTTAATCCATTGTCTTTCAGGCACTGCTGTGGCTGGTTTAGATTGGCTGTGACTAAATAGGTGGTCACAGGAAAACCATGCATTAAAAACTTCTGGCCTGAAATGATTGGCAGATGTGAAGGATCTGTCCCAGGCTCTTTAGAATAAGCACACTATAACCTTGGTTCCCTAGTTGCCCTGGTGTATGTAATCAATTCTTGGATCATCTGGGAAGACTACCCAGCTCAAGGTTTAATTTTCATTCATAGATAATTTCTATGTATGGGAAACAGTCAAACATTTTTGAATGAGAGCTGATAAAGCGAAGCAGAACCAAGTGATGCTTTTCCATTTCATATTGGCATCAGATCAAGATCCAGTGTGTTCCTGGGAAATACACTCCATGCAAATGAGGTCCATGGAGTTGCCAGCCAAGTGAAACACAGGCTAGTGCTGTGTAAATGAATGGACTTTCTGCCCATGCTGGCTGAATCTGTGATAGCAGCATAGCTGAGCAAATGCCCTTCAACACCATTTGTTAGCAAAGTGGTTGCTGTTGCACAGTCTGTACACCCAGGTAAGTGTGCTTTGGGTCTTATTTTGTGGCAAGCACATTTACTTGGAAGAGAGAACATCCAAACTAAATTTCATGGCTGGCATTTGCCTCCAGCATGGACAGGAAGTGGGGGTGGCATATTTTTCACCCACCTTCACATGCCAGATTTTGAGTCAGTTTTCTCAGAGCTACCTTTACTGTCCATGGAGAAAACCAGCCAACATTTACAGCACATTTATCAGTCTCTTTCAGACATCAGCAACAGAGAAGTTTACATTTGGTCAGATGGAACTGACACTTAGACTTTTAAAGTGTATTGAGATAGATGTCTGATGATGCAGAAGGATACACAGTGAGTATGTTAAAAAATGGTGGAGATCACTCCAGGCTGTTCTTTTTTCCCTGAGAAGATGAAATACCTTCAACAATGAGTCTCTGAGCTGTTGGGCTAGTGATGCTGGCCTGCTGGGCACAGGAGTCTTAGGTGCTGGATATTTACACTTCAGTGGTGGGGAGAGTTGCTAGCAGCTGTGGCCTGACTCATCCAGCATTCTTTTGGACAATACCTGGACAGAGTTGGGTTGGGTGTTAAAGCTAGACCAGGTGTAGTTGCCATGGCTTGCATGCAGCCTGTGAAGGAGTCTGAGTGGTGCTGGTACATGTGGCATAGGCCCTCCTGGGTGAGTAGTCTAAAGTGCCATAAAATAGTTGCAGCTGAGTGTGTAACCTGTGTGTCCCTGCTCCTTGTTTATTAAAGGACAGCCACAGTGTCCCCTGGTTCAGAACAGTTTATAAGCCTAAGTTAAAACTTGTGGAAGATTTCCCAGACAGAGTAGTTTACAGCTAGAGTAGTTCCTTAGTCCATTTTGCTCACAGCTGAGCAAATCCTTCTATCTTTATCACTGGAGAAGACTGGGGTGGGGGTAGGTAAATACGTCAGCAGGTAGAAAGAGAGAGGTGGCAGCAACTGCTTTAAACTAGCATTGCTGCCAGAAACTTGTTCTTCAAATGACCCCCTGTCACTTACCTGACAATCCATGGTCGTTTGAATAGTTCAGTATATGGGCTTCAAGGAGCCCTAGAACAAAGACTTTCCTTTAAAAACTCAGACCTTACTCAGATAAAACTCCCACTCATGCCCCAGGGAGTTTTGCATGACGAAGGATTACAGGATGGTGTCTCAGCTTTGTTGTGTGTACTGCCTGTAGCTGCTTTTTAGTTCTATGGATTAATAAAGGCTGTGCCCATTTACAGGAAAACTTTGCTCCCAATCAGTTTGCTAAAAACTTTATCATCCTCTTTATAAACTAGAGATGGGGCTTTTGAGGAACTTAAAAGTGAGGAGGAAGGGCACCCACCCGAAGGAGGTGCCTTGGGAGAATGTGGAGGACAAGGCTTTGAGGATCTTAGCAGGCAGGCAGTTGCATCTGAGATTTTTAAGTTGCCCACACTCTTCCCACTGTGGGCCCCAAGGTTTCCAAGGTGAGGAGTTGCTCAGGTCTGCTGTTAAACCCAAGCTTAGCTCATGAGTCTCTTCAGTGTTTGGGGATCCTTAGGTATTTTTTTCCCCTTCTCCTGTATGACAGGTATGCTGCATCATGCCTTTAGTTTCTCTGATTCTGTGATTACTCATTGTTATTTTGGGTGAGCAAAGCCAGTAGGTGTTACAATACCTTCCCTGTCAGCATGTCCTGCAGTTTCTGTTTCCTTGGATGAGACAGGAAAGTAGTCACTTCAGGGCCAGAGAACTGGGCCTCATTTCGTCATCTGGAAGGTGACTAGTTAAAATCTAACTAGCAGTCTCACACCCAGTGCCTGACAAGAACAATCTCTGAAGACTATTAAGAAAATAAAAATTCCCTGCTCTGTCATATAATGGAAATGAGAATACTTCAACAGCCATCCTCTCTAATCTGTTAGCCAGCCCTTAGCAGCTTACCAAGCCTGTATTTAACCTATTTCCCTAATGGCAATTAAGAAATGTTTTCATTTCCCAGGGAGAGGATTGGCAATGAAATCCCCCTCTCCCCCCCAGCCCCCATCCTGTGGCTCCGTTCTCTCCCTCCTCTTCCCCACACCCCAGCTCCTTCTTCCTTAGCCCAAGGCATCCAAAGCATTCCCCGTGTGTTTGGGTAGCATGCAGTGAGGAAGAAATGATTAAGCAGCTGAATGTTTGAAATCCAGCTAAATGCACCGATTATTATCTGCTTAGGGCTTTCTTATCTCGAACTGTGTGGTGCTTAATGGTAGCCCCATTGTTTTCAGCTCAGAGGTATTAATGAAGGAATCAGGGCAGCAAGCTGATGTCATAGGTGGCTGAAAGGTGACTTGTGCACTGATTTCCCTTACTCCACCCCTTCACAAGTCCCTTCCAACTAGTTCAGAAGAAGGGTTAGTATTTTTAGAGGGGAGGGAAAATAAACCCAGCAAGCAGCCGAGGTTGCATTTGTGTGTCTGGTAAAAGGATTGCAGAGGCTCCTAAATATCCTGCTTAAAAGATGTACTCTCTGAGCTTCTGCTCTACTTTCTCACTTCATAAAGACTCTGAAGTGTTGGCGCAGGTCTCAGCGTGAAAGCGACCAGCTGGCCCTTGTTCACACCTGCCCTAGGCACTGACCAGCAGACCACACTTGATGTCCTGACCTATATCCAAGGTGAGGTTTCCACTCAGTGTTTTCCACGGGAAGAAAGAGCTGTGTAGTAGCTACCACCAAGGATAGCTTCTTGAGATTGATGAAGCCCTCAAGATGATGTACAATTTAAGGAAGTGCTTTCGTAGTCAAGTTATCAGCTGTACTTTTTGTCACTCTTGGGAGTTAAATCCTTTTCTCTTTTTTTAAAAATGTACATAGTTATTAGATGCAAAGTAGTGGATGTTGTGTGAGGAAAAACTCTTCTCTCTGGGGTGAGGTATCTTGAGTGTATTCAGTTTTCTATTACACAACACAAAAAAGGGAAAGAGTAAAGATTTAGAATAGATTCTATTTCATTGCCATTGTTTGTATTTTAATCATACAATTATTTCTGTAAATCTTTTTGTGACAGATTTAATTTGGTATTCCTTCCCTTTTGTCATGGACATGAAAAACACTATTCTTTCTTTGACTTAAAGTACTTTGGCATCACACTCCTGCAAAAATGCTGAAATTTCTTCAAGGTGTTTTTTTGTTTTGTTTTGTTTTGGGTTTTTTTTTTTTTTTGTTTTTTTTTTTTTTTTTGTTTGTTTTTTGTTTTTTTTGTGGACCCACCTAAGAATTCAAGAAAAGATGTGCTACCAGAAACTGACTTGTGGAGCTTTTGTGATTTTGGGGACAATAAAAGAAAAGCAGCTTTTAAATAGCAATGTCATAAGGTAGCAAGTAAAGAGCTCCTGTGTCCATACATATCCAAGCAGGTCTCAGACTAGAATAAAAAATAACGCAGTTTCTTTTTTAATTTTAATGAGGCAATACTTTTTGTGCAATATGTAAGTTAATCAGAGTATTTGTGATTACAGTTATAATGTCTTTGCTGGCACGGTGTTCATAAGATAGGATTCCTGTCTTACCTAGACAAATAAGTGAAGAGCTTAATCCTTTCAAATTTTTGATCAGTTTTATTTTTTTTTCCCAATTTCAGTTTAGTTTTGGTTTGATGAACATGCAGTAGCTTTCACTGTTCACTGCAGTACTTTGTGCCTGTTGAAGGAGCTATCTAAATAGTCCACTAGCAAAGACTAGAAAGTTGAAAGAGAAAGCAGAGAAGAAAGAGTGGCAATGAATACCCCTAAATGCATCAAAGCCAGCTGCTGTCTTGAATAAGATTTACTTAACAGGAAACCATCAAACACCAAAATGCTCCCTTCAATTTTCTTTTCCAAGGAGAAGACAAACTGCATAGCACTTGGTGGGGTTTTTTTTTTTTTTTTTTTCATTTTGACTTATTAGCTCATGACTGAGATTTGTTTGTGTAGGGTGTTTTTGGTTTGTTTGGGGTTTTTTGGGAAGGGTTGAGTGAACTGACTGGCACTTCCAGTCCTGCCCTCTCACATCCCCTCCTGTCCCATTCCCTGTTTCTGTAGGTTCAGCAGTAAAAACCTATTGAAATGTGAGATTACCAAACTGAAGCAATCAGTCTGAAATGATTAAGGAAGATGACTCTTCTTTTCTTCAGATGACCAAAAGTCATCTTGTCCAGAGTTCCTTATCTTCAAGGTGCTATTTCACAACAGTTTCATTCTAACTATCTATTTCCTGTTAAAATCTGAAGGCTTTACATTGTTGGTAAGCTTGTATGTACAACCTACACCAACAGTTACGAAAATTGGTGTCGGTCTTTCTTTTGAAATTATGCTGGATTTTTTAAAGGAAAAAGTGTTTATTTATTTCTTTAGTAATTTAGGAGATTATGTGTCAAGCCTAGGGTGAAATTTTGTTTGCTGAACTTATCTTAAACCTCAGGAGGGGAGGAAGGTTCCGTTTAAAGGTCAAAGCATTTCAAGATTTCAATTCTGTATATTTTTTACCTTTAAAATTTTCCCTCACCCCACCCATACCTCAGACTTAGAAGTTTTTCAGATGTCTTACACATGTTCATCTTGTGTTAAAATTTTTGAAATAATTCTACATTAAATGCCACAATAGTTAAATATTCATGCACATATTACTATCCTCTGCTGTGGACCAATACTTCTCTGGTGAGAAATTCAGTGTTTGAGCTTGGAGGAGAACGCTGGAGCTGACAAAATTCAGATGCTAATGATAATTAATTTATGTAGTGGCAAAGATAGGTGCAGTGCCAGGTGCTTTACAGGCAGATAAGATCTGGTTTCTGCTTCAGTGAGTTTACAATCTGAGGCCCCGGTTTTGCAAATACTTATGCACATGAGTTATGCCACGAGTGCAGTGACACTACTCATGCATGTGAAGTTACTCACCTGTAGTGAGCTATCTGTGTACAGTTTCAACTGCATTAGCTTTTCAATTGATTGTGAAGTGAGTCAGTAATTATTCAGGCTGATAATTGTAGTTATTTAACAAGCTCTGCCAGTCAGAAATTAAAGAAAAAATACAGGAGTCACCTTTCTGCAAGGAAATTGAAAACTCATGTTTTACTGGGAAGTTTTTCAGGAAGCAAACAGTCCATGTTAGATCTGGCATTTTCATGTCACACTGGTTTAAATTATGTCTATTTGCGTACAAATCACAGAGGAGAAAAAAATCACCCGATAATTGGAAGGGAAAAGTGTTATTCCCGTTCCTCATTTGTCTGATGCTGATCTTGGGGCCACGGTAAGAGTGTTTCCAGTGAAATTACTTTCAAGTCTGGGAAAAAGCAATCAGCAGAGGCCTTGGTAGCTGTAAATTTGTGGCAGCAGTCCCTAATTCATCTTGTAATTCTATGACAGGCTCTGAATTGCCCGTATTTGGCCAGGGATCACCTCAGTGGACAGTTAATGAAAGAGCAGAGGGAACTTGAAGGTCAGTCAACTGAATTCTTTTTTCTTCCTGGCTATGTCTTTTTTATTGCATCCTATCTTTCTTTATATAATTTATTAAGGAAAACCTTTTTTTGTTTGTTTCTGGCAGAGGCAAATCTATGCCTATTTGTTTATCTGCCTTTTTTGCTTGAAGCATTTTTAAAACAGCCTAAAATGCCTCAAAATAGATGTTTCTGTTGAAATCAAGTGACAAAATTACATTTTAGCCAACTTCTATTTCTTGTCTGAGTGTGGTCATGAGAATAAAACAGCAACAGATGCTGCAACAAGGTATGGTTTTGAGAACGGCATTTGTACATCGACATGTGAATCTAATCTAAGTACAATAAGAAGACTTTAGATATTGGCTCACACTCAGAATAAATGAATTTGAACTTCAGGAAGCCATGAGACTAATTAAAATAACACCAGAAAATGCATTTGTGTCTGCTGGAGTCAGACTAATCAGCAGATAAGATGTAATAGCATTTGTTTGTTGAAACTCTGTAGTAAATGGGGGCTGACTTATCAGAACACAAGACTTTTTTGTGACATGTATAGCAGAACAGACATGTTGAAAAAAATTTAAAATTAAAAACAAAGTGGAGTCATGGATTAAAAATTAAAATGGCCTTTTGTTTTTCTTCCCTCTTTCTTATTTTATAAGGTAATCTCCTGTCATCACTGCTTTCTCTTTTTCAGAATATTTTCATTCTTTGGGGGACATCAGTCTTCTTTCTTGTTTCATCTCATTCAGTCTATCTCTCAGAATACCTTGTGTCTTAATCTTGTCTCTCTAGTTTATGCCTTCAATCTTTTTGCCTATTTTTTCTATCCTTTTCCTGTCCTTTTCATAGTGCTTTTTTTATCTCCTTCATTTTGACTTTCATTCCAAATATATTATCTTCCCACCTTAGAAGAGTTCCCTTCCCCTGTTCAGCCTTTGTCAGAAAAAAATTTAATAGACTTCACCATCATTTGACCCTTCCAGATAAAGTATTCTGAATGACCATTCTGGCTTCAGGGAAAAAGGAAGTATTGGTGGATGAAGTAGTGTTTTTTTCACTATCTGAACTCCTTTCAGTCACAACAAGATCACTGCTACTTCCTCTCAGATTGAATTAAAAATCCTTTGCAATTCATTGGAAGTTTCATTTGCTATTGAACTAAACCTACAAAGTAGGGTAAAATGGGGGATTAAAAAGAAAAAAGTGGGTAGAGAAGTCCATTTTCTGCCTGCTATACAAGGGAAAGTTAAAAAATATTTAGAAATAAATTCAACTTTCAAAGTACATTGAATATAAACTAGTGGTAAGAATTAACTGCATTTTAGTGGTTATCATGTAGTCAAGGATGCCCTTACTATAAGCAGAGTAGAGTACAATGAGCTTTTCTATTTGTGAACCTGGGATTCCATGTCACTTTTTAATAGGCTTCTGCGGCACACATCCTTTTGGCTGCCTGTGATAGAGCAGAGGTCATTACTAGCTGCAGGACCTGCTACTTGGCTGTGCCTGTCTTGGCTGGTGGGATGTCTTGTGGACTGTGGCCACTTGTGACTGTGGCCATTTATCACTTACCAGCACCAGGGGATATCCAGCCCAAAAGCTGATCCCAGACAAGCAGATCACAGCAGGCATGGAAAGCAAGGTGATGCCTTCATCTGTACAGATAAAAGAGGGATTTGTGCATATATAACGTTTTGAAAATTATGCCAATACAATCTTAGTCAAGTCTAGTGGAACAAAAATGGTCTTGGTTCTTGCACAAGCCAAGCAGGGAACAAGGTGGTCTCTCACAGTTTTAGCAACATCTCATTTCTACACATGCTGACTTTCCAATATTTGTACAAGAAGCTGCTCTGTGAAGGTTGATTAGAAGTGGTCAGGATTGTTTTATGTCTCAATTTTTCATATTTCTCTTTAAATCATGTATTTGAAATGCTGGATTTGGCAGAAACAAAATTGTTTGAAGGAAGACATGAAAATCTTCTCTTTGTGTGTAGGAGACTATTGTTAACCTAATATAACAGGGTGTCAAAACTCATAATATGCTAAGTGTTTATAAAGTTCTTTTATTAATGATGTAAAAAATCCAATAACAACCTAAGAAACTTTTCATAATGAGAGGAGAAAACATTAGTGCTTTTCCTGACAGTGTTCCTTTTCATGGGGGATTCCTTTGTGGAATACTAATCAAGTCCATTCAGAAAGATCTTAATTAATTTAATTAAAATCTGTCAGATCAAACTGATTAGCCTGACATCCAGCCTGGCAGGAGGAAGGAGGCTGGTACAAGCATTGTAAATGTGTTGAGGTGGGCTTGCCGCTTGCAATCAGAGATGTGTGGCTGCTGTGGGGATCAAAGCCATCTTTCATTGTCGTCAGAATAAACATTATTGCTCCCCTGGGCAAGTGATCCAGTTTCTTTTTGTCAGAAAATATTTTATACCTCCACAGCCCTGGCAGCTCAGGAGGGGACAGCAGCTACCTGGTTCTACACCAGGTGACCTTTCCTACCCTCCTGACAACAGGAATACAGATTAGACATTTCTCATCTCTTCGCCATCCGCTCAGGTGTTGGCCATGGGCAGGAGAGAGAGGCCATGGTGGCAGGGGTGACTGCATTTTGAGCATGGGTGTCGCTGCAACAGAGACTTCCAAGGAGTGGTGTGCCCACATGAGGCATCTTCCTTTTGCTGCCATCTCCCACTGAACTGAAGTGGGAGCTGAGAAACTGCATTCTCTGCTATCTGGCTGTGCTTGTCCATAATATGAGGAACTACCTCAACCGTGTAAGCTTCTTAATTCTGCAGCTGCTAATAATGATGTGTGGTTTCTATGGCAAACATCAGGGCAGCCAATGCCAATCTGTATCACTGGGTCCTTCCACTTCCCCTACCCCACACATGTACTTACAGAGTACCTCTCATCTTCAAAGATTTTAATAAACACTTTTATCCATCGTTACAGTGGGAGGGATCCATCAAAAGGGTAATAGCTTGTAAATACTCCATTTTTCAGGTCCCAATCCTGCAAGCGCTTAGGCATATGTTTTAGCTTTATGTGCCATAATTCAGGCTTCAGTGGAACCATTCACAGTACATGAAGCTAAGCATATGTGTAAGTTAGGAATTGTGCAGATTAAACAGCATTCCTGTTAGCTGGAAATCAAAAGGTAGATGAAAACTGGGACTCCAGCTACAGAGGAAGTGTAGTTCCTGAATGAAGAGCAGCAGCAGCTGACATGAAAGACCTGCCAACAGAAGACCTGTCAGTGACATGTGTTTGGTCTTTATTTGTAAAAGGGACTCTTCTCCTGGCAAAATGCCAATGGGTCAGTTTCTCCAAGGATGGAATTCATCTGGAGCATTGAGTTCCATTTGCATGGGCACACACCCAGTGAAAGCATCTTGTATCTGATTTCAGTACTTGGGCTTCAACAGATTTTTCGCCAAGAAATGACAGATTGCTGGAAGAAATAGGACATAAGTTTCATCTGCAGATGCTTTTCCTGACTTACACCTTCCCAGTACTTTCTGGCCATGTCAGTTGAATTGAATATCCTTGAAGCAAGCAAGGTAGCTTTCATTTGAACAGTGAGCCTGCAATTAAAAGGGTATGCTTGGTCAGTTTAGGATCTTACAGCTGGAGGAAGATGCTTAATGGAATGGATCAGGGTGATAAGGATAGGGTGGACAAATAGGTAGAAATAAGCCACTGGCCACACTAGCCAATATATTTGTCCTTTTTATAAAAGATAAAATTGTAATAATATTTTGCCTTCTCTACTATCTAAGCCTCAGCTTAGATATTTAGACGTATTTTTCCTACCTGCTAAGGGTTTCTTTGATCCTGATTTTGTATTATCTCCATACTGGCCCAAGGATCCACTCATGATGAGACCTTTTAACAAGAAAATGTATTACACAGTGTACATGTAATAAATGTGGTTTCTGTTGATGGTGACTAAACTCAGGCCATTCTTCTAGCAGAGTACCAGAGTCTGTTGTTTTTTCTCCTTTTGTTTTTATATAGAGTCCTTCCCTAGCATCTTCCCAACTTCTCCATTAATTTTCTTTTAAGATAATGCAAAACTCAGTTCTATTCAACCATACTTATTAAATTAGATTCTGCTCTAAATTTTATTTTTTTCCTAAATGTCAGGTTACTAAATTGAAAAACTTCAAGGTTCCAGCCATGGAACTCAGACTGACTGATAGGTTCAACACATTTCCATAAGGAAATACATAGATATGAATGGGAAGCAAGAAGGAATTTTTGACAATATATTTTTAGTAAGATTTTATAAAATTGGTATCTTCCAATGCAGCAGCTGTATTAGCTGTAAGTACTACTTGTATCAATATGATTTTTATTTTTTCTTTGTCTTTTGCAGTCAAATAACCTAATATTTTGAGGAAATAACACTGGACAGTATTGATCTATTTTTTTCTTTTCTTCCTGGCTCCTAGGTCACAGTTTAGGCCCTAGTTCAGCAAAGTACTTAAGAAGAGGCTTATCTTTAAGCACATGTTCAAGTCTCAGCAGAGTAAATGAGAATTAAGCAAATACTTAAGTACTTTACTGAATAGGGATAGAATTAAGCATGTAGTTGAATGTTTTACTGAATCAGGGCCTTAAAATTAAAAATTAATCTTATTTGTACTACGAAGATTGGAAAGCTATGTGCTAGATTTGGATCTTGAATTAATATAAACCAGGAACAGGGTAGCACCAACTGTCACAAGGAGAGGGGTATGTAGGTGTAAAAAGGGGGTGAAGCTGGGGCTGTTAAAATCGTGGGTAGGACATAGGAGAGATATACATTGTGTTCCTGTGTCTGTTTCAGGCTAAATTACTGGAGGCTGACATTCCTTTGTGTTTCAGTCCTGCTGCTGGTGAACCTTGGCATGCATAAAAAGTTCCATAATATTAATAGCTGCCATGCTAAGTCTGAAGTTGCAGAAGGGGCTTAATCTTTTTAAGCCTCAATACACACTATTTGTCCTGTGAAGGGATGGTGATGCCACTTCTCTTCTTTCAAACTCTTTAAGCTGGTGAGGTTTCTTTCTGCACATTATCGTGATGCCTGGCACAGTACTTTTGCTTGTGCCTTCTAGAAGGTTTTGTAGTACAAGTCCATAATAATAAATCCTGTCCTTTGGGCATGACAAAATTATTAGTGTGACATGATAGAGTTTTGTTGCAGTTGAAGTTTTTGTCAAGCTTTAGGTTGATACAAACTAATGGCAGCATTAAGTAGTTTTCTGACTAGCATAATTAACTTGTGTGAGTCTAGGAAAAAGTATTTGAAGAAGTGTGGTAACTTTACACTACTTTTTAGGAAGATAGCTTTCAGCCTGTAGAGTTGAGCAGGTTATGGATGAATGCAGGGGAATGTTTGCATGGACCAGTTGTAGGGATGTCTGTTAAATTTGCAAACATCTAGAGTTTTCAGTGCCTGTGAATTCCTTCTGAGAAGTTTTTGGTATTGGCAGTAAACATTTGAGTGGTTTAAGTGAGGTATTTCAAAACCATCGTTTCTACAAACATGGAATTGGTGCCTGGAGCTGGGTCAGTGTTCATCATGATGTTCTGTGTTGCTGTAGAGATGCTCAGAGAAGATTGACCCAAGTGCTCCTCTTCAACTAAACTTCATGTAAGGGTAGCTCAGAGTGTAGGTGCAGTGAGTGTAATATGATCTGCATGGGTACTAGCTAATAGTTAACTGGCTCTGCCGAACCTGTGTTCCTTAAACAAACGCTATCAGATATGGGTTGTCTTACTTCTGCAGACAACCTACTTCAGGTTGGAAACTAAAGCTTTATTCTTAGGAGTAGAAGACAGCAGGAGGGCTTTCACTGCCTGCTCAAACAGGGAAGGGAAGGAAGGCATCGCATTACTAGAGCTGCTGTTTTCCACTCAAAACAGGAGGGATGGGGCTAGTAGGGTTTCTGAGTATGTTCTGAAGTGTGTAGGGTGGCTGACCTCAACTCAGCTGTTATTTTGATTTTTTAGCTGACTGTGGGCCGAACAGGTGCTTGACACAGTGTGAAGCTTCTCAGGATAGCTGGTGTAACTTTGTGCCAAGGCTTTGGGAAAGGGCAGAGAAACATGCAAGATCATGCTTTACACAGGAGTTTACAGTGTGGAGATACTCTGTATGGAGAATGAAGGGGCAAGATAGTGCTGAAACTTTGAGCTTTCTGTACAAGGCAGAAAATTAATAGATAAGGTGAGTCAAAACTGTGGATCTTGTATGCTGGGGGCTTTGAAAACTTTGTGGGAAATGCTTGTTATTAGGGATAACCGTCTTAGTTTCTGAAATTCCATAAGGGCATAAATCTACATTTTGTGTGCGTGAGAGACCTCTCACCCAAGTACTGTTCTTGCAATGATAGCATTGTATGATCACCTCGATTAATCATCTTGGCTTATAAAATGGGTTATTACCTTATATCTGAACTGTTTAAAAAACACTGTTTCTGGATGACTTGTAGTAGTGTGGGTTTGTTTGGGGTTTCATTTTTGTTTTTTTAATGGCAAATACAAATTCCCCTCTATGCATTTGAAATAAAAAAACTAGGGGTATTTTTGAGAATAAACAACCTACTTGTTCCTACAGGTAGAAATGCAGAACTCAGCAATGATGGCTTTAAAAGCATATCTAGAGCAAAAACTAGTGGGTTTCACTTTTTCAGTTATGGGCAGAGTAAGCTGGTTTTTCATTTTTTGATTCTGACTAGTAGGAGATACATTAATTGCATCAAAAATTGTCTCTTTGTGGTTATTTTTGAGACTATCTTTTCCTCCCTTAAGGAATGAAGTGACCCACATCTGAAAACAAACTAGCTTTGTATGAAGTGATGGATTTTAAGTAGAAGCCTCTGTTCAGAACTGAAGTTTATTATTTGATGCATTTAAACTATTTTTTTGGACCAGATAAAAATTCTTTGTTAAAAAATTGTTGGTCACTCATCATTTAGGTTACCCTTGCACCGGCATAAGTACATTTAGTTCACTTGAGCTCCCTGTAACTTAGAGCATTAAACATGTGACAAGAAACAAAATTATGAGAGACTTAAAAGCAACTCTTTTTTTTTTCTAGTTTTGTGTTATTTATTAACAGTATATTTCATTTTACTTCAGTTGCACAAAAGCTGTCAACTAAGTTAATAGTAAATGCCACTTCCTAGTTGACATGAAAGTCTTTAGCATAGAGAATGATTATTTTAATCATCTTGCATTTACTGAATAAAATATGCACCTGTAATTTTTTAAAATTAGTCTTTTAAAATTATTATCAAAGTACAAAATCTTAATTTGTTATCTTGTTTAAATAATTTTCTCTTGACAGAGTATGGTCTGATATGATAACTGAATTGATTGATAATACAAAATGAAAGATATTAACATATTTTAGACAGATCAATGAAATATTGACAGGCCTGGAACATAAATGATTTTGGTGTATGAATTCTCCAGTCACTTTTTTCTTTGGCAGAAAAGTCGCACTTGCAGCATTTCTATTTATGTTATTCTATTAATGGCAGAAAGTTTAAATGTATAATTCAAAATTTTTGAAGCAAATCAGAAATGCAGCTTTTGAACTCCAAGTTTGTTAAACAAAAATGCATTGATTTTTTTCTGGAAAACTCATCTTTAAAGCACAGCAAAGTTCTAAATTTTTATCTCCTTGATACCTTCTTGGCTTAAAGTGACAAAGTCCAAAAAGACTTTTATCAATACAAGTTTAGGGGTTTTTTTGTTTTGTTTTGTTTCACTAACATCCATTTTACGGAGACTTTATGAGTTCCTGTGCATCCTCCAAATATTGACACTGCTGGGGCTGGATGGAAAGTTCAGACCAAATCTTGAACCTCCTCTTGTTGGTTCTACAGACTGTCTGGAGTCCAAAGGTTACGAACTGCTTGTAAACTATCTCCAGAATAAAAGCCTGTGTGCCAGGACATCAGTGCTGGTATTGTGTCCTCTATTCTTTTCCTAATTTGCAGTTTCTCCCCATCCTGCCCCCGTGGATTGTCAATGGCCTGAATTGTTTCAGTCTGTTTAATTCAGCGAGGCTATGCTAATCGGTGTCGCCTGAAAGCCTGTCCTGAGACCCCGAGACTTCAGAGATGTTAATTCGCTTAGTATTACAAAACTAAAAGGGTGGGGGGGGAAGAGAAAAAGAAGAAAACAAAAACCACCAGAGTAGTTCTCCATTGTCTGCTCTGGCAGCACAGACATTAAACTCTTGGATTCTGCAATAGTCAGTACAGAACAGTTTTTAATACACACCAATTTAACAGAACAATTTCTTTAATATTAAGCATTCAAATTGCTCTGTACAAGATTTACCCAGTGGCTAAAAGTCTACAGAAATCTTCCTGTGAACTCAAATTTAAAGAGTTTATTTTGCTTAGTTGTGTAAGATGTGCATGTTCAACCAAATAAGACCATTTGTGTCCTTAAACCTGAGACAGTAACAACGCTGAAACTACAGCTTTCCCAAACTGGATATGGACCCGTCAGGTACGTACCTGGAGGAGAATCTAAGAGTTTGAGTTACTGCTGAGGCTCTCTGGGTGGCTCAGTGGGAGAACATAGTACTCAGGAGAGAAATCACAGGAGCCACCAAGTTCAGCCAGAAGCATCCTGAGTTTAGTTCAATGATTTGTGCATTTTTGCCAAGTGGATGATAGGGCATAGTCCAACCACATCCTTCCCCAGTAAACAGAATTGCCCTGTCGGTTCTTTGGATATCCTTTGAGGATACAGGCTCAACCTCTCAGGCAAAAGTGTAAAATAGTAGATTTCTTCAATGTTATTAAAAAACATGTTCTAAATGAACATTTCTGCCTAGAGCAATTTTCCAAAGAAATAATTTTGCTAGAGAGACAGAGAGCAATCACTTACAGCTTTCCACAGGCAAACACTGCATGTATTTTTGCTCCCAACTGTGATAAATTTACCTTGGGTTTAGTTCATTAAGAAAACTTCATCAGGGAAATGCAATTTCTCCTCACTGTCTAAACATAAATAGTACTTATCTCCTTTGGCTAGTTGTTTCTCAGACATGAAATTCCTGTTAAATGGATCTTTTTAATACAAACATTTTTAAAAGCCACACATTCTTTTCCACTGCATCAGTGTGTGGTTTTTACTTGGTAACACAATATGTACTATCAGTGGTTTATCACGGTGATTAAAAGTCCAGTGAAGGCAACTCACATGAGTCTTTAACTATGAATTGATCCTTAGTGATCAAATTAAATTCGGGGTTTTTTTCAGGAAAAAACTATTGGCTTTTTCTTTGTTTGTTTTATGTAGAATAGATTTTACTAAAAAAACGTGGGTTTGTATCATGATTTTTAAATTTTTTTTTTGTGGCATATGCTTAGTGAATATTCTCTAAATACTCCTCACAGTCAGCAATAATCTTAATGATAAATCATTTTGCAATGTTTCAAATGTTCTTAACTCTTGTTGAGATAATTCCCAATTCAGTGTGTTAAATATTTTCAAGAAATAGGCTTGCTGACTTTTAATCTGGAGGTCTGTTTTGTACCACATGCAGTTTCCAGGTACTCTGTATCTCTTGTGCTGCATAACCTGTCTCGCGTGCACAGCTATCTAATCTTGCAGCGGGTGAGAAGCTGTAATTTGTGGGGCTTCTTATCGAAATGCAGAAAACTGATGTGGAAAGAATGGCAACAAAGCTGTATTTTGCCCTCACAGTATTAATTTTGTTTTTTTAAAAAATAGGTGTAACTGAATGAATAATTTCCAGAGCTGTTAAAACATAGCAGGTTGCGTGGTCCAAAGGCAAACCCTGTGGAGCTGAGCTGTATGGGGCACCAGCGCCCTTCACTCCCCAGGAACCCAGCGTCCCCCATGCTCACCGGGATCTGATTGTCCAGTGATGCAAGAGTTTGCTAATTAAACAGTTCACAGAGGTGTTTGGGGCAGAACCTGTGGACATTTAACCAATTGAACAATTTATTGCTGTAATTGAAGGGGTTAGCTGGTGTTTATTAACTAGCCTTCCTGTCACGTTCCAGTGGCTGGACTAACCCTTGGTCCCTGATTTGTTTTCAAGTGTCCCACCGGTGGTGTTGGCATTGCAGTGTCACTCTTCAGGCTGCCACTTCAAGGCCACAACTTCACTTACCAGCCTTTCGCAAATTTAGCCACATTACTGGATTTTTTTTTCTTGCTGGAGCAAGTGTTTTATTACAAAATACTGTCACTTTAGAGCAAAACCAAGATTTTCTTTTAGATGAAAAATAAGTTTGGATTATTAAGAAATTTCAGCAAACCGCTTCTGGCTTGAAAACAAGTTTCTGGCTTTGTAATCTCAGCATAGCACTAGTTTATTTTCCTTTTATGTTTATGGTCACCTCTGTCGTCTCTATCATCATTAAAGCGGGTTTGGGGCTGGGATTAAGGCGTCATTACAGTGGCGTGCAGCAGGGCTTCCAGTCAAACCGCTGAGGCACGAGCAGTTTGGGACACAAATCTATTCAGAGGAACAATGAGTCCTGATGGTGATAACAGGCTGCTTCGCCCCCTTACCCATGAAAGCTTCTATAACTAGAACTAATTGGCCGTTCTTAAAGTGCAATTAGCAGGGATATTAATCTAGGCCTGACAGGTGTGAAAATGTGTTTCTTTGAGTTCATTCAATAGACACCCTCTCTGATCACCCGTAGGAGGGGTCTGAAGCAATTGTACCTATAAACTTGCAAGCTTTTACTTTGTTGGAACTGAACAGCCCACTTTTAATAATCTCATTTGAGTCAGATGGCATTAACCCGACAGAAATGGATGGGAGGAAGTTCACTTAATACTGACATAATAGTTGGTATCACTTCCATCATCGGGAAAGGAAATGACTACTTTCCCCTTCATTTGGGTATGTGAAGAAAAGGGAAGACTTTTTAAAAATACATATTTTTAATGAGAAAGTTAGGTCTGAATTATTTTGAATTCAGGATAATTAGGTGTCCTCCCTCTATTTGCCTCTTGTGCAGTTTGATAATCTCCATTTGCAATGCTTGCTGTTTTTCCCATTTTTGTTTTTCATCCCAATAGGCACAGCATAGAGCAGAGACATTAAAAGGCATTGCCAACAAGGGTGGCATTATCATCAGCTCTGCAGCTTTTAAACTGTGATAATGTAACTGTTTATCTCCAATTGGAGATGGAGTTTCAGGACTCGGGATAGATACAGCACTACTAGTTCAGCTTTCCTACAGCTCATATACAAGGGCACAGCTCAGTGGTGCTGCACTGGTCTATACATGTCCAAAGATTCTTATTTTAACCAGCAGACTTATTGTGGGATGCTGAAAGGGTTCCAGCTGAATCTGCAGATGGTTGCTTATGCTAGTGGGCTTCAGGCTTGGAACTAAATGAGGAAATTTGTATTTCCCGTTTTAATTAAAAAGGGTATTCACAATTTAAGACTAAACAACAAAAGCCTACCCCAAAGACATGCATCTGTTTTACATAAGATAAATGTGTTATAAGAGTGAGAAATTGCTTGAAGATGGTCTTGATATTGAAAATAGTGTGAGTTCATGGGCATGCAGATGCATGTATACTGCTCAGTCAGCTAGAATTTTTTCCAAAGATGGAAAACTTATTATGTAGGGTCTGCCATACATACTTATTATGTATGGTCTGAAAAAAAATCTGCATAATGCTTTACTAATTCACCCTTTTGAAGTATCTGAAAGTCTAGACCACTGTGATATTTCTTAGAAATACCTTAAAAAACTTGTTAGAAAAGATGAGTCTAGGTCTTCCTCAGCCACTCAGCACAGTCTTCTGATAGAAAAGGCAACTTCATAAGAAAATTTGTTTTACTAATGTATGAGGCCTATCTTACTAAGGCTGGCTTTTTTTTTTTTTTTTTTTTTTTTTTGCCTCACTGCTGTGATGGAAAAGCCCCTCTTAGACTAATGAATTTCTTGTCTGAATTTGCTTGGGAGAGTTTTCTTCTTCAGGAAAATTCTTAGCTGAAAAATCTCAAAAAAAATAGATCCTTGCTGTTTACTTCATGACACTGAGCACAACCACATCCTTTCCCAACCTTGGCAAAAACAGAAAGCAAGAAAGAACATGATTTCATAATGAAACAAGGTTCAGCAACCTTCACCAGTATGAGTAGTAATTGAGGTAGCCTTAGAAACTGTGTGAGTATGTCCCTGAACGCGAATTTATGAGCCTTTCTGAGATGTAAAGCTTATTAACTTGGTTGTTACTGTATCTGCGTTGCTTTCTTGATGCCCTGATATCCCTTGGGACATTACAGTTTTCCAAAGCTAGTGTGTCTTGGAGTTGGCTCCGCAAGCTTTGCAACAGAGCATGCTGCATGGTTAGACTTGCTCTCTTGCATCTTTTCTAAGAAAGGCTCTGCATTTTCTAACCTAATGCAATCAAAATTGATCTTGATTCAACACAGATGACCTGCATAGGAAAGAACACTCTGCTTCTGGAGCAATAGCAAGGTTTGTCATTCCTTTGGAACCCATTGCCCTTCTTCCTAGTTTAGGAGGGCAAGGCAGTCTCTTTCTTGATTACCCTAAATAGTGCAAAACATCCAAGGGGAAGGAGGGTCCTGTGATTGAGACAAAGGGCTGTGATTCAGGACTTGTGGGTACAGCTCCTATCTCTGCTGTCTGCTTTCAGTTAAACCTTGGGGAAGTCATTAGATCTCTTCCTCTTACACAAAATCCCAGACTCCTTCTGTCTTTTCCATTGAGCTGAGAGGTTCTTGTCACCAGCTGCACATTTGCATGCATTCCTCACCATTGTTATTCACTAATGCAAGCTATAGAGCCTGCCTTCTCATATTCGGGGAGGAAAGTTGAGGTATTAGTATTTTGGGGGCTGTTCTTAGAATGGTGAACATGATCCTGTGCCCAAATCTGCTACCAGGACTCCTGTTTGCCTTTTCATCTCCCACACTAATTCTCTCCCCTCACAACAGCTCCATTTCTCCCCTGTTCTTCCTGAATCACTGAGAAGTGGAGAGGAAGAGATAGCTTTTCCGCTCCCTACTGTGAAACCAAAATATATTATTATCTGTCTTCTCTTAACCAGACGTGGTAACAAGATTACTCAAAATTCATGTCAACTGAATATGAGTTACGTAGTTTTGAAAGCTGATGACTAAAATTATTGGAATTACCCAGAGCTAAATGGTTTGTTATAGCTGGAAATTGGAAAATCTCTTGGTGTTTGCACCATTGTTTGTTGTGGAAGCGTTAAGTCCTGCTGCTTCATGTCTTCACCCTTTTTATTGACAAAAAGGGTACACAATGAAAGGGTTTGTTCATACTTGCTTAAAATCAAATGGTTTGGACAGTTACTTTCTTTATACCTCAGTTATATTTTCATTCCTATTTAGAGTTTTCATTAACAAGTTATTTTGTGGTTACCCAGAGTGGCACTTAGTAATTGCATTGAGATATTTCTCTCTTAGATTTCTTAACTGTAATAATGTAGTAAACCCTGTTTTGCTCAAGAAATACCTGAGAAAAAAATGCAGTGATTAAAAGAATGCCTAAATAACAACTGATGTGGTATTCATTGATTGAAAGTTTTAACTCTTAGCTGCATGGATGGTAAGAAACAAGATAATGGATAGCTACCAGTGTCCCAAATTTGAAAAGACAGAGGAAAATGGCAGCAAGAAAAAGTGAATGAAGATGGATGAAATCCACAGGAGGGTGAAGGGAGATTGCATGGACTCCTCCATGCTGGACAGGGCTGATTGGCTGACTCCTGGCTCACCTCAGCTGTTGCTTTTCAGAGTGGTATTTTGAAAGGCACTGTTCGGGAGAAGTGTTTCCTGGCCAAAGTGCTTCCTGGCCACCACCGCCACACACCACTTGCAGATGCTGCCTGTGGGTCAGTGAGAGGTCACCTCCAGTTAACTCAACACCTCAGTGAGGAGAAAGCTCTTGGGGATAAACTTTCTATCACTGTCTAACCAGCACTGAGAGAACTTGCAGATGCTTAACTTGCTCTTTTGCCTTGTCCGTAAGTAGTTTTCATGGCATCATTAGCACTGCCAGCTATTACCTCTCCACTTGTCCAGTACGGCAGGATCGACAGCACCAGTTTCTACAGCCCAGTGGTTGGGTTTTCTCCTCCCTGTGCTGTGGTCCACCTCCCTGTGCTGTGCTGTGGCCAGGGCTCAGCTGCCCTCCAGTGCCTCACCAGCACCTTGCTAAAGCTACCAAGGACCAAGAGAGACCTTGGAGTCTGCAGAGGGAGCGGCATCCCATGCACACTTGGATGCCCCAAAGCACGTAGGGGTGCCTTCCAGGCTTGCTGTGTGTGACAGGATGCGGCTCCTGGTCCCACGGAACCTAAACCAGGGCACTCACAGCTCCATGGTTCAGTGCCAAAAGGAAGATGCAGCTCTTACACCTCTGCCTGTAGTTTGAACATTGTCAGTGATGACATCAAGAGCAACATCAGGAGGGGATGGACTGAACATGAAGGTGGGTGGTGTTTGCTTATGAAATGTAAAGTCTAATTATGTTCAGCAAACTGCTCAAGTCCTGTAGCTCCAGAACCAGAGCAGTCACATTTAAATAATTGTGTTCTGAAAAAGATCAAAGATGCAAATAAATGTCACAAGTCATGCAGGAGCCCATTTTACATATATGCATAGAGATACATGAGAAATCACTGTATTTTACATTGTTCCCACATTTTTCCTTGTGACAGCAGTTACAGAGCCCTGCTCACAGGTGAGTGAGTGCATGCGCTCCATGATCATTACTTCCCTGGTGGGGCTTTCTTAAGTATCCGTGCAGATTTGGGGCAAAAGTCTGGAAAAGGTAAAATGCTGAGGCAAGAGGATTGAAGTCTGAAAAACCTCTTCAGGTTTCAAACTGGTCTGTTCTTGTCCATAAAAGAATTTAGTAGGCATATATTTTATGTGTGTGGGTACATCAGTAGATGCATAAAAATACATACGTCTGTTTTCAATAAATTTGTTCCATGATCTAAACATCTTCCAGATAACATCTTAAAAATCTTAGGCTTCACATTTTCTCAAACAGGCTTGTTCAGGGAAACGAAAGAGAGTGCTTGACAAGATTATGGTGTTGCTTCCATACATTTCCTTTATTCTTGTGGCTAAAAGGAAATTACAATGTGTTGTTAAGTCAAAGCGTGGTCTGTGGAGCTGAACCAAAAAACCTTTAAATGGACTAAAATTCCCCTTCTGATAAAAGGGAAAACTACACAGCAGAGAGACAGGATATCTTTAATTTAAATAGTGGGTTTAGGTATATTAATTTGAGTTCAAAGCATCTTTCAAAGGGTATGATGCCCACATTTTTAATTTTACCTAATACTGAGCATCTGGTGTGGACTGGTTTGTGGTACTAAGAGCAAAAGGAAATACATTACTCATAGATGAAAGGAGTGAGGGAGAATCACTGTCCTGACTAAAAATAGCCTTTTTTCCTCCAGTTAATATCAGCTGGAGGTTTTATTAAATAGTAATTGTCTAGAAAAAGACAATAATTGAGTATGACTGTTTCCTTTCAGGGGCCAGGCCCAGGTGGTGAAAGTTAAGTATTGTCCTTCAGATAAGGTCCTGAAAGCAGTTTTCCTGAATGTCCACTTAGCCCTTCTGCAAAATGTCCTTTCTGGGTGCTGAGCTGCAGACAGACAAAATCCAGGCCTTTTTGCAGGGCAGCAACAGTTTTCAGGGATGTAGCACCAGAGGATTTTATGGCTGCTTTGCAAATACAAAGCTGGCTCACCTCTTTGGCTGGAACTCTAACCCAGAGGCGCAGAGATCACAAGAGACAAATGTCTTAAATTAAGAAATGGAGTTGACATCTATAAAAGTCAGAGCACATCTAGTAGGCAACATGTGTAATAAGACTATAACATTATATCTAATAGGGAGATTGGAAAGCTGTCTGAAAAAAATGCAGCTTCCGTTCAGATCTGCACATTTGAAAACAAAATACACCAGATTAATGAGGTTTTTTTGTCTCCTGCCTTCACCCCCCTTCGCCTACATTTACTGATCTGAATCCCTATGTTCTTATCCTAAAAATCAGTCCAGTTTTTTTCAGTACAAGGTTAGTGACAATCCTGGTAACAACTTTGCCTATCTTTATTGGAGTCCATAGTGAAAAAATGTCTATTTCTGTGAGGTTAACAATATCCTCTTCTTTATTTCTATACGGTTGTTTTCTTTGAATGACAGTTTTATACATCATAATGTTAACACCATTTGTCTGGGGCTTTACGTATCATGAATATCTAAAGATTATTTAATTAACATTTGCAAGTATTCAGTGAGTCAGAGAACCATGAGATAGATCCAGACAGGAAGTGCTTTTTCTGCCCTCCAGAAGTTTTCAAATTGCTACTTATTCTGAGTTGAATGGACTCAAAACTTTGGGGGAGTTTTCATGGAGGAGAAGTGGAGGACGAGAGAGCGTGAGAGCCACAGCAGTTTGCTGCAAAATGGCCAAAAGTTCCAGAGTGCTCCCTGGGGAAGGGGAAAGCTGTCATTTCAGCCCTTTGTCCTGCATGGTTAAGCTTTGGAACTTTGGCCTTACGCCTCCACATGCTGAATTAGGAGTGTAATGGCTGAGCCAGAGTCAGGCCCGCTCTGCTGGGTGGTCTGCAGACAAACACTCAGAGAGAAGGTCACTGTGGCCTTCTAGTCAGAGTAGCTCCTGAAAGCTTTGCTGGCTGTAGCTTGGACCACCTTTTCTTTTGCATTCCACATAAGTGGTCTCACTGTGAGGTGAGGCTGAGCTCTTATCCAGACAGAAACACCACTTACCCAGAAAGTAGCACATATGTTCTACTGGGAAACCTGGGTTCTGGCCATTCAGCATTTCCCAGGAGAAGCTGACCCCTTGGGTCAGTAAGGGTAGTTGCTTCAAAGACTGCATAAATTGATACCATATTCAGTTTGAGAATTCAGACATCTTGATTCTATGGTTTAAACCACTGGACCACACTTTTTCTGAAATAGGTAGGAATATTTGCATTTTTGTATAGGGAAACCGAGGCACAGAAAGCGTCTGAGGTTTGCCAGAAGCCACATACTAGGTCTGTGGAAGAGCTAAGAACAGAACCCAGGTTTCCTGATACCAGCACAAATGATTCAGTCACAGTACACTGTGAGAGCAGGACAGGAAGGAGCAAAGAGATAAAAAATTAATTTCTTCTGGAAGTGAAAATTCTTGTTTCAGGTAGTGTTTTCCATTATACCCAAATCATTTCTACATCCCTGTAACCTAATTTTTCTTTACCATTTGTGTTTAACAGTGAATATTGCTTTGACACCTACCCCTGGAAACTCCTGGCCTTCTGCTAACCTCAGATTGATGGGCTAAAATGAGAGACTGCCCATTGAGAATATAATCCTGGTCTGCAGGGGGCACAGAGATTTCTTCAGCTCTGGGAATCAGCCAGTGGTTTGCAGTTCCCAGGCTGAAGCTCCACATTTAGGTGCAGCACGCCACACTGGAAGTTGACATGAACCTTAAAGAGTGGGACAGGGGCCTTTAGCTAATGAGAAGAGTTATGACTTTGCTTGTGGAAGTTTTAAATATGTAGAAAATATGTATGAAATTTTAAAGGATATGTTACCCACAAGTTCAGGAAGGAAGATATTTTCAGGTCTTCCTTCATTTAAAATATATTGCAAACCCAATATAATTCCATTCATATTTATCAATGTGTTTTAACAGAAAAAAAAATGGGGTCAATAAGTCCTCTGAAAAGAGGCTAAAATGAAGGAAGATAGAGTTCATCACTTCCATATATTGAGCCTGTGACTTCCAAAATCAAAGGCTTGGTAATCCTAATGGATTGACTTCCAAATTTCCTTGGATTTATATTGCTGGACTAGTCTCTCTCCAGGGCTTAGCTGGATCCCTGCAGATAGATTTTTAGGTTTATATGGTGTAATTCCACTTAGTCCAGCTGTAAACTTGTGATGGCTGAATTAATACATTAGAAGGGAAAAAAAAAAGAAAAAGAAAAGAGTATACCTACAAACCCCCTGGTTTGTATATCAAATCCTGGTGGGGGGAAAAACTGGACATTTCAATTAGTTGGTTGTGTGGCCTGATTGAAGAACAGCCCCATGGCTAACAAAGCTTTGTCTGTAGTATCAGCTTGCTCCTCATCCACCAGGACAAATAGAGTGGTTGGTCATTAACGGGCTAGCCATCGGGTAGGGGTTTTGTTCTTAAATGGGGGCTTTGTCTTATCCCTGCTGTTTAAGCCCTCTCCAAGCACTCCTCACCTGTCATATCTGTCATACATTTAATTCATCACGCTCTCTGGTCAAAAGCTACACTGATAGTATCAAAAGAAGAGGAGGGGGCTTCTTATAACTTTAGCGATCAAAGGAGATTACAAAGCAAATAAGATTTTAATGAAGACGGCAGGTTTGGAAAGGAGAATTTACTGCACTGAGAATCACTAACACATATATGTTCATTTTATCTGCATAGTATTTGAGACTGGAATCCCAAGCTATTACAGAAGGAAGGATGGATACATGTATTGGTTCATGGTTTTAATTAAAAACACAGTGGGAGGAGATCTGGGGAGGAAAAAGGAGCTCTTTTATTTCACTTTAAAGGTCATATTTTTATTCTGTAAATATGATAAGCAGACTGTGTTTAAACACAAGTTTGTTTTAAGGGTGACACATTTATCAACCAATTTGCCATGGAACTGACATTGTCAGGCCAATGTTCTCAGTAATTTGACCCAGCTTTCAAATTATCAATCACAATACTGAAATACACTTGGTCCCACTGTATCAATGAAAAAGGTAAAGAAGGCAGGCGTTTTCCAGTCATAGTCACAGAAATCCACATGTCCCTGGGATCATACATGATGAGGGCCAGAGCTGCAGAAATGCACCTTTTGTGTCAGTGGGTGTTTCGCAGGAAAAAGAGCTCTGTGCCGGTGGTGTGGGGAAAACTGCCTGCCTTACCTTACAGGGAAGCCTTCCCTTACTGAGAAGCACATGCTGCCCTGTGGCACTTTGTCATGGAATGCAAGTCTGAAACATCTCAATTCACAGAATATTCTGAATTGGAAGGGACCCACAAGGATCATCTGTTCAGTGAATGGCCTATATAGGGATCAAACCCATATCTGTGGCATTGTCAGCACCATGCTCTAACCAACTGAGCTACTCTCAGTGGCTCATTCACTCATTCAACTTTTATTAGACTTGCAGTCTTTCCACAGAGGAATTTTCCCATTTGGAACTGTCAGTCCAGAGTACATGGTCTGTTTTCCGATAAGATGGAAACAACTGATGGGGAATTATCTGTTGCAGTTCCTAATGGTACTAGTGCACAGTACTCAAATTCTACATGGCCAGTCATCCTGGAGATTCAGTTAGCAGCAAAGACACTCCCCTGGAAACATAAAGGTTTTGGAGCAAATCATCTCAGCCAGTGTGGATCTATGAATGGCAGGTGCTGCTTGACTAACCTGGTCTCCTTATAACCAGATGACTCGCTTAGGGGATGAGGGAAAGGCTGTGGATGTTGTCTACCTGAACTTCAGTAAAGCCTTTGATACTGTCTCCCACAGCAATCTCCTGGCTGTTTATGGCTTGGACAGGGGTACTCCTCACTGGGTAAAAATAATGGGGTGACATCCAGCTAGTCACCAGTGGTGTTCCCCAGGGCTCATTACTGGGGCCAGATTTGTTTAATATCTTTATCAAGTACTTCAGTCAGTTTACAGATGACACCAAGTTGGGCAGGAGAGCTGATCTGCTGGAGGATAGGAAGGCTCTACAGGGAGATCTGGACAGGATAGACTGGATCAATGGGCCAAGGCAAGTTGTTTGAGGTCAAAAAGATCAAATGTTCGATCCTGCAGTTGGTCCACTAGAACCTCATGTAGCACTACAGGCTGGGGGAAGAGTGTCTGGGAAGCTGCCCACCAGAAAAGGACCTGAGGCTGCCAGTTGACAGTGGCTGAACATGAGCTAGAGCTAGGCTGTGCCCAGGTGGCCAAGAAACCCAGTGGCATCCTGGCTTGGATCAGCAGCAGTGTGGTCAGCAGAACCTAGCCAGTGACCAGGACCCTGTACTAAGCACTGGGGAGCTTGTACCTCAAACATTGTGTCCAGCTCTGGGCCCCTCACTACAAGAAAGACATTGAGGTGCCAGCATGAGTCCAGAGAAAGGCAGCAAATCTGGTGAAGGATCTGGAGCAAAAGTCTTATGAGGAGCACTTGAGGGAGCTGGAATGGTTTAGCCAGGAGAAAAGGAGGCTCAGTGAGGACTTTGTTGTTCTCTATGACAAGAGGAAACAGCCTGGCATAAAGGGCAGTTCTGATTGGATACATTAGGAAAAAATCTTCACTGAAAGGGTCATCAAACAATGAAATAGGGTGCCCAGAGAAGTGGTGGAGCAGCCATCCTAAGAGGACTGTGGCACTTAGAAACAGTGCTTAGCAGTGGACTTGGCAGTGCTGGACTCAGGGTTGGAATGATCTTTAAGGTCTGTATGATCTTAAGGGTCTTTTGTAACAGAAACCATTTTATAAATTTATAAAGCAGTGCTTTGGGCACAGGCTGTGCAGTGTACAGACCCAAACCTGCCCTGTTAGTAGCAGAACCAGGCAGCTGGTTACTTTGCAGTTTTTCTTTGTGATGAAAAGAAAGCCTTTGCAATTGCTGAAACCTTTGATAAAAGAAGGGGTAGTTTGTATTATTAGCACGGATGTTAACATCTTTACATCAAAGACAGGGGGGAAGTGGCTGCCTAGCTTTCTTTAAATTGAATTAAAAACGTGGGGTCCAGGAAGGAGCTCACAAAACTTTGTCTGAACTTGTCAGCCTTTACAGGTTTAGGTGGAAAACTCCAGTTCTCACTTTCCGCTGAGTAATACTGAGAGCTCATTATTTGTGTGGTTTTCAACCTGGCTATGAATTATGAATGATTTACTTAAGAAGTGATAAACTATCGGTCTGCCCTTAAGCTAAGAGGAGGTCCCTACAGTTGAGGTGTTTTAGGTTCAGCAAGGAGATGGATCTCAGCACCCTTCTGATGTTGGAGTTAATATATTGTATTAATATCTGAGGGCTAGTATCCATCCCTGAAGTTGCTTTTCTGCAGCCTACAGGATCTCCCGATATGCAAGGCCCAATGAACTAGTTTTACTGAAAGTGAGGTGAAAATTCACATGTGATCTGTCATCTGGTGGCATGAATTAGCTGAAGTCAGACCCATATTGTTTTGCAAGTGAAGATGGGATAAAGATACAGCCAGTACTGTAGTTCAGAAAGTACTTCAGTCTTGCTTTGAGTCTTGCTTTGAGTAAGCATGTCAGCATGTAACTTCTACACTGATGTGCTGTAATTGATAGCAATGAAAACTGTGAGTGAATAGGGTCTGTATTAATGTGATACTGTGATGAGATGATGAGACAAGTACAGCAGAGGCAGCTGCAGCAGAGCTGGTCCAGTGCTCACACCAGCTCGGTGAATGGGTGTTAATGGCACTGGGAGTCATTCTGCCCTGTAAACAGGGTTGGCACATGTACCAGACACAAACATTTGCATTTACTGTTGGTTTAAGGACCTCTATGCTTTTATTAATCTGGAAACTGTGGGTTTTTTTCCTTTTCTTTTTCTATTTTTTTCCTTGTCTTAAGTTGGGAGAGGCTAACTTAAAACATAGCCTTTCTTTTCACGAATCAGAAATTCTGAGAAGGTGCTCAAGTTGCTTCATGTACAGACCAACCACCTCTACTAACATGTTCTGGTTATAGATCTTAATAGGTTTTTGCAAGACCAAAGTACTTAGGTAAAGAACAGCGTATAAAAGTCAAATGACAGAACAATTAATGGGTTATTGTTACAAAACTAACCTTTCAAATGAGTTCCTAAAATGCTCTGCTGTTGGAATTTCAGTTATGGAATTTACTTTTAAGCCACTTTCTCCAAGTTTAAATCTGGCTACAGAAAACTTCAGAAACTTGTTGTTGTTAGGAAAAGAGAGAAAGAAAAATAGCATGCTCTTTTTTTCTGTGTTAAAGCAAATGCTTTTAAAATGTATCACCCTGTACCTGATGGGAGTTAAAAAAAAAAAAAAAAAGAAAACCTTCAGAAAACTGGGCATTGGTTTTCTTCGACAGCACAAAAGCCACCATGCCAACATTTGGAACTGCAACACATCAGCCGCTCTTATAGCTCGTACTTTATTCTCTGCATCAAAGCTCTGGTGGGGGGGAGTAAAAACAGAGAGTGAGAGAGCGAAAGAGTCAAGCTCTTCAGAGCCTCTAATGACGCGTGCCAAACACGTGGAAGGTAAATCCCCTAATTCAGTCTATTCTTTCAGCATTCCCTGGCCGGCAGCCAAGCTAAATATTTCTGCTGGATAAAAAATGCACCCTCCTATGCAGCACTTTCTTAACAGGATGGCTCTCCAGCTTTAGCGGAGGGGGCTTCTCTGGGGGAAAGCCAACATGTGTGTTCTCTTATCTATTTATTTATTTTATTAAAAAGGGGCTTTATGGGCTGTGATTGGATTAACTTAGTGAACCCTGGAGGAAGAGGAAAAACAAATTGGGAAGCTGGTTTAGCACCCCCACCTTTTTGTCATCTTCTTTTGGGATTTCCTGGCTGGCTGCCACCTTGAGCCTGTTGAATGTTCTTTAGATCAATCAATTAAAAAGGCTTTAATATTTGGGTGATTGGAACGCAACATATGGGCTGCTGGTGCGGATGTCATGTGGTGCGTGGAGTTAATTGAAATGATTAATAGAGGTGTTAGTTTCTTCAAGACTAATTGAAGAAAGAATATAATTGGAAGCATAGACTAACCATTATTGTTGACTTTTTATTAACATATTGCGTCCCTTAAACACTTGTACATGTTTATAAACATGCAGATGGACTTTGTTTAGATGTCTTCAATGTGGTGATTTGCAAAATCACATCAACTCTGCAAAAGTCAAATGTATTTTTATGTAAATTAATCAGAAAAAATATTTACCTGTGCCTTGCCTGTTTTTAGTAACCAGTATGTACACTGAATTTCTGGTACCTGTTTGTCTTTATTTCCTTGCCAGACTTAAACCAGTTGATTCATCCTCATCATTATCTGTGGAGTCAGAGCATCCATCCACAGAAACTGATCAGGAGCCTCTGAGGGTCTGTTAGTGCCCTCTTCTCTCTGCACACTGAGTTGTGATAGCACAGTGCAAATGTGCCAGGTATTTCAGGGAACAGCATCACCATTGTATTGCCTCACACCTTGTCAGCTTGACATATTTCAAATAAAGGACTGTCAGCAGCCTGGATTTGACAGTCAGAAAGAAATGTCAAACTAGAGAAGTTCAGAAGATTTAATTGACATCAGCTCTTTCAGCCTCTCCAACTTCTTTAAGAATAATAACTTTTTTTTTCAGGAGTAGTAGCCTGGGAATTTTTATTAAAATTTCTAAGCTATTGTGAAATACAAAATGAAAGCAATGAACTGGCTGCAGAGGACATCTGGCAGCAAGGAGAGGGTATGAAGGATGTGTCTCTGAAAGTCATCCTGCTGCACAGGCCGGCTCTCAGGGTAGAAATGGGGAAACAGAAAACATGACAATCTCTGGTCTGTAGTCGGTAAGCACGGGCTGGCTGCCCGAGCACTGCGCGAGGAGGAGCAGCATCGCGTCCTGTTGCTGCCGGGCTGTGGTTACAAGTGCCGTAGCAAACTTTCAGATGGGGATTTCTTAAAACTGAAGACAATGGCTTAAATGACTTATGAATCTGCTAGAGGGCAAGTGTTCACTTGTGGAAAAAGAAAATCAGGCAAGATGGCAATGAAGTGTTGATCTAAGAGGTAAGTCAGTTCTGATTTAGGATAGATAAACTACATTTAGAAATGCATTTTTTTCACACCAGCTTTCTTTTTGCCTGCTTCTTGTAATAGGGGAAATGCTTGTGCATAATTTTAATGTTCTGGAAAAGAACTGTCTTCCTGGAAGGGACATACACATTTTCTCTATTTGTTTTCCTTTGCACATGTGGTGCAGCTTATGCATTTGTGTATCTTTTTCAGTAGTCAGAAAGTTTATTCTGCAGCCCCGAATAAATGAGCAGAGAAATGATAGATAAGTTTAGAGGCGGTTTGTTGTTGGCTTAGAAGAAAAGAGAATAGGATGGTTTTAATATTTTAGAGTCTTCCCACACAGATTTCCAGTGATGCTTTGAAGGCAACTGTGTGTCTGCAAAGACTTTGAGCCTCCCCGGAAGATGTGGCCTGTCTTGCGTACAGATCTGAGCAAAGCGTTTGTAGAAAGGAAGTGGCTGTCCTGTACTGGGGGCTGAGAGGAAGGGAAGACATTAGGTCTGATTGCAAGCTTCCCTTACTCCCCATTGCCCGATTTGTGTGCACCTATTGCTAATAGTTTTAAATTAGAGGGATATGCTGAGACAGACTGGTGCAAATTTATTCTTTCAAAAAGATTTTCTGTTATTATTATTATTATTATTTAGTGATGAGATTAGTCATTTAAGGATCTGGTTTTATTACAGCTAGCTACTGCAATTACATAGTCACTTGTTTAATTTCTCATCTTAACAGTGATGAAAATTAGGAGTTTCAGCATTCCATTGTCTGCATTTCCCATTAAGATTTAGTATAAGAAAAGGAGAAAATTGTATAAACTTACTGGAATAGGAGCATCCTCTCTGTCTCTATCAAACCTTGCCATGTTGTATGAGTAATAAAATTCTAGTGCACTGGCCTGGGTCACTGAAAGAGGAACAGCAGACCAAGGAAAAAGGATTTAAATTTATGCATGTGCTTTGTATGTGGCTGGTGTCTGATGGAAATATTCTCATTCTCATACAAAGGAGTTTTCAATAACATGCCCTTAAAATAAATCTCAGGGAACTCTATCTAGTACCCTGCTAGCATCATTTACTGCCAAGACAGACAGACAATTTGCATTAGGAGATCTCACTTCAAGGTTCTCCTAAATCTACCAAACTCTTAACGTGTGCCCCAGGTGTTTCCTGCATTTTATTTTCCTATGGATGCATTTTCCTCCAAAATCTGTTCTGTCATTTCCAGGAATTTGGCTATGATAAAAATTGTATTGCTCAAACATTAGGAGTGTGATGACTTTGCTGTTGAAAAGTAATCTCCACCATGACAGCCCCCATTTTTGGAGCAAAGTTTGAGTGACAGGTTCAGTGGCCCGGGGAAGGGCAGCATATGTGGCAGGAGAGGGTGGTGACTGTCATTGTCTGGGATGCTCAAATGCCATCCCCTGTGTCAGGAGCACTTCCCAGTTCTTGGATCTTCACATGTGTTTCATTTGCATTGGGTCTCTGTCAGAGCAAGACCAGAACACACGCTGGTAATGTTCCCACCTCTATCTCTGACTCCCACACGTAGGAGAATTGCTTTTGAGCTAGAAGTCAACCTAGAGCATTGGCAGAGCAGCCCTCCCAGGAGCTGCAGAAGGGCATCATGGCTCCCTTCAATGGGCAAACACTCTTGGGTCTAGAATGAGAGCAGAGGAGTGTGTGTTCAGCACATGCTCACTGCAAACCAACCTGAGGCCAGAGAGTGATCAGAAGGAACTGTTTTTAAAAGCCTATGGAGAAGAGCTGAACCTGGAGGGGATTATGAAGGAGGAGAGACTATGCCTGGAGATCAGCAGTGTCAGGGAAGAGGGAAACTGAGAGTAAGGTTAGTACAAGACTAGGGGATTTATCTTTATGGGTTATTGTAGACGAAGACAAGCAAGCTCGGTGTTAAAAGCGGGCAGGATGTAAGCCAGCTCTGATCCAAAAGCTGCCTGGCTGCATTAGCACAGTGCTAAGCCCAAGCTAATATATCCGGCTTCTCACCAGGACTTATTAGCTCGGGCTAAGTGCCATACTAACATAGTCACAGGAGTTCCAGTTGGCCTGATACCATGTCTGCTCAATGTGTGAACTGAGCTTAGGGCTAGATGCCTGCACAGAAGCACCAGGAGATGCCTGCAGACTTGACTGCACCACACTGAGGAGGAGGCTGTGGAGGCCAGGCCTGCTGGTCAGCAGGGCAGTAGGGGCACATGGGGATGGAGAGCATGTCGTGTTTGCCTAAAGTGGGACAGGAAAGAAGTGCAGTGCAGATGAGGAACCAGGAGGGACTGAAACTGGCTTGATGAGAAGACTTGGCGCACAGGAGCCTGGGTGTGGGAGTGGTAGATGTGAGTGACTGGAACGGGAAACTACAAGAAGGGTCAGGAGGAACAAGCTCAGGACTTGCTGGGCAAGGAAACCAATCAGAAGTCTGAGTTGAGCACTGGGAGAGGAAGAACAAACTCCACACCACACCTGGCATGAAATCAAGATGCCTGAAAGCAGTCATTCTTTTACTGCCAGCCTATCACCTGATGAAACCCATCAACAGAAGTGTCCTAGCCCTTACAATGCTTGTGCTGACCTTGCCATAAACAACCATATGGTTGCTCTGAGCCAGGTCTGCCAGTGTCCCTGCAGAAGTCTGCCTGTGGCAGATCAGAATACCTCAGCTTTGTTCTTGATCTATGTAGACATCAGAGTAGTGCCAGATAATGAGATCTCTGCTTTTTCTATTTGCAGTTTCAAAATTCAGCATAAAAACTATAGAAAAACCTTACTAAAATTGCAAATTCATGTTCTTCAGAGTTTAAGGTTTGCCTAACTCCAATTTGATCCTCTTATGCATTATGATCCAGTCTTTAATTACTCACTTAATTACTGTTAGCTGGCTACATGCCTCATTTAGGCATAAGACAAGCTTGCTAGGGGAGATGAAGTGGGGTGGTGTAATAAAATGTTATCTTTAAGACACCTCTTCCCGCCATCTCATTTGCTGCTGCATAAGGAAATAAGATGGCCATGGCAGGAAGTGCTGCTCTCAGAGCAGGTGAGCTCTGCTCTGGAACTATGTATTATTCCGACCTGTGATTTGGAATAAGATTCAGGCCAATTCACCTCAGCAAAGCCTTTTGCGGGTGGGCAATAATTTTGACATCTTTCCTGAGTGCCTGATGTGAAGCCCTGCAAAACACAGAGCCATCACAGATGCCAGCAAGAAAAATGCTTTGAACATAAAAAATAATGCACTGTGCTCAGTAAATCGGCTGCTCTGCATCCCAAAAGTAATGTATGCTTTTGATGTTAATGTCATTGTGTCTCTGTACCCCTTCTGCAGAGCGAGAATAGCAATAATACCTTCATCAACATATGGGGGAGGTATTGTGAAAATCAGATTAGTCATTATTTGATGTTTGTGAAGCGTTCAAGTGCTGCTATTCTGATGAGGAAAGTGGAAAAATACAAGACAAAATTAGTTGTCTTCATTTGAACAGGCTGTGGTTAAAGAGAGGCACTGGGCCTTTATAGGAGAAAGGAGAGAGAAAAAAAATCTGGAAAAATATCTCTTCTAGTCAGCACTCTTCTTTCTTAACACCGAATGAGGTGAAGAAAAAGATGATGCTTCCTATGTCAAGACTGCAGAACTGAGTTTCTGTACAAAATCTTAGATCTTCTGGCATCTCCTACCAATTGAAAGAATGCCTGAGTTTGCACCATAATAGGTCTCCCATTTACTGACATTTTGGAGTGTTTGTCTCACTGCAAAGCTTGGGGTTTTTTATGTGAGTCTGTTGTCTTGCAAATCTGATGGTTGGCTGTAGGTTTTTACAGAACTTTGACTCAGCTTCAGGGAAGGAGGAATGAAGAAGCAGAAGAGTGAACTTCTGAAACCCTCCTTTCCTTGGGTTTGAGCAATCTGTGCTGTTATGAAACCTTTTGAAATCTCATTTGCTGCTGTCTTTCTGACCCCCCAAATTATTCTTGTGTAAATGTTAACACCCAGCAGAGATGAAATCATTGACTTGGGAAAACACAACTAGCTTATCAGAAACTGCACGATCCCAACAATATACTAGCAACACCAGCCTTCTTTTTTCCTTCTTTGTCTTGTTTTAAAAAATTGTTTGTGGTTAGTTGGCAGATGGTATTGTGAATCAGACTGTACGTAACTGAGGGAACAGAATGATTTTTTCAGTTCGCATGAACCCAAATCCCTGTCACATATAAAACCGGTTTTATTTTCATGTCTTCTGTGTGCTTATGATTTTAATATGTTTACTCATTTAATGTTGATAGTTTTAATTACAAACTCACAAAGTGTATAAGCAGAACAAGAACTAGATATGTTTTCCAACTGAATTTAGGCTGTAAATTTTCTCTGTGTGTTGTACCCATAGCTCACTGAAATCAAAGAACATCAAAGTTTCTCCACTGACCACCTGAAATCAGTTAGTCCTCAACTGGGTCTTTTTATGATTCTGACACTAAAGTTATGTGATTTGCTTGCTGAAGGAAGGTGACTTAAAAGTGGACAGAGAAACCATCAGAAAAATGTTGAGGCTTTGGTCTCCTGTACCATGCCATTAGACACCAGGCACAGCAAAAGGAACAACTGCAATCCATTTATTCATGGACAACTGTAAAGCCAGAAGATGCATTAAATTTGATTTTACACCTTGAATGTTTAGGATCACAGAGTAACTCCATAAATAAAAATCTTTCTAAGGATTTTGCTGTGCAAAGGAGAAGGGAGCTGCCCTCTAGCAAACTAGGGGAAAAAAAAAATCAAAATAGTCCTGTTGGTTCAAAAGCATCAATTTTGAGTTCTGCTGTTCAGATGTGAGTTTTGGTGTTTTATGTTTTAAATTAAAGGCGTGGCTGAATGTTCATTATCCCTATGATAAAAGCAGTAGAAATAGGTGCAAAATGACCCTTGTGCAATGCTGTAATTTACCTTTATTTTAAACTGGTTAACACATCTTAATACATTATGACAATCAGAATTATCAGGCCACCAGGCGGAGGGGAGTTTGTTTTGTTAATTGTTCTTGTTAAGCCTAATTACAGAACGGGGTGGAGTGGATGCGAGGGGAGGGAGGAATCTGCTAGCAAGAGGAAATTCTAAAATCCTCGGAGCAGTTCCAGGCAGTGTGTGTTGGGGAGCAAGAGTGCGGGTGTGGTGTGGAGTGCGTGAGCATGCGTGTGTGTGTGTAAGAGTGTGAGAGTGAATGACAGACTTTCCATATGGACTAAAACCCTGAGATGCATAAGCTGGAGGTGGGGAACCTGTGCTGTGTGGACACATAAAGGTACAGCTGAACAAAGAACTGTGCTGTAGTTTTCTTTATGAACAAACTTTTTTTTTTTTTTTGAGGGGAATGATGGGGGGGAGATGCAGATTACTTACTTTGCTGTTAATCTTTGAGGTTTGCGTTAGATTGAGTGTAAAAATGTTTTGCTGATATGCTGCACTGTTCTTTAACATTACAGGTTGCCACGTAGCTGTAGGTTGGTATCCTAAAGCCCTTTGAAATGTTTTCCTTCATCCCAGTGATTGTAGCAAGATGTGCCGTGCACAGACTGTGTTATTTGTTTATACTTTACAATGGAAAGCATACATCCAAAGAGCCCTTCTGCCCTGCATTATTCCAGTTTGTTTATGTGCCCCACATTACGCTGTTGGCAAATTACTGTGCCTGACCTGCATTGTCAGCCCCCTCCATTGCCTCGGGAGCCTCCGGCACAGAAGTTTCTGATAAGGCAGTTTTGAACAAGCCAGACACCAAGTGAATGATTCTATAACAAATCTGTGCTCTTCTCCGGGGTATGTTACCTGACTTGTTTGCTGCCAAGGTGGTTTTATTGGTTTGGCTACTGGGTGGAGGGAGGGGACTAGAACAGCACACGAGTCACGCTTTTGTTTTGCTTAATTATAATGTACACTTTTATTAAAACCTTTTAGTGCTGTGAATTAAATGTCACTGCAATCCTGCACAAGAAGTAAAATGCTACTGCTGTTGTAGCTGACAGCTGAGTGGTTAGATGGCCAGCATGAATCTGAGGCTCAGAAGCCTTTTCTTTGCTGGCTAGAGATACTACTGGGTAAATGTGTTTACTTTTTCCTTAGTATTTATACTAGTTAATGTGTTGCACTAGATAAATCTACTTCCTGAATCCATCTTTCAGCTTGCACTCTTCCCTCCAAATTGACAAATGGTTTGAGTTTGACACCATTTTATCAGTTGAGCCCCTGCTGGGTGCTGCATGCCTCCTTGTTCCTGCTTTATCGTGAAAAGTGAATTATCTGCAATATATTTTGCTACCATCTAACTAGCAGTTGGCAGGTTTTTCTATATGAACTGATTTAGATTTCAGCAAGGGGAGGCTGTTGTCTTTCTCTGCAAAGCCGTGTTGTTGCTCTCCAGGAAAACAAAAGATCCCAGAGCTTTCTGCACTGCAATCTGCTGCTGTCCCACTTTCAAGGAGGTGTTTTGTTTGTTGCAGCAGCTTCCTATCTTAAAATGATAAATTGAGCGGACATGTGTGCTTTTTTAAACCACTGTCTCCAGGGCTTTGTGTTCACTTAGGATAAAATACATTATTTTGGGGTAGGCTCTGGTGTGATTTAAACTTGATTTAGAGATTACAGAGCAAAAGGGAAAGCATCAACATCTTCAGCAGTGGTAGTTTGATGAGGAATAGCTGTCAGAAGAAGAACTCTACTGACTTAACCTCAAGTGGGTTGCAAATGCATTAGGGACTCATTAATATTAATAGTAGAATAGACATTTCCTGCTTTCGTTTGACATCTTCCAAGCTCCTTTTTTTTTTTTTTTTTTTTTTTAAGAGCAACTTGAAGTGCAGTTTTAACACTTATTCAAGTTACTACAAGGATGATAAGCTAAAGTTAAACAGAAGGAGACCTCTGAGTGCGTGGGGTTGGTCTCTAGGAGTTCTGGAATTTGGTGCTGCGCTTTAGAGAAAGATTGTGGTAAACTCTCGAGTGAGACTTTCAGGGCAGTTTGTAAAATGGGTCCGTTAGGTATGACTGCAACCAGAATAAACTGTTGTCACAAGAAGTTGTTCTATGAGGGTGACAGGAAGGTCACTTTCAATACCCCCGTATAAAGGATAATAACTGTCGATTTCTAAGTGGGCACAGTAGTGGTTAGTTCATAAGTTCAGGGGTGAAAAAAAGAACCCTAAACCCTTCTCGAGTCTCCAAATACTCTGTGAGGTTGGCTGAACAGTTTGGTTTGAAAAATTAATAGATACAAAGTAATTTTTACTTGCTTTCAATCTTCTAAGTCCTATGATGCATTTTCATGCTTCTGCTCTGTTGCCAGCAGGCTTCCAAGATTTATTCAATGAAAAACAAAAAGAAATTTCACAAAACCACCAAATATCCTTGAGACATAAAATAAGCCCAAGAATTTCATTAGGACCAGGAGGGAACATGTAATTGCAATGATCATTTTTCAGCATCCTGCATATCAGAATTTCACCCACTGAGCCCTTTAAGTAAGAGAACTTGTGGTAGTGGATTAAGGAGGGGCTTGCTTTTTATAGAAAACACAGCTAAGAGTCCCAGTTCATAAAATACCAAAATAAAACAGGTAAGCCCCCACAAAGCACTTAGTCTGGCAAGTGTAGTGATGCAGCAGCTACAAATGCAGAAGTGCACATGGGTTTGGCAGCTCTTACTGATAGGGCAATTTGAATTCTCAGTGTGCGTCTGCTCTACTTGTTGAGCCTAATGAAAAGTACAGTTTAATCACTGGTGTGCCAAATTGACCATGATTAGCTGTTATTGCAGATTAGTGCATTGTCTGGGGCTCCAGAATTATTGATCCGGGTGCTGTGCTCTGGTGTTTTCTATGCCCTCTATCGTAACCTCTTCTTAATGCTTAGGGCAGAGAAGCAGGAAAGGAGAGTAGGAGGGAAGAAGTCCAGATGGGAAGAAAACAGGTCCTGAAAAGACCACATAGGAACTAGGTCAGGTACTCTGGAGATTAAAGAAGCATGCTTCATCCCTGGACGCAGGAGGCAGGGACAAGTAGCATACAATTACGAGGAATTAGAACGGCAACAAGTAGTGCAGATTTATCAGCTTTAATTGTCTATTGTCAGGACAGAGCCCTTCTTGTAGATCAGGCGCTGCCAATGCTTTAATACCTCTAATGGACTCTCTATTGTGGGATTATCTCTCCTAAGGACAATGTATTTCTTAAAACTAGTTGTTTTGGGAGAGGGAGAAAAAAAATAAAAAGAAGAAAAAAAGAGAAGAAGTGGCTGCAGCTCTCAGTTGTTTTGGGTGTTTTTCCCCTCTCTGGTTTGTCACATTTGCAGGAAGTAGCTGAGAACCCAGTGTTGCTCTTCTGTCAGCAGCGCTATTCCTTCAGGGGAACTGATAGATACCTATTGAACATTAACCCCCTTTGCTCCACCTTCCCCAGCGAGCTCCTCCAGAAACAATAGCTGGTTGATAAAGAGCAGATAAGCAAGGACACCCGGCTTAAGAATCTCTCTGCTATCTTTATTTTAAAAGCTTTCCTGGGTTTTGCAAAGTAAACATTACAACATTTAAAGAAGGATAAGGTGTCAACTATTTAATGAGAAGTTGTGTTTAATAGCAGAGGAATTCTTCCCTCCCCCAGCCAACACATAGGTATGAAAAGACTGTTATTTCACCACCCTGGGGTAGGAGAGGTGGAGAAATGACAACTGTACTCTTAGAAGCTTAAAAAGTTGGTATTACAGACCAAGCCTTCCAGATTCCCTAATCATCTCTAAACATACAGTCACTATTTTGAATCTTCTAGTGCTCAATGCATGGTAGTCACACTGCTGGATGTGTGATAATCTGTGGGTAAATATTTTCATTTCCACCACATGCACTTTGTCATGGTGTGTAGCTGTTGTTTTGGTTAATCTGTTTTGAAATGCGCTCTGTGGCCAGCTCTTTGTCAGAAAAGTGGCGTAGTTCCACCCATGGATCTTGCCCTCCTTCTGCTGTGTTCATCAGCTCCGGGAGATTGGGCAGCCTGGAGAGTGTCTGACATGAAAACTGAAACTGAAGTTTCACCATTGTTCGTATCACTGTGTCAGGTTGAGGAGACAATACCCTAAAAAGTGTCATGACTGCCAACTTGGGAAGAGACATGAAAGTTGAAATAATACAGTTTTCTGAGGTGACTTCATTATTTCAGCTTGTTGTGAGCTTGATATTGGGCTGAGTTCTGAAGTATTCACAAGAGGAGTCTTCTGATACATGCATACCATTTCATCTCTCCTCCACGACAATCGGGAAGTCAGCCTATTTTAAATGAAAATTTTCCAAAGCACACTCTTATCAGTCCTCTTGTCACCAGTAACGTTGGAAAGTAGATAAAGTAGTTGGAACAGGTTGGCCACTTGTCATTCATTTTTCCTCAGATTCAGTTACAATAGACAGAATATTCAAAACTTCAAGGCTGGGATGTGAAAGGTAGAATTTGTACTCAGATTTTCTTGTCCAGTATAAACTTGTGTTGGTAGAAACATGCAAAGACAGTAAAAGTGTTCTTTTATGGGCTCTTGATTATCATACCTACTTTTCCCAAGACCATCATTGCTCAGAAGTGTGATGGGAAGGCTGATGGTAACCTAGAAGGGAACATCTGTGGTCCACCCTCTCACAAAGCCTTCTTGCCCTCCTGATAGCAGACCTGGACAGCTTCAGCTCCTTCTTCTCAGACTCAAGCCCTCAACAAGAGGAAAAGGCTGAAGCTTAATTCTTGCCTCTGTGTGCTGTGAGAATGTTTTTATTCCATTGGAGGAGAATTGTTTTGGCTTATTCGTACGTCATCTGAGCAGTATTTTAATAAGGCCTAGTGGGAAACAAAAAGGAATATGGTATTTTATTTTGACTCTTTTTTTTTTCTTTTTAAGGAAAATTTCTTGAGAGGATAAAACAACAGAAACCAAAAGTGATGTTAAGGCTTGCACTAGGCAGTAGCTGAGAGTGCAGCCAAAATATCTCCTCTTGGTATTGCACAGCCCAGACAAAAATAAAAATAAACGTTTGGCATTTGGAAGTGCTACGAGGCAATGACCAGGGTGCTCTGTAATTAAAGGCAGTCCCTGAAAGCTGCATGTGTTAATTCAAAAGCCTCCTGGCTATAGCACACACCACCCCAAATGCCCTTGCAAAAAGCTTCTTGTAGATTCAAGTGCAATTTTAATTTCTCTCCTTGTAGGCAATACCAGTTGAAGTTGTCTAGGGCATACAAAGCCTCTGAGATCATATCTGAAGCCCATAGGCAGGTTTTGCAAAGGTCAGGCCAGTCTGAAGAGAACACAGCTTCTCTTTCACAATAAAGTATAACTTTTCCTGTTGCATAGCCACTAAAGTGTGCTAGGTCTCTTCTCTTTCCCTTGAATCTGACAGCAACCATGTTTTCAAAAATGTGGCCCCAAAACATGAGTGCATATCAGAACTTGAAAACAAGTTCTTCTTAAGAGTTTGATTTCTCAGTTGGCTTTTAAAAGATGTGCAGTCGTGCAACTACATTGTATACCTTCTCCAGTAATGACCACAACTGGTCCCCAAATGTTTACCAGCACAAGGATGCCTACATGCAGGAAGTGGGAAATGGGGGTGGGTCTGGTAGTTTCTCTTGATGTGGTCAATCTGCCACTGACCTTGTTTGGGGAAGGGGAGGATGTGAAAATGAGACTCTCCTTTAATCTCTTGTGTGCATTTTATCTCCCCTCCAAATTTTAAAGAAATTTCATCTATTAGAGTCACCTCCTTTCCCTCCTTCTTCCCCTTACAATTACAGCAGGCACAGGGAGAACAGCAGCAGTGGCAGCTGAGGCTGAGTTGCACAGGCTTGTTGTTGAGCTGAAGTGGTGATAGCATCAAAGGAAATGGATGGGGATTTCTGAGATCAGAGCTGTTAGGGCCATTCATGATTTGTTGCCAGGCTGAAAGCTGCTGCAGAGAGAGCTGCCTGAGAAATGCTGATTAATACAGTAATTGAGGTTTTCTATGAGCGAGAAGGAAAAAATTAAAATATTACTAAAACTGTTCTTTTTGAAATGAGCAACATTTTGAGATTGCACATTCCAGACAATAGCAGCTACTGGTGCAAACGATTTCTGTAAAAGAGCAGAAAACTTCTGGTTGAACACGGCGTCTTTTTATGTTTCTCTCTTAAGGAGGAAGGTCAGAAGGTCAATCTATATATTTCTTTAATGGCAGAGTTTCCTCTGTGATTCTTACTTTAGTACACATTCTTAACAATTTGTTTCTGTCTCTTTTTCTTGATAAACTTAGTTTTATTCCAGATCAGGCACTGCTAGATTGGATATGCACATCAGCAAAACCCCTTCTCCTGCACTAAGGTAGTTCTGGGCTCAGCTTCACTGAGACACCTGGAGCTAATTTCAGGATAGCCTCAGAGCGTGCCACAGAGTTATTTGATGTCCATAGGCTTCACAGGCTGCACTTACCTCCCCAGGCTCCAGGGATAGAGCAGCACTGACCTGGGATATTGGCATCCTCCTGATGAATATTTCACTTCATCTGATCTAATCTAATCTTTTCTTCCTCTTGTTTTCCAGCCCAAAAGCATTCTCAGTTCCTTGAAAAGCAGATTTGCTTTTTTCCCCTACTCTCCTTCACATTAAGAAGATCAGTCCCTGAAGGAAACACATCAACCCTTTCTTCTTGTTCCCCCCACCCCCCCCCGCCCCCCCTCCTTTTTTTGTTTTTCTTGCAAGCTAACAGGGAAGTGAAAAGCTCTGAAACAGCTGCCTCTCGGAGTGAGACTATTTTTCGGTAAAATAATCACCTTCAGTATGACTACATTGTTTTTCTGTTCTATGCAGTGTGACTCAGCATCAGTTAATTAACCCAATCAAGTAGGCCGGATTTCTCTCCTTTAATGAATGGTTCTTCCTACTTCAGAGCCTTCCTAGACCTCATTTTGGATGTGCCTCGGTTTTACAGGGTATATCCAATTACATTTATATCCTTGAGCCCCAGTGCTCGGGCCACCTCTCCTGTGGAATTATGCTGTGGTGGCAGTTAAGCCAGGACACTCACTTGCGAGCAGTTGCCCTACTTAGGTCTGCTGCCACGAGCTCCGCCGCGTTAGGGCGCGCACACGGAAGGTCTTTACACAGATATGCTATTCTCAGCATCGCAGGCCCAAAATGGCAAGTAATCCTTGCCACACATCTTTTTATCAGTGAGAGGAGGAGCAGGTTCAGGGAAAAGGGTTTGTGTACGCCTTGAGAGACAGGCAGGCACCCGAATGCACAAACCTGCTTCCCGCCCCCCCCTGCTTCTCCCTTTCTCCTGTGAAGAAATACACCGAGATCATCCTAGAATATAAGTGCATGTATGTTTAGAAGAAGAATGTGAAACTAGCTGCCACATAAAGTGCCAGGCCGATGATGAGAAATATGCTTGCAGACGTGTGAGAAGAACAAAAAGTAGTAGAGTTGCCTCACGGTGAAGCAGCTAGCATTTGCACTGGGCTGTGGATGGCTATAAATGGAATTGTGCATCACCGTTCCTCTGAGCCCGAGGACGCCTTGCTGAAGAGACAGGACCACTGAAGGAAGTAAGGCATCTGGCTGTTTTGTAATGAGAAGCAGGAATGCTCTTAATAATAAACAAACAGGACATTGTATGCCATCATCACAGGATGTCCTTCCTTCAGCCAGCATGCTGACTTGGATCGGAGAAAAAAAAAATTGGGTGCCGGGATCTGCTGATTGCTCCACCGACCCTCCTTCCCTCAGCAGGCTCTGGATGGCCGCTCGCACATTGCCCGTGCTCTTAGCAGACCCGTTTCCTTACCGCGCTGCGAAAGGGGCATCGGGCTCGGAAACGCTCTGTGCCGTGTGCTGCTGCTGTGAGCTTCCCTGCTGTTACCAAGGGAAAGGGGGAAGGTTTTGTTTAAGGGAAGAAACAGAAATGTTTTCCCCAGTTCCTCTTACAGACACTGATTAGAGACTCTGGAAAGGGATAAAATCAAAACTCTAAAACTCCGAAATTTGTCATCTCAAGTAAAGTACTATAATTGTTGAGCTTTGGGAGCAAGCACTTTGAATCGAGTTTTAATCAGTAAACTAGTAAATTAATTTTAGATGGTATTTTTTATAAAGTTCTATCAAGTAAAATTGCGCAAGAACGAAAGCGGGCACGTATTAAACTCCGGAGTTTAAAAATAGCATGGAAAACAGATTTCTAGTAAAAGCTGCCTCAGGTGCGCTCTCCGCGAAACGCCGCGGTGTCCGCCCACCCGGCAGATCCACGCGGCGGGGCAGCGCCGCGGCTCTCCCAGCTGACGCACAGGGCCGAAAGGAAGGGGGGGGAAAAATAAAATAATAACAGTGATGTACAAACACCAACGCGGGTGGGCTGGGCGGGGCAGGGTCCGCAGGTAGGGCCCCACCTCCCGCGCTGTGAGCGGGGCCGGCCGAGGGAGGGAGGGGCCGGTGCTGAGCGCGGGCGGGCCGGGGCGAGCGGAGCGCGCGGCTGTGGCAGGCGGCCCCCCAGCGTTCCCCAGCGGCAAGAGCAGCAGCACCTGTGACAGCCGAGGGAGGGAGGGAGGAGCGGGAGGGGAGCGGCGGCTGGAGGTGTGAGTCAGTCTCCCGGGGACCCGGCCGCTGGAAGGAAGGAGAAATGTTTACTCTGTAGAAATGAGCCAGGTTTGCCGCCGCCGGTGGGCTTCGGTGTGGAAACGCGCGCGGACTCTGCCCCGGTAAGGAGCGCGATGCCGTCCCCTCTTTCACCCCCGTCTCCACCTCTGCGGCTCTTGCTTCTCGCCCGTCCCGGCGCCCGCGGGACGGAGCAAAAGTTTCCTCGTCGCCTCTCCCGGACCGGGAGCGCTCCTCTGATCGGCATTAACCCTTTCGCTCCGCCGCGCAGCTGTCACAGCCCCGGCCCGAGTTTAGCTGTTCATCCCCTCTTCCCCTTCAACGCCGAGGGTCCGGCACCGTCGCACTGCTCGCCTCGACCGCGGTCAGGACGGGGCACGGGGCTGGTCCGGAGGCGGCCGCGGCCGCGGGGAGGCTGTGTATTGCCGTGACCCCCGCCTCAGCCTCGTCGGGCGGCCCGGCTGTGCCTCCCGGGAGGGCCGGTCCCGGGGGGCGCCGCGGGTCTCCCCCGAACACGCAGTCAGTCAGCCCTTAACCTCTTTCTCGGAAGATCGTGCGCTTTCAGTCTTCGTGTTTCGTTTTTCCCGGAGGAGGGGTGTGAATTTCATAGTAGCTGCGCATCCAAAAAGGAAAAATGAAGGGAATTTACACCGGATTGAGCGTTATTCTCAGCTACGGCGTAGGCACAGATTTTGGCTCCTCATGAACCTTATGGAAAGAGCCCGACCCTAATACATGTTCGAGGATAGGTTAGATAACATTGCTTCTGTCCTGAACAGACGGAGGGGCTGAAAGACGTGCAGAAACTATTCTGCTAGGCTCATAGCCACTGCTTTGGGATACTAATTCTAGGAGGTACCATCAAAATCAAAAGGGATAGAATAACTTCTTGAACAATTATTTTATTTATTTCCCCTGCTCATTTTCTGGTTTGACCCCCCCCCCCCCCCCCAGGAACATGTTGTAGTGCTTTGTGCAGGGCTGCTGCTGCTACAGTGATGCTGGCAGGATGTCGGCTTTCTCAGCCTTCCATGCCAAAGGATAAGGGGACGTCAGGAGGAGGCGGGGGGGCCAGGTTGTTTTGAAAGTTGTTTGTGTGTTGAAAGCCGGTGGGAAAGTTCAGGCTTCCCCATTTGGAAGAGGCAAGGCTGGGTTCCGCTCTTCCAACATGCGCTTTCCATTTTTAGCTTCATTCAGACGCAGACAGCAGTTCCTTTCCTCTTCCTCTCCTTGTTTGTGTGACACTTTTCTGAGGCAGCTTTTCCACAGGCGACTAAGTGGTCTCACGGCCATGACCCCACATTTTCTTCAGCACAGAATATTATTTTCTCTCTGAAGCGTTAAGGAAAGGGTCTGAAAAAGGTAAAGTGGTTGTCACAGCCTAGGGATTTTCTCCTTTTTGTTTTTGTTCCCTCATTACTACAGAGGCTGGCATTTTAAAGTGCTGCTTCAGTCAGAGCAGCTTCGTTTACACTGCTTTTTGGCTATTACTCAACTGTACCAACTATCCTGCATACGCTTTTAGTGTCACAGACTACTGTATTAGTCACACTGTATCAACGGAAACCACAACACTGAAGGACAATGAGGATTAAAGGCTGTTTTCTTTTTTTCCAGGCTGCTACGCAGTGTAGCTCGGACGCTGTGAGTTTCAAGAATCTGGTGAAAGGGAGAGAGTGGACAATGAAAATGGACATGGAGGATGCTGACATGACTCTGTGGACAGAGGCTGATTTTGAAGAGAAGTGCACATATATTGTAAATGATCATCCGCTGGATCCCAGTGCCGATGGAGGCACCCTAACTCAGGCAGAGGCTTCCTTGCCAAGGAACTTGACTTTCAAATACGCATCTAACTGCAAAGAGGTAAGCAGCAGTGCTCTGGGGAAGGTTGGAGTCAGACAAGCCAAATCACAGCGCTTTGGAAAGCGTGTGCTCACCCTGTCTTTGATTCTTCAGCATACATACACACACCCTACCAACAACAACAAATGCTGCCTGCTGGCCTTTAATATGCGACCCTAATAACTCTTTTAAGAAACTGTGTGCTGGTCATCTGTTGTGTAATATTTTCACTGAAAACTGTAGCCAACCTATCCCTGAAACTGGTTCTGTACCAATTCGCAAACAGTTAAATTTTCACACAATTTGAACAGCATCTGAATAAGCATATTTAAACTGTGGGGTAGTTCTTTGTGCCAATTTCTAGGCTGCTGTTTGCCAGGACCATTCATTGCCTCTGGCTCAGAGATTAAAGTGCCTCGGTTGTCCAATAAATAGCTTTAAAAAAGTAAAGGGAAAAAAAAAAAAAACAAATTCCTGGAAATGTGTTTAATTATTTCTTTTTGTTTTCCCTTTGGTTATGAAATTGCTTCATTCTTTTCATGAGCATGTTGTATTCCCAACTTCCTAAATTCTTGAAACTCTGGCATGTCAGTTAAGGAAGTAAATAGTAGAACTGTAGCAAGCTTGACAGAAGTGTGGTCGTAGCTTAAATTAACTTTTGTTTATCTGGGACAGTATCTTCACCGGTAGCTAGCCGTGCAAGTCTGTTCCATCTTTGTCCCTGGAGCGGGTACATTCTTTATTGTTGTTTCAGAAGGGCTGGAAAGAAACAAGCCTGGATGAGCAATTTGGTTTTGTGTTTACTCCTTCGTATAGAGTAGCTATTATAGCTAGGTGTGATGTTCAGTAGCGTAACAACCCAGGGGACAACCCTTCATTTCTCCCTGTGCTGAGACTTGTGGTATAGCAACTATTACCTGTGCTTCTGCTTGGGCTAAACATACTGACCACAGAGCTGAAAAGAAGAGGTACACTCATCCATGCCTATCAAATATTTGCTTCCAGAGCAGGTACTTGTTTAATCCTCTGTACAAAAATAGGGCCAGACCCCCAGCTGAAGGGTGTTGACACCATGGAATTTGGCTTGACAGCACCTAATAGAGTGCCAAGTACATTTGGTAAGAGGTTAAAGCTAAATTCTCCTTAAAATCACTCTTCTCTTGCCATCTGCCCTGCCCTGCCCTGCAGAACTTCAGCAGAGAAAGGTCATACTCCAGAAAAGAAGTGTGAAACCTGGTTTTGTGTTATTGCATTGCTAGATAGGTCTTAGTTTGGTGTGAAGAGGGAAATAAAACTGAGACTCTGCCATGGGATACAGGAGGATTTCTTGACTGAAGGATGAGCTTGCAGTGTGACAGCTCGGGTCGGTCCTTGGCTGCTGGCTGATTGGCTGCGGAGGCTGCTTGCTCTCTCTGCCCCTTTAGAGTCCTGCTGCTGTGGCTGGAGATATCCAGAGAGCTTTCAAAATTCCCAACACTGTGTTTGGAAACACCAAGGTGTAATTTCCTTATTCCCTGGCTCAGGTCAGTGAATCAGGAGGATTGCTGCCATCTCTGTGTAAGAGGTGGGGGGAGAGAGAAGTTGTTGAAAGATTGCTGGTTCTTTCTTGTAAAATGTGACCTGTGCAGCTCTCTGCTAGTGGGAGTCTGAATATAGGACATCCTCCTTTTGTTCTCCAAAGCTCCCCCTGGTCTTTCATTTGTGCTGAATTGCACCTACCCTAAGGAGCGATAGTAGCTTTTACATTTAAATCCTGACTATCTTTAAGGTAGCTCTGAAAGGAAGGGCTGATATGACATGCTCTTTTGCCCACCTTCTGTGAAGGGTACATTCCAGTGAATGTACAGACAGGTCTCATTTGCTACTCATCCGCAGGGTGAAGTAGTTGTAGATGGCATAATCCGCTTTTGTGCTAGGAACTTCTGACATGAAACACTGTGTGTTTTTTTCTGTCTGCCTTCCAAGTTCAATTTTGTTCAGTGGGATCAGGACTGGGTACATGTGTTGCTTTTGCATGTTGGTGTTTGTGGGTCAGTGAGGAAGCCTGATTCTGGTTTTGACCTCATGGAAAACCACTGGAGTCCTGACAGCTTGGGAGAGTGGGTTTTTTTCACTTGCAAAAGGATGAGGTAAGACTTCGAGGGATGCATACGTGCATGTTTGCCAGTGGGTTTCAGATGTGAGCTGTCTTCATTGTTAACTTTGGGAAGAGCTATGGCTTCATCTGGTTGAGAGTTTAAAATGCTGAGTCAGTTTATTGTCAAAAAAACATATATAAGATATCACTTGTGAAATGCTGATACTGTCATGATTAGATCATTAAATTCTAGCTCTGTCACGATTAGTATTGTATCTCTGTCTGGAGCAGGAAAAGTACTGCGTGCTTGCTTAGGAGGGAGGAAGTACGGCCGCTACTGTTTGGAGAGGGCTGCTTTTTCTACATCTTCTCCTTGCATGCTTTGTGGAGCTTCTATTTAAAGTTTTATGCAATTTGCAAGGGAGCCCATGACACGTCATCATACTCTTGTTTATTCTTGGATCTTGATCAGGGACTTTTCTGAAGAACACATTTTTTGCTGTGAGTTCACAGAATGTGTCAGCATTTTAAAAAATGAATTACTACTGCTCATAACATTTTAGGCTGTTAGATGTAAATGAAGTCATTTATTTATTTCTATGCGTGAATTATTTATCCTTTCCCCCAGTTTTGGCAATTGTCAAAAAATGATGAAATGTGGTGTTGGGCTTATGCTCTGGAAGGCCATATGTGAACGATCTTTTCATGCAGACATTTAAAAATACCTTTTTCAATAATCTTCCCTTTAGTCTCGGTGCTTATAGCCTCAACAGGCCTTCTTGATATAAAATGACAGTTACTCTGCTGTCTTGAATATTACTAGTATCGCATCCTGATATGTGAGCTTTGACTGAGGGAAACATCTTGGCAAACCACCCATTACTGTTGCATATCTCTGATAAGACCATTTCTTAGAGACAGACCCTGAATCAGTGATTTTGGTGAAAGCAGTGATTTTGAGCTGTCATGACCTGTGCCTCACTGACCTCAGACACTTGCTCTCCCCTATTGCTTTTATTTTTTATGCGGCTGCCGAGGAAGCCCTCTGAAGGCATTCTATTTTGTGGCATAACTTTTAGAAAACTGGTCACTGAACAAAGGGGTAAAAAAATACATAACTATAGAACTAGTAGCTAAAAAGAAATTGAAATCAGTGTTAATTCAGGACACATGACAGCCTGCCTTGTTTGTGTGTGGGGAATACTGCTGTTTTAACGAAGCCAATAAGAGTTTGTTCAGTGTTGTGTTTTTTTTTTTTTTTTTTAAAGCAGGTTAGTGGTCCCATTGCAAAATACCGTCCCCTTGCAGAATTAGCAGGAGTCGTTTTATTTCAGTGCCCTCTCCCCAAACAAAGAGGGAGCGCTGCTCTTCGGAAGCGCCATCTCAGATCAGATTTGGGACCGGAGCCCAGCCGCCTCATGCCCGGGGGCCGCGGGCAGGCCGGGATGCGCTGAGCGGGTCCCCGGCGTGCCCGGCCCCCGGCGCCGCATTAGGACCCTGGTCAGTTCCAGGGCCGCGGTGCCGGGCTGCCGCCGGCCCCGGGCTCGCCCCGCCGGGCCGGGCCGGGCCGCCGGAGCCGCGCTGTCCCCGCCGGCACGCCCGGGCGCCGCTCGCAGCCGGCCCGCTCGGGCAGCGGGCTCCGGCTGACGCCGGGCTGCACCTCCCTGCTGGAAATGCTGTTGTACTGAGAGGAGGGACGCGGCGGAGGGCCGGGAGCTTTGAAGGGAGAAGGGGTAAGCGCCTGTGGAGAGGAACTAGGGGGGAAGCAGCCCGTGCTGCCGTGCGGCGAGGTGCGGGCCCCGCAGGAGCGGCCGGCGGCGGCGGCAGGAGGCTCCGCTTCTGGGGAGCGCCCGCGCCCGGCTCCCCGCGGTCCCGGCTCCCCGCGGTCCCGGCTCCCCGCCGGGCGGAGCGCCGCGCCGGAGGACACCTGGCGGACGCAGCTCCGAAGTGCCGCTCTGGCACAGCCCTCCGCAGCTCGGGGGCTGCTCACCCCCGGCTCCGGACCCGGAGCGGCGCCGCTGTCCTGCCTGCCAGCCCTCGGCAGCTCCCTGCTTCCTGGCCTCTTCTTAAGCTGCACCCGCTGAGCTGCGGCGGGGCAGGAGCCCCTTTTGGCTGCGCGGGGGGACTGCTGGCAGCCTGCAGCCAGGCTGCCTTGGCACTGCTGGTAGCCTTCTCCTGGAGGGTGCCCCTCATCTATCCTAACAGCTGAGCTTGTGAGGGAACCGTGGAGGCCGAGAATTGCTGACCTGAGAGCCACTGTCAGCTAAAAGTTATCTGGACAGCTTTATAGTCTGGTCTAGCAAAACTTCAGTGTTGGTGCACGTAGATGTGCAGAACCTCTTCTGCCAAGTTCTGATGGGTACAGGCTGAGAAATCATCTTTGCTTCTCCCCTGGCACAGCTGAATACAAACACTGTCTATAAGGTGGATATCAAAAAGTATCTGCTGTGTCAGAGAGTGTTTCAAGTTGACTAGTTCAAGGAGTGATTTCTAGAGATTCTGAGAATTTCATTAAAGCTGTTTTAATTAAGGCCGAGATATTTTTAAAACCATGAAAAATCTCAGGCTATCATGCAGTAAAACTAGCTTGGTTGTGAACTTTTCTTGAGAGGGCAAATGGATGTAAATTAAGATATATAGGGAAAATGAGAAGAACATCTGCCTTTTTCAGCTCTCTATGAGACATGTACAAGCAAGACAAAAATAAAACTGAGCTACTGAGCATGTTTCAGCATATGGTAGGTGTAAGAAAATTTCTGGAAGTCCCTCTTCTCTCTCTTCAGTCCAGATGCGCAGATCAATGGAGCATTTAACTACCTCTGCTGTTGATGTTTTAATTTTTTTTTTCTTTGTAGTGTGCTGAAAACACATGTTAAAATGCAAACGAGTACAAACAACCACCACATACACCCAGCAATCTGTTTCCAGGTGATTCCTTGAATCCATGGCTGTTATTTGGCCCCTTTGTTTTGACATTTAACAGGAAATTATGCTAGGTGTTCATTTTTACTGCATTTTCTAATCTTGACCAGTACACAGGCAAGGATTTCTGTTTGCCTCTCGCACATTAAGGATCACACAATATAAGAAAATGTAGTATGAGAAAATCAGAAGGCTTAGCTAATTTGTGAAGCACTGTCTATATACAGTCCAGAGTTTTTACTCTTTGCTGAGAAGGACTGTTAAAAGAAATAGAAAAGCTCACTGAAGTAAACTACCTGTAGGGTCTGGCGAGTGCTAATCTGCTTTGATAAGGACATCGATTCCTTGTGGGGTACAGACAGCAGTAATCCCAGTTCTCAGTCTTCCTCAATTATTTCTGGTGTTCCTGTCTTGTTCTGAAATCCTGGCAAGCAAAAAGACAAGTGGCAAGATGTGTGACAAGACAAGTGGCAAGATGTTTAGTACATTTTGCTATGAGAGTTTAGAATATATTTGGTTTTAATACCAAAATAATGGGCTTTTCACCTTCTTTTTTTTTTCTACTATCTGACCAGCAAGATCAATCTTGCAAAGGCTTGGGGTTTTTGGTTTACAAAATCGTTGGTTTTCTAACATTGTTTAGATACATTAAATTTAAGAAGATTGGTGAGAAACAGAGAGACAAAACCAATAACTCAGCAGTGTTTTGCAAAGGGTTACTCCAAGGCACGTTCTTCTGAATAATGATGAATTGCTTCCTGATTTGTGGTCAGTGACTTTTTTTGGTATAATTACTGTCAAGAAGGAAGCTGAACAACCAGAGTACATTTCTTAGACTTAGCATAGTGCAGCAGTTTCTTCAAAATCCTTACACCTTTTTTGACCAAACCCACTTAATATATGTTACTGGAACTGATGATTCCTTTTTGTACCAGAAAGTGACCTGTGAGTATATGTCCCAGAGCCATTTCATATTCTGTTTTATATGCTACTGTATGCTGGTAAGAGAACTGAAGGCTGTCTTTTTTGGTGTTCTCCTTTTAGCTATCAGGGTGGGTATAGACCAAAGAATGGAGGGGGGTGGAGGGTGGTTTCATTTTGATTTGGAAGAACAGTCATTCCAGTTCCTAACTTATTAGAAAAGCAAGCTCTGTAGCAGTGAAGTGATTGATAGATACTGAATATTTTTGTTTGCTGGAGCTAGACTTTTGCCTTTGATAGGAAAAATAACTTCTGGAAATACCAGTCTCTGTACAGTTTGCTTACTGTTTCTTCTTGTAAATGTGTTTCCAAAAAGCACATTTTTAAGGTGGTATTTGTCATTAGCTTCCACATGTCTTGGGAAAATGCTAGTACCTAACAAAACTGTTCGTATAGTAACAACACAATGGTCCATTTATTCATTTCTGCTTTGCTGACCTGTCACAAAAAATTTCTTGCATTGTTTGCTTTACCTTGTGATGTTTGGGGGGCAGGGAGAAGAGGGATACATCTCATTTTCTACTGGCAATGGACTGATCCTGTGCTGCTTTTCTTGTAGGTCACTGGAGTGATAAGCAAAGAGTACATCCCAAAAGGAACACGCTTTGGACCCCTAGTAGGAGAGATCTATACCAGTGATACGGTTCCCAAGAATGCAAACAGAAAATACTTTTGGCGGGTAAGTAGGAAAAAACAGCACCACGTTGTTGCAGTGAGCAGATCACTAAATGAGTATGGCTGAGAAGCTGGGTCACTTCCTGCTGTGTGATGCAGGGGACAGCCTCCATATGTGGCCAGGCAGAAACAGGGCCAGCGGGTGAATTAAGCCGAGTAAAAGCCTGGCTGTCTTGGATGTAGGGACTGTGTGGGTGGAGAGAGCGGTGGAGATGCACAGCCTTTCCTGGCTTGTTCTTCCAAAATGTATCGATGCTGATTCTGTACAGAAATAGTTCTGCTGCTTGCTGTGAGGACAGGTTATTTTGCATTTCTTCACAATGGAGAGTCATTCTGATTTATGCAAGTATCATGTCCTTGATTTTTCCCACCATGAAGAAGCTGTTAAAGTACTGCATAAACTTTCACTCTAGAATTATGATACATTTTCTGACATTTTTTCCTGCTTCATGTATAGAGCTGCTGTAACATTGTGGTGGTAGTCTTCAGCATGTATCATTCAGTGAATAAATTTTTCTCCTCAGAATTGTTAAAAGAGCAGCTCATGGATCTTAGGAAAGTGAAAAGAGACAAACACCAGAGGTGGTGCCTAATTTGTACTCCATAGTATAAGCTGGAAGAAAGCAGCAGCCAGTATGTTTTGGCGCAGGCAGTCTGTGCTGTGGAATATGCCTCCAGTTTATCAGTTGACATAATCCTCATTTTCCTTACAGACACATTATTAATTGTTAGAGAACATTCCTTCAGCCCCATCTCATTCCATGGATTTGTTTTGCTGCCTTCTAGCGATGCAGGTTGTGTCTAAATCCGTGGATTTGGGACTGTGTCCAAGCCTCTGTGCTCAGGTGCCTGCCTGCCTTAGTAATATCCCAACCTCATATCCAGGTGAAACCCAGGGCATGCATCAGCATTCCCCACACTCCTTTCTTCCTACCTAATTGAATAATTTTGGTTTTCTCAGATCATCTTTGTACAATGTAATACAGCCTTGCATAGGTAGTTATTTGCATTAGTGTTTTTACAGAGCAGGCACTGTTTTCACATTAATAATGCCACAAAATGTTTCTTTTTGCTGAACTTTTTGGGAGCTTGTGTCCAGTCTAGGAAGAGACCGGGAGGCTGACACAGGGAAGAGAGGCTGATAACCATCTTGCAGGACTTCATTCCTACATTGCAGTGAGAAAGATGACATCATTCTTATGATGTGATTTTGAGCCTTAATGTGAAGGGATCCTCAGAAATAATATCCTAGGAGCCATCTAAGCATCATTAAATTCCCTATTATAATCTCTTGATTTGTTCAAAACAGACCGCTGCACTGAAAATTAATTCCGTCCTAGGGGTCTGACACAGGCTTGCATATGCAAAGGAAATTGTGGGAGATGACTTCCCACATGTTATTAAGGAATCCTGGGCTCGCTGGCAGGAGCGGGAACATCTGCTGGGCGCCCGGGGACGCTGCCCGCTCCCGGGGAGCGGGGCCGCCGGGGCCGCGTCATTTCTGGGAACCGCGCCGTGACTCGGCACATCTGGGCGCGCCTTCCCCAGAATAGGTGGGAGCTGGGGCTGCCTCTGCCGGGGACTCGGAGCCGTGGCCCTGACGTGGGAGCGGTGGAGGGCTGGTTTGGGAAGTGGTGGCAGGCGTCAAGCGCCAGAGCCCCGCGTTCCTGGAAGTTTGCGAGCCGGGGTGAGCAGAGAAACCCGAAGGCTCCTCTTGATGCAACTCAACTCGCCCGGCTCCCTTCCATTTTCTCATAACAAACACACCGCAAAATCTCTCGCAAGCTGCTTTGATGAGGCCACATGTATTTCCCCCTTCTCAGTTTACAGGAAGTTACTCTAAAAGAAAGTGATTCTGGTGTTTACGGCCCGCGTTAAAGGGCCAGGCCGCCTCCCCTCTCTGCCCGCCGGGCTCCGGGGAGCACAGGAGGGTCCCGGCCGGCCGAGGGGCGCTGCCCGGCCAGGGAGGTGCGGGAGGCAGTGCTGGCGGCACACGGGCAGCAGCACCCTGTGGAGTGTTTTCTCCCGAGATAAGCTCTGTCTCCCCTTTGGAAAGGCATTTCCTGCTCAGCGAGGTGCGTTGCTGCTGCACGCTGCTCCCACTTCCAGGTCTGGCTTTTGCCTGGTCATCTGTTTTCCAAAAACCAGGAACCCCATTCCATCCAGCATGGAGCTAGTTCCCCTTGAGAGTAAGCAGGGTGTTTTTACAAGAGTGTTTCCTGGACTTCTCTTGATTTTTTTTCTTTTTTAAAAAAATAATTCTCTTATTACCATTTCAAGAAACAGTAGCTTCTGTCAGTGATGGGAACTTCTTTCCCTCAAAACCGCTAAGCAGTTTTCAGATTCGTGTTTTCTTGACCCTCTGTGGACAAGTCAGAACATGTCCCTTAGTAGGAAAAGTGACATCTCATGGGCTAAACCCTCACCAGGTCTTCCTTCAGTTATGGCAGGTGAATTTCATCTTTGCCTCGCCCAGCCTTCCTACAAAAGGGTTACAGTTCAACTATGAGCAAGTGTTGCTTTAGGACTCTGGGGGGTGGAGAATGTTTGCATAGTTTAAACCTTTGGGTGGAGGTGGTAGGAAACTGCAAGTACAGAGGCCATAGAGGCAAGAACTCTGACATAGTGTAGCCAGTCAGTCTTATACGCAGGTGACTCAAAGCATTAAGGCAAGCATACACTCAGACCTGCAGTCATCAGCATCACCCACTTGTTGATCAGAGCACCAGGAAAAGGACTCTAAGGTAGACAGCTTACACAGAGAGACTATTCTGCATTTCAGATTTTGGTCTTGTTTTCCAAAGCTAGCAGAGACACAGGCTCAGATTAAATGGAAAAGGTGACTGTGGACTTGCCTTTAAATACGGTCTTAACTCAGAGGCTGTTGTTGGAAAGGCAGGAACACAGCTTGAGCACTTATTTCAGTAATATGTGCTCATCTTAAAAAAAAAAAAAAGGGAGCTTATCACTTTTTCCCTCTGGACTCTGTGCGTACATGCTGCATATTGTGCCTATATATATGTATATATATTCATAAGCACTTCCTCTCTATTCCAGATCTATTCAAGTGGTGAACTTCACCACTTCATTGATGGATTTAACGAGGACAAGAGCAATTGGATGCGTTATGTAAATCCTGGCTACTCTGTTCAGGAGCAGAACTTGGCTGCTTGTCAGAATGGAATGAACATCTACTTCTATACCATCAAGCCCATCCCTGCCAACCAAGAGCTGCTTGTGTGGTATTGCCGAGACTTTGCAGAAAGGCTGCACTATCCCCCCTCCAGAGAGCTGACAATGATGAACCTCAGTAAGTGGATTACAGTATAAACAAGGAATGCTAGTAATGTCTCTTCTGCCTATAAGATCTAATAATAAGTTGTATAATTATACAGCTGCATCATCTGTTGTGTCACAGGGGGTAGCTTGGAGTGGAAAAAAGGAATTAAAAAACCCAACACAAGACAATGAGGTCCGTGTGCCTGTTCAAGTGGAAAGAGATTATAATATCTGAATCTGAGTCTTAACTGGTGAAATTCTAGACAGACAACCTGACCTCTGTCTTCCTAACCATAGCTGTTGGTTCGCTCTCAGACTTGGCAATTTCAGATCTCACAGTGTGTTGAGCAAAAGCCTGCTTTGGTAGCATATACTAAAAGCTGTCCACTCATGCTCCCAAAGGGCTGCCCTCACTGTACCAGAAGTGGCAACATGCCATGACTCTGTCTGACAAAATATGTGTTTACTGCATAATGCACTTTTGAGCCTTGCATCTACCCTTACTTATCTTATGGGAGCAAACCTCCTGTGTACTTCTCATTCTGGTTAAGCTCAGTGTACTTTGTCCCCATTTCTTGACTTTTTATTGCAGCTTTCATTTTCTGTTCAAAAATAATAGCACTGGTAGCAGAGGGAAGAGGTGTTTCCAGGAGTTTGTGTTCCTCTGTGGTTTCTGATTATTTCTAGCCTTGGTGCTTTACGTCTCGCTTAATCACTGCCTGACACCTCATCCAAAGCCCCTTCTAGAGAAGAAAATATTCTTGCTGACTTCTCAGTGGACTCTTACGCTACTTCCCTTGCTGCTACTCTAAGATAGAGCAGAGTATTCTTTTGTCCTTCTACCAGGGACTACACTGAAACTTGAAGGAAAAACTGCAAGTAGGTTTTTGGGTTTTTTTTTGGTTTGTTTTGTTGTTTGTTTTTTTATAAAAATAACTATTTACAGTTATTTGGCAAGAAGGGATGGATTATAAAATATCAGTTTTACTTTGAATCATTAGAGCTGTCATCCCATACTATAAAACTCAGATCACACATTCAGATTAATCAAAAGTACGTCTATATTCGGTTGGTGTTATCCTTTCAGTAGATTCCTGTCTTTCCCTATGAACTAATAGAAGAAAATCTGTTATCTTCTATTGATAGAGGGAAGAGAGGGAGGGAATGTCTTATGCAGCTATATTTTCTATTCAAAAACTGTGTCACTGATTCTGTCATCTTTGCACTGCTCTCTGTGCAGTTTTATTTCTTGATGTAATGAACTGTTGGCTTTTCAGTGGGACCTGGAGGTGAGATGAGACAACAGCATGTAGGGCTCTGGTGGATGAGGAGTTTGTTAAAATCGAGTCAGGCACATTTGGTCACTAGCTAGAAGGACACACAAACACAGGATCGGTTTCCTGCATCTGCTGGCACCTTAGGCTTCCTTGCAGAAGTAGCAATTACTGTATTTGTAAAGTGTTTCTTACTTTGTCCGGTTACTCTTAATCAGATCAAAACTAGGGGTGTCTGGACACGGTAGAATAACTAATTTTAGTAAAAGTAGTAGGCTCAGTATAAGGATTTAATGAAATGGGAACCTGAGGCACAATTTTGTAGTTCAACATGAATATTTGCAGTATTTCCAGATGCTGCGTTTGAAATAGAGATTATTTTCCTTGAGAAATTACATTTAAACCATTTAGAAATTTTATGTTAGCTCCTTCCACCTAAAGAAAATAGCAGTTCAGAAAATGAGAAAAACTTCTCACTTTTTTTTTCCTTTCCCCTCTTTCTTGTGAGCAACACATTCAGACCTAAAGCCTGCAGATGGGCCAAAACCCTACAGATACCATAAGGATTGAGGTTTTCTGAAATTAGCCTTTTGAAAAGTGTGGAAGAAAACCCCAAAATTCTCCCAAAGATCTTTATTTGTCAAATTCCCTGTAGCAATGGTGCAAGTGGGGTGGTTTTTCCAGCATTAGTACTGGAACCAGATGAGTTTACTGTGAATGCCAGCACTGTTTCGCTTTCTTCTGCTCTTTCTCCCAGGCCACTAGTTAAATCTAGAATTAGAGAGCATCATACTGCCTCTCCAGCCTCTCTCTGTCACAAAGGCTGGCCAAGGTATCCTGGCACTGCATGCAACCATGAGTAAAGTGCAGAAGTTTGTCCCCAGTACACTGGCACCCTGTACCTGCTATAGATTTGGGGCTTTGGCCCAGCAAGGCATCTGAACACAGCCTTGCTGAAGAGGACCTCCTCCTCCCCCCACAACCTGCTAGGAAGTCAGGAAAGTCCTCTCCAGCCAGATGGATTGCTAATAATTTGGTGTTTAAAAGTGGTATGGCTTCCCTCAGAAGAGCAGGGGTGCATCACCAGCCCTCCCAGCCTGTGGCTGCTGGGTTTGGCACCCGCTGAGGAGGAGGGAGGGAAAGTTGGGGTCCAGGTCCCAAGAGGCAAGCTGAAGTCAGGGCCTCCTCCCATGGGACACATGCTGGTCTGGGTGGGAGGCAGCAATAGCCATGGTGTGTTGCACCCAGATCGCTCCCTTCGCTGTGTCTCGGGTGTGCAGTGCACACTGGTGCCCGTGGGAGGCTTCAGAAGAGTTATACCTTGGCTGGTTGCCCAGCACAGGAGAGACCACCTGGAACACACACCTACAGAGACCTTCCAGTCTTGCCAGCTTAAAATATAGGCAGCTGCTTTAAGTGCCTCAAGGGTTTGGGGATCACAGCCTTAGAGTTCAGCACCTTAGTTCCTCTTTAAGCACCAGAGCAGGATGGGCCTCTGGGGAAAAATGTATCAGGGAATTTCTCTGGCTTTATTTCCTGTAATTAGTGGCCTCAAAAATGAGAGAACTACCACTTTAGAGCATAAATGTATTTACACACCCACATGTAACATCTACTTGCCTCTGTAACAGCAAACTTTCAAATTAAAGGTAACTTCCCCAGCATTAGCTCATTTGTGCCACAGAAGGAAAGCATCCAGATGCAAGACAGCAATTAGGCATGTACTTAGTTGTGGGTTTAACCCTGTCCTCTGTGTTTTCCTGAATTGGGGCCTTTGACCCAGTCCTTCAGACGCTGGAGCACACACCTACCTTCATGGCCATGATTAGCTCCGAGTGGAGCTACGTAACTTCAAATAGTTGTTGAAGTGCCTGCAAGGAGTTGCACAACAGTGGTAGAGGCAAGACTCCACATTATCCCAATGCTGGAAACTCAAGTGTCATTCCCTTCCTGTCTGTTTTGAGACCTCTGATATTTTCTGTCAAGATTTGAGATGTCACCTTCAGATGATGCCGTTGTCCAGTAAATAGTTTTCAGTATGGTGGCACAAGATTTCTGTACTCTGCTAAAAATAATTTTTCAGTAATTAGTTAGATATGCTTAACCTTATTCAACTGTTCCTTCAGATTGTCTTTTTGTCTGTGATATTTTATTTAGCAAACACTGAGGAAATTTGCTTTGGTGGTTCCAAATGGTTTAGAATTTCATTTTTACCTCAACATGGGAGGATTATTTTAGGATGGAGGGATGGAGAGGGTAACAGTTAAAAAAAAAAAACAAAAACAAACCAAAAAAAAACCAAACCAAAACCAAACAACAAAAACCCAACAAAATCCAAACAATTGCATTGACTCAGGACATGACTATTTGATAATAATGTTCATATATTGCAATCATATGATGCAACTTCCTGCTGCTCATGTCATGTTTGTCTCCTCAGTCAAGTACAGGCAGGTGACATCTTTTGGTCAAGCTTCAGAAAAAAAACTTCAAGCTGGGGGAAGATAATTTGCATATTTACAAAATATTTGGCAATCTTTTTGTTTCATTAACAGGTTTAGCGAGACATGATTTAAAATGTTTCTGGTTCTATGAAGATCAACTTTTTAATGCTTTTATCTTAAATATAATTTATTCTTCTGTTCTTCCTGCTGGCCCTGACATGCTGGCCATTAGCTCAGCCCTGTCACTCGCTTTCCCTTTTGTTTATGGCCAGTTTCACTTTCTGGTTTTGAAGCTTTTCTGTTTGGGTTGAGAGGAAACATCTGCACTTGCTTAAAAAAATGCCTCCTGGAATGTTCAAAAGGGCTCAGGAAAATTATTTTTATATTATATGAGAAGTTGTCTTCACAAAATCAGAATTTGGGGGCAGAAGTTGTCTTAATATTGAGAATTATTTGAAGGCTCCCAGAAAGACCTTCTCTGAGCAAAAAGTTTTCAAAAGCATGTCACACTGCCACAGACACATTTAGAAAACAGATGATCAAATTTTGTACTTGTAAATGTTGGTCTCTGTTCTCATTTTGAGTGGAAACAGTCTTTGTTTTGCCCGCTTTACAACTTCGAGGTTCTCTTTCTACTAGGAAAAGAGGTGCTTAATTTAGATCGAAAATGTGAATCGGCATAATTAAGCTCTACCACTCAAAGTGTTCAGTACCATCTCACTCCTGAAATTACTATTGCAATTACTGTCTGCCTACAACCGTTTTTCAAGTTTTTACAGAAGAACAAATCATTGTTTTTATGAAATGTTTCTCAGGCAACAGCTCAGAGCACAAGAACTGAGAGCAAAGTCTATAGCTCTGCAGTAGTCTGTAGCTGGAACACCCACACTGGAGTGACTTCAGGCAGCTCCTTCACCCAGGTTTTATAAATACTTAAAAGTAACAGGAGTTTTGTCCCTTTTCCTCTTGCATGCACTCACTAATCTCAGATCTGAGCAAATAATCTGTTGACCTCAGAAGTGGATCAGGCTCCACAATAGGCACGTTTTTGGTTTTATTTCTTCTTTCTACCCCCCCTCCCCCCCACCTCAGATCAGTAACTTAAAAATGCAGCTGCACCATTCTTGTTTTGTCATGATTCTCTTTTCTGTGCATCCCTCTGACCACAGAAACGAGACAGATCTTGGAAGAGTATGTGCTTCTATTTACTGTATATATATATATATATATGTTTGTGTGTGTGTGTGTATGTATGTGTATATGGGAGTCAGGGGGAGAAATGCATTTCAAGAGTGAATGGGATACATTCTAATTGGTAAAACCTTAAATCTAAGACCACAAGTTAAAAAAAAAATCCATTTATAAGAAATATATCTCTTTAACTTTGAAGTATGGCTCCTTTAAGAGCAACAAGAAAGGTTGTAAACCTCTCAATCAATTTCAGCCCTGGTTTAAATTCACCTTCAGTATAAAACTCAAGAACCTCTACTTGGCCCCGGACATTACCTTCTCTTATTTTACACAGTGCTGACACTCTTGTTTATGTTTTGATCTCTCTGGTGTTCCCAAGTGTCCTTTGTGCTCCAGTAATAAGGGAAAAAGCCAGGAGGGGATTTATGGACCAAAGATAGCTTGCATACTAAAGAGAGCTGTCACAGTTGGACGTGGAAAATTATCTTTAAATATCACGACTTCTGTCTACACATGGAAATGAGTAAGAGGGACAGCTTTCCTGGGATAACTCAGAAGGGAAGAAAAGAGCAATTATCTTTAGTCAGTCAAGAGGGAGCATGGGATTGCTGCACAAAGAAAGTTACCATCTCTGCACGAGCTTCCTTTCTGTCACTCCTGGGCTTGCTCCTGCACATAAGGCACGTACATCCCCACCCTCGTGTTTAATGTTGTGACAGTGGGAGCTCTTTCTCCAGCTGAAGAGGCCTCAGTTTCTCTATCACTTTTCCAGCACCACCAGCATTTCTCCTTCCTCTTCCCCTCCCCCTGGGTTTTTTTCTTTAAAAGAGAAAAGTGTCAATTTGAACTTCCTGTTTGACAGGCCCCACTGAGAAACTGATATGGGCCTGATAAGGTGGTATTTATTTATTTTTCCTGCTGCAAGGCTTCAAAAGTCCTGCCTCCCACCCCCATGTCCAGTTTTCAGTACTGCCTGGTCTTGATACTTCCTGATGCTGATAGTGTCACCAAGAATGTTTGCTCTGAGACACTGCTGTGGTGAAAGGCAGCTGATAAGAAGATACAGATAATATTATTCACAGTGCCATTGTAGAGCTTCTTGAACCTAGTAGGACCTCTATGCTATGCCCCAAAACCTGGCTGACATTTAGAAAATGAGTTACCAGTCCAGAAGTACAGACAAAATTACCAAAGAAAGTAGATGGTTTTTGAAGCCAGAAAACACAACATGTTATTACTTCATTTTTGATACATATCTGCATTAAACTTTGGACACCAAGAGAAGTAATTGGAAAGCTACCTGTGAGCTTATGTATGCGCATGCTTGCTGTACAACACTTTTAATTTTTATCATAAATATTTTAATTGAACTTAACTGTGTTCAATTGCATTTCATTGGAGCTTGAAAGTATACTACTCAAAAGCTACTCAAAAATCTCAAACTAAATTTTCTTGTTGCTAGTCTAATGCCATTTCAAAAAGAATGCTACTGTAAAGTGGGTTGCTGTAAGTAGGAGCATGCTTTGCAAGCAGCTGTTTTCTTGGATATGTTTAATAAATGGCTGTTTCTTTGCCTTATAGGGTAATGTTGCTAAATGATAGATTCCATCAGGGTAGTGAATAGTGAAGCAAAGAATCTGTGTTGAAAGCGGCATGGTAGTTGCCTGTTCTCACATTCCTCACTTTGTTCAGATGATCCTCCAAAAATCAGAAATAACTGTTTCTCACCTCAGATAATGAAATAAGAACAGTCAGTCAAGGAAGTAGAAATGTGTCTAAAGGACTGCAGTGTTCTTGAGTCACGTACCTACTGGTGTTGGCTTCTACCTCCTGATGGAAAGCCTTGCACTAACTAACTATGATTATGAAACCTTCTTGTAGTCTTCCCCCCCTATAATATGATATCTTACAAGTAATCAAGGTTATGTAACAAAGATAAAGGCAGATTTTTCTTTTCTACTGAAGTCATCTTTCAGTGTGCTGTTAAGATTATATTATGTCCAGACAGCAAGGTCTTTGAATACAGATAAATAGAGTATGTGCTGAACTGAGATGAATGTGTGCTAGCTTCTATTTTCTTCAAAATACCTATTTCTTTTCCCTTTTTTTTAAAAGCACATTTCAACTTAAGCTGGAGCCAACCAGTCTTGCTTTCTTTTGCTTTGCTTCAGCATTTTTTTTATAAAATACAGCTGTAAGCAGAGGAGTTTTGCATAGACTGAATGCCACAGAAATCTGCAGTAAATAGTCTGCTTTGTTGTAGATGTTCCTAAGCAGTATATTTAATGAGTAATGATCTGTTTACTGATGGAGAATACCTTCTCTTTGAAGAAGGCTTTCATCCTAGCCAGCCATGGTTTTTTTGGTACTGTAAGTAATTGAACTGGCTGGTGAAGTGACTGCTGCGGTTTGGCAAAACCCGATTTGTCATGCCTTGTTATTTTACTGAGGAACATTTCTGGGAGCTTGTGTTTTGCAAAGTCCTTCAGTTAAACCTGTTTTGTGAACAAATGCTCATTACCACATTTATTAGAAATACTGCTTAAAGAGGCATTCCACAGCAAAGCTAGGCAAATTTAAGGGGGAGGGAAGGTGAAATCAGTTTGCGGAGTGGAGGCTGGCACTCTGCAAATGCATCATTATCCAGATCTTATGTACTGGTCAGTATCCCTTAAGTTAACAATGCTTTTTATTAACACTTAATACTAGCAGGCATTTCTTCACACAACCATTAGTTTTGTGGAAAGTTGAATGATTGCTCATCTCTGAGAGTAGCCCTTCCTTCCCACTAAACTTGTAGGGGTTAGATTTGTTTTGAAAAGAGATAACACCAGTGACATATCTAAATAATCATTATCTTGTTTTTGTATTTCAGCACAAACCCACATTAATCCAAAGCAGCACAGCGCTGATAAAGATGAGCTTTATCAGAAAAGCATCCCAAAGAAGGAGCACAGTGTGAAAGAAATCCTGAAAATGGAATCCAATCCTCCTAAAGGAAAAGACTTCTTTCAGACCAACATTTCACCAGTTACTCCAGAAAAAGACTTGGATGATTTACGTAAGAACTATAGCCCGGAGAGGTGTTTCTTCCCTCGAGTTGTCTACCCGATCCGACCTCACATTCCAGAAGACTATCTGAAAGCTTCCTTAGCATATGGCATGGACAGACCCAGCTACATTACTCACTCGCCCATCCAGGCATCTACTACGCCAAGTCCTTCCGGGAGGAGCAGCCCAGACCAAAGTTTAAAAAGTTCAAGCCCTCACAGTAGTCCGGGGGTCACAGTTTCACCTCTGGCACCTACTTCCCAAGAGCACAGAGAGCCATACTCTTACTTGAATGGATCATATGGCTCAGAAGGATTGGGGTCTTATCCCGGATATGCACCCCCTGGCCACCTCTCACCTGCTTTTCTACCATCCTATAACCCCCATTATCCCAAATTCCTGTTACCTTCATTCAATATGAGCTGTAATAACCTGAGCGCTTTGAACAATATCAACGGCATCAACAATTTCAATCTCTTCCCAAGGATGTACCCTCTTTATGGCAACCTGCTCAGCGGAGGTAGCCTTTCCCACCACATGCTCAACCCCACCACGCTCCCCAGCTCACTGCCCAGTGAAGGAGGCCGTCGACTGCTGCAGCCTGATCATCCGAGAGACTTCCTCATACCAGCACCCAACAGTGCCTTCTCTGTCACGGGCGCTGCTGCCAGCATGAAGGACAAGCCATGCAGCCCTACCAGTGGGTCCCCCACCGCTGGTACAGCAGCCAGTTCGGAACACATAATGCAACCTAAACCTACCTCAGTGGTGTTGGCTGCCACCGGTGGTGAAGAAGCCATGAATCTCATTAAAAGTAAGAGGAATGTGACCGGTTACAAAACCCTCCCATACCCACTGAAAAAACAGAATGGGAAGATCAAGTACGAATGCAATGTTTGCTCCAAGACCTTTGGCCAGCTCTCCAATCTGAAGGTAGGCAGTGGAGAATAAGACAGGAGCCTTCTTTTGAAGGCTCAGATTTCTCCCTGTAGGTTTTCGAAGAAAAGCAGGGTCAGGCCTCCCTTGCTTGTTAGGCTGTTTATAAGTCTGGGCTTAATACAGGATCCCCCAGCAAGAAAGTGTGGTTGTGTGCTTTAATACTGACGCCACCTAATTAACCAGATAACATTGTATTTTGGCAATGGGACTCTTCCGCTGACTGTACGAAACATCTGAAAGCACTTTTGTTGTAGTACTGGAAACTGCAAATTGTTAATTGCTTTGTCTCTCCCTAGGTGCACCTCCGAGTACACAGTGGAGAGAGACCATTTAAATGCCAGACTTGCAATAAGGGCTTCACACAGCTGGCTCACCTCCAGAAGCACTATCTGGTACACACGGGAGAAAAGCCCCACGAGTGTCAGGTATGTTACACAGAGAGAGAGGTGATTCCTTCGGAGGCCAAAGGGATGGCAGAGCTTTGCACATCCCCTAGAGTGTGCAGGGAGGGCTGAGGGAAAAACCCTTGGTTGCTCAGGGCCAGAATCTGCACCACAGCCGGGCCCAGCCCTGGTGCAGCAGCGTCCATGAGACAGCACGATTGCCTGCAGCCTGCTAGAGCAACACCTGCCTGATACAGTTTTGCTGTCAGATACATTCAAAATGACATTCAGCGATATTTAAAATAAAAAAGGTGGGGATTTTTTTTTCCCTTTGTGAGAAAGTGTGAAGATGTAGAAAGCTGCTGCTTCATCTTGCCATCTCCTCCTAGGTGTCTGTGATTTAAACTATAAAATCACCTCCCACTCATTTGCTGTTTCTCTGCCACCCGCACATTAGGTTTGTCACAAGCGGTTCAGCAGCACCAGCAATCTCAAAACCCACCTGCGGCTCCACTCTGGAGAGAAGCCTTACCAGTGCAAGCTCTGCCCAGCCAAATTCACCCAGTTTGTGCACCTGAAGCTGCACAAGCGTCTCCACACCCGGGAACGCCCCCATAAATGCATCCACTGCCACAAGAGCTACATTCACCTCTGCAGCCTCCAGGTCCATCTGAAGGGCAACTGCCCCGTCGCCCCGGCCTCCGGCCTCTCCATGGAGGACCTGAACCGAATCAATGAGGAGATTGAGAAGTTCGACATCAGTGACAATGCTGACAAGCTGGAAGAAGTGGAGGACAATATCGACTTAACATCGATCGTGGAGAAGGATATACTGACCATGCTCAGGAGGGAAATGGAGGGAGCCAACCTGAAAGTCTCTCTACAGAGGAACCTGGGAAATGGGCTTATCTCCTCAGGATGCAACCTTTACGAGTCGTCAGATATGTCAGTTATGAAGTTGCCTCACGGTCACCCACTACCTCTGTTACCTGTAAAGGTCAAGCAAGAAACAATTGAACCAATGGACCCTTAAGACTTTTTGGCAAAGTGATTTTTTTTATTTATGACTTGGCAAGTCAGGGTGCCTGTAGCAGTTGCTTGTACATAGTTTCAATGCTGCAAAGCAATCTTGGCTTACAGTAGTTTTCCCTACGCTCTCCAGCTAAAAGAAGGAACTCCAAAGTTACTGTTTTCTCAGGGCATAAAAAGGGGCAAAGGACTCTGCATTGCCTCGCCAGTTACTAAGAGACAATCATTTATTCATAATTATTTTTTCAATGATAGTACTTCATAATTTATTATGCAATTAATCATTCTAAAAGCAATAATTAGGAAAATGTTTACAATGACTGGAAAAATTCATTGTAATTTTTACTTTAAATGTTTTTGGTTTTTTTTTTTTTGTTTTATGGCCATTCTTTGTAGATATTTTTTTTTCTGCACATCTGTTTTAAGAACCTAAGATTAGGGTTTCAGTAAATGTGTTTTATGTACCAATGTCTTTTAAACAAATGTGGTTTTTCATATTGCCAAAGCTGGACATGTGACATACGGAATCCTAGATCTGTTGGTTTGAAAAAAAGGCCGTGTACTTTCATGAGTAAATCACCCCAGTGGGAATTGAAAAGAAGAAAAAAAAAAATAGCAAACCAACAGCCCAGAGCAGCAGCAAGCAGGGAAGAAGCTTTTTCTCCTGCCTCTCTGAGGGGAGGAGAAAGATTCTTCTACCTGCAGCTCTCCCTGAAACAGATGTGGCACAGCAAACACTGACCTGCCATGGACAATACCACAGGGTTTTAGAACACAGCTCCAGCCCCACACATTGTCATGTAACTTTAAGACCAAAGGAACACATGAGCTTAAAGTGGCTTTTCCAAAATAAAATCTCACATTTTTTTGTTTCCAAAAGCAATTTAAAAGCAACAACACAAATATTATTCTGCCTAAAGCGGGGTTTGGGCAGGTTTCTTTCTTACGACTTTTGTTTTATTTTGGGGGTTTTTTTTGGCCAGAGCCTTCCAGGGTTAAAAAAAATGATGGTCAGATTCCCTGAGTAAGAAGGGGTTCAGTTTTACTTGTATTTTTCTCTCCCACTTCGCCTGGGTAGAAGTGGGCTACAAAGTCCTTTCCTGGCACATAAATTTTTTTTCTTCCTTCCTGTACGACTCAGATTTTTCTCAGTATTTGTGTTTGTACATTTTGTGGTTAATTTAATTAAAGAAGAAAAGGGCATTGCAAAGTTGTTGAACAACAATTACCTCAGTGCTTGTGTCCAGTGGTGCAGACAATGCTGTTTTACCTAAATGCTTTGCTACTTTAGAGAAGAAACCAAAATGTGCACAGGGAAAGATAGAATGCACATCCTTTTATCTTTTTGTTTTGCTAAGCCCAAAGATGATATGGTGACGTTTGAGGTGTAGCAAAGAATACATGTATATTTATAGATATATTTATACCACTATACGATATATGTATATGTATATATATTTATACCACTTAAGTTGTGAGCCAAACCATGTAATAAAACCTATTTTTCATCTAAGTGTGAAAATCAAATGTTATCCAGTTTTGCAAATAACCAATGACCTCAAAACCAGAAGGATGTACCAAGGCATTTATCACTTGCAAATACACACACACAGAGCTGAAGATGAAGCTGGAACTTGCAAACACGTGAATGACATCATCCTGCATCCACGTGTGGCATCTCAGTGAATTTGGTGGGAATGACCCTGTATTGCAGGCCAGGACTCCTTCAGTCCCCTACTCTCCTGGCAGTCTGCACTGGGGGGGAAGGAGGCTGGTGGTCAGTCAACAGACAACTAGAAAATAGTACTGAAAGAACTTGAAAAGAAGCCAAATATGACCCGTGCGTGACGTGATCACAAATCACAGTAAGGGCAGGATGGAAGTCAGGTGGGACAAGGCCCTTGTCTCATTGTGCCCTGCCACTAAGGAGTTGCACAGTCAACTCACACGAACATAAGTAGCATTATTACACACCTCCCCTCCATGTATCCCTTTTTGTCTGGTTATAGTCTTAAAAAAAATTTTACGAGTCCACCTCAACAATTCAGGATTCGGTGGTCTTTTTTTTTTTCAGCAAACTTCATTTTAATGCCTTCTGTTAAAAAAACCAACAATTCTGAAATACAAGTCTCTAAACACAGCTTTTGAAGGACTCCAGTTCATTACATTTCCACTCCTGCAAATTGTGAGGCTGACATCTTTTTAAATGTAGCAATAGTTCATAAATATAGTACTTAATTGTAGGATAAACCAAAGTATCACTACTCTGTCACTGGACACACACTTTTCCTATAATTGCCTGTAGTGCTTTCTTGTATTTGATACAAAATTTACAAGAATTTATATGCATCAGCTTTAAGAATTGTTACTTCTCTTTACTGTTTCCCCCTCCCCTTAGACGTTTTACATGTGAATGTAGCAACAATCAACAGTGTTTTTGGGGGTTTTTTGTCTCTCTTAAGAAAGACTCTGACCAAAGTTAACAGGCTTTTTACTTTGCTAGAACAACAAACTATTATATGTTTACGTATTGGTTTACATCATTATTTATGTGCAAATTGTCAAATGTAAATTAAATATAAGTGTTCATTGCTTTACTGATGCTTCCCTTGTCTTCAATCTCTCTGCACCAGCCTGGTTGTGGCCCCAGCACTGGTACACTGAGGGTGATGGTGTCTTCAGCAGTGCTGACTCCTGCCTTTGTGGGTTCTGATTTTCCCTCTTTGAAAGGTGCAAACAGCAATGCCAGAGCTGAATACCCTGGCTTCATTTTGTACAGAGGTTTCCTCAGTTTCAGACAGTACCTATTTTTAGAAAAAAAAAAAAAAAAGCCAAGAATTTTCAGTGTTTCAATGGAAATACTTGAATGCTATCTGCCTCAGAGATACATGACCAGGGTTCTCATTTACATTTTTCCAAATGATTGTCATTTCTGGCCTGAAACCCTAACCACCGGGACCACAATGACACACTCAAAATGTCAGTGTGAGACCACTTAGTCCTGTCTCAGCATGGTGGGAACTGCATTCAAAACAAACGTGGATCTGCTGTAAGTGCTCACAAAGGAGATGTGAACACTGCACTAAATCCAGGGGAAGGTCAAGTGTCCGCCCCTCCCTCCCCACCTCAGCCCAAGAGTAACAGCAGGCCAGGATGCCCCAGAAAGGTAATTCAACATTTGCTACTTCCATCATTTACCGTGAGATCTAAACCAGAGAGGCCATGTGCTGCCCTGCCCTACCTGAATGTTAAAGAAATAACGTTCCTGCACATATTGAGACACTCAGTGCCGTATGATGTTTTAAAAGTATTTCACTGTCCTCTTAAAAAAATTCATTTAAACATCTGTCTCAAGAATTTGAAATACTGCCAACACTGAACTGTGGAGTTAAGAAAACCAGAGCACTGTTGTCATAAACGTGCCAAATGCAGCATGTTATATTCCTATATTCGACAGAGCTATTGCTGTAATAATTTTTTTAAAAAAACATAGGATAACCATTACCGCCATAAATCATACTTCATTACTTGGCAAAGCGTTACGTTGTGCTGGAGAGTTATGTCCTGGGGACACTTGTAAGCTTTAGAAGATGTTTAATAAAACACATTACATAAAAAGACAATGCACGTTATAGATCACAGCCTCGCGAGGCCGAGCGCGCCAGCTGCTGCCTTGGGTTCTGGCAGCCCCCAAGCCGGCTGGGAGCCGCTGACGGCTTGGGGGCTCGGAGCAGCCATACAGCAGGATTCGGCCATGGCAACACCACCACCACCAGGTCAGATAGCCACAGCAGCCTCAGCAAGGGGCTGGAAGGGGAAAGCTCATCAATTTGGGAGCATGGCCCCATGAGACCGCGTGCCCGGCGCAGAGCTGCCGGCTGCCTGTGCGCGGGCACGGCCCGTGCCCATCTCGCTGCCACCCGTGTGAAAATGTTGAGGGGCCAAAAGTGTTGGGCAATGTGGCCTTGTCAGCTGAACTGCTTTGCCACAGGACAGGGCAAATTACAGCTGAGATAGACTCAAGCACAGATTTAGGGAGGATGCTGCCCAGTTTATAAAGCCCAGTTGCTTCTCGGCTGGGTACTGGGGAGGCACCGCTAATTCCCAGTGTGGGCAATTATGGCCTTGAGGTCGAAAATGAAAAATGTGACTCACTGAGGGGGTATGAGCCCTTTGGGTTCAAGTCAGTGTCTGCCAGTGTACGGCCGCGTCTCAACACGTGCTGGGACCGTGTGGGATGCGGCCCAAAAGCTTTCCTGTCATTCAGAGGCGTTACATTAGAGTGAGGGAAACAGTTGTGGCTGTAATTAAAGGCAGCCAGGAAACACTTGTCTAATTACTGCATGAGCCGGAGCTGAGTGTATGCGGTGCGGCTGAGGAATGTGCCCATCATGGGGCAGGTATCTGCAAAACACAGGCTGTCACGGTGGCTAAAGAAAAACTCACTGACAGCATCAAAGCAGCCGCCCTGGCATTGAGAGGGAGGTTTCCCGCAAGGTTGGGGTAGGCTGGCAGGGAAAAGGCAGCTGCCTGGCCTGGGATGTGGGGAGCACAGGTTGACATTTTGGTAACATCAGCACAATCTCACCTGAACAGCAGAAAAACAAGAGCTTTTGTCAAAGATGTGGCACTTCCCAAAATCACAAGTGTTTAATTTTTCATGAGATGCTGAAACAGACCCATCCTGAAAACAGCATGTCTGCTTGCCCTTCCCATTCTCCCGAGAAGCACATGGAAGAGCTGGCAAAGAGCACACCTGCACACCAGTCGAGGCCACCTTTGTACCAGCTGCCATCAATGACAGAGTTTCCAATATGCTGCATGACTCTGCTTTCACTCATCTTTAAGAGATTGGGGAACATTTCCCAGCAATTCACTGTGGCAGCCAAATGGGAGAGGGGCCACTAAGCCTCACTGAGACCCTGCTGCCCGAGTGCAGACCTCTGATGCAAAGTTGTATTCTCATCCCATGACAGAGGGGTCAGGCGTCTCCTTGGGGGTGTGCACAAGCAGACATTGCCTTCTGCTTCACAGCCAAGGTATCCTTAGTTCCACCATGAGAGCTTGCAGCTTGGCACCACTTCAGTGGTGCTCTACACAGGAAAACCCAGCCCAGGTTTTCCTGGGATGATGCTTTCCATCTCCAGGCAGCACAGGCACTGCTGGCTCAGGCTGTGCAGCTCTACAAACTTCAGCCTGCACAAGCTCATCTAGGAAAGACCCCTGAGACATCACCTCAGCACCCTTTTCTAGGGCAATACGGCTCCCTGTGCCAGCCAAAGCCTGGAGCCTGAGCATGTGTCTCCTGGCACTTCAGAGGCACCTGCCAGCCACCACATCTAGCCACAAATTGCTTTCTGGAGCTGGGGGTTACACAGATTGGCTGCCACAATAGGTAAACGAGGGAGCAGAAGCCCAGTAGTGAGGCAAGGATCTGCAGTGACTGGGTGGGTGGCACACACCCCCAAGAGCTGACTCTCCCTGGCAGGGACCCCTGCAGCTGGCAGGGGGAACTCTGGCACAGGGCATGCATTCATTTCTGCTCCTTTTTGCCACCAGGGCTTGAGGCAGAAACCTGTGCCCAAAGCATGGGGACAGGCAGCAGTGGTGTGTGCTCTGGGCACAGATCTCTAAAAAGAGATGCCTGGCCCTTCAGGAAAGGGAGATGGACACTCAGAGCTCTCCCTTCCCTGTGAGCTGTCAGCCAGGCACCTTGGTGGTGCTGAAGCAAGGCCCGCCCTTCCTTCCTTCTCCTCCTCCTCCTCCTCAGCTGCACGCAGAGAGATGGTTGGGATGCCAAACCACTTAGGTAGGTGTGACCAAATAGCCATATTGAAAGGAGCAAAACCAGTATGACTTCCTTATTGTGCAATGATTAATAAAGGCTTTCAGCTCTTTTTCTCCATTTAATTGTGAATAAGCAAGTCCTTGATCATTTCCTTATCCAAGGACTGAGTGAGATTCCTTACAGCATTCCTGCCCCAAAGTGGCCACACTGCACTGGGAAGAGAAACAATTCCTGCAATATTGAAACCACACACAGCAAAATCAGAGGCTAAAAACCTCTTTCATAGTTCATTTGTGCTGAGGACAGCTGTCAAAATGTGATATCAGTCTTGGGGTTAGGGAGACCCAATGATCCTGCCTTTACCAGTTAGGTCTTATACAGTAAATCCTAACTTAAAAGCAGTTGTCAGCTTTTGGGCAGGAAGAAGAGTGTGGCAGGCAGCATTTTGAATGTGATTTTTTGCCTATTATAGTTCCCAGTCTGCCAACAACTTCCCGATGGCAAAATTTTCTGCTTGAGAACTGTCCCTCTGTAAGCCCCAGGAAACATTTTTTCCCCACCTTTACTTTCTTAGTCTACCTTGTGTGTTCTGATGACCTTTTGTTTTTAAGGGACAGGTTCTGTACATCTTTACAGACCAGATCTGCTCTTCTTGTCATCCTCAAAGCCCCTTGCAGATGTTTTACTAAGAGGGGGAGGTTTGGTTTCTTCCGGGCACGCTGGAGCCATGTCCCCAGGTGGGGACCCAGTTAACCAGGCTGGGTGGTGTCCCAGAGAGGTCTCACTTTACTTGCAACCAGTCATGATAAAAAAAGAAGTTAAAAATGTTGTAGAAACTGCAACCAGGTGCTAAGGGGAGCAAGAATACGTGAAAAGTGAAAATTTGCCTTTCAATAAGCCGTTACAAGTAAGTTGGGTGTTTAGGAGGGAACATGCGCTGGTGCTTGTAGTCATTCAGTGAAGATTTGGTGTTGTGTGCATGTTTTTAATGAGACCAGAGAGTGCAGAACAGGGCTCCTTTTCTAACCTGTATTACAGCAATTTGTGCATGTCTGTAGCTGTGGGTGTTATGTGCTTTCTACTCTGAGTGGTAAGTTTCAGTTTGATTCTGCTCTCGAGAACTGCGGAGACAGTTTGCACTTGCCTTATCAATGCAGAATCCAAATTGCTTCACAGTGCACCCAGCCCCCTGACACTGCAAACTGAGAAAATACACTTTAAGCACAGAGAAATGAGAGAGGTGACAACCAGAGGGCTTTTTCTCAGCAGAGCATTCCAATCTGCCAAAACCCCTAGACAGGACCCAACCTAACAGAGCCAGGATCTCAGGGCTGGGGTTCTTCCTACATCCCCTTTGCCCTAAAATCCTGCTTCAGCCCCGTTCCCTTGCATTGATGTCCCAGTACTGGGGCCCAGCCTGGCAGCTACAAACTGGGCAGCTGCAGGAGGTGCTTGCCCATCCCCATTCTTCCTGGGCTGGCCCTGAGTAAGATTAGCCACAAGCCCCTGACCAAAACTGTGCCCATGATTAGAGATGGCAGCAAGGGAAGGGCAGGGCAGGTACATCCATGGCCCTTGGGTAGCAGCTCTGGTTTTGCTCCAAAGGCTTGTGGTCTCAACAGTCACCCCTGTGCCCAGCTGTGCAATTGATTTCCAAATGAGCGTTGCTATCTTTACATATGTTTGCTATAAACACACAGCTTTTACACTACACACCAATGTCCATACTGGCTGTCCCTCTGTCCCTACGTGGGCTGTGACTGAGAGGAGCCATTCAGGAATTCAGCATATCCCAGGGGATACCCCAGTTCTTATTGCCCTCCTTGGGAGCCACATGCCACAAATCACTGGGAGACTTGTTCATAAAACACCTGAGTAAGATGAAGTTATGACCTACGTAGCAGCTATATGTAGATTTTCTTCCTCCCTCACATCTGCTTGAGTTTGTAATCCCCTCCAGATACAATATTCAAGAATGACTCTGTTGTTTGCTGCACTGTCGTTGGTCTTGCTTGACCTCAAAAAGCAGCCCAGGAGATGAGGTGGAACAGTGGCTGCAGGTGCGAGTGGTTCAAGAGCTGCTGAGCACAGGCAACATGGCCCAGGCCCTTCTGCTGTGTAGGGGAGGATTATCCTTATCCTGCTAGGGAGCACCCAACAGAGAGGCAGGCTGAGGAGTGGAGGGGACAAACTTTAGTGGAGGCAGAGTGCTCTCCAGTTTCCTTCAAAATCTTTGCTACTCATCCAAAATGAAAGGCTGGAAAACAAGGGCCTTTCCTGACCATTAAACCCATTTCCTGAAGCAGCACACACCCCTGCAAAACAATCTAAGTGCCTTGTTAGACTTGAACAAGCTAAATCTCAGTTCTTTGCCACTGGTCTCTTGCCCATTATCTCCTTCTGCATCCATTAGCCACAAAGAAATGCCTCACCCCATGTGAGTCTGACTTCAAAAATCTACCAAGAGATGGATCCAGACACAGAGTTTAGTTACAGTTCTCATTTACCCCAGATTCAGGATGTTTAAGTATGGGAATACCAGTTGATGCCATTCTTACTACATTTTAAAAATTTAATTTTCAGTGTAATTATTTAGATCAATCTGAACACTAAGACAGCGATGAGTATCTACACAGGGGAATATATCCAAGATTAAGCTTGCCTAACAGTTTAAAGACAAACTTTTCTTTTTAATCTAAAAATGTCAGTACTTCAAGGCATGGGCTAAACAATAAAAACAAGGGCCCTGGAGCTAAGATAGCTGTGTTCTGGTTTTGGTACCTCCACTAACTAGTCGTGAGGTCTGGAACAAGTCAGTTGACCTTCCCATAGAGCACCCAACTCATTTGTAGAATAGGTACAAGACTTGTTCAGGCTGTGGTGTAGGACTAATATTTGACCTTGTTTTGAGATCCTCTGATGTGTAACTGCAAGTAGTTTGTTGTTCATAGAGAGAACAAGTTGCTTACAGTACTATCTGCAATATCATAATATTTAGAAATCCTCATGGGCTATGACTACCCTGAACTCAACACAAACTCTCTGCCCGAAGGACCTTACAAACAAAGCACTATTAAAAACCAAAAAAACCACAGTGGCTAGGTGCACAGCTTAAATTTCCATTTTCTCTCAGCATTTTCCCACGAGGGGATTGCATGTGAGAGCACACAACAGAGAGTCAGATCACACCCGGATCGGTTGCACTGGCATGCCATTTGGCAATACAAGAATGACATAAATTAAAGTGAAACCTCTTCACCTCAGCCTAAGTGAAAATGTGAAGAGCAAGGGGGTTGAGGAGGAAGGGGATATATTGATCCATATCTACTCAACAGTCAGACCAGTGGTGTGGTGGCAACAAAAGACATGCCTTTGCTTTTTCGGTAATTAATAATCTATAGAGAATCATTTCCTTTTCTGCTGTTGAGATAACACATTTGCCACCTCAGCTTCATGCAAATAATTCATGCCTCTGCTTACCTAATTTACCTCACTGGTGCAGAGAGAAGGGCAGAAACCTCCCACCAGCACTGACTGACATGCTGCACTAAAAAAAAGCCATCTCATCCAGAACTTTCTGAATTTCCTAAATCATTAGAGGACAACTACGCCAAATGCTCTGCAGGAGACACATGGATCCATAACATTAAATGGGTTATTTTTGCTGGTCTTCAGTCCTGCCTCTGACCCACATGTGTTCTGCAGGATGGAACTGACATTATCCAAAGAAAAGCATTTGGTATCTCTGCACAGAGACCACAGCTGGTCAACAACTCATCCCAGATTTAAACAAAATGTATTAACTCTCATCTGTTGCCAGAAATTAATATTACATGCTATTAAAAACCTGGGCCCCCAGAAGTGTGCTGAACTGAGTGGGCCTTTGCATCGCTTGGAAACAAACAGGTACCAGGTTGGACATGTGTCTGCACTGAATGGAAACCTTGTTCTGATCAAAATGCTGACACCACTTTCACTTGCTCATGCACACTCACCTCTCTCCCTGCATTACCGCACTGCAAGCAAGGTTCAAATGTCAAGCACCAAAGAGAGTTCTGAAGAGACAGAATTAATTAAGCTTGTCCACACATGGCTTCAGGAGCAGCCCTTGCTTGCAGGATCACACACTGCTTTTCCCACAGGACCTGTACCTTGCTCAGTGCACAAGGCAGGAAATGCTCATCCTGCATGGGACAGGGGAGGGATGCCACCCCTCTCACCCCATTTTCCTTTCTGGCTACATAGCTCTGGCCTTTGTGCTCCTGCCCCACTCTCCAGCTGGGGCCATTTGCTCCAGAGTGCTTTCAGTGGACCATTGGAAAGATGGCTGAAGGCTTCACCTGTGTCAGTCAGCATCCATATGGGAGAGGGAGGTGGTATCCCTAGGCAGGACTGAAAAAGAAATAAAATACAGGAGTGTAAAGTAAAAAACTCTCTTTGGGTGCCCAGAATTTCAGGGCAGTTTATCCCACATGTTATTTGACTTTAGCTTATCTTAACCTCAGGGGTCAACTGGGATCCTGAATGCCTTCAAACCAAGCACAAACCAGGGATAACTACACTACATGACCTGTGAAAATTCAGGTTGACTTGTGCCATGCAATGCACAACTCCTCAGTAACAGTCAGTGGAAAACATTCCCCCTAGGCAGCATTCCAGTCTCTGGCCACGACAGCCCCTCCATCTATCCTCCCTCTCTCAAGAGACCACCTCCAAGGTGTGGGGTTTACACATTAGAGCCTCCTTTGGTTCCAATTCCAAAGGCCAAGGGCAAAGCTAACACACATCTTGTAAAGACCACATCATTATGCACATCCATGAAGGACTGATTGAACCTTAATTCCAGTTTTTCTCATCCTCTGAGTGCCTGAGATTGCTGCCTCAGTGCTGTCCTCACCAGCTGCCTGGGCAAACTGAGGCTTTGGAAAGCCCATGCACTGGTAAGATTTGTCCATTCTGTGACTGTCCTGTGGTATGGCTGCACAACACAGCAGGATTGGCACTTTCCATGCATCAATCCACCAGCTCTGCTGGCCATGGCACTGCTTCCAGGAGAAGTCTGTCACCTGTGACACAGACTGGCACAGGAGAGTGGTGAACCTTCCACTCTTCCTCTGTTACCTTTCTCATTCTCCCCTTCCCTGTGCATATCCCTGTCCTCTTGCTTTCTAGGTGAGCATCCCTGGGGCTCCTGGTTCCCTGCCAGTGCTGCAAGTTTGTGGCCACCAGTTTCTTCAGTCTTCCCAGGAGGGGAATTTCTGGTGAAGTGAAGCAGTGAAACACTACCTTTCTTTGGATAACATGTTGCCTAATAAGTGAGGGGACCCACACAACTAAGAGAAAAAGAAAAAAAAGGAAGAACATCTTTTCACAGTCTGCAGATGCAAAGTGAAACTATTTTGATAGATTCAGCTCTCCCACATTGAAAGGTCCAGAGTTTCTCATCTCTGACTTTACTCTGAGGCATGAAATTTCAATGTTACAAACTGTAACATCCACAATGCTTTCTGGCTCCTTGGAAGCCTGTTGCCACCCTGCCAAAGCTCTCCCTTCAGTATTTTCCTGGGTTGATGTTACCAAATAACTATTTTTTTAGGGTTTCCCTTGTTTTGACACATCTTCCTTTGCTAATACTTTTCCCTGCAGCTGAAAAGCCAGTGATATGGAGCTAGCTAGTGCTTTTGTCAGGGCACTGACATCTCCATGACTGGATACAGGCAGCCAGGGAAGCAAATAACTGGGTCCATGCTAGCAAAATGTCCCTTTTACTGGCAAGTGATCATCCCCAGCTTTTTTGTGGATGCTGAGAAAATTGCTAAGCTGCTAAGGTATGCAAGAGCCATTTGCCTTCAGCCTCTTCACAGAGATTACCCGACTCATCAGAGGGCAGATCTGCCCATTTGAAGCCTTCTTTTGGATAGTCTTCAACTACAACCCATGTAATGGACATTTAAATCACGACTGGCTTCTTCAGAAGCACTTTAAATGAAGAGAATTGTATTTCAACATGATTTTACCAAAGCTCAGCCATGTGCTTGCCTTTCCATAGTTAGCTCAAAGGGGTAACAATTCCATATCCTGCTTTTGAAAAGATTCTTGCTTTGCTCTATTCTGTTTTAGCAAAGTAACAATCTAACCACAGGGATGAAGGAATTGAATGAATTCAGTCCAAATTGTTCAGTTTGGACTGAACATCTTTCAAAAGGAAATGGAAGGAAGGAAATGGAACTTCTCAAGGAAGTTACAGAAAGGTTCAAAGGAGTGGGTGGCACTTATTAGCTTGTATCATACAAGGAAACAACCAAGGATTAAAAATCTATTATCCTGGGATTATCCTATGAATTTTCCTCCAAGCATTATGAAAGGTTTCTGTCCCTGTTGACAAATCATCTTCTACAATGTTGTCTAAATACACAGTACCTCATCCACTCACTGTCACCATTGTTGTACCCTGTGATTCAGGGGAGATAAGAAGATAAACCAAAAGAGAGGTAGCTGCTGGTTGGTTGTACTGCCTGTGAAATATTCATACCTGATGCATTGTTTGCTAGAGTTGATGCTCAGATACTTACGAACATGTTTCCTTCTTCTCCCTCATGAAAATGTCCCTGTATCATCCTGGTCAGTTTTGGCATTGACACATATGTGTGCTCTGCCCTGCTTCAGAGATAACTAATGTACTTCTAGAATGATTTTTAAAAACTAGGAATGAGGTAGAACAAAACACAAAATCTATGCTCTTGAGAATTTTTGTCCTAGTATACACAGAAATAAAATCCTATTTGTCCCTCCTTCTGCTCTAAGGACAGAGGTAGCATTAGTAATACAGAGCATGTCATTCTTCAAGCTCTCATGCAGCTTTTAAAACATAGAGAGCAAATGGCAAATTTACCTTTCATCTCCTTTTGAAACTTAAGTTAGGCCTATTGGTAACAAGTGAAATTAAACTGGTTGTTGCTGTTTAACTTCTCCACGCTGTTTCCTCACATGAATTAGTCATGACCAGCTCTACTTGGCAACTGTCCTTACAAAAAACAGAACAGAGAGAAGGGTTAAGCACTCCCATACAATTTACCCAATAAATTTGTCATACCCCTCATATAGAGTTGTCCCTCCAGTTTTGCCTGTTCCCTAACATATCTGGCAGTTTGAACAATGTTGGCAATATTTGAGCAATTAGGCATTCCAAGTGGAAAGGTTAATACACCTTACCCTCAAATGCAGGGTGTGTTTTGTCTTGTGCCTTTAACCATCCTTGATGAGCCTCAATTGCACAACAGCCATGAAGTAGGAAGGTCTTTCAGTATGGCCCAGCTTGTTTTGGTTTAGCAAAAGGGCAGTGCACGGATGGGATAAACACACCTTGACTTGAGTGTTACGGAGGCAGATCAGAAAGAGGGAACTTCACGGTGGTTATCACTTTCTGGGTGTTAAATACTTTGGTCACCCTGGCATAGTTGCAAAACCAGGTAAAAGATACCCCATGAAAGCAAACTCTGATGGAGCTTGGAATAGGACTGTCGACAACTGTAAGACTTGTGGTTTATTTTCAACACTTTTGGTTGAGCAGCATCAGGACCTTAAGTTTTTTTTTTGCAAGTTCTCAGAAACAGCCTTGTGGTCCAAGCAGCAAATTCTGGGCAAGAGTGGGCAGATCTGGAGAGATCCTGCTGCCTTGCACCGGCTGGGACCTGCAAAGATCGCAGTCAAGCAGGTTAAAAGCACCTCCCAAGCCAGCCAGCCAGCCCAGCAGCCGCCATCCTCAGCCCCAGCCACTGCTGAAGCTGGAGAGCAACTGTGGGTTGCAAAGAGCAGCGCTGCAGAGGAGCACCCCAGGTCAGCAAGAGGCCAGCAGCTGCTGGACCGGCTGCCACAGCCCTCCTCTGCCGGCAGCAGGGCACACCCAGCGGCCAGCCTGCCTGCCCTGCCCCACCAGGATGCTTGGCTATGTCATCCAGACCTAAATTAAGAAAGAAAAAACAAAGCTAAGCAGCATGGAGAGATGTTTTGCAGGTCACAGCAATGCTGCCCATCCGCCCTGAGCCTTCACAGGAGGTCTGGAGCGCTGGTGGATGAAGGAGATCAGGTCTGGGATATCTACTTGCCCCCTCCCACAAAACCTGAATGGGTCTGAATGACCCAACCTGTGCTAGGGTGGTCCTGCAAGGCCCCACATACCTCACCAGGGTCTCTTGTGCAGCAGCCCCGTTCTGGTAAAAACTGCTGAGAATTCAGCACCCAGCCCCTCTACTTGTGGCTGGTGGTATTTCCCTTGCTGGGGTGATGTTGATGTTCGTAATGAAGCTTTGGCAGAGAAAGAGAGACATGTTGTAACCATTAGCAGACTTTACATTTAGAATTTATCTGAGGAAAGGACAAAGGATAACTCAGCTTGATTAGGTTTTTGTACAAGTTTGGGTCTACACTCTCCATTGTAGTATCAGTCCCAGTCTTCACCATTTTCTTCCTCTGACCCAGAAAAACTTGATCATGAAAATAATGTTAGTTAGAAAATAATGGAACTGATAAGTCATTGCAGGCACATGTGTGTCTCATTATACATCAGTTCGGTTTCACTATATATTTTACACAATGTAACATAAATTTCACTACGCACCACAAGTATTTCAATATGTGATAGTCAGAAAGTGGCAGTTTACACTAAAAGTTTCAGTATGTGGTAGGATATTTCAAATACTATAAATTCTCCTTTTAAATTAAATGCATTGTGTAGATTAGTAAGAAATGCAGTTGTTTTAGTTTACTCAATGTGGTTTTCTTTCAGAACAGTATTTTAGTACTGTACTGTTCAATTGCCATGTTTATTTTATTAATCCATATTAATGGATAATTAAGTGAAAATTCATTAAATATACACCACACAGGACTCAGGCAGGAGTTCTGTTTCTTAGATCTTTTATCTCAGTTCAATTTATACCATATTAACAAACAGACTGTATTTAGAGAGACTGTATTAATGAAAATAATAAACTTCCTGTTATGAGCCTGGTTTTTAAAATGAATTTTCTTTGAGCAAGGAAAGTTTGAGGGGTCCAAAAACCACTGTGAGGGTGAATTGTTAAAGCAACAGGCAGGCATATCCAGGGTTTGCACTGTTTCACCATTTATTGCAGATAATCACCATTTCAGTCAAAACCAGCAGCAGAGGAGTTGCCACTGCCAGTGCTGTGCTGCTCCTCACAGCTTTTATCAGCTGACCACAGAAGTAACATGTCAATCAGGCCTTTTCCTAGCAAACCCATCCCAGTTGCTGAAAAGGGATGTTCATCATGGCCCTGTTACACCAAAAATCTCTGTCACAGACCTACCACATCATCACTTTTTCACACATGACATACTTCAGTGCAGGAGAGTACAGATTACCTCTGAGAGATACTTGTCATTAACCAAAAGCATATCAAAAATAATCACACAGGTTATTAAAGCCAGGGCACATCAGGCAGCAAGGACCATCTCCTGCAACCTTGGTCACAGCTATAGTAACACTTTCACACTGGTGCAGCAAAGCAATTTCCCCAAATCCTGTACCTGCCATCAGAATTGTAGAAAGAAGAAAAAAAAATTAGGCTAATTTTTGTTATGAATTCTGCCTCAGAATTCAGAACACAGAAACCACATCAAGAACAGCCCCATGCAGAATTCTATTTTATTCAAAAACAGCCTCAGCAGAGATTATGGAGCAATGCTAAACTCCAGCCTAAGAGAGAAACATCAGGCAGTTAGCTCTGTTCTGCCTTCTGCCCCTCAAGATACAATCACACGCAGAATTTCCAGAACTTTTCTCCTGATAAGGTCGAAATGTTAATGATCTGCACTGAAGTTCGGCGTTGAGCAGAACCAGCGGCCTCATCTGCCCCGTCTCACGCTCGGAAGACAAGGGTGACCCTGCACCGACGTGACTTTGGCCAAGCTACTTAGAGAGTTACAGAGGCCTGGATTAATTGGAAACTGGGTCTTTTAACATAACTCCTTGCCCCACAGCAGACCCAGCAGACCTCACTGGCTCCCTGCCAAATAGTTCAAGCACCTCTTAACCAAGGAAAAGGTAAAGAGCTTGGCTTGGAACTGCTGGATTTCAGCCCGGCAGCTTCAAATCTCCTAACCCACAAGAGCAGCTTATCTCTGTTTGGAGGTCAGAGACCTCAGCAAAGCCCTGTTAACAGGTGCATGCTGGCACAAGCTCAAAAGTTCAAACCTCAATTCCCTCTAGATTGCAGCAGTTCCTGGGTTTCTTACAAGGGTGGCAAAAAGGGCCACCAAAGTGGCCAGTGACACACTCGGGGCTGGCTGGGTCTGCTTCTGCTAATTCATTTGGCAACACACGTCACCACAAGTGCTTCCTTAGCTCACAGGAGCTGGAACTGAATGCATCCAATGCAAGTAGAAAGCTTGGCTACCCTACTCTTCCAAAATTTTAAATCAAGACCCACAGTTCTTCTTGTCTGTAGTCTCTGACTATTGTAAGAAACAAAATGTGCCCCAGACATACAAATCAAAGCTCATGAGGGTGTCAGATGCTTCCCAGGGACCAGGCTGAAGGAAATACAAATGTTTCTGTCACATGTGAGGCATGTGGACAGTTCAGGTTTGTTGTGATCACTGCTTTCATCCCAGACAGGGGCTGGGTGCAATGAGAGCTGCCTTCCTGTGCCAAGCCTGAAGAGCTGAACTATGAATTTCCTCACCTGCCTCCTTTATGGCTGCAGGAGAGCAGCTCTGCTATCTGACTAAGGGTCTCTGTTTTGGACTGGGTAAAACCTGGGCTCATGTCTCCCTTCAATAAGATGTTTGGGATGAAATAGAGGTAATGTTTTTAAGTGCATGTCTATTTTGCAGCACAAAAAAGTCCGAACTGTCCCTGTTCCTGTTTTAAAAAAAGGAGAAGCAACAACAGTGCAAGCTTTGTCATATTCACTTGCTCCCATGTTAGATCTGGGCTAAGATATACATAAAGCAATGTATTTATGTCCTAGATTCCACTGCTGATACTGCCAGCAAAAGCTAAATTACAGTGATTTTCCTGTAGTCAGGCTGCTAGTCCAACAAGTTTTGGAAGGAAGCAAATGTATTACACACATCCTCCAAGTCCCCTCCTAAGCACTGTCAGGCTATAATTTTAGCTTACTCTTATTACTTATCATGTATAATTGGTATTGAGCTATCCTTTAGCCATCATGAAAGTCACATTATCAAAGCTGTTGCATTACTTTCACTAATTCATCTTGCCCAAAGTTTTTAGCATTTCTCAGTTGACAAGACAGAACAGCACCAGAAGCTGACAAACCATATATCAAATAATTGATCAAATCCAAACCTTTTCATTTGAACCAATTAAGTTTACTTGTAGGCCAAACCACATGATTTCAGGAAAAGACATGGCCATACAGTTTGCAGCATCCTCTGTTGTGATTTCAGAAGCAGCTGGCATAGGCTTGAAGACTGCAGATTCATGGGTACCAATAAAATTTAAAAAAGGACTTTTCCATCTTCACTGTCTGAAGAGTAGGACTATCACAGTGTATAATTAAGCTGGTGAGTGTTCATTGTTTTGAATGTGACCTACCTTTTTTCCCCCTCTTTACTCAGCTCTGACTGAAGCTAATATCTGCTTATCAAAATCCTTCTGTTTTGAGTCAATGCATCTCCATCTTTGCAAATCTGAGAGGGGAGAAGCTCACAACAGTTCATATTCCTGGGAGCTGAAATATCCCTGTGGAACATCTCTGCTGCATTCATGTTTCATGGGCATCTCTTTCTTTGAAGTCAACTTTTACAGGTTTTCACACAGAAAATTTTCATCAGTCTCATTTCCTCCTGTTGTAGCAGCAAAACATTACCATCAGCATTCAAGCTTGCAAAGTGACACCTTAAAGAAAAAAATTTGATAAAAATTTTTCTCTTGGCATGATGGGAAATATTTTCACATCAATAGCTTCCTGCACTCTTTTCTGTTGATTTTCATCAAATCAGCACTTCTTTGTTTTAAAAATAGAACAAATATTGGTACTTCAACAACAGACTGCAACAAATAGCATTCTGCTAATCTTATGTGAGAAAAAAGACCAGTTAGACAAAATCTTCTCATTCATTTCTGCACATCCCTGCCTCTCCCTTGTGTTCTCTTCAGGACAGAGGAAGCAGCTTTGCTTCCCTTGTGAGATTGCTTGAGAGTTTTGGTGGGAAAAAGGCTTTTCCTCAATGTTCATACTACAGCTTTTATGCTGTGAGACATCAAAAAACTGCAAAATTCAGCATCTGTTGAATTTCATCTGTGTGGACAGGGAGGCATTTCCCTGTTCTGGAACTGAGGCTGGCAATATTGTTTACAAGGATGGTGAACCTCCCAACTTTCATTTGCAAAATGCTACACAGATACAGATGAAAGCCATGAAAGATACTTGGGGGGTACTTTTGTATCTTAAGCAAGATGGCCAAGCAAAAAGAAAACAGCTTGTCTATATAAAGGGCACTCTGAGGATTGCTCTGTAGCAGCACAATGCATTTTACCTTCTGGACCACTGCAAAAGATTACATCACTTTTTAATGCTGGATTTATATGTGTGGAAACCTGCTGGTTCCCATGTCCTGTAAGCATAGGGTAACACTGAGGATAACACCAATTTCATTCTACCACAGTAACAGGAAACAGCAGTCAAAACCAGGAGAGCACAGAGAAGTATGTGGAATCAGCAGTTGTCCTCTGAAGCTGACATATCAAATCACATTTTATTTTTTAATTAAAAAAGTTTAACATCCTGTGATTTTCACAGAGCTGGCAGATCCAAAGAGCTGGAGAGGAACAGACCAAACCCAAACGTCTTACATGCAGAAGCATCAGAGGATGCTGCAGTCCCAGACTGTGTTTAGGAAACTCAGGAGTTGGGGAAGTTTCTGCTGCACAGGAGTTGTGCTGCTGAGATTCGGCACTGAGGGCTTTGGAAAGGATGTTTCTTAAAAGGCACAAACCAATACTGGCATAAAGGAACCTCACAGGTCTCAACAAATCCTGAATCACCACAGCACATGCAAAAATCAAGCATTAAAAGCAAGACTGCTCTAAATTCATTCTCAGTGAGAGCCATCACAGATCAGATTCACACCTTCCCTGGAAGCTGACACTTGGAATTTACATTTATCCCTCAACTGCTTCTGTGGAAATAATGAAAACCATTAATGAAACTCAGGAATCAATCCAGACCTTTGTAGCACTCCAGCTAGGCATATCCTAAACCCTGGCTGGTGGGAGAGGGAAGCCACGCTGTCTTTCTTGCTCAGTTAGCAATACCCCAGAGCACACTGAAAGTAATTATTTCCATCTGCCACACACAACCTACAAACCTGAAAATGGTACTGCTACTAGAAATCTAATACACCAGTGAGTAACCAGAAGCAACCTACTGCTTTCATTTGTGATTGGTCACGATGCTGTGGAGATGACACAAGTGCAGTTCACTGTTAGCTTGTGCTTGACAGGGTGAATGTTCAGTGCAAGTCTCCAGACAGAGCAGTTCAGTGCAGGTCTCCAGTCAAGCAACAGCTGGAAGAGAACAGAAGTATAGAAAATACCCAACACACTGCAGAAATCACTTTTTTTTCCTTTGAGAAGCATTAGACTAGTCAATTTTCCCCTTCTTTTGAAAAAAAACCGGTAACATAGGCTCATCTGCCTTCCACAAGTTTGTGAGTGGCCACGTGTGTTGTACCTTGATCAAAACAAGGATAACTAAGATGATTCCCAGTCATTACACATGACTGAGACCAGACAACCCTTGGCATTAAAACTCAGTCCCATGCACAGAAGATGAGCTCAGATAGCGTTACCTGGCAAAGATTGAGTTGCTGGTTTAGCAGGATTGGCAGAATTTTAAGTAATGGAGGAAAACACAACTTTTTAAAGAAAAGAGTCTTCAGAGCAAATGCAAAAAGCAAAGTTCTCACATTTGCTAGAAATTATACTTTAATTGATGAAGAATCTGCAGTCCCTAAAGTCATCCTACGATCCCCATGAATTGCTCAATAACTGGGAAGTGGACTGGCTAGAAACAAACAGGCTAAGGAGCCACTCTCTCATTGTTAAAATAATTGGGATGCATAAAGATCCTCAGTTAATAAACTAACCCTTGTGGTCTGATCTTGCTGAAGTATTTTGGATATTCTGTTTCTGCCAGTCCAAGGAATGTTTTGTTGTTTTTTTTTTTTTTGTTTGTTTGGTTTTTTTTTTGGTTTTTTTTTGTTTTGTTTTGTTTTGTTTTGTTTTGTTTTGACAAAAGAGGCAAAAGCAATAGATCTGCATCATGAATCCCTAAACAGTCACACCCCAGTCAGATTGAACAGGACCTCTGTCTCAGACTGCAATATTCATCCCCTCCTTTCTTATTTCCTGGGAACTGTATTTGTCTGACACAGTATTTTCCAGAGGAGAAAGTAGGATCCAGAATCTAAAATACTAGGAATGCTACCTCCTGCCAACCATACATACTAACCTCAGTCTTATCAAAGCAGACAAGGAAAACTAAGGGTGCTGCACTGTGTTGGTTCAAATTAAACAAGCCAAGCAAAAGATTTTTTAAATTTTATTTATGAGATGTGAAGAAGTTGCTTTCTACTTGCCAAACCATAGTGCTAAATACTTAAGACACTGTGAAAGGGGCGCCTCTATTATTCCAAAAATATTTGTATGCTTTTGGTGGATTAATTACATTTAACGTTTTGGTTAAACACACAAACAAGCACAGCTTTTTGCTGTTGCTTCAAATGAAGCCACAAAGAGAACAAAAGGCATCCAACGGAACCAATTTAGGTTTATAAACATATTAATTTTAAGAGCACTATGTGTACACTTAAAATGAATTTAAAGCAGTCGACCTTTGCAGTACGATGCCCATTTTCACTGTATCCAAATGATCCATAAATCCAGATGTAAGTTGTCACAGACACTTCTTTGGAGAGCTTGCAAAGTTAAAAGTTAATGTTTCCTATTAATTAATAATTGTTTTCAGCTGTTTTGGCAAGTGATTAAAACAAAGTGTCTGCCTTTAATGTTACAATATAAAGTTTTCTTCCTCAGCGGCTTGAGCGCCAAGCGGGATTTGCCTCATTTGCAGGAAGGTGTAATTGCCTGGGGCATTTGTGAGCAAATAAGGTGAGCGGCTATTGTACCTGCCAGCGCAGTGACTTCCATTCCACATCGGCCTGGTTCTGGCCAGGACAGGGTTCATTTTTGCCCAGGAGGGGGGATGGCAGGACCTGGAGGTTCTGCTGTACCTCCTCACAGTGGTCTGGATCAGCACAGTGTGGTGGAGGGAGCAACTGGCTGTTGTCAGGGGATCTCTGTGTGCGAATCATTTGCCTCTTTCTTGTACCCTCTGCCATTAATATTGCTGCTCTTACTCTTCATTTTCTCATCTCTGCTCTTTCCAGCAAACTGTTCTCACCTCCATCCGTGATCTTTCCCTTTTGTAAATGCCTCCCGTTCTCCCCTCCATCAGGAGGCAGGGGAAGTGAGCAAGCAGAGCATGGTTTGGAACGGTTTCAGTGGGAACACTAGATTGTGAATACCCTTCCTACACCATGACATGCATCCATTAAAATTACCCACCAAGCAGTTTCAGAGGAACATCAGCTGAGATAAACAAAACAATGCTCCCCATGATACTGGTGTACCATGGCATGAAAGAATCGCTCTGTAACACAACCATACAGGTTATGCATCGTTTGCCAAACCCTGCCACCTTGCAAATTCAGGATCACACACTCTTGAAAGTTTGCACTGCAAAGCATGATAGCATCTGTTTGTTCTGAGGCCCAAGCTATCACACAGGTATTACTGACAGACTTGCTCCATACATCAGCAGATGGCTGAACACAACCCCAGTTCTGACCAGCACCTGATCCACAGCAGGATTAAACACAGCTCTGAGAAGGATCCTCTGCTGTAAGTAACCTTCTATACACTGTCTTTTATTCCTAAGTTTCTATCAACCCCCCCAGTGAAACTGAAATGGCAGTTCTCCTGGAAGCTGAATTTCCACATCCATGGAGGACAGCAGATTCACAGCAGAGACTGATAAGCTCTGCTTGCAAAGTCAAAAGTATTGACATCAACATAAGCAGCAGTAACACCCCCAGTTCTCTTCCCTACATGAAACCCAGACAACGAATTGAGAAACTTCAATTATGCTGCATCAAGAAGCTTATGAAGTGATGAATAGTACAGAATTTGAGTTTTCTCTCTTTCTGGTACATCATGGGACATTGCTGCTAGCTCCTCCTAGCTCTAGCTTCTCCCTCTAGTTTGAAAAAATTTAAAGCGTTCTTCAGTTTTTAAGGTAGGAGTTTTTTCAGAACAAACAGCAGGCTTTATCTCTGCAAGGTAATAAATCCAGAAGAAAAACTACAGACTTGCTGAGGAGCAACAACATGGTTTGTGCTCAGTGAAATTATTATTGTCAGAATTCAGAAGTACTAGACTCAGGTTTAGTTCAGCCCTTATCTTGGGCAAGGAGATTTTTCCACCAGAACACCACCCTTACTACATGATCAGAATGGCAGAGGATACTTCACCACTTCAGGCAAACAGTGACACTCACCAAAACTTTCAACAGAGACAGCACAGGCAGGAATGCTCTCTTTTTCCTGTGATCCCATGCGACACTGCAAAATAAACCTAAATATTTCTCAAGAAGTTTCCATCCACACCATTTACAATGTTATCTCACTCCACAGTGAAACTTCATAAAAATGTTAGTGTCTGATTTGCTTCAAATAACTAGCAACAAGGCTAGTCAACAAAATTATTCCATGCCTAAGGTTACTTCAAATCCCTGAAGCCCTCTTTGACATAAATAACAAAATCACAGAACATAAATCCTGCAGGTAAAGATGAGCACTATGTTTCATTCCTATTGGGTCAAGATGCACACTTGTGCCTACAGCACTTCTGAGAAATCCACAGCAATTATTCATCCCTCCCTGGCCAGAGCCAGAGAAAGCACTCCACTGCTCTCAGAGACACTAGCAACCTGTTTACCCTGGGACAAGAGGAGGTAAGAAGTTCCCTATCTTGGGGCAGCTCTGCAAAGTTTACGCCCTTGTTTATGATATGGCAACTGTGGCACATGCCCATATATTAAGGTGTTAAGGATCTTCTCCTTTATTGATGGTATCCACATTCATTTCAGCATAGCACACATTAGGATCAAAGCAGAACACAAATATATTACAGCTCATTTCAAGCATATATTATACTGAAGAAGCATTTTTATCCCATCCAGATCATAACTTGCAGCAAAGTATTTCTTGATGATGCTACACACTCAATGCCTTTTATTACTTATGTTTTCTAATGCTGAAAAATAAACCCCCTTTAAAATATAAGCAATTTTTCTTTCCTGAATGCTCAAGTATCCCAATACCATCAAATGGCATTTTGGAAGAGGAGCTGCTGTGGTTTTGAGCACTGTTAATTGCCTGCAGTGACACAAGCAAGAGCTGAGCTGGGTGCAGGCAAGGGAGTTGTGCAACAGGCATCATCCATTCCCTCTGCACCACCGCAGTGAGGTTTCTTCTAGAAGTAGCCAGAAAGCTGCTTACACAGACACACCAAAACCAGCCTGAATGAAGGCTGGGGATACTTCCTTATGAGTGCAAGTTTTAAAAGAAAATTTAATTTATACCTTGGATTATCTTGTTGGAACCTTGTGTGGCTACCCCAGAACAAGTCTTTCTTAGAGGTGTAGCTTAGAAACTTAAAAGACCTAAACTTCAGAAATTCCCAAAATGACAGCTGAAGATCATTATCATTATGCTCAGTAGCTACAGTTCACCTGGTCTGTTGTCCAATGCATACAACAACACCACCACCAACAACAACAAAAGGTTGCATAATGCAAAATTGTGGCATCTGCTTTGGGGAAGGAGGGAGGGAAGAGTGCAAGTAGGTAAACTGCAGAGAACTGTTTTCCCCTGTACCTCCCAAATACACTGATCCCAGCATGATCTATGGAGGCCAGAAGGGACACAATTCCTGCTGCACTTCCCTGAGGAAGACAAGTACAGCAGAACTCTTGAATGCATTCAAGTTTCAGTAAGGGAAAGAATAAAATACAAGTAATTCCTGTTATTGGCATATTAATTAAAAACACACTATATATATTTCAGCCCAATTGTAAGCTGACCCATTAGGATTGCTCCTTCTTACCACTTAAATAACTAAACACACAACCAGAAGTAGAACATCACAACCAGAAGTAGGACATCACTAATTTCACTGAAAATGAACTGACATAATGATTTCTTATTGAAAGACATTCCATTTGAGCAATAAATTAAGCTTTGCTTTTTTTGGTGGGTTTTTTTTTTTTCCATTGCCATTATGGCTATTCTTCCAGTCATTTTCTCAACAGCCATCAAGTATAAATTTATATACAATAAACCAAAACTGGAGTTTCCATAGGGGAGCAGACCTCCCAAACTGGAAAAGAAACTGTCTGGGTGGCTCAGCAAAACCATGCCTCAGCAGAAGTCCTCACGTATCTTCATATTAAAAGGTGTTGAGATGTACAGTGCAGAAATGCTGATGATTACAATGGACACATGCTCTTTCTACTGCCTATACAGACTCATTACAAATATTGACATCTTGTTCTACAACTAAGCCCCATATAATGGAATTTTATTCTGACTGGAAAATGAAACAGAAAATGCTTGTGACCAAAACTGGGTTTGGTATTTATTACCCACACTGAAAATGCATTCTGTTGTTCTTCAAAACAGCACAAAATAAAACTTCAGAGACATGAAACAGTAATTTTCATGAAAGAAAGGTCCTCTAGTGACTCATCCAACCATCCATCCACGACTCAGTTTTCCAACATACAGTGTACTGGAACAGGGACCTGTGCTGCCTGTGCAGGATGTTTTCTGCGGCAGGACCTCCCCATTCTGACTCCTCACATGAAGGAAGCCCAGGCTGAGGATCTGCTGCAGAGGAAGAAGCTCTGAAACAATTCCTGTAAATAAAGGCCTCCTTCAGCAATGTGCTAAAGCATCAAAGTTAAATACACACTCAAAGACTGCTCACTCCAGGCAACACCAGGGGTGCCAGACACTGTCCCGAAGGTGAAAGCCATTGCACTATATAAATGGAAAGGATGGAAAGGAAAGCACTGGTGGGAGCTGCAAGGTGATGAGTGAATGAGAAACCTGGGTGAGATCAAGAATCTGGCTCTGTCATTTCAGTCCCCACAAAGTATTTTCTCTCAAGCCCCACCTTCACTGTTTTTTAATTCCTCTTGTTTCCCTCTCTCCTCCTCTGCACCCTTCTCTCACTGCTTTCCTCCAAGGCCACCCAGTTCGTGGTAAAAGCCAGCAGAAATGAACTCTTGCTCTGATGGTGAAGGAGGAGCTGTGCGAGAAGTGTCAGGGAGGGCATTTTAGTCACACACATGGCACCAACAATATTCCTGCAAGGGAGAGAGACAGGAGCTGTGGAGCCAGGGGCAGGCACGGCCCCATCACTACTTAGCTGAGGTCAAGCATCAGCTAAATAAACAGAAGTTGCAAATTCAAGAATCTGCGAGGGCCAGTATTCATATGATAAAATGGTCGCTGTGGAAATGGTGAAGCAACTGTATGACTTCCTGTGTCATGCCACGATTTCAGGGCTTTAGGCTCACCTCCATGGCCTGATCCCCTCCTGCTGGCCTTGTACAGATTCAGATAAACTTTAAAAAGAAAGAAAACCAGCCATTTTGCTAATTCTGAGCTGCAGAAAACATCCAGTGAGGGTGTGTGTACACACGACTGATGGAAATCAAACCTCTGAAGTGTACATTATGTTAATTATAGTCAGAAAAGCATGTAAGGTGCAAGTTTTAGCCAGATAGTTTCCATTCTAAGCTTTAATTTTGTAGTAATAAAAATACTTGAGCGCCTCTGTCTAGCTGAAAGAATAACAAGTTGTCTGGCTTGTTATGTCAGTTGGGACACTAAGTAACAATATACATAAGGATAAATTATAACATATCTGTACAAAATAAGGCATCTCTGGCTCTCACTTGTGCATTCTCTCCACGTGTCTTTCACTATAAGGAAGCCACTGAAGGACTAGGTTTAGTGAACAGTGCTATTGATTGTTTTTTCCCACACTACAGCCTGATTTTCTTTGAAAAAGAACCAAGCTTCTAGAGGTTTATAAGAAGTGTTTGTGAACTTGCAAAAACACACTTGACAAAAGTCTAGGAAGCGATCCTTCAAATTCCAACAGATGCAAGCAAACTACATTGCAAATTGGCTTTACCCTTTCCAACATGTTATACTCAGCTGTGGTGAGAGCTCAGGGTATAATGAGTATTAGTAGCTACATCACAGATTTGTTTCCACAACACATTCATTCTATTATTGACCTAGATTAGTGAAATGATGCAAGGATTAAGGCTTTGAACATCTTCAGTGCAAAGTGCTGTTTTAAAATCGGACACATTTTGACAGTTTCAATTGCAGTCAAGATCCTCCAACACTAACATGGTGCTTGACTGCCTCTCTTTCTACCCTAAGTGTTTTTTATACATATAAATGCTCTAAAACCACACCTTTAAACTCCATATAATGCTAGTTATTTTATACATACAAAAACCTGACATACACCAAACTCTTCATACTGCTGTTTGCATAGCTGGTTTATATTCCTTTCTCCAATCTATTTTTCAGGGAAACTGTTGTTTCATTTCACAGTTAAAACAACTTATTTACTTGAATTGTAGAGATATGAAAGGCAAGGGAAGGAGAGAAAACGTCTCTCCCATTTTAAACTCATCTTCCACAAGCTAATGTGATAGTGTAATGTGAAAGTACAGAAATCTGAAATCTAGTTCTGAATGTCTTTTTACCTCTCTCTCAAGAGATATTACTCAGATTTAGTGTGACATTTCAAAATGTCACCATGCCTATCTCAAAATTTAACACAGAATAGATATCTACCAGATACTTTAACACAGAATAGATACCTACCTGCTTTAATTCAGAACCCAATCTATACGTGATGGCATTCTAAGAACCTCTTCTAAGAAGTTCCTACTTATTAAGTAAACACTCATCATTACATGACAAAGATCCTTATTTAGATGGAAATAAAGACAGACTCAAACTTTGTTTTATTTTTTAATAAAGTTTAAATAGTTAAAGTAAGAGGAAAGAGTACGTTTTAAAGCCAAGCTATTTCTTTGTTCCATGCTAGGCCTTAAAGTCGGATTTACTGGCAAATACGGGCCATAAGAAGAGCTGTATACTTAAAATGCTGGTGTAGAATATATTAAAATAGCCAGTGACTCACTCCAGATTACCTTAAGACAAAGGAAACACAATCTTCTACAGTTTTTGAAATGTATTGCCTCTTATCCTGATTAATGGAAAAATTATCCCTACAAAAGATTTTTTTTTTAAATATGAAGACTCTACAAAATATTTGCTTTATCCATTGGCAGGACTTTGAAAATCTCCAAAATATTTAGATTTGTGTGCCTAAGGAAGTTTATAAATGCCAATCCAACACTGTAACAAAAATTCCAAACAGAACTGGAAATTAGAATAACTTACCCAAATCATCTCACCATAAGAATATTATATTTCAATTCTGCATAAACACAGACCAGCATGGTTTGTTTTGTTTTAAAAATTCTTCATGTCCTACAGAATACAGCATAGGTTTGTTTCATTAGTACCTTTACCCTTCCATTTCCTTAATGCTATTTCCTCATTAACATTCAAAACAGTATCTAATCTGTCTACAGATTTCTTCTGCCCTCAGGGCTCTTCTTAGCCTCAACCCTATCCTCACCCATGGAGATCCTTCCCCTCTAGCTTCAGAAAGAGGTTTTTGTTCGTTCGGCTGATTCTCATTTTCTTCTTTTTCAGATACAGGTAAGTATCCTGCCATAAAGGGAGCATGGGAATGAATGGGAACAGCACTGGGAATTACCGGGACATTTACATGCCAAGTCCATGAATAGGAGCTTCTGGCAGCCACTATTTTTGAAAGAAAAATATCATGCTTTCTTTATATTGGATAATATTTGACAGATTGGATAATATGTCTACTATAAACATAGTTTTGTGTCACAAACAGCCACAAACTGCAGACAAAGCAATAGAGCACAGAGTTTGATGAATTTAGTGTAACAAAAAAAAAAAAAAATTGTAAAGTTCAAGTAGCATCTGCAATAGTAACAAACATTTAGGAACCAAAATGATCCAATAATCTGAAAATACATCTGCTACACTAATAAAAAATCTGTGCAATGAGATTATAAGATTCCAAATTGCGGACTGATTGCACAGGGACCACAGATGTAAGAAAGTATTAGCTTGGAAAAGCTTCAGCTTTCCAAAATTCAAAATCATTAAAAAGCAATCTGTTCATCATTCTACAATTTAACTGTTTCCTAGTCTCTGGGAATAAACAGCAGGATACAATCCTGTTCACAACATCCCTGTAGCTTAAAAAACAAAAAAACAAAACAAAACAAAAAAAAACCCACAACTTTTTAAAGTAAATTAAGAAAATATATTCTTAAAGAAAAAAAACCTAGATGAGCACAAAGAAATGCTATGACGAATCCTGAGACAAATTATCCTACATCGTTGCTAGTCTATGAAAACTGGTTTGAATAATAAGCACACTGGAGTATTCAGTGACAGCATACAAATCAAGAGTATTTGTAATTATTAAGTTGTGCATGTTTTTAACTGACAAAACATGCTCACGGGCTTACTTTAAAATCTCTCACTGCTTGTTATCAAAGTTAAAAGATCATTTGCATACCAATACATATACTGTAAACATGAACTTCTCATTAAGGAAAGATGGATTTACAGTAATTTGATCTTTTACAAAAAGCTATTGGTAACCAAATCTCTCAGGGTCTAACTTTCTAGAAAATTAAACCAATGTTTCCACCCTCAAAGCTGAAACACTACCTCTTTAGGAAACAGCCCTGTTTATTTGTTAATCAGAAATACAATCAAGTGGCATATTTCCATTTGCTCTTCGGCTGACAGTTTCAGCTTCATTGTATTTTACAAGAAAACAGCAGACTTGCAGAAGTCCTGTAAATTCTTTCATATCGCAACTGATTTAATTACAGCGGTGAACAAATGCAGCAGTGATGCAAAATAAGATCAGCCCAATTGCCCTTATCTGATGATAGGATCTCTCTTCCTGTTTGGCTTACAGCAGTGAGGACTTCTTGTTTTGTTTCAGCTTTTTGTTGGTTTCTTTTTTTCTGGTCAGGCTGCCTCTGTCAAGACTGGCAGAAGCAAGAAGTTGACATGCCCTTAGAATTCCAGCTTCCAGAGAATGATCCTCATAGGAATATAGCTGAGTTTCAATCAGTAGGTCGGGGAATGATACTAATGTGGAGAAAATTATCTGGATAGCTCATATGTTCACTTAGCCACTGAATGGGTGTTTCCAGCATTGGCTCAATTCCATGAATCATCACTTGAGTCTTCTGCTCTCCATCTAATTCAAAGAAAAAGAGAAACCACTAGTATACCATTCAAAGTTCACAGGAAGATTAAACATTTACTCATACTTAATTTACGGTAGATTTAATTGGTGTTACAGAGTTCAACATTTAACAGAATGAAAAGTAGGAAATATCAGTATGGAGAAAGCTGAGATTTGTAGAATCTAAAACAGAACCTTTGAGTTAAAATTAATTCCAAGACAAAACTGGAATTAAGTAAAATTTAATGAAAGTGCCACTTTTCTTTACTAGTTGCAAGAGGGTTTTTTTTTAATCCTACAGTGATCCCAGCTTGTTGTCAACCCAGTTAAGGCACATCCATCTCACCCAGCTGTAAGGCATATGAATTTTACACAGATCATGCTTAAAATGTTGAGCTTCCTAAAACATACTGCTAAGTTGTGTCCTTAATAGTGTGATCTCTTGAAAGAGCTGGACTATGTGTAATATAACACATGTATTATTTCTGAAGTTTATTTTGCTAAGAATAATTTACATAAATTCCTAGCAATATTTCAGAGTTACTCCAATGGCAGAGCTGGCACTGGCATTTTCTCAGTTTCATCTCTTGGAAAAGCAAAGTTAGCAAATTATTCCCAGTATAACAAGAGTATTTTCTAAGAATATTTCAATCTTTTTTATTTATACTTGTCCCGGAGGATGCAAGTACTTTGATCCTTTGATTCAAATAATGGGAACCAGCTAAAGCAACTGACATAACAGTCATGACATGAACTAAAACAACAAAAAATGCAAATTTTTTGCAGAGACAAGGGAGGAGAAGAGCATATGAAATATGCTTCAAATAATTGGTGGGGGGTGGGGGGGGGCAAGTAGGCAGTGACCTTTCACTCATTTTGTTCTATACTATGGCATTCTCACACAGACCTACCACAGTAAAATCCCCATTCAGTACTCAAAAGTATTATTGCATTCACTAATTGGCATTTTATGTCCCTCTCCAGTGTTTTTATTACAGAACAAACCACCATCCTCACCAAGAGCTGCATGGAAGAGAGCAGAATCTAGGAGTGTAGGTACCATTACTGGTTCTTGCATTCAGCAGCCCCAGTTATAGTGTAATTGCTATTTTGTAACACAGATGAAATTGCATTTATTTGGTAGTCAAAATAATTTGACAGCTGCCTGAAGAAGTTTGTAATATAATCAGCTATCTATGCCCACACAGCTGGTAAAAAAATCATCCTAAACATGTAGTTGACTTTATGCTAGTAATAATTCTTCCTGCAAGAGCAGACAGTTATGTTTGCTTAAAATAAAGCATTATACTTTTGTTACTTGTTACCTACATATGGTATATTCTGTTCAAAGTCTTGATTCTCTAAATGGCATAATACATACATTATCACACTAAATTAAGCATAAACACTTGCTGGTTTCTGGTTTTATTGCAGACAAGTCTGAAGAACAAAGCACATAATTTAAAAACCAACTTCTGGTATTTCTAGCAAAATAGGTATTTATTGGGCTGAAACACTACCAGTCAGATTGTCAAAAAAATTAACTCCCAAATAAAAGATCTCAGAAACCCAGTTGTGGCGGTGCATTCATTCATTTACAACATCAGTTTTCTTTCTTAGAAATTAGGGAACATCTAAATATTTTTAAGTGACCTCCAAATATATGTATTTAACACTTTAAAATGAAAACATTCCTATGTCATTCCTTAAATTGGTGTGAGTTAGTGACTTTTTCTTAATGTTTCATAGTATTATTTAATTTTCAGAAACAACTAATTTACATAAAACCAGATGACAGAATGCATCTTAATCTTTTTAGCCCAAACTTGCAAAAAATAAGATTAAAAGTCTTAGAACCTCAGTATAATTTTCTTGCCATTAGAAGAAAGGCTCTTCCATTATTGTGCAACATATGTATGTGTTGCATGTGCCTACTCTTGCTTAAAAATGAAGTGCAGGTAATCTTGATGTCTCCTTCCTTGCTCCTTACCCAGCTTTGTCCCTTTCTCATACAAGTCTTTTATTCTGTTCCTTGGCAAACTGAGAAAGCCTCAGAGGTCAATGAAGAATTTACTAGTTTAATTAAAATCTAAATCTCTGTATTAGCATTGTTTGTGCTTTAGTATTGTCTCTGACAAAGCATCACTTCTCCTTAATTCCTCTTCCCCTTGAGGCTTGACTGAAGAGATCTTATCTCCCAAGTCTGTATTTACTGCAGCCTTCTTTCACAAAATTCATTGTTTTTACTTCAACATTCTTCTCTCCTTTTGTTACTAGGAACCACAAACTCTCACTTAAGGCACATTTACCCAAACTTTCCTCAACTTTCATGTTTTCCATCACAATTTGGATTATAAATCAGAGTCTCTCTCATATGGACTCTACTTTTTGTAGCAAAAAGTTGCCAACAGCAAATACACTAAAACAATTACTGAAAAATATTCTTATTTTGTCAACAGCTGTCTAATTATTAGCCATTTCCACTGTGATCTGAGTTCTGAATTGTTTGCTAGCTATCATGAAAACTTCATCTACCTGTTTTAGAGATACAATAGATTACTAGATTTACAAAATATTTTCTTTCCATGATTTTAGATGCATCTTGACACACCAACTGTTGTCCTCTTCTTCCCCATCCGACATTCTATGATCTCAAGAAGCATTTTCAAACTGAAAAAATGCAGCTACAAAGTGTACAAGTTGCTAAACGCAACATGTATTTAAATTAGTGGTATAAAATTTAAGCTACCTACTTACAAAGTAATGCCACTCAATATCATTGGATAATGCCTGTGAAAGTTAGGGTAAATAACTCTGTTAATCTGCAGTGCACAGGTTCCAGACCTGATGATATCATTACTGTCAATACCCATTCTACAATGTTCAGTAATGTAGTGAAAAAATAAAGAGGACTTCCTCAAAAGCACTAATTCAGATTTTCCACTAACCTCACCAACATTTTTTGTCCTCTTAAAATCCTGTTAGAACTGAGTTACATGTTACTTATCACATGACCTAAGATTTTTTTTTTTTTTTGCTTTGATACAAATTAGGGTGTAAGATGAAGTGGAAATACAAGAACAATAAAAGCATAGTAATCTATGTTTTATAAGTTTTCATAGTGCTACTTAAAATCAGAGTGTTTCTATATTACTGAAGTGATGCTCAAGTAACAAACACTGTTTTGGCATTTACAAAAAAAAAAAAAGCTAAAAATGAATTAAGTAATCTATCAGAGAAGTCGTCCCAAGATTAAATTATTTTCTTACCACTTTCCTTGTGGAGCTGTAGCAATAGAGAAGGTACTGTACCCCCCTCAAGTTACTAGAGGCAAGCTCTAAGCACAGATGGTAACACCTTTTGGTAAAACTGAACAACATTCCATCTCCAGAAGGCAAGTAACTATGCTTACATGTTTTGTACTAAGACATTTTTGAGACATTCACCTCACTGAGACCCTAACTCAAGGCTGCAACGCTTAAAGTATTGACCAGAACCACACTAATTCATCATATCACAAAGTCAGAAGAGTTTTCCAGCTCTGTACAGAAAATGGAGAGAAACAAGAACCTCTGAAGTAAGGGCTTAAGAAGAGATCTGCTTTTCTGTCTCCTATAAGGTGGCTCTGTCCTCCTGATGAGGAAACCACTAAAAGAAAATATTGGCAAAGGACTCTCTTTTGCAGATAGGCATCTGCTGGAAGGAAGCAAGAGAGAGTGGCCTGTTGAATCTCAAGTGAGTCCTTGAGTGACTCAAAGCCCTCCTCAACCTGAGGCAACTTGAGCCCACTCTCTCTTCTTTAAGGGGAATGCCCTAACTACAATATTCATTGTTGCTAACCCCCAGCTTCCTTTAAAACCTCTCAATATCCAGGAATCAGCAAGACACAGGGGAAGAACAAACAAGAAAATCTGTAGCCTTCAGAGAAGGTGGGAAGATGTGCTATGTCATGGTATCATACAGTACATTTTTCTCTTTCCTTCAGCTATGTAAGTTGTTGCTTGTAAACTAATCTACTCAGTAATAGGAAAATTAGCTTAGTCAGCATCAATTCAAACTGTTGCACATGAGCACTGATGCATCTAAATAAATTTTTCTACTGAGTTACGTTATTATTTGAAAGAACTGAAGATAAACATAAAAGATTGGTTTAATTTTGAGACAGATTCAAGTGCCCAAGAGCAGAATAGTGAGAACACACTGCCTGTCACAGGTACGTACTTCAGCCAGTTTTTACCCAGATTAGCACCAAAGTGCTAACCAGTGCTGCAACATACTCCCTTTCACCCATACAGACAGCTCCTCTAGCCAGACTACATCTGTGATGTACCACTTAAAATTCTTTAGTGGGATGAAATACCTCCCTTCTGATTTGTGGCCTCAAGCAATCACCTGTAAGAGCAATTTAGCAGGCTTAAATCCCTTAACCTGGTAGACAATACAAGATATTCAGGCTTTAGCAAAAGTGCCCCTGGAGTACTCAATTAGAATCCTCAGCATGCAAGTTCTCTGCATAGCAAGTCCTAGAATCTGCCCGTAGTCAGAGCAGCACCACTTATAAAATTGGTTTTACAACCCTAAAAAAGAAAATAGAACCCGGTACTAGGGGCAAACAATGCATTTCTTTTATGCTACAAAGCCACAGGACTATAGACAAGGACACAAAAATGTATAAGGAGTAAACACAACCAAGTTTCATGCAGTAGCAGCATTTTAATAGTGTAACATAACTGGATGCCACTTTTTCCCAGCTGTGAAGTGGGCCATAGACATTTGGTTGCTTATCTTCAGAATATATCATATGCTCTGGAAATATGATACTAAAGGTATTCCTGACAATAGGCTATGCCATAATGTAGGAAAACACATCTTGGGACAGCATTATAAGGAGCAGACTTTTCTTTCTGTGACTGTGGTGTGGCTGCTTTCCTCCCTATTTTTTCTGCTCCTCAGATTATCTGGCAGGAGAACAGCGTGTGCTCAGCACCTGGTGCCTCAGACATCTCTGAACCTGAGGAGACACACCAAACTTTCAGTGGAAAGATTTTATCTACCTCTGTAGGATCTCTCAGGAAATTACATACAGAAACATAGCTTTCCGTAATGTGCTCCGTGTGAATAATGTAGTGTGCAACCACTAAGTTTGTTACTGGAAGATATTGCTGACCCAATTTTGAAAGCCTGGAGCCAAAACTGGGCAAGGCTAAATCTCTGGTAAGCAAAAGTGAAAATTTCCTTCTTGGAAGCTAGGCCTCAGGTCTAGCACCAAGGATCACACATGCAACTGTGTACTTATTTACAAAAGATTATTCTATATTAATAGGCAAATTCAAAGACTTTTCTAATTTGTAACTACATGTGGTAAGAAAGCACTGGGCAGTGGCTGAAGCTATTCTTCCCCTCTCTAGGCACCTCAGACTGGAAATTCTAGGACATACAGAAACAAGACAGCCCCTGACAAGTATCATAGTCTAAAGAAATTCTCCACCAGTGACTTCAGCACTGGTTGCAGAAAAGAAACAAACATATATTTGATGAACGTACTTCACTTTTTGCACTTTTAAGTAAGTAGCATCTCTAAAACCCCTCAAACCTCAATAAAGTCAGCAACGGCTTAATTTGTTAGCCCTGAAACTTGACAAAGAGCATCTACCCCATTTAACAGTAACCTGTCCAAACAGTCCCTATGTCTAATATTAAAGTTGACAAAGACAGGATACCATTTACAACAAAACAAGCTTCACTATTATTTTCATTGTGTGTGCTACAAAAAAACCATGTGTTCATAAAATGAAAAATAAAATTAGGCTAAGGAGCATTTATGAATATTTTCATACCACTTCTGTAGTACTTACTATAGGCAGACACCATATATTTTTTAATTCATGCAAAAATATTTATTTGCTCAGTGAGCAACCATAGCTACAGAATAAATTAAACCCATGTATAAATTAAATATTCATGCTTTACTTTTCTCCAGTATGTTTAAAAAAAGTATTAGAAACTAACACATATTATTACAGGCTTTTCCACTCATCAACTCCAATCTAACTGGAACATCTGCAATCAGTTTCTGGCATGTGTATGTGTAATAGTGACCAAGGTACAGAAATACAGTGAGGTGTTCTGATTCCACAGTAATGACAACCTCAATATAAAGGGATCAAATAGAAAACTAAATTTGTACACTGAAAAAGTTGTACTTAATCAGCTGAGTACTAACAAGAGCTCAATACCTACGTAATTTCATGGGAAGTGCATAAAAAGTTGATTTTGGTGAAATCTCATGGCCAAATGATACTCTGTTTTTCTAATGAACCCAGCTTAAGTACTTCAGACAGCAAATGTTCTCTTTACTAAAGCCAAGTATTTAATGCTTAAGAAACTATAACATCAAGGTCTAAGTTTACTACATGTCCAATTGAGCAGGAGTTTTTTTTTAGTTAGCATTTAGAATTTTTAAACTAGGAATAAAATCTTATGAGCTTTCAGAAGCTTTACACTAGCCTATTTCAGCCAGCATATCCCAGGCTGTCTTTACTATTCTGTAAATTCCATCCTGTGCAAAAACAACCCTGCTTGCCACAGCAGTAGGCTCTATTGCTAGAAGTGACTCATTTTCCATAGCAATCCTAACGTGCTTTTAACCTCACTTCAACCACACTAAGTACCAAAATCCTTATTCTTTTCCTCTCCCCAAAGCTGGAACAATGATCAGTTTCAGGCGACACACAGATGATACACTGGATCACATCAGTAGATATGCTGCTCAATATCCTCTGACCAAGAGCAAGAACACACAAAGAGTTCTGCAAAGCCAACTCTACAATAGCCTAGCCACAACAAAAGGTTCCTCTGACCTCAAAAATTTTAGATGCTGATATGTGACATGAAAGCACAGGACTGACTTTTCCTTCCTGCCTACATATCTCACCAGCACTGGGGAAAGCCACTAAGCTGACTTCAGGTAAAGAACTCACTCACAGAAATACAAGGGCAGTGCATTATTCAGTACAAATTTCTTTCTCAAAATGATTCTGTGTCTCTAATAAGGATTGTTCCAAACACAAGATGTGGTTTGGAGAATAAGAATGACAGTTCCTACATAGACTAGAACTGCCTGACATGAATATAAATAAACCATGACATAGATTTAGTTAACTATCAGCAACTAGACAATATCACTTATTTTAACCATTTAATAGTAACATGAGTTCAGTTGCTCAAACTGAAGGTCATTGTTTTCCTAAATGTCTGTTTCCAGTTTGGCTTATGGTAAATAAAATCTACAACTTTGTATTTTGTTTTAAAATCTCTTTTAAAATTAATATTAATTTTTAATACTTTACTGAACAAGCTATAGATAACAGAAGAAGAGTGTTCAACCTATCTTTTCTAACTAATTAAGTTGATTCTTTAAATTCTTCTCCAAAATAGTTAGAAGCAGTCTCTCGATCCTGAAGTGTTTTGTCACTCATATTTTCTCAATTTAATTTTTCGAGTGCCTTCACGTCATCTTACCAGAGCCCCTCATGAGAATTACTTGTCTATAATGCGAAGATAGAACTAGAGCTGTATCAACTTCAGTGAACTCTATTCTTGCAGAGTACCTGACTACAAAAGCCCAGTTCCAGGCAAGATAATAAATAAATAATAATAAATATGTACTTATATTAAATCCATATCCACTAATTTAGCTTTAATTATTGCTCTACTTCTTTACATGGTTTTGACACAGGCCAGTTGGCTGGTATCTCTGTGATCTTCTCGTGGTATAAACATCTCAACTTGAATTTAGACACTGTGACTTAACACAGAAGACAAAACTTTCTTTGTCACAGTTCTCATATGATTACATTCCTTGGATTATCCCAAGCACCATCCAGCCTTCGCTATCCCCCAAACAGAAGTGCAATATTATTATATGCAATATTACCACCATACATTAAATATCACTAAATACCGAGATGAAATCAAATACTTGGCATCACCCCATTCATAATTTTCTTTTCCATGCAACTTTTCTCCCTTGTTATTTCCTGTCATCTTTTACCTCAAGTCTATCCTCAGGTTAGATAGCCACATTTCGGAAACATAGCAAAACAATCAGATTAAAGTAATCACCACAAGTAAAAGTTTATGAAAGTTTATGATGCTTTGGAGCAGCAGATGAGAACTTGGCTTACACATCTAATCTCACAGGAGCCTGAAAGCATGTAAATGAACTAGAAGACCTTTTTGCTAGTGGACTCAAAAGATTTTCAGAGAAAGTGAATTAGGCCTGAAACACCACTAAGCAGACTAAGCCTGAGCAGACTATTTTTAACAATTTCCCAAAATAGTTAACACTGACAGTAACACCATGCAAGACAAGGGAACTTTTCCTTTTGTAAAAGAGTTCATGCAACTCAATGGAAAAGCAGATAGAGGGTGGAAACTTGACTAAAGTTTACTTAACTAAACTTCGCTGTTGTTGCTTTTAAATTATTTTATTCTTGTATATTTCATAGAAGTTTTTTAAATGGGGTTCTTGGAATAAGTCCCGAACGAATTTATGACAGAACCCTAAAATACTTTTCTTCTTATAGAAGACCTTACAAGGCTAAAATGCTTCCCATCAAACATCTAGCTTCAGGAAGAATAAAAAAAAAGTAAGACTAAACTCCCAGGGAATATTCTTCTAACACTTCTTCCTTAGCATCAGTGTCTTAGCCTCATCTTTGAACAGGCAATAAACCTGTGGTAGTTTATAAAAGGCTGGGGTTAGCAGCTGAGGCTTATAAACCCATTTTCTTCAATGCATTAAGTTTGTCTATTCACATGTGAATAAAGTGAGAAAGCTCAATGTAAATCATGCTGCTTTTCCATGTAACAAGCAAGCACACATCACATTTAGATACATGAGGAACAGGCAGGGTGTGCATTAAAAGATAAACACCTGAATGCATGACAAATTGAGGCCAACTTGTCCATGATATGTTTTCCATTGTTGAAGGAGAGCTAAATCACTTTTAAGAGTTGTGTAGCTTTTTTGAACAGCAGGCATGTTGACTTACCAGAAGTTAACCCTTTTATGCACTATGCCCTTAATTAGATTTGAGGTTTCCCCTCCCTCCAAACAGTGTAAAACTGACCTTCAGAAATTAGGACTCTCTATCTATACAGTTAGGGAGCTGAACATAAGCAATGTGGTTCTTGGAAAAAAAAAAAAAAAAAACCACCAAAAAAATCACATTTGATAAAGATTTATCTCTACAAAGTTTGGTCCAAAGCAAATAAATTTGCTGTAAAAGACCTTGTTACTAACAGTTTGTGAGAACTTTTATAATGTCATTGTTTTCAAAATGATATTATGCCAAACAATAACAAATTCTCTATGCAATCATATTATATATTTCCAAAGCATATGCACATTCATATACTTTTAAAGGTTTTTAATGGCATTCTTGAACTTCCAACCTCAAGTTTACTTCATTTTCAAGTTACTATAATTCACATCATGCCTGCAAATATACTGTGATCCTAATGGCTGTCCATCTTTTATAAAGAACTTTTCAGCTAATCAAATGATGACCTATTCCTACCAAAGCACAGAAGGATTACTGTTTCTAAAAATCACTCTCAATACAGAAGAGACCAGCACATTCACTTGTTTTCAATGCTAATTGCTAGTTTATCTGCCCAATTTAATACATTAAATTTGAAAGTGGACATTGGGATATAATTACTGTTTAAAACCATTTGGCTGAAGAGTGATAAGCGACACATACAGATTCAGGGCTTAATGGCTGTTATTTCATATATATGTGCCTTCCCCTATTTAAATAGAGAAAAATAAACTGATTTTTCCTTTTTAAAAATGCTACTTCCAAAAATATTATTATGATACTTAACAGAGTACACAACTTCACAAGCAAACTACATGTGAAAATTGAGATGAGCTATTCAATTATATTCAAAGTATGGACAGTTTTGTTTCATGTCTGACAAATTCTTCAACCTCTGCTAAGCTGATCAATAAAAAGTCAGCTAATTGAATCCATTGATGTGAAAAACCACAGGCTCAAGTCTGTACTGCATACATCAGGCTGAAGAATTTCTGCTCCAGCCACGGTGGTAATAGGCAGTGGGGTCAGGTCAAAGAGGGTTAAAGTGAGTCAGGATATAGCCAAAGGAATACATCAAACACTGATTTTAAAAGGGCAATTAATCTTAGACAGAAATGCTTCCTGAGGAATGAGATCTCAATCTTAAGAGCACACTACATGATGTAGCAGTAAAAATGTACATATACAAGCTTAGAGAGCTTTCATCCTGTGATCACAAACAGAAGGGGAGTGCTGTTTATCAGAGAAATACAAACCCTTGCTAAAATACTTACATTAGCATCTTCCGGCCCTTAGTCATCGAAAAATAAATTCTGTAATGAGCGGACTGTAGAATTTGCACACATGAAATACCTTTTTTTTTTGTACACGTACTGTAAGTTCTTTTGAACAGCTAGTAGACTAAAGTATTTAGAGATCTCTACCACAGTAATATTAAAGAATCTATCACTAAAAAATTCAGGAAGGAGTGGTGAAAGGAATAATGGAATACCTGCAGGACTATACACTAAAATAAACTGTTCTCGAAACAGCTACCTGGTCAGAGTTAAAATTGGAAGAAAGTTTTCATCAAAAGTTCTTTTTAGCTTCTCCATTCCAAAATACTACGACAGTTAGCTGCAAAGCTGATAGACTATAATATAATCTTTGTTTTTAATGAGAGTTTGACTCATAACCTAAATATTTTTCATTTAGAGTTCAGAAAATATTTTTCCACTTTATAGTAGAAAAATAAATCCATAAAGCTTACAACACAAACATACAGCATTTGCAAACGAAATTTGCTATGTTAATATCATTAATTAGTTAGCAAGATTACTAGGAATCATTAGCTGTGTAGACAAATATATAGAGGCCTGAAATTAATTACCACAATCTGGCTGCATTAGCTCACAGCACTAAAGAGAACTGGCTTTGTAACCATCTCTCCATCTGAGGATATTGATGCCCAACATCACAAGTGCCAGGAGGGCATCTATTTGTGTATCTGGTTCATACATTTAAGCCAAGCTGGCTTCTTGGCTTCAATGGCTGGTGACAGCCTGCACAAAGATACATAGTGAAGTCTGGTAAAGTGTAGAGACCTGCTGCATTTTGCCATTGTAAATGTGGTGATGATACCATCTGCAAAAAGGACAAGGAGCACAAGTGCATTCAGATCTTCACTGCCTGTAGCACCTCCTCTGCACAAGCTAAACCACTGCATAAGACTTTAGCTTCAGCATAAGGAAAAGTCTCACTTCTATTTTTAACAGATATTCTCCAAATGGCTACAGGTGCACAGTAAAAAATAAAGTTATCCACTGTTAATCCACTAATTGTTAAGTTATTAAAATTTCTGATTAAAATGGGGTAGTCACACAGGGGACAACTACCATCAGCAAGTGCTGCTGAATCCCTAGAGAAGAGAGTAGGACACATAGTGGATTATTATCCTTTACATTACTGGTAAAGCTGCTATTTTCCTCCTCATTATTTTTGTAGGCACTTTAGTTTTGCAGGTTCTATTTTTTCCAGGTCTATAAGAAGTTTATCTCCTGGAAAAATCAGGTTATACTTACATGCATCAAGGCAAAATAGAACCAGACTAAAAGAGAGAGATGGAAGGAAGACAGGAATGATTTTACTCAATCAATCCCCAAAGACACAATATGTACACCTAATTTAAAGGTATAGATATATTTTTTAAAATGGGCCAGAACCCACTCTTTGAACTTCAGGGCAAATGCCAAGGAACACCTCATGCCTACTCAGCTAAATTATCTACCCCTTTCTACTGCCTATTGAGAATAGATCCCAAACTCTTAATCCATAAACCCTGTTTAAACTTTCTGGTAGACTATTAATATGCCTTGATCAAAATTATGGCAAAGAACTGCTAATAGTCTTACAGCACCAACAATACATATTCCAGCCCACTTCTGTTTACTAGTAACCCTGAGACCACATCATTTAAATCTGTTTGCAGGCTGCAGTTTCCTGGTTGAGAATTTCACATTGTGGATCTTCACAGAGGGTTATTACTGTCTCCTGGAGTTTCTGATAGACCCAAATCTCCAGTTACTCTTGCACTAATTACAGCACTAAAGGCATTGTCACATTTTCTGTGAAACTAGCCATAAGAAATATCCTGTAAATCTATGTACTTTGTGTACTTCAGCTATTGCTGACACACTTATTTCTGCGAGCAAGGATATATAAGAAACAAGAAGGAAGGTTTCGTTTGGGTTTAAGTTTTTGATGGCTCACTCATACTGAGTGACCTCAGTGGCCTCTGGAGTAAGACAGACTAATTTAGATCACAACTCAAAATAATCCAATTCTTAACTCTGCTACTGACCTCAGTGTGACCAGGTACAAGCCACATCACCCCTCTGTGTCTCTTAATTTCTCCTTTTTTGTCTCTCTTCACTCATCTTTTATCTAAGTGATAAATTCTGTGGGAACACACTGCAATGTGTACAGTGCATAAGGAACCTGCGGTCTCCTCCTAAAACACAAAAAATACTCATTTTAAAACTGAAAATTCAACACAACCAAAAAACGCTGTCAAGACACTTTGATCCAAACAGTTCTCCTAAAACTCACATTCATAGCAGATGACTAGAAATCAGGCAGATTTTCTGTCAGTAATTTTCCACAATCTTTTCTTAAGTGCCTTGATTTCCAAATCTATATAGCACTCAGTCAGGAAATTGGTGGTAGGACACTGATGTTCCTAGGAAGAGCAAACTATTATTCTAGGATGAAAAACCTCACCTCTCTTCTGGAGAGCATTTTAGAAATGATGACTTGTGATTTTTAAAAATAAGCTAAATTTTGAAGAAGTTGTTTTGCTCTGTGGAGGATTTTACTTTCTCCATTTCATACTACTACTGTTAATGATAGAATTAAAAAAATTCTTGTTGTGTCTGAATAAAGTCATTGGCCTTTTGACTAATTTAAAGAGAATAGTCTGGAGTCTGACACTAATAAAACTTATTGGGTGGCCAGCAGAACAAATTCAGCTGAAGCTGAATAAATTTCCAAAGGCTTGTCCGAGAAACAGGATTATTTCCCTATTTGCTGTACCTCTTCCTACAGTCTACCATTCTGAATGTGCGTGCCTGTGCATGCCCAGAAACCACTTCTAAGTCACATGGAAAAAGCACATTACTCTTGTGATGTTAGCAAAGTTGCTGGATGCAACAGGAAAGAGTAGACTAGAATAGACTGTGGCAGTTGGAAGGGACCTACAATGATCATCTCATCCAACTGCCTGAGAAATCCAGGGCTGCCAAAAGTTAGAGCATGTTATTAAGGGCATTGTGCAAATGCCTCTTAAACACTCACAGGCTTGGAGCATTGCCCACCTTTCTAGAAAACTGTTCTGGTGTTTGACCACACTCATGGTAAAGAAATGCTTCACAAGGTCCAGTCTAAACCTCCCCAGTGCAGCTTTGAGCTATTCCCACATGTCTTATCACCAGCTACTCAGGGGAAGAACTTAGTACCTGCCTCTTCACTTCCTCAGGAAGCCGCTCGTCACAGGACATGACTTCCAGCTCCCTCACCAGCTTTGTTGCTTCCCTATGGAGGCACTTGAGTACCTTAACAGCCTTACATCATGGTACCCAGAACTGCACACAGCACTCCAGGTGAGGCTGCACAGATGCTAAATAAAGTGGGATGATCACCTCTTCTTACTGACTGTGCTGTGCTTGATGCACCCCAGGATGTGGTTTGCTCTCTTGGCTGCCAGGACACACTGCTGCCTCATACTGAGTCTGCCACTGCCCAGCATCCCCAGACCCTTTTCTTCAGGTCTGCTCTCCAGCCACTCCTCTCCCAGTTTATATCTGTGATCCATGCTACTCTGTCCTAAGTGCAGGATCTTGGCATTTGGACTTACTAAATTTTGTACCATTTGCCAGCAGGAAAGGAGGAAACCAGTCATAAGCTACCAGATGGATAATCCTTGTAGTCAATTGAGGTAAAGTCAGAGAAACCCTTAAAACCAAGCTATGTTCAGTGTTTCCCAAGAAACTGTATGCAGAAACATCACAACTAGCCCCACACACCCACTACATCTCCTTTTAGGAGCAAGTGAGACAGAACATTCTGCACACAACAGAAGCCCTCTCTGATTACGTAAAGAGTTTGTTTAGAAATGAAAATGGCTAAGAAGAAGCACAGCTGCCACATTATTCTCAGATTACCTGCACCTTTCCATGTGGTAATGACAAATTAAATTGATATTAATTAATTCTGTAGTAATGATTATTAATTCTATAATCTCAAGCCAACCTCTGGACTTCCAACTTCAATCCCTTTTGATCAGAAAGGACTACTAAATCAAAAGGTATGCAATTTGAACACAGAAAAAAATGTTTTCACTTCAACTTAAAAAAAGGCAACTGGGACAGGTAGGTGTTTGTGGGCATATAAAAAAAAAGGAAAATCAAAAAGTTGGCAGTAAGATGAAAGTCAGATGCAGAAGGATAATCCAAGCAGATGGTCTAGTTAGGAAAAGATAGCAGGCACAAATAATGAATGACTCACACCAGAAAGGAGAAGTACAGGATGACCTCCTCCAACACGGAAAGCACCACTGAGTCAAGGATGCAAGGAGGGCGGAACAGCTTAAGGAGTGGTCTGAAGGTCAGTTGTGGCCTGCAAGAGGACTCCCACGGCAGAGGAGACAGTGGTGTAGAATTCGTATGACTAGCAAGCTTTTAACCATCTTTTAGTACACCCACAGTCTACAAGACCTCTAACCCTTCACAATACTCTCATAGACACGTGGGATGAAAGTGTGGCTAACAAAGTGTCTAGAACTGCCCAGGACTTGTTATATTTTTTAATTCAGTTGGCCTAGGAAAATATTTCAACACTATACCTCCACAACACTGAATAGCAGACCAGTCTGTAGAGAGCACATGCAATCAGACTTACTTGTTAGACATGGGGAGCAAAGACTTCCTCAGTTTGCTCACCATAGAAGCAGCAAGGAATGGGATAGTGCCGTGCTGCTCCAATTCCCACAGTAAGCCCCACGTCAAGCTAATTCTAACCTCAGGCGGAGCAAGCCCAGTCATATTTAATGTCTATCCAAAGACATTCACACTGCATAAATTTACCTCCTTCTGTTGCACAATTTCTCATTTGTATCAAAATTAGGAGTCTACATGGCAAATCTAATCTAAATTCAATTTTCTGTTTAACTAATTTACTGGAAGTCAATGCTTAAAAAACTGAGGGAGAACAAAAACAATTAATATGTAGTCTCTCATACATTATACATTAAAAAAAGCTGAGAGTTAATTGAAAACAGTTGATCCCTAATTTTACAAAATCATTCAGTACAACAAGTCTTAAGAGAAAAATCCTGAAAGTCTTTTTGATCCTTGTTTTATTTCTGAAAGAACTAATGACACTGCTTTAGAAAGAGGTCAGTTCACGCAGCTTTTCTGAATGAACAACAATGCTGTGAAAACTGGGAATGATTGATAGCCTACTGTTTGCGTCATTATGTCCAAATGTTTACCATTTGAGCCTTCAAGAAAGCATGAGACAAAAATCAAAACAAGTTTTATGAAGACTTCAACAACACTAGCAAATTAAAATTGTATCCAGAATTGTTTAGACATGATAGCAGTGCAAGAAAACTGCTTTCTTTTGCATTACGCAGTTTTTAACTTTGCATTATGCCCAATGTCTTAAATTTCTGGTGGGGAAGAGGAAAAGTCTTTCCCACCCCAGAAGTCTGTTTTCTATCATTTTAACCCTTTACCTCTTCAAAGCATTCTGTTGAACTCAACACTGTTTCCCCTTGCAGTTGCTGCTTTGTAGTTATGTAAGAGCATACTGTGTTCCTCCCTTTCTCCTAATAAGATGAGTCACTATTTCTAAATGAACTGTTTACAGTATTGGGATGTTCATTTACAGGAACTTCATAAATGTGCACTAACCAAATTTTTTTTTCAATAGTTGTGAGTTATTAACTTTTTTTTTCCAATTTGATAAATGCTGACATTCAAAACTGATATTACTTCTGGAAACAAAGGTCCTTTAATTTGCAACAGGAATGCTATTACCAGATACAGAAAATCATGGGGGAACACAGCATGGCTTCCTTGAAGCAACAGATAGATAACACTTCATTTTATTATCTGCCATAAACAACAGTGTTGCTGTAAGCAGGTGATCTAATCCACCTAATCTGAGTAAAACTGAGAATTTTAGACAGTAGGAGAGAGTAGCCATGGCACTATCTCTTTCAGGGATGGATAATTCTGTTATTCATCAGTCTGAGGAAGAATACTCCTAAGTAACATGTTCTATCATATCAGGTATGTTTCCTTATGCTATAGTTGTAGGCAACAACGTGGTCTTAACATCTGCTCTCCCTTGCCTGCATAGAAACTTCAGCCACACAGTGTAAGAGACCACAAGCAATATCAAGCTTTATCTCAGCCTGTTCCTGCATAATCCACTAAATCTTCCCACCAATAGCAATAACTCTGAATTTATTTAAATGACTGCCTAATTTTCTGGAACTGGAACTACTACAGACAATTGCACTTCACCACACAAAAACTGTCCAGTTAAAGAACCAACTTTTCTCTGTGCAAGTGGCATCCACAAGCATAGGAAAGAAGATCAGACAATGAGTTTACAGGCAGCAGCATGAATAATCAGAATAATTTGATCCTAACCCTGATTCTAAACACTCATGAATGGGTGTTTCGTATTAAAATTAAAAAGCCATCTGTCATGAGCTTAGATTCAAAACTACACGATGCACAGTCTACCAGAAGCAAAGCTGAAAGATTTTGGATTGTTGGCTAGAAAGGATAAATGTAAAATTTCAAGACTGTAAAAAGGCGGATGAGAAGGGTGACACTGGACAACTTTATTCTGACTTCCCTGAGTAACTAATCAGGACACTGGTCATCTTGGAGGACAAATGAAAAGCAAGAAAAACTGGGAAATGGAAGAGTGCTGATAGAGAGGCATAGTTCCTAGGTGTCAAAATATTTTAGATTTTTGTATCCAGTGATACAGAAATTTGCTGGTAAACTCTAGAAAACTGAAGTCTAGATAACAGAACACCACAGGACAAAAAAGAAAAAACTAACAGAGCAGAAGTGACTGTTGACTACCCTATAGAACTAGATCTATTCCTGTTAGGAAATCAGCTAAGGTCTGCAGCCTTTAGACGAAATAATAATTATGGAAATACAATAAGTAAAAATATACTAATGCACAATTTAGGTTTATCCATAGTAAAATTTCAGACTGAGGTGACTTTAATTTATGAACTGCTGTGTAACTGATAAAATACAGTTCAGTAACTAAACATAAACATATAACATGCCATAAAGAAAGACTACAGAAGGCTACAATACAGAAGAAGTGATTATTGGATTAGTTTGAAAATAGTGACTTTAATATTTATTAAACATGACAAGAAGGACTTCATTGCTTCTCAAACTTTATGCCAACACAGGAAGACCAGAACAAAGAAAAAAACTGACACAAATGAAATGTATCAGTGTTCAGTGGAAGGTGGTGACCTGGTCTTACTGTTCCTGTTGCCACATAACCACAACCACTGCCTATGAAGCAGCTAAATAAGGACCATGTGAAAAGAGAAAATATTCAGCTGATAAGAAAACAGATGATTTAACACACTTGCTGTCTAAATACTTACTCTGACACAAATTAGAGAGGGTTATATTAGATCAGTTCTAATCTAGCCTTCTGGAAGAAAGTGCTGCACAGTACCGCAGGAGGAGTAATACGAAGTGAAAATAAGTGCATCCTCCTTGAAGCTTCTCCGAACATTTCATTATTCTTAGAATTCTTGTATGTTTCCAGTACCTAAAGGAGGCCTATAAGAGAGCTAGAGAGGGATCTTTTTACAAGGCATGAAAGTGATAGGAAAAACGGAAATGGCTTTAAATTGAAAAAGGGCAGGTTTAAATTTGATACTAGGAATAAATTCCTCACTCAGCAGGTGGTGAGACAGTGGCACAGGATGTGCAGAGAAGCTGTGGATGCCCCATCCCTGGAAGTGTTCAAAGCCAGGCTGCATGGGCCCTTGAGCAACCTGGGATAGTGGAAGGTGCCCCTGTCCATGGCAGTGGGGCTGGAACTAGATGAGCTTTAAGATCCCTTCCAACCCAAATCATTCTATGACTCTGTGTTTGCTACTAACAAAGACAGGCATTCTCCTTGTTGCTTTAGAAAAACAGACTATCCTTTATAGTCAAGATAATTAATGTAATTGCCAATAGTTTTAAGAACTACAGTGGCTTCTTAGTGCTTGTTCCATTGCTTTTCTTTTCACTTTCTGACCATTACTACTAATGTTTTAAATGCTTGATACGTATTTTGACAAATGGGTTCCCAACTCCCGTGCAGACTGCTCCAACTCCACTGCAGTGATTGAGGACAAGAGAAGATAAAGCCAACACTCTTTGCAATCTGAAGAGTTAGAGCATGGACTCTAAACAGAAGCTACTCTTTGCTTTTGGTATAGCAATGCCCATAACTAAGTCTTTTGTCAACCAGTTTTTCTCTGGTTAACAGCTTAAGCAGATGAAACTATTTAGCAATCCAGAAAGGTGAGCAATGTACAGATCTCATTAAGCAGAAAAAAAAAAATTACAGACATATATGTATTTTTAAAAATATATGATTATGTATATATATAATTGAATAAAGGACAAGTTTGAGGAAAGACAGTAAAGTATGGGTTGGGATAATAACAGTTCAAAGTTTTCATTTTTTAAAGTATTTCAATGAACAATAAAAGCCTTGAGTAAATAGTTTCATAAGCTAATTTAAATAAAACACAGTATTCTAAACAGTTACCCACAGTCTATAACAGTCCAAAATAATATTGACACAGCATTTTACAAAACTAATTTTCACTATCAATCTTTTAATGTCATTATTCAACCTGTTCTTTTGACGGTGCTCTTTACACCGTGTTTCCAACAGCTGGTAATCAATGCTTATATTCAATCCACACCCATATATATATTTTTTTTCATTGAAACATTTTTCTCAGCACAGTTAAAAGGAAGACTTAATTATATCCATGCTTCCTAAAGCAAAGGCATATAGACACTGTGGGTGGTTCTTGAAACCCTTCCCTCCCTCTTCTTGTGGTGGTCCCTAAGAATCTGGCAGCAGGAACAGCTCAATATACGGCTACAAATGCTGAGTCTGAAAACCATATATTCTCTGTGTTCCCACGGCACAAAGCTCAGTTACGGATGTCACCACAGACAAGCAACCACACCACAATTACCGTGAAGCTTCCAGTTGAATGAAAAGTCATCGGAAAAGAGAAACCATAGAGGAAAAGGGGGGGAAAAAAAGTCAACAGATGGAGAAGAAAATGAAAGAAAAAACTCATATTGATTGTGTTGCACTGAAGAAAAGATGCTGTTAATGTCACCAGTGACTCAATTCTAAAGAGGGAGGTTAAATACAGCTTGGAAAATTATCTAATAAGCTTTGAAAAGAAGAGTAAAAGATTTTAAAAACCTGCTTCACCAGTATCTATTATACCATTAAGCATACTTTTGATGAGATAGTAATTTTACCTCCTTTGTTCAGAAAAATTAAGTAAATCTAAACTTCAATAACTGAATAGTCTGAAAATCCAGACATGAAAAGGTTTTTAATTATTTTCTAATAAACCTTTGATAATGTATTCTATTATGTTATAATATTATTTTAAGGCCTCCACCAGAATAAAGTGCAGATTAAGACAAAACATACAAGTTTACAAGAAAAATCTTAGAAGACACTAAGGTCCAAAGAGGATGATTTTTAGTGTCTGACTACAATTTATTTTTCCTTTAGAAACCATTTTAACAAGAGTTTCCTGAACTATCATCATTTTAGAGATCACAAATTGAAGTCAAAGTGATATTATAGCTGGAAATATTAATTTTTTGGAGGGTGGGACAAAAGAATAGTTATGAGAGACCTAAACTTTACTTCAGAGGGTACACTCAAAGGCCCAGAGTTCTCACTGATTTCAAGTACAAGAAAGCAAACTGGTCAGTTCACGCTGATCACTGGATTTTTCTGATGCTCCTCTCTATAAAATGGGTGGATTTGTAACACCCATTTTGCCTGCAATCACATATGAATGAATTCTCCAGGGGAAAAAAAAATTAAATTCTGTTCCCAAAGGCAGTATTCAGCTGCCTAAATTTTAATACTTCTTAAAGCACATTAATTCTTGATTTATCCTTCCAAGAATCAGGACTGTGATTTTTCACTACACACACCTGACATTAAAACACACCCAGCCTGGGCAGAAAGACAATAGTCTTACAGAAGACAAAGAGAGACAAAGGCAGAGAGCGATTATAAGCCGAATGGTAAGTATATAAGGAAATTATGATTGTACAGCCAGTCTACAGCTCTGACACCTTCTAAATTTCAAGTATTCAACTTCAAATGGAGACATCTGCTTTAGAAGTAAAACCTTTACATGTAGTATCCCAGGTTTCCAAAACATGCTTGCAAATTAAACCCTCCTCTGTACTTTCAACTGATGGAACATCTGTTGGTAGAGGAAATTTGTTAAATTCTCAGTGATCCAGCATCAGAGAAAATGACTTTACTGAATGAGTTTCATGGAGACTTCAGTAGCACCGATATCCTGTGGTCCTGCAGTCTTGGGAGTTTAGTCTACTTGATGGAAAAGGGTAACTCTTTTCCTCATTATGGCTGCTAACACTTCTACAGGCAAAACTCAAAAGTGGCACTAAACAGTCTGGTGTGTTAGTTGTTTTTTTAATAGTTCAAAGCTGTATTAGAGCATGAATGCTTAATATAGTGCATGTTACATTTGAATAATGAAACAGTGTATTTAGTCAAGCAAGAGAATAATCAAATTCACTTACTGGCTAAATTGAATAATCAGTGAACAGAGTATGACGACCTCTTGCAGTCAAGCCTAAACCAGCACTGTCCTTCCCTGTCCACGATCCTTAGCAGTAAGAATCACTGCTGTCATGGGCATCCATCTTTTCAGGTCAGTTTCCATTATGCCTGAATCTTTCTTGATCATCCCTCCATTTTGTTCTAATTCTGCTTCTTCCTTTTTTCTTTCCATGTTGCTGTGCCTAAATTTCTGCTGTGTATTCCTGTCTGCAGTACAGCAAACACTGAAAAGGCTTTCCTCAGTCCTTTATCTGACAATTCCCAGCTCCACCTGACAACTTCTTCACCTGCAGCTTGTCATTCTGCCAGCACAAACTATCCTTCTTTTCAACTTCTGATTCAATTTGCTTCTCCAAATCCCTTCTCTGAATCACTCGGCCAGCAGGATATCTACTCACCATTCTTCCACAGATGCCTTGCACAAGCTCTGTGCATGCTCCACAAGCAATACACTACTTTTTTGCCTTCATCCTTTTATCATCTCCTACCCCACTTACTCTGTCCAGGTGTTCACATTTATTAAGTCAGGTTTTGGCTTTTGCCCCAATCTCTTTCATCCTGCCACATTGTTTATAGTCACTCTCCCAATCACATTTAATGATTCCCAGATCTGTCACTTTTTTCCAAATTACCTGCTCAGTCAGATTCTCACCCCCTCCACTGATTCTGCGTATCAGCCTACCTCCACATCTCCTCAGAAGCCCACATTGTTTTCTGCATTTAGCTCAGACAGCTTCCCTACCTTTCCAGCATACCAGAAGGGGAGAACGCTCACAACACAAGAGGAACAACTGAAAATACAAAGCTGTGTTACAGGTGAAAATGTGCCGAGTTCTGCATAGCTCACACCATGTGAGGAAACAGCTCTGTTAAACTCTTAAGTTTGCAAGTTACTCAGTAAAAATTGGGCCCAATTTAAGCAGATGTATAAAGTAATAGACAAGCATATTCCAACACTCCAAAACCCAGCGAATTTCACATCCCTCCTCGTATGCGTAAGAACAGTACCTACTTCAGTTTCTCTTCTTCCAACTTTTTTTTTTTGTCCAGGTTGAATAAATGTAGGGTTTTTTTAGCTTTTAACAAAAACAAAGCAAGCAATTAGCACAGCATATTTCTTTTCTGCTGTCCAAGGTTGGTACTTTTGTCAACATCTGAGAAGAAGGCCTACTGATGGGAAGCATCATCACTGGTATTCTGACAGTAGGCATTACACTTACACTTTCAATAAGGGCAGTTAACTAGTACATTCACCATCTGCAGCTTTGACAAATCTACATAAAAATTGTCATCCCTTAAATCCTGGAATAACTTGTGCATAAATGCTTATGAGTTTCCTTCATTGTATTTGTGCTCCACTGCCAAATTAAAATGTATCCATCCTTCCCACTGATTTTTTGAAATTCCCTCTGTACCTTTTCAGTAGCGTGTGTATGATACTGACAGTTAAGTACTTAAAGATGGTTAAACTCACTGGTGCTAACATTCATGTATCTATCAGTATCTCCCTTTATCTTTTGGACAGTTAGTGGAAAGCATTATTTAAAATAATGTTCCAAAATTTAAAATAGCTTTATGAAAAATGGACACATGGTTAACAATATTCCATATTTTTCTTAGCTTCTGTTATTTTTGGAAACTATTTCCATGTGTTTACAAGTATTAAAAAAAGGTAAAAAAAGTACTTTGATATTTCAGTGAATTTCTAAGATCCTGCTACTGGGAGAAATTTGTGACAACTGTTTAATTTTGAATCAAGCAACTTCTGTGTATGACAAAATATTGTAGAATTTTATATTGACTTCCAGTTCAGTACTTCGCTGTCAAAAGATGCTGATACTACACCAGTAAATTCTGTGCTGAGATCTCCTCTAGAATATCACACATTTCTCTTAAGTTCCTCATTTACACAGGCAACAGCAAGAACAAATTAAAACCCTTTTGCATTAAATAATTTTGATCTTAATTTGCAGAGTACATAACTGTTACATTTATCCCGCCTAAAATGTGTATCACAGTTCCAATGCTTGTAATCTTTGAAAATTACATTAAAAAAAGCCTATTTCCTGAATAAGTGCAGATCAACAAATGCTATTGTATGAAGTAATATGCTACATTGATTGCTCACACAATACTAATTCGTAATTATATATAAACTATGATATACCTGTAAAAATCTCTTACTGGTACAGTTTAAAAGGTTAGACTTCAAGAACAGAAAAAAGCACTCCGAAAACATCTTCAATTTCTATCAGTTCTGGAGTTTTACATATAAAAAGTTTTTGGAGTACACAATTAAAGGTAACTTAAAATCTGCTGACCCTTTCATATTATTTTTAAGTGCAGAATGTAAAATTAATATTTTTACTATGACCATTATAACAGTAAAAGAGTACAGAAATTTTCAAATAAAATATCTAGAGATTAATTTTTCAGGAATGACTAAGGACTCAGTTTTACCTTCTTGAAACCATGCAGGGCACAGTCAAGAGCCAGGAATTAATGTAATCTGAAACTCTGGTAGTGACATTTAATTCTCCCTCCAAATTACCCATATTTAAAAAAAACAAAAACAAACACAAAACAAAAAAACAATACAAAAAAACCCCCAATAAATCATCAGAAAAATAATTATCATATTGGAAAAAGAAGTTATTTCTGCAGTACCTTCAGGGGTGATAGCACTAGGACACACATCTTTTAGCAGGTCTCCCAAAGTATGTAACTGTCCTCCTGAAGCAATTGGTCGAAATAGTTTCTGTATAAAAGGTCTCTCTGTTGTTGCCTGTTTCAATAAAAAATAATTAAACCAAACAATTTAAGGACCATGCAAGTATTAGCACTTGAGACAGGTACATTATAGGACAGAACTAAAGGTTGCACCAGAAGAAACATCTGGTATTTCCACATTCCCCCTGCCCCCCACCTTGCATCTCATTAATCTCATGAAATGCAGGGAAGTTTTTGTTCATTAGCAATTACAAGTAAGCTGTCACTCCCAAAAAACTGTGAAGATAATGCATAGATAGTGTCATGGATACAAGAGTGTTACTTTTTTTTTTAAAGCCCTATATCTTCTGTTATGGGAATACAACATGCTATAATAAAAAACATTTTAATATATCTTTATTAAAAAAAAAAAACTATCATCACAAACTTAGGAGTTCAACATATTCCTATATATTTTGCCAAGCCAAAGGAATACTCTACCCTTAGAGCTCAACAGGTGATTTTTTTTCAGATTTCATATCAAAAATTCCAAACCATTTCAGCTGCAAGAACCACTACCAATTTACAAAAGAAAGCATTGTGCTTTGATGGGCAACCTAGAATCTTCTACCTACTTAGGGAATCAGTCATATGTAAAGAACATATATGGCCCACTTCTGCTGCAGATATGCAAAGGATTGCAGAATTATTTCAACTATGCATCTTTCAGTTTAAAGCCATTCCCTTTATCCTATCATCACATGCCCTTGTAAAAAGTCCCTCCCCCAGCTCTCTTGTAGGCCACCTTCAGGTACTGGAAGGTCTCTTTGGAGCATTCTCTTCTCCAGGCTGATCAAGCAAAACTCCTTATTCCCCATATGCATTAGCATAGTTTCCAGGACAATTTGCTCCATGATCTTTGTTGGGCACTAAGGTAAGACTGACTGGGCTTTAGTTCCCCTGGTCTTCCTTATTTCCTTTCTTAAAAAATTGGGTTACATTTCAGTAGGAACTTCACTGGACTGCAACAATTTCTCAAATATGATGGATGGTTACTTAGCCACTTTCATGTGCCACTTTCCTCAAGATATGTGGGGGTGTCTCTCATCCAGTCCCACAGACTTGTGCATGTTCAGGTTCCTTAGGTGTTCTTGGATCTGATCTTCTAGAGTGGGCAGTTCTTTATTTTCCCATTCCCTGCCTTTTCCCTTTTGGGACTTGGGCAGTCTGGCTGGAATATTTGCTGGTGAAGACTGAGGCAAAAAAGACACTGAATACCTCCACGTTCTGGGTAAACAGATTTCTTCTGGAGAGGGCTCACAATTTTTCTAGTCTTCCTTTATCCCTGACATTCCTATAGAAGCTTCTCTTGTTGCCCTTAATGTCCCTGGCCAAAATGAATTCTATCAAATCTTTAGGACTTATTTAACAACTGTGGTTCTGTTAAGGTAGCTCTCTTCTTTGGGTATCTGTAAAAGCAGCTCCCAGGCAGCAAGAACCTGACATTGCAAAGACAGGCAAAGTCTTTTTCCTGATAACATTACATCTCACCCAAATTCAGCACCTGAGGCAGAGAAGTTAAGTCTCATATTCAACCAACCCAAACATTTTAATCTAGCTCCAAAGTGTTGCTGACAATTTTCTGCTAGCAGCTAAATCCTAAAAACAGTTGATGTACCCTGCATTGAGGACGAGTGGGCTCCAGCAAAAGAGACTTCCATCACATATTATCTTAATTGGAACAAGCAATACAAACTATTGCTCCTTTCAATCCTTTCAGAGGGACTATCCCTCTAAAACATTGTTTTAGTCAAAACAATTTTGTACAGGTTTAGTTTTTAAAAATAATTGGATATTCACAGGAGCCCAGTCATAACTCCCAAGTGCTTAATGCCTGAAGTAGCAGAAGTAGAAATAAACAGAAGTATGCAGTCAAAGCTTGTTATCATCAACAGAATTTTATGGTAAGAATTTCCCAAGTGTGTACTGCAATTTCTTATTATTTATTAATAAATTAAGAACAATTTTTTCCCCAGCTATAATAATTTAATGCCAAGAGGGAAAAGCTAAAGTTGTATTTCTCAAGTCTCCCACATAGTTGCTGACTGCTGCAAACAATATCCTTAGCTGCTATCATGAAACATTATAGAAAATGAATTCAATTTTGCATTTTAAGTGTTAAGCAACACAGATGTGGTAAAGTAAATAAAAATCACTGGTCTTCATCAATGTTAAAATGATAAAAGTAACTGCATATTGTTTATACAAAGACTGTGGTTCACAAATCTAATCCTACAGGCAGAGTATTACCCCAAGATGCTTACACACTTCTTCCCTCACACGTAGCAGATGTTTTACGCATTAAAAGAATCAAAAGAAAAGTCCCATCCTACATTCCAAAATATTTATAAGATAACTTTTCAAAGTATCTTAGTCATACAGGAGCATAGTTTTAGAAAACCTTGCCACCAGTCTAGCAATACAAGACCAGCTTGACTACAACCTTCTACTCCAGTATCACCATCCCCGCGAGTCCTGGCCAGGCCGGATGGGGCTTTGAGCCAACATGGTTTAGTGCAAGATGTCCCTGCCCATGGCACATGGGTCAGGCTCGATGACCTCTGAAAGGCCCCTTCCAACTCTATTCCAAACTATTCTATGATTCCATTTACTACGAGAAGATATGAAGGAACAGGCCCCATGAATAGCTGCTTATATAATGTTGTGTTTTGTACAATATTTGCTTAATCAATCATGAGAAAAAGTAGTACCTGCAATCAACCCACTGCATAACGAATAATGATTTTAAATAATCTACACCAGATCTAAAGGAAATATTCATACAATGTCTACAATTTTGCCAGCTAAAATGATCATACCTTCAACTGAAATTTGGAATTTAAAAATTTTTTTTATTTTACAGTGTAGCTTCCATGTAGCTGTGAGCAGTTCAGGATTCCAGATGCATTTCCAGATAAAACAGGTGAAAGTCAATCAGTAATTGCTAGCCTCTCCAGAGAAAATGCCTTCAAGTATATGAGCATATGAAGACAATCACTCAACTTAAATCTCATTATTTCAAAACAAATTAATATTTTACTCTTTTTAAAAGAAAGTTTAAGCCCTGACTTAATGATAGGAGAGTGAGGGTGAAAACAAATTACACCACAGTGAGAAAGATTAAAGTTATCTGTTCAGAAATACTGGCATTGAGAAGAGTTATAGGTGAGGGCAAGTTTTAAGAGGCCCTTTAATACAGTGCAAAGCTTCACAGGATCACAGACAACCTATACAGTCACATACTATGCTAACAAATGTAACTCTTTCTTCCCTATCATCTGGGAAAAAAAAAGTTGTCAGCTCGCCTGGTCCTTTTCAGAATCAACACAACACCAAACACTGCATGAAATCCACAATTTAATTAGTCAGATACTTTATACAGGATGCATCTTAAAATGAAAAACACAACTCACAAACCACTGAGTTTTAATCTGGAAAAATCACAGTTACCACTATTTTCATGAAGAGGAAGGGATTTGGATTTTCTGCCTAAACACTCAGCTGCTCCTCAATATTCAAACAAATAAAAGTTACCATACATACTGAAACCACAAAGTAAAAAAAGTATTTCTTACAATCCCCACATGTCTATAGGCTGGCAACCTAAAACAATAAAAGCTGAGACCTCCCTACATATTCCATCATATTTTCAGTAACTTGTCAAAATTCATAGTCTGTGCTGCATCGTAATGAACAACTTTACATTAAAAAAAGCTCTCTTAATTTCATAGAACCATTTTGTTTAAATTCACTTAAACTCAACCAAGAAAACAAAATACCAGAGTGAGAAAGATTAAATTATCTATCTAAAGTTATCAAGAAGCTTTAGAAGTAACAAGAGTTTGCAAAATAATGCAAGTTACTTTATGTAAAAAAGAAGCAACAGGAAAATTAAATAGTCCCTGAAAATAAAATTATGCAAATATTTGCTAAAATATATTTTTCTATATATTTTAGATGTATTCTACTTTGTAGAAATGTTTTCAATTAAGAATCTCAATGCACAATTGAGATTCTAACTGAATAGCTGATGAGTTGCTGTAGTCACAGAACCATCACAACACCATGCCTGTCCAAAAGCAAGACACTGCAAATCCCCATCTGAAATACTGTTCTTTCACTGGTGCTGAAATGTTGGGGTTTTGTTGAAATTTCAGGATTTGACCTCTTTTTGCTTAATATTAGACTGATTCATTGAGTATTTAATTGTGGAGAAGGTACAAAAATGTTTCTGGGTGGGAGTTAATGTGATTTTTGTTGTTTTGTTTCTTTCCTTTTAAAAAAACCTTTAAAGAAACTTCAATCTCTTTCATAAAGATGATTTTCAGTTCAACAAGCTGAAGTACACACAAAAATGATCTTGTTTTATTTATTTGAAATCTGTCACCTTTCAAACTTCATTAATATTTTGAGCTTCTATTACAAGAGGCATAAAACACACCAATGCAGTATGTCTTTATCCTGTAATCTATTTCTCCTCTCCTCTTCAAATCTTCCAAGCAATAGAGAGCTTCTCCCAGACAACTCACTGCTTCATTCTATACCTTTGATAATTTTTCTATTTCATTTACCCTTTAAGATGTTGGGACTGGAACAACATTAAAAAAAAAAAAAGACTATTTCTAGTATTTCTTCAGTCTCTGCAAAGTCCACCAAGTAGATGTTCTAGTTATGATTTTGTGTGCTTTGAATAAGGCTGGCATTGCTTTTGTTAGCATGCAAAATTTTGAACTGGTTATCTGCAACATCACATCATTGATCAGAGAAAAAGGTGCAACTCAATATAAAACAGAATTAAGTACTTTTAATAAAAGAAGCAAGTAATGCTTTTATACATCCAACACATAACAAAAACACAGAAGACAAAAAGAACAATAGACATTCTCAACACACCTACCCAGAATTACCACAAAAATTGAGTAACTGACAGGACGTGCTGTGAGTTGCAGGACTAGCTATAAAATCAACAAATGTATTAAATCAAAATACCCGTTTTTCCCATACTACATTTTAAATTTCTCTAATAAATTAGACATTTTCAGTGGCTGCAAAAATTACAACATATATACCTGAGTTTAACATATGAAAAAAAAATTAATTCTTTCACCTATTTTGGAGTTTGCATCAGAATTTCTACAGTTATATGCTGCAAAAAGGACTCTTTGGTTTCCTCATTGAATTGAAGGTCTTAATCATGATGGACAGGAATTTTGCACTCCCTAATATTTTTGAGAGGCCTGAAACAACAATGACCAAAAAAAGATTCCACAAACAGGCTACACGTTATACATTTAATTACATTAACTCCTGAATTAGTAGTGCAGAAGTTTATCACTAGATTGAAGCTGAAGATGATTCTATGAATGCATGCACATATGCTTTAATATGTTCATGCTAAATGTGTAAGTCTATAATGATACCTCTATAAAACTCCTTAGATGACGAGGTAATCATCATATCAATCATATGTGTCAAGGAATCACAACATCAAGTGGAGTGAAAATTCTGTTATTCTTGAAAGCACTCCTAAAAATATTAAACAAACTGAAAAACATTTAGGTGGTGTTGAACGTAAATGATCACTGGTTTAAAAGCAAGATGAATTACATGATGTGTTTTCTTGGTGGAAGCTTTAACAGAACTTAACAATGGCCCCCATAACATGTGGCAAGTATTATGTCAAGAATTGATGCAAGTAATAATGCTAAAATTATCTAGTATCTTAGCCAAAACTGTAGTCAAATTAAAGCCACAACCAGAATTATAAACACATCTGGAATAAGGTTAAAATTTTATGTAGTAGAGCTTATTACAGTTATGTCTAGACAATAATATTGAACCATTTTTGATCATGAATGGTTAAGGACTATTCTCCTAATCACTCATGGACAACTTGTGTCTTCCTTGATGCCTTTCATTAAACAAAGCATACTTATGAAGCAATTGCAGTTCTGTCCTAACTTTGTACATAACCAACACTAGTTTATCATTATAAACCTACAGAGAAATATGGCAACTATTTCAGTTAATTCTCCCTTACATTGTTGAGGGCAATTACTTGCTCATCCTAAAAAAGATTAAAGAACCATTTAAAATATCACCCTTCTCAATATTATTTGAACTGGCAGAGAATGCTTCCTTACAATATTTTAGAAAAAATTTAACGTAATAGCAACAAAATGAGTAATTAGAACCATATAAAACATTTGAAAGTTAATGTCCCACCACATGTTCTAATTATCTGAAAAAGGTATGTGTAGTTAGAAAGCACCGCTTAACAAACGGATTAAAAATTTAATGGCCTGAATGCATTGGGACACTTCACAACTGAAGACATTGCTTAAGTTTCTGTAAGTGTTTGTGTAGATGCATCATGTTGTCTACACTTTTCTGCACTCAAAATACTTTCTGATGTTCAGACAGATATTTATATACATTGATGAGATCTCCCCACCCCCAAATCTTTTCTTCTCTAGATTGAACAGCCCTGGCTCCCAGAGCCTTTTTTCACCTTTGATGTTAGATTCACTATTTCCTCTTAGTGGTCCTTTACAGTATTCTCATCCCATAGCTCCATGTCTCTCTTGAACTGAAGAGCCCAAAACTTGATTCCAGGTGCGGTCTCACCAGTGTTGAGTAGACTGGAGGGATCATTTCCCTCAAGGTGTTGACACCTCTCATCCTACAGCAGCCCAGGATACAATTTACCTTCCCTGTCATAGGTCCCACTGCTAAGGTCCTTTTGTACCTTGTGGGTCATTTTTAACAAGAGTATTTATTGCCAAAGGTTCCAATTCCATACAAAATGTTGCAGAAGTATCACTCAAAATACCTAACAAGCATGGCTGAATCACATTCTGGCTGTTGCCTCATCTTTCCAATTATCTATTAAATTTTCTTGTGCAGGGAAAGTAGCACTGTATTCTTTGAACAGCTGGATTTGAATTACTTAACATCAGGTGAATTGGACAGGTCCTAGAAGCAGAACAAAGTCAACACTTGAAACACACAGAGCAGATAGGAGGCGACCATCACACAGCCAGAAATAGCAGAGACTAAATACAAAAAACAGCTTCAAGAGGCAGTTTTGTTGAGCCTTGAGAAGACAAACACACCTACAATAAAAGCATGGCCTCAAAGTAATACATTTCCTTCCCAGGAAATAATTTGTATTTGTAGCTGGTAAAATATCAAGATAACTGAAGAGTTAGGGACAACAAAACTATAGTGCTCTTCACAGCTGAAGCGCTTTATATGCAAATGCAGACCTAAGCCTCACTTAAAAATTGAGTAATTGAACACTGACTACCTATCAAACAACTTTAGAAATGGATTTACATCCACAAAATCAAACACTACATTACTTGCTGAAGAGCAGTAAAGTATACAATATCTCAAAAATCTCTTTCATGCTACTTCAAACCATTAAATCCAATAATTTGCTGTAGCTTTCTACAGTAATGATTAACTAAAAGGAGCTCCAATAATCAAGGGCAGCAAAATTTTAAAAAATTGTTTGCTAATTCATATTGTATTTCTAGAGTGTGGTATCATATCCCACTTCCTCATAGGTTTGTTCCATTCCACATTTACCTGTAGAGAATTTGCTTTTACTCTTCTGGAAAATGCAAATAGAAGTCTCAGTACTTTCAAAAAAAGAGAACACTTTCTGTATTTTCTAATCCTCAATTCTGTGCAAAAGTTAACCTGTTTTAGTCACCTATTTCATTTAAAAATAAGTAAAGGTGGAATGCTGATATTGGTAAGTCAAAACAGGTACTGTCTGTGGCTTTCATCTCTGGAGAGTTTTACATCAGCATCAAGAGATAGCTAGGCTTAGTTCTATGGGCATTGCTTATGCTGCACAGCCACAGAAATAACCCTTGAAGATGACATTCCTCATTTCTCTGAAGAAAAAAATTACATATCAGCTTTTCCCCTTTTTCTGAGGAAAGCAGCTCACCAACTATTTTTTAAAAATTTTGCTACTACATCAGAGTACAAGAGCCAATCTCTAGGAAATACAGCTCCAGGTCGGCTTCAGGTAGGCAAAGTCCCTTTTCCCACAGCATAAGCACCTGCCCACATTACAAAGTATGTGATGAAAGTGGCAAATCTCTTTGCGTTGACTACAGCAAGTGAAATGGAAATGTAAAACGATCAGCTTTAATGATCAGAGGAAAGGCAGCAATATACTAAAGAACACTGAAATTAAACTATAATATCTGCAAGTAACCTTACACAGAGCCAACTCAACTGAATTCAGTTTCATTCATTGTCTTCATCACAGCCTCTCAATGTATTGACATTCTTAAGAATAAAGATTCAAGGTTGAGGTAAAAAGAGCAATTTAAAAAAAATTGCATACATACACTAAGTTTCCTAACAAATTTAGAATGATATATAAATATACAAGGTTACCACTTTAATGAAACAGTTTAGGGAGCTACATTCTCATGGTTTAAATTCAAACTTGTAACATGAACACTTACCCAAACTTATTTACACTCAACTCCATTATCATAAGAGAATTCAAAGAAAAGACAGCAATTGAAGAGTTTTATACAATACCAATTGGTTAAAAAGTTGCTGCCAATTTGTAATTGGGGGGTGCATAAGAGACAAGATTTAAGGCATTTTCAAATTGCCAATGGACTTTCTTCCCCCCACAAGAAGTGTTTATTATTCCATTGTAATTCAAGATGTACTTTGGCTTAATTTATTAATTTAGTAGGATTCTACTGGTTTTTCATATACTTAGATTCTTGGGGATTTACAAATAACTTAAGTATTGCAAGATTAAAAAAGGATTTAAAAAAAAATACTACCCATTTTACTCCCAGTATGCAGAATTTAGTATATCCCTAATTTTTTTTAAAACTAGGTATAATGTAACTCAGAACCTCAACAAACTGTTTCTCATACAAGCAAAACTAATTTATTCATTGTATACAAGCTACATCTACACTCAACCCGGAAGAATTACTGCAGCTCCTAGTGACAGGCCTGAACTAGCTTAAAACCATCCAGAGCTCAACCACAGCTGAGAATCAACCCAAATCGAGGTTTTATAGCTCCATCTCCTTCCCTGAGCACTGTGCAACTTTTACAATAGCTTTGAACTAGGCAGATTGACAGTTTTACAGGCAACTTGGGCATATTTAAGGAAACTTTAGTCACGTTTTGACAACAAATACAATTTATCATCTAAGATTTTTTCTTTGAAACTTTGATTGACAGCTCCCATGCTGTACTAAGATTCTTAAAGGCACAAGGCTGAACTCGCACATGGGCTCCTGAAGTCTTTCAAAAGAGCTGCATGAGCACTCCTTAACATAGAATATGTTTAAAAAGTCATCTTTAGCAGCACGGGTTTGAGCCAGCTCATTTCACTGTGCACTGTGATGCATAAGAAAAGCTTATGCAATTACAGAACCTGTGGTGGAACTGCGGTGACAGTGACCTTCAACTCAAGGTGAGAACAAGTCAAATTGCTATTACTTTCAGCACAGAACAAAACAAGCCAGTTCAGAAAACAAGTATTTAAGGATCACACTGCCCCTGTGCAATACTAAATAGAAGTGTTTCTTTCTCTTCCCCCTCTCCAATCATGAGGCATGAGGAAAAATATTTACCAAATAAAGCTTTTAAACTTTCTTATTCATAAAGCTATCATTTTGAAGAAATTTAAAACTGGTGAAAGTGTGCTACTGTTTCTTTAGTACTGAACCATCAGTTATTAGAAAAACTTTGTTTCTCTTCAGCACAGAAAGTCAGCTGAGGCCAGCTGTTACACAAATCACCATTTCACATGATTTTCCTATTCACTCAAACTTCTTCCTTGTAAAAGGAAGTTTTTAAGAAACAAATTGTCTATTTTCAGCATGTCCTTTATGAAAGCGTCATTTCTAATAAATAATAAAAAATTAAGATAATGCACACAGGTCTGTTCAAGAGCATTCTACAATAGCCAACAAAATGCTGAAACTTGCTGTGTTGTATTGCCCTCTTCAGGTCGGCAACATATTTTCTACGTATCTTCCTTGACCAGGTATTGCATTGCAACTTCTTTCATAACATTTTTCAGATCTGAAGTTTCAAGTAGCAACTACCTTCACCTGTATTCCACCAATGCTTGAAGCATTTTGGTTTAATATCTTATAAAGATTAACTTTATTTTTGTCCTTTATGTCTCCCTAACCTCAATACTAATCTTGAGGATTATCAAACTATCAGCCAGCATTTGAAAAGATAACTAAAAATCAACTTCAGGACTGATAAGAAAGTCTCATGACAAGAGGCTTAAAAAGCTCAATTGATTCAGTGTAGCAAAGAAAGCTCCTGATACCAACCGATAAGTGAATATGGGAGGTCAGAAAGTCAGTGACTTTAAACTGGGGTAAAGCAAAGCAGAACCTAGAAACTGAAGTCAGGCAAATTTCAGACTTGAAATGCAATGGAGACTTTCAACAGCAACAACAACAACAAATTTAATAATCTACTAGCATTAAAAGGCAGATTTATTATTACTTGAAAACTCTACCATTAGACCCAGTATCTTTCCAAACAATCTCTTTTGACCAGATTTTTAAATAGTTATCATAATATGGGCCAAATTGTGTTGTTGATTTGCATACTTGCAATGGGTTTTGCAATTGCTTATCTGAGCTCTGCCAATTAACATGGAAATATGGATGAAACAGTCTTCAATTGCTTGGAAATGGCCATGCTTGAGCTTGTTGCAACAGATATTAATAATGTCTTAAAATATTTTATTTCCCACTCCCAGTTTTAGAGGACAGGTAATGGTAAACATTTATGTTGACTTATACATCTCAATACTTCAGCTTTGATATAAAGAGCAAATGTTGAATTTAACTTATATATTATTAAGTATGGAGAACTTCACTTGTTCCAAAGGAAGATAAACACCCTCACAATCTGTAACTGCACAACTAAATCTCAACATCTTAAGGGACTTATGATAGGAAAATCAGTTCAAAGTTAAGGCCTAGTGTGTAATTATAAGCAATAAAATTAATAAACTAATCAAAACCCTTAGAAAATGGAAGTAAAGGAAATGCTCATTCAATACCAAATAAAGGAAAACACAAACAATCGTAGATCATCCCTCATTGGGATGGCAAACACAAAACAGCCAGCCTGCCTCAAGCAATTGCAACTCTACAAAAACTCCAGAGAACTCGGCATGAAGAGTTTTCATTCACTTGCCTTCCAATACTTTTGTAATTTTAATCACAAGAATGAAATACAATATACAGATTTAAATCCCACACAATCAGAGGGCAGACTCCACAGAAAAGCATGAAGTGGTTGAGCATGACATGGGGAGAAAGCAAGAAACAAAAACTGGGGAGTGAGTACAAGTTAAGTGCACAACAGCTGAGACTCAGAATGCTCCCACAGCAAGCAGCAGTTCATCAGAGCAGTCTCTATCAGCACGTAGAGACTCCTCTCCTGACTAATATGCCCTGTCACAGTGCCTGGAGCCAAAGACTGATGAAAACTTCCTGTCATCTATCAGCCAGTTTGTTCAATTAGACTGTGAAACATCAGCTGGTCTTATAAACACAGGGGGAAATTCCACAAGCCAAACTAGCTCTAGAGTCAGACATAAAAAGCTTGACACCTTGAATTCAAAATATTCTCAAAACATTACTATTATTTTCTTTCTTGCCATTAAAGAACAAGTGCAAAAAGCACTCACACTCAATTCTACAGTACTATCAGATAAAAAAGCAAAAAAGCTTTTGTGCACCTGTCAGTTGAAGACAAAGTAGCTTACACCTGTGAAGAGATGAAGTGGGGGAACTTCTTTTTTGACACATCGAATTAAAAGTACCACAAAAATATAGTATTATTTTTAAACTGTCTCTGGTAGAAAAAGTTTCCACCTATGTCAAAGGTTTATCTGGTTCAAGTTCCATATGACACAGTTAACAGAATATGAGAGACAGCTGGCAATAAAAACACCAAAATATCTTCACTAAAAATTGCCAACAAGTTGATCCTTAGTGATTCTCAACCTTTTTTCTTTTTCATAATCTACTGTAGATTCCAGGATTCTGGTCCAATCTTAGCTGTTATACTTCAAAGAAGAGGTGCTGGACAAGGGTTTTTAAAATTACCTGTGGTTAGTTTAGTTCTGACTTACCCAAGTATGATGTTCATATTTTTGTCATTTCTTTCTCCCACACACTTCATCAGATTTGGTCACCACACAAGGTATGATTCATATTATTCTTTAGAAATGTATTTTAGTAGACAAACTTTTCAACCAAAAGAGTTTTTGAGTTTTTTAAATAATGAATTCTTCAGTGAAAAAGATGTATCAAATCACTTTATTTAATGCATTCTTTCTGCAGCAGCTTTGCCAATTCACATTTAATTGCAGCCGAGACTGGTTTTTCTTACTTGGTATCATAATCTAATACAATTTTTTGAAGGAAAACAAATTCATCCACCTCCTACTGCCAAAAAGAAGAAAGTTCCCTTCATAGAATTTCCTTCTAATAATTTGGCATAATAGAAGGTATGGAGAATACAAGGAGGAATGCTTCCCATTGAAGGCAATGCCTCATTTCCTGCCATCCATTTGTACATTCTTTAGTACTTACAAGAACACTGTGTGAAGACACACAGGGAATAAATATCCACTGCAACATAAACTCAGGTTAAATCAGGTGTTTATGCAGAGATACACAAGCAACCAATTAGAATGCCAAGAGGTCTCCTACCAGCACTAATGGAAATTAAATGCATTCAGGGTAAGGGTTAAATGCATCTGAAGAACACTTTAGAATCAGTTATTTTTCCATATGCAAGTTTGTCACTAACTCCTTGTTTGCAATTAAATGATAATCTCACCCTTTCTAAGGCTTTCTGAAAATTCCTTTAAACACATAGAGCAGTAATCACTACACACACTAACAAACCAAATGAAAAAGCTAGAGACATTTGCACCCACATTTTTAAAAAGACTGGAAATATTCAGAAATGCTAAGAGCAGCATTACTGAAAATAACATATACCAACCTTCTCAAAGGTTGTCTCAGCAACATCTTTATTTGTGTTTGGTCTTCAATTCTCAGATATTTTGGGTTTAAACTATAGCACGTAAGGGCTTCCAATAAAAAAAGTAAGTACTACTTTTTTATTGTATTTATCAAGATAAGTACTACTGGTTCAAGTGATAGATGTTATTGATTTATTTATTTTTAAAAAGCTTTATTAGCTTGAAATCATGTGTATCATAGAAATCTTCCCTCATGCCCTAAAGATCTGAGACCTATTCAGAGAGCAAAACCTCTTTTTTGCAAACCCATTTACGTGATTTCTATGAAAAGACTTTAAAAAACCCCACACCTATCAGAGAACAAGCAAATAACTTAGTCACCAACCAAACAAATGCTGTGAGTACTACTTTTCCTGATACATATTTTTTGATTCTTATACAAACGTTGCCATCTGCTGTGATCTCTGACAAAATAACTGACTTCCGTTCTCAATCTAAGTTTCATTATGACAGTAAATGTCTTACATCTAACATTACATCCAGTTCCACTGCAAGTCTGTATAGGCTTCTGTGGTCATTATAACCTGTTACAGAGTACTATCAGAATAAAGGACATAATTTTCATACCTGTTGGTACAAAATTTAAATATAAATAGAGTGAAACATTTTAACAGAGCACAACTGTTTAATTTACAGAGAGGCTACATAAATTTTTGTATAAGCTTTTAACCATACATAATTCCAAACTTCATTGTGACTTTAATGCTATAAAAACTAAGGAGATGTCCTTAGGATAAGAAAAAAATATAAGGATTCCAAGGAATATGTCCCCAAACAAAATGCTGAGAAAAATAAAGTGCTGGTGAATTAAAACAGGAGAAAACCCCACATCCAAAGCTAGTTTTGGGATGTAAGTAAACAACTACAAGACAAAAGAATTAACTAGATGCAAGACCTTTGCCATTACTTCCACCTTAAAATGCCTACAAAAATAAGCCCATACAGTAGTTGAGGGAAAAGTGTTGCTCCTAAAGTGTTTGGCTCAGATCTTTCATAGGGCATTTTGCATCTAAAGCATTCTCCATAGTTAGTAGCTATTTTAAGTAACAGAATTAGGTTGTTGGACTGTTTTTTAAAAAAGAATGGACAAACATCATCTACACCAGATGTAGCACATTCTCAAGTATCACACACTTGCAACATAATAAATTTTAATTACCTATTAGAATAAGTACAGTTTATTTTGCCTGCTAACCCATACAACTCAAGGGTCCAGCAAAAATGAGCATGCAAAGTTGGGCCATAATGCTAGAAAAGGAAACATAATTCTGAAAACAGATTACAAAATATGACACCTCAGTGGAAGAGTATGATTTTATTTTATTGTCTCTTACCTGATAAATTCTAAATGGGATATATCGAAATCCATTATCTTCTGGAGGATACTCCATGAGTTTTCGATTTATTGCCCAAAACTGCTCAAATTTATCTGTGAAGGTAAAATTAGACTTTGTCAATATCCATAACATTTTTTTTTCAGCCTAAAAAAGTAAATGAGACACAACTGGAAAAACATGCAAACTTTTCTTATAGAAGTTTAACCTGTATGAATTAATTTTCCCCACATTTCTTATACCTATTTAGCCTGAAGCCAAAGGTAGGTAATATGCATTCTCCTATGAAAACAGTGATGTGGTGATTTATTGAACTGAAAGAGAAAGCAACTTTAACTCATATCTTATCTCCCATTGTTAAGGAAATATTTGGCTATAAATTATGGATTTCATTACCTCAACTAACAGTACCTATTTCTCCACTCCCTGCTGCTACTGGTCCATACTGTCTCACAGTGTGCTAAAAACATCTTATTGTTCTTAGCTATAACTGAACAGTGGGTATAAAGTATAAAGAAACTAAAGCAAGAGAAATACTCCTTCAGTGGTTTACATTTGGATATGTAGATCTTAAAATAATCTGCAATGATGCATGATATAATGAGAAAATATACTTCCAGATTCATGACACGACCTAAAAATACAAGTTTACACTTGTAACACATTTTTGTTATTATCCATTTCATGCTGTTCAGACATTACGAAAACTAAATAGTTTATTACATTTAAAATGTACTATTGACAGCATAGGTTAAAGAGTAATAAAGGCTTTTATACATGCAAATCAATTATTCAAACGAAGCAAATAACACCACAAGTGATAGAAAGAAATACAAAGAGCTAACATGAATAAAGCTGCTGCTAGCCTTACTGAAGAAGACAGCTTTAGAAGGGGAAGAGCAAGAGATCAAATTCCTTATAGGCCCTAACTTTCCCAGGACACCAAATACAGTGGATGTTTCCACAGAAGGAACACATAGTCTCCAATTTTCTCTCCTCAAAACAATGTTCTGCCAAGTCTCAAGAAGCTGCCTCTTACAGAATATACCCATTACAAAATTCAGCCCCAGTGAAGCAAGGTAAAATTCAGAAATGTGTTCACAGGACAAAGGTTCTTCCTGCTTCCAGAAGTGTTGATTACACTTAAAGCAAGTGCAGCAAATGAGCTTCACTCCAGCACACAGTACAGATGCCTGTCAGTGCACTAAAAGGCACAGGTTAGTATATACTGCAGGATTTAGAATACATTGCTTTTCCTGACTGAATGCAATACAAGGCAGGAATTTCCAAGAAAATGGGAACAAACTCCTGCCAGGTATGCTGTAACAGCATTTCCTGATACTTATCTGAGAAAAGTACTTCCACACCCTTGTTTCCTGATTAGCAGCAAGTGCCTCTTGACAGGCACTTACCTGAGCCACAGTCAGCACCACCAGGCAGGCACCTGCCCGGCATGAGGAGCTGCCTGGATCCAGGGTGTTACCCAATCATTCACGGGGCTGGGAGTGACAGTGACAACCTTGGAGCAGACTGTAATCAAACAATCCCACATTTGGGAACCCCAGTCTACAGAGTCAGAGGTTTAGTCTTAAAATGTCCAACACAAAGGATGACTGCCTCCTCCTCAGGAACTCTTTCAGAGGGTAGGTGAAGATTTAGCATGCTTTCTTTTTGCTTGGAGGCAGAACTCAGAATGACTTGTAGCTTTCACTACAGATGGGTGAACAGGCATTCCACAGTAGGCACTGATAGATTTATACTCTAATTACCACTTCTAACTCACTTGAGAAAACTGCTATGGTGATACACAAAACAAAACAATTCAAACCTACTTAAGCTAGTGAGCTTCAGCAGACTTAAAAAAGGAATCTCCATATTTGGAGACATCCTACTTGGACAGAAATAAAACAAACATTAACTTGATTTACTTGTTTGATGCTCATATCAACTGTAATTAGGAATGTTGGGTGAACAGTTTACTGTTCTCAAAATTCACCAGAAATTAACAACACATCTTATAGATCAGAAGAAATTATGAACAAAAAAAAGACTTATGTCAGAAGATTAAGTATATTAACCCTTGTGGCATGCAAATATGGCAAACAAGGTAGGCTCTGGATGACAAAAAAAAGTTACAGTGGTAATGTGTAGTTAACTTAATTCTGTTCTTCATTTCCACTTCCTCACCTCCTACAAAACATGCCAGAAACCAGGTAATCTTATTTAAGGCAGTTACAATTAAAAATGTATACCACTCTGACCACTTAGGCAGAGCTTAAGACAATCTATTGCTCAAAGTTCTAATAGTTTCTGTGGTTTCCAAATATGACAGTGATAAATCTGCAACAGTTGAATTATAAACTTGTTGCATTTTGTAATCAAGCATGTTCTGTCAATCCACCTGATATCCCAGGAATTTTAGCTAGACATAATGGAGTCAGATATCTTAAGATCTCCACTGTGTACAGCACTGTCTGAAGACCTCTAAACAAATTCCTCCTCACAACCTTATATTGCTGTCCTCCAAACATCTTTCCAGGGATACAGTATTTTCACCACAGTAAACAGAGTTGGGTGTAAGACAAAGTTTTAAAGCAAGAAGGAGAAAACAAAGTCATCCAGTTTGCATATATATGACCTGATATATATGACCTGGCAAGAAGTGTTATTAGTAGAGCATGGGTTGAGTGCCAGAATCCTAAAGCTCCAAAAGTAGAAAATCTGAAAGTGACTGCTTTTAACAGAATCCTTAAGACTAAAACCTTAAGTAAACAAACAAAATTACTGACAAATATCCACCCTAATCTCCTTAAAAACCTAAGTGAAAGGATTCTTCCTTTGCTCATTTTTATGTATCAGTAGCCTATTTTTGCAAAGTCTCGAGGAAGCTATCAGTGCTACACTGAGCTGGAATAACTAATTAGTTTATTGGCTAGACAGGACAAAGACAGAAGGCACTGGCTGGAAATTTAACAATCAAAACAAAACTGAGTTTTCATCAAGCCAGTAAACAAGGAAGAGTTCTCTACCTATCAGTAAAAGCACTTTACACACTTGTCTCCATCCCTCGTAAAAAGCTTATGCAGTCTGCATGACATCTAAACCACTGTAACAGTCAAATCTGGTTCCTTTTGTTTTTCACAGCTTGCTTGAAGTGTTAGAGTTTTTGTATTAGCAAAAAAAAAACAAAAGTACTTGCAAAAGGCAGCTGTCCCTATCTGAATAATAATATTTAAAATAATGACAATAAGATTTGAACAGAAGTGAGATTAGCGACAGTATAAAAGTTTGATATGACTCCACTAATTGTATTTCTTAAACAAGATATGATGATTCTACACAAATTTGCCTAAAATGAAATATAAAAATTTCTTTATGTATTTTTTGTCAAAGATCAGAAAGTTAATGACCAAATAACTGAGAAATTTATCAGCCAAGTTGCTATTATTTATACTATTTACTGCTTAGAAATGCAGTTACAGAATGCCCAAAAGACAGACATCAGCCTTCACTACTACAGAGATGCACAGAATCTATGAGCTGGCAAAACTACAAAAAATTAATGTCACCCATGACAATAATCTCAGTACACAAATTTATTAAGCAACAAAGCAAACTCAAACATAAATTTACAAATACAGTATGCCACATTATGCATGTAGGTTTCAGAAACTTATCAGTAAAATTATTCATGCCTTTAAAGTATCCATTAAAACTGCTGAAGAAAACTAATGACACAGGGAAACACTGAGAATTGTTGTTTCCTCCATTAAACCAGATTGGAGAGCCTTTACCAGTCATTGAAGTTAATCCAAACTTATACCTCATTATGTTAAAAAGTTCATGGTAATGCCATCATACTTTGTCGTTAATAGACAGCAACTGCTGAACCTCTTACTATTGAGCAGTGTTAACTAAAGATTAGTTCAAGCTAAGGGCTAAAAGGCTAAGGTCCCTTTTGCTCCTGAGTCTCAGCCTGAAATGTTATTCAGGCAACCAGAAAAGTTAGTTTCACTCATACTAGCCTCTTACAGTCATTTTCTGAAACTCAAGTGCTGTCACGCTTCAAACAACTTGAAATTTCACATGGATCTTGAAGTTAGACACGTCCCCCTCACCCACATGAGGCTACAACAGGATGGATCACCGAGAGGGTAAAGGGCACAGCTCAAGTGCTCACCATCAACATGTGCACTTCACTACAGCATACTTTACATCTGCATACACAAACAATCTGGGCAATTACCACAGAATAGAAAAATACATCTATAAATACCTTGCAATGAAAAGCCCTGGTAAGAGCACATAGACAATTAAAATTAAGTTCCCACTGCAGGGAAAAGAACTAAAAAACTTCACCCTAATCTTTAACCTTATCAACAAAAATATCTTAATAGTAAGGAATTATTTTGTTTCTACAATTGATAGTGATGCAACTATCAGAGATTATCAGATTCTAGGACTGGACATATTTCAAGAAGGCTGTTGAGAGGGTTTAGAAAACAGGAAGAACTAATACAAAAATGAGGCAAAGACTTGAAATTCAGAAAGGAAATACAAATTCATGGCTCTTGTATTTCAGCATCTTTTTAGAAAGTCAAAGAAGTAAACAAACTGCTGTAGCCCTCAGGGTAGCACATATACACAATTTTGTCTGGACTATTCATAGTTTCTCCTTAAGACATTTATTGGAATAAATTAAACAGAAAGCTTGAAATTAAATTGTATCTGTAGCTCTATGCAAGCAATACCAATTCACAGTCTGCACACAACTATGTTCAATAGCTGAAAAGTTTAAAGTTTAAAAAACACAAAACTTGTCCATTCTCAGTGGTTCACCACTGTCTAATAACCATATGAACCATGGAATACTTGGGGTGAGCACTGAGACCAAAGACTGACGTACAAAATATACAAGAACAACAGAAAAACTTTTGTTCTAAATTGCCTTTGGAGGTCAAGCTTTGGAATAACAGCTTCCCATCCTGCCCCAAAACAGCTGCCTACACAGTTACATGAGTTTGCTCAAGGCCTTGCCCAGTGAAGTTTGACTGTCTCTGTGGGTTTCCACTCAACCACTTTCACTCCATCAGCACACCCCACCCTCCCTTCCCTGCGTGCCACCAGACTTCCTGCTGCTGTAACTAGTAACTGTTTCTTACTTGGTAATTGCCAGCTCCGCTGACAGTGGAGACAAGAGTGAGAGGAGTCTGACTCCATCTGCTCTAGGGGCCTTCCTTTCAGGTAAAGCTGGTATTAAAGCCACCTTCAGCTTCCTCCTCATCTTCAGGCTGAACAAGGCAGTTGCCCCACTCTCTAATACAGCATATGCTCCAGTCCCTAAGAATTTTACTAGCACTCTGCTGGATTCTTTTCTGCTTGCCCACATTCCTTTTGTCTTGGGGTCCCAAGAGGACACAGCACTCCCAATACAGCTTTACAAGTGCTGAGCCAAGTGGGGGGCCCTGACAGTCTGAGTAGTTCCCCAGTTAATCTTCATTTATGCAACACCACACAGGCTTTCAACTCAATTTCTTGTTCCCCATTACTCACTTCCAGAAAGCTGCTTCTAGTCAGATCCTAGACTGCCATGGGCTTTTTCCTGTCTCTGGTGCAGGACTTGTGTCTCAGCTCTGGGGGGCTCCAGCCCATCATGACCCCTCTGAATGGCAGATCTGCCCTCCAATCCACCAACTTTTCACTCACAGACAAACTCACTAAGGGTAAATCTGTCACATACATATAATCAAACTGTAGGGTACAGACAACTGCAGCTGAAAGTCAAGGATACATAGTGTATTTCCTTAACGTTAAAACAAGCCTATTTTCCACTGACTCATGTTTTAACCACCATTGCTTTTAACTGCTGTAGCCAAAAAGAAGTCTTCTCAAAATTTAGTATAAATACTACTTCCACATTGCTCCCAGGAAGACTAAGACTCTGCATGCATACATAATTCTCCTCACTGGTATTTCTAACTAATTTTATAAAAAGTTAAGTTCTTGTGTGGTATGCCTCAAGAATGAAGGAGTTTTTGTTGATGAAATAAATTTTGAACACCTTAAATCTAATTTCTGTGCTATTCAGAAACATTATATATAGCTGATTGTTACAATTTCCCAGCTATATGAAGACTTGTCTCTAAATTACTTAGTTCACCTAAATTCATCATTCACATTTTTGTTTTATAAAAACATCAGTAATTACAACTATCAAGGACTTTGGGAAGACTTGGTACATATCTGATTCTCAATGACTACTAGAGTTAATGACAGCTTTTCTGAAAGCACAGCTTGAAATACTGGTATGACATTATTAAGATATTTATTTTTCTCTTCCATTTTACACATTGCTACAGTTAAAATATTCTTGTTATTAAACACCTAGTTTACTTGGGCATTTTGAAAGACCATGGTATTTTATACAAATCCACCACTGAAAAGGGAACACAAGTTTACTGAACTTTTTAGACTATCTTCATATATGAGTCACTATCAGATATAGAGAGACAGGACCTTAAAACAGTTTTGACTTAATGTAGCAGAAGCCACAGAAATATGTGAAAATATTACTCATGTCACAGACAGCAAAGTAACAATATTCAACATAAAAGGACATTTTGAAGACTGTACAAGAAAGCAACATGTCATTCTTCAGATTGTCTATCAGCTCAAAAAGGCTTTTTCCCCCTGTTTTCTTATAGTATACACAAGGGAGACATACCTTACCAAGATTCTTTTCACTTACTAAACATACTCAGAAAACAGAAGTTTCATTTTAAGTACTTTACACTGTTTTCTTACCACCACCTCCCTTCATTTCTAGGTCACCAGTTTACCTGGAAAAAAATCTAGGCAAAGAAAGTCACCAAGATAGACTATTTATTTTCTTTTATTCAAATAACAAAATGCATACATCCTACAAAATTTAAGCTTTCTCTATAGCAAAAAAGCAGCCATGAGTATGATCTCTGAAGCCCTGTCACTTAAACTAAAAGGAAAGCTCTGATGACAAACAAGTGTAAGCCATTTTTGAAACACATACCCCACAGGTTGTATAGGAATCAACAGCAGGGCTTGTTTCTTGAGTAAGGGAAAGTAAAGGAAAAGGAATCCTGAGGATTTTATCCATCCTCTAGCTCTCTGCTCAATGTCTAGGATAGCCTTGGAATTTTTATTTTTTCATCTCTAATTACGCTCTCTCTATATATATGAAAACAGACCAGCATAACACCATGTAACTTTCTAACCCACTTTGCTCTCTCTGCACTATGTTTTCCCTAAAAAAAAAAAAGCTTTTCTTACAAGTTAAGGAAGATTTATATTAATGCATATTAATAAATTCAGGCATTTACTAGGAGAAAGTAACTTAGAAGCATATCAAATTGCAAAACAAGAAATCCTCAGCAACTACAGGAAATTAAATTTAAAAATGAAGTCTATTTTTTAGAGACACTTTACTCTAAATTTTAGTTAGACCATACAGATTTTTCAGGAAATTACTTATTTTGAGAGGGAGGGGAGGAAGAAAAGCAGAAGGCAGCAAAAAGATACCTTGAAGTTTACTCCTTCAGAATGTAATGGTTTTCATTAGGCACATGGCCTTCTAACATAAGAGGGTGAAAATGCTAGAAACACTATGTCTACCTCATCTCTAGGCAACCTCCTCTCATGGCAGAGACTTCAGTAGGATTGTGAATGCTGTGTTACCTTTTGCTTTCCTTCCTTCTCTGCCTTCATATAGTTCTTGCCCTCCTTTTGAGACCCACTGGTTCTCACTGGCATCAGACAGACAGACCTGCTCTGCCCTCCTGTTTGCGAGCAGAGTAGAGAGAGCCAAGGGGGGAATGCAGGCTGCCATCAATTCCCCACCTTTGTGCCACAACAAAGGGCAGCTAGTCAAGTAGACACCAGGCCAGCAGAGAGGACAAACCCAAAAGCAGTTTCAGGGGGATGGCAGTTTAGACTCACAATACTTCACCCATGAGTGGAGTACTGGTTTGGATATTTGTGCAAAAAGGGTAACAATCCCATAAACACTCCAGAACTAACAGTGAGGTCGAGGTCACAATCCATTACCAGAAAAAACACCAAAACTAATGAAACTCCAAACAAAACCTGCTGCTATGGAAAAAAAACCCAAAAACATCCCCAGGAAGGCCTGTCCTGATGCAGCTGATTCATTCTGCAGGTCCAGCCTCCTCAAAGCCAGACCCTGCTCAACACCAAAATAGCAGTGGGCTGACTTTGTGCAGGGCTATCTGAACTGGTCCAAATTACATTCCCTCAGTATCAGCAACATCGATTCTTGGTGTGTGCCATGCTAGCTTAACTCCAGAATAAGCAGTTACTGATGCCTTTTGGGACATTTTTAACTAAGGAAGCCCAGGAAGGTAATGACTGGGCTTTTAAAATCACTTTTAACCAATACACTTATTTTCAAAGTTCAAATGAATTATTTAATCTGTCTTCACAGTTAACCAAACCTCCACAAATTGAACATGGAAAGAACTCCTCATTTTGGTAGCAATACAAGGGAAGAAGTAAACAGGGTAGTTTTGTGGTTTAAAAACCAGTACTTTTTTATTAATTCTCCTGATAAAATTGAGAATATTTTCTAAGCAAATTTCAAATGATGAGCTGAGATCACAGATATTTGTTCAGGTACTACAGTATGCTCACCATGGGGTAAAGGACAGCATTGCTTCCACCAGTTCTCTATGAGAAGGAGAAACACACCCATCAAACCTGAGTGGGTCAAGTGTCTAAAGCACAGGAAAGGCTGCAGGACACTCCCTTTTTTCCAGTTTGAACATTGCTAAACAGAAATGTGGAAACTGAGAACAAAAACAACTTCTGGCTCTCAAAAACCCAAGAATAGTTTAAATAAATTTTGGAACTAAATGCAAGACAACACAGGCCTGATTCTGTCAGTAAGGCAAGAAAGAGGTAAGATGCATTAAAAGAGAAAATATTGTATATTCTGAATGCTGGCAGGATTTTGCCCCTCTACTAAGAACAATTCAATATGGCCACTTAAGTTCTGGTAAGCCCTACAGCATGAATGAGCATTACATTCTTTTTCCGTATAATTTTCAGAAAAATAATGACTTCATTATATTTTATAATATATAAAAGAAACCTTAAAATAGTTACGAGTTCTTACTGTTTATTTCTCCCACTCATGTATCAGAAATACCAAGTCTATTCTTCATTGGTTATAAATGATGCCTGTGAAAATTTCAGAGTATACTTGCTTCTGTTAGTCCACAACTGATAAAAAGCAGATGTGCTAAATCTAAATAGCCTCATTTATCAGAACCATTATATACTGAAGTTATAGATATTAATTCTTTGAACCATGCAAAAAATACAGCTCTTCCCCTGGAAACAGCTGGGATTTCATTGGTTTGATCCTGAGTCATCAGTAGGCCCATAGAAAGCTGAAAGCCTTTATTTTTCCACACAAAATGCTTGAAAATCCTTTTTATCCATGAAAAAAATGGCCATAACTCTATCAAAGCAAAAACGGTAGTAACATTTTCCATGAATTCTGACCAAAGAATTTTAACAATTCATATAAAGGATCAAAGGTCAGTATAGCTGCATAGTCTGCTTTTATCACTTCCCTACCACAGACAGACATCCATGGCTGGTCAAAAATGTACCTGTCCCAAAGAAGAGTTCTACCTCAGAAATCTCTGGTTTATAAATCAAAAATTGTCTGTGAAGAACAAGAAAAAAACACAGCACAAAATAGAAGAATATGTTTTCTTTCCTGATTTGGTTTCAGATTAACATAAAACCAGAAATGGTGGGAGGAGGGATGTAAAGGTTGATATGAATAACCACCAGCTGTTGCCAGCACAAGATTTTCCCACAAATTCACTATTACAGCTCTTCTCTGCTTCAACTTACAGCAAATGGTACATTTCATGTGTTACCTGTTCAAGTAGCTGCTTCTCAGCAGAAACATTTATACCAGATTACAAATTACTTTATATTTATATTTCTCCAAATAAAAGTGAATAGGTTTTTTCTCAAAAATGTAAATTCAGGACATGTCTTCTAAGTAATGCTATCACTCATTAAACAAATAATACTTCCTGTAATTAAGAACTGAGGAAGACTGTTTCAAGTTGCACAGAAAAAATAGTCTGCAGATGCATCTTTACTTACAAAGCAGTTATCACAAATGCTACTTTCTTTTCTTTTTTGTGGTCATTTATTCTGTTTCACAAAGTGGTTTAAAATTATTACATCTCAAACGAAAGCCTATAAAAACATATTGAAAGGTACAACATGCTTAAAAAGAGTTTTCTTGGTTTCACAAGCTTTTCTTGTTTCTCTTTTATGAAGAGTTGAGAAATTAAAATTAGCATTTGAAAGTATTCAAAAGATTGCTTAAACTTCTCATTCAGGTGTCAGATTCCACAGGTGCAATTTCTCAACTTTGCTATGCAACCTCTGCTCTTAATATTATAGAACAAAACAGAAAAAATTCTCCTTTGCCTACAACTGAAGATATTCTTAGACAAATAAACAACTAAAAGATAAAGCCTAAGATAAGTACAAAAAACCCCATGCTGTTTCTCTGTCCTCTTACCTTAAATATTAAGTGTATCGAGGTTCTGTATCTTCTGGTTAAAAGAACTTCAACTTTTACTGTTTCATTTTGGAGGAATGCATGAGCTTCCTCAAGATCTTACTACTCAAATGGCAAATTAAGATAATGCCTTAATTTCTAACTCTCCTCCAATTAAATAAAAAATAGAAAGCATAGTTTCTAATAACCATTCATCTTCAAAATTATCACTAGAGTACCTTCAATATGAAAGGCTGTACCACTAAACAACAATGAAAAAATATCCCCCACACCCTCTAAACATACACATTAAACCAAACTTAACTTGGAACCTTCTGGTCTAAACCAAAGCGTGGTTCAAGTCTTCTTGCATTCTAAGCTTCTTATTTTTAATTTCATTTTTCTTATATATATATGGGAAGATGTTAATTCTAACTATTCCGTATTTTGTCTCTCAACACAGAATAAACATCTTCATGCTTACAGTAAAATGCTTTCATAAAATAAATGTACTAGGGATAATATAAATGACAGCTTCAAGAGATGAGAAAAATGCAATGAAAGTAGTATGATCACCCATTCCAGAGAGCAGTTTCTAAAATACTTAAAAAAACTTTTCAACTTACAGGCTCTACGAACCTTAATACAGAAGACACTACAAACAAAAGTTTTATTTTGCACTGTAATATTGATTCATGCCATTTGTGCAGAGTAAGAACACTAATTAAAGATGTTAATCAGAATTATTTTGCTGACTTTTCCAAGTCAATACTTAATTAAACAGAAGTCTTTGTAAAAAACATAAAGCAATTAAAAAAAAAATGACAGAGAGAGAAGTAAAATTATTAAATCTACTAGACAACTTTTTTAAAGTTTACTTGTATTGTTTATCAGTGACAATCCATAAGCATTAACTAGAAGAGACAATGTCTTATGTATGGTCCGAGATAGCTAATACTGAATACTTACACCCCAGGTGTCTCCCAAATAAAGAGCATCCTTTGCACAAAAGAACACTAAACAATATTTATCTCCTTTGATTTGTTGCTAGTTTTCATTTTTTAAAACAGAGTCACAACCCAATCTAATTCCTTGAATAACTCCAGGCACATTTGAATTATCACCAAAATTATTAATTAAAAAAAATCTAAAAATTACAAAAACCATCAATGCTTTCCATGACACTAGACAAAAATTCTGCAGAACAATGACATTTTATATCTCATGCAATAACTGAAACTTGAAGAAATTATTAGCTTGTTCAGCCTGAATAGAATTGATACTTAATGCATTGTATTTACCATTCTGTAGTCCCATCCATAATTGCTTATGATCCTTTTTTTGCATTTCATTGATGACTTGACTTTTGTGCTTTAAAGCATCTGCTTCTTTTATACAAGCCATAAAATGAGCTTCAATCACATCCTTAGAATGGCAGTGCAGAAGATCCTTTTCTGGAAAATTCTACAAAGATAAATGATAGATCAAGAAAAAGAAATGCATAATATACCTTGTATGATGAAGAATAAATGATAACTTTAAATAGGCATACATTTATGCAAAAGAAGCACACTGGAACCTTCTACTTACAGAAGAATGTAACAACCATTCTCTCACCCTGCTGACAAGAAACCGGTTGCAAGTGAAAATATTTCAGGAAAAATAAAAGCTCAACAACTTTCTGTAAAACCGGAATTTTAACATGTTTTCAAGCAGATATTCAATCTCAGACAATAAACAGGAGAAAATTATGAGAAGTGACAAGCACCTAATATAAAATGGTTCTCTGATATTTTATGAACCATTTAGATGCAGTTCCTTGAAAACCAAGCAGAATCACCCACATATATAAACTGCAGCATATCTGCCACTTACAAACATTTTCCTTAGAGACACTGGAAATCTTTGTCAGTTCTAGCTTCAACTAATCCACGTGACTACTGCTTAGCCTCTGTGACTTGATTTTATATCTCTCTTGCTTGGTTACACTGGCACACGTCAGTCAGCATTGCAAATGCACAACTACCAGGTTGTGCATCTGCAATGCTGTACTCCTCAGGTAACTCTTAACCCTTCAGTAAATGACAACTACCTCTCCTAATGAATTTATTAAGGAGTTATAGCAGTATATCTCATTCATATACAGAAAAGATTTCTTTGGACATTAACTGATCAGAAGTCTAGCATTGTAGAGGTTGTGGGTTTCCTTTCCCCGGTTTTTCTTTTATCCACACCTACTATCACTTACCATTGTATAATAACACAAGCATTCATTACCACAAATCCAGTGTCTTTAGTTTTCAGAACTTTTAAAATCCACCTTTATTATCCCCTAATTAACTTTATTTTCACAATTGCTTATGACCATGCTGAATGGAGCAAACCTTAGAGCCAAACCAGAGTAATGGCATCATCAGTACTCCCCTTCCTAACAAGGGCTTGCCACATGTTTATACTTGAATTCTCATGCTATTCCACCCTTTCTTCTTAACTCATTACAAACTGGCACTTTAAAAAGCTTTTGTGAGGGACTCTCAAAACCATTTTCGAAGTACAAGTACATATAATGGGATATCTTACAAAGGCTTTTACAACATAGTTAACACGTCAAAATAGAAGCAATCTAATGCTGGAAAAAACCCTACCTTCACTCCCCCATATAACCCCAAGAAAAATAGTGAAGACTGCTTCAAAATACAGAAACCCAAATATTTAAGGGAGCTGGGGATTGCCTTACCTGAAAGAAATTCGGAGGATAACAGTGATAGTTCCCTCCTCATTAGGTTACTGAGAAGAGTTGGAAATTAAATAATGGAATTTCATATAGTGTTTCCTCCTTATGACAGTGAGAACCCAAACTCTGGAAACTGTGGATCAAAAGGATGAGTATTTTCCAAAAATAGGGGCATAAAGAAAAGATTGCCAGTATCTTTTCCACTAAAGTTCATATGGTTTGATGTTGAACTTGCAAAAGGAAGAGCTGTTGTTAGGACTGGTGTATGTTAAGCTGACTTAAAGAAAGCTAAGGACAGTGGTAAATCTAGTTTCTTATATGAGAACGGCCAAGTACATTAAAGAAGACAGAATAATAAGGTAAGTTCTTCTGGGGCAGACCTTGCTCCTGTTCTACCCTACAAAGCTGAGTGTCTCAACATAATTGGGCCCAAGATTACTAGGAAAACATTACTGGGACTGTTACTTGCCAATTGACATCTGCATAGGCCTATAAAATACTTTTAGAAGTTCAATTTACTTGCTCAAATAAAAATGTAAAGTCTCGTAACCAATCCAGAAGAAACAAATAGACAGAAATAGCATACTTAAAGATCAAAAAAGTTCTTTACACACAAGAATTCAAAGTGAGACACTGGCATCCCTCAAAACAAAGGAAGAAACAGTGTTATGTGCATAATGCCAAATAATATCAGAACCTAGAAACTGATTTTCATTGTTAAAAAGTGATGTTTTAGCTAAGTTTATAAAAATAACAGTTTTGCTACAAGAACTGTCTCACTACATATGTGTACATATTGAACTGCAGGGTCCTTTTTTGGACATTCTACTCTTTCTACAGGTAGACATTTTCCTGCTGACTTTTTTCCTATGAATTTCAAATTGCAGCTAATGTCATTTCCTGAGGATGAGTTCCAGAAACCATACACAGTGCAGTCTGCAGAACAGCATGGATCTATTTAAAACTGGTCAAAGCTAGTGTAAAGAATCTAGACACAGTAGTAGAACTAGGTGTGGAAAGATTAATTTTCCCAGCTTCTAAGGAGCAACACTGTGAAAGGCTGGAAAACACTCCTGAACCTCAGTGCTGTGTGCATTTTTCTTTAGTGGGAAAACAATGACACATTTCTATGAAGTACTGTGAGAAGAAGCTGAAAAACCTAAGCATGAAAGTGACAACTTAGAAAAAAACACTGCACACCTGCAAGAAGTCTATGAAACAGAAAACATGGTATCCCAGCTGATTTATCCATCAGGTACAAAATAATAAGTTTTATACTTAAATGTAGTTCATATGTGTTTGTATTTAAAAAAAAAAAAAATTCTACTTGCCTTCTTTCTACCTGAAGAAATACTGATCAATCATAAGTAACTTTATTCTGTTCCCTGAAGAATGGGACAATTGTAAACAAACTGTTTGCCACTCCTGGCTATACAACTAGGAGTTTTGCAAAAAGAATTAACAGATGACATAAGTAGCTTTAATTCAAGTACGCTTATTGGCGGTGTCAGACTCCCTCCATGTCCTGCATCTTTGAAAGAACAGTTACTAAGGGTTGACTCAGATTTTCTTAGAAAGCTCAAGGAGTTCTGTTTTTTGTTTTCACATACTGGTAGACCCTTGCAGTATGAACCGGTCACAAAGAAATAGGTACTGTCTGTACAGAAAAGAGCACTAAATTACCTCTTGCATAAAACTGTACCAAAAACATCACTGGCAATTTCAACAGTCTGGTTTCATAACTCCATTCCACCCATATTTATCTGTCAGTTCTAGTCACAAAACATCTGTTTATCCTGCGACAGTCTACTTGCATTAACACTACATTTACAGAAAAGAGGGCATTAAAAACCATAAGGAATGTATCCAGTGGCAGGGAGTGCATCTATGTATTTGTGTTTAGTTACCATCAGTGGTCTTTTCTTTAAGTAGACTGAATAAAAAAAAAAAACAAAAAAAAAACAAACCAACATTTATACTTCTGGCTTCCACAATATCTCCTAGCAGTTCCACAATTTATACATGGAAAAGTACTTCCTTTCCATTCCACCTGACCCAATCTTCACCTAAAAAAACACAAAGATGACTGTCACACAAGGACAGATGTTGCCTCTCCTCCTACATCAGGTCATGGGTGGAGAGGCAGGCAACAGCAGACAATGGCTTTGGCAGAACCTCAGCATTTCCCCAGGCACACATGATTTCCTCTCCTCCAACTATGCCACCATCTAATCTACTGCCCAAAATCTGGAGAGGTGATTACCACACTGAGAACTGAATAGTGTTCAACAGGCCACAGAGTAAGGTGAGATGATTTTAACAGGAAGGGGTAGAATTTCTCTCCTTCCTGTAAAGCCACACCTGGAAAACAAAAGCTACTTCCCAGGCTACAGCCTCTCATGATTCTTGGACCGCAGTATGCTGTTCAGCCTCATCCTTCTGTAACTATTTAATGCAACTATTTTTCAACTTTACAAGATACAATGCATGTAATTTTATTGCATACCAGAAGTACAAATTAACAAACTGTTTCTTCAATGCTAAACCTAAGTGTGTTTATGATTTGGTCTGCATACATAACACAAGAGGACAATTACAAACATCTATCAACTCAAAAACTTCTGCTGAACAGAAATAAGCCTTTTCCATGTTTTTAACTTCAAACAAAGAAACCTGATAGGGGGAGTCTGACTTTTAAAAAAGAAGCTCAAAATCACGTTTAACAGCTGTATGAGATATCTGTTGTTGACTGCACACATTGGTAGAAGAAAGGAGACAGCCACGACAACAAAAGTTAAGCCCCATAAAATCTAACACTGTTTAATTAAGCCAAATAAAAATTACAACTCTTTGAAGAATAACTACACAGAAATGAAAAGAATACTCTAGTCAAAAATCCCACACCTAAACTATTCAGCTGTAAGGAACCGTAACACATGAAAACCTCTTCAATATTTTGACATATTTTGATATCTTTCAGTTATGTTTTGACTTAAGGATTCAGAGGCGTTTTATTTAAATAAAGTTTCAGATTACATCAAAATAGGATGAGAGATTATACAGGTGCTAATTCCACCAGTATTATATTACTAAATTACATCAACCTTTAAAATAATACTACCTTAGCGGTTAATTATTTCTGCTGATCTTTAATGCACACCTTTCAGAAAAACTAAAAGTAACTGATCTTTTGGCAAGCAGCAACATGGACATTAAAGCCAAATTTATGTTGCTGATTAAAAAGCACTGTGGTGCTGCAACTTCTCAAGATGCCTCTACTTTGTGATGGCAACATACCTACATTGCCACTGTTAACATCCCAGAGCTCTCAGAACATAACAATTAAACCATGGTTTATGAAACTAGGCGCCCTACATTCTCATCAGGACATTCTGGAAGTTTCCTCATCCCAGGCCTCTGACATTTATCAGTCAAGTGTAGCAATTACAGTGGTTTCAAAAACATCCACAACTTCAGATCTATTAAGTCAGTCACTTTAGAAGTTTCAACATGTAGAAATATATATCATAAGAATGTATGCTTTCAGTGTACACTTCCAAAAAGAATCAGATTACTGTTGGAAAAAGCTTTTCTAACATACCTTTGAGAATTGTTTCAATGAAAAACTTCAACACAAGCACTTTCCCAATACAGTTTTCATTTCACTCAAATCCCTCACACTCTAAAGCCTATCAATGTAGTGTTTTCCTTCAGATCAGCTTTCCTATTGCATTGTTTCTTTTACAATGGAGAAATTAACATTTCCAAGTTAAATATCATGATTTTTAGTTGTGCTTTTGACTTCAAAACATACTTGGAATTATTGTCTCAATGCATTTCAGAGTATGCAAGAATCTTGCACCAAAGCTAACCTTGTTCCATTCTGAGCAAAGATCAGTAGTCCTATTAAGCAATACCTAATGGGTTTACAATACATAATCAAAATAACGACTCTCCTGTGACTAAGCTGTCACAAGACAGCTTTCTCTAAAAAGGACCAATATTAAGTACAACAGCATTCCCTGACTTCACAGATTTATACAGCATCTCATATCCATGCTCATATATGCCTAAAAGCATGAGCACTTCTCAATCTTCCCAATCTTCAGTGAACTCAAACCAATTAAATTAAAAACATTATAGAAAGTTCTTCTATCATAAGCCTCATAACTTGAAAAACTATTTTGGATTTTGAGATGATAATAGAATAATTTTCTACAGAAAGTCAAGTAAAAGCACACAGTCTCATGGAAAACAGCTGCAGATTTACAGAAACCTTTAAATGCTTCCTGAACAATGGATATTCTCCCTTTTATATTACACCATTCACATGTTTTATAAAGTAGTTATGAAACCTTTTCCCAGCTTCCAAATGTCATGAAATCTCATGCTCACTCATTCTTTAAAAAATGGTCTATATCAATTTACCTTGAAATGCACTGTGATGCTCCAAGGAAGGGCTGTATTTGATGCATGGAGATCAAAGAGCAAACCAATTGGGTAATGCCTAAAAATGATAAGATATTAATTTAATATAGGAGCCCTGCATTTAATTCTATGTATCACAGTTAACTAACACACCTGCATTTACACACACACAAAAAAATAGCTGTTTGACTCCCACAGTTAGCACTCTTTACTCTTTCCTTAGAAAAGTTATACAGGCAAGTTTAGATGACTGACAGGTCAACTAAGTCTGGTATGTACAAGTTCAATACGTAAGCCAGTGGTTTCCAAGCTGTGCCCACAAAACACTGCTACTTTTGCAACAGCCTTAAGTGGCCTACCGCTGCTTTGTGGAACCTTCCAAAACAGTACTTTTAGTTAAAAAGCATCAGACCAGGAAAAGCACACATGCTTTCAGATGCTTGAGTGTCCTGGGTTTATACCACACTGACCCTTAACGTCCTTTCCTTCTTCCATTTGTCTGATATAGCAATGCAGAGAATAAGTAGAAGAGTGAAAAAATTATGTATCTGTAAAAAGACTGAAAGATGATAGATTAAGATCAACTCTGATATCTTTACTATCAAATTAAAAGAATGAAAGGGAAGAAAAAAATTAATTGGAGTTTTGTATTTCAGTAGCATTCTAGATTCAAGGAGTTACACAAAAAAGCTTTCTTCTGACAAATATTCACTTCTATCTCATAGCTTTCTCTCCTTTAAATTCATAAGAATATAAAGCCCCCAGCAGTATATGGAACTTATATCAACACATTCAAAACCTCCACAGGCACTGTAAAAAAATATATTTTTTCAGTTTTCTCACACAGATATTGGCAAGATTTTTGATAAAATATATATTTTTTTTACATTCAGCATACCAAGACCTATTCTCTTATCTTTCAAAAATCATAACCCAAAGAGCCTTACTAGCTTTTCATCCTTACAAAGAAAAAAAACATATGCTGAACTGTAAAGTCAGTAGTTTCACTGAACTAAATAGGACTGATCACAGCTCGCAGACCCAAGCACGTACCTAAGTTTTGAAAGTCCCAAGAGTACTAACCAAGAGTGTTGCTTTAACAGCACCTGTGCCAAGCCGTTTTCCAGATCGGTGAAACTCACACAACAGTGCTTTAGCACCCTCTACGGGTGAGCCACCCCAAAGCTAAGACAAATTCACCACAACAGCAAAATAGAACACAATATACTACTACAATTCCTGCACTTACCTGAGACTAAAGAGGATGCATATCCAGATTTATCCTGATTCACTGCTAATGCTCAAGTTTTTACCATGAAGAGTTTTTACGACTAACTGCCAATAATGTCTTAAACACTTAACAGAGATTCAGCAAGCTCCATGAAAGACTGGTTTTCCAGGTGAGATAAGTAACAAAAATAAGATTTGATAATTAGATGAACACAAATTTTTAACATGAGCAATGACTTCCAGTTACTTTCAATTTATACACCAAAACAGATAACTAAGAAAAAGGAAGCCACAACAAAAAACCCATACAAAAACTCCTACATCAGGTCTTGGCTTACATCTGTATTTTCTAATCCGTTAAGATTACATAGTGAAGTTCATGTAATCAAATTTCTTCAGTAGAATCTCTGTGCTTTGCAGAGTTAATAGATGCTTGATTAAATGGTGCTTTGACCTTTTGCCTTCTGCTAATTTATGAACAGAAAGGGTCAAGCAACAGTTGGTACTAGAGAGCCACCTTTACAGTTACCAGGGCTAGAACACAACCCACACAAAAGAGACAAAAACTCCACTGAAAGTCACGTGCAAGTGCTCAGACAGGATGGAAACAAGCTGCAGGGGCCATCCCCTAGCATCTGCTGAAGAAACTACTCCAGCACAGTGGCATCACTTAGGGAGAGCTCCTGAGAAAGGCTGCAGCTCTCCAGGTTTCAAGCTGCCAGGTGAGCTTGGGACCTCTCCTGGGGGTTGGAGCAAGCAGAGGAAATGTTCTTGCTTACAGCAGGTGCACATCAGCAAGGAGCTATGTCACCAAGCTAAGACACTGCAGGAAGTCAGGGGGCTGCACACCATCAGGGGAGACAGAGATTAATAGCATCTTCACCAAGATCTCAGAGAGATGAGAATCTGGAAAGAAAGTGTCAGCAGTCATTGAAGTGGTCAGTGGGGACTCACAGGATGGGGAGAACCAGACTTGTGTGAACTCTGGTGTTGAGGAATCCATTCAGTGCCAGTAGCTCAGAGTGCAGCTGAGGTGGGAGCTGCAGGTTGAGGTCTGGGTGATGGCAGCCCCAAGCAAGAGGCCAAACCTGGTGCAGACCCTTTGCAAGGAAAGGGCACAGGGACCTGTGGCCCTGCCAGGTGACTGGACACTCAGGGACACAGCAGAAGCCAATGACACAGAGGAAAAACCCCACACTATCACATACAGACTGTGAGGGTATAAAAGTCCAGGGGTTCTTTGGTTTTGGTCCCTGATCAGGGGCACCAGCTCAAGCTGTTATTGTGTTGTTACACCATAATTAAGCTCTTTTAAGAATTCAGATGCCTGAGGTTCTGCTATGGGAAACCAAGGGTCGAGTGGGTAAGGAAACCTTGTCTGGCTGTGTGGGTGTGGGGTGTTCAGGGAGTCAAGCAAGGCACCCATCGGTCCCTGGAGCCGCCTGCTGCAAAGGGGCCTCGTCGCAGCTCAGGTGTGCAAGTGTGTGACTGCCAGAGCAGCTCCCCATGGACAGACAGAAAAGTTTCCTTAACCTCTGGCCAAGAGAGGGCAGGCCTTCTTCAACCACTGGCAGTGCTTCAGTGTCAGACAAGAGGCTGGAAGTTCTGAGGAAGCATCAGAGCTGTCTGAACAGCACATCCATCCACAGCCAGAGGAAGCAATCATAGCGCCTCATCTGCCAACTTCACTTGTTAACCTGCAGAGGTTTGATGCTTGGTAAAAAGTTGCAGATTGGCAAATTTGTCCTCTGCTTGGATTATTAGTCCTTGCTGTTTATCCACATGGGCACAAATTTTAAGTGCTGCAACACAACCCCTGAGAGTATCAAAAGTGACTCTACAAGTTCTAGAGGCAAGAAGGCATCTCTACAATTTTGCCATTAAAGGAGACAGGTTCAGAGAGATGTCTGCAGGTCAGGAGCTAGTTATGCAGCTGATGCAACAACAAGGACTTATTTGGCTTTTATAGACATAGGATACTCTTTCAGGGTAATGGACTGCTAGGGAGAGATGGAATCCACCTAAGTCAGAGAAAAGTATCTTTGCCTTAAGGTTGCCCAGCCTGGTGAGAGCTTTAGACCATAAACAACAGATAAAAAGAAACACACAGATAAAAAGACATGGGACAAAAGATAATCGACATGGGTGGATATCAAGTGGTGAAAGGTGACAGCTGCAAGGAAGATGTCAAAGTGATAAAAGAAGGTAGGAGAGAGCCCACCACAAGTATCTGCAGAAGTACACGTAGCTTGGGAAACAAGCAGGAAAAACCAGAGTTGCACATGCTATGACATTACTGGGAGAGTGTTGGGCTACCTGAGGTACAGTCAGACAGCTTGCACAACTGGAATACTGCTGTGGAAGGACAGACATAAGCTGCTTAGAAAAGGCAGGGAGGGCAGATGAGGACAGAGGGTTGTCTTCCATGCCAGGGAGCAGCTTAGATGTATGAAACTTAATAGGACAGACAACAGGTTGGTTGAGTTCTGGTGGTTCAGGAACAGAGATAAACTAGTAAAGGCAACACATCATGCAATCCAGGTGAAAAAATTTAAACAACTCAGTATCTACATCATAGATCCTGGTTCTTGTTAATCTCTCACATCTGCTGAAAAAGCAACACAGTGGAACACAAGTAGTCAAGATTTCTTGATACACTCGATGAAACAGAGATAACTCAAAGCTGAATCTATTACTTATCTGTTAAGACAAAAGAGTTGTAATAACCAGTGGCAGCTTTAGCTGCAGTGACCATGAAATGGCAGACTTAAAAGTCCTGGAGAAAGGACAGTAAGCAGAATACAAATTTTTGACTTTTTCATTTCCTCCTGATGCCCCTACACAGTTCAGGCTCAGCCATATCAGATGCATGACTGGTAAACACTTTCAGTCCTTCACCTGCAGGCAGAGCACTGAACCTATGCTGTACTTACAGAAATGCAGGTGTAGAAGGAACATTCATCCTGTTGCAAGAAGTCATAAACTTCAAGCTCTTCCAAATCTTAGGAGTTTTCTAATCCAGCAATCACAGTCTTTGACTGCATCTCCTTCAACGTGATTGTAGGTTTAGTCTCCTGTAGCTGCAGGATGGTCTAAGGTTTCATCCATTTCCTTCTGTAGTCTCTAATGCTGCACGGTCTGATAATCTCTTCCTGAAACTCCTTACCTTGGTGACACAGACCCTCCCCCAGCAGACACTTCCTGCAGTAAAAGAATCCATCTTCCCCTGTCCCAACGCTCTCAGCAGGACAAAGAACCCAGGCCCACGTAACTCCAGACCTGGAGAACTTCATTCTCCTTTAAGAACTTGACCCATATACTGCAGAGCCTGAAGTAGAAACTATGTTCCAGACTTCCTCCAAAATCTCACTGGAAAATGGAAGAGCTGCATCTGAATAGATAGAGACTTCACCCCAACTAGGTATGAAACTGCACAGACTAAGCAATAAGACCTCACAGTGCAAAGTAAATAATTAGAATAAACAATGTTATTAACAAGTTCTATTTGATTCTGAATGCACAAGTCATAGCTTAAAAGAGAAGACATTAATGCCTACTGTTCTTTCTCTACTAACTATTATCTCATCCTAATTTTCAGTTCGGGTGTTTGGGTCTACCCCAGAAGAAGCTTCGGCTCTTCATAGGATTACCATTGTCCTAAAATACTGGTTTACAAATAACACTTTCCTTAGAAAAGCAGTTCCACTGAAATCAGTGGAGCTGCTCCTGGCAGAATAGGCTTAGTTTTTCTGAAAAATAAGAGCCTTAATTAGCAGATCATCATTACACTATTTATTTTCATTTCTACATTCAATTAATTTAATAACTCTTCACTTAATTTTAGAATTACAAGCTACATTTTTAGTCTATATCCATATTGTACAGTTATTTTTTTTAATTCTAGTTTAAACATCATGGTATTTGAAAACTTTCAGAAAATATGTATCTATTTGTGGTCAAAGTACAAAGCCTCTCTTTCCTTTCTTGTTACAACTTCAGTGAAAACTAGTTTTCCCCTAATATTTATCTGGGATTAAGAACACACTGGGATGAACGCAGTACCTTGCTGTTTATTTAGGTAGTATCCATGACTCAACATTACTCCGGCACATAAGACACCATTTCTTGTTAAATTCCACATAATTTATTTAGATGTCTAAAGCTGGTTTTGCCAGTCAGATACAATAAAAGTTTAAAGAGATAGTTTTTATGGGTTTCTATTTACATATTTTCAAGGCTTACACTAGGTTGGTCTCAAAAAAACCAAAAGACTATAAGAGATCTACTGCATCACCAAATCTACAGGCATCCCATGATGTGATGCCTGCTAATCACAAAACAATCCAGGTTCAGTAAGATTAAAAAAAATCACTAGTTTTCTTTCCTATGATGATACAAGAAATAAAAAGAGAAAAATCTCTTCACCACTCAAAATACTAAATACCTTCTGGATGGCTGATGCTATCTTTACAGAACTAGGAAACACTGCAGCTATCAAAATATTGTCTTTAAAACTCTAACAGCAAAAGACGTAGAAAACATGATGATAAGTATTTATGAAAATTAATTAAATGAAACAATATCAGTCCAAGTCCTTAACGTCTCACAAAGAAAACCCAACAAACTAAAAACCCAAAAGATGATAGTTTTAATAGACTATAGGACAAAATAAAAACAGAATCAACAATCAACAGCAATTGATTCAGTACACTCGAACTAATTGAATTCAGCAGATCAATATTAGATTTTTACACTGCAAGCACATATCAAACAGTGGACAGTGAAGGCTACTCATGTTTTATTACTGTGATGCATATAAGCTATTTGCATTCAGAGTCCAGCACTATTACTTCCTATTTGTGTTACTAGATATCTTTTAGGAAGGTGGAATATGTTAAAGGAAGATTTATTTGGCAATTCTACTGCAAGCAACAGTAAAGCCAAAACCACATGCATTTGAAATTACGGTAACAATGAGAACAAAACCAGTAAGTGCAGCACAACACCTCTGTCTTACGCATACAGTAAAACTTCAAGCAGAATAATAAAAAAAAAGTTCAACATTAAAATTTTTGTTTTGCCTAAAAACATGCATTTCTTACCCTTCTCCTCTTTTGTCATCTTTGAAACACAAAGGAGTGATTACTTTAGGAAAACTACTGACACTGTGCTGAACCTGCGAACTCTCTAAGTAATAAACTGCATAAAGTACAAAGTTCAATAACTCACCATTTCAGTGGTGTACCTTCGTATTCAAACCATATTTCACTAACTTCCTCCTGTCTCATAACTTTCTGAAAGTGTTTCTTCACTTTGTCTGTTACCAGTGTCAAGTAGCTTATCCTTGGCAAAAGCAACTGAAAAAAAAATTATAAAAGCTTTAAGTGTAAATAAAATACATTAAACTAGTAAAAGTCTGTAACAACTATGCATAACCAAAATTCAGTTAGCATTCTTTTCTTCCCCTTTTTAAGGTGAGACAGTTTACTTTCTAATGGTCAGTGGAAGGCTATAAAATGACGTACTAAAAAGATGCAGAATCCAATACAGAAGAGGCAGTATCCAATATATTAACACCAAAAAAAGTAAAAAATTAAGTTCTTGATTCTTTCAGTGGGGTGGGGGGAGAACAGTGGACTTCAATTTCTGCTCTTCTGTATTTAAATAATTAAGTTTTAAACCTTTTTTTATATAAACAGAGATTTATAACTTATTATTGAAAAGAATGAGCAACTGTGTATCAGCTATTATTTAAAAGTGGAAATTCCTACACAAGGGAAAAAAAAACCCAATGAAAACTAGATGCTTAAAGGTTTGGTTTCCAAGTGTTTTGCACTTCTAATAGCTGTCAATTTCCATTTTGCTTTGCACTGGGCTTGCCACATCAACCTATTAGTCAAGACTACTTTTCTTCCACTATTTAACATTCACCCAGCAATTAAAAGCAGAATGCAAAGTGTAAATATTTTATTAGCTGAAACAAGACACATTCACAAATTCTTACAGCTTTGTCATATACTATCTTCTTTTCTCAACTGTATACTATCAAAATCAAATAAAAATATGCTATTTTTATTTGCAACATCTTCCCTGCCATCTCTTTTTTTAAAGACTTATGCCCAGGAGTGGTTAGGCACTCTATACCAATCAGTGAATTGACTGATGACCATGTAGCACATTCACTAGAGATAAATCAATCCATAAGACAAACAATGCTTTTCAGTATCTCAATGAGTAAAGATTAACCTCCCTGTAAAATATCAATTCGCTTTAGAGCAGACATTTTAAATTAATAGTATCTATCCTGTGAAGTTCTGTTTCATAATTATTAATAAAATAGATGGGCCAAAGGTATATATAGATTATATTTTGCACATTTAGAGAAAGATTTCTTTTCCAGCATTCCTCATAACCAGTGTTGTTTTTTAAAGTATTTTTTTAATAGTATATGAATGCCAGGCCCTAAGTGAATGTCTGTGGTACAAACATCCTAAACCATGTAAGGATATATTTTGCCTGACAGAAAACTTTATCTCTACTGCAACATTTTTCCAGAATTTCTCTAATAATTAGACTACACTTTGATATACAAATCAGATAATATTTTGGCCATGATACTACAATTTTTAAGTATCCAATTTAAAAAGAAGTATGGAGAGTACGTTAATTTCCTGGAAAAACAGATTCATCATTTAATAATGCTACATTAGGTTATATCTGTGACACAGGTAAATTTTACAATTTTATAAAATTACATAAGGCCAAGTCTCACCCCTGTCACAGTCATCATGTCAGTTAACACTCCATTTTTCATGTACCATATGGTTTTCTTTTTCCAACTGCTGCTTTTATTACCATCATCACACTGTTTCTACTGTATTTAACAGGAGCAATGTAATCAAAACACAGCCTTCATTTTTAAAAGGCAAACAAACTCAATAAATTCAATGAAGTTATGTACACATTCAAGTAAGAATTGTTTGGTACTTTGATGACTTGAATGACAACATAAGCTTATCCTTATTTACCAAATACACATACCTTCACTGATTGTTCTTGAGACAATACATTCCAGGCTATACCAATCCAACCCACCTATTTTTGGTAATAATTTCATGTTATTTCTGCATGATATGTACAGTTAAATTAATGCTGGTGTACTCTGATAAGACTTACTAGGACTCTTACAAAAGCCAATTTTCAGCATGTTGCATGTAGCACAGCCATGCTGAAATTGAGAAATATATTAAATTAATGCTGGTGTACTCTGTTAAGACTTACTAGGACTCTTACAAAAGCCAATTTTCAGCATGTTGCATGTAGCACAGCCATGCTGAAATTGAGAAATATATTAAAGCATTATTTATTGCAACAGTGTCTCACATAACCCTTCAAACTGCATAACTTCCTCTGTAAAATCCTCTACTTCAGTTTATATTATGAAAGAACAACCCAGTTTCTACTTCAACACTGTTGGAGAACACAGGCAATAACCAAACAGCATTCAACTGAATTTAGCAGAACGTGGCCAACCTTCCTTAAAAAAACCCTGTACAACTGTACAAAACCCAACAGTTAATCAGATTAACAGGAATTACTGTTTTTTCAGAGATGCTGAGCATTTGTAGAACCTACTGAACTCTTTGTTTGGTCCTCCCAGTTCTTTTACCTTGATATAGTTATCCCCTTCCATAGGAGAAATGAAAGGATCCAATTCTACCACTTTTCTAGCTTTAATTTATCTAGCTTTTATTAATCTTTGAGATTTACAAGTATACTAAATCTCTTAAGTGGGATCTTTAAGAGCAGTTTAAACACATTTTCACCTTGTTGCCACATTTAATATCCTTTTCCCACCCACAGAAAGATAACAAGATCATGGGTTCTCTTCACTAAATTAAGAAAAGTAGATCTCCAAATACATCACGAAGCAGAATAAATCCTCACAGCTATCCCTAAATGCTATCCCCAAAAACTACACAAATCACAACACCTTTCTTTTGAATATTATATATTGCTACAGTATTTAATCACAATAACCAGAAATGTTTTCTTATTAACCAGGAGGTTAAATGAATAACAAAGAACTCCTTATGCCTAAGTAAATGCTTGCAACATAACTCTGTGCAAAGAGTACCTCTCCAGGTATATCCACCTGTTTTGTTGCACAGCATGCAGTATTTTTACATGCAAAGCACTAAAACAGAAAAATTACAGCTTTAACAAGAATTGGACTGGTCAGATCACTAAAGTGTCAAGGGAGATTAAATAAAACATCCTAACATGAAATGGCTTCACATTACTCTCTCCTACAGATATCTTAACAAATTAATACCTTTGGTACCAAGCAAACTAAAGAGTGGTCCTGTTAAAGACCAGCCCCTTGGGCAGAGCATCATTCTAAGACTGTATCCTGCTGTAATTTTGTTCTTTATACATCTGACAAGTCTCAGCCAATGAGTATCGGCTTCCTGTATACTTCTTTCATCGTTTTCTTTCTTACTGTTGCTTGCACCAAGAGGCAAAGAGTATATAATTTTAAAATAAAATGCCTAACTATTTTAAGATGAGAGAAAAATCATATAAATCAGCAACAAAGGTAGTTCAAGCAAACTGCTCCTAAATGTGCTGCCACTCAAAACATAACCATCTGCATGAAACACACCAAAGAAAATTGATGTATCCATTTCTAGCATAACTGCAGAAACCTACCCTACATGACTATATTATGACGCAGGACAATGTTTTACCAGAGCTGCCCAGTCTTTATGTCACCACCACTCTTTCCAAAAGACAGATTAAATTACTTGTCCTACCCCTGTGCAGTGCTGGAAGGTGATACACACGTGCTTCAACTCCTGCACTGCACTAACCCATCTGACAGGGCTCTCCTGCCACACCACTCACAAAAACTGAAATCCACCCCACAGCCTCTGAGTTGCTTTTCTAACCCCTCATCCCCCAAGTCTATGCCATCCTTCATCTTCTAAAGCAAGTTCCTCAGAACAGAATCCTTTATTGTCTCTCAACTTAATGATGCCAGTAGTTCCTTCCCATGCAGTTTTTCCATTTATGAAAGCCATTCTGGAATACAGAGGTTGTATCTATACTAACACGTAAGAAGAGACGTGTAAAGCTGAAGAGCTGATGTCAAGGGCTGGAAATATAAACTACATATACTTTTCTACTTTACCCATAATTTTAGGTGTTTTGATGTTCTTTTACTTTGCTCCCATACACCAAATGTCCATTAGCAACTGAAGCCCATCTGCTCCTTCAGCTTCACATGAAAATGATTCGACCCATGGGCTGACTGCTCTGTGATGCCAACCTGGGCACGGGAAGTGGAAAGGATGAAGAACTTATTTCAAATGCACTCCACATTTGAACAAAAACATTAATGCAAACATACTCTGAAACTATCAGAACAATATAATGACTTAAAACTTTGTCTGCTATTCTGCTTTATCCTATTATAAGTCCTGGGTCCCTCCAAAGACACAAAGCTGCATTACGAGCTCCAACATGAACTGAAAAATTAAGAAGCTAAAATCTTAGAACTGTCATCCATGAGTAACCAAATTTTGCAGAAAGAAAAATTTAGGCATTGAGAAATTCTGTGCACACTTTACATGGAGTACATAAAAGAAATCCTACGACCTTAAAACTATTTCCTTGACTTACAAAGCTGGCCACACCATGAGGATAGAATGGTTTCATGCTTTACAAGCCAATATTAAACAGATCAAGGTTCTAAGCCTCTAAATTTAAATCCATAACTTTCAAGTAGCTCTTACACAAAGTGTGCAAACATTTTAACTCATATGTTCTCAGACTTTTAGGTTAGATGTATTTGGCAACCGGTCAATAAATATGAAGCAAGGTGCTTATCTTTTAGCAGTGATGAAACTAAAATATACAGAGATGAGCACTGAAGATGATAAAATATACAAAGATGAGCACTTTTTGCTGAACAAAATGCACCAATTAGTTTATTAGGTTTCAAAACAATACATGCAAACGAGAAACTGATGACCCAAAGATGCTAATGAACCCAGAAAAAAGAGATCTATCCAGTGTGGAATGGGATACAATAAGGCTTATTTACAATCCCATAAAAATTAAAAGTTCAAGATTTCCTTCCCATGCACTCGTTACATTTCAGACTTGCATTTCACTGAATCAGCTAACATTCTTTCTCAATCATATGTCTATTAGGCGCTGAAAGGATGAAAACTAATGAGAACATTAGTTCTCATTAGAGAAAAATAATAAATAAATATATCATTATAGAAGGCATTTCCATGTTATAACTCCAATACATCCATCATCCCTTTTTTACCATCAGCTAGCAATCCTGTTCAGGCAGGGTTCTGTTTAGACATTATAGTTGCTTTTCTTATTTCTGAGTTAAATATCTCATGGCTGCTGGACTTTAAAGAAAAGATAATCCACAGAGCCAGTGTTCATTAGGAGCCAGTGTTACACAGGTGACCAACCTTAAACATAAAGAGTTCATAAGTCTGACTAAATTATTTCTGCATTAATAGATGTTCTCTCCATTTGACTGGTCTTTATCCAAGAACATACAAACTCACATCCAGTCTCCTGCTTTACCTAGTCACTCACTGACTTTTTAGGAATTTTTTCGAAGATCTTAATTATCTGTGATAAGTTTCTCTCACTAATGACACAATTTGCTGTGAAGCAAGATGAAGTCACACAACATGGTTATATGTTTACTTTCAGAAGATACCAGGAATAAGAAGAAAAGAAGGGTTTTTACAATTTCACAATATACAGTAGTACACATGAAGAGAAGAAGGCAACAAACAGAACCACGGCCTTGGACTATTTGTGACTACCTTTGTCATACTCACATAGTAGGGTTCAGCTTCCCTTTCAGTTATCTCATCCTGATACAGAGTGAAACAGGTCGGTATTCGCCCAAACCACACATCTCGAAGTACATCTTTGTCATCTGTCATTCTTCCAATGGACAGCGAAGCACATGTAGATCAATTTGTTTCTTCAGCTATAAATGTAACCCATTCCCCACCCGAAAGAAAACAAGTCAGGACGACTGCAAATAAAATACATCTTCTTAAAGGGTCTCGCGTAACTACGTTCCCGCGGGCTGACCAACGCTGTCACCGGGGCATTAAATGCATCACTTGGTAGAAAGAACGGGATGAATTAAGTTCCCAACTAGAAACACATGGTGGATTAGGAGTGAAACACAAATGAGCGTTTCCTGAGGCTGCATCACGCCCCAGCAGCAGAGCCAAAAGGTCCCTTCCCGTTACCGCCCGGCAGCTCCCGGCACCCGAGAGGCCCCGGTGCCGAGCCCGTGTCCGCGGACGGAACACCGAAACCAGCCGGGCTCTCCGGCCGCGGCGGGACCGGCCCGGGGGTCACCGAGGCCGCAGGACGGGCCCCAGCATCGCCAAGCGCCGCGCCGAGACCTGGGGGCGTCCGGAGCCCGGACAGGCCCCGCGGGATCTGTCCGTCTGTCCGTCTGCCGACCTCCCTTCCTCCCTCCCTGCCTGCCGGCAGCCTCCCGAGGTGAATCAGCGGCGCTCCCGCCCCACGGGGCCGGACCGGGCAGCGCCGCAGCGGCAGCGCCAGGCGCGCCGTCCCGGGCAGCGGCCGGGCCTGGGGCAGCCCCGCCGAGGGGAGGGGGCCGTGCCGTGCCGGGCCGTGCCGGGCCGTGCCATTACCTCTGCCGCGACCGGCGACACCGCCCGCCCGCCGCGCGCGGGGCAGGAACTCAGCGGCCGCCGCGCCCCCGCCGCGGCCCCGCCCCCGCGCACGCGCCGCCCGCCGCGGGGCTTCCGCCCGGCCCGCGCGCCCGCCCCGCCGGCGCCGGAAGCAGGAAGCGGCGGGGCGGGAAGGGCGGGAGCCGGGAGCCGGGAGCCGGGAGCGCTGTCGGTGCTGCAGCGGCAGCGCCGGAGAGGCAGAGCCGCAGGGCCACAGCTGTAGTGGACCCGGCCATGGGCCCCCTTCTGCGGCATCGGCGGGGCCGAGGCACCGCGCATTTCAGGATTTTGAGCACTTAATCTTTCTGTTTTCTCCTACCCGATTGTTCTTTTTCCTACTTCCCCAAGGAAGTAATCATAGTACCAAGCCTCCCAGAGTTCAAGGAGCGTCTGGACAGTGCTTTCAGGCACATCGTGTGACTTTATGGGGTGTCTGTGCAGGGCCAGGAGTTAGACGCAATGGGTCCCCTCAAAACCAGAATATCCTGTGACTTTTTCTGTAGTAGATCGTACCCACCGTGACAGATGGAGCAAGTCCAGAAGAGGCCACTAAGTTGGTAAGAGGACTGGAGCCCCTCCTCTACAAAGACAAGCTGAGAAAGTTGGGGCTGTTCAGCCTGGAGAAGAGAAGGTTGTGTGGAAACCTCATGGCAACCTTCCAGTATCTGAAGGGGCCGACAGGGAAGCCAGAAAGGCACTCTGCTCAGGAACTGTGGTGACAGCACAAGGAGGAATGGGTACTAACTAAAATTTATTTAAGGCATTAGGAAGGCAGTCCTTACTGTATTCCTTACTGAGAGTACTGAGGCACTAGAACAGGTTGCTCAGGGAGGTTGTTGGTGTCTCGCCCTGGCAGTGTTCAATGCCAGGTTGGATAAAGCTTTGAGCAACCTGGTCTATGGGCAATGTCCTTGTCCATGGCAGAGCAGAATGGGACTAGGTAATATTTAAGATCCTTTCCAACCCTTCATATTCTATAATTCTGTGATTTTATACCATGATCACAGAAGGATGAGGAGTACCTGTTGCCACCAGTGACACCTCTTGCATACCAAAGCATCATTCTGGATTGGTTTTTATCAGCTCAGTAACTGCAAGTCCACAGTGAATTCCACCTCTGCACTTCCAAGAACATCTCCCACAATTCTGTCACTCTGCAAATTCCCATCTCGACGTCCTACAACTGTAGGTGTGCAGGGGAAGACCAACACTCCTGTCAGGGATCTGTTACTATAGGACACGTGAAAGCACAACGTGAGCCACTGCTATTGCAAAAGTGAAAAAGAGGAAGTTTATTTTTTTTACTTTAGTATTTATACTTTTCCAAAGGTGACAGTGGATTAGAGGGTGAATGTGCTACTTCTTTAATGACATTGGATAAATTATTAGTATATTAAATTTCTCTGCCCCTATAGAGGAGTGCAAAACAATAGATTGTTTACAGACAGTTGCGTGAGAGTTTTCTACAAAAATGTAAACTTAAAAAAGTTTTAAAAAATCTTAAGAATTAGAACAACAGGGCACATCATAACTCCCAAGGAAGATATGTATCTTATCGTGCTACACACTAGCAGTTGTCAAAGCTGGGTTGTTCCGTGGCAAAACGTGCAACTGCAGCGAGCATCTCAGAGCGGGTGTTTTGGCGCATTGGGATGTGAGCTGATACCAGGTTTTAGCGGATGCACGGGCGGCAGTTTCAGTAGTGCCACGTTCTGGCCGTGCTGCCTTGTGGCCACCAGATGTCATGCAGTGGCCACGGCTGCTGAAGGAGTCTTCTGGAATTCGGGAAGTAACTGCAATTATTACAGACTTTCGGTGGGGTTTACCCAAAGACTGGCATTTTAATAAGGTTGTGTGTTGCGGAGCCAACAGTCTGATTTGCAGAACTCTAGTATTTTTTCTGTCATCTGAAGGATTAGAAAAGTCTGAAAGGCTCATTTTAATTTTTTCCGAGGTCTTTTGCTGGATCTAGATACAAGAAGCCAGATGGAGAATAAAACTCAGTCAAGTTATAAAGTGAGATAACTTGCTACTTAAATTATCTTCTTATTTAAACATCCTGCTACTGTATTTACCAGATACAGATACAGCAAGACACATTGTCCATGTGAGATTTTAAAGACAATTATTCTGTAGGTGAATGAGGCTCTGCTACTAAGTTGTTGTAGATATAAACACATGAGATATAATGTGACTACTGAACAAATAAACTAAACCTGAAGTGAATACTAGCTTTGCTGTTACTATGACTACAAATAAAGAATCCAAATCTAACATTAAAAATAACTGTTAGGATGTAATGTCAAAATAAGTACAATAAAAAGAGAATTACCTCTTTGACATATTGTTTTCCACATTGCTATCTAATGCTTTAAGTTGCACCTTCACTTGGCACAATGGACTGGTCTAAATTGGAAGGGAAAGAGCTCAACAAACATATTTCCAATTCCAAAGATCCTCAAGCTGTATTCCCTCATTTTAAACATCATAATCAGACAACACAGTGAGTCATTGCCTAATGGCAGCTGAATCAAAATACTTATTATTGAGTACACATGGAATGTGAAGATGCTTGTAACGAACAAGATTATAATTAAAGATGCATTAATTCTAATAAAAATATGAGAAATGGAACAGGTGGTTTACATATTTGTAGGCAAATATGTTTCTGTGTAATGGTAGTGCAGATGAAGATTTGTAAGCAGAATCCATGTATAATTTACATTGTAAGGGACCTCTGGAGTTCTTTGACATCTAAGTCAACATCCCTCCTCAGAGCAGGAGTAACTATGAAGTTAGAACATATTGGTAAAACGCAAACTCCATTAGATCATTGGGAAAACACACAAATATGTGAAACTTTACCTGTTCCAGTGTTGTTTTATTAGCAAATGATCAGCAATCACTATTGCTCTTTTGCCTTCATTTCCCTGTTTTCAGTAGAAAGCAAAACATACTTTAATTTCCTAGCGATTGTCTTTTGAGTGTGTGAACAAAACCACATTGTGAGGATCATTAATACACCTTTTAATATGCAACAGTGAGTTAGAGTCAAATGAAACTCATAAAGCTGCTATTTATATCTAGGTAAATAGTTCATTGTTGCCTACTCCCAGTGGAGAGTTAGTTTGATTAATTACAGGAGAAGCTGATTCATTCATCTGACAACTTCCTGGAAATGTTACAGGATGGCACTTAATGTTTTCCAGATACAATTTTAATTTATAAGTTTGTGAAAGCAAACAAAAAAAAAATCACTTATCTAGATACAATTCTCCTTTCATGCTCTCCTCACTTACTAATATATGTCTTCTATAACAGCAAATGTATTTGTAAATATTCTGACTGGTTTTAAACTCTTTCTTGTCTAAATAACTGAGGTGTGCTGACAACTGTCCTAGCTTTTCTCACAATTTTTAACTCTTTTTTACTTTGCTGATTTCACAGAATCACAGAATGATTTGCACTGGAAAAGGACCTTGAAGACAATCTAGTTCCAACCCCCATTTCTTATTTTAGTTCAAAATTAAAATTCCTAAATCATATTTCAGACTATCAAAAAATCTTTTACTGCTAAATCAAGTAACTGGACATTAGGAAATCCTAGTTCTAGGTCTGCCACTTATTACTTACCTTGAACAAAATTTCTTGGTTTTGCTACTTCATTGTAAATTCATGAAGACATCTTGGTCTTAGTGAGGAGGAAGGTAAATATCACCTTTTAAAACTTCACAATATGTACATGTGGAGATTCCTTATGAACACAGAGCAGATAATAAGCTTTCTTTTTTAAAATATTGAAAATGCCAACACCCATTGTTCACTTAGCCCATTGTTCACATTTTTACCTCTCTTGGATGTTAACTAAGTAATACCTATTCTGTCAACTATTCTCTCTTATCATAGAGAGGAATTCAAAAGGTGCTAGGATGATGATTCCCGACACATCTGTTTTTTACTGTTAGGAATACTGACAAAAAGGTTAATGGCTTTGTCAGTACTATCTCAGTACTGACAAAGGTTTGCCTCTATCTATGTTTGATGCATAAATTAGACATTTATGACTAAGGATCAGCACTAACTTAGTGCTGAAACACAGCACAGCCAGAAAATAACAGAAAAGTGGAGGGAAGATAATAAAATAATCCTGTGCTATTTGGAAATTGGAACAGCCTTTAGGTTGCATACTTTTAGTCAGGAAGAGGTTTGACCAATAACCTACTTTGTTAATACCACTGAAATGTCAGCTGCTGAGACATGGGCAGTCCAGCCCTCAGTACAAGAAGACACTAAGCACCCATGTGTCACCCAGCACTTGGGAACTCCCAGAATTGAAACCAGAATTAACTGCTGCTTGTTGACGAGTAATCTTTTATACCTCAGTAAGAACACTTCTTGCTGTACAGATCTATATTAAAATCATTTCAATAAGGACTTCATTCCTTTTCTGTGTTGCACTGCATAATTCCAAGCTCTGAGTTAGACTTGTTACAATCTGGTGTATTGGCTATATTATGAAACCTGACCAAATAGTACCAAATATCATATGAGTCCATGGATAAACACAGTGCCAAGTGTGAGACAGAGAGAGCAGCCCATATTCCCTGCCCATCCAAGTCATCAAGACTTCAGAAAAGTAATTTTCTATTCTCAGTAAACATATGTTTCTTATTACATCTGACATAGATGACAGTTTCTTCCTTAGATTTCTGAAAAGAAATAGTACTGATTTGTAAAAAAACACTAGACTTCTCTATTGCAGACAAAGAGTTGTTTTTTTGTTTGTTTTTTTTTTAATATGATTGGAAGATCCTCAGTAGTTTTACCCATGGAAAGAATTTTTCTTAGTGATTCAAAATTCACTTTGATAATTTTGTAGTACTAAAGTGTTGATAACTCCAGTTCTGAAGCTCTGATATATCTTTGTTTCTCCATGAATAATGTCTGTTATAAAGATTGACATGTACAAAAATCTTTTATTGAATTTAAAATCAATATTGGATGCAAGTTTTTCTGGTTTTCTTCTCCTCTTGTATTTGTACATTTGTTATGTGAGTTAGCTAGTAGTAAATCACTGATTTCTCAGGGAAAAAATAAGAATAGGATGCATGTAAAATAGGAGAATGGGTGTTCAAGTTGATGGTGAAAAAATGTAAAAATCCTAAAGTCTATCTTATTCCATGAGAAGTATAATTACCAGTGACCTCATCAATGCTGAGGGAGCTGAGGGTTGTTGGAAATCACTTCCCTTGAGCTGCTGGCCACACTGTGTTTAACATAGCCCAGTGAATGCTTGATTTCCTTGCTCACACAGGAGTATGCATTTGCCTATCTTGAACCCCATGATTCTTGCATCCTCTTGTTTGCTGAGATTCCTGTGAATAACAGCTCAGCCCTCCAGCATATCAATCACTCCACCCTGCCTAGTTTGTATCACCCAAAACCCAAACAAATGTGTGTTCCTGCTCCTTGTCCAGTTCAATCATAAATGAGTTATGTGGCTTTGTGATGGGTTGACTGTGGCTGGATGCCAGGGTCCCACCAAAGCCACTCTATCACTCCCCTCCTCAGCTGGACAGGGGAGAGAGAATGTAAAGAAAACTCACGGGTCAACATAAGGACAGGGAGAGATCACTCACTAGTTACCATGAACTGCTCCTGCCTGAGTTCCTTCTGTGGGCTGCAGCCCTTCAGGAAGAGGTTGCTCCAGCATGTGTTTACTACAGGGTAACAAGTCCTGCCAGCATTCCTGCTGCAGCATGGACTCCTCTCCACAGGACCACAGGACCTGTCAGAATCCTACTCCAGCATGGACTCCTCTTCATGGGACCACAGGCCTTGTCAGGAGCCTGTTCCAATATAGGCTTGCCACAGGGCCACAATCTCCTTTGGGCATCCTCCTAGCATAGGCTCTTCCACAGGCTGCAGGTGGGGATATCTATTCCACCACAGATCTCCATGGGCTGCAGGGGGATATCCTGTCTCACCATAATCTGCTCCAGGCACTGTGGGGGAATGTCTGCTCTGGCACCTGGAGCACCTCTTCCCCCTCCTTCTCCACTGACCTTGGTGTTGCTGGGCTGTTGCTCTCACATGTTCTCTCTGCTGCTGTTTCTGCAGTGGTTCTTTTCCCCTTCTTAAATCTGTTATCACTGTTGCTGATAGGCTTGATCTTGGCCAGCAGTGGATCCATCTTGGAGCTGGCTGGTGCTGGCTCTGTAGGACATGGGGAAAGTTTACAGCACCTTCCCATAGAATAACACTGTAGCCTCTCTGCTACCAAAAATCTTGCCATGAAAACCCAATACACATTGAATTATTAACCACTATTCTCTGATCCCAGCAGTCCAGCCAGTTTTTCACTATCCTTGCAGTCTACTCATCCAGTCCACATCTCCTCAGTTTAGCTACCAATACACTACAAAAGACAGTGTTGAACGTCTTGCTTCAGATAAGCTATATCTGTTACTCTCATCCACAGAAGGCAATCAGGCTGGTCAAAGATGATTTAACTTTGATAAATTGCTGCTGGCTGATTCCAGTTATCATTCTGTCCTTCATGTGTCTAGAATGTGGAGGACTTTTTCCTTCATTTTCCCAGGAGCTGACCATGCTGTAGACCCTCCTTGATTTCTTAAAAAATATTGATGTGATACTCGTCTTTTATCAGCAACTGGGGAGTTCCCCCAGTTGCCACAGTCTTTCAAAGATGACAAAGAGGAGCCTCACAAACACATCAGCTGTCTCAACTTCTATGGATGCAACTTGCCTGGCCCTAAATCCAGAAATACTTAAATTATTCCTAATTTAATCTTCCTGTAGGATTGGTAGTGCCTCAATCCCCACAATTTGCTACTAGGCTCAGAGACCTGACCTTGGCAGTAAAAAACAAGGCAAACAAGCACTCTAGTACTTTTCTATTAAGTACGCCAGTCTTTTCTAATTTGTCACTATATCCTTTGCATCTTGCCTGCACTATTTAGCAGGAAGTTTACATTTTTCTTCACCTTTCTTTCAGGGCTGTTTATCTGTAGAAGCTCTTTTTGTTGTCCTCTATGTTCCTTGGTGGTTTTGACCCCAGCTGTGTGGCTTTCCTAGTTTGACTATTGAATGCCTGAGTGATGCTGCTAGATTTCCTGGTAACCTCCTTTCTATGCCTGACCTCAACTAGAACTTTCCTCTTCAGCCAGTCTTCCCACTGTATCTGCCCACCTTCTTGTGCAATCACAATGGGCCATTATGGTGCTTCACCGAGATTTGATTTGAAGACCAAACCTTTTTTTTCTTTCTTGCTTCCCCAGTGATTCGTGCTGACCCATTGCCTGACCAAGTTGAAGTCCACTCTCCTGAACTTCAGGTTTTTGCCATGTGCCTTCCTTGATTCCCTTAGCATCTTAAATTGAACCTGTTTTCCCACTTCTTTTTTGGGCTTTGATGGACATACTTTGATGAACCTACTTAGAAACCTTTTTCAACAGCAAGATTATTGGGAAAGGCGCTCTTGCCTTTCTTTCTAATGCTGGTCCCATCACTTCCCACCAGTCCTCACTCCCAGAAAATAATCCATGAACATAGAAGCCAAAAGCTCTCCCTGTGATACCAGCTACACTGGCTTTGATCTGCATAATACATCCTCTTGTATTAAGCCCATGTCCTTAATGGTAGGGTCAAAGAGGTACACCACCTTGGCTCTTTACCGCAGCTCAGAGCACAGCAGTTACCTTTGATCTGCTCAAGTTCTGTTCTCTTTTGGCAGCAACATTTGTGTCCAGATGAGTAAGAAATACACAGTAATGGTGAAAAGGCAGTAATAGATAGCAATAATCCAAAAACACTCTTGGTCCTTCTATGGTGTCCCGCACCAGGGCCCAGGACAAGCAAACAACTTCCTGACAGCAAGTCTGACCTGCAGATGGGTACTCTGGTCCCTAGAGAAGGAAATCTTTTAAATAAGAACAATCTTATTAGAGAAGTTTAATGAAGTCCATTCCTTGTTTCATCTCACATTGATTACTCTTTCTGTTTGTCTTTTTTTTTTTTTCTTCCTGAATCCATAATAGTGTAGTTTCCTTGATAACTTATTGGGAAGGGCATGTTTATAAATACTTAGATTAGCTTACGCATTCTCCCTCATATATCTTTTTGTGGAACAGCTGATAGATAACTCCCTAATTATTGTTTATTAATGGTAGAAATTCACTGGCCCATTCTCACAGTCACTCTCTGTGTTTGTTTTAAATATTACATCCTTATTCTCCATAATCGCAACTGATTATCCTGGGAAAAGCAAATGCTGATGAACAGCTCTACTACTTCGTGCTTCTCCTCCCCAGGACTCACAATGACTGGTTTGTTTCATCAGGCCATTTCAACACCTCCTCTTTGGATAACTTTTCATGGGACAGTGCAAGGTTTATATTCATCTGGAAAGAGGGCAGAGCTGATGGCTTCACAGAGGCTGATGGTGTTCACAGGATCTGTATTATAGACCCTGTGTAATATACAGGTGGAAGAAGTGACTGGTAAACACAACTATGAACAGACAGTTCAATTTCCTTGTAATGTTCCTGTATTATCTGCAGATACATAAGAGCAGTTATGCTTTTAATTACATCTGGTCAGCTTATTATTTAATTGCAGATTCTTTAGCACCCAACTAGGTTACAAGAAGACTGGATAGCTGTTGGATTTGTCACAGGATGCTCATATCCCATAGCAATTTAATCAGCTGTGCTTACATTTCATTCTTTTAGCATATAGTCTCTAGACTGTAAATTGTGAAGATAGAGAGGGAACTACCTTCCGTCATGCTTGTCCATTTCCCAGCTCATCTGTTAGTCAGTATGAGCAATAATACATAAATGGTTATTATGTATCTAATTTTCAAGGCTATTGATTTAGTAATATACCTAGAATCTCTATGAAATAACTAATTTTAAATTTCCTAGTAGTTTCTGCCTTCCTTCTTAATAATTAAAAGAGAAAGATCCTATCCTAACTTAAGCCATGTTAGCAGATAGATCTTCAAGAGAGTATGATGAAAATATAATAGAATGGCATTGCTGATTTATACAAACAAATTTTAAAATATTCTTTAAGGTGACAAATTCATTTCAACCTAGAAAATGATCAAAAATTTAGACCAGAGAGGAACATGACCTATAGCTTTGCTTTTGGCTAAGCATGAAAGTGTAACAGTAGTATGCACACTAACCAGTGCAAAACTGGAAAGCAAGAGAAACACAACCATAAAATATTAGCCTAGAAATATATACATTTCAGCCAAGTTATATCTACTCAGGAAAACATAAGCACATCTTGATATTAAGCAGTAGATTAACAAATTGTCTGTATTATATTCCTAATGCCTCATTGTTATGTTAATTTGTGGTGTTTTTCTAATTGAATTAATTTATGGTCTTACTAGTATACCTTTAAATTGTGACTACAGGAGAACTGGGTGCTAGAATTGACATACTTTTTTTCCTTTTAATCAAACTCCAGAGGAGGCTGGAGCCCCTGATGCACAGAGTGACACTGATGATGATGATGCCAATCAGTGGCATTCTGCTCCGAAGCAGCATATCCCACCTCCCTCCTCCTTTCCCACTAAGATGGGAAAGAAAAAAAGTAGCCACAATGTGGAATGTTCTGTCCTCTGAGTAGCATCCACATAATTTGTTTCAGACTAGTTACATAGCCTGTTTTCTCACAGCTACTTTATCTTCCCCTTTTATAGCTTTGAGAAGGAAAAAAAATACTAACTGAAAAACTTCAGATGCCAAATAAACACCATATTGAACCAACCTTGACATAGCACACATAAAGTGTTTTACAGATATTAGTACTCGGCTTGAGACCAGACTCAAAATCTTTAACTCTTTATGCAAACCAGTAAGTCCAAAACTGAAAGCTTTCAAGAAACTGTAAGTTGAAAAATGCACATAGGAAACATTTATCTTTTATAGGTGGGCAAAAAAGAACAAAATACTTGGAATAAGTATTGGAGCAAATACTCAGAGCAAGAATTAAGTGATTTGTAGGTGAGTTGTAGGTGTTAGCTTTGTACTGACACTGCACTTCAGTGAAAGATAATTATCATTAAAGAAAAGTAACATTGGATTGTTTTTAACAGAATGAGAAAAGCACCTGGCAGGCAACAGAAAACCACCTGGAAAAAATTATTTTTTCTGGGAGACGTTTTTCCCCCCTGTCAGCTTATTGGAGAAGGAGTAGTATGACATGGATGTATTAGCAAGAAAAAGAGGAATATTCAACACTGGGAACTCCTGAACATTTCATAACTGAAATCTATTTGGCTATCTGCCTGGACTTTTGGGCTGAACCTAGCTGGCATTGAAACCAAACAGGGCACTCTCACTGTTGGCATCACAATGGGAGTATTATGTGGAGGTAGTAACTAATGCAGAAGTAGTTCACTTATATTTTAAAAAAACCTACAATGCCTTTGACTAGCACTATAAAATTTCATGTTAAAGTCAAAGACCACGTGCTACATACACCATGGCATCACTGTGAGACACTTCTGATGGGTCAGCACTGACGTTATACAACCCCATGACTTATTTTGTTTGCTTCCCTTGAGCTGTAGGATTCTAATGCAGAAGACTCTTTAAAGGCCCAAAGATGGGCTGTAGGAGTCTTCTTTGAGTAGCTGACAGGAGGTGTGTGGGTAGGGAGGAGGTCTTTTAACACTTTTCATATATGTGAGTATATAAGCAAGTCAGATAAATTTTTTGCATTTTACATCAAAAATAATAATAAGAAACCATGCTATTATTGAATTGATTAATTGAACATACTAACTTCCCATTAAAAATTCTAGCCATGCCTATCTGCTGTGAAATACTTAGTTTACAGAATAAAAATCTTACCGTATCAAAGCATGTGGCAGAACTATTAATGAATAAGTGGGTTATAAACTGAGCCAAAGCCATCAGAAAAATTAAGGTGAAATTTTGACCCTGGTAAGAGCCACATCCATTTTTGTCTTACCTGATCAATAACTAGCACCTAAGAGATGGACATTTCATGCTTTTGAGAGAAGTGTTAGCTCACAGATGAACCAAAATACCAAAGATCCCAAACCAAACCATGATGGGAACCAGGCAACTTAAAACAAGACCAAAAGCATCCAACATGGAAATATAAATTGCTGCCTGAAGTAATCACACAGTGTGTATAAGATCAAATTCAGAGCATGAGGTTATGTAAATTCACCCCCGCTCCAAAATAGCCTCAGAGCCTGAGGTGTTTCCATCTACTTGAGCTCCAGTGCCTGTGTGTTCCCTGTGTATCTCCCCAGGCAATCCAGCCATGTGGCCACCAGACAGACCAGGGTAAGTCATGGCAACTGGCACGCCAACAATGACCACCTGTGGAGCCTGAGTGATGTTTTGTCCCACCTATCAGGTACATAAGGCAATCCCAGAAAAGCTTGACTTCCAAATTTACTTCTTGGTTGAAGCTCACATCAGTATCTCTTGCTTCCAGATTTCTTAGTCCTACTCTCAGTCACACTATTGCCATTTTTTTCCAAAGTCCTCCCCTGTGACATGGAATTGCTCACCTTTGAGGGATTTGATCTGCTATTTGTTTTAAGGTTCTCTTTGCTTCCCTGGCTTCCTACATATTAGTCTTGCTACAATTCTGGATGCCATGTTCCTGAACTAATTTAGTTCCTAGCATTAGCTCTTCCTGGTCCTAATATTTAGTTGCATTTTGCAGGCTGTCTTTAACCCCCAGGGGTGATCACCCATGTCTCACCATGTCTGATAATTTACTGAGGACATTAATTTATGCGGTTGTTTTTTTTTTTTCAAGGCATGGAATGGGACTCACTTCTCTTTTCAGGTGTGACCAGGGAACCTCTAGTCTCTTCTTGGGCCAGAAAACAAACATTAGTGGTGATATGACTGTATTCTTGTAGGTGGCATATTCCCAAAGCTACCATTTCCATCATTATTTCTACATCATACCTGGAACTCCTGGAAAAAAATGGAAGCCAATATGGCATTTTGTATGGAGCCTGCTGTTACTGCATGAGTTAATTAAGATCCAAATATGCAACCACAGGGAGTCCCAGCAGAGATCCAGGCCGAGCAATACCTAGTTTTTAGCTCCTTGTCAGACTTAGGCAAGAAGCAAGCACCCAACTCTCAGTCCTGTGAAGACTAAGGCGACTCTGAGCATGTGGGGAAGTGAATCCCTAGGAACCTGGGGCACTTTCAAGACAAACAGGGAGGCAACCCTGGAATTTAAGTGCCCACAGGGTTAGGTGTCAAATGAATGTGGGATTTCAGGACCATAGTTTGGGACTTACGTGTTTTATGTGGGACACAGGGAGGATTTTGGTCCCTGTGTACTTTATTCTTCTTTTACCACCAACTCCTAAGTGTAGAAATCCAAAACAGTCTTTATATATTCTGACAGTGAATTATCTGAATCTCAAATGTTTACATGCATGCACCATTTCTGAAGGAAATTTCACACCTCTGTTGTATTGGAAAGAAGAAAAAATATTTGATGACAAAGTTGATGATAATCCATTCATATTTTTCTGTAATTTGTGTATGGGCTTCACATTGGAGGTTTGTTTGTTTCAGAGCTATTGTGCCATATATTGGAATAGTTTTATATTAGAACAGAGATTATTTCTGCTTTGAAACAATAAAAAGGGAAAATCAATTATTCGATTTAATAGTATTATCTCAACCTGTGTTAGTTGATTTCCATAACAACATCAAAAGTTTTGAGCCTGTATTTATTGGATTATCTTTGTAACTCCAATATTAGCACATTTCAGGTTTAGGGTTTTTTTTTTTTTTCTTTTTTAAATTTCACATACAGTTTGCAGTCAAGCAAGATTATTGAATATCTAATCTAGATACTCAAACATCTTCTTTTTCACCATGCTGGAATGATACCAAACAGGAGAAGGATAATTTGTTGCATAATACCTTTCTAAGGTATGAAGTAGTATGAACTGTTGCAAAATTGTGTTGGTTCCGATAAAGCTAGACTGACTTGTTCTGTTGCATGTGTCTGGATTAAACTGACACAAACTGGCTGCTGACATAAACATGACCATCATTTAAAGTTTCCTGAATGACTGGCTAATTCTTAAGAATGTCTATCTTAACTAATGGCCTTAAAAATGCCTTTCCCAACTTGAGGTCCAAATCTTCTACATAAGACAGGTACAACTAAAAGTACAGGGCCTCAACAGATTTATTTGGATTGAAATCACACATTGTACTGACACTGCCATCTTTAACAACCAGACTTTAATTTTACCTGAAGTTTGAAAAACAACCAAAACAACCAAACCCCTTCACTTAAGTTTGTGTATCAGGATTTTTTAAGATATGTTAGCACTGAAGTACAAATGCTGGATACCTTGAGGTTTATGTGGAATGCACATTTCTTATATGTGTCTCTCCAGAGAGATATGGAACTCTGCACATTTTCTAGGTACTGTATGGTGCTAATGCTAATCCAAACCCTGCCAAAATAATCAAAGAGAATATGAAAAAATGTGCACCTTGCACACCTTGCATTTTTTCCCTCTTCTCACTTTTGTCATTTAAACTATGTTTTCAGGCCAGACACATTTTTCTTTTTTTTTTTTCCTGTGGAATGAAGTAGTGCAGGTCTGTTGAACATACCCTCATCTGCCTGGTCTGCTATCATCTCAAGGTATCTAATGGGTAGAGTGGCAGGGAGAAGACACACCATAATTGCAATGGCCAAGACCCTTTTCTCTCCAGTGCTGTTTAGATGAAGTGGTTCACCAACACCAATTAATTTACCTTTGTTCTGGCGCAGCAGAAATTTACTGACGCCTAAATGGAAATGTAGCACACAGACACAGTAATGTATTTATCTGGCTTATTCAGTGGTGAATGTCAGAAAATGCCATAGTTATATCAGTTGTGGCTCTCTAGTCAAGGAAATAGAAAGGAATAATTTTAGGCTAAAGTAAAAGAAGAGGTATAGCTATTTGAATCTTTACAGTGTCTACCCAGTGTCCAAAAGTCCCATTCAGCTACAGAAGGCAGGACTTCCTGCTTTGTTCCTAGCCATCCATAAAGGAGAGCATCTACCTGCCATCAGGTCTCCTGTCTCTGTCCTTGGAAATGCTTAAAATCCACATGGATATGGTCCTGAATTGCCTGCTCTTGCTGACTCTGCTTGAGCAGGGGACTGCACTAGACAACCTTCAGAGGTCCCTTCCCACTTCAAGTGTTTTGTGATTCTACAATTTTCATGCTTATATAGCTTGCTTTACTGAAACTGACTTTTACTCTCAATCCTTTATGTAGTTCCTGAGAATACAACTACCTTTCTTTCCAGTTCTGCCCAATTTTGGCATGACACATACTTAATTTTGGGAAAAATAACTTTATTTTTAGGTTATTTTGTTTAGTTAATCACCAACCATAAATTACAAGCCAAAAAAACCTGAATCTGCCCCTCAAACAAGTGTACATATTTCTTGGGGTAAAACAGTAGTATAGGTAAGACTTAGCTGCTCAGCCAACTCCTGTGTATTCGACCACTGCATAAAACACAATTTGAAGTTTTTCCAGAACACAGACTTCCTACATTTTCATTATATCATCTTAGTATTTTAGCAGAGAATTATAACATCCGTGTCCCATCAGTAAAAAGTAAAAATCAGAACCAAAATCACAAGAGCCCTAAAAGCTCCTTGTATAAGACAAATGCATGCTTGTTAGACGCAATTTAGGACAGGCCGTATCCGTCAGCGCACAACAGCGTTTCCTAAGGAAAACTGGACCTCAAGGTCATTTACGAGAAGATTCCTAAAAGCACTGAGGAACATATGGAATCGCCAAGTCCTGGCAAGGGCTGGTCACGATACGACCCGACACGATCCTCCCCGCTGCAAAGTGTCTCAGCCTAAGCCTTCCCACGGGAGCGGCTCTGCCTCCCTAGAGAATCCCTTCCTCGTCCTCCTCAGCCGGGTAACGAGCCAGCAGCGCGGTCAGAGCCAATTTATTCCCAGGGAGAGAGACAAGCAGCTAATTAATTAATGTGGCGGGCACCGAGACAATAAAGCAGCACTACAAGGTTTGGGGTGTGTTGGCTCCTGAGCCCCTCGGCTGTACAGCTGTCTTTCTTGATTCATGTTTTTCACCTTAAATGAGGAGGGGCTGGGGGGCGGCCGCGGGAGGATGCGGAGCCCGCGGAGCCCGCGGTGCGGGCGGGCGGGCGCGCAGCCTTTTCCCGCACTTTGCACAAGTGCCTTGGGCGCGGGGCACACCTCAGGGTTAGCAGAAAACAACAACAAGATAATGGCCCCTAATGCGCACCTGGGCACGGATCACACGTGGGCCGCTCCCTTCCTGTGCGAGCGGCGGGGAGCCCGCCTGCCGCGGCGCGGCGCGGCTCGCTCCGCGGGGAGGGACCGACGCGTCCGGCGGTGGGCAGGGAGGGAGGCAGGCAGGGAATCGCCTTATTAAACGCATACAGCGGGGCGGGCGGCTCCACCGCCGCCCCGTCCATGCCCGCGGAGAGCCCGAGAGCGCCGCGCTCCCCGCGCTGCCGCTGCCGGCGGGCGATCCCCGCGCACAGCCCCGCGGAGCCCGGCATGGCGCGGCGCGGCCGCTTCCAGCGCCTCTTCGGCCGCAGCGAGTCGGAGGACTCGGAGCCCGAGGGGGCGGCCGCCGCCCCCCGCCGCCGCCCCTCCGCCGCCGCCGCGCCCAAGCGGCGCCCCGCGTTCCCCCACTGGCGCTCGAAGAAGAAGGAGCGGCATCCCCGGGAGGGCGGCGGTGCCGCGCCCGCATGGACCCCGCCGCCCGCCTCGCACCTCGAGTCCCCGGCTCCGCGGTAAGCGCGACACCCGAGCGGGCGGTGGGGCGGACTGGGGGCCGGACACGGCTGGAGGTCAGGGGTTTTTCCCTCGAGGAGGGAAGAGCGTGTTCCGCAGCCGCCTTCCCGTCCCGCGTTCGTCCCAGCCTGCCGGCGGAGCGGCGCCCGAGCCGTGTTGACAAACAGCAGCGCCCGTGTGAATAAGTAACAGTCAGCCTGTGCCCGGAGCAGGGGGAGGCTTCCTGGCCCAAACCAGCCTCCTACGGGCGGCTGGCGTGTGTGAATAGCTTTTACTCTTCTGCAGCAGTGGGCTTGTTCTGTGCTCGCGTTTTCTGGACGTAATAGAGGAGGAAAATGAAAGAGAAGAGCTTGACAACACTCTGCTACAGTGCTCCCCATAGCTGTTGCTCCCCAGTGTGGTCCAAGTCTCCCATGAATAATGACTATCTAGTGCATGCTGGCTTCTTCGGGACGCAGGTATTCCCCGGGGGATATTTAGAGCCTGTGGCCACGGCACAACGAACCTCAGCGAGACTGTGGGGTTGTCGAGCAGTAAAACCTCTGACGTGAAGGCAATTCACAGTAGTGTGTGATGAACTCGAGGCTAGGTCAGGAAAGGGTTTGATCAATACTTCTCAGATCTGAACATCACAAGCCGGGCAATGAGAAGCTGCTAGTGCTGCCTACGTTAAAAAGAAAATAAAAAAGTTGTAAGCTATTGATCCCTCAGGTGTTTGCTTCAAATTGAGAAATCTGTACGTTTCAGAAGGTGATTCTGTATGAAAATGTTAGTACTTGCTAAAAAATATACATCAGGTAGAAGTTAGAACTTGACTGTAATCTAATTATGTTTGTATTTGGTCTTGAAATGTATTATTGAAGACTTTGAACACCAAACTCTTTTATAAAAGGAAAAAAATGCTTACGTTTACATATTTTTAGGAAAAAGAAAATTAAGTCTGCTTTTCAGAACTTTTAAAACAGAAAATTATGTATTTCAGAATGCTATTGGTTGGCCAAGCTCAAGGTAATGCTGCAGGTGACCTCAACGAGGAGCAGATCCCTGTTTCACCTTCCAAAGGCCAGATAAAACAGAAGGGGATGGGATCACAGTGTAGCTCAGGGTGGAAGGGACCCCCAGACAAGGCTGACTCCGAGTTCAGATTCCAGTTGCTCAGGACTGTGTCCACCTGAACTTTGAAGTCTTCCAAGAAGAGAGAGTGCATAGCAACTTTGGCCAAGCTGTGTTACTACTACCTTGTGTGAAATAGTTTATTCTGGTAGAAGGCTGGAACATATTTCAATTCATTGCTTGTTCTGTGCCTGCCATGCACTACTGAAGAGCCCCGTGGCTCTTGGTGACCCTCTCATGCATACTAACAGGCAGGTGATGGACTCTCTCTGTGGTCATCTCTTCCCTAGGTTGAATCTGCTTCCCCAGCCACTCCTCAGGGGAAGATCTCCAGCCCCTCAGTATCTTGGGGCCCTGTGCTCTTTTTATCTATGTATTTTGTATTGAGGGGCTCAAAACTGAATAGAATATCTAGATGTGGGCAAATGAATGGTGGTGTAGAAGTGGCCTAAGTCTTTAATCTAGGTGTGGGTTCCTTTTTCTTCCATATACCAGGATGTTTTTACTGCATAAATTTGTTTTCAAGTTCTGTGCTTAAATTACAAGAGAAGTCTAATAATTGCAAGTCTCCTGAAAGGACAGGGTTGTAACTGCTGTTACAAAACACTGGGGGTTTTGGTCAGGGAACCAATCCTTCTGCTATTGATGGCAGGCTGGCTTGTGCTTCAGCACATGAAAGTGCATATGTCACCATCTTTAACTGCAGTTGGTCGTCTTCAGAGGGCACAAACTTCTCTTGTTTGTGTAGCTTTCTACCACCCTTTAAGCACCTTGCTTGAAAAAATGGAACGAGCTAAGCTTTTAGTATACAGCTAAAAAAACTAAATGCATTTTTAAAAATATGTTTAAGATTATGATAGCACTTCTCAAAAGACATGGTTTGAAGTATTTTATTTTTATTACATGCATGGTAGGCTGTAATGCTTGGTCTCAAGAGTACTGTATAAGACAGAGCGTCCTGTTAACAGGGATGACTTTGAAGATATGAAATGTTTAATTAGTGGCCATGGCTTTAGCTATGGTTTGGCATATGGCAAGCACGACAGCTGTCAGTTTGAAGACACTTATTTATATGGTACTCCACTTAAAAAAATTATCTCGTCATCAGCTGTTTTGCTTGTCTTATGTTATTTTTTCCTTGTTGTTAGTTATTTATCTGGAAGAGCAGTACCCAGCATGGCATAAAAAAAACCTTTGATAAAAACCAAACAAGCATCCCAGCTCCTTAAACTTGAAGTTGCAAGTGTACATTCTCCTATTGCTATGAAATTTGTGTTGTATTGCCTGCATTCATGGGTGTCAGAGCAACCAGATGAACTCCTCTAGTTACTTTTTCCACCAAAAGCTTGTAGAATCTCTTCCCCTCAGATAACAGCTACAAGTTTGAGCCTCTTAACAGAAGAAGGTGCAGTGAAAATAAAAAGGAATTACCGTTGTCACCATGCTGTAGATAACTGCATCATATTATGAAACCAATTTTTACTTGTCTCTTGGAGGTCATGTCCCTGTACAGCTGTTATGGTTTGGACTTTGAAGGATCCCCACCCAATGACAACTTCAAAAATGAAGAGAATGGCTTGGATTTGAGCTTTGTAGCAGGAAGTTGACTGCAGGAGGACAAAAAAGCCTGTTTATCTTTGTGTGTGTTTGTTTAGCAGTGATTCTCACAATGTATGCTACCCTATGAATCTGGAGTTTTTGTGTTTGATGGTCAAGACCAGACAAGTTACTTGGTCCAGTTATGAGTTGGCTACCATAAAAATGACAGTAGTTAGATTCTTGCCCAAGATGTGTCAGTGTAATCACTGTGAAATAGGAGGATGTTTTTGCTTCTTATTACTTCCTCAGTTTCAAGAAACACGGATATTTGATATTGAGCATGTTAGAAACACTAACACCAGCAACACTCCTTGTTTTTATTACTTTTCTCTCCCCTGATTAAATGAACTCAGCTCACCTTCATCAACATGCTAAATATGTGAAGGTAAAGAACTTGTGTGACTGTTATTCTACAGTGATTTGGCAAGGAAATAAAAAATATTAAGGGTTCATCAAGAGCATTAAAATAAGGAGAGGGAAACAGCATTAGGCTGCATCCAAGGAAAGTTAGGCTGTGGCATTATACCTTATCTTGGGGAGGAACATGCACATCTATGACATACGTGGAATGTGAAGGAGCATGTTTTTGGTGGAGAAAGTGTCAATGAGACCAAGATATCATATCTCTTCCCTACTTCCATGTTGTTATTCTAAGTTACTCTTTTGTGACTTCTGTGTTGGAAGAGGTGAAGGAGCTTCCCAGCCCATGTGTAACATCACAATTTGCAAAAAGATGAAGAACAAATGCTTCATCTGTGAGAAATAAAGTCTGTAACAACACGGACTGCTAGTAGCTCAACTGATTGACAAGAATAAAGTGTAGAAAACTGTTATACAGTTTGCTGTTTTGTAAAGTACAAACCCTCAATTCAATGTACTTTATATATATATACACTTCACATTTGTGCATTGTCTGGTTGAAAAAAAGGAAAAGGAAACATGCACCTGTGTTCTTTTGTAAGACTGAATATGGATTTCTGCAAGTGTTCCTAGTTGCACTTAGTGGGAGGTAGAAATGGAAAAGGGTAATTCAGTTTGATGTATAATTAGTAGTAATCTGTAAAATAAGCATAACACATTAGGAGAAAGACTTAGTATTTTAATTTTTTTATAGGGGAGTGAAGATCTTAAGATATCACAATCAAAGAATTAAAAGCAGAACTTTTTTTTCTGAGTTTTTTTCTGTACTATGATCTGATGAGGAAATTGATCCTTGGGAAAAATACATGTTTCTAGAAAGATACTAAGATAGGAGGGATGACATGCTAAAACATTTATTTGCTGTTTTTGTATTTTTAAGAAGTAAAAAATACTGTCCTGTGAAAGTGTAATAACATCTGTGCCATGAAAGTAGTAGTTTGTCTCTCCTGCATGAGTTTAGCATCAGCTGCTGATTCTGTGTTGCTGATTTCATGGGTTTGGTGGCTATGTAAATACCAGGGTGAAGAACACTCTTTTTCATTTTCTCCTTTTCAGAATCAAATGACAGTCTGAAAAATATGAACCAGTAAGACTGCTGATGCCTTCCTGTTCAGCCTGCTTGGATGTCAGGGTATGAAAGCTAGATCCTGGTAGAGAAGAGTGGCATCTCATTCCTGACTGCTATGGTGCACAAAAATTGCTGACTTTCTTTGCTCATGCTTTTCCACTTAAATTAGAAAAAAAATCTTAAAAAAATTATAAAGAAGTGAGTTAGTGGACTCATGCCATTCACAGTCAAAATTTTTTTTCCTTTTTTTTTTTTTTTTTTGGTATTTCTGGCTTTATTGGATGGTGATTTGATGAGATGGTGTACCTTACTGTATCCAGGTGAATCTGATCCATAGCTGTGCTGAGTTCCATTCAGGAGATAAGAGTTCTGTACTGAACATTTAAATGCCTGTTAAAACAAGGACTGTTGTGAAAAAACAGGTTCTATCCTACTCAAACTAGGTGCCAGTCTTGGCACCTTTGGTTTTTCTGTGTCAGGTCCACACTTGGAAATGGTGACAAATAAAAATAGAAGGGTGTTTTGGGAAATTACTATTATAAAATACCACTGTAGGAACCACCCAGGAAGGTGCACAAACAAAAAGTTCTTACTGAATACAGGTACATACAATTGACACTTAGTAATGCATGGAGTGCTAAAAACAATGTTAAATACTGAATGCATACCAGTTCAGTGAGTACCACGTGTCTGAATGAGAAAACAGCAGTTTTCAGTCTCTACTCTTTCTCAGCATATCTACCTCTTGTCTCTTACTTTTCTCCTTGTCTTTGTCCTACAACTCTGTCCCATCTTTCCCTCCCTCTCCATCCTCTCAAGATTTATACTGTGCAGTTTATGCTGCACACTCTAGTGGGTTCCTGCTTGCGTGGAACAAAGAGAAGAATGGCACTTTATTGTACCTGTGATGATCTCAGGGAAGAGGCAGGACAACATTTGTGGATAGAAATTAGTATGTTATAGGAAAGCTCAATGTAATTATTTTCATTTACTTCATATACAAGATGACATCCATATCCTCTAATCTGAGATATCTGCATCTGAAATAGTTCTTCACTTTATAATTGAGGAGGGCAAATAGTCATGTGTGGTGTGCAGTGCATCTCACTTTAAGGTGAGTGTCTAAACCAGGGTAAATGAATTGCATCTTAGAAGTACAAGTTTTGACTCATTAACTTTAAAAGCTGCCTGAAGCTTCCACATCTGAATTTGGGCATCTAAATTCCATCAATGTTACCCAATATGGGGGAGTCCATATGCTGAGTCCACAGTCTCCTACCTACATATAGGGAATGCTACGGTGCAAAGTCAAATTGTTGTGAGCTTCAAAAACTAGGTTCTGGTTTTTCATGTGCACCTTTAAGGAACCTTCTTTGTTCACAAGCAGTCTGGTTTGAGAGACTCATTTTTGCATAATTTCTGTTATTCAGTACATTCTGTTACTCATTTCATTGTGGTTAAGACTTTCCAAGTTTCTTTAGGGAACTGGGATTGATCCCTACTTCTGCATTTTCTTGGGATGGCTGGGAAAGCCATGAGAAACAAACTTTTCCCAGACGGCTTGGGAAAGAGAACAGGGGAAACAGGAGAAAAGGTAGAGGACACTACTACACCTATGGTCTGATTTGCAGCAGTTTAGCCAAAATAGTAATGCTTAGGAAAGTTAAATTCTGCTGGAAATATAATCCTGTGATAGGAAAGATGGGGAACTGTAAATACTAGGTGGTTCTTTCTTTACCAGCTTGCATTTAAAAATAGAATAAAAACATGAGGACCTGTTCTGTCAGCAGGGGTTCCTGTGCAAGGGGAAAAAAAGCCATTCTTCAACTTTCCAAACAGACAGAAGTCATCAGTGGTTTGCATGTGTGCAATGTATCTGATAGTGGTGTATCTTTGTATATATGACTCTTGTATTTGTCACACCAGCAAACTTTCTGCTGTACATCTTATCTTCACACGTGTTTGTTCATGCAGCCACATACTTTGGGCTCCCACAATCCATCATCAAATATTTCATCATTCGGTGCTCCCTTGAGACAAGAAGGGAAAGATAGGTAAAGACTGATCACTATACAAGATTGGCCTCCTTTAGTGCTCTCTGAAAAAAAAACAAACCCATAGTATTTATGTAAAGAAAATAAGAGACCATCTTTTGTATTATTCTGGAACCATGCTTGGAAATTACGAAATACAAATTTTTAAAAAATGTTAGTTGGATAAAATTTCTTTATGGTACCTGAATCCTTTATTCATTTAGAATTCACAGTTATAAAGTCAACCAAACTAAAATTTAGAAATCTTCTGAGCTATGAAAATTTGTAAAACAGACATGTTTGATGAATTCCCCAAATCCTGAGTTTCAGGTAGAGCCTAATGCCAGAAGCAAAACTACTTTATTTGTTGTCCCAAAATAGGTTATTTTATTCTGCATATGAGGGGCCAATTCACACACATAGTGAAGGTATTTGATTTATTTACAGTTCTGTGCAGAAAGGGGTGCTGGGTGTCAAACCCACAAAGCCAATGCTACTAAAACATTTCACTATACATTTTAGCAAACAGAAGGCTTAATTCATGGGGTGCAAGTTTCATAGTTCTTGTATTAATTAGTGTTCTATCTTCTATTAGTTAATGAGTCCCATGGTGTTTCTCTTCCTTTGGGCCGATGGGTTTTTGGGTCAATGATCTGTGAGTTGGTGGCTGGGACCTCCCCCTGCAGAATTACCTTTTACCCACTCACAGCTGGTTCAGCACAGTTGCTGGGTAAGGTTTATTAGTTTCTTCCTTATCTTGGGGATTCTACTCAATGTCCTTGTGGCCCATGAATTCTGCATTCCTTGTGTCTGCTGTCAGTGGTAAATCCTTCTCCCCAGCTTTGTTAACTTCCCTCTGGGTGTGAGATCACTGAAACCTGCCAGGCCCTAAAGCTTAGCAAGACAATTTTACCAACCAATTTGTCTTTCTAACAGCTGCACATGACTTAGAGCTTGTGGGCTGCTGTCTGTTTCAGACTAAATCTCCTTTCTTGTCAATTAGACTTGAAAATACTTGATCAACTATCAAGAAACCTTTCCCTAAGAAGGTTTTTATGTATTTAACGTTTTCCAGCATTTTGACAAAAGAAAATATAAAACTTCTAATAAGGATACCTTATTACAGTGCTCCTTGTACAGTTTAATCACACTGTAAGTACTCTAAGAAATATAGGCAGACAGATGGGCCCCTGTACATCCTTCGACCAGCTTTTTTATAGTTGGTCTTTCTTCTTTGTAAGCTACTTCTTTATTGTGTCCAGAGCATTTTGAACTGTTGCTGGTGCCACATCTGTAGTGCTGCTGTTGAGGCAAGGTTGTAGGTCAGGAATACTGTTTGATACCATTCAAATCCAGAAGGATCAGTGCCCAGGTTCACAGACTATAAACAGCCAAGCCGAAACATATGAGTTGCATAGCCTGAACCATTTTCCATTTGTTCCTTCTTTATGGTCAGGAGCAGGTGCCACCTGGGCTCTCTCAGGGCTCATGGAGAGTCATGTATATGACTTCTAATTAATGCTGGGAAAGTTGGAGAGAACCTCTAAAATCAGTGGGCTGGTGAGAAAAAGCTGCTTTTTAGGAAATGAGGAGGTTTTCTGTTTTTTCCTGGCAGAAGGCTAGCAGAATTTCTTATGCTGCAACTTGTACCCCTTCTCTCTCAGTCCTTTCCTGTGCACCTCCAATGACAGATTAGCTCCTGTTAAGCAGCTAGTTTCTATTCTTCCATGTGTTTCTTGTATTTCATATCCCAGCATCTCAGCATCTTGGTAGTCCTTCTCTATACCAAATACTTTTGTACACTTCTCATGTACAGGAGGTGTATGGGTAGCCCCCACTGCCAAGGGCATGCTGCTGATAATGCTTGATGGTAGAATGATATGAAGGCTAAGGCTTGCAGAGACTTGGCACTGAGAAGTGCAAGGTAATTCCAAGTGTCACTGTGAACCTGTGCATTTCTGGGGGAGTGCCTATAGTTTCTTGTTCTTTGACTTTCAGAAGGTTTTACTGATCTGTTTGATTTGGTTTCCATAATTTTAATTCCTTGAAAACCACCAGTGGGATATCATAGTGGGCATTCCACAATGGCCAGGGAGGCACTATGTGATTAGTGGTCCTGATATGTTTTCCTACCCTTGGCTGGGAATATTTAGTGAGTAACCGGTAATTCTTGTGATAAAGTATATATTTAGGATTTTGGTACAGTATAAACACATTTGGCATAAAATAAAACCATGTAATTATTAATAAGATCCTATAACATTATAGTGCCATCTCCATCTTCAAGGACAGTGTTTTGATGATTCACCCATGGTTATACTGTTTTACAGATGAAGTACAAATAATTCATTCTCCATGGTATAGAGAAGAGACCTGTAGATACATGCTGGAGCTTCCCTATTGTCCCCTGTTGAAGCATCTTTGTGACCCTTAGCTATGTGCAAAAGCTGAAGGAGTATGGGAGAAAATAGGGATGGAAATTATATCCATTTTACATTCTCTCTATTGGAAATGAAAAGGTTATGTTCTTTCTTTTTGAAGATCTGTGCACTTGGTGAAGAGGAAAAAATTGTTGAGTCTGGCAGGCTGCAATTAGGTCACCCTGAAGCATTATTTTTTCCAGGCTAAACAATCCCAATTCTTTCAGCATTTCCTCAGAGGAGAGGTTCTCCATTCCCCTCATCAACTTGGTGTCCCCTCTCTGGACTTGCTCCAACAGGTCAATGTCATTCCTGTGCTGGGAACCCCAGAGCTGGATGCAGCACTGCAGGTGGGATCTCAGTTCCCTGAGTTAGAAGTTGTCTAGGAGCAAGGTACCTTCTGTTTGGAAGAAACATAGCTGGGTTTAACTACCATTCACAAAAACAGCTTCATGCAATCATGTTCTGTGGAGAGGCAGATTGGTTATTTGGGCTGATGGATTGGTTTTTGCAGCACTGAGGATAAACCCACATAGTCAGCCTGGAAGGATGAATGTGCAGACACAGCACCCAGCTAACACAGTGACTTGGCTTGTAAACTACAGCTGCTTTTTGCCTGGCTGATTTGGACTTGGACACATTAAACACAGACATCTGCCTCACCCCACCTTGTAGATGTATTCTGAGTTAACTTTGTAAGATTTTTCTGATTTGTGGCTGGATTCCTTAATTTATTCAGTGGGAGGTACCCTTGTCTGTTTTCAGTTTAGGCAGTAAGAGATCTTTTTCTCACACCTTTTGTCTGTGCTGTTAGTTTACTGAGTAATCTCTCCCAGGCTGTGGTGGCTTGGGTTTTGTGTTTATCAAATGTCTAGAATAGTGGAGTCTCATTCTGACTATGCAAATAGTAAATAACAGCACAAAAGACCGAAAAAAAAGTTGGCATCTTTCAAAAGCTCTGAATGAGTACCTATGATTTGCAATTTCAGAGCGGAACTTATCAGGCTTTTTAGTCCTTGTGTAATTTAATGGGTGTGTGTGAGGTGAAGAATTAAAAGAGAGGCTGAGAGGCCTATGAACATTCCACAGGGGAGTATTTTAAATACAATCTATGTGACAGTCCTGCAGGTAATGAGTGTACTCACGTGGAATAGACTCCCTGGTTCCTGATGAACAGCTCAATGCCCATTCCTGTCACGTTTCCTGTCAGAAATTGAGTGTAGCCAGATCTTTTCTGTATTTGGGCTGAAACATCCTGATATTTTCAGGAAAATGCCTGTATTTAAAGTTCTAACAAACCTGAATTATGGAGGTTTCTGTGCTCTCTGATGGATGAGTAGAAATGCAAAGGCAACCAGAGGTGTACTATTACTCATATGAGTCTGTCTCACTGTTAGCACTATCTTAGGCCATGTATCTATGGCTTGGAGCAACTGGTAATTGAACTAACCAGTTCTTCAATAAGATCTAGATGATATCATCTTCTCTTGGGACAAGTAGAAAACTTTACTTTATAGCCTTTGAGTTAAGGTAAAGTTAGTCATTTTAACACAGGATTTTCAGTGTTCCGTATGAAATAAATTTATGGGTAAGTTAGATTCTGTGGGAGAGACCAATATGAAAGGACAAAAATCAGTCTAAATACAACAGTACTGTCTACTGGTTCATTGTAGTTAATAAATCAAACAAAAAAAATTAAAATTAGCATAAAAATTGAAGTCTAAATGCAACTTTTTCTGTTAAGGTAACGAGTTTCTCATCTTGACTTTCAACAACTATTAGCGCAAACATACTATCTTTGCATCAAAGGCTAGTTTAGAAGATGCTTTAATTTTTATAAACTGAAGTTCAAAACAAAAAGGAGTCTTATCCCAAAAACATGTGTGGCAGGGTGCTAGAAATATCTTACAAAGAAATAAAAAATTAGAAGATCAGCATATACTTCATAATGTAAGTTTTTATCAGAAGTAAATCTAGTCAGATGATAAATTAGTCTGTTTTGTTATGTGAAAAGTCTCCATTTTCCCCCCCTGGTAGTACTAACCACAGTGTAGTAGTGTGACTTTAATACAAAAGTATGATCAAAAAGTGACCTCAAGTATAAACATTGTGAAACAGTGTTGTACTTTAGAACTGACTATTTTTATGAACCCTCTGCATCCTAAATGAACCTAGATTTAATGGACTTGTATCTCTTGTCTCCCCACTGCAGAATACAGTGCTCAGAAGCTGTGTGTGAGCCTGGCAGGAGCTGCTGGCACTGGAAGAATGTCCCACTAGCTGCCAAACCAGTGGGGCAGCACTGGAGGCAGTAATAATAGTTCAGGGCTCACCCAGAGGTATTCGAGGGAGGATTGCAGCTTACAGGGATGCTTGCTTTGGCTCCCGGGGAGGAACCGAACAGGAAGTGTCCAACAAAATCTTGGCAACTTTAAATTCTCAATTTCTGTGTCTACATGTGCTCTAGCAAGTTCAAATATTGAGCAGAGTATTTTTGATGACATGTAGTGTTGCCTGATGTAATCAAGATTTTTGTGATGAGTATTTATGTTTAAATATTCTGTCAAATAGCTTCTAAAAGTACAAAATATAGTTAGGCCATGGGAGATACTTAACTACTGTTAGGTATTTGAATCACTTCTCACTGTTGGATGCCTATTTACTTCATCTGATTCATCTTCAAATATTTATTTGTCAGTTGTTTTCCTTGGAGTCATTTTAATTATTTTTTAAAATTATTTTGCTAAATAGAATAATGATTTCTTAATATCACTGCCGTTGTGATTAACTTGCCATATGCTACAGTTTAGTTTTGCTTGGTTTTAAAAGAAAAAAAAAAAAGGTCTGTATACCTGTTTGGGCATGTCTAATCTCTTCTAAATTATATCTGAGTTACTTGACAACCTTTGGCATATTTCCTTGTGTAATTCTTCTGAACAGTGCTTTCCCCCTCCCTGCTTTTTTTCTGTAGTAGTGCTTCTCCTGCATCCAGCTTAAAGTCCTTTATGCTCTGAAGACTCCACATGTTGATAATTGGTTAAGGTTTGTCAAAGCCCTGAAGTCCTCTGTTCCCACAGACTTTATTATGTTCCATGGAGTTTTATCTCACCCAGTAATGGACTGGAAAAGCTTTTCCAGTTAAGTGGAACTCCCCAGGTTATGGTGGGACAGCTGCCAAAGCAATGTGCTATTGTGTATTCATTTCTTCCCACGGGGAGATGTATCATTTCTGACTTTGTTTCACATGAAATAGCAGTTAACAAGAGTTTACAATTAATTTCCTGGTCGAGACTCTGCAACCAAGACAGGAGGATTTCTCTCTCTTTAGTAATGCTACTTAATTTTTTCCAACATGCAAATCCCCCAGTTCTTTTTTTTTGACATAATATTCCCCAGACTACCTACCCACCACCTGATCTTTTTCTCTCATAATTCTGAAATATATTTTTATTTACTTCCAGAGGACTCTCTGATATACAGGCTGTATTGCAACATAGATGTGTAGAGTAAATTCTATATAAATTAAAAAATATAAATTCATTTTCTATACAAGACATAATAATTGTTTTCATTCTAAGGTGTGCATTTTAATTTACTGAGGTTTTTTTACTAGCAGGATGTCCATTACATGTGCAAATGATTATAAATAAATTTTGCTGCTGATGACAAATTAAGTGTTCATGTCATCTGATGAAGCAAGTGTGAGCAGCCAAGTGTTGGCAGCAGCAGGCCATGATGTGTGTGGGATACACATGCTTCCTTTTTTTTTACTTTCAAAAGAAATCGGAGTGCTTCTCCAGGGGTAGATTTTGTTAGTTTCTGCTTTTCTTTCCTTTTTTTTTTTCCCCCCTCAGTGTATGTAATATTCCATCTACTGTTCGAGTAATTTTTACTTGTGAAAGGACTTCTGAACTCCTCTTTCAGGTAACATCGTACTCTGTTTGTGAGAAGAACACATTCATTTGCCTTTACCTCTCTAATCACATTAATAATGTCAGGGGAAACAGCTGTGAAATAAAGGCTATTGAGAGTTAAGCTCATGAAAATAAATACTGTCTAACTGGATACTGAAATGTGGACAGACTTGATTTAGCATTTTTTATGTCTTCCCTGGATTGCCCTCTCTTGCCTCTATTTTCCTTGTAATTTTAGCCTGTGAATACAAAAACTTGGAGTCTTTTGAGCATGCCATTTTCTGAACTTTAGTGTCAGTTTTTTACAGGAGATGTTAGAACTTGGTAAAAAATAGAGAAATTACTACTATAACAACTCAACAAGGGTTTTGCAGAACCTTTCTCTGCATGTATATTTTAAATAGTCTGTTTTGCTTTTGAGCAGTGTTCCTCATTTCAGGTTTGGGGATGCATGTGTTTGTGGTTACTGTGCTCAAACATAAGGACTTTCTAATCTAGCAATATCCACAAGATCAACAGATTTGCTGCTGCCACTTGTTGTGCTTCCTCTCAGAACACAGGGCCAGACTTCTTCCCATGTTTCAAATGCTCCTCAGCCTGAGTGCAAGTTTCTTGTTCTTATGGAGCTTTTAACTTCAGCTTCCAATACTGTTAACAAGCTGGGGTTCATTGATTTAGGTCCCTTGTCACCGAGTTCACAAAGCTGAAGAAGGACACATGAACAAACAAGGCAGTGGTTGGAGGCATCTGGAGGAGTAGCGAGCACCTCCCAAAACTGTGAGCATGAATATTTTCCACTGGTGCTCATGCAGCTTTGGATGTTGGTGACCTGCTTCCAAAGTGCCTGGGTGAGGAACAGGTGCTGTGGCACTGCCAGTGCCTTCTGCATCTCTCCCAGGGTCAAATCACAATCAAGGGAGAATAAGGAACCAATTTGAGCCCTACCCTCCCTGTGGTATCTTATTATGTAATCCTTATTATCACTGTGGTGTCCAGTACCATTGCTGGCACAAGTCAGGATGCCAGGCTATATTTGGCAGAGAAGCCAGGGTATGTGAGCAGCAAGCAGCACTGACTAATGCTCCAGCACTTGAAATAGTGTTGCTGATGCCATTCAGTTCCTGTCATGACCCTGCTGCCTTTGGCCCCGAAGTTACCTCTATGCAGAGGAAGGGCGTTGCCTTTTTTTATGACTCCTCTCCAAATGCAGGAATTTAGGAGGATGTGATGAGTGTGAATATTCTCAGTCTTTGGCAATATGAGTACATCCTGGAAAGAAAAGATGGTTTCTGAGATGGTCTAGAGATGTAAGGCATTTGTGAGAGGACGGGCTGGCCCAATTAGAGACTCTTCAGCCCTACATCCACCCAGGAGGAGTCCCTTTGGCAAGAAAATGTTTGGAAGACAGTAATTGAGTTCTCAGGTGTTAGACATCCTATTTCCAGCTCATCCTCTAAGTGATTGTAGATGAGCAAGCACTCCACAGAAGATTTCAGAGTTAAGGTCTAAGATGTGATGAACTGGCACCATGCCACCAAATCAAACAGCCTGTTGGTGGTCCAGCAGACAGCCTTGGGAACAAGCTCTGTGCCTATAAACAAGTGTCCTCTAGGTGATGGATTTGCTGAACTGACCTAGGCTGCTGGGGAAGTAGCACCTCCAGCATGGTCAGAAACTGTATTTATCTTATTTAGGTGGTCCAAAGGACAGTTTTACAGTTCTACATTTGTGAAATACTACATGTTTTATGAGGGCATCCAGATTTGATGGTGTATTCAGCAAAACACTCCTTGACGTCTTCCTTTCCCTTCCCACTTCTGAGTTAACTGATTATTTCTTTGTTATTATTCATGTGTGTGCCTGTGAACAACCACAAATAGAGGAATGGAATTTTTTTAATGTGTCTCTTAGCTTTCCTGAAGATATGTAGTGCATAGGCACCTTCTGCAAACACTTGCTCTACACATGTGGCAGACTAGGGTCACATTGCTCATGAGAACTGAAGTTCTGGGTGTGTTTTCTCCTTTATGACATCAATGCAAAGAAAATTAAGCTACATATGAAGAATATCAAATGCATAGGTACTGCTACAAAAAGCTTATCAAATATGTATGCTTCTACTGGAGTGTATTTATGGGTAGTACTGATTTAACTCTGGTATCTTTTTTTTTTTTTTTCTGTTTAAAACAGTAACTCAGGATTAAATTAAAACATTTTTGCTTTAAATGAAAGAAATAGTCCAGCACAATGGCATAGTGAAGTAAAACCAGAGCTGTGGACATTTTTGTGTGATAACAGAAAAATAGTATAAATTTCATAAATAGGCCTTGGAATATATGTAATCTCCTGAGAACATCTTATTGTGGAGGAATCCCAATCCCAGCCCCATGAGAAGGATTTTACTTGGTGATGGGTTGACCTTGGTCATCAATGAAGCACTCGCGTACTTAGCTCATTCCTCCCTGTCAGTGGGACGGGGAAGAGAATTGGAAGAACAAAAGCAAGAAAAAACTCATGGGTCAAAATAAGGATATCTTAATAAGCAAAGGAGAAGAAAACCAATCCAAATTAATGCACAGTCCCTCAGTAATTCCACCAGCAGACCAGTGCCCAGCCAGTGTCTGAGCAACAGCTACTTTGGAAAAACATCACAAAAACAGAGTTTGTATTGCTGAGAATGATGCTATGTGGTGTGGAATATCCATCCCTTTGATCAGTTTGGGTCAGCTGTTCCCTCCCAGCCCACTTGCTGGGGAGAGTGTATGTGAAATTGATAAACCCTTGGTGTTGTACAAGTGCCATTCAGCAGTGGCTGAAATGTTGATGTGGTGGGGTTTTTTTGTTTGTTTGTTTTGATCTAAAATAGAGCACCATATGAGATGCTATGAAGAAGATTAACTCCAGTCCAGCCAGACCCTGTGCACACCCTTAGGTGCTTATTCATAATTAGTGATTTGTTGCTCACTTGTTATTAAAGAAATATTTGTTGTATCACTGTGTTTGGAAAAACTGGTGGATGAACCTTGATAGTTACACATATGGTGAGTTTTATGCACGTAGATAATCTGGAAGAGAAGAGAAAACAAGCTGTGACTTGGAAGATCAGAGAAGTCACTATGAAATAATCCAGGCTGCCAAAAAAAAAATCTTAAAAATCTGATGAATAGTATTATTTTATATATCTTTAAAATCCACACAGGATCTTTAATGTAGTAATTGCAAAATTAATAAAGGAAGTATAAGGCTGATTTTTAAAGGAATTAAACAATAACATTGTATTTTGAAAGCTCTTGAAATGAACTGCCTGGGTTGCACATGAGGTCAGAGCTGCAGCTTAGTTTTAGAGAAGTCCTTGATAATTTTTACAAATTAAAACATTTGTAGTCAGTAAGCTTAGAGCAAGGAAAAACAAATCCTAGGCTTCAGAGCTTAATAATATTGCCTAGGAAAGACAGGAAAGGCTGTTTTGCCCAATATGCTTTATCACATAATTAGAGAAAAATTTGCCCTACTTTGTTTATAAAATAAATAGTGCCTTTTAATGATTTAATGAAATACAAATTTACACACCTAACATTGTTTCACTAACATTTTATTGTGTAAGTTTTCTTTCTTCCTTGTAGGCTTTATTTTTGAATACTTGTTGTTGAACTTCCCTGTTTCTATTTCTTAATCCATGAAAGCATGAATTTGGACACAAATCCATGCCCCAGCAAATAACTGATCATATCTTGCTGCCGTGTGACAATCCCTGCTGCCCTGCATTACTTAGGTAGTAGAGAAATGTTTTCACTGATACAGAAATGTCACTATTGTCCTGTGATCTTGATTTGAAAGACCATAGAGGTACAGATGTTGTGTCCATCTTGGATGACTCCCAGGAGCTTGCTGATGTCCTCTCTCAGTGGCTTTGGTGTTCACAGCTGTTTGGTGTGTTGGTGCCTCCTGCCTCAAGTTTTCCCTGGCAGGTGCTGGGTCTAGGTGGTGACAACTCTGATGAAGCAGCTGCTGTTAGGATAATTGCAGATGTTTCAGTGTAATTGTCTCCCCCCTTACTTCTTACTGGACATACCCAGTTTTTGGTACAGCACTTACAACAGCGAGATTCAAAAGATTCTCAGCATAATTGCAGTGCAAATAGTGCTAGATTTTACCTCTTACTCTTTTCTCTCTTTTTTTTTTTTTCTTTAATGCAGTTTATCTGTTGATTACATTGTATTACTTATTATTTAAGTTTGAATTTTTACATGGCACCTACATAGAACAAGTGCAACAGAAGACAACAAATTGCAAAGCCTTGAATCACTGCAGACAATTTTCTAATGTTTATACAAATTAATTTTTCCTGAAACTTCTTTCCATTTCCTCTAAGAAGAAATACATGATTAAAAAAATGGCTTGAGGAGTCCTTCTTCTGTTAATTGTTGAAGAAGTCCTCACACTCCTTCATCTCTCATATTTTCAGAAGTGTTTTAATTTTTCCACTCTGATTTCTTTATGTCTCATATGCTGGAACAGTCTCATAATTTACATCTGCTCAATAATCTGTCCTAAATGTGTTTATTTTGGTTAGTTTTGCACCCTTCCTTTTATGCTGCTCTACTGTCCTTTAATCTAGCCCAAATTACAATTTAATAATGAAGGTGAGGGTTGAGGAGGACAGACAGTTGTAGTTCAAAAAGCTAGCTGTAAAACAAAACCCTTCAGTCCTCTCGAGCCTTCTGGTGTTGCAGTCCGTGGTTCAGTCTGCCCAGACTTTCAAGGGCAACTCTCCTTTCTTGTCCCTGTGTACAGATTGCAATGCAGAACTGCTGCTGCATGTGGTTTACAAAGCCAAAGGGGAACTGAGGCTTTTCTTTAATGAAGACTGTGTGCCTTTTTACTAGGGATGAGAAAAGCCTTTTAACAGAAATACTTTACTAGCTGCCTGCTGAAGTTTCTATAGCAAAACTGATTTTTAAGCCAACTCTTTAAATGTTTGCCTAGTAGAGCACTAAAAAAGAATGACTGAGGACATAGAACCATGTAAAATAAAAGCAGATTATAACATAAGCAGTTTGGTTTGGCCCTTCTTGTATTTATCTTCTTGTATGTATCTATTTATCTTCTATTTATTTCCATATTTTCTTCTCCACCGCAACTGCTTTTATTAATTTGTTTTGTGCCAATTATCAGAGGGAGATACTTGGCTATACCAGCTATAATTCAGCTGGAAATTTTTCAGTTAGGCAATTGATATTTCATTTTAACCTATTTTGTGAGTTCTGATCAATACTGGGAGGATAAAAATGGATTTGGGGTAATACTTACGTTATACAGACTTACATGGTAAGAAAATAAACTTCCAATGAACGAGCTGGTTTCACACCCATAATGAGATGGGTGTGTAAAATAAAGGTTGTTAATTCTAGATTTTTGTGCTGAAATCCATAAAGCTTGAGTTGTGTTTATTGCTTCCACTACTTTTCACTACTCTTCCGACACATCCTTAAGGAAGAGGAGTATTGGAAACAGTTGTTTTGAGCAACTGAACTTACCTCATAGCCTGAGAAGGATATGGGGTCTTGCTTCAAGGTACAGCTGTTGTTGTTCTGAAGATCCTAAAATGCTATTGCGTGTTTTAATTAGTGAAAGCTGAGTTATTAAAATTATGTTGAACTAGCTCTCATTAGGGAAACCAAGACTTCAGTGTCCTCTTGTTTCTGTAGCTCCTGGTTTTTTTTCCTGTTAATTAATGGAAATATTAATAGAAGATGGTGAGTTTAATTTTCTTTTTTTATGTTAAAGATTTGTAATTAACAGACTTACAGACCAGGCTGCAGTGCTGCCTTCTGATGGGAACAGATCAGCTGAGGTCTTTCAAGTGAGTCCATTTCCTTATGATGCTTCTGCAAAAGCATGCCATTTTATTTTTACATCTATAATTTACTATTTTATACCATTTAAATTAATGAAATTATCTATCTCAAAAATAAATGTCAAATATTTAGGAATTATTTGTCACCCTTAGTTACCTCTTCCTGATCCCTGACTTCTTTGAAGTTGGTATTATTGCATTTGAAGACAGAACAATGTACAGTTCTGCATTTTGATTAATGGATATCCCTTGACAGAGATTTTGGGGTCTGTATCTTTGTAGTCCGAAGGTCTGCTGCCAGGTTGATTGCATCTTCAAGTGTGCATTTACTGCAGACAACAGCCTAGCTTTTAGAATGCTTGAAGGTCTGGGTTTGGAGACTGGTCCAAAGATGTTGAAATTGTCCCTTGTTTCACTGTATATGTAATACAATGCAAACACGAGGCCTTGCTTTCTTTTCCCTTGCATAACTGATTCTAGTAAGAGAGTGTTGATTACCTCAGTTGTTTACTCATGTTCCCTTTTGGAGATTACTTAGGGTTTTGGAAAAGAAGTTGTCTTCTTTAGCTGTGGGAATATTGTTAAGAAAGGAGGGGTTTACATTATACTTTGAAAAATCACCAAGACAAAATACTTCGCTGTCTCAAACTGAGTATCAAAAATGTTTTTCCCCCAGATCCCGAGGGTTTATCTGTGGGAGATTCTGATTTCTTGTCCCTTGTGAATGAGTTGCCCCATCTGGGTCACAATGATGAGATAAATGCCTTGTTAAACTGGTTCTAACCCTCAGAGGGTTGAAAGTAGGCAAATGCAGAAATTAAAATAGAAGGTTTTAGCAGGTAACTACAGAGTTGCAGGCAGATGACTCTGTAGTCAGCTATTGTAAATAGGACATCCTAGATGACTTAAGTCAGTCCTTTGAACTGGCTCCAGAACAACTTGCATTTCATGTGTAAAGTCCAAGGCTCATAATACCACATGATGCTTTAGGATAAAGTTTACTGTGTGAACTGTTTTAAAATTAAAATGTGATTGAAATGGTTGTAGAATTTTTTTTTTTTTTTGGTGATTTGAGATATTTACTTAATTCCTTTTTGTACTCAACTGTCAATTAGATGTCTTGTGTAAGACCCAGAGCCAAAGTGAGCTACTCAACCTACTGAGACACTGGGATGGTACAAACACCTTTAGCTCTGAAAGAGCACCAGAAAACTTTGTGTGTGGTGCTTTTGGGTTTCTGTTTGTTTTTAAATGGTCTTGTGTACATTTTAAAGCTTGAGGCTTTCAGCAGCTTGCACACTGAGGGCCCGTAAAGCATCAGAATTCCTCAGATGGTATTCACACACACTTGAACAATACGATTTGTCACTGAGTGCTATACTGAAACAATTCATTTCTTGGTGACAAAGAGCTGAAGCATGACATCTACTGCAATGAAAATTCCTTCCTTCAGCGAGCACCGTGGAGGCTACTCCTGCTTGGTACACACCAGGTCAGATACACATAAGGATATGTGATGCTGTAGCTGCAGGCTATTGAGAGCGAGTTCACTCTCTTAAGTTTTTATTCTTAAATCAGCTTCAAACACTACCATAGTAATCTTATAGTTTCATAGATGGCATCTTTTATCAGAGATAAGGGAGATTATATAAAAATTTGCTTGTCATATGGAGAGGGAACTTTCAATAATTATAGACTTGACCCAAACAGAAGAGTAGGTGTGGCTGAAAGTTAATGCTTGTGGTGGACAAATCAAACTTGTTTTCACACAGAAGTGCATGTGTATTGAGATTATCCACCTCTGCTCTGGTTGTTCGTTAAATTTAAGAGACAAGATAAACTTATTTCTTTTACAGAGGTGTGGCCACAGATCAGTGCCAGAGATAGAGTTTGTTGTAACCAGCTTCCTCAAAGTTAAGACCTTATTTAGCTTTTTCTGAGGATTTTTCTTTACATGTAATGATTCTATTATAGGAGCATGTTGTTTTTACTCATCACAAAGTCTGTGCCTGGTTTACTGTGTTCAGAACTGCTTGGCAGGCTCCAGCTCAGACATTTAATATAATTAACATGAAGGTGCTTCCTGCTCAGGAGGTATTTAAGCATTCTAGGATGATCAAGCATTGAGGCTGGAAGATGAGCTGTTCAAAACCAATAGTTGAAGGCCTTGTTGGTTAGTAATTCAGAAGAGAGCTGTTAATGAACAAAGTGGAAGCAACATTAAGTAAGTGTACTGAATTGTAACAAAATGTTCATCATTTTAAATAACAAAGCCTTACACAAAATTAACTGGGCTGTCAGTGTCCCAGTTAAAAAAATATTCTCCCTAGTTTGTCTGCACCTCCTTTCCCAGGAGCCTCCCATTTTCATTTTTCATTTCCCCTTCTCGTCTCTTTGCATCCTTTCTTTTTTCTTCTCTCACTGCCTGCAAGATCACTTTTGGTAGCTATGGAAAAGAGAAGGGAGTGAAACAGGAGAGTGGTAAACAGATTTGACAAGAGGCAAAAATACTGTCAGGAGACAACTCATTCCTCAAAAGGTGAAGCAAAACAAACTCTGAAGGTGAAGCCCGTGGTCTTCTGGCTCTGTAAAGATGCAGAGATGCAGGTAGGCTGCCTACAGTGAGCTTGTACCAGAAGGAATCCTGAATTCTGCTGCTATTTACTCGGTAAGCTAGTCCTTCTGAAGAAGCCAATATGGCTTCAAAGAAGCACTTCGTAGTGTAAATCCATGTTATGATGTCTGTTTGAGCTGGCAGAAAAGCCTGAACTCTGTGGAGGTATGTAGAAAACCCATCCACATCCATATGTTTATTTCGATGTGTAACTTTTGACAATTTAAATAACTGTATTAATGGCATTTAAAGGAATATGAGATTAAGAGCTCGGATGATAATGAGTAGGGCTTTGGAATGTACTGTGAAATGGTATCTTACATTGGTGCTGTGCTAGAATTAGTGACAAAAATCACTTTCTATGATGCATTTGTGATGCAATTTATGTAAGTTTTTGAGTCGCCTTTTCATCTTCTCTATTGTTATCTTGTTGAAAGGTCTAATACTTTTTCAAGACTTCTCTGAACTACTTCTGCTGGACACATGACTAGAAAAACCATATGAAGTATGAGAATAGATTTTTTTCAAGACGTATCTAAAAAGATGTCTGTGTTAAACCATTTTTAAATTGTTTTCATAAATGTAACTGTACATACACATAAAAGATGAAGGTTGTTTGCTCCAAGACATGAGAGTCACGGACCTGGCCCATTAAACACTCTCATAAATTGTGATTCAGTATTGTAATCTCTTAAGAAATGATGCTTCACTCATATTGAAATATACATGGAATTTAAATGAAAGTAATTAATCTAAGATTTATATTGAAATTTCTGCAGATGTGTGTTTTCAGGCAAATGAGAAAGTCCATAGTGATAACTTTTGCAATAAAGCTATAATTACTTAAAGCCTGAAATAATGAAGTCGGGAATCAACAAAATATCTCATATTACACAAGCTGACTTACCTAAGTATAACTCTATTTTCCTGCTACTTCTTACTGAATATGTCAGTTCAATTCAGTTTTCCATTCCTAACATCAAAAAGAAGTTATTTAATAATTTTAGTAAATTTTTCTTCCTTTCTTCTTAAAGCTCAGTAAAATTTCAATGGCCAGGTTCAAAGCTGAATTTACAAAGCTAAGTCTACATTCTTAATTGGTGCCTTTCTAGCACCACGTAAAAAAAAAAAAAAAAAGATATTTTTTTTTCTGCAGCGCATTTGTAACTGTAGGTTACATAAGTATTTAGACTGCTGATATTCAGAAGTGACATAATAAATCTACATTAATGCAATTTGTAATCACAAACCTCCAGTGAATATAAGCCGCTGTGTTACTTTGTGAGCAAAAGGTGGCTCAAGTGCCTTGTTGCCAAAAGTCTGAGTTTCAATTGCGCTCAGCATAATTGATGCAAATGTGGAATGGCTGGTACCACACTAGATGCTTGTCTTTGTTCTAGACAGTGGGCTAATTTAGCTCATGAAATCAACTCATTTTAGGTGAGTTCCTTTGCTGAAATTGCAGGGTGTGGTTTAGGAAGATTTTGATGCATAGATAAATGGATGAGTTTATGCAGCACCAACCAAACCTCACAAGTCCTGGTTGCATCTCATTCATTTGGTCTTTTCTTCACTCTCAGGCTGTGCTGCCAGGGGCTCACCCTCATCCTGGGCTCAGGAACCTGCGCAGGGTCTCCCCCCTGGCCCAATGGATGCAGGAGAGACTGGAGCAGGGGAGGGCATTAGGCTGCAGAAAGGCCATGGAATCTTCTGGGATCTGATCTCGTGCTGCACAGGACCTTCCTGTGAGCTGCAGTCCCCAGCCGCAGCCGGAGCTGCGGTCATTCATTTCTGCATGACAAGCGGTGTCCCCAGCACAAGACCTGGCACTCAGGTGTGTGCAACAGTGCAACCCTCCCTCCCTGCTGCCTTGAACCCATCTTGCATGGCCTTTCCTGCCTTTGGACAGTGGGAACTTGAGAGGCTTATTTTGGTGTATGCAAACAGTTTTATCTCTTCTTGTGGACAGAAACGTTCTTCCCAAGAATTAGACTTTCCTACTTGTTGCTGGAATTGCACTGTATTTAGAATTGTCCAGATGAATTGGACTTCTTCTAAGTTCCACTTTGTTTCCACTAAAATGGAACTTCAGTCCAAGGCAGATGACTACATGCTCACAACAAACTTTAAAGAGCGCAAACTTTGCTGATTTTTTTCAACTATCACTTTGAACCACAATGCTTAAACATAAAAGAGCAAGAGGGGAAATGCGAGTCTGTATGTTCAAAGGCATTTTTGTGTCCCTGGACTTGTAAACACCTTTCTCTATCTCCCAATGTAGCGACAGAAAGTAGGAAAATGATGCAGTAACGTGATGTTTCTGTTCTTCAAGTCATGGTGAGTCAATATGAACAAAGGAAGACAAGCATCATGTGTTTAAAGAAATGAGTGATGCTGGCTTTTTGTCTCCTCTGTCAAACTGCTTCGTCTGGTTCTTTGAGCTTCTTACTATATAAAATGAGATATTACCTGTGTTAGGTAACTCAGTGTGATGATTATTGTTTATACAATGCTTTAAAGCTAGGCCAGAGTATATATATCAAGATGAGCTTTTCACTCATTGAGATAGTCCAGTGCAGCATAGTTAAAATTGACCCAGGGGCAGGGATATTATTAGTTCATTGCCCACTAAAACTGGAATTTAACTTTGCCTGGGCTTGCTGGATGCTACTGTAATATTATACATGATTTGTTTTATATTACTGCAAAGCAACAAAGTTCATTATATATTTGCTCTGGCACAACTGTCAAAACAATTTCATAGTCTATCAAATATTGTCCATACTTACACATATTCAAGGAATCAGGTTTCTCCTGAAAGGTTTCTCTGCACAGATTAATTTTTTCCCAAAAGTTAGGAGTTAAAAAATTACAGCAGAAAATTCCAGGAATATTTTACAAAGCAAATTTTTAGTAATCAAGTTTAGCTGTCTTCCAAACATGGCTGTGTACACAAAGCTGATGTAATGTCAGTGCTTGGCTGTGGGAGGAATGGAGTGATTGTTGAAGGCATCATGGGTTTGTTGGGGCACACCTGGCATCTATGTAGAGGTGCCACCCAGTGGTTGGATGATAATAATGAGCTTTTATGATTAATTTTTAAAAAAGGATAAAAAAAGGGAAAAAAATACTTAAAGGAGTAAATCTTATATTAATATTCTATTAAGTTTTGGGATTTTTTTTAAACATCACTGTCAGCACAGGGAGTTCACATTTACAAAAAGTAGTAACTGACAAAATTTGTTAATGGTCTTCAAATGACAGAATAAAAAAAGAGCTTCAGTAATTTGAATAGTCTCCAAGTGATGAAATGACAAAATGTATTCCTCCTTTGAAATGAGATTTTAGAAGGTGGATCAGTACATGTTCCAGTTGTTTTGTATTAAACCAAATTTTTGTTTGTTGTTAGATTATTATTTTTCCTATGCAAATGAGGACTAGAAATACAACTAGAGAGAAGTGATTGCTTGTGGTAGGCATTAACTGACATTTATGACGTATCTCCTCATAGGAAGATCAATACAGAATGATAATAACCTGGTTTGTAGATAGAAAAAGTGAGTGGCTGTGAAGATATTTAAGATACAAAGATACTTAAGATAGCAAGATACAAAATTAAATCTATTACAGTTAATTCCATAGTTGAGAACATCAGGAGGCAAAATAGTGAAAAGGTAGTGAGCATCTGGCACAAGCCTGGTATAGTTCAAGCTCTATGCTACTATACATGAATATTTTAACTAGTTATATAATGGCAGGGTTTCTGGGCAGCTAACTCCATTATTCATTAAATTTCCAGATTATCTAGCAGACAACCTTATAATTCAACTTTCTTGTTGGATTTTATAACCCATCTTTTTTAAGTGTCTTTACTTGTTTTTTTCCTAGCTAATAGAGATGCTAAAAATTAACTTTAAACATAATTAATAATATAATTAATAATCGCAGTAATTTCTATGACAGAGGGGCTTTTTGATTTTGTAAAATGGAAGAATATCACTTGGAATTAGAAACCAGAAGCTGCTTGGAATCACTGTATTAAAGATTTGGCAGAGCAGCACTGTGTCTGTGTTAGCACTCAGAAAAACATATTTTGAAGGCCTAATGACTGTAGCATTTCCAGCTGCATGCTGTTTGAAGTGCAGGAAAGCCAGAAGCTTGGAGCCATTTCATCTCATGATGAAGTTGCTCAGAGCTTCAACAAACTGCCAAATGCAAACAAATACATTTAATAACCTGAAATTAATATATTGTACTGGGAAGGCGGTAGAAAGAAAAAAACAAACACAGGTAGGAATGGAAGTGGACAACAAGTACGACAAGTTTGTGGTATGAGAGTGGCTCAGAAAAGCTCTGTGCAGTCTGTGTGAGCAAATGTATCGTGGAACAAAGCAACAAGGCAGCAGACCTGCTCTTCATGGGTTTTTTGTGTGAGTCGAGCAGGCACATTGTGTGTAGCTCTGGACACATCTTTGCTGGAGAGGTTTTGTCAGAAGGAAACAGAGGAGAACATGGGAATTCCTTTACAGAATGGAAGATGATGCTAAATAATGATTGTGAGTGAGAGATACAGCTGAAGCCTGCAAGTATTTAAATGGTGTGAATTTGCCAAACAAAGAAAGGAATTATTTAGGCTGAATTAGTAAGGCAGACTGGAGTAACTATAACAAAGGGTGCTTTTAGGTGAGGTATTAACCCTGTTATTAAGACATATGAGAAAACACCTCGAAGTAAGCCAGTTAGGAATACTTCTGTGCTGACAAGATGTGACCTAAGGTAGTTTAAATAGACTTTTCTATCTCTAGGATCTAGAACAGTGGAGGCAGAAAGGCAAAACTCGATTCACCTGAGAATCTGAAGCATGGCCATTAGATGGCAGGGTGCTGGCACAAGAGGGTGTGTGCCTCCCCGCCACTTCTCAGTGCCATGCCCAAGGAGGAGCTCTGAGCCTTTCATCAGTCTCAAGGCCTGGGAGAAGTTTGAAATGCTCAGTTTCCCTATAAAAATCACACATGCACATGTATCCTGTCACTCCCACAACAGAAGGACATGCAGTACATGCACCCAAGCATATATCCCTTCAAAGACATGTGTGTCTGTTCCACATTGCCACTCCTTGAGACTCTGTGTGAGTAGGTAGGTATGTGCAAGAGGTGTCCCAGTGTAGCAACCACTTTGTATAAGAGCTGAAGTTGGCTCTTCTGTTCTATAACCAGGGACACAGAAATGGGACTGCTGAAGCAGTGGGAAGGGGTGATATAGATGTGGTGAGTGGCTTACTGCAGACTGTTCAGGGAGTCCACATACTGGTTCTGTGGAAAAGATGACAGAAAGAATAACAAGCAGTGGCTTTGTATGGAAAAATTCAGCCCAGAGCAGGCTGTTTGAAATGCTCAAAATATATTAAGGCTGTAAAGACAGCAACTCAAATAATGCACAATTAAATAACCCTTGTTTAAAATAGCCTACACTGCTAAAGGATCTGCCCCAAGGAGTGATCCTTATAGATGTATCCACACCTCTTTCGCCTCTGGAGTGAACTGTTTGTGCTGCCTAACATTTGACCTGGGCCCAATGCCCCCATGGCTCTAAGATCATTATTATATTTTTGTGGCTTCAGTTCAAAGTGTTGGAAGTAATGTGAACGTTGCTTTGCTGCCTGCAAGACTGGTGTTTTCACAGCATTATGCTGCATGCTGTGGGATGTGGGGCACACAGAGGCTGTCTGAGGACAAGAGGCTTCTTGGGATGGTGGAGGTTAGGAGAAGCCACTATTGGTCTAGTCCTATCCTTGCTGTGACATCCTCAGGGCAGTCCATCCACAGAGCTGGAAAAGCCTTGGCTTTTCCTCAGAGAGAAGCAGTCGGTCTCCTTCAGAAGAGAGTCCAAGCACACGGTGATGCATGTGTGGTACGGCTGACAAGAGCGCCAGGACCAAGGAATGAAACAGGGAGGTAAATTATTTGTCAGCATAGGTGCATCTATTATAGTCATAAGCACTGAGGTGGTGGATGAACCAGAGAAATGCCCCTTACTGCTCTTCATATTATCTGTTTTGCAGTAAATCTTTAGTCAGTCATTTTGCTGATCAAATTGATATTTGCTGTTCCCAGGAAAAAGTTCTAGTCTTGATATGGTGTGGGAGGGGGAAGACTGGGTAGATGATCTGAACAAACAAACAAAATATCTTTCCATTGTAATCGAGTTGCTCTTGCTCATGCATGCTCTCTCTTAAAAAATTATCTCATAGTGTGTTGATTGAAAAGTGGGAATTAATAGGCAAGAACCATCTACTGGATACAGACTGCAGAAAAACAGCAGATGGCTGATGGATTGCAGGGCTGAATATAATGGATTATGAGGGAAGCCATGTCTGTGAAATTTATAAGGATGCTAGTTTCATAAGCACTGTTAGGTTAAAATGTATGGCAACCCACTCTTTTCTTATTTTTCTTAGTGAGTTGTTTGCTCATTGCTCCTACCTTGTCTTTACATGTTTTTGTCTACAATCAAGTTCCCTTCAAAATTATTTGTAATAGTCATATTTCAAATCAATATGTTAAGATAGTTAATATGACAGCATGTTGCTACTAAGGATTAAGGCATGGACAGGCGAGAGTGATGGGGCCAAACTGCAGCATACAGAGACCACTGCCAGGTCATTTCCCATCTGGTAGTTTCCTTTTCCAGTCAGCAGTTCTGCTGTAAATCAGGTAAAGAGAAGATGCACGTACCTACAGAACTTCTCCTTTTCGTGCCTCATGCTCCCTCCAAAAGCTTGATAATTGCCAAAGCCTCCTCCTTGCTCTTCCTTTGCTTCACTGTAAAATTAGTTATTACTGTAGCTAATAGCTGTATGAAAATATGTGTGCTGGTTTTGGCTGCCACAGAGTTCATTTTCTCCATGATAGCAGGTGTGGGGGTATGGTTCAGATTTGTGCTGGAAACAGCGTAGGTAACATGGGGCTGTTACTGCTGAGCAAAATGTCTGTGAGGGTTTCATAACATGCTCAGCGTGTTGCAAACACCTTCTCCCCCCAGAGCCTCGGGGCTCTGAGCAAGTGGGTATGGCTACACAAACACACCTGGGTGAGAAACGCAAGGGTGTGGGTTGACAGTGCCTCAGTTTCTCCATGGTGACTGTCCCCCTACCTGCCCTTGCCCCACATGAGTTTCTCTGCCATGCATTGGGGTGAGCTGCTCTGGATCTGAGCTGGAAGGAGAGAAATTGGCTGGGCAGCTGGGGCAGAAGAGGTGCAGCCCTGTGTCTGTCTCGCCCTCAGGAGCTTGCATGCATGCCCATGCCTTCGGGCGGGAAGCGTACTGCAGCGTTTCCCTGGAAAACTGCCCGCTGCCATAAAATAAAACTTGGAGGCCCTGGTGAGCTTAGCTCGTCAGCAGATTGTTAGGAGGATAGACTTCAAACCATGAAGAAATTCAAAGAGCATCTTTTCTCACCTGTTTGGAAATCTGGAGCTGGCTGCTTTCCAGTGCAACATCTTTGGGTTGAAACCTCCCAGGCTGCTTCTGTCAGCTCTAGTTTTTGGTGTGAAATTGTGTCCTTTAAAAAAAAATGTGCCTGAAAGAATCAGTGCTGCTTCACTGTATTCAGAAAGCAGCAGCTTTCTGGCTGCTACGCTGCAGACATTCCAGTGCCTGGAGGTCTAAAGGTGTCTCAGGGACTGATGGCCATCAGGAGTGGGCACATGGACCAAGGTGTGAGATGTCCCCAGCCTTCAATGGTGGAAGGGAGCCAGCAGGTGCCTCCCAGGTGGATGTTGTTGGCTTGCCTGGGGACCAGAACAGCCCCCTTCTGCAGCAGGACAAAGGATATCCTGGTGAGATATCCTGTCTTCCTACTAGGAAGTGTTTGCTTTCAGAGCTTCCTCTGGCTTTCTTTTGGCATTTGGGACTAGTGATGTGTTATTTTCTGGCACAGGTTCATTGTATATCACTTGGGATGCCGATGCTTGTCACCAGCCCAGCAGCACCATGGTGAATGGTAGCCTCTTGCAGAGTGTCCGTGTCACCTCAATGATTCACAGCTCTTCCATCCACTTCCCTTGGTGTGCCATTATTTTCCTCCTCTTCACCCTGACTTCTTATCCAGACTTCAGCCAAATGCTTTCCCAGTCTCCTGCCCATATCGTGTCACTTGTTCCATTACTCTGAGTGACTGAGTTGACAGTCTCCTTCAGCAGTATTGACTGCAGACAGGGTAGGTAGGGTGTCACAGAATCTTTCAGCACTACCTGAGCAGCCTTTTAATGTGACTTGTGAATTTTCTCATATGCAATATATGTTGAACCACCCCAAAAGCAAGCTCTATCGGTGGAGGCAGAACATGAAAATCAAGATGGACAGCTCAAAGTCAGCTATGTCCTGGGGAAGGTAACCAGCTATTAAGAGTGATGCTGTTTCTTCCTTAGAAATAGGTAAATAAACAAAATAATTGCACATGTTTATTGGGATATGTGTCAAAATGTCAAAACATTTTCACCACAATTATGCAATAAACTGAACAACTTTATAAATATGCCTGAGGCTTTTCTGCTCACTTGTTCACTCTTTGAAAACTCTATATGAAAGTCAGTTATAAAACTGAATTTGCAAATAAAGCTGTACAAACAGAGCTGGATTTGGGACAATATGATGAGTCTGGAAAAGAAGCCTGTGGGAAAAAGATAGTTTTGTTCCAACCAAAATGGAAAATATGCATATTTTGAGGACAAAATAAAACAAGAGCTTTTTTTTTTTTTTTTTTTTTTCTGTGAAAGCAAAATATTTGATGAGGGTATTTTTTCTGCCTAGAGATCTCTCACCATTTCAAACTGGGGTGAGTTCCTTGGATGGCTGCCAGTATGGTGATTGCCTGTGAGGCTTCACTTGCCCTGTGAAGAGAGAGTGGAGAACTGGGGCTTGTTCAGTTTTGGAGAGGAGGTAGCTCTGGGTGTTAATGGAGAAGAACCCAGACTTTTTGCAGCGGTGCATGGTGGGAAGACAAGACAACAGTGAGAAGTTGATAAAGGAGAGATTCAGATTAGATGTAAGAGAAAACATTTTCACTGCTGTCCAGAGAGGTTGTGATGTCTCTACCCTTGCATATTTTCAAGAGTTGGTTTGGTAAAGCCGTGAGCAGCCTGGTGTGTTCCCATAGTTGACCCCACTTCAGGTGGGACATCGGACCAGAGACCTCCTGGGGTCGCTTCCAACCTAAATTGTCCTATGATCCTATGAAAAATTCAGTCCAGTTTTGAAACAAAAATATCAAAATACATATATTTTTTTAAAAAATGCATTTCAACCAATTGTTGAATCATCTAAAGGACAAAAATAAAGAAATTATTATATTTATCAGCCTTTTAATAAGACTGTATCTTCAGAGAATTCTAGATTCTTGCTATTTCAATTTTTCAGACAGTGAAATGGAAGAGATTTTATAATTTGGTCAGTTTTTACTATTTTATTTCTCTCTCAAGGAGACTAAGTGAACTTTTTCACATTCTTTTTCAATTCTGTTTCAGAATTTGAAATTTGACACTGGAATAAACATAAGCAAAATTAGGTTCCTTAAGTTTTAGGACTGACTTGCTTAAAATGAATGTATTGCTTTAAAGATTTTATACACTTCTGGTGGGACAGCTTCTTCTCAATAAATGACTTGTTCTGAGAATTCAACTGGTTCTTTACTGAGATGGCTCCCAGAAGGAAAGTGAACAGAACATGTGATGTAATGTGGAACTGTAAACTCCAAATGTTGTAATCTGCTGTCTCTGAAGAGGTAGAGTGACAGGAGATAAGACGACTAATTTTTCTGCCTTGTGGCTCTGATGTGGTTATCCTACTCAGTATTGTATTTGGATTTTGGTTGTTTCATTATCAGGAAAAAGCTGACAAGAGAGCTAAAGTAGGTAGGATGAATTAATGTCTAAGAAGAGGAGCAAGTAGTTTAGCTAAAATAAAACAGTAAACTTTGGAAGTACCAGAAGCCTGGAACCACCGCAACAGGAGAAAACAACTTAGTGTTTTGTCAGAAATACAGCAAACACTGACTAAGGCTTTATTTTTTTATAGGATGCATTAACTGAGGCATGTTTCCTCTCCTTGCAGGTACTATGATGTGTCGGGCAGGTGCTGCACTGTTCAGGAGAACCAAACACCCTCAGTAATCTGCCCCCACTCTTATGCTCTCCCAGCGATATCAATGTCTACTGCCTCACTGCCAGCAGCACTTAGAAAGGTAGGAGAAAACTAAATAAGTGTGTTTATATAAATGTAGATATAAACAAACATATATCGTGAAGTTGTCTATTCTGAAAAACAAGGCATAATTGTAATCTTCCTTTAAAAGACCTGTGTTTGAAGTACTGGAAAATTTTGAAATTAATAACATGTACGGAAATAAGGAAGGTACATAATGACTTTAGCTGGTATGAAGAGACAAAAAAGAAAATGGCTCGAGGAGATCTTCCACATGCTCCCACAAACCATATGGCTTTTTCCTTTTGTTCATAAAAAATATGAAAGCCAAAATAATAAAGGAACAACACCTACATTTCCTGTACTGTTTTTCTCCCAAATTTGCCCTAAATCAGGATACTCCATAAGTTTTTTTCCCAGAGAAGGATGAATGGCTACACATTTGTTTCTAGTGCTCATTTACCTCATGCAGTGTTACTCATTTGCTTGGCAGCAGTATTACTGCATGGAAGCAAGCTCGGGAAAATGCTAATTACTCCTGTTCTAATGTGAGAACTTAATTTCAGATTGCAGACAAAGTTGTGCAATGCCATTCTTGTCTTTATTGTAATATTTCCATGGAGAGAGAAATACTATTTTTCCACATTAACAAAAGTACTCAGCAGGTCAGTAATTGAAAAAGTTTCTTTCTTCTTGGCTGTGGAACTAATATTCATCTAAATATACTTTATGAAGGCTTATTCTGTCTTTAAAACAAACACATTTATTTTTCAGTCTTCTCAAGCCAGCAAATCCCATCTACTAACTTCTGCATTTGGAAAAAACTCATTGGTCTTTAGCTGAATACACAAATAACACAGGCCCCAAATATCCCTTTTGGACTCATTCAGGGTCTTAGTTCTACTGATACTGTTGAAACACCCTACAAAAAGATCTCAGTTCTTCCCAAAACAGCAAAATGGCATATTTACTGTGCTGGGATGACATTCCACTGTAGTAGAGCTAGCTGTGAATTTGGCTTTCCAACAGAAAAAAGTACTGTTCACCCTATTGCTGTCTTGTATATTAGCTTCTTCCAAGAACTTCTAGAAAAGCAAGTAGATGTTTGATATTTTTCAGTGGAAAGAATAGGAGGGTTCAGTGGTTGCTTAGAAAACTCTGAGTTGGCGTTTAGTTCTTCTGGAAAAATTTGTTCATACTTACAGATAAATTAAATTGTCGGGGTGTCATTTCTCTAACCTGGAATCAATCCATTTTTAGTAATAACATTTAAAACCTTTTAAATGAAGCTTCTGAAAGTGAATGAGACTAGGCCATGTAATTTTCTACTTTGATGTATAATGCAAAAGTCTGATTGTTAGATAAATTATAAAAATCAAGGAAATCGCCTTGGGGGGTGTTTGTATGTGTGAATTCAGCAGTTTCTTTTGTATTGGGGTAATCTCCTAATGTGTGTAATAACACAGTCACCTGCTGATGACAGATGGTTTATGGGGATTGGGATTTAAGGAAGCCCTGCCTTCCCTCAGCATTTCTTGTGGGAGAGTGGTAGAAAACGGTGGATTAGAAAATGTAAGCTTGCATAAGGCTCCTCTCTGCTGCTGTTCTTTATATGGAAATCTTTTCATAAGCCTTTCAAAGCTAAATGTACTGTGTAGAGTCTTGCAGAATAACGTACCCAGACTAATTTGTTTTATCCTCTGTTTTTGCCTAATTCATATTATTCCCCTTACCTTGGGTAATTAAGAACTGACTCCAGCAATGACTAAGACAAGCTCTCCTACATTCTTTTGTTAATTAAACAGTCTTCCTACAAAATCTTGCTTATCAGTCTTTGGAGGTCATAAAATTTTAGTTTTGTTTTCTGGGGGAAAAAAGAGAAATTTGATTTTGCTGCTTTCCTTTTTTTATGGTTTAGTTATTATTAAATGATGGTGTTCACTTAGACTGCCTTTCACTCTCAGCCAGTTCGTGCCCTACTAGTCAGCAGAAGATCTAAAATAACCACTCCCTTAATGGTTTTCTTTACCTTCTAAAGAAAAAGCTGTCCCCAGCGTATTCCAAGAACTTGTTGGACTGTCTCCTTCATGTATTTATTTTTCAACAGAAAAAAATTAATTTCAAAAAGTAATTAAAGCCATTAGGTTCTGTCCTTTTGGATGCTTCCCTTGTGTGATCAAAAAACACAACTTCTCTCCACCCAAAATGCTAGTCTATAATAAACTTCTATCTTAGTATACCCTGGTTTTCTCTTTTCATCTTCTTCCGGGATTGTTTAACAAATCTTCATCCCTCCTCTTCCTGTACTTCACAGCAACTGTTCTTGATGTACAGTGCAACTTTATTTCTCTTTCTTGTTTGACTTCCATAAACAGTCATGGTAAAACAGCAGGATATTAACAAATGTTTAAGATCACTTGCTTGATGCTTGATCACTTACTCAATGGGTAAATGTTGCGTTGCCCAAATTATAAGGCAGAAATACTTCTTTTCACTACATCATTTTCTTAGGAAAAGAGAGGCATCCTTCTGTGGCAACATTTCTTTCTCATCAAATACTTCCGATGTTGATTCAGATGTACTTCTGATTCTGTACAGATTTCCACTTTCATTCCCTCCTGGCCATCTGGAATCTACAAGTAAGCTTCTGATTGGAACAACCAAAAATGTCAGTTATATAACCACAAAAGAGAGATTTCAGAGTGCTCTTATAAAAATACAAACTGTATGCTTATTAAGTAACTGGGTAATTGGATCTACAAGAAATTCAAAATCATATAAATTTGAGTATATGCTTCATTTTTGGGTTTGATCCCCCTATAGGCCATTCACTTAAATGTTGGATTTGATTATCCTTGTGGATCCCTTCTAACTCAGAATATTCTGGGATTCTGTGTGATTCTTGACTTTTCTAGTCCTGTGCTATTTAATGTGCAAAACATTTGTTTCATGAAACCAAATATTAGCTGTTTCTCTTCTGGTATTTTGGCAAATGGACATTTGATAATACATTATTAAATATTAAAGAGCCCTCAGAAATAATTTCTGGATGTCAGATCCACAAAATACACTATTTCTAGAGTTTAAAACTCAGCTTATTTCCTTTTCCCAAATAATGCATTACATCACTGGTTACATTTTCAAGTTTTGCTAATTGAAGCTAAATAGGAGCATTTGGTATCCTTGAGTTTGCTCGCAAGTGAAGGGAAAATAGCTTTCTTAGATTCCTGTTTATATTTTCAGTGTCTGTGTGGATTGCTTGAGCCGTCATATAGCCTATACTGCATGATGTAGATATCTGTGGCCATGATTTTATTATCTGTTTTTTATATCTTTTAGTCTTATTAAAAAAACAATGTGGCCAGTGTTCTCACTATGAATGAAGGAACAACTTTCTGAATGTTTGACTAATTTCATTCTCTTTGGATAAATAATAATTCAATATGAGAACCAAATTACAGATAAAATATGTGTTTTGCAGTCATGCAGCTTCAGTAGTAACAAAATACTGATACCAAGGGTGAAGGTGTCCTACCTGTGCTATGGCAAACTCACATAAACTTACATTATGTAGTTAAAGACAAACACATGTTTACCTGATAGGTTTCTGTATTGTTACACTGAAAGGCATTTATTCCCCTAGAGAACTATTTCAAATTTAGATTGGCTTCTGCTGATAGTAAAATGAGTGAATGAAAATAGAGTTCTTATTGCTTCATTATTTATATATTTCCTCTGCTTTAGGAATAATGATCACAAAAATATAGACTTTAAAATTCCATGCAAGACACCTAGGTTTCAGCATCTTTTTTTCTAAGTCACATCTGTGTGCTCTAATACTGTCTCTGCTCTTATATTCAGGTGTTGATTAGTCATATTTTCAGATTTATAGCCAGGTACCTGTCCAAAGGTTTATCAGGATTCTTCATCTAGATAAAGAGTTCTCACACCTACTTGCTACATGAACACAGCCACTGCCTTTCACACAAAGATTCAGCTCTATGACATGAATATTCATTGAAGGAAACTGGGTGGAGTATTTCTAATACCCAGGTGTGGCTATGGAAGCCCATTTTGATTCTGTGTCAAATTACTGGATTAAATGAGTTTATTCTATCGCTGCCTTTGCCATATTCCTGAGACAGCAGATATGTAGATTCCTAATTCCTCCTGCTCTTTTAACTCATCTTTCAAGATGATAGTTCATCAAGGTCTAAGATATTTTCATGTTAAGATTCCTCATCTGCTTCTTTAATTTTTGTCTGCCTTGCTCAGAGAAATGTTAGCAAGATATTCAGCCCAGCTTGTCACACTGCTTTTTCTTACAGTGGTTTATTTTTTCAAGAAATAACAAAACCTGAAGTCTGTTGGTATTTTAGTAACCATGGGGTTACTAAATTACCTCCCAGAGTGATGTTTAAATGGTAGAAACAAAGTATTTTACATAGTCAGTTGATAAACTTCCATATCAAGTAAGTGAAAAAGCAGGTGAGTCACTTCCAAAGTAACAGACAACAAAATTATCAGTTCATGGATAGGTGAGAGGAGCCTGTCCACAGGAGAACAAGTTGTTGCCTTAAGGTTCACCCCAATTTTTAATAGATAAGGCTTTTCAGTGGTTAACCAATCTCCTCCCAGAATTTGAGACTGAAAGAATAGAAGGCCTCCTTCTCCAGCTTGGAATCCGAAAGCTAAACAAAACTTGGTAGCCAAGGTCCTACAAAATGAGTCATGCAGGAGCTGAAAATATTTGCTGGTGCTGGTTTTCTCAAAATAAAAAAAAAAAAAAAACAAAACAAAACAAAAAAAAAACCACAAAACCAAAAACCCCACAATTTCAGGAAACACAAACCTGCCTTGTGCAAAGATTGAAGGGAGAAAAGGAGGGGAAATTATATGACACTGTAATATCTTTTTTTTTTGGGATGGAGTGTTATAGGAAGGCAGTCACCTAAGAGAGGCCTAGGTGAGCAGGGGGCTGGGTTTCTCCTTGGTTTTGTTTTGTTTTCTTTTACAATCTGGATAGGTCCTCCCTCAGCTGTTTGGAATAGGTTATATCTTTCCAGATAATTAAATGTTGCATCAGGACAAATTTTTTTATTGCATTACCTGGAAAAAGACAGGGGAAAAAAGCCTGCTTAGTGCTGTGCTGCATGTCTGGATTCTTGCCAGACTTTCTATGTGCTTGACTCTTTATGCTCAACTTTTTTTTTTTTTTTTTCCCTCTTCTTTAGTATAACTTTTGTGTTTCTTACCTGGTAAAATTACTGTTATTCTTTGTGTGAGAAATATGGCCAGGGTCACTCAGTGTGCACCTCACTGAGAGGGAGTGTTCAGAGCAGACAGGTCATTTGCTACTGAGTGGTGGTTCCAGCCACCATACTTTCCCAAGTGTAACTTGTTTCCCTGAAATAATGGCCACATCTTCCACCTCCCTCCCAGGCTTAACCAGTTGAATAATTTTAATTTCCTTTTTTCTTTCTTCCTTTTTATTTTTTTTTTTTTCCTACTAGGCATTCTCCCTTGCTAATAGACACAGATTCAAAAATTCATAGATTATCCCTTGATAATCTCTACATAAAGCTGGCATTCATTGCTCTCTTTTCAGTGACTCATATTTGTGCTCACTCTGCTAGGGCTACTTTTTACTGTTGCTCCCCATTATCATCCCTACAGAGGAGATTCCCATGTTTTAAATTTAAAGTATAACTTTTAAGTTCTTTATCTAGACGGGTCTTCTTGTGAGAGTTACCTACATGTGATGTGCCTCTGGTTCACTAATTTATGGGAAATCTGTATAAATATATTTCTTTAATTTAAATAAATCAAAAATACAGCAATAAATATTTTATAGGCTAAAATAGGTGAAGTAATTTTATTTACATTTTTATTTATAAACATATACAGATATGCATGTATGGGTATATATTGAAATGTAGATATGAACTAAAGGATTTTTGGGGGATATTATTCATAAGCCATGGCTTTGGGATTGCTGACATGACATATTTGTATCAGTTGAAGAAAACAGTACATAGAGAGAATGGAAAAAGAACAGATGTGGTGAAGCACGGATCACATGAGAGTCCTTTGACAACATTCAGAACAGCTACATTATTCCTTGTCTGTATGGCTTCTAATAGGATGTTATAGTGCTGACCAGCACATTAATTCCTTATTGTCCTTTCAAAGCAATTTGTTCCTATTCTTGGGCTACAACCATGATGTGATTCGGACAAGAAAGTGATGTTAATAGGAAAAGAACACTGAAGCCTTTACTTTGAAATTCATGGTGGAGAAGTAATCAAATTCTCAAACCAAACCAGTTGAGTAGGGTGGAGAAATGTGGGAAGGGAAAAAGAATGCTTCATTTTGCCCTGGCCATGACAACATTTCCTATAGAGTTCACGAAGCATTTATATACTTAACAAATATTTAATTTGCTCTGTCCCTTAAACTTTTAAAAATTTTTAGAGTGTTTAGCTATGAGTCATGCTCCCTTTTGCAATAGTATGAGATAATACAGAAGTACTTTTGCAGGTTTATTTAGTTGATAAGTATGCAATTCATAATTAAAAACACAACATCACCATAAGCATTAAGAAAAAACTCCAGAATTTAGGGAGTACTGAAATCATTATGGAAGCCAGGAAAAGCAGAACTGGCACAGAATTTAAATGCTAACAAAGTCACAGTGATGTCTCCCACAAACATTTGTGTTCCAAGAAGCCACTGTATATTAATTTACTTGTCCAAAGTTTGGTGAGTAGTGTCATAAACCAGTAAACTGAAATGGCATGTCAATTGCTAAAACCCACAAAACAAAGGGGGAATAATTTGAATATAGCTTCTATCAAAGATTTTCTACAAAGAGAATATTAAGAGATGATCTACAGAGACATAATGGCACTGTTGACTATCATAAGTATATTTAATTGAAAGTGGTGCTCAGGATCATGCAAACAAAACAGAATTAACCCCAGCATGTCCGGATAATCTTTTTGTAATATTGCCTGCCAGCAAGAATGCACATGTAGGTGAGATCTTCCTAAAGAACAGCACTAAGAGTGGAGGACTGAACTTTGCTTTTGTTTATTTTTTCAGTTTTATTAACATTATAGTTATGTCTTTTAACATAGACCCTTCTCAACATTAACACTTAGAAATATAGGAGTGGCAGAGTCCTTATGTTACTTTTAATTGTGCACGGGTGCTGTTGTACCTGTAGGAATGCTGAATCAGGACACTTGGGCAGCCAGCTGCAGTTGTAAGTCAGCATTGGTAAGGCTTATTGCTCTGATAGAACCTAGATCCTATGTCTGTTTTCATGGAAAATAATAATGAATTTATGTAATAATTAATTTATGTACCTCAAGCCCATTTGCTTCTGGGATGTGATAATTGCACATCCTTTGCTTTACCTGTGTCTGCTCTTTGTTAAGGACTCGATGGGAGGAGGGAAGAGGGGACAAGAGGAAAGGAAGGCCAGACAGGAGAAATCAAAAAGATGGCACAAAAAGAAGCTAAAACCACAAATCAAGAACAATTAATTATTTTAGATTAAATTCACAGCAGATAAGAAAGAAATCTACCCTAAAAATGGAAGTAGGAGTGTTCAGAAGACAGAACAAGAAGTTTCTGTCATTTAAATGCAATCAGTTACATGATAAAAGGTTTGTGGTTTTCAAGGATTCTGCTGTAAGTCAGGTTTATTTTATGTCTCTACTTAAAGAACTATAATTCTGATATTTGCATCCCTAAAATATTAAGTGACTTGTAGTAGTATTTCCTTTCAAACACAATTGATCTGAGACACATGACAGAATTAAGGATTACTTATGATACAAACCTTTGGTCAAGCATCATTTTGCCCAGGTTTCCCAGGACACAGCAAGCATTCATAACACTGCAGCAGAGATGCTCTGGATACAAAGATATTATTCTTTAACAGAAGAAGATAACAGGTGTCCTCAATTCAGCCATATTTCCTAATAGTGAAGACAGAAGAATCAAGCAACTAGTTATACATGCAGTGTCATACTTACTGTCTAGGCAGAGAACCAAAATTCTGAGAAGTCACGATGTCAAAAAGCTTGGGCATCAGGTCCACTAGAAAACTATCTGATTATTGTGATTTGGCTTTAGCCCTCTGAAGACATGCTCTTCCTTTTATCTTCCAAAAAGCCTGGAAATCTATGGCTAATTACAGCACAAGAGAGGTTCTCAGCTATCCATGACAAAACCTCTCTGAGTATTGCTCAACAAAATTACTTCTCTTCTTAATAAAATACTGTGTTGCTGACTAGACTGATGGCATCATGGCAATTTCCTTGTTGGTTAACTTTTTTTCCATATTCCCATCTCATTATTCCGCCTATCCCCATTTGAACCACAAATTCCCTTCAATATTAACTTACTAAGGTTTTCATTTTGCTGTTTCCAACGTGGCTAAGACACCAACTCTCTTATTTCCTAAAAATAACATCTAGTTAGGGTATGTCCCATTATTATGGCTGGTTCAGAGAGACCTTGAAAGCATCTCTTATATTTCTGCTGCATTTTGGTGAGGTTAGTAGGAGAGCATCTAAGCTGTGGTTGATTGTAGGTGTGTACAGGACTACAGCTGACGATGAAAATGGGCCTTGGAGAAGAGCAAAACACAAGAGGGAAGACAGCATGGAGTTATATATCATTTTCCTAGAAGGAACATAGGTCCTGGAATATCAGTGCAGGAGGAATCTGTGTTGCAGTCTAATACCCTGGCATTCAAGATGGCAGTGGATGTACTGAGTCAAGAACGATCCGTTCACCCCTTAAGAATATATCTGAAGGCAGGAATACCAGTAAATTCTTACTCTCATAGACATCTTTCAAGTACTTACAAAGTTTATTGAGGAGATTGTTAAGGACTTGATAGATATATATATATATATAGTTAAAAACACCCAAACAAAGTTGAACTTGTATCAGACAACCTGCATATACTTATTCTTGGCTGGCAGCTTAAAACCACTGTCATTTGGATAATCATTCTTCTGAGCAATTCAATATATTCACCTTGAATAAGGTGAAGTATAAAAAGGCTATGTTCAACTCTACATTGGATCTGAATCCTGAATAGTATTCATATTCAGCTCTGTTTGGAACTGAATTTCATATGAGTTATTGAAAGCTCCATGTAATATTGTGAACAAATTTAGTGGAAGCAGTGGGTAAAAATGTGTTTCTTTTAGAGAGGATTAATGATGGCCTAAAGTCATGTGAGCAGTCATCTTGGAATGTGATAGTGCTGAGGTCTTCTGGGCTGGGCTGCTGAATAAACTGCAGCCTCCCAAGCAGGGACAAAATAAAAGGTCTATCAAACCAGCACACGTCTGCACTTTGCACGAGTGAGATAATGTGGACAGCCACATACTCGGTGTGGTATTGCCCAGGGAAGGCAATGAACCCTTCATGCACTGCAAATTATTTAGGAGGTCTGTCATCAATGATCAAGCATTGACAGTACATAATGACTCTGGTAATGGTGACATGGGAGTGTGCACCAGGCAGTCTGGTATTATCGCTGACCATCCTTTATCTGCCCCACCTCTGTGTATCATCATGCCAAACACGCAGCTACATAGCATTTCAACATTTCACAGGTGTTACTTATGCTAGTATGTAACTTTTCCTTAGGATGACAGCTGGCACTTTACTGCTTTCTTCCCAAGGGTATACTCCTCCCTTCTCTTTCCCTTGGTGAGTACAGTCCTGTGAAGCTGCTCTTTGAATCACCGGGGATTTGTTTTTGGCCTCTGTGCTGGGCTGCTGTGCAGTGATCTGCAGTCTGGAGAGCCGAGGACTTGTCCTGCATCATGCTTTTCTTGTACCATTTCCACACTTGTGCAATGTGTTGGAATGGTTTTCAGGACCTTGGCAGCTAGCTCTGCTCTCTCCTTGGGTGTGGCCCTCTTTCCATTTTGCCATGCTACGTGACCAGCTGGCTCAGACTGCACCTGAGCACCCTCAGATCTGAGGAGGTTGCGACACACAGCTTTTGCTAATAGCCCATTCCTCCTGACCAGGCTTTTGCCACTTTTTAAGCTATATAAGGTGTGCGACAATTAGGAATGCGTGTATGCATACAAATATGTGTAATTTATTGCCAGCTGCAGTGTAATAATGGGTTTGAAGAGGGTAGTCATGTAAAACTTCATCTTTCTGGTTTTATTGTCTCAAGAACTGAATTAGAGTGAATAAGCTGGAATGCTTCTTCACTTACCTCTTTAAAACAAGCACTCAACCTGCCATGGCTCAAGATCTGCAAAAGCAAAGCATGACCCACTTAAAAAACCAAACTGCCTAAACTACTGTTTCAATAAGATCTAGAGATTGTAAAAGAAATCTACCATTCTTACAAACTAGTATTTAGAACTAGAATTTTCAAAATCACAGGAGGGTAGCATTTCACCAGGTAAGTTTCCAGTTTGTTGTGGTTACAAATAATATCTAAAGATTTAAATAGAATGTAATGTTTTCTACTACAGACTTTGTTTTTTATGATGGAAGTTTGACATCTTAATTTCCTCTGAATCATATCTTATGATTAGAATTCTCCTCCTATCGTTAGAATTCTCCTCTTTTTTTTTCTTTTTTTTTTTTTTTTGGTGTCTTTTTCTTTTACTATTTTGCTTTCTAGGATATATTTTCAGGAAAAATAAAGAGAATCATTGTCTCAGAGGAAAACAGAGATTAAAATGTTTAGCTTTTGAAAAGTGAAAAGTATGAAAAATCTGACAAACTATGAACTATACCTTAAACGTTTAGCAACCAGAGTTCAGATAAAAAGAACATGAAGATCTGTTTAGTTTTTTTTATGTCTCCTCTGGAAAAATTTGTAATTCTAAAAGGCTCTCAGAGGTAATTCTGGATATTCCCCTCCCTCTTCTTCAGGGTAGTTTTGATGGTATTGCTTCTGGAAAGACTAAGGGTTATCTTTTTTATCTGGTGTGTCAGACAGTTTTTATTAGATAAATTTCTGACTCTGAAAAAGACTGCCACTTTCCAAACATGGGAGATGTGAAGACAGTTTGTGAGGGTTTTTTCCAAGTGTCTGCCAAGCAAAAGAGAAGCTCCCCGTGCTTGTTGCTGGCTGCTGTTCGGAGCCTTGCGCACAGCTAGGAAACTGAAAAGATTTGTCAGGTTCACCATGTGGCCAGCTGAGAAAGCCTGGGTTCCAGAAGAGAAAAACGATGGAATCACCTGCAGAAAAGGGTAGGTAGCTAGAGAAAAGCCCTGCAGAGTAGGAGGGATTTGTATTCCCAGCCTTTCCCAACCGGTGCCAAGAAGGCGTGGGAGGGAAGCGGTAGATAAGAGGCAGGGGAGAAGACTCATTCTTGCCTTCTGCATACAGGAAACACTTGTTGTCTACCAGGTTTTAATGGTCGACAACTACCTCCCTCCAACATTCCACAGCACCAGTAAATAATGGAGTGAGTTTATGCAAAGGCGACTCCAGGAGTTGCTAATGGAGTTGTTTTGCTATAATTATTTAGAAAGTATCTAAAATACTTTGAGCCTAAAATTAGAACTGTTGTAGCTAAAACTGTGGTTAGTTATGATGCTTTTAAGGGCTAGCTTTAAAAATACCTTTGTTAAATCTGTTGTTCTAAGTCAGTCATAGAGTATGTTGGATTGGCCGATATCCAAACGAATAACTTGAGAAATTCAAGTGCAGAATCAATAACTCTCTATATTTCTTGACGTTTCCTGGAAATCTGGGTGTTTCTGAACTCTACAGTTTCATCCAGTTTCATCTAATTCCCTCTTGCATTATTGTTCATCCACAAAATATATTTCTAGAGGTAAGACATGATGTGGGTTTTTTAATACCAAGTGGGAATTAGAAATTTCATCCAATTATCCACCGATAATAGTAGTGTGATTTAAATGCTGTTGCAGTTGTATCTCTTTAGTAGCTAACATTTAGCAGTTGAAGTGCACAGTAGCATAATGCAGCATGACTGCAGTAATTAATCTGTAATAGCAGGAAAAGAGTATCTCTTTTTTCTTCATACGTAATAATATATCTGTTTTCTAGACAGATGCATTGTTTATTTTAATGCTTTCTGCATTAATTCTGTTTGGAGCCTAAACTAAACACACCTAAGAATAAAAATGCATTTCATGAGAATATTTCCTCTTAGAAGCTTCGCTTGCTTAATGGAGAATATTGCGATATGGAAGTAATTGTGGTGTTATAAGCAAAGAGTTGGAAGGATATTCCACTTAATTTACATTTTTGCCCACAACACTATAGGGAACCAGTGGGTTTGGAGTCATTCCCATTTTCTTCATACTGGTTTTATAAAGTTTATTCTAACCAATAGCGAGACACTTCTCTGTAATAATTATTATAAGAAATAATTCTAGTGAATTCCAGAAGCCTTAGGTTAACACTGTTATTTGGAAAAAATGCTAATAAATGCTATATAGTTATATATGTAGTACTGTAATTCAGATGTAAAATGAGGTATCAAGTTGGTTTTTATGAAGTCAGGATAAGGTATTTTAGTAATAATAGTTCCTTGCACTTAAAACTCTTCATTTGAACATGATGGAAAATCTGTACATCAAAGAAGTTATCAAGGAGTGTAAACACTTTATACATATCATAAAAGGGCTTTTTGAAGCACACAGGCTATTGAACACAATTTTTCCAAAACAGCTGCTATGTTGGGCACCTTGATATTGGGGGCCTGACTTAAGACACATTTCAGTTGAAAGGTACCAAATGATACCCTCGTATAATGTGCAATAGGATTTACATTGCATGATTTTAATCTATTTAATGAGAGCTTCTGTGGAGAAGAGAGACTACATTAATTTCATGTTTAAATAAAGTTTGATTAAATATTGTGATTTTTCATTCTGCTAAGTGGTTTTCAGAGTCAGAACAATACCTTAATTTTTTTCTGTCACAGGACCATCACATCAACATTCCAAAGCCAGCATGTTAAACATGGAGTTCGCTTTGTTGTTTAGGAATTTGGCTTTGATCAAATTAGCAGTCCAATTTGCATTTCATTTGCTATCTTCATTCTTTCACACCTTAACAGCCTCACCTTAGTAACACAGTGCTCACAAGGATAGTTTTCTGCTTCTTGCCCTGTGACAGCCTATATTCTACTGTGCCTGACCTGGGGAAAGTCCCCATGTTGCTAAAAGCATTTAGTTTTCCATTTATAGATTCAGACTATCTACTACCCAAGGAAAAAAATCTCCGGTTACTGAGTTACTTTTAGGTGTCTAGAGCTAGAGCTACTGAAGGACACTTGGGTGCTTTAGTTAGTTTAACTAAGTCCTGGGCATCTGTTCCCTAGGCTGAATTAAAACTGCAGGTGAGACCTAGGTTTCCTACCCAGTAGTATGGGACAATCTGTACCCTCCTCTGCTGAGCACTTACAGCCAGCTAAAAAGAAATGCTGGGCACAGGAGTGTATTATCATAGAATATCCTGAGTTAGAAGGGCAAAGTCCACCTCCCGGCCCTGCACAGGAGGTGTACCATGTGCACTTGGGACACCCCAAGTGTCACACCATGTGCCCAAGAGCATTGTCCAAACACTTATTGAACCCTGTCAGGCTTGGCGCTGTGACCACTTCCCTGGGGAGCCTGTTCCTGTGACCAGCTTTCTTCTGGGTGAAGATCTTTTTCCTGATATCCAACCCAAACCACCCTGACACAACTTCAGGCCGTTCCCTGGGGTCCTGTCACTGGGTACCACAGAGAAGAGACTAGTGTCTGCCCCTGCCCTTGCCCATATGAAGAAGTTCTGGACTGCAGTGGGTCTCCCCTCAGTCTCCTCCAGGCTGAACAAGCCAAGTGACCTCAGCCACTCATCATACAGCTTCTTCTCAAAATCCTTCACCATTTTTGTAACCTTCCTTTGGAAGCTTTCTAACAGCTTAATGTCCTTGTTACGTTGTGGCACCCAAAAATGCACACAGGACTCAAGGTGAAGCCACGTGCAGTGTCATGTAGAGATGCCTAGGAAAAGCCAGCTCAGTTAACCAGCACAGAATAGCCACATCAGTGCCCTCTTTGGCAAAGACTGATAAAATATGTGGCTCTGTAAGATTATTTCCTTTTTGCCGTATAATCATTTAATGTAATGCTGCAAGACTTTTTCAAGTGCCATAGGCTTCCCAGACTGCTGAGCTCCTATGGACAGCAGCACTTTTGTGTGAAAGCATGGGGAAGAGATGAAGATTGATGGTGCTTAAGAAAGAGCTGATTTCCAGAGACAGATTGCTCAGTTGGCGGTAGAGATACTTCAAAATTTGCAGAAAAAGAATCGTATTTCTTGTCTCTGGTAACTATACATAAATACTTCATCTAAAAGGAGTAAGTGTTGCAGTAAGCTGTAGATCTAAATTAGACAATTTATGTTAAATCTATACTAACCAGTATACACCATTTAGAGTTAGTGACAGGACACTGTACACTCTCATAAAACAGATGAGGGACATACAAGCATAGAAGAAAGAGACCTGCTAATTCACAACCACTTACGTAATAGATTCTTTATCATTGTGATTTGCATTCAGAAATGAAAAAAGAAAAGGGGTTAAATTTGTTAGTTGTAGCTTCTGATTAGGGGAGACTTAAAATTAACTCCAAGTCACTCTATTCCTCTCCAAAATGCTTTTGCCATTTATCCTTTATTGCTTAACAGAAAAAGTACTTTCAAGTTCCTATCTCTTAGAACAAAACATAGATATGTTTATTTTCACTCTTTACTTTGAAAGAGATCATTTTGATGAATCTTTACACTAAGAAGATTATTTAGTGATACAGCTCTGACCCAGCAGCAGGATTCAAAATCCTGACAGTGAAGATGTGAGGCTAACTCATATCAAACTTCCTCACTTTCTCTTGTACTGAAACACAGAGTTGCAAGTGCAATCATTTATATTAATACTATGTTTTTGCATATAATTTTTTTCTGTATGTCTTTCAGGTTCAGGAGAGTTTAAATATTCTCTCAGTTATTCATTGACTAATCCCTGCTCCTGCTTTTGGTGCTAGTTCTTTCTGTTTTTTCAAGTCCCTTTTTAGTACCATTTTACCATTAATAGCTCAAAAAATAGAGATTTAATATACCAAGCTAGGAAGGTGAAGAACCAAGGATGCCAACATAAAGCAGTCTCTTTCGGCATAAAGGCACAGGTGATTTTTTTTTCCTTTAGCCGTCCTAAATTTGGATCAGAAAACAGTCACCAGGTCTGTGAGAACCAATGTGTGTGGTATATTTTCTCCTACTGTTGCATATCTGTGCTCTGGTATTGCATGTTAATTAATACACGTAAGGCGTTTGCCCAACACTAACTTTGTAGTCCTTTGCAACATGTTCTCTGCTTCTGTAGAGCTGCTTACTGAAGGACTTGCTGCCACCCTTCTGCAGTTCTTTCTCCTATCCTCTAATTGAGCCCCTTCCACAGTTCTAATTTGTCTGCCAAATGACTTATCAGTTGGAAAGGCTCAAGTCAAATACTACTTCCTTTTTTTTGGCTTGTTTTTACCTGAGTGCTGCCAGAAGAAAGAAGGGGTTAAAGCGTGGGAGGATTGCTAAGAAAAAGGGTTTGGTTAGTGACATACAGGACTGCATCTCACACACGATAGTTTGTTTATTCTTCTGTAAACAGCAGAAAGAATTATCATCATCATGGTAAGGCAAACAACACTCTCTTTTATTCCTTTATTAAACCTCACCAGAAATCTTCATGTTAATACACACTTTTTAAAAATCATAAAATCAACTGATCTCCATTCGTTTTATAGAGCATTTCTTTAACTGACAGATGCTCCTTTTGACAGAGGGGAGGGGGGAAAGATTTTAGTTTATGGAAATAACTAGCTCTGGGGAAGAGGAGATGGGAGCAGACATGCCTTTTCTGACATGCCCGTTCTTATTTATCTCCCTCCTCTCCTAAATGCTCATGTAAGGATCTGTTTCATTTTATCAATGCCTCTTTGTCTTTCCTGAGCTTTTTTGAAAGATTTCCATTCATTTGATTTTACATGATTTGCTCCTTTCAGTTTTCCTGTTCTTTTCTAATACGTACAATATCTAAATCTTGGTGTTTGTCACCTAAGAAATATTATGGGATAAAACAATTTATACATACATCTATGCTTCTTGAGCTGATTATTTCCTTTCCAAAAATCCATTAAAACCACAGGCTCATTAGTCTCATTGCAAAATGATTAATTTTCAATGTACATTTGAACTAAAAATCTACTTTTACAGTGAAAAAATAAATTGGAAGCAGACAGGTCCTGTTCTCTTGAAGATAAGAAATGTTTCACTAAAATATCTTGACTTACTAGAAAATGCAGTTTGTGTAAAAATATTACTATTAAGAAAACTTACGTTTGTTTCACTTCATTCTGCTCAAGTCTCGCATTTATAGCCCCTTGCTTATTCAGGTAAGTTTCTGAAACTAAATAATTGCATTCCCTACACAAATTGCTCAGGTAAAGCTGAAATTGTTTAAAATCCAATTATTGCTGTTTATATCCTCTATCTGCATAGCAGGCAAAGATCTGGCAGAGGCAGAGAGTGAATTCCATGCTAGAGTGGACCTGTTAAATTTAAAGTGTTTTTTTTTCTCTGACTCCGAAGAGGACACTGTCAACCGGGAACATGTCATCCTTAAAATAGATGATAGAAAAAGGTTTAAGAGTATATGCCAAACTCTTTGTATTCAGTAGAAAGCAGTTTGGGAGTTAAAATAACATAAGCCACATTTTCCTAATAGTGACCCCCGCTTTGCATCTTTGTGAAGGGTCAGCATAAACAATGAACAATGAGTATAGTGAATTGAAGTAATTCAAATCCATTTGATTGACAGCAAGGTCAGTTAAATTGGTTAGGTTTAGAGATCATTTCTATTAATTTAAAATATAACTGCTTTTTCCCCTTCAGTGAACCACAAAAAGAATTTACTCAGGTCAAATGTTTTGTTAAGTATGTTTTCCCCCCATGCTTTTAAAAGAGGAAAATAAGCACCAAGCCTTTATTTCCATCTGCAACTCACTCCTTCTTTCTCTGCCAGTAGCTGTGGCACTCACCTGTAGGAGAGTGGTATGAAAACTCCTCTCTGTAGGACTTGAGTGGGTCTTGTGCTTCTCTGACTTTTCTCTCTCTTAGCTTTGATTTGTACATTGTTCCTTCCAGTTTTTCTACTAATATTTTCACAGCACGTTGAGCCAGAAATACTCCAGAGCAATTTTCAGCCTCACAAAGCCCGGCACTGTCAGTGTGGGATATTTGAGTCTCAGTCTCTGCAGAATGTTAAAGCCTGAAGAGTAATAGATTATTTATTTAAATGTTTTTGGCTAAAGTACTTTTGGGGATGTCATGTGACTGCTAGAACTTCAAGGCTTTCTGTTTCTCACAGCTGGGTGAATTACGATAGTGTGATTTAAAGATATTTGACATTACTGGCTTTCCAGCATGAATTTGTAAGGGTCCTACACTATTAGAATTGCTGATGATAGAAGGTTCTCAGAAGTTTTCATTTTACTTGAAATCCAGTCATTTATGACCTTCTAATGAATGATAAAGCTCAAACTTACTCTTCACTAAATGGTTTGTTGCTTTTTTCCCCTCTGAAGATGCTGGAAAATAAATGTTTAAATTAAAGAACTGTCCACACTAGATATTATCATCTATTAGTTACCACAAAGTTGCTAATGACTAGTAAAAATACTGCTTTTTTCTCTAATGTGTGCTCTAAGAAGTGTTTTCATTTATGTTCAGCTGACTCAGATGAACTCATCTAAGAAAATAACATCCAACTGATCCCTCAAGACACATCCTGAAATTTTGATTCAATAGATTACAGTAGCTTATGCTGTCTTTTCACCAGAGACCAGCAAAGCATATGTTAAATTACACTGTTAAATTAGGGGTTTGGCTGTGGCAACTTACATTAGCTAATGAGGAAAAAAACCCAGCCGAAAACAGAGGAAATATTTCAATGCTAGCATAAACAGGCATGAATATAAATACAAACAAAAATTACATTTCTTGGCTAAGAAGGCAGCAGCATTTTGCTTTCAGATTAGAACACGGCTTTCAAGGTTCATGCAGAGTGCTTGAAATGGCTTCCTCCACACTGTCCAAGGAATGGATAGGCAGGTCCTCTAGATTTTTCAGTTGCCGATGCCTTTGATCAGGTATTTCTCAAACAGCTAATGTTTTAAGAGTAAGAATGCTTGAACGTAAACACACTGAAGAAGCCTGATCTGTAGAGCAAGGGTATTGCCTTCTGAAATCAAACACTTCCATGTGGTGCTGTGAAGCCAAGCATTCTTGTGCTGTGCTCTGGCAGGCTGGGTCCCACTCAGGAGTTCCTTGAGATGCTCAGTCTCTGTGCCCTCTTGCACTGGCAATACTGGCTCACCTACATTTATCTGACTTAAAATACAAGATCTTCAGGGCAAGTACCTGGTCTTTTATGTGTTTTGAAAGAGCTGTATATAATTAAGGTACTTTGTATGAAGAAATTACTTCAAAACAGTTTACATAGGGCAGCTATTTCAAGATCAAGGAAAAATCTTTAGCCTTGTTCCCTGAGGAAACAAGGCTTATGTGACTGGACTGGCTGGCTGTCCCTCCTCACTTCCATTCAACACCTTTTGAACTTGTTAGTTGTAGTTTAAACTACATTTGAAAGGGGGAGACATCTCAATGATAATTAAGTTCCCATGGACTTTATGAAAATCAGTGGCTGGGAAGAGAGAAATCCAGATCCCCAGTTGAAATTACTAATTTTTCCAGGTGTAATCTTGCAAACTAAAAACTTGACAGCAAGTGTAATAATGACGGTCAATAATGTAGTCCCAACTACTTCAGAAGACTGACAGCTCTTTCTATTCAATTATTAATATGATGGTTGACACCATAATGAAGTTAAATTTCCTGTGTTTTGGTGTTCCAACAGTTTTTAACATCAACAATATAGTCATCCTCCTCACACTTGTATTTATTATTAATTTTCAGAGAAATCAATATCATTCCTTATTACCTTGCATTAAGTGTAAAAATTTTGTAATTTTGCTTATTTTAGCTGGCAATGTTCATTATTGTCATCTTATCCTTTCCCTGCAATACATACATAAAATAAGAAATTAGTAATTGGGCTGCATTACTCATGATCTGATAGGGAAATTTATAGTTGGTTTTGTTATCACTAAAGCACTTTACCTCTCTGAGCTGTGTGAAATTAATGCAGCCCTTAATGTTGCTCTTTACTTAATTGTGTTGGTTCTACTGGTTGAAAAAAGTCCTCAAAGGGAGGGGGAAAAGGCAGGCATCAACTTTCTCATTTGTAGGTTATTTCACTATGTAATAAAACCTAAACCCCGACAATACAAAAACTTGAGCTTAAGGTAATGACTTAGACTTGCCTATTTGAAGGCCACTGGTGGAAGATCACTGTGTGAGAACACAGGTTTTGTTTGGTGGTACACCTGCTTATCATTTCAGTGAGTGACATTGGTTATGAGAGGTAGGCAAAGACAAGGATTCCATGGATTTCTGTTAGGTTGCAGTGTAAGTCAAATCTACCTCCTCCCCAGCTTAGGCTCTGTGTTTTTCATGGTTTTTTTGTATTTTTCATTTGCTTGGGCAAGCCTTGCTGCTGCACGTTCACTGGCATTAAATAGCTTATATGTGGCTCTCCTGAGCAGACTATGTAGGTTGTTGATTAAGAAAAAATAACTAACTTAACACTTTTCCAGCTGGAGAAGGAAGTGACTCCATAACAAAAGGTCCTTATTTTCTTCAACAGCCAAAGGGCCAGACACACCGCAGGCCGGGCACCCCGGCCAGCTGCAGGCGGGCTGACCCAGTGTCTCCCCCGCCTCCGTGCTGGGCCCTCAGATGCTCCGAAGCGAGACTTGCGTGGTCCTTCCTGTTAAAGCTGTTCCACTTCATATAAGTCATTAAGCGTTAATTAGAAGAGGAGTTGTTGAGCATTCATTAAACATTAAATACTAATTGAGCGCCCGGGGAGAGCGCCGGCACCATCGGGCTGCGGAGTCATTCTCACGCCGGCCCGAAGGGGGCTGGGGGCAGGCGGGGCAGCCTTGGCCGCCTGCAGCCGTGTCCCGAGCCCGGGGGCGGCGTGCCCGGGGCGGCCAGGCAGGGCAGGAGAGTCGGGCGGCACAGACGGCCACCAGCCGCGCCCGCCGGTGCGCGGTGCAAGATGCGGGTTCCTCTCCCCGCGGGGCTTTGAACGCAGATGTCCCGCGGGGGCCCTGGCGGCCGGGCGGGGACGAGCCGGAGCCCCTGCGCTGCGCTGCCCCTCTCCCGGCCCGGGCAGCCCGCGCTGCAGCTCGCCGGGGCGGCGGCGGCGCGAACCGCCCGCCTCCAGCCCTCGGTGCTTTTCCCTCAGCATCAAAGGCCGTCGGTTTTGCCCGGGGCGGCGTTTTGCCCTCAATAACAAGGCGGCAGCCGCAGCGCGGGCTGCTGGAGCACCTACGGGGCGCGGCGCCCACTCGCGCCCGCCGCCCCCTCGACGGCCTCACCCGTGGCCGCGGGCGCCCGCGCTTCCCGCGGCCCTCGCCGGGGGCCGGTCCGGCGCTGCCGCCGTCCCTCCCTCGGCGGCCGGGCGGGGCGGCCCGGGCAGGGAGAGCCGCTGCCCGCGGCGGGGCGCGGCTCGGGGCGGTGCGGGGGCGGGCCGAGGCGGAGCGCACAGACGGCCGGCGCCGGGGCAGCCGCGCGGGTAGCGGCGGGTGCGTGGGGCGGCTTCGCGCAGGGGCCGCCGAGCCCAGCCGAGCCGGGCGGTGAGTGTCGGGCGCTCAGCGGGGTGGGGGAGCGAGGCGAGGCGAGGATGCGGAAGCCCGTCTCGGCGCCTTCCTCCTGCTTATCCCGTTTTGGGATGGGGAGGACAGCCGCAGCCTCGGGTGGCTTCACCCTCCTGGTAACGCTTGAGACGGGGGCCGTGACTCCTCCGGTGAGGTGGTGCTGGGCTGGTTCTCTGCAGCCGTACCTGCAGGGAAGGGATCGGCGGCCGCGGGGCTGCGCGGAGGGCGCGGGGGCTTCAGCTCCGGCCCGCCCCGGGGGGACGCCGGGCACCGGCAGCGCGCTGGGCACTGGCGGGCGAGGTGGGCGTCTGCAGCGGGAAACAAGTTGGAAACTTGCGAAGCAGGGTCCGTGCTGCCGAGGGAACCCGCTCTCCTCGAGAGGTCGGGTGCGCCGGGGTAGAAAGTACTCGCGGTGTTTTGAAATAGACGTCTCAAAACAAGTATTCATCGTGCCGGCATGTAAGAAGGGATAATGTATATTACAATGCAAATATGCATGTGTACTCGGCGATGCTGTTGCGTGTTTCCTGTTTACCATGTTAATTAGAAGTTGTAAGGCAGAACTTCGCCAAGAGTAATCCAGGGCAGTGTTTGACCCAGTAATGCTCACTGAGTTGCTTTTATAGTTCTGGGGTCTTTAGCCCAAAAACACAAGCTGAATATTTACTGAACTTCATTAATGAGAAATGTATGAATTTTAAGACAACTTACACCTTTGAAACTACCGGTGCAAGTGTGAAAACTGATTCAGCCAATATGGAGTGAAAGTTAAACTCCCCACTCTTGTTTTTGTAAGGAAAAGTTTGACTCCAGTCTTGCAGGCACCAGGATGCTTTTCTGTAAAGTTTTGGGTGGCGTTAACTAATTGTGCAAATTTTTGGGATTTGGGATGTATAAAGTTGCCATTGTAAGACAAGATGAGCACATGTATGCTCAGGCAAAAGCATACAGAAGCATCGTGGAGTCCCAGTTGTTTTTCCTAATTGTTTTTTCTTTTGTTGTTCCTGCTCTTTTTTTGAGAGCTAGTATTGTTCAGTAAACAGTTTTGTTTCTATTCACTGTGTCCTTTTAATTTAGAGGTAGTCCTAGAACAAACAAATGTATTATAGAAATAATTTTTACATTAACCAAATGTTTGTTTATTTGTTTTTGTAGTCCACCTCACACCTTCCAGATTCTTCCAGAGAAGAAAATAAAAAGAAGCCCGTTTTGGAAAGACTTGGAAATTTGTTTGGTACAGGGAAGAGGAAAAATGTCAAAAGTTCACTAGAGCACACTTCACGTCATAAGGGCGAGAGGTCGGGTTCTCCTCACAGGGCACAGGCAGTGTACTGTAGGCACTTCAGAGAAGGACACGAAGCTCCTCAAGTAGAGAAACAAGTGAGAAATGTAAGTGCCCTTTCTGAGGCACAGGAATATAATTTCAGTGGGGAAGTTAGACCGCTGTATCACGATACGATTTCAGAATGGAGCAGTAGGGGAGTCTCTTCAGACAGCGAGTGGTCAGCAGATTGGAGCGGCAGCAGTGAAACCATTAAAAACTCTTTCTGTGAGAGCAGCCTGAATGTGGAAACACTGGGGTTGGAGAAAGAATCCGTCACAGATATAAATAATTCCACAACTCCAGATTTCATACAGAGCTTGAGAAATCTGTCTAGTGAAGACTTAGAAAAGAGTATCTTAAGTCACAAGCAGCTTGTGAACACGTGGGTGTCTGAGGAGCCTGGGCATGCAAAACCAAAGGATTTGCCATACGAGTTGGAATCTGCAGCGAGTGAACACGCATGTTCTGCTAGAGTGTTAACTGTTGATATCTATCTAAGAAAAACAGACGAACTCCTTAATGAACCCGTGACTCTTAAATCTGAAGAAAACTGTAGTGATTTGGACACAATGGATAAAAAAACTGCTAGTAAAAGATCTGGAAAACGGAGAAAGTCTCAGTCATCTAGTGACATTCCAAATGGAGAGAGAAACCAGACTGAGAGTACTGCAAGAGAAGAATCTGGTTTTGAGGATGATGCCCATTCTGAGGTGTTTTCAGACAAGATAATAAACCCTGAACGAAAAGGTTCGGTAAGGTCTCTTCAACAGACTCCTGAAAGAAATTCCTCTTCCTCAGGTAATAATCAGGACCTAAAAGTTGGATCTGCTCACAAAGGGGCTTCTAAAGCTGAAGCTGACAAGGGCAAGCAGCAGATCTCAAACACAAGCTCTGCAAGGAGAAGATCATACAAAAAGAATCAGTCGGATACTGTACCCATTTCCCCTACTGGTTTGAAGGGTCAGGTGAAAGATTACTCTTTAAAAAGGCAACCTTTAGCATCTCCAGAGACTAACCCAGTAATAAAAAGAACTTCAGTGGAAAAGGGAGCTATACCTGTGGCTTTTGGGGAAGACAGTTTGGAGTCTCCCAAAGCTTCTTTGGCTGCTAAGACAGAAGACTTGGTGTTTGCTGAAGGCAGAAATGATACCAAGGCAGTAAAGAATGGTAATGGTCCAGATGGAAGAGCTTTCTTGCATGCTGATGGGATTAAAAATGGAGACCTGTGTTTGTCAGCTGAGAGACAGACCAATTCTGATTTAGACACCTTGAAGCTGAAGAGTTTGGATGCTTCCAGAACAGTCATGACAAAGATTAGCCTGTAAGTAACAAACTGGTTTACCTTGTCCTTGTAGCTGTAGTTTTGCTTGTATCTGTGTTTAGAATGCTATGAAAACGCTGGCTGTGTATCTGTTATCTGTCTAAATTGTTTTCAGTTAAGAACTGCCTTTAAAAAGTTACCATAACTAAAGCTACTACTTAACAAGCACTGTAGTTTACATGTATTAGAAAAGAATTAATTTTCTCATTTTTTAAATTGATAGGCAATGTTTTTGTCAATTCCACTATATGGAATAATTTAACATATAAAAAAAAGTGCTCAGTCATCATCATCGTGGATCAGATTAATTCATCTATCATAGACCTTAATTAATTTTTCTCTCTGTAACCAAATCAGAATGTGGTTGAAGATTTTGTATGTGAAAAATATTTAAGTTTTCTATGAAACAGCCTAAATTCTGCTATTATTTTATGAAGAAATATAGGATGCAATGTAGAACTTGATTGTTCAAATGATATGATAGATCACACTCCAAACGTTTGAATACATATGGTTGCTTTCTTAAGTATGTGCAGGATGAATCACTTAAATTTTGGTGCATGTGAATAGCATTAGGTATTTGCAGAATTATGCATATATTAATTTTCAGTTTTTGATTTTACACTCGAAGAAACTATCTCTGTCAAACATGTGATCAGAGCTTTCCTTAGGATAATAAAGAAGTGGCTGTATTTATAAAGTTCACTGTCACTAGTATGAGACCAGTGATTGATTACTTGGATACTGTTACATTCTCATACACAGGGAACGATTTGTTTGCGTTATTCATTAATGTTTGGTTGCCACGGCTGTGTGCTGTGTGCTATTGCACTCCTCGTTCTGGCATGTTCAGTTGTAGGTGTGGGGTCACACTGAATCCCGTAGGCCCACCCAAGATACACTGAGCATTGATAATTGTTGTTGTGTTAGAGGGATGTGGAGGTTCAACGTGATGGTTAAAGAGATGTGTCTGTTTGCAATTATGCTTCCCACATCTGAGAAGCTCAGGAGCAATTTCCTTTGCACAATTTGTAATACTCTACATCTGAGTTGTTAATTTGTAACTTAAGTTTAAAAAGCCTAGTACTGAAAATTAAAGTGTCATTTTTTTGTACTTGGTGATGCTTTGCTATCTAGCAGTAGAGATCACAAATCTTAAACTCTTGAGTTTTTACCTTCACAGCTTCAAAGGAAGGGTAGCTTTCACATTGTTTTTTTCTCTGTGTCACTGTCATTAGTGATGATGAAGTTATAAACACCTGCATAGCTGGATTTCATTTTTTCTGTGTATCTCCTGGGCTTGCTATATAGTGAATTATGTTTTACTGTACTCATAAAGTAACAGACAAGTGTCCTGTCTGAAAGACTGAATTTTAACAAATAAACAGCCTGTTCTATTTCATCCCATTTTGTGGGGTATGTGATAGTGTGTCTTGGCCTTACCTGCTGCTATAGGAACTTTAGCCCTGGGTGGGGACTGCTGTGTTGCCTGCAAGGTTTCTGATGCATCTGATAGCTGTCACTGCACAGCACCACGCCATTTTTTTAGCCAAAGTTACATGCTCAGGTGATCTGGTATAATTTATAGTCATTCATTAGAACATATGATCTATAAACCTGGATGTGGATTAAGGTGCTGTAAAGTGTGAAAGGGAAAGATGGTGCCATTACTAGAAGATGGTGTGGTTTTGTTCTCTAGTTATCACTGTGAACAGATAACTTTTTCATTTTCAAAGGTTAAAAAGTTATTGTTAGATAGTTCACACTAATTCCTTTCTGGTTGAAAAATACCCATTTACATAGATATTCCTTGGCCCCTTGTAAGAAGGATTTTATATAACGCAAGTAGTTCTCCTTTAAAAATGCATTAATCTCTTAGTAATGATCTTGTGCCAATTCTGGGAATCGGGTTTCTTTGGAAACAATTTCAAAACAGGTCAGTTTCTCCAGTCACCTTCAGAAATGCAGGTTTCCTGTAAATAAAAAGAGCATTTTCTCTCTTTTCTCTATTTATGTCTGTGTACTGGATAACCTGAAAGTCACAGGATACTGTGCTTCTAGCTTTTGAAAGGGAAACCTATCAGATTTGAGACTAAAATGAGGTTGACGGTAAATCTTAATTGACATATAAAACCTCAGGCAGTAGTCACTTTTATGTGCTTAGTGGAAAACTTGGCTTCAGTTGTCACACTTTATGTTCAGACATGGTTTTGTAGTTGCCTTTTCATTTAAGCCCACTTGTTGAATTATTCTTCTCTTTTCACATGCCATTTTTCTTTGCTCAATCTGATATTTTGGCATCAGTGTTTTTTTGGCACCACTTGCAAGCTTGATGTGTGACTCACCTTCCATTTTTGACTGTTGGGAGAGGTTTAACTGCTTGCTTCCACAGTTCAGCTGCAAGGTGTAGCCAAAGAGAAGGACATTGGTATTTCTCTTGTGCCTGCTTGTTCCTGGCATTGCAGATCAGGAATGGGTAGTAAGGATCAGCTACACTGGACTGTTTGTAAGGAAGCATTTATGCTGTTAAGTTTTTTTTGTTTTTTTCCTCATACAAGATGAGAGGCTTAAAGGATACTCAATTAACATTTCCTTTTAAACAAGCTTCATGACTCAGTTCTTGCAATAAAGTACATATTTTGGCTGTAATTAAAAACAGTATGTTATAGTGTGGAAAAAGGTGTCATGAAAAAATTAGAGGAGGCCAGCTGTAGTGAGTGGAGCTGCAGGGCTGAGCTTTATCAAGCTCTTTGGTCTCAGTTGTTTGGCCACTGCTGCTGTGCAGAAATACTGCAGAATACAAAGTGTTAAAGTGGTTGTTTCTGCATAAATTTGCGAAGCTTGAAACTATACATTTTAGGGGTGAGTTATTCATTTAAAACAGGTTTTAGGTGTGGCTGATAACTATCGCTTGTGTCTGGGCATACAGATAGACACAGATTTTATGGGGAAGATACGTGTCATATTGAAATAAATGCATGTAGTAGTGCAAGTGACAGGTGACAAAAGGGTGGTATGGGGATTAATTTGTTAAGATAATTGGGCCATTAGTGTTACCTCTTGAAAATACTGGTAAAAGAAAAGGATAAGTACATTTTTCTTCTGATCAGAAAAGGATATGAAATGTCCTTGGGAGCAGGAGGTTCAGCACGTGTCAGTAGTGCATCATTGTACCAGTTGAAGGATAAGGCTCTGCTGTGCTCCATAGGCAGGAGCATAGCTGGCAGGTCAAAGGACAAGATACTTGGTGCTCGTGGGTCTACATCTGGGTCACTCTTTTGAGTTGTACCCCTTCCTGTCCTTCCAACTCTCTTCTGGTGTACGAGAGGTGTTCCCAAATTGGAATGAGTCCAGCAGTGAGCCATTAAGGAAGATGACAGCTCTGGAGCAAATCATGTATGAGGAGAAGCTGAAGCAGCTTGGTTTCTTCAGCTGAGAGAAGAAAAGATACAGGTAGACCTCAGTCATCTCTCACTACTATAGAGAAAGCAGATCCAGATTTGTCTCTGAGCTGTGAAGGGACAACAGACACAGCTGCAAGTTGTAACAGTGAAGTTTTAATAGGATATAAGGCAAAAATAATTCACAGCAGCAGTGGCTGCAGTGCTTCACTAGGAAAGTTGTGAGATCTTGACCCTTGAAGTTATTCAAAACTTGGTCAGGCAAAGCCTTCAGGAGCTTGATCTAACTTTGAAGCTGTCCCTGTTTTGAGTAGGAAGTTAGGCTAGCTGATTTTCAGAGCTCCCTTGTAACTCGTATTAGTTTTCCAAAGAGAAAAGTCATGGAATAATTTAACTTTTAAAAGTTTAGGAAGAAATGGTTCAAGTGAAAAGTAGTACCTCAATATATTTCATTTTATACTGTATGATAATTCCCTTCATGCCTTCCCCGCTTTTCTATTTTTCCTTAATTTTTTCAAGTGTGTTTTATTAGCACCTATCTGAAGTATGGCCAGTGGATCTTAAGTTTGCTATCTCCTTTTTTATTGATCATGCATTTTTCATAATTCTTCATAAAGTTGTGAACTAGCTTGAGTAGGCTGGTAGTTAGAGGGAGCAGTGTTGGGAAGTTGTCTCTGAAATGACATGATGATAAGAAGGACATGGAGCTGTTGGAGCAAATCTGGAGGAGGGCACAAAGTTGATAAGAGGACTAGAGCACCTTTCCTATGGAGACAGGCTGAAAGAGCTGGGGCTTCACAGAGAAGAGAAGATTGCATGGAGACCTCATAAAAACCTTCCAGTATCTGAAGATGGAGGTCTACAGGGAAGCTGAAAAGGGACTCTTTGCCAGGAACTGTAGTGATAGGACAAGGAGTCCTGGGTACAAACTGAGGGACAGAAAATTTATATTGGATATTAGGCAGGAGCTTTTTACTGTGAAGGTGGTGAGACACACTACAAAAGGTTTCCTGGGGAGGTTGAGGATGCCCCAACCCTGGCAGTGTTCAAAGCCAGGTTGGAAAAGGCTTTGAGCAACCTGATCTAGTTGGAGGTGTCCCTGCCCATGGCAGAGGAGTTGAGGCTAGATGATCTTTTAAAATCCATTGAAGCCTCTTAAAAGTCTATGATTCTATGATTTTTAATAGTTGCTCTCTGTATAGATTTGTAGGTAACTATTTTTGAATCCTCCTGTTACTTCAGTAAGTTTGTTACTCATGGTATTCCCAAGAATAAAGCTTGTACAATGGAGAGTCTTGCATTAGAAGGGTTTTATTTCTTACTTGGGATGTATCACTTGAAGAAGAGGGGAAAGGATCTCACTTTTGGGGTTGTTCCTGTATCTCATCTCTTTCTTGGATTAAAGAGCTGCATGAAAACTTAGTGAACACAGTTTATGTAGGTAAAAAGAGAAGAAAGCACTTAAATACCAGAATTATCCATTGATTGGTAGAACATTTGGGACCCTGGAGATTGCTGCAAGCTATTTTATCTCCTACCTTTGTCAGTTTTCATGTAGGGCAGTTTCTACCTGTCCTCCTACTGCTGAGTGTCTCCAGATTCCTCTTTGGAAAGCAGGACTCTCCTTAGATCTGACTGATTAATTTTGAAGCCATCTGCCTTGCATATCCACAGCTGTTCATACTGTACAGTATGCATTAGCAAATTACATGGACAAATTATTTTTCTTGGTTGTAGGCATTCAGAGAAAAGAGCTTGAAACACTCAGGTGTGCATCATCAGCCTTCTGCCATAGCACAGGAGTACTGTGTGCATGTACTTGTACATGTGTCTCTGTCCACTCTGATAGGAAACATTTGTGTTTCTAAATTAATTTATTGTAAAATGATTAGGCTTAGTTTACACAATTTAAATTGTTAGTTAAGTTTACCTGAAGGAAGTTGAACAGTCCTCACATGTGGTGTTTGCTTAGCCAAGGTGGTGATGCAGTGTTTGGGGACAGCTAACATTTTCTGCAAGCACTCATGAGAGTGGAAGAGTTCTTTCACTCAATTTGAGGTTGCTTCTGCAGTGTAGGTGTAAAGGCTGCAAAGAATCTGGGCAGATGTCTTCAAAACTCATTGGAGAGAATATGCAAATGTTAACCAACTTATTATCACCTTAATGAATTGGGATTTGCTTTCTAAACTCTCTAGGGAATTGCACGTTTATAATTTATTCTGCCTATTCACTACTAAATTTTAATGTCTGTCAGTCATAAGTAGTTGAGCTCTCTGCCTCAATTGCAGATGCTGTAAGTTGCTGTGTTTGTTTTACTAACCTTAAAGAACTAAGTACATGTTTGAAATATATACTCCTTATTTAGTGTCTAATTTTTTAAATTCATATAGTTACTCCTCTTTTAGTTGATTCCTTTTGAGATATCAAAATTTGAATTAAGTCTGTGGTTTATAATTCTACATTTTATTGTTTTGAAAATTGTTACAAGCTTGTTCAAGATTAATTAAAGATGTCACTCTGTGTCACTTTGCCTCTTGTAGTCCAGCCAAACCGAAGAATATAGAGCTGAATTTAAAAACACCTATGAATCAAGACAGTTTAGAAAGTGAGCAGGACACTCTTGAAAAACCAGTTAATAAAACTAACAGCAACATTGCCAACAAAATTTCCTTGTTTGAAAACAAATGTGCCAACCAGAGCCAGAGACCTACTGACATCCTTGCTTCAAAAAATAATGCTGTACCAAGCACATTTGTTGGCAGAGCAAAGCTGAAATTTGGAAAACAAACTAAAGAAAATGAGCAGCCTGATAAAACATTAAATAAGCAAAGCAGTCGCCAGAAGTTATTTGAGAATGGCACACTGGAGAAAGAAGGCACTGCAGAGTTAAAAGGCAAAAATGGAGAAATCTTTACCTCTTATGAGGATATTGGGAAGACAACAGAACTTAAAGTAAAAGCTGCTATATCCCTTTTTAACCAAAGCAGCAAAAGTGATGCTGGTAGTGTCTCTGTGAAGCAACCAGAACCAGAATTAACCACAGCAAAGAAAGAAAGTTCACCTTTTAAACTGCCTTTGCACTCACCTGTAAAAACTGAAAATGCTCAAGATCCTTTCTACCAAAGAAATTACACAAGCTCAGAATTCCATAGAAATGAAGAAAAGGTGCTGCCAAATGCAGAGGCTGTATCGACTTGCAGTGATGATAAATATCCTCTACCATCTCAGGTTTCCAGATCAGAATTTAAGAAGATGGAAAATGGAGATAAAAAGGTAAAGCCAGGAGATTTGAACTTAGCAACACTCCAGTATGATGACAGCAATCAAGACAGTGTATTGGAATCAGAGCACAACACCAATACACAAAAGAGCCCAGGGAAAACCTGTAATGGATCTTCTGAAGATGACAGCATTTTTGATTCCCCATCTGACATGAAGAAGTTTGCTGAAACAATAAAAAATTTAGACAGCTCAGTTTGTTTACCGCAGAAAAAGAAGAGGTCAAAGCTTCCCAAGTCTCCAGCACCACACTTTGCAATGCCTCCCATTCATGAAGACAACTTAGAGAAAGTATTTGATCCTAGTGTATTTACTTTTGGTTTGGGACTGAGGAGGGAAAAAACACAGGATCTGTTACCAGCACAGCAAATGAAAATGCAAAGCTTGGAAACAATAGCCAGAGTCAGGCCCAAACGTGCATCAACGGAACAAAGTATCATATTCAAAGCTCTGCAGTCATGTAGAGAGGAACCTGCCTTTACTCAGGAAATAAATGGAAAAGAGAATCTTGATTGTACAGATGGTGAAATTAAGAGATCACGGCTTGAAAAAAGCTCCCTCTTCTCAAGCTTGCTGTCTTCTAAAGAGAAGTTTTTTAGCACTTCTGTCACTTCAGTAAATAACACAACAGGTTTTGCAACTGACTCCTCGGGGATGCCTCCTTTACAACAGGATGTTTCTGGGCCATTCATCATGCCTCAAAAATCTGAGGTAATAAAGATCAGTCAGGAAATGAAACCATATTTGTTGACCTGCTGAATGATTGCTAATTTTGATTTTGCAATTCAGTCTCTTTCAGATATGAAGTTTCCAAGTTTTGTGGAGAAGTACCTGCAAGCAGATAGTGCAAAAAAAGAACTAAGTTTACAAATGCCCAACTATGGCAATCCTGAGAAAGGTTTTTCGAGCTGGTTAGGAACAAGCAGATACGAATCAAATGTCCCCCCTGGTTTATTAGATGTGGATGTAAGTATTGTGTTTTAAAAAACTGCCTGCAAAGTTATCCAGCTTTTATATTTTCGATAGACAATATACATATATTGTTTTGTTTCCGTTCTTTGGGAAATATATAGATTGCCAATACATTGAGGTGAACTTAGGTATGGTACCAGTTTGATCTGAAAATGAGATTACATCTATCAATATAATTAAGGGGTTTTTATTTTGAGACTTTTTGCAAATATGAATGGAAAGCATTTTTTGAATATGTCTTCATACTTGATTTTGTATTATATTGAAACAAATCTTATGCTAACTTCAGTTTTTTATTGCAAATTAGTAGAATGCTTTCTGTGGACTTCAGAAAACTTCTGTTGAAGTAATCTCTTCCAACAAGACATTCAGCCATTGTACCATTAAATAAGTAACAGAGCACATTTTTATTTTAGCCCTCTGTTGTATTCCTGTGCATTGGCAGAAAAATATATATTCTTTAAGAATACCTTAAGAACTGGATAGTAGTGATTATTGAAAATGCTGCTACAGTGGAGGGCTGTCCCTTGGTCTGATTACAAGCATCTGTTCTTCCTGACTGAAGACAGACCTATATTTTCCCCTCAAAGCAACTTTAATATGGAATATATTTGTAATTTTTGTTTTTAAAATGATGAAACAATGTCCGGTAGTATTTGCTATTTCTGTTAATGTAAGGCCTTATTGTAACCTGTGAGGAAAACTATATTCAGGAAATCTAAGAACCATGGGAAAAAATATGTTTTCTGAAGACTAATAGCTACATGAATGTCACCTGTGGAATTGAAGCAGCATGTAAGAAGTTTGAGAAATACTTTCAGAAGCTAATGGTCATCTGCTGTAGCAGTTCTACTAAAAGGAGTGACAACTTAGAATTAGCTCCTTTCTTTGTCACCTTGCAGGAGACAATCATCCATGGTACCTTGCAGTTTTGAGAATGTAGATTCTTCTCTTATGGGAAGTTTTCCTAATTAGAGTGGAGATGAAAATTAGGAGGGTTATTTACAGTAGAGTAGATTTTTGTTACCAGTTAAAGAAGCTTTCTTACTCTGATGGTTCTGCTTGGATTTAAAAGCTGAAATTTAAAGCTAAATGTCTAGTACTGTCTTAGTTTGGTTTTTGCTACTTAAACTGTTGTTCTTGAGTGGGTTTCAATTTTGCAGTAGAGCGTGGAGGCCTGATATAGCAGTGGAGTCTGTACATACCTAAGACCACACTTGAGAGAATCCCTTTAGGCTTCAAAGGGTTTCTGTATTTCTGTGCTACTGTTGCTGACTGAATTGTTTTGCTTAAGTTAGGAATCAAAAATGTTTCTGTGAAGTGTACCTGCTGTGCATCTTCCACTGACTAAGAAAATAATGATGCAATGGCTAATGGGTCATGCGAAGGAAAGAGTAAGGGCATCCCAAAACAATGACTTTGTCATTCCTCAAAACACAGAACAAGTTTTAACTGGAATTGAAGCGCAGGCTAAAAAACCAGTCATGCTTCAACATGTATTAATGATGCCTACAAAAACCTGGTGGTGGTGAAGAACAGTCTTAGGACCACTGCCTGCTCTGCATATTAACTATGTTCTCTTTAATTCCTTGCACGTGTTGCTGGTTACCTATTTAGGGGCAGGATCTGTTTTTGTCTTTTTGTTTGTGTGAATCATTCCTAGAAGAGCAGGACCCTGTCCCAGAATGAGCACTCCTGTCCTTCCTTAGGAAACCAAACACATCATTTCAATGCTTGCTTTATTTGTTTGAAGGTGATGTGATGCAACCACAACTTTCCCATATATTCTGTATCATACAGTTTACTGCTGACTTCAGCATTGTTGTAGATTTTATATACCTACGTGTTTTTTTTTGTTCTGAATATTTTTAGTTTATCACTTAGTGTGCAGTCTCATGCTTTTTGAGGAAACAAGGTGTTCATCACAAAATTGATTATGCTAGCTTGCTCATACATGTATGTCCCATCATGCATCCTCAGTCTTTTCATATATTCCTTCAAAATGCATCGTGCTTTATGGCTTGACATTTTTACACATTTCAACTCATCTTTATCATTGTACAGCATGTACTGTATCAGTGGCAGTTTTTAAAGCAGTCTCTTGGCATTGAAATCCTGGAATGTGTAGGAAGCTGATCAAGATGATTTTAAAGCATTTCAGATCTGAGGTTAGTCGACTTCAATGAGATGATAATTCAGAGTTTTAGAAAAGTGTATAATTTTATACATTTGTGACTAGATGCTGCTCTACAAGGGGAAGTAGAGATTGAAGTGGTAATTAGGTATAGTTGAAAGGTTATTAACTTTTACTATTCAGAGTATTTTTTGAGTATGTTTATTTTGTTCTTTTTTTTATAGCTGAGTATCTGTATTGAAAATGTTTTTGATTTTGTGGGTTTTTTTGTGAATTTTTCTCTTCTCACTGTCTATTAGACACTTCCAAGAAATGGACAAAATAAAATCAATCCCAGACCTGGCAAGGTAAGATCAATTTTAATAGTTTTAGTGTTCCTTTCTATATTTAAAACTTAGGAAGATAGAACTGTATGTTACTGGTGTGTTTTTCTGTTTTGTTTGGATTTTTAATGCAGCTGGTGATATACTGTGACTCAGACTGTCAAAAAGCTGGCATTGAAGTTTTCCATGATGTTCCAGATTGCAGTTCTTGGGTTCTGTCACCAACAATTTTAGTTAAAGTCATCAGAGGATGGTAAGAGATCCATTTTTACTCTTTATACAAAGATTTTTTACTCTGTCCAAAACTGTTTTGAAACAGAACTGGAATGTGATTCACAGTAAGTTTGCCTTGTAAATGGACAGCTATGAGCAAGAAATAGGGCATTTTACCTCCTCAACAGGAAGTTCTGAGCTGGAAAACCTATTTTGCTGACTAATTGAGTGAGTGTTGCCATCTGATGGGGTGCGAGATTTCACTAGGCATAGGTGTGGGATGAAATGACAGATTCTCTTCAACTCCTCATTAGGGATTCTTGCATAGTATTTGGATTGGGCTAAAAGGCTAGCAAATAAGTTTAAAGCTCAGTCTTACATAATTATTTCATGACCAAAGGAATAGGATGGTGCTGTAGAGATAATTGACTGTTTCAATGACAAAAGGAGGGATTTTGCTCTAAAAGCTGTATTGCCCAAGAATAATTCAAAGCCAGTTCATCTCCTGCTTTCTTCATAGCATCCACAGAAGGGCCATTAGTAGTGTGGCTAGCACAGCAAGTTATGCTGTGGCCAGGCTATAATGCAGTCAAATAGCAGGTTCTCAAAAGTAATTATCTGATAGTAAGGTGCAGACACAAGGGCTAGCCACAGTAGGAGGTACTGGGAAGCAAACTGATTGCTGTTTAGCTTCAGAAAACTAGAACAAAAACCTTTTGATCTCTGTAAACCAGGTCGTCTTTTCTAGCATGGTCTACAGGGACTGGATATAGGGTTTTTTCCTCCCTCCTTTGAGAGCCTGAGTGAAGAGTTTATATTTGCAGATGGATAAAGTTCTTATTTAGTTATATATTCTGTTCTGCCATTAAAAATGAAGCTGTCCTTGTCTTCTTATCATCTTCTGGAACATCTACCCCAGCTCCTGTGGAACTCCATGCTGTTGTTCACAGGATCTAAGCATGATGTAGCAGACTGCAGTGTCATTGTTTTCTCTGATTTACAAATTGGTTCTGATTAGTATCTCATACGAAGTCTGCTATTGAGAGACAGTAGTCTTTGCTGCCACAAATTATAAATTTTAAAAGGTGGAGGAGTTTTTTGTGAAAGTACAATTCAGCAGTAGACATTTTTGTTTTTATCATTGTTTGTAAAGGTGTCACAGAGACTGAAAATGGCTTGCATCAGCAGTGTTGGGTGATTAGGCTGTATTGGGAAAATAGCAAGGGTTTGGAAACAGTACTGTGTATGAAACAATTTGTTAAGTGGGAACATAATTTTTACAAATCACACTTGATAAAGCACCATGAAATTTTTTTTTTTTTTTTTTTTAAGCTGGATTCTCTATGAAAAAACAAATTTTGAAGGCCCCTCTATTCCATTGGAAGAAGGAGAGTTGGAACTCACAGATATTTGGGGTGCAGGTGCTTCTGAAGAGCAAAGTGACTACAATTCTCAAAAGCCTGCAGTGATCGGTTCAATAAGACATGTTGTTAAGGCAAGTAATATAAGTCAAAATTTTTTTATAGATCTTAATGTATAGTGATGTTTTATACTGATAGGGAGTGTGATTGGTCTATTAGGACACAAACATAACATGAGCTACAAGTGCATGAAACAATATTCTGTATTGAATTTCATGTTTAATCACAAAATGCATGTGGGGTCTTTTGCACAGTGGGCGTTGCGGTAACATCAAGAGGAAGGACAGGATAGAACAGAACTTGGTGGGCTTTATTAGAGTAGCCACCAAAATACTACATACAGCATATGCTTTGTAGTCTGGTGAGTGTCAGGAAAAGCATCCCAGAAAACCATCAATAATTCAATATTTTCAAAATATGGCTTTTTCATTTTTTTCCAATACAAACCAAATTTGCACTCAATACAGACTTCAATGTGAAACACCAAACTATGGTCTGCCTGGTATGGACAAACTTACCAGTGAGTTGCACACATGATGGAACATCCTTTCTACATGCACTTTTAACCTACTATTAAATAGTTACAATTGCAGGTTGCCAAAACAAGCACAAGCTATAAAGTTATTTGACTAGGAAAGGAAAAAGGACAAATATATATTGCTTGTAACTACAATTCTTGTTTAAGTTGCAGTTCTCTTCAAGGGTGGTTCTTTTGGTATTATCTTAGTATTTAATTTGCTAGAGGAGATGCTAACTGATGAAAGAAGATGGATTCCTGCCTAGATGGCAGAAAGTAAACAATGCAAATGCTGATTAGAGATTGACTGACTGTCTTGGTTCAAACAGAGACAGGCAAACTGGCTTAGCTATACTTTTATTATAGGCATCTAATAGCAGTAGTAATTGACGAGGGGGGAAACAATTTAAAATAAACAGGTGTTTCAAAACTGATTTAGTTATGCACAGTAATTACAGAACTCACAGCACAGATCAAGTGGTTATGACAATCTTTATTTTTCAGGATTACAGGGTTTGCCGAATTGATTTGTATACAGAGCCTGAAGGGTTAGGAATCGTGACTTCCTTTTTTGATGACACTGAAGAAACAGGGGTGTTTGGAAGCACTCAGAAGACTTGTTCTATTAAAGTGCATTGGGGCATGTAAGTATGCAGCTCTGTATGAATGTGTAGTGTGATGACAGGAATTTGGTTTAAACCATTGGTTACACCTGTCAGACTTGCGAGCAGGCTATATTTATTCTAGTCCTATATTTTAGCAGTATATTTGTTGACAGTAGTGTTAGTACATCACTGTAATGCTTCACTCTTGGGGAGTCTGACCTAGAATGTTTTGTTAGAGCTAGATTTTCTTCGGCTTGCGTGTAGTAAATACTGAATAACCCTTGCATATTTGTAGCCAAGGAATAAGAGTTTGCCTCTCTTGCTTTTTCTTATTCAGGCAAGCTTACCATAAATGAGGGTGGGGAATCAACTGTTATAATAAGACCACATTTCCCACTTGCTTTCTTCTAAACTTGAAATCATCCTACTAAAAGAAGAAAATTTTTGAAGTCATTATGTTATAAACTAAGACAGTGCTTTAGAGAGTTGTTGTATTTCACAGTGCATTTTGATCTGGGCTTTTATGGTGATGTGTAATACAAAGATGTTATGTCACCTGAAAATATCTGGCCATCTGAGTTAGGAGGGTAATATTGTGAACTAAGCAAGCTTTTATGAGAAAGGAGATCTCTAAGGAGCAATCCAGGTGCTGTACCAATATTAGTTTTCATGGCTTAATAAACAAACTAGTAAATTGTTATGGAAAACATGCTTCAAAGTAGTACTGGGAAAAGTATGCAGAAGAGAGGCTTCTTTTAGAAAAAGTGAAACTGGAGCCACTTCCACTCATCCTGCAGAACTTACAGGGTGTACAGACTTTGGTTGTTTGCTCTTACGTTTGGGAACTGATAGCACTTGCCTTGCTGCAAATAGTCTATCAAAAACTGCCCAGCTGAAGGCAGGTGTTACATATCACTGCAAAGATGTTTCAAATCTACCACATGATATGTGGACATTTTTGTTGTTAGGTGAAGGGTATTTCATCTGAGTAAATATTTACACCTTGATTTGTGGAAAAAAAAATGAAGCATTTTGGTATGTAGGAAAATTTGAAGATGTCCAAGTAGTTGGTTCTCTGACAGGAAGTTATTTCTGGTGAACAGCAACCCCAATACAAATTACATGTCTTGCAAGAGTAATGAAATCAGATATGTTATTTGGAGGTTGATTGTTAATTCACTTAATCTGTGTCTCCACTTTATTTCTGTCTCACTTAAAAGCTATCTGTGACCAGTAAAATTACAAATTTTTTGGGACGGAGGCAGAGCCTGCGCACATCCAAGTTGTCTTTATTTTGCACTAGTGTAACAGCATTGTTTTACTAAATCTACGTGAACTCTTGCTATATTAATCTCTCTCTCTTGCATTTGTATCCGTGAAGGAAAGCAGACTAGTATTTTTACTAGGAAGTGAAATATATTATTTTTTACTATCTTTCTCAGATATCTGTTTATTAGTCCAGTGTAGAAAGAAGTCGCTTCCATGAGAAATTCTGCAGATGGCTGCTGCTTTTTTGCATGTTGTAGGATTGGGGGATTTTTTACCTTTAGTTTACAGGCATGACATAGTTCACTGTGTTGGCAGGTGAGGGAGGCTCCGATTCTGAGTCACCTTGCCATGTGGGTGTGGTTGTATCATCTTAAAATTTCCCAGTGTTCATGCTTAATTGCTGTTTGTTAAAAGCTGCCAACAAAAATGAGTCAATACACCTTTATCTTCTGACTGTACTCTCTCCTTGTTCTTCCATGTGTGTCAGTTCTTGCAGTGAAGTTAGTCACAGAATCCTCTAAGATGGAAAAGGCCTTATAAGACCATCCAGTACCACCATTAACCCAACACTGCCAAGTCCACCACTAAACCATGTCCCTAAGCACCACTACTGCACATCTTTTAAATACCTACAGGGATTGTGACTCCACCACTCCCCTAAAGAGCCTATTACAGTGGTTGACAACTCTTTCAGTGATTTTTTTTTTCCCCTAATATCCAGTGTAAACCTCCACAGGTGCAGCTTGAGGCCACTTCCTCTTGTCCAGTCACTACCTGCCTACTACCTCCTTTCAAGGCAGTTGTAAAGAGCAATGAGGTCTCCCTGGCATCTCATTATTTCCAGGCTGAGCACCTCCAGCTCCCTCAGCCACTCTTATTAGACTTGTGCTAATAAGTGTGCTCCAGACCTTTCACCAGCTCCATTGTCCCCTTCTAGACATGATCCAGCCCCTCAATGTCCTTTGTGTAGTGAGGGGACCAAAACTGATCCTCTGATCCTGAAACACAGGATTTGAGGTGTGGCATCACCAGTGTTGAGTACATGGGGACAGTCACTGCCCTGGTCCTGCTGGCCACACTATTGCTGATACAGGCCAGGGTGCCATTGGCCTTCTTGGCCACCTGGGCACACGCTGGTTTAAGTATAATTGGTGTTGACCAGCACCCCTAGGTCATTTTCTGCCAAGCAGCTTTTCAGCTACTTTTCCCCAGTCCTGAAGCACTCCTTGGCAGTGTGACCTGGCCCTTTCCCATGTTGAACCTCATCCCATTGACCTTGGCCCATTGATCCAGATCCCCCTGTAAAGATTTCTTACCCTTCAGCAGATCACCACTTCTCCCACCGAACTTCTTGTCATCTGCAAAACATCTGAGGGAGCACTCAAATCCCCTCATCCAAATCATTAATATTAATGTATTAAACAGAATTTACCCCAGTACTGAGCCCTGGAAATACCAGGTGTGACCAGCCAAAAGCCAAAGGCTTACTGAGTGGTGTGAATAGGGTGACCACAATGTATCAAACATTCAGCTATAGACAAATGTAAAACTACAGTCCCTTTCTTGTTTCTTGGAGCCGTGTGTCTGCAATGAAACTATACCAATTTGAGCCAGTTTATATTAGCTTGGAATCTCTCTTTAAAGGGAGCAACAATCTTGTTCCTAAAGTAAGCATATTATCTGGTTCTTTACTGTTCAGAAATGTTCCGGGGGTTTTATGTCTTACTTTTGTCCCTCCACCTCTCTACTTTTAGATGGCTTCTTTATGAAGAACCTGGTTTCCAGGGAGTCCCTCTAATGTTGGAGCCTGGTGAATATCCTAATTTATTATTCTGGGAGAAGAAAGAAGCCTACATTAGGTCCATGAGACCCTTGAAAATGGTAAATTACTGCTGTTACTTAGAAGTTAAATGACCTATGTTTATGTGCTAGAAATAATGTATTAAGGTGGTTAGATTTTTCAAGACTTACAAAAATCTCTTTAAAAAACCCTAAGATTTTTAGTCTATAAAATTCTTGAACTTAAAACATTTGACTGCATCCATTTCTGCCGTTAATCTGCCATATATTTTCACTTGCACTCTTAAAGGAATATTTGACCTTACTCTTGTAAAGAATTGATGACTCTTAGAGACATATATAAGTTGTCTGACTCATGAACAGCTTAATTTTTTCTTCTTTTTTTCTTCCTTTTAACAGGGTGGTCGCAAAGTTGAATTCAGTGGGGAGCCAAAGGTAAAAGTCAGTATTGATGGTCGGTGTTGATTGTCCAAAGCTATTTTACAGCACATGAACTACATGTGGGTAGATAAGTGTGCTTTGATTGGATGCCAGCTGCTGATGGTTTCCTGGGTAGTCCTTTTGTATGTGACCAAACTGTGAAAATACAACTTCTGTTACATTTCTGCATCCATTACATGCATATATGACAATATTGACAGCAATCCAGATAATGCAGATGGGTAATGAATGCTCAAGCCCTCATGTTGCATCTCTAGTGGAAAGGCCTCTTGTAAAGGAGACAGAGATCCCTCTAGTTGGTTTCATCATTTTGCATTCTCCCTTTACGTGCCCATGCAAAAGAAACTGTCTATTGTTAGAATTCATCATCCTCCCTGCAATTTTTCTTTTCCTTCATTTCTGCTCCAGGTAATTGTATATGAGAAGCCTTTCTTTGAAGGAAGACATGTGGAAATAGAATCGGAGATCTTTATGGTTGATGACAAGGAATCAGAAGACAAGACAAGACTTCCACTTACATCGGTGGGATCCATGAAAGTACTGGGAGGAGTGTAAGTGTGGAAAAGTGGTATTTACCCTTCAGCTGAAGTAGTAACTTCCTAGGCTGGAAGTTGCAGTGGACAAATCCAGTCCCTGTTTATTTTGTTTTGTTTATTTTGTTTTGTTTATTTTGTTTTGGGTTGAGGTATACACCAGGGTTAAATTTTAAAATATTCACAGCAAAAGAATAAATATTACCTATCTATATCTGCTTCATGAAAACATGGAGTGGCACTTGTCCATTTTCACATGCAGACTCTGTTGTTGTTGTTCAGTTGGGTTGCTTACGAGAAGCCTGGGTTTGAAGGCCATCAGTACTTGCTGGAAGAAGGAGCATATCGGGATTGGACAGACTGGGGTGGCTACGATGAGGAGGTGCAGTCCCTGCGACCAATTGTTGGTGTAAGTTCCAAGAACATATAGTAGGTGTCTCCTGACTGCTCTGAGGTGTCATGTGGCACTTTCCTTATGGTGCTTCTCTTTGTTTTGACAGGACTTCACAAGCTCCCATATGATAATGTACAGTGAAAAAGACTTCGGACCAAAGGGTTCCAATATCAATGTGTTAGGTATCATTTCCAATTTGAAAGACACTGGATATGGGCTGAGGACACAGTCTATAAATGTGCTAAGTGGCGTGTAAGTGATATTTTTATTCACTCTTTCATTTGAGATATGCTGGTCTTTATAGAAATTGATGGTGTTTGCAGATGTTTCTCAGGACTCTTGACTTCTTTGTAGAGTCTTTGGACAAAATTTTCTGCCCTTGGCGACAGAATGTGAAAAGTAAAGTTTTGGTGAATATGTACAGTAAATCATCTTTCTTCTTATAATAAGATAAAATGGTCCCAGAAAACATACACAGAGTATGAAAGCATGAGATGACATTTCATCAAGAGAGGAAGAAATAGCTTGTTCTTGTGGCTGCATTTGTTTGAAGCATTTCAACAGCAAAATTGTTATGGAATTAGTTTCCAGTTTTGAAACTAATTTCCAGGCTTCTTGCATTTGACCAGAGGTAGATTCCTTGCTCTCGTGTTTTAAATAGAGATAACTTTTACTATGCTCACTAATACCTTCTGATATTAGGGAGAGTAACTGTTCTGAAAATTAACATTGCTTTTGCAGTGAGTCCTGTAGGTTTAACAGTGGTATAGTGCTGTAGTGTTGGTTTTTATTTGGGTTTTTTTTAACATATGATTCCCAAAAGTCTGTATTAGCCATGGCCATTAACAAACCAACTCTTAGTGCCACAAGTGCTATCACATGCAGTTGATCAGCTGATAGACTTTGCTGTTTGATTAGTTGAGTCCATCAACTGCAGATTGAGTTTCACAGCCTTACAGACCATAACGAAGTATTTTGGAAATGCCAATAAGTATTAGCAGTCATGGCTGCAAACACACAAAAAATTAACTAAAGTAGCAGAACCAAAAAGCATGAGATGTACAGTCTGTCTCCCTGGCTGGAGTGCATGCAGTTGACTTGCTGGAAGCTCTGCCTTACCCAGCCACACCCAAAATCTTCCCCTGTGTTATCTGTGCTGTATCTCTGCAAGTTTTGTCTGGATAAAGATTGCAGAATCAAGCTCGTGCATTCCAGAGGAATGCTTTTAATTTGTATATGAATATGGTGTGACAGCAGGTTTTTTTTCTGCCTGGTGACCTTTGAAGCCACTGTGCTCTTTTGTCTTCTGTAATATGCCAGAGAGATTCCTGGGAAAGAGTCGTCTCTGAAGGTTTGGAAACAAATTGTGGATTACCTATCATGCCCTTCATGTAGTTGTTCTAGTAAATCTGTCTGTTGCATCTGAGATAGGAATCATACGTGAATTTGAGTATTCTAGTAATTAAGAGTGACTTTAACACTCTGATGGCAAAGGTGGCTAGAGGTCTTTATGAACAAAACTTGTCCCACAGACCCTGCTACCACCCCTGTAGACTCCAAAAGATGTAATTTGTAGCAATAAGCTTTTAAAAAATTGAGATGCATTGTCAGGCGGCTAGGACTCTTAAGAGTTTTGTACAACCCCTCTGTTTCCAGAAAGGTTGTGAGTGTTTGGGGGTTTTGTGGTGATCTTACTAAATTTTAATTTGTCAGAAAGCTGGAATGATCTGTGTGAAGTCATGTTTGGCAATACAGTGCTTCATTTTAAGTGTTAACCGTCTGTTCAGGTAGAAGATTTTTTATATCTTTCCTTCCAAGAAATCTGTCACAGAGCAGTGAATAATCCATTGAGCAATTTCCTGAGTTGTTTAGGCTGTAATGCAGATGACATAGTGAACTGTGACAGATTCAATAAAAGCTTGTCATAATATTTCAAAGTAACCTTCTTGGTATTATATTGAAAACATTTAATTAAAATAAGTCAAAAATTTAAGAAGGCCTCAACCTTTCATTGCAATTTTTTAACTACAGGTATCTGGAGTAAGCAGTTAGATCAGTAAGATAACAGATGATCAGTATTTCCCACATAATTAATTTGATTGCTCTGTAATTTAAAGAGTATATCAAAGAAAAGAAAGCCTGACACTGCAGTGCACAGATACTGTGGAACAAGTTCTGAGCTCAACTGCAGCTCTGAACTGTATTGCTGGAGACAGCCCAGCTCTGCATTTGGGGAGTGACTATTCCATTTTGGGGCAATTCGGCACTAGCTGCATTAAAATTTCTAAATTTCTAAATGTTTCTAACATGTTTCCAAGCAATATTTTCATGTCTTTGCTAAATCCATTGTAAAGACATCCTGAAAAATATATCCTAAGGAGATGAGGATTGACTTATTGAAGAATGAAAATGCACTTCTTGAAAAATGAAAATGTTTTGTGCTTGAGCATTTTTTGGAGACTAGCCAAACATAAAATTCAAAAATTATTTTTCTGCCATTAGGGTGGGAGAAAGCAGGCTTTAAGTAGGGTTTGAACTTTACTTCCAAACTGGCAGAATTTGAAGTGGTGGAAAATGGAACTATTTACTAGCAACAGGTAACACCCTTTGCAAGTTCAAGCAAGTACTAAAATCAAGTGTTGTACTATTTTGATTTCCCCTGTGCTTAAAAACTTCTTCAGGCTTTTATTTAATAGTGATCCAAATCACAGGAACTGCATGTTTGAAATGTGCCTTTTCTTTATCCATAAACACACCAAACATTTGCCAGAACTCCGGAAGAAGCTTTTGTCTTTTAGTTGATTCCCTTTGAACTTGCTGGAAGAATTTTCCTAGATTTGTTTATTTTATGTAGTCATCTGTTTACTGTGGTTGTGTTATCAGCCTGGTTTTCCCCTAGTTTTCAAGTAATTAATCCACAATGTAGATTAGGGTTGCTTCTAGAGTATGTATGGATAGTGAGTGATATTAAGGAAATAATTAGGTAATAAGTGGTTCATATACAGAAAATAGAAGGTATTAAATTTTACCTAGATGCACTCAGGAAGTTAACATGAGTGAAACTGGAGACACAAGGTACAAGAACATACCTCCACTGTGAGCTGAAAAGGGCACAGATATCCCCTTGGTTACCCCATTGGAGAACACTTCAAACAAAGCTTTAACTTCTCTGTATATCTGAACTGATGTTCAGGAAAAAACCTTTCAAGGAATCATAAAATTAAAGCTCACGAGTCCCTGGGATACTAACAATCACAGTCACAAAGGAGTATGGTGAACCCATTTTCTCTCTCCTATAAATAGAAGTTTGTTACCTCCTCCTATCTATTAATTATGGTACAAATCTGCAAGTGCTAGTTAACTTTCTGACCTCCCTCCTAAAGTTTGGACAAGGTGAGTCCTGGGCTAACTGAGGGCAAATCTGATTTTTGGTGAGTTACCCATGTCTGGATTATTTTTTTGGCTGTACTTTCAGACCCTGTTTGGAGCTGCACTTCCTAGATATCATATGTAGAGGTTTTTGGAGAAAGATTCTCTGTGTGTAATAATACTAACAATGTATAATCAAAGCTTTATGCTACTTCTGGTGTCAGGGGCATGGATGGTGCCCAGGAGGAAAGTCTCCAGCAGCCTGGGATGGAGCTGTTGCTCAGCCTCACTAATGCAGTTTGTGCATCTGGGGATTACAAAATCTGTTGTGTTAGGAGAGCTCACTCCCTGTGGGGCAGGATGGTTGCTGCCATGCTGCAGAGCAGCACTTCAGTTTTTGTTGTGCCTGGCAGCTGGAATGTGGCTCTCCTACTCAGCTGTGGAGGCAATATCTTGCTCTCCAGGCCTTTCTCTGAAGTCAGAAGTTGGATTAAGGCAGTGCTCCTTCCTAGGAATAATCTTGAGGTCTGGCAGGTTTAGCTGGTACTGAATTCAGGTGCCTGTCCTTGATGATGTTATTACTACTTTCAGCAGCTTATATGGGCTTCTGAATGAAGTGGAGAAGCACAAGTATTTCACCATTAAGCCCCAGCTCTGGGAACTGTTAAACTGCATGGGCTGACTTGCATAGAAGAGTGGCACTTAATGATTAAAATCCCATTTATTTAGATGTAAACATGTGCAAGTGAGACTTGTTGGTTACTTCTGCATTCAGGCTTGTTTTTAGATGGGGGGGGGAACTAAATAACTGCTATCAAGGCTTTCTTAGGAGGCTGCTGATATGTCTTACAGTTCACTTTGTATCAGAAACACTTTTTTGCATAGATCTCAACCAAGTAAAGCTACCATACACTATAGGGGTATCCTGGCACTTGTGCACTGAATCTAATGAATGCCTGCTGAAGAATTGTTTAAGGAAACCTAATTTTCACTGCTTTTGGCATATGTGGTATACAGGTATAGACACACCTGAGACATTTGAACTCTGCTCAATTTATTGTACATACCAATGTCTCTTTGATGAATTACTCTGAGGTGATTTTGAAATGGACCTTGAAATATGCCGTAAGTAATTAGTGCATAACAAGTTGGAATAATTGATTATATCTGAGGCAAACCAAGAGATGTGAATAGTGATGTATGTGAATCACTGTTTGAATGTTTGCAATGGACAAATAAAACAAAGTTCATACTCTAGGCACTTACATGCTGATGCACCTTTATTTCAGTTTGAGGTTGTCCCACTTCTTGTATCTGCAGAGGCTCTGGCATTCGTAGTTGGAATAAAACTGCAGCTTAGTAGAATCCAATTGATTGACACACATAAATTAATGGGGAATTTTGATGTTGAGAGTTATCTTTCCCTGCAGATTTTAAGATCTGTATTTTGCTGCTTTATGATATGAAATTTTTGTTAGTGTAGAAACTCAGTGAATTTCTGAGCCCACTGAAAGTGGATTTTGGCATAACCTGGCATACACTCATTATGAACTACAGTGGCTAAAATTAAAAGCAGGTTGACTCTGAGTAGAAGTTTTTCTTGTAGAATCAGGAAACCAGCAAATTGTCCTGATTCCTGCATAAATATAATGAACAAAATGCAGCTGCTTGCTGTGGTCTCATCTTATATGGGCACTCAAAAAACAACCGAACAGAAAAAAAAAAAAAAAAGAGTTGTAAGTATGAGAAAGTTTGGGAAGTATCGCAGCAAAAAACAAGTCAAGTTCTGAAGGTTATGACAAAATCAAAGGTAATACAGACACAGAAAGTGCTCTGTTTGGGTTTTCAGTATGGAACCAGGGTTAGAAGAACACTGTAATAGATTTCTTGAATGTAGTAGACTATTCTTAGCAAGACTAACTGATAGCAGATATTTAAGACTGGACCTGAAGTCTGCAGGAATAATTTGGCATCAGAAAGATGTAGTGATTTGGTTGCTTTTCCAGTTCTTCAGGTATGTATGATGTCAAAAGTTGAAAGTCTTTCAAAAAGGCATATTCTGACTGAGACAGAAGACTTGATGCAGACCTCTGAGTTTGTGGCCTATGTCAAGCATGAGATCCAACTGAGTAGTTACAATAACAGCCTTGCATTTATATGCATTGATCTGGTCAAATCTGTGGTGGATTTAATGCTTAGCTTTCATTGATATTCTTCTTGTTCTCTCTGATTCCTAGCAGGGAACAGTCTCCTCTGCTTAGCAGATATGCCTGTTGTTGCAGCTCAGCATCCTGTTGAGGTATATACTTGCTTAAACACAACTGAGCTGTAGCTACAGGAAACATTAGAAGTCAGTATTGCTACTGCCCAGATTACTCTGAACATTAGTTTTGTTGAAAAAGCTGTATTCTGATTATTCTGTTATCTGTCTGGTGTTTTTGCCTTTTTTTTTTTTGGGTTTTTTTTGTTTGTTTGTTTGTTTTTTGTTTTTTGTTAAGAACTTGACCTTGGTAAAATAATAGAAATGTAAAACATCTTGAAATATTATTTTAGGATATATGATGTGTCTGAACTTGTGCTTTACTTTAGCTAATTCACTCTGATTTGTATCAACATAGTGGAAGAAGGTAGTAAAATTTGCATAGGATTTGCACTATCAGATACACTGGTTTGTTTAGGGTTTTAACAGCATCATAATTTGGCACTTAAATAACTTTTTATTTGTTTTTACATTAAGACAGTAATGAATCTGTATTTTAGTGAAGCAGTGTGACTTTTACCAACCACCCTCCTCTTCTTTCTCTTTTAGATGGGTGGCTTACGAGAATCCTGAGTTTACAGGGGAGCAGTATATACTGGCTAAAGGGCTGTATCCCAGCATTGAGGCATGGGGGGCAAAGAATTGCAAAATATCTTCAGTTCAACCCATTGTTATGGTAAGGATCTAATTTTCTACTTGTTTTGCAAGTCTCTCTGAAGTATTTGGAACTCTACTTTTTCTGTCAAATTCCGTTTATTTACATTATTTAAATGATAATTAATAGTAAATTTTCTGTGTTATTTTATCACTGTTGAAAATATTTTTTCCCTTCTTTCCCTCAAAACTTTTGCAGGATATTGTTGGAAGCGAAAGGGGTAAAGTCAAGGTAAGATGCTTCTCTAAGCACATGAAACATACTGCGTGGTGTCTTGTAACATGTAAATAAAGAAGTGGCTGTTTGTCCAGGGGAAGACTCAGGTATTTGCATAGATGGCTGACTAGTCAGAGAGTGAAGACTGCAGGTGGAGGAAAGCTTCTTTCCAGACCTATGAGTAAGGCATGTTAAGACCCAAGGAAGGTGGGATTTGATACACAATTGCCATCAGAACTTTCTTAGGGTAATGGCAATGTCTTGGTTCAACAAGTGAGGTAATTTGGGGTATCAGTGATTTTTATAGAGCTGGAGCCCACAGCCCTCTATGCAGAGGTGCAGGACCTGGAGTGTGTTGCTGAGGTGAGGGCTATACAACAGAGATGTTGTTTTGGTGAGAACACTACAGGATAGATGTTGTTGTTCTTGGTACCACTGACTTAATTCCTTTTGAACCTATTTCTTTGGTTAATTTGCTAGTGGTGGTTGCACTTGAAGGGAGTTGTTCACTCACAAATACTGCTGAGTTGTTCTTAAAAGTTAATGCCATTTTTGTCAATAGCATAAGGGAAGGAAGTGGCCAGGAGAACTTGTCTGTTCAGTGAGTTAATATATTTCTACATTGGATTGTCTCCTTTGTGCAAGTACTAATAATGTAGTTTTGACAGTGAGGCTAATGGGCAGCTTTTTTCATCCTTCTTAATTTCTGAATCTTTTCAGGTTTTCAGGTTTGTCTCTGTACAAAGTTATTGTTATTTTTATTTTCATTTCAAAGTAGTGAGTATATCATAGCCTTAAAAACTAAGGAGACAATTTTTAGCTGTCCTGGTTTGCTACTCCTGATTAGTAACACACTTCACTGGAATCTCCTGCATAGGGATAATGCATGAACTATGGGGAATAAAAATCTCAAGGCTGCTTATTTTCAGCTGTGTGCATGAAAAATTATTTGCATCTGCACATTATGTGCATACTAAGACCCTATCCTAAGGATGACCTTATTCTAAGGAAACAAAGAAATAGTGGCTTGCAGCCAACAGACTGCATCCATCATCAGCGTGTTCCTCTTTAGAGAATGCTGTACCTGCCCACACTCCTATCTCTATTAAGAGTGAATAAAGCTGGTAGGCATGTTGTAATGTGAATGACTTCTGTGTGATCACAGCTAATTATCCTCTAGCCAAATTAGCAAGTTTGCTGCTTAGATTTTTTTTTTTTAATAAGGGCAAAACACTCTAGGGGATGTATCCTGTCTTATCCTTGGAGCAGGGAAAGAACCAACATGAGACTGTGTCTGTAGCTGTAACAGACTCATAAAGCCCATCTACCCTGGGATATTGGCATATTGTCTGAGTCCTTTGCAAGGATTATATACCAGTAGTGTTCTGAGAGGCAGAGAGTTTTCATTTACTGGGAGCAGTATGCATTTTGGAGATTAAGCAGATTGATAATATAAAAGAAAATTTTTATGGCCTTTTAATAAATGTCTGCCTATTCTGGCCACTCTGTGGGAATTTAAACATGTTAACCAGCAGATAGACCAAGATGCTATACTTGTTAGTGTTGTTATCTTTGTATGTCAGTAAGTGATTTACAGCCAGAATTATTTTTGGAATTGTTACTTTGCTCTCTTGAGCAAGGATTTTAACACTGAAGAGGTGACAAACATAGGTAACCAAGGAAGTCTGGGTGTTATATTTTTATGTAGTTATAGAATTAATGGTAGAGATGTAACTAAGGGTAGAAGAATGAATTTCCTTAAATATGTTTATAACTTTTTAAAGGTCCAGTTATTTTCAGAGCCTGAATTCAAGGGCAACTGCCAAATATTTGAAAAAAACACAAGATGTATTGACTCATTTGCTGTGAAGTCTTCAAAAATTTTAGATGGCAGGTAAGTTGTACTGAATGAATACTGCAAAACCACTAAAATGGTAGAAGTTTTAGAAAAGCAACCAGCTTTCTAACACGTGAGGAGGTTTCATATATGGGGACTTACAGAGAACAATGCTTTGCCATTTGCACATCAATTTTTGAGGACAAAACATTGTAACAGCTGCATTTACTGGCACAGATGTCTCAAGAGCAAACTACATCTCTTCTTTTCTACAGCTGCATAGTATATGACCAGGAGGAATTCGCTGGTAACCAGTATGTGTTGGAAGAAGGGATCTATCCTGATCTGACAGCAATGGGTTGTTCACCCCAAGCAGTTCTAAAATCTTTACGGATCATAAATATTGTAAGTAAAACCTATTCAAAATATTGTAAAGATAAGGAAAGTGATGACTCCCCATTTTTTTCGCAACAGTAAAAATTCTATGGCACACATACAACAGAGGAGGGTTTGGGGGCAGCAGTTGGGGGGGGGGTTGGTTTTTTTCTTTTGTTTTGGGTTTTTTTTGTGCAGTAGCAGTTAAATGTCCTAGATGCAGTTAGCCAGGTTTTCTTGACCTCTGTGCTGTTTTTGCAAAGGAGAAGACATTACAGAAGCAACTGTCTCGGATGCCTGTTCTTAATAACAGCTTATAAAAGAACTTCCGTAAAGAGTCAAGTCTATTTTCTGGTAGGAGAGACTACTTAGAATGGACTGAGAAGGTGGTAGGATGGTGTGAAGAAATATCTGTACCATGGACCTTGTTTTTGATGCATATTTAAAAGCAGGCCTAATTAAGCAACTTTGCATGAAATATATGTAATTATAAGACACTGTTATCATCAGGACAGTGGAATTTGAGTTAATCACAAAATAATGTACCCTTCTAGATAAGGTAAAGCAACACCCCATACTATTTGGCAAAATCAGGCAGCGTTGTTATGTGTGGTGGATACAAACATTTACATTTACATATTTTGTAACTCATCAGTGGCCAGGAATGAGTTTGCTCAAGCTTATTACCAATCATTATGATGGATCACTTACGGAATCTACAAGTATCTTTTAAGATCAAAGTCATTACTAGCAAAATGTGGTCAAGATTCCAGGGACTTACAGCAACATGAGGAGATGGTAGTCGTTTTAAAAAAGGAGGAGTTCAGTATTGAATCTCTTCTTTGAATTTGGCAACTTTATTGCACTCTACTGTCAGTGGTGTAGAAGTTGCTGAAGGAGAGCAGAAATGTGTCATCCTCTTTCATGGCTCTTGAGAATTTTGATGTACTCTGTAAACAAACAACTACAGCAAGTATGTCTGCCTTCTGAATGCTTTGGCTGTCTAGTAGGCAGATCCTGTTAAAAACAATAGAATTGTTTCTAACCAAGCTTGGAGGGTGATTGCCATGAATTAAATACATTTCAATAGTTCCTGGCTTTAAAATGCTTGTTTCATTTCAGTAGTTCCTGTGTTAAAAATGCTTGTTTCAAGCTGGAAGGATCAGCTTCCTTCTAAAAGATTTGCTATTTGTGACAGAGACTGTGTTAAAACAAAAATGCCAGTTCTGTGCTTAAGTTCTTTACACTTGTGAAACTTATTCTAGCCCTGCATTCCATCATGCTTCAGACAGTAGCACAGAGCTGCATCTGTCTGCAAATCATGTGCTGCTGCTTCCTTCTTCAGAGGCTCCCTAGCTGCAGAGAAGAGGAGAATGGGTTATTTTGCTCATTGGTTTATTAGCAAACCAGAATAGAAGGAATAATCATTCCTAGCTAACTAATTACATTGTTTGTTTTTCATGATTTTCCAAAAGCCTGAGCCTTATTATTTTAGCTCCTGGTTTCACCTGTCAGGCATAATTTGGGAATGTATTTTGGCAGTACCAATCTTAATTCCTCCCTACCATCTGCCATTTCTATAACTTCCTCAGGATTTTTCATGACATTTCTATACAAGAAGCACCCTTGCTATTTTAATGTCTTGTTACTGTATTTACCTAGTTAAACACCCCTCTGAAAGGATCACTTTTTAAAGGACCATAAAAAAAGGAAATTAAAGGGATATTTTATACATTTGTAAGTGAAAGCTAAAAAGACTTTTTTAAATAAAGGAACTTATGAAACTACATTAAGGGAGGTTTATAAGCTCAAAGGTTTTGGGGGGTTAGATTCTACTATATCTTAGTTGTGCTTGCTTTGCATGCTCCACATGGTTGTGCTATAGATAGAAAATAGCATTTTTCCTTCTTGAATTTGATGCATGTTCTTCTTCTCGAGCATACTATAAAAAACAGCTGTGAATGTGGTTTATGCTTGAACAGTCATCTGCAATGAGTAACCCTGTGGAATAACTAAATGTAGATCTGCAGGAACACCAGCTTGGTACAGTGCAGTACACAGGAAGAACTGACAGCAAACTCATGAGCTGACCTTACACTTGTCACTGTTTTATATAACAGTGTCACTGCTGAATTAAAAAAAAAATGCCCAGTGTAAAGTGCGACAGAAAACTGGAGGATTTCCTTTTCTGTTCTGTTTTCTTTGCAAGAAGATTATTTCTAAAGCATGACATGAGGCTGAAAGGCTGTTGTCTGAGAAGCTGCATGTCTCAAAGGACAGGTGCCAGTCTGTGAGTTCAGAGGCACTGGGACATCATCACAGTGTGACTGGTGCTGTTGGGCTCTTTACCCGTGGTGGTGCATAGCAATCTAACTGGTGTTGCCTTTCATGGTGGGGCTGAGCATACTCTGATTTTGGAGTAAAATGAAAAGGCCTCTCCTGGCATTTTCCACAGCCTAGCAGCAAGTGTTCCATCAGGAAGCACAGCTCAGCTGCTCTGTGATAAGTTGGACTGCTGCGCAGGTAATGGTGATGCTCATCCAACGCTGTCATCTGAGCCCTTAAACATCTAAAGGAAGATTAAAGAGGAATTTAAGCTCTGTCTAGAAATGGGTAGATGGGAGGTCTTGCCTAATAAATTCACATGGAAGCATGCATAGATGAGCTGCCATGCATGCATGGAGCCAGCTCTGCCTTGGAGGGCCTGTTTCCATGCCTGAGGCTGGCTGGGAGTCTGTCGAGACTTTGCGTCATGTCAGGCGCTCCCGATCCAGTTGATGAGTGCACTGAGCACATGCCAGAAGGAAGGAGCTCTTCTGGCTGTGGCCTTGGTGTTATACAGTCATTGGCTGGAAGATTTGTGAGAATGGGAGTGGCAGTGTCATTTCTGTCTATGAGTGTACACGGTAAAACCGAGACACTCAGGCTTAATTGACTTTACCCCAGGGAATTTCTAACCCTACCTCCCAGCTTCCACAGGAAGGCCTTCATTATGACAGGTTATTTTCAGTCCACTACAGATACCTTGCCCCACAGAAAAGAGTCCAAAGTCCCTTTTGCAGAAGACATTCAAATTGGATTCAGTGTTGCAGAGAGCTTCATATGGGCAGAATCCCTGTGACACGAGAAGCATTTTGACAGAGAAGGAGAAGAATCACCTCCCCACAGCAATTTGGAGGATTCAAATGTTACAGTTTTCACTTGTGGTGAATTTTTACCTCAGTAGTATGAACCTTGAATCGTTTGTCTAGTCAGAGATTGAAGTTGCAGTAACCTACTGTAAAAGTTAAAAATTAATGAGGTAAGTGATAAGCAGTGCTGACAAGGCTGTCATCATTTGAAGCTGTAGAAATCAATATTATCTTACTGTCTGTTCAGCTCTTTGTATGAAAATTCCCACGAGTGGGGATTAGTGCAATAGAAGAGAGAGATAGCATTGTTTAAAATGTATTTTAAAACATACTTAAGGTATTGTGCAAGAATCAGCCACAGAGGTCTTTGCCCGAAGATGAGGAAGCTTTATGTTCCATGCAAGCAGATCCCTCATGTATTTTGTATAAGGGTTTTTTATGACTTTTCAAGTTTAATTAGAGAGTTAAAGAGCAGAAACATTCAGGGGTTTTGATCTTAAACAATCAAAAAGAAACTTCTGAGGGGGTTTGTGGAGTGCTGATCTTCACAGTCACCATCTGGAATTCCAACATCCTATAAAAGCACTTATCTTCCTTTTGCAGGAGCTGTCAGAGCCCTGCATAGCTCTTTTTGAAAAGATGGGTTTCCAAGGAAAGAAAATCGAGTTCAATACAGAAATCTTAAATCTTCAGTTCCTGGGATACAATCCTCGAATAGCTTCAGTTCAAGTCCTTGGTGGCATGTAAGTTTAAAATCACCTTTTGATTCTTTAGAATTAAGTACTTACTCAACTTTACAGGTGTAATGGAACCACAGAATGTAAAATGAGAATATCATAATTTGTGTAGTGCATTAATGCCATTTTGTCTTACAGAATAGTTTTATATCCTGTCTCAAAGATATGTTATCACTGACTCTGTCCTTTGCTAGGAGTTGAAAGGAATTTGAAAAAAGCTCTCAAGGAAACTCATGTCTTCTCTCATGCCATATTATAAAAATCAGCTTGGGTAGCATTCCTAAAACCAACTTCTGTGCTCTTGGTTTAGGTCTCAGTCATAAAAAAAATCATTTGGTTTGGGATCTGTGTCATAAGTTCAAAATTATTTTTAATAAGTCTTCATGGTCATCCTTTAACCTCTGCTATGGACACAAAGGTACAATCAGACCATGATCTCACCTCTTTTGGTGTTAGCAGTAATAGTCCCTTTTACTTCAAGAACTGGATGAGAATCTAGCAGTTAGATTTGGCAGCTGTTTTTAGGCAGTTGTGTTCTCTAAATGTACCCTTGAAGATCATGTAAAAAATAGTCTGTCATGAAGTTTAAAAGCTGCTTGGAAGCATTTTTAAAACTACTGTCCTATATTCTAGGATTCCAGCAGATCTGTTAAATTCTCTTTTTGTTTTTTTCCTTATTGTTAACCTCTACTTCTAAGATACTTGCCCCCAGTTTTGATGGGTTTTGTAGTTTGGGGTTTTTTGGGTTTTAGTGATAGATCCATGTTACTACTATTGCTCTGCATTTAAATGTGTTCTTTTGAAGAGGTAAATTTCCTAAGTGTGTGCTAGAAAGATGCTGCTGGGTAGCTTAAGGCTGCCCTCAAGTGGATAACTAATAAGTGAATCTGTAGAGCAAATAATTTTCCCCATCAGGATAAGCTGGTCAAAGAGTTTCCTTAGCACACTGAACTGAACTTTGAAAAAAAAAGATTGTAAGAAAAGGTACATGTTTGTATTCTGAAGCCTCCCAAGGTTTCAGTATCTTTCACCATAACCACAATATAGTTGATTCTCACTTTCCATAACATGAAGTGAAACATAAAGTTACTTCTTGGCAAATATCATTATTCCAGGTAATGGAATTGTGAAATGTGTGTGTTTCCTATATATGTGGGTTTGTTTGTTTTTTTTTTTTTAGTGGCTCACTGGAAACATAGAATATGATATGAAAATTCTGATTTCATTATAGCAGTGTCAGCTGCTGAAATGTGTCAAAATACAGGGTTTACAGTTTTCTTGCCCCTGTGGCCTCTGTTATTGAAGACTATTTCATCTTCTCTTCCTTTGCTAAGAGACCTCAATTTATAATTCTCTTAATTTCATACCTGGTGATAGATGTGTATTAGGCAGTGAAAAAGCACCAAAATTAAAGTGAGTTTGCCTCTTGGTGGAGACGTCTGGTGAGAAATCAGTAGAGGAAGGAGGTAACCTGAAAATGAGGATACTGAGTGTTCATGTACTGCCTGAGAGACCCAGCACATCACTGTGAGAAAACTCTAGAAATTGCACTGTATGGCAACCTATTTTATTCACTGGCTGTGCCAATAATGGAGAATCAGAAGTTGGGTTCTGACAGATTGCACTCTGTGTGTGATTTTAAGTATAGTTGGATGCATGTTAGGAAATGCTAAGCAAATTTTTTCTATGTGCACTCTTGCTCTAGCTCTTCCCACCCCCACTGCAGGTATTTGGAAAGAAGAGAGATGTTATGAAATAACATCTCTATCAAAATACCCAAGAGAACTTTACCCTGTTGCAGTTTCCAGTATTTGCTTGTTCCAGGCAGCATCCATAGTAGTTCTTTCTCATGTGAACCAGGCCTGCCCAAATTCAGATACACAAACCAGTTGGTTCTGCACCTGCAGCAATGTAGCATTTATAGCATATAGATCTATGCTCCTTGAGGAGCCAGAGTGCCTCCTGAAAACAAATGGTATTTAAAAGTTGGGTTCTCCCAAGAAAATGCTTTGATCCATTCAGCTTGTAATTTTTAAATAATAGGACTCTAAAATTTGAACCCATCTCAGTGTGGCCGACCTAAATCAGGATGTTATTTTATTTTCTTAAGGCCTGTTACAAAGAAGGTAATTGGCTTTCCAAAGCTAAACACTACTATGTTGTGGAACAGATCTCTATTAAACACATTTATTGATTCCAAAGCAGAATTTGGCAGTTAAAATATTGTTTTATTTTTTTCTCCTCATAGATGGATAATTTATGAACACAGTAATTACAGGGGACGTCAGATGTTATTAACACCAAACGAAATTGAAGATTGGTATAAAGCCAGTGGCCTTTGTCACATAGGTTCTCTGAGACCTTTACTGCAGGTGAGTGGGCTTTGACATGAGCTCATCAAGTACTAATTTTTATCCTGTCATGGGGTTGGGGAGATACTATGCAGTTCAAAGCAACATTACAGCCTTGTCACAGGCATGTGACAAACTTCAGCATGGGCAATTGTGTAAAGAAATCTAGAGTTTTGTGTATAATAAAAGGTGTTTCAATATGCTACATGGCTTTGCAGTTACAGGGCTTAAACTGTTAATTAAATATCCTTTAAACCAAAGTACATAAGACAGCATATAAGGATTAATTAAGGATTAATAAATAATGGCTATTATAACTTCAATATATAAAAGATTTTAAGTTGTTTCATAACTAGTACCCAGACTGGTTGCTGGAATCCTATTTGTACTATCTGCATTATTTATGGAACAAGAAAATTGGTAAAAAAAGAAAAAAGATACTTCAGTTAATAGTGATTTTATGTTGATTTAAGAGGAAAAGTCCCTCCCTGCTTATTAATTGGCAGAATAATTTGCAAATCTAATGCAAAATTTATTTTTGTCATGTACTTTTTATTTTGTTCTCCAAATAAAGACCATATGATCTTGTCCAATGGTGCAGCAGTCCTGGGAGCTTTGAGGTTCTTGCTCAGCCATATTTCATTGGAGAAACAGCTTTTTCTAATTCATAGGTTACTTGTACCTGTAACCAGCTTCATTTGCTTGCTGTCATAGCTTTGTCTTTGCATAGCCTTAAGCAGAATTAGGAATAATGCATTTTGACTGCCCTGCTGAGAGCTTGTCTGAACAGAAGTGTTCATGTGGAATAGGCCACACAAGTGCATCCTTAATGAAAGCTAAGAGCAGATATGGAATGGAATTAGCAGAGAGAAGTTAGTTCTGCTCTGAATTAAAAATTATTTAGCTTTCTGGTGTGTGCTGATTTTGGTGCACAGGAAAGCCTAAAACTCTCCATGCAGAATGGTGAGTTCTCACAGCTTGTCTCATCCAGATGTTTATGGGATTCTGAATTAAATTCTCAAATAAAAAAGTTAAGCTTTCAGAAGGAGGGAGGTTTGGGGTTCAGCACTGACAGTAACTGCTCTGAAGATAACTCAGAGAATGATATGTTCTCTGCTGAGGTTGTGGTTAAAGAGTTCTTTTGTTTTGTGCAGAAACGTGTATACTTCAGGCTTCGAAACAAGGAAACAGGAAAATTCATGTCAGCTGATGGCAACTTAGATAATCTGAATCTTCTTAGAATACAGGTTGCAGAAGATACAGACTCAGATGATCAAATCTGGGTTTATCAGGATGGATTCATAAAGTGTCGGGTAAGGTTTGAGTTCAATGCGCATTTTCTCTTTTACTCTCCAGCAGTAGAGCTTTATGAATTTAATTCCTACTGCAGCATCTTCATTTATTTTATAGACTTAATCTGTTTCAAGTATAATGTAATTTTTCTGTAGGGATTTGCTTTTTTGGGTATTGTTTTGTTCTGTTTTAATCAAGTCTGCCTTTTTCAGATGATACAAATTAGTTGTAATACTTTTTGACATAACTGAAATTTAGAGAAAGTATTGCAAAATTATCAAAGCAGGGGAGACCCTTCCTGATAATATTTTGAACTATGCATACCTTGCAGTAGGACAGTTAGTGTAATGTAGGTTGGTATTTGTACTGGTTTAGGGCAAATTTGGGAGGAATTTTAAAATACAAATATCATGTATCACCCTAGGACAATATCCTCTTCTGCATTTAGGCAAGTTTAAATATAAAATCCCACTCTTTTGAGCCATTTAGGGGTGGGGTTTTTGTGTTTTGGGGTTTTGTTTTGTTTTATTTTCTGGTTATCCCTGTATTTATCAAATCCATACTTTTTTCTTTCTTCTGTACAAGTTTCCAAATGAAGCCCTACTTTTCTCACAGTCCATAAAACTAATCATGTGCAAATTGTCATTGAGGTGAGCAGAGGTATGCACAGTTCATATAATGTTTAAGCATGAACAGTCTTAGGTAGGGATGCCAGCCAAAAGAAAATTAAGTTACTTTAATACTGTTAAACAGCTTGACTGCAAAAAATCATGTGAACTTTTTCTATAGGACTGTGTAACTTCAAAGGAGCCATTTATAACTATGTCATCTATGCTGGAGGGAAGAATCTTACTGTTAATAAGCTAAGGCATTGTTCGGACATGTTTACAGGACACATGCAGTTGTAAAAGGGATTTATGCAGACAGCAAAATGATGCAAAGTAAGCTAAAAGCTTTAATGTGACATACAAAAGACTTCTTTTTGATGGTGCTTCTCAAACATGTCAACAAGTTTTCATATTGAGACAGCATGGTATTATATGGCTTTGGATAAATGCTCCTGGTTTTTGCCCTTTTTCTGTATCTCATAAAGTAATTTTTCTGTGAACAGAAAATACAGTTTGTGCTGTATAGCAATCAAGTAGCTTAGTGCAGACTGCAAGCTGGCAACATTGATATTAAGTGACTGAACTCTTACAGAGCTCTGTCATCTTTCTGATGAATGGCAATAAACCCATTTTGCACAAACCAAAAATTGGGTTTTACCATATATTACAAAGAAAACTGGGTGGGTGGGTAGCTACCTGCATGGAGGCAGACATAGGCCACTGGAAGAACCTGCACCTTCCTGTAAGCTTGTGTCATCTCAGTGACTGAGTCATGAGATGTGACTTTGAGCTGTGTCTGGAGTTTTCTAGGAAGGGCTGTTTTGAGTTCGTGGGATAAGTATTAAGCAAGATATGAAAGTTATTCTGCTCTTTTTTCAGAAACAGATACGAATGAAGGTCTCCTTACTCTTTATGAGTTTCATGGAGATGGGTGAAGTTCTGGCCTGGTGGACCTAATGTCTAAGCTCAGAGTTTTCCTAGTCCCACTAGGGAACACTTCAGATACAAGTGAGAATTTCACAACCAATCAACTTTTAATTCTAGGTTATGATAGAAGCATGAGTTTTTCAAGAAAAAGTGCTTTCAAAAATACTTGTAAAATAATTTAGGGCCATTTCAACAATGACAGATGAACGTTCAATCTGCCACAGAAGCGCATTCAGTAGTTAAAAGGTGCAGTTTATGATGAACTACTGAAAATCACTGTTTATCTAGAAAAATTAACTGTTCCTTAGTAATACAGCCTTAACACTCTTTTGAAATAAGCTTGATTTTTGCCAGCTCTTTTTTTAACCAAGAAGACATTTGCAAATGTTTGGAATCAAGTAATACAATTGACTAGGAAAAGAGTGTAGAACAAAGAAGCAAATATTACTGTGATACCCTGTGAAATTCATACACTTGATACTGTGCAGTTATGTCCTTTTCATGAAAAGGTTACTGCAAAGCTAGAAATATTTGGGAAAAAAATATGTTCAGAGGAAATGGAGAGCCTCTCTATGCAAGGAAGAGACAAAATAGCAAGGACATTTTAGCCTACAAAGTGTACACTTTGAGGGATAATGTGCTTGAAGTCACTGCAAACATAACATGGACAACACAGCCTTTAAAATAATCAAGGGATGAGGAGAGCATCAAAACTAGTTGCATATCAAATTATTTTGGATTTATGTTTTTAAAAATAGTGGTAGTCAGGATGTGGAACTACTTGCCTCAGTATGGAAGGGTTACAATACACGAGGGTGTTCACATTAAAGGGTTACACTGATCTTGGTGGGTAGTGGCTACTAAATTCACACATGGAACAGAAAATGGGCATTAAAGATTCCAAGATGTGTGGAAAAGTGTCTGGGCTGGCAACTGCTATAGCCTAGAAGAGATAACCAGGAACATATTACATAGGAGAGTACAATCAATGTAGTCTTCCATGATATTAATGTATTGGCCACTGCTAGAGACAGGTGCTAATTGTTCCTTTTGGTCTGATACAGCATAGTTATTTTAATGTTCCCTTGTAGTGGAGAGTGTCAGCATGAACAGGAACAAAAGAAAGATGAGTCGAGTTTGGGGCAAAAATGGATTCCTGGAGGGAAGGTTATTCCTGAATTCTGTTCTCACCTGATGACATATCTCCTATTCGATTAAAAAAACAGTGGACAGTAGAAGTAAGGCCATTCTGAGTAATTGCTGTTGCCTTTTTGATGACACAGATGGCAGAGGATTGCTGCTTGACAATTGTTGGAAATCTTATAACTCCTGGCTCTAAACTCGGTCTGTCATTTGAGCGGAATGAAGACAAACAATATTGGCATATTAGTCCCGATGGCAGAATTTATAGCAAGATGAAACCCAAGCTGGTTTTAGATATCAAAGGTAAGCAAATGTTATCTCATTACATTGGGTCTTAATTACATGGTATTTGCAGTGGGAGACACACTAAATGCTCCTATAAATTAAGGATGGTGCTTTAGTTGCTTTAATCTAGAAGCAAAAAAGACTCGATCAGCTAGTTTGACCTCCTGAATTATACAGGCCCTAGGACTTAATTTCATTTCTCCTACGTATACAATTTAGTAACCCACAGTACTTGCTTATCTTGTATTCTCAGTGTCCACTCACTGTAGATAGCCTCTGTTAATTTTTGGGCAATGTGAATATGAATATTTAAAATGGTGAAGCAAGAACAACCTAACTTTACATTAATTTCTGTAAATGCAACTTTTCTTATATAATAGTTGTAGGTGCAATACCAAAAGGATATTAGGAAAGCAAAGGCAGGCTTGTATACTGATATGATTAGATGCAAAAAGGTGAGGTTCTTTTGTTTATTAATGGCTATACCTATATGGCAAGCGTGAGATTCTGCCATAGCAGCCCGGGGTCTGTGAACACTTGATGTGTATTTTGGAGTCACTTTTGTAATAGTAATTTGATTTGTGTAGATATTGTTTCTGAACTTCGTTTTCAGAGTTTCACAGACGGTCTAAAAAGGTAGCAAATAGAATGATTAGCAGAATTATCATAATCAGATGTTTTTACATAACTGCTTTTTTGGGTGAAGGGAGCATACATTTTCTGTAACTGTTCTATTCTATTAACTTTTTAGCTGTTTTAAAATTGATTTTAAATTGATGCTGTGACATTAATAACAAGCACCACTACCCCCCAGAAAACCAACCAGAAAAACAGCATAGTCAACAGTCAACACTTTAGAACTAAACAGGACTGAATGCCTGAAATTATAGAATATCCTGAGCTGGAAGGGACCTATAAAGATCATAAAAGCCCTCAAAACTCCCGGCCCTGCACAGGACACCCCCCAAGAGTCTCACCATGTGCCCGAGAGCATTGTCCAAAATCATCTTCAACTCTATTAGGCTTGGTGCTGTGACCACTTTCCTGGGGCGCCTGTTCCAAACAAGCAGAAATACTACTGCTTTGCCCTTTCTTCAGTTAATCATGTTAAAAGCAATTATGTGTTCTGCATTTATAATTTAAGAACTTTGCAATTGATAGGTCTGGTAGTGGAAGTATAGGTACACTCTTAGCTTTAAAACAAAGTAAATCTGTACAGTAAATACAAAACAGGAGATACACTTAGCTTTTATTTGAGAAAGCCTAATAAGAATATTGCCTGTTTCTGCCAACTCTGCTGATCCATTCCGGACCACAAATTGTGTGTTACAGAATTCCTCAGCAAATGAATGCAGTTATGTAACTGTGCAGTTGCCAATGCCACCTTGTGGATAAACTGGCATAGCACAAAGCCTTGTCCAGAGCACCATGCTATCAAAGTAAATAGTCTCTCTATCCACTGAAGAAAAAAAGCCATATTTTCCCATCTTAAAATGTTTGCATTCTATCAGACACCACTTTAAAAAAAATTTTTGCATTCACAGTGATAACTGAGCTACAAAAAAAAAAAAAATATTAGCTACAAAGCTCAGTATGTTACACTCATCATAAACTTTCAGCTGCCAGGCTTGTCTTTTGCTCAGTCAGGAGGCAGTTGGGGTGCAGAACAAAAAGACAGTGTCCATGGGAGTGTCCTGGTGCTTTGTATAAATGGTTGGCACAGATGGTTACTTCCAGGGGGAATACCACTTGCTTTGCAGGCCTGTTGTAGTACAGGAAATGCATGTGTCCTACATTTCAGCAGTACATACTAGATCTGAGGGAAAAACCATCAATTCTCTTTTTCGGCTCCAGTCAAACGTGTCTTTGCTTCCCAGTTTCTTAAGTAAGAATATTAATAGTGTTCCTGTATGAGAACATGTCTGGCATAATATCACATAAGCAGATTAAGCTTTTCTAAGAAATGTTTCTATTTTGCATTCAGATATGTTCAGCTGCCAGTGGAAACAGCTGAACATTGGGTGATTGTGCATGATAACTTGTGATTCATCTGGTCAGAATAAAGGATTAAAATGGCAAGGAGTAAACGAATGTCAGACCTTGTCTCTGACTTGGTCACGTGTGTATTGTCTGTTAGCAGAAGGACTTACTTCATCATCTAAACATCTTACTTCTGTTTTTAGAGTCAAGTGACAACTGACAATTTTTGCAGAAAAACTGAATAGTCACATGTGACTTTTGGGAAGTGACAGTATTCAAGGAGCTGCACCTGGCTGTACTTCAGTGTTTCTTTCCTTTTCCATCCAGGCTGAAAAAGCTGAGAAACTGAATTGCTAAAAGGGTGGAGAGACTAAAGTAGACTGATTCTGGTTAATTCATGAACTGTTTAAAAAATAAATTCCAAAGCAGGCAGTGATGAAAATACATTTGTCTTCTCAGAGCTATGGGTCAAAGAGAAATTGTCTACACCAGCTCTTACAGAGCTTTTCTGAAACCTAGAGTATTTGTCTCTTACTACAAATATAACCTCCCTTCTTTGACATTTCTTTCTACAGGAGGCACACAGTATGACTGTGACCATGTTGTTGTCAACACAGTCAGTGAAGAAAAGTTAACGCAGTGTTGGGAACCGCTGGTTGTATAAACCCAGTGAAGCAAAGGTGATGTTTGAATTAGCCACTATTCTGGACACTGGAATTGGCACTGCCGTCTCTGAAGGATACAGGATCAATGATGAGAGTTTTGTCTTTTCTTCACAATGTAAAAAAGAATAAGAAACAGAATGATTTCACCTCCCTATCCAAGATTATTTTCCCTATAAAAGCTTGACTATCTCAAAACCTTCCTTTTTTTTTTTCTTTTTCTTTTTATTTTTTTTTTTTTGTTGTTGTTTTTAAATCCTTACAATTCAGTGTTGGATAGAGAGTGGCAGTATGCCTCAGGCTAGAAGGAAACAACTGAACGTGGGAGAGACCCCATGGAGTTACAGTCATGTCAGTGAGTAGTTAACCCAGAATAGTCAGTAAGTGCAACTTATTTTATAAAGGACAGGAGTGCAGTGTGTATCTGGTTATAGCAGCTTGGACCTGTGGGCTGTAGTATAGAGAAATATTCACTATGGAAAATTAATATATTTGGTTGACTGGAACAAACTTATGTTTACTGAAAGTTTAAAGACTGCTAGTACAGCACATCCAAAGAAATTTTAATATGTGGCTTCAAGTATAGTTAGTATGCTAATATAGTAAGTCCTAAATTCTAGATTTTCTCATGTATAGAGGACGTAAAGTAGCAGATATTTTATTAGAAAAACAGAGGACTGGCAAAAGGATGCATTGGAATGTGAAGAATTTGCCCATTTCATAGGTTGCCTAACTTCTTGAGTTGTGGGTATTTTTCTTCTTTGCCAAAACACATTTGTACCTTCTAAAACAGTTTCAGTAAGTAGAGTCTTAATGAACTCCAAAATTGTATAGGAAACGAGAATTCTTACGGAAAGAATTACTAAAGATGACTGCAACAGCCTGGAAGCAACTTGAGGTTACTGAGTTTTCCACCCATTGGCTGTTGGGCTTACCATAGAGCATGCCCAGCTCCCCAATATTTCTGATGTTAGAGAGAAATGTTAGTGGTGGGCTCCTGGCTCCCCGTTGGACAGAAGTGTCAGACTCCCCTAGGAAGGGGCACAGCCAAGCCTGGATACATACCCAGCCAGAAGTGCTGTGCCCATTCCAAGTAAGTGTTACTGTTTAATAAAGAGCTTGTGACATGTAGGATATTCTGATGACTGCAGGAAGTCCTCCTGTTGCTCTACTTTGAACCTAGTCATGTTAGTTTTCCTTAATAATGTTGGCAAAAAGGTAAAATACCAACTCTGATACTATGCTGCTGTGTTTTCTGGCTTGGACCAGTGTTATTACAAGCTGCTCTGAGGAGCATCCAGGCCTTTGTCTTGCATAGTAAATCTGTTTAAAATTAACATTTTCATTACTGTTGTATTGCCTCAAATGATACTGGTGCTTTTGCTATTAGCACCCTAGAGGAAGTGCCTTACTAATTTTCTTCCTTTTGTAAAGACACACTGAAGTTTTGTTGCTCTGAAATGTGCTGCTTTTAGTCCTTAATAGAAAATATGATGTTACTGGTTCCAAACAGTGGTACTTTGTCATATTGATGTGCTCTTGCTATATATAATATAGCATTTTACAAATAAATTAAAGTTAGGTAACGTTTTTATTGAAGTTATTTTTAAAGGTAGAAAAATGGCATTTTATGATTAGTTTTGCTTTCATTTTGTGCCCATCTCTGTCCATAATTCCTCTGTGACAGCCAGACCCTGAGGAGTGAATACATGGTGTGGAAGAGCTGCAGGCTCTGAGGAATGGGTGATTCTTCTATACAAGAAGAATCTTCTGTACATTTTTGTACACATACTTGTACAAGCATTTATGCACAGGGCCACCATTCACAAGGCTGCCACTTCTGTCCCCTGGTAGAAGTGTTGCATGACATGGTTTGTGCACCAACACAGCTTCACTGCAGTAAATGGACAGCTCTCACTTAAGAACTTGCCACTTTCCTTTAATCCACCTGCATAATTGTAGGGGAAGTTACTCCACAGCCCATCTCTGGCAAAAAGTCAAGTTGAAAAACAGCCCACCAGACACAAACACCCCCTCCAGCACTGATGAGACACAGCAGGAACAGGGACAAAAATCATGTCTACCCTACTTGCACAAACACTGCAGTCAGCTGAATTTGGGCCAGGAGTTGGGCAATTAGAATAATTATCAGTTACAGATTGTTTTTGTTCAATGCTTCTATTTAGATTAGCTGTGTCATGAGAGAATTGCCATAACAAGATCAAAGTATCAGTCTTGAGAAAGTGATGTGACCATTTAGTTCTAAGAATGAAATAGCTTGAGCAATAATATACATTGTGAAGGTAAATAGAAGTAAGAAAGCCAAGGAAAAACAGCACAGGTTTCATATAGACAAGTAGATAAGAGTGTGCCTCACCGTTTCAGGCCTTTCATCTGAAAAAAAAAAGCCCAAGAAATACAAAAGGAAAATGCTGTAGGCTGTTCCTCTTATCCTAAGAGGGAGGGGTGTTCTGCAAAAGTCAAAACTACATTTTTAGCATGGTTTTCAGGTAGAAATGCCTAAGAGACATTAGTATGTCTTGCCTGCAGAGTAAGAAGGAATCAGATGCTTTTCTAAAACAAGATTTTTAAGTTATGCATCCTGTATGAGCTTTTAAAAAAGAAACACTTGCTACATACCAATTCGTGTTCAAGGACTGACTGCAGGCAGACTAATGATTAAAGATACTTTATTGTCTACTAATTACATTGATCACTGTTTTGCCACGTGCATGTCCTCCTTCCAACTTCAGAAAGGCCTCTGGTACTTCAGAAAATGAGAAGACTTCATCAATAACTGGTTGAATCTACAGAATAAAGAAAAAAAGTATGAAGTAATGTATCACCCTCACACTTCAAAACTGTATGAAGAAGGGGAGGAGGTTTCTTTATGGTATTTAGGACAGAACTTGCCATGCTGCCATGTAGCCACCAGCTTTTAAGATTTTTCAGGGATACTTCTGCATCCAGAAGAAGGCTTTCTGCTGCTCTTTGCCCAAGTTTTAAAACACCTCTACTAGCACAGTTTGGACCCTTACTTGGGGCCTCTACCACTAATGTCACCATATAAGGCTCTAACTTCTACATCCTTTCAAAAACTGACACTCTGGTTTAATTTTTTGTTGTCCATAATGATATACTTACAGAAAGAACATTTTTTTCCTCATATTTCTCTAACAGTTTTCTTGTTAAACTCAAGAATTCTCACGTTAGATCTTTTAAAGATACCTATAAATCTGAAGCCTGTCTGCATCAGTACATGGCTTAGTACCCTCAAAAGACCACAAATGAAGTACAAAAAAATGTTGCTGAATCATTTAACTACACTTGAAAATTCAGCCACTGTATATTCCAGGAGGCATAAATCATTATTAAGCTCAGCTTGCATCAACTGCTATTTTGACATTAATTTTGTAGAGTGGCCTTCTGGATTGTTTTAGACTGATTTCTAATAACAGTTAAACTACTTATTCACTTTCCCCATTATTAACTAAGGAGCCTGAAACCCCTATACGCATTTTCTTTAGATGTCATAGTGTACCAACAGAAGCAGAAGAAATGTCAGCTCTTCTGAAAAATATTTGTCACTGCTGGTCCAAGGGAAGAGGTTATTTTCTACTGTCAAGTTCTGAGTCAGCATTCCAAGTGCCAAAATATGATTTGTCTCCAGAAGTACTTCTCACACCTCCTGCCAAAGATCTGCCTACCCTGAGACAGGTCCTTTACCTTGGATCCTATAACAGCAGCCCAGTGCATGTCCTTGCACTGATCCTAATCCTCTTATCAGAGGAAAAAATGACCAGTACATGAATCTGCAGCTAGGGCTTGCAGTGATGAAAATTTGAAGTACCAAAGATCCAAACCCACTATTTACAGTGCTAGAAGAAGATCCTTTTCACTTGTGTCAGGGAAAAAATATCTTCTGCATTATCTTTATATTAGGGTGAGCATGCACCCTCTCTTGTTAACTAAGCCAGAACTGGTAGTTTCTCTCTGCTGGCAGGATATGCATTGTGCTAGACAGAAAAGGAATACTGCAGCAATAAGGACACAAACACTTTCCAAAAAGCTGCCTTGCTTTTACCACACAACAAAGGTTTTGCTTTCAGATACTCTCAGAACTGCTTAGAAGGCGAGTGTGCAGCACCATCAAGGGAATGTTTTCATACACACACTTTCCTAGCAACAGAGCTGATCACCTAGCACCCTCCCGAACAGCACAAATGCTCTATGATAATTGTCCATGCTCAGGGAAGTCCTTTTCTTAGAATTCCTCGTTTTCTCTTCATTTATACATTGTGCCTTACCTTGATGTTCACTCCTTGCACTTAAAGAACTACTGGCTTTGCTTATATGATAACAGTAATCCAAGACATCAGTACTCTAACTTGCACCACAGTATCCCCTAATATCACTTGATTTTCCTTTTTATTTTGTCAAGGGAAGCTTAGGCATAGTGTGAAACTTTACATGGCAGAAAATCAGGAATGAATGAACCCCTTCCAAAGAATGCATTAGAATTTGCAGACTAATCACTTTGAGAGCAACTGTGCAAATAGTCACCAAGTGCCTCAAAATTGCCATGCAGCAAGGTACATGGCTTAGTAATTTCTCTTGTTCTGCCTGGACAATGTCTGTAAACCAACCCCTAGCAAAAGGGGTAGCAAAACACAACTGAGGAACCACAAAGATAGCCCAATGTGGAAGAAATGGTGGATATAAAGGATCATGTTCAAGACAAACTCGTGTCTGGTCAGCATTCAGCATAGAATGGAAATGTTGTCTTGGACATCAGCAAAGAGACATGGACTCAAGGCAGCAAAAACACTGAATTAGACAATGGTTTGGGGTAAACTGAGCATATGAGTGCAGCTGCAGCTGCTATGACCATCAGCAAGATGAACGTGCTGCTGATCAGTACTGACTTTTTTGAAGGAAGACCAACCCTTGCATTCATAGCAGATGCTTGGGAAAACACAGTTTGGGAACTTTGTTGAGCCAAGCACTTGTACAGTACTGATTGTTAGTGTCAGTTGTGTACAAAGCTGTGCTTCAATTAAGAGGGAAAAAAGAGATACAGAAACCCAGCCTGCTGGTGCATGGACACAGATGACCCAGACAAGGCAGCAGGCTTGGAGGAGAGGAAAAGTGTTCAGGGAAGAAAGCAGAGCAGCAGCACAAGGGATGTGAAGTTCAAGGGATTCCGGGGAAAGGCAGAAGTTAATTTCAGACACGTGCAGCAACTGAGAAAACATGAACAAGACATTCACTGTTCTGCTAATCCACAGTCCCTTGCTCTAGGTTACAACTTATAACTCTGACAGAGGTATGTTACAGCCTCAGTCTGTTGGGTAGAGTTTAAAACATTGCATTTGGAAAAGTGGTGACGCAGTGATTCAGAGGAGCCCTGAATTCAGTCTCACAGTTCAAAACACCATGTGTATTGCAGCCACATGCTCAAAGCTCATCTGCTACATCGATGTAACCTCTAGCTTCATTTAAATGCTGGCTTTAGGCAGTGCTATAGAGAGACATGAATACCAAATTGATGATCCTGGCAATCTAGAGCATTAAGCATTTTATCTGGCTGGCTGGACAGTCCCATTGTTTGAATAACCCTGAAAGGGCTGACCATGTTGCAGCACAGTGATTCACTCAGCCTTTACCATAATCCACTGACTAAGATAAAATTTCTTCCTGTGAACAGACAAGCAGGGGAACGTCTGCTGTTTGTTGAATATGTGATAATAAATGGAGATTAACTGGATAATAAAAACATTGCCTATTTACAGCCACGCATCAGTTCCTTGCCAGAGGACACCTATTTGTTCACGGAAAAGGGATTAAACTAAAGTCTAAGAGAGAAAGGATTACACATACCCACATTGAAATGTTTATCTGAAAACAGATTGGGCCTGAAAGGTATTTTCTTCCTCTTCATTCTCTCCAATGCAGGACATACTATAGCAATGAATCTCAGGTCTCTTGAAATGAACTCATGTGTTTGAAAAAATAAAAAGAGTAATCACTGATAGTGATTAAGGCTATCCTACACACATCACAGAGGGGTGTCCCAGCCACTCCAGCTCTGAATGCAGTAGACAGTGAACAGCACTGGCAGGAGTTGACTGGACAGCAGGAACACACTCCTGCTCATAGCAAATTCAGGCTCACCCTTGGAAGTCCCACTTTCTGCGTAGCAAGGACACAGTTTTAGTTTATCAGAAGAGGAGAAGTGAGGAAGAATGAAAGGAAGGGAGAGGCTTCGACCCTCACAGTAGCAACAAGTGACTCCAATAAGTGTGGAGCTTTTTCCTGCCACTGGAGGGAGAGCAAGAGCCTTGAACGTCTCAGGAGAGCGACGAACTGAGCCCAAGCCTAGTTCACAGCGCAGAAGGACAAAAGTGACGTCTCTCAAAGGACAGTAACAGTGCACTGGCTCTCTTCCAGGTCTGCGAAGGATAGCCGTGTCAGAGCTGCCCAGCAGCCTTGCCTGGGAGAGTGCCTCCCTCCCAGCTGCTGCCTCCCTCCTTCCCATGCCTTGGTGAGGCTGCTCAGGCTCCCAAACACCAACCCTCCAGGAAAGGAACGTGCACTTGCAGAGAACAAAAGCTGGGATGTGCTCTACCAGACATCAAAGTCCTCCCGAGGGCTTGCCGTAATGGAAAAGACCTGCTTGCTGATTTGACTAGCTGATGAAAAGACAAAGGTCATCTTCCTCCAGAAATTACCACCAGGCTTAAATGTGGTCCATGAGCACAAATGCACAGCTTTACAGTCTCCTTTGGTCATTAGTGAGTCTCTCATCAATGTCAACAAGAATTGTGAAGAGAAATCATTAAAAAGAACAGTCCTTGTCCTGGAACTAAACAATTGGTTATCCATTTGTTAATTTATTATCATCCTATGGGGAAAAAAGATGCTGTTTTGGGACACTCCTACTGTAGCTGATCATCTTCTCTGCTGTAGTCATGTTCCATTCTCCCTGGATCGTAATCTCACTCTTTTCTTCTTTCTTTCTTTCCCTAAAATGGCATGCAACAATGTGTGCCAAGCCTCATATTGATTGCCAACAGCAAATTCTAGGGTCAGCTCTCACTGAAGACAAAGAATTAAGTTCTTACCTTCTGCAACAGCTGGCTTGGGTCACATCTGGAACAGATAGCTTTGCAACTGCACGGTATCAGCATAGAATCGTAGGATGGTTTGGGTTGGAAAGGACCTTTACAGGCCATTCAGTCCTAATCCCCTGGCCATAGGCAGGGACCCCTTCCACCAGACTGCTCAGAGCCTCATCTTTCAATGTTTTGTAAAAAGCTTTCCTTGCTCTTTTTAATTAACTTGTACTTCAGAGAATATGCACTTTCATCCAAAAGCACATTAAAGGACAGCACATACATTATATTTGTGCCCCGAATACCTATGAGAAGTAAAACTGAACCAACAATACACCCACAACAAAAATGGCACTGCAGTGGTTAAGATGTGGGAATGGAAGGCAAGTGTTCCAGGGTCTAATCCCACAACCTCTTATCAACAACTGTATTATCAGGTCTTACATGTTTTATTAATAAGCCAAAGTACATTCTTTAATATCAAATCTCTAACAGCAGCCCACAGGAGCTCATATACATAATGTACAATTATTAAAATGCTAGCAGACAAATCCCAGTTAAGCAGGCTATCAGGGCACAGTTCAGAGTGTAAAAAAGGCTTCAAAATCTCTTGTTTGTTAATCAGCCCAGGCAGAACAACTTCTACAGAACACAATGAAGAGCAGTAAGAAACTGGGACAGGCCCAGAACTGCAATGTGCGCCAGCCTAGCCCAAGCTTAAATCAGTAGAAATAAGGAAAATCCTTGGTTTAGTTACGTACTGGACCATGCTAAAAACCTGTTAACTAAAGGCAAGTGCAATTAATCTCTTCTAGAAACCCTGGTAAGGCACATTCTTCATAGTTATCCTGATATTTATGCTGGTAATTAAAGCAATCTAGATCAATGTTACCATATACTTAAGACAGAACCAACTTTGGTACAGTTAAATATAAATACATATTTACATATGAAAGCATATGATATGTAGAGATTAGAAGATTAGTCCTGCACAATCCACATTTTCCCACTCTCAGGAAACTAAGCTCACACCAGACAAGGGCTGCCTTGTCTGCACTAGGCACAATTCCCTCCTACACCTGGAGCTCAGAACACCAGGACTGACTTACCACACAATTTACAATTACATCAGGTTAAGGGAACACATCTGATTAAATGCCTGGTAGATGATGAGGAATTTTTTCCAGACCTCACTGTGGAAAACGGAATTTACATATTGAAACTGTATTTCCCCACAGTATACAAAATTTCCATTGGTGCCCTTCACAGATACTTTAAGATGTATCATGCACACAGCTCAGCACACATGCAAGCTACCATGTTCTGGAGGAAAAGGAGCAGGCATGTTTTAATAAAAATCACATAGAGGTTCTTTTTGAAAGAAAAAGGGCAGAACAGAGCTTTTGGCAACCCCTCCTTGGTCAATATCTCTGTGTTCTAGCCAACCAACCTGGCAAACAAATGCGCTGCAACAGAAAAACACAAAATTAAAAGCAAAAAAAAACCAAAAAAAAAACAAGCTTTGCAATTTAGCGTGAAGAAAGATGGTCATCAGAACAAGCATGAGTGACAAAAGAGAGTGGGAAGAAGGACTGAAATCTAGTTAATTGATGCATTTAACTCTAGAAACCCCTACACTTAAGCACCCTAGTACAAGTTTTCAGAGAGACTAAAGCAGGTACCACACAAGGGCAAGTTCTCAGGTATCTTAGGATACCTGAGCACAGTCAATAAAGTCTGGAATTACTGTAGAGAAGGCCACACCTATAGATGCCATGTTTGGAGAACATTCAAGGACTCAGTGTTGCATTCACTGTTTGATATTCATACAGCTGAGAGAAATGCAGTAATAGTGCAATAAGGGCCAGGGTAAAAGTTATTTGCAGAACTGTAACAAGATGAAATGGAAACAAATCAACACACAAGTTAGGACAGAGAGTCCAGAAGCTGTGATGACCTACATTAGCAGTCGGTGTAAGCCATCTTTAATCATGGTCATCCAAACAACTTTCAGAACCCATGGCATGTCAAAGTGGATGACCACATCCATCCATTTATGTTTTATTTACTTCCTGAATAGGAAAGACCAGGAACAGAAGACAATTCAATTCCTCATTTTAACAAGGTATCTCAGAGCAAATCACCAGAGGTGAATAGAGGGCATTAGCCCTCATTAGTAGATCAAAAAATTATGGTAGCAAAAGGTTATGTGATTTGTTCAGCATTGCACAGGAAGGCAGCAGCAGGGCCAAAGAACAGTCAGCATCCTGCCCTCTAAACCATAGCAGCAGGTGCTAAGTCCAAAGCATCTAGTGCCTTCAGCAAAATGTATAATCAGCACTACTCACAAATTACATTCACATAGACAGGCAGTTGTTCTTCCTATGGGTGCCTGTGTTGGAACACCTATCTAAAAAGCAAGTATCAAAGAGAATGATCTATTAATTTAATGATTGGAGACTCTGTTTGCCCTTTAGCCTTCCTTCTGCAGAAACTACTTTCACCCATCAGCCCATCTGATGCAACAATGCTCTGAAGGAAACCAGTCACCAGAAATACTGCACACACACTTGTACTGCATTTAAATAGCACTGAATTTAAATGAAAATGTCGCATTTCTGTTGGGCTGCATGTTAACCCACATCCTATTATGGTCCTGCAGGAACACACAACACACTCAGTGCTCCTGTTTGTAACACTAAGGAGTCTTCTGAGCCTGCTTTCCTCCACCATTCTTTAAAAAAGGCAAAGTAACTGCTCAGTTATGAGTTAGAGGGTTCTACCAACTTAAATACTTACATGAATTTGGCCTGCTTTTAGCAAGGACTACATGACATGTCTTTAGGAAGAAAATGCTGGGCAAGCAGCAAAAACCAAAATTGTCAATGTTAAATCCACAACACTGACCACAAATACATCAAATTAATTCCTAACGAGCCTTTCAGTGACGATGCTTCACTGAACAGTGTGCCAGATCTGTGTCCTGAATTAAAGGCTCTGGTGATTTCAGTTGTCTTAAGATGAGAATTACAATTCACCAGGAACATTCTACCATGGAAAGAGATCCAGAGCTTCCGACATGGGCTTCATCAACTCATTTGGTGGAGCCCACATTAAGCCAGTCCGTACTGGATCATAATTAACTGCTGCAATTCAAACCACAATGGGGATTCTCCATAAGTTTAGAAAATAGACAGTCTCTCTAAAATGTGTCAAGGAAATACTGCGTTTTCTTCATGCCCACAACTGTTGGAGCAACCTCCCAGCCCCTCAGTCTTGCAATAGTCTCTTTGCAAGATGTCCATCTGCAAGGCAGAGAAAACACCTCGTAAACTGAAAACAGTTATACAGTTCCTAGAACTGACTGATGTGCAGGTAAATTACACAAGAAAAATTATTCTCTTTCCTTGTACTACCATCTCATCAAATCCTCTCCTTCGCTTTCCCAATAAAGAAGGCTGTTAAAAGAACTCCTCCTCAGAGCTGACATTTTGCAAATCTTGTTCCTTGCTGCAAAGATCATCCGGGTGAAATCTGAAGAAAATTGCTTATTCTTCATCCACTGAAGGACTGAGAATCATTTTGCTTTCACAAAGGAAGATGATGAACTCATCAAAACTAACAACCTCTGTTGGTGCAGAAGGACTGTAAGGAGAAACACTGTTAAATCAAAATGATCTGTAAATGTTTCAGAGATATGCTCTTCAATGCTACACTTACTGTAGCATCTCTTTAAACCATCATCTCTTTAATTTCTTACATTTAATTCCCCCATATAATTTATTCCTGAAAAAAACCCTCTCATTTTCAGGAGCTTTCTAATTGCTCTCTTACTCACTTCATACAATCTCAAAATTAAGATGTCTTTAATAGAAAAGACTAAAATTTTCTAAAAGCCATGCATTAGTCAGAAATATTCACTCAAAGGTAACAAGTTCAACTGCATGAGCTCAATTTGCTGGCTTCCCCAAGCTTCTTGATACATATCCTTGTTTTCTGCTTTTTTTATTTCTCCTTTATTCTTTCCTATCCAAACACAAACATTTATTTTCACTTACTTATAGGAAATTTTGGTACAATTTCTCCAGTGATTCTCTCCTGCCTTTTTTCCCAAACACCTACTCTTCTGAACGGATAGTCTGTCCTCTTATGAGAACTCTTGTGTCTAAACAAGAAAGGTCATAGTCTTATTAATATCTGTCTAAATGGAACACAACTGGGTCTTATAAACTCCTGATGACAGCTCAGATGTTTACAACATTTCACAAAATAGAGTAAAATGCTGCTAGAATAATGACTCTGCAGACAGTCTGACACTAGGATGTGTTTTTGCACAAAGAACGAACGACCAAGCAAACATCTTTGTCCTCATGATCATCTTACAACCAGAAGTACATCAGGACATTCATGTATGTATGACGTACATTTTAAGTGGCATTGCAGTTCACCTGTGCAGGTTATTAAGCAAAGAACACTGATTAAGCCCTATCTCTATTGCATAAACAGCTGTTTCCCAAGAGGCTTTCATGAGCATAGTCTGCATTTGTTTTGCATACAAGGTTGAAGCAGAACACAAAACAAATTGCAACTGGCTGAGAACAGGACAAATGGTAGGAACAAAGACAAGGGCATTCCTTTTTCTTAGACACTAATAATTTAGCAGTGTGACTGAATGCAATCATAGGATGAGGATTTTCTACAGCCTCTTTCTTGACCCCAGGATTATGCCTACAGCACTGGACATAATGCAAAGCAGAGAATTTTTTATTCTTAGCAGCATCACTGAGGTGGCAGAACAGAAGCAATCAGGTCTTCAGTACAACAGCAGTTTATTGACTCATTTCCAAACTCTGGAACATACTGCATACCAAAAAAGGGGGATCAACACTCAGACTTTGAGAGATCTAAATTTTACTAATATGCACAAATTTTGAGCAGAAGATGGCAGTTCACATACTGGAAATACCAGCAGTCACTCTGCTTACTCTTCTGCTTAACTACCACAGAAAGATTAACAGCAGTTGTCCATATTCTCTACTCTTGGATAATTTCATGCTACCAAAATTCCCAAAGAGGACACTGCTGGGGCCTATATCACCACACAATCTAAAACATAGGAAATCAACTGTTCACTCCCACAATATATTTTTTAACAAGCTCATAAACCTGAAAAGATCACAAAAGCAGACGTACTCTGTCTTGGCTTTTCCCCCCCAAGTCCATTAATATTCCCCAGAAGCTTATGAATGCTCACAATAATCCAAGTCCCTATGCTGAATTAGCACAAACATCAGAATCTGCAGCACTGAAATAATGAAAAACAAGATTCTTGTCACCACTCTGCCAATGGAGATCATCTATTACCTGCAGTAACCAGAATATACTAGTTCTGTGCAAACTACGGGCAGGACGCCCAACCATCCAGGCAAAACAATTTTGAATATGCAGATACACAGCCATGTTTATTCTGCCCAAAAGAACCAAGTGAGGCCTCTTAAAACACAATTTTCATATAGAGTTCATATTCAATGATTCCCACTGGCAAAAATAAACAATCACTGGACATTACTCATTGTAATTTTGTAAGCTTTATGTTTTTAAAAAGTATGCTCAAGAAGGAGAGGGCAGAACAGTCTTAAACATTACAAACTCCTAAATTCCATGCAAAAGGCAGATGTCAGAAACTGGAACAAGCTGATTTTTAACCAGTTTTCCTTACCACGACTCATAAAATTTTATTTCTCAACAGTGAACTACACCATTTTTGAGTCCAAGGAGCATCTCTTTCAGCACAAACACCCAAGTAACCATTACAACATACCTTTCCAGAATCAACCAGTTCTGCTATTTCATCCAAACTTGGGCCACTTGGCATAAAAAATGCCCACCGATAATGGACTCCTTTAAGGAGATGCTGCAAGAAAGATCACAAATCTATTAAAATATCATGAGAGCAAACTGGAATGGGAACTAAAATTAATGACAGAATCTCTGAAAAAGTAACTGAAGGAAAAGACATGGAAATTATATGCTAGTGTCTAAAAAACCAGCACCTAAGCACATGGATTAAATGTACAGACCAGGATGTTGTGTTACCACAATAGGATCAGGGTGAATTGTGCATCCAATTGCACAAGTCAGCTAGTAGAGAAAAACAATTACCTTGTCTCTGCAGCTAGAAACAGCACTGTTTGTTACATAAGAGAGGAATGGTGTTATGTGTTCATGTACACTCGAAATAGGGGCGAAATAAACCCAGCAATGTTATACTTAGAACCTAACTTCAGCAATTGGTGACTTCATTTTCCACCATAATATCTGCCAAAGTCATCATTGTCCAATGAAAGATGGCAGCTCACATGAAAAGCATTTCGGGAAGATCTCACACACATAAGTCAAGAGTAAGTCATTACAGGAAAAAAAGGCATCATCTGCCAAAGAGAGATGATCTTTATATATGGCGTAGAATCCTCTTCATCATGGAAACACCCATACTGAGAAATAATATTACATTATTTCTTCCCCACCATTTCATTTTGTCTTTGGGCTTTCTTGAGAAGGTACGCTGCAGGACTTAAAATCCCTTTCAGCCAAGCCTTTGCAGGAATACCATAGCAACTGCTTAAAAAGCATTCATTTGGAGAGCAAGTACACAAGCATAGGGAAGAAAGAGAAAAGTTCTAAAAAGCCCCATGATCTTGCCACTGGCAGAATGTTTTAAGATCCACTTATGAAAACTAGAAAAATCAGTATCACCATCTAGACACATGAACATGAAAGAGATGAAAGACTTCCTAGCCACCCTTGACCATGCTTATTACTCTCTGGTGCTGGAACAGGATGAAGAGAATCACTCATGGAACAATGTTCTGAGAGAAAGCCTGACCAGCCTAAAGCAAATAACAAAACTGCCCTCACTTCAGTGAGGCAGAGATTTGCTGTGTTTACTATGAAACCCTGGCTGTCAGCAGGACTCACTAGGGAAGCCACATGGAAAAGGCCACAATGGAAAGCACAATAAGGAATCAAACTTCAAAGCTCCCCAAGCTACTACATACACCCAGAAGCACCACCCCAACACATTTCAGTGCAAGAAAGAAAGAAAGAAAGAAAGAAAGAATAGTATACTTAATGACATATGAGGACAATGCAACAGCTGCCTCTCCATGAGCTCTGTGACTGACATCCAAGCCACAGAAGTAGTCACTAAAGTACTACAAAATATGAAAGTACATAAGATTTTGTCAAATACCTTTAGAGTTTTGGAACCAACAGTGACTCCTGTTTGCAACATGCCATCAGCCACTCCAAGTTTGTCCATATTGATCAGGAAAGGTGTCACTAAAGTAACATATGTTGCTCCTGCCCATTTCTTCAAGAGATCTAGTGCCCACTTCTCTGTAGATCCACCAACATTATCTAGGATAAAATCAAACCTGCAGACATACAAAGAACAGGTTTAAAATCCTGAGATGGAAAAAATAACTTCACTGTAATTAAGCTAATGAATAGCAGAAATCAGCTATACTTCACATTTTTACATGTCACTGCAATGCAAAAAAGAAAATCAGCCTGCAAGGTAGCAGTAAGAAAGTCCCAAGACTTCAGAAAAGTCCCAGCTTAATGTACAATGGGATTTAAATTTACAGGTTATTGCCTATTCACTGTGCAGCAGACACAGGCTATTTATAAAGTACACTTAAACTCCAAAAAGCAAACTTAGATGCACAACTACATTCTCTACTTGCTTAAAGCCTTCTACAGCTCTATCTCTTCAGCCCTCCCACAGAGACTACACAAACAGTTATGAGCTCTAGCACTGAACAATATGGTATGTACATGTAAAAACTAGTCTGGACTCATGCCCTCAACTAGGAACAGCTCTTGTACATGCTGTACTCAATGAAAGTCAGTTTGAGTAGCTGAAATTACGTAAACAAATTATTATACTAACCCTTATTTCCTCACATCTTTTCTGTGACCCAGTTCTCAGCTTCACTTCTCCAAGTTTTTTTTTTTTTGACCTCCTTATTTATTTAGGGGTCATTTTACCTCTCCTGACAGCCCTTTTCTTCATGTGTACGCATTTAACATTGAACCTAACAATGCAAAGGATCTAAAACCTTCCCCCCATGGAATGGGTATATGCAGCCTCTGGCAAAAAGCCACAGTTTCAGTGTTCCTTCTCATTATAATACCAGCATGTAAGCCTGTGAAGGCTGAATAGGGCAATAGGGAGCTATGCACCTGTTCTGTTAAATGCACAACTCATTCTCATCTGTAAATTTCCAGCAATCTCCAGATTGCAAGAGATATGTATATACACATTTCTCTAATCTAAACAATCTACAAATATGAGAGAAAATACTTTATGCATATTAAATAGAAAAGTCCTTATTTCTCTGGAATGTCAGTTTTCCTGCTTGTCTTCCAAGAGTGTGATTTCTTGTTTAAAGTTCAGTTCATGTAACAGTTAGCTGCCAACAAGAGAAGATCATGAAAACTAATGCTCTGGAAAGAGTAGCTGACTGTGGGTTCTAAAGAGTCAGTACAACTGCAATGGGGAGGGAAGCAGGAACATCCCACTCAGTAGAGCTGACTGATAGCCTAGTTGCATCATTAAACTGCACCCCAAGACACTGTTGTTGATGTCTCTTAGCAAGGGTCACTTGCAAGAATGGGTGTTTAGCATTTGAAGTGTTCAGAAAGGCAAATTCTGCACCAATTGCAAAGTCCATCCTGCTGTACAGACAGTGTCACTGCCCTCACAACTCCCCTCAGGCCTGCTGACAATTACACTGCAGTTAAAGGGCACGTGGCTTCTTAGCACAGTTACCAGTAAAATTCTTTCATAGATCAAGCAGCTTCTATTTCCCCTCCCAGAAAGTTAACTCAATCTAGCTAAAAAGAGCAGCATAAATACCATATTCAAATACAAGTCACAGTAAACTAAGTTTAAACAGATGGAAAGATGACAAAAGCAAAAAATACTCCTGTTCCAGAGAAAAATCCCAGCCTAGTTTAAACATAGCTGCTGTGACAAGATAAATGTGATTGTTTTTCAGAGGCAGTGGTATCCAATGTTACAGATTAGAAATTTACTCCCAGTTGAGTTGCACAGTGACAAGTCGCTACTTTTTCATTATATAGTTCTTTCCTCTATAAAATCAATTTTTTATTTACCAGCTTCACTCAGGACTTCATAGATTTCTTTCAATTTATTAATGCATTGTATATTCTCCAAGATACTTGGATGGAAGCTACAAAACTATTCGTATTGCAATCACTGAAGAGAAGCACATGGAAGTGAGCTTGTCCCCGAGTTAACTGGATTAGTGTTACAATGAAATCTGTCTTGGGCATACTCACTTGCAAACTGCATTCAAAAAGGTGAATTTGCTTTACAAAATAATGCTTTAAAAATGAGGAAAAATTTAGGGACTTCTGGCAGAGTCAAGCAATCAAAAAGCAGAAGGTCTGACCACCAACTTCTTCATCTCAGGATTAAAGCAACACAAACACTCACAAGGGTAATGCTTTAAGCTGATCTTCCAGATTTCCAGATTTATAATCAACCACATCATCTGCTCCAAGCTTTTTCACCAGTGTGCTGGCATCATGAGAGCAAACTGCTGTCACGTGAGCATCCCAGGCCTTCATTAGCTAAAAACAAGTATAAAAAAAAAAGAAGTCCAAAGATTAAAATTTAGTAAAATATTGAGAATAACTTAAAAAGCCAAAGTATTATATTCTCATTATATTTATATAACAAATGAGCACCTTTAATAGGGACTGTACCAATACAGGATAATTTCTCACAAATCCCACAGACAAAATAATGGCTAGAATATTTAAGGCAGTTGTGGGGAGGGAGGAGTTGGTGTAAAGAAAAGAGTGTGGGGGTTTTTTAATGCCACTGAAAGATTGCAGGTCTCATGAAAAATAAGGCTCTCAGTTTGCCATCTGTATGTTTAGTCTACCAGCTAAACATACACCAAGAGATACTGTCCAAGTTGCCAATCTACCAAACTGGCACCAGATGTACCATTAAATATTATTAAATATGCCCTTTAATTATTTCATATTACTGCAAATATGTTAAGTACTAATAAAAAGAAAAATACGGAAGTAATCATAGGGACAGTATCAGGTTATTGTCTACTCCAAAAGCTACAGCAAAGGACTTTTGCTAATTATTTATCTCTTTTTGCATCTCATTTTTTTCATTCACAGTAAAACTTTTTACCTTTATTCCAGGTTAATTAACTTAATTCATCCAGGACTGATCAGTTGGCTTGTCAGCCTTTCATACTGAAAGTCGTCACCTGCTTTATCATAGATGAGGCAAATAGCATACTACAAAAAAAAATTCTGCTGTAAACCTCTTTAAAACCACTATGCTTATGGCCTAGTAACATGGAAAGCAGTGATGCAATCACCCAGCTTCTGTATTTTTTTATAATCTTGAGAGAAAGATTTCTCAGCATGAGATGACAGTAATTAGTATCAAAACTCCCAAATTAACTGAGAGCATGAAAGAGGATGTTCCACAACTAATGAAGCAACAAAAGAGCATGTTGACTTTCCAAAGTTTAGAGCTGCTAGAACAGACAGACAAAAGGGCAGCAGGGCAAATACAGTGAGGGAAAGTAAATTTAAGCCTCTGTGCTTTACAGCCACTGCACACAAAAGCCTGATGGCCTCTCACATCATTTGACCAACTACAGTAGTTGTGGTAGGTGACATTCCCCATCAGTTTTCCTACTGATACACTAAGTTGTGCTCATGTTTAGAGCACAGAGCTGAATGAAAGATAATGAGAACAGGTGACATATTTCAAGTTACACCAATCAAGAAATTTCCTGCAACCAAATTGTGAAATGTGATCTTACACACAACTCCTTTCTTTGAAAGTCCCTGCTTCCTACTATAAAATAATACAACATTATAAATGGAAAGCAATAAATTTGAAAATACTTTACTTTTGGAAATATAAATCATCTCGATCAGGCACACTGATCAGTAGCTTGCTATTTCTCTATTCCTTCTCTCAATTCCCTTCTGTTAGTTTTTTTCATACTGAAACACTTGAAGATTCATCCTGGGCATGCTGGATAATATTACCTGTACAGCAAATGTACCAACTCCTCCTGAAGCTCCTAATATTAATATTCTGTAAGAGAAAATTAAAATATATTTAATAGTTCTTTAAATAAACTCTGGAGTAAACTATGTATTCTGATGTTTTTTACACATCTCTGACACTGAATTATTTTTACCAAAAGACTGGTTTTGTCATTCAATGTCATTTGAGAGTGGTTAACCGTTCAGATAGGCAAAAATGTGACTTAACATTGCTGACCATATGTCCTGTGCCAAAAACATTATCTCAGCACAGCCAAAGAAACTTCCTCATATGTGCTTTCCACTAAATGCAGGCAGTGGAGCTGTCAGGTAGTAGCACTTATGTCACTCAAAAACCCTGTGCCTGTCCTCATTTTCCCAAACGTAATTGTTTGGTTTGAGACAAAATCAATTAAGAGCCCTTTCTGTCTCCTAGACTCCACTGTCATATCTCCTACAGAAAAAAAATCAAATTCACCAGCATTTTACATAAAGTGTTCCTATCTAAGTGAAAAAGTAGTTTAATATCACATTATTTAAGGAGGCTGTGAACTGCAGAACATATGGAACATAATGTTTATATAAAAGACAAAAATACAGTGAAGTACTCTCACCACTAACAAGTTTAATTTCTATTAAATTAAGATAGGTATAATTTTCTTTAGGAAAAAAGGCAGTAGAATTTTTCTAGTCCCTTCCAGTACATCTCAACAAGACCCTGTAAATTCCAGCTTGTGGGAACTGGCACACAAGCAAGAAAATGAAAGAGTATACTGCCAAATTATTAGCAATTGAGAGTTCATTTTAATTGCTAACCCAAAATTCCAAAAAAATTTAATGAAGTTTACTTGTGTGAGGACCTTACTGCTAGAAGCCTAATCACTGTTCAAAAATTTCATCCAAATATTTTATTAAATAACTAAACATCAGAAAGTGAATTAGTAAGAAAAGCTTGCAGCTCAAATTGTAAACAGTGATTTGACTTTGAATCCATTTGCTAATTCTAGGACAAAAAGAAGATCCAAGATGAAGTCCTGGCACAGAATTGGGGAACATCATGTTTTTCAGAGCTTCTGTTTGCCAGAAAAATCTCAGAATCTTCAGAAGCTGGTAAAATTCCTGTTTTAAATCTCACAGTAAAAGATGTTGAAGGAAATTGCTTTTTACAGTACAAAACTGTACTATACAATCTGGAGTTTCAGTTTACAAAAGTTCTTTGAAGTAGCTTAAGAGACTTGGCTTTGGTCACACTATCCATTTTAAAATGCTCCTTTTGTAAGTGATCAGATTCTGTTCCCTTCCATTTCACTGATCCAAGCTGCAAAATTCAGATTAAGAATATGAAACCACAATACCACAAAGCCTGCAGCTTTCAAATCTGCCAAAATGTGCTTATCCTCAGAACCAGGCTTCTAACGACAGATGCCTGGAGCAACACGCATATTTTGACTTCAGTATACTTGAAAATGCTCTGGGATCCTGCATTCAAGATACTGGGTTAAACCCATCTTCATCCTTAAAAAGGACAGTCAAAAATTAAATCCTTTCAAAAAAACCTTTTCAATTTCACTCCTTAGTTAAAAAGGGCACTTCTACTACATATTTGGGGGAAAGCTGTCATCTTAAAAGGTACAATTTACTCAGCTGATTTTGGTAACATTTTCGGTTTGGGGAGCAGCTTTTTTTAATTTTCCCCTTCAATAAAAGCCCTCAGGATTCCTTCAGGTAGAAATACTTTCCAGATTCAGTTTGTCCCTATGTTACATGGGCCATTTTCTGCCACATCTTCCAATTATTAAAACTCTCTCCACACATTGTGACTTCAAGAAAGCTCTTCATTTCTGAGACAAACTACCTCTGCACAGGAGATTCATGTCCATGTGCAGCAGCTCAACAGCACTGTCAACAGCAAGACACACAAGTAGGAGGGGGAATGTTTGAAGGTGCAGGACCTGTTAGGACAGTACTGAATGACAGATGGTGGCAACTCCCAAAGCAGGAAAAGTTTTGTTTGCACTGCCTCAGGAAAACACAGCCAGGAGAAAACACATCATAGAAACCACCTGTTTTCACTGCAAGGGTGAGCTTAGGAGTAAACTAATATACAAGTATGTGCACCATAGACCAAATTGACAAATCTGACTTGGACAGAGATCCAAAAGAACCAATTCTTTCAAAAGAATAAAAAGAACATCTGTATCCCAGGCTTTCCTCCCTTCTGACAGAGGCACAACATTCACCAAGCCCTCCATGGGGCTCCAGCAGTTCAAATGATCATAGGCAGCACATCTCTCCAAATAAGTACACCATGAGATTTGAAAGTTTAGCCCATCTCCCTGGGCCCTGCTTGGAGCTATGGTGTGGTCAGAAACGAGCATCAGAGAGGCAGGACCTGTTTCAGCTGTGTGCACTCCCCACTCAGAACATGCAGAAGGTGGGGAATGGGTGTACAGATCAAGGACTAATATTTTCTCCAGATTATAAACAATAAAAAAATTTCAGTTACTGAGTTACAGACAAGGTAACAATTGAATAAATACATCAATTTTATATAGCTGTAAAATTAATGTATTTATTGACTAAATATATCAACTTTATTTAGATATAAAATTATATGTCATTTGATTATTCCAACAAAATGTCCTAAAGAAATTTATTCCTGGATCAAGCAGTGTTTACCCTCTCAAGAAGTTTTACAACCTACACTCAATTTCAACTTCTCCACAGACAAAATGATGAAATAACACACAGACATTGAAAAAATATTTTCTTGGGGTGTTATACCATCCAAATTTTCACTGTAACCATATAGACCAGGAGTCTACGTTTGGTAGCTTACATTAACAGAATCCAGCATCTCTGCCCAACATAGATGCAAGTCTAAGATATTGCCTCTGTATTTACATAAAGAGTTTCACTTAAAAGCAATGTAAGCACTTTGAATAACTTCTCAAACTGTCAGGTTTGTTTATGTCATGCATTTTTTGAATACGGAAAGTAAGATATTTAACAGCTAGTGTTGAACAACCATATCCCCTTTCTACTGAAACAGGTCAGTGGCACACATGAGAAGCTCCAGGTATCCACAGAGAACTTCAACACAACACAGTCATTTTGAACATTTAGGATAGTAAGAACATTTAAACTTCTACAAGAATATTGACATTAATTAGAGTGGCATAGAATAAAAACTATGGAAAAATGACTGGAATTGGTGGAGGGTTCACAAACAATGAGAGCACACTTCAGGAAACTTGTAAAAACATAACCTGTGAAAGTATGTGTAGGTGGAACAGATAATCTCTCAGATCAATGCACCGCCAGAACTGGACTAACAGCAAGTGTTTCTGGTTAGCCCACACTAATGCCTTGAAAGAGGCAAAGAAAAATCTCACTGCTTTTAAGATGTCTTAACATTGCACTAAAGCACCAGTGAAGTAGCTTTCATCAAGGAATACATCTGCTTTGCCAAAATAAGACATTTTTGTGTGCATATACACCCTTCTACATAGCTATTTACCTACAACTACAGGAGACAAAAAGACTGACATAAAATCACACATGTAGGTAACTTCTCACCAAGTACATGATCTAAAGAAATTAGGAAACATGGCATAAATTGTCATATTTTTAAATTATTACCCTGAGAGTTCATGGAATATTATTTTGCACAACCTTTTCAACGCATTTTAAACATTTTCTTACAAGTAATATTTCAGGGGAAAAAAGGTACTATCACATAAGTCATTCACTGCTGGTTTTACAGTTCAAAATTTATAGACAGGAAATATAATATTTTACAGTACATTAAAATGGGTTTCTTGCTGACAACATAATTAAAAAATTATTTGGAATATGAAAGTAAATATTAAATCTAAAGACACATTACAAATCCAGTTTCAATTTTACTGTTAACAATCTAAACACTTACCTGAAGATTGGAAAGACAAATACATCTAGCCTATCAGTGAATCTTTAGGTTAATTCTATTTACATGTGAAAATTAAGATAATAAAAAGTCTAAACACTGAAAAATAAAAAGGTGATCTTATCTAGAATTTTATTACTAGCTGGAAGTTAATTACAATTAAGTATCTTTGAAACACCTTTAAATTTTGAATTTTCATCTCAAAACATTGTTTATCTATGGAAAAAACTATTACTCAATATTTTCATGATGAAGTTCACTATGACACATGAATGACCACTCACTTGATTGTCTTCAGAGACATGGGTGAAAAATTTAAATCGATCCAGAGTCCTTTGCAACGTGTTGCATTACAAAGTATCAGCCAAGATAAGAGGTCAGGCATCCAGACTCCTGTTGCCCAGTAATTACTTTATGACCTAAACCTGTGATGCAGCATAGTAATTTTAACTACTGTTTTTCAACCCCTGTTTTACTTCTGTCATTATTTCCATTCTGAAGATTTTGCTATCTATTTACCCAACATCCAAAGGTCAAAATAACTGAAAATTTCAATTATCAGGAGAAAAATGGTATTTGCTCCAATCTTTCACTGCATTTTTCCTCATCTGCCATTGTCAGATCAACAGACTGATAAACAAAGTCAATTTTTCTATTTGACTGGCTGCTCGTCTTGTACATTCTCCTTTTCTTTTCTTCATTCCTGACCTCATCAAAGTTCTGGCCTGCAGGTCAAATAAGAGTCAGTCACCTGCTCATTTTTCTCTAAAAAGCTGGAAGACCAGTCTGCCCCAAATGGCCCATGCATGCAGGAAGTGAGTGAACCACATCTCTGTCCTTGAGAGGGATTTTTGTGAGCTGCCAGTATAACTCAGAGAATATTACATTTGGCTAGCTGTCTTAACAGGAAGACAGGCAAAGTCCCTACAAATTCCTGGAGATAACATCCTCAAATTCTCTACATAGATATACATGGGATTATGATAGAAACATAGAAGAGCCTGGGTTGGATGGAATCTCTAAGATCATCTAGTTCTAAATGCCCTGCTGTGGACAGGGACACCCTCCAATGGGGCAGGCTGCCCAGAGCTCCACACAACATGGCCTTAAGTATTTCCACTTGTGGATGTGTGGGTATCCACAACTTCTCTGGGCATTTTTTTATCTCTATATAGGGACCTCATCTGAGCCTTCCTCTAAAGAAGCCTCTCTCAGCAGCTGTGTAGCGAGAATGCATCATCCTCAGACAACTGATCCTTAGGAATGTCACGGTATAACAGTCTTTATTGCTGCTGGACTTGTCTTAGAAGCAGCTCATCAATATAAAAATTAAGAACTTTAGTTTTAGCACCAGAACTGTTTACTTACCTTTTCCCACTACAATTATTTCGGTTCAGTCCTCCCACTTGGTTAAGTGCAGACCACGCAGTGAGACCAACATATGGTAAGGCAGCAGCTTCTGTGTGACTGAGAGACTTTGGCTTAAAAGATACCTGAAATAAAATCATTACTAAGTCACACAGCAGCTCCTATGTGACACTGAAATACTTAAAAAAGCTTTACTGAATTTCAGATTGTGTATTGCACATTTTCAGCCATCTTTAACACTAGCTGGAGTATAAATCAATCCAAGCACTAAGAAATAAAGTTACTTAGATACTGAAAAGGAAAAATGCCAGTCTTTACAACTTTGAGGTTTTGTTAGCCAGAGTTTTGGAAGTTTACCTCGTTTCCACTAGCTACCACGAACTCTGACAGAGTGCCTTGTTTCCATGGGGGAATTGCTGCCCACACCTAAAACCAAACAGGAAACAACTATCAATTTTTGTACTTTTGCACACAATTGTATGTACACAGAAGTTTCCTTTGTTAAGGAAATCTTTTTTCTAATTCACAGAATGTCCTCACTGTTTATCAGAAACCAGTTTTGGCTTATTTTACACACAAAAAAACCCCCACAAAACTGACTAAATGTAGGACTGGAGGGCTATGTAAATAAATTGTACCATTGCATTGTGTATAAGACATAATTTTCAACTGCCCCCATACTACTCCCATGCCAGGAAAGTCCAGATTAGAGGGGTGAGGGTGGTGCAGAATCAGGATTTGCTTAGCTAAAACTGGTGAAATCTGAAAGCAACTGGTGAAGGTGAAAGCAAACAGTATCAGTATTTCTGTGGGCACCCATGAAGTACTTCTTGGGTTGAGCCGAAGTTCCTACTCCAAGTTACTCAATAAAAATAAAAACAAATCCCTTCTCATTAGAATTCTACTTTCAATTGAAAACAAATTGGCACTTTGAGTGTGCACTTATAAACAAACAAATTCCACTCTTGCTACTGCTGCAATGGTCCAAAAACTAAAACACAGAAAGGAAATTAACTTGCAGAAACAAGTCTCTGAAAGACCATGTTTTCCAGAGAAAAAAACAAAGGGAAGAAAGTATTCCAGGAATTTACTGCCAGATAGGCCTTACTAAAAGTGTAACAGAATTAAAAAAAAATTAAGATGAGAATGAATGCTGAACATCTCATAGTATATTTTAACTATACATTTTTGGGGGGGGGGGGGAAGAGATTGGTGGTTTCACCTCATCTCCAGGTTTGAAATAGGACACACCCAGTCCACATTCCATAACAACACCAGAGACATCTCGACCAAGCGTTAGAGGAAATTCAGTCTCGCCTGTTTTGAGTTTCAGGGGATCCCGCTTCATATTTAATGCAGTTGCACCATAACCACCTGCAAAACATGGAATCAACCACAACACACCACAATTGAATGCTCATTTATTAATTGTGCAATTCCAATTAAAAAGCATTGTCATCCATAAGATGCCTCATTTCTGTTATAACTGAAGCATGCAAAAAATCTGCAATATTTCACACTTTTACAGATTTTAGAAATAAAGAGCAAGTGTAAAAAATAATAAGGCATATCTCCTAAGATGAGTAACCTGGACTTCTATTCAGTAAGCACAGACAAATTCTGTGAAGTCTCAGAGTTACCCATCTAATAACAGTGCTCAGCCTAAAAATAGCCTGCATTTGGGCATGTATACCCACTCAAGTGCTGGGACAAGTCCACCTAAGGGCCCTATCATGCCAGAAGGTGTCTTAACAGGAATCCTCAGATAGGAAATGTCCCATCACCAAACCCCTAATTATATGGAAAAATTTTTTAAAATTCATTTATTAGAGACCCAAAACACAGATTAGAGCTCTGTCAGCAGGCTTCCTGCTATTGGCTAATTCTACTGCATCTGATTTGATATGAAAGCACTTCTACACAGGAAATATAAGGTATTCTATTACCACAATTTCCTTTTTGTGTTTCAAACCCAGAAGCTGGGGAAGAAAATCTGATTGACTGTGTCAAATACGAAGAGCCGGCCAGTGAGAGAGACAGATTTCCTGGGCGGGATAACAGCACGTCCCCAGATGCCAATTCAGGATAGGCATGGCAATGAACACCAGGGTTTGCCTTAGGTCGCACATGCCGACTTGGCAGCAACTTGGACCTCCAGCCCCATTCACCGCAAGGAGATGGGAAAATCCAGCATCACTTAGGGAGAATGCTGCTCCTTGGCCGGGCGTCTCTCAGTCGAGAGCAGCACCACAATCACTCAATTAAGAGTGCACCCTCCCAACACACACACGCACACTCTTGCCAGTGGCTTTTTGTATCGTTCTTCCCTGAGAACCTGAAAAAAGGTCGAGTTTCCAAGAGGCGGCGGTTTCCCACAGGGCTCGGGAAACACGTGTGCTGAGGCAGCCCGGGACAGTGCGGGCAGGACGGTGCCCCAGCGCAGCCCCTGCCATCCCGGCAGCCCGCCCGCGGCTGCTCGGGCTCGGCACTTACTTCTCATGCTGAGGTCGATGGGGTTCAGGCTCGCAGCGTGAACCTTAATGATGACCTCGTTCGGGAAGTGTATGATGGGGAACATCATCTCCCTGGTGAAGCGCAGCACCTCGTTGCTGCCGTACCTGTCTATGACCCAGCTGGGCATGGCGACCCGCGCCCGCGGAGAGGCGCGGAGCCCGCGGGCCGGTGCCCGCCCGTTCGCCCAGCGCAGCGCCCGCCCGCCCGCCGCTCCCCACGACAGCATAGCCAGGGCAGCCGGGCCGGGCTCGGGATGGGGATCGGGATAAGGACCAGATCGGGATCGGGCCGGGTCGCCACGGCGCGCCTCAGCGCTCAGCCCGGCGGCCCCCGCAGCCAATGGGCGGCCGCCTTCTTGGCCGCCCTGCCAATGGCGCCGCGGGGTGTTGCGGCAAGATGGCGGCGCGCGGCTGCCGCGGCGGGGGAAGGTGAGGGTCGTTCGGCGGGCGTGAGAAGGTGGCGGCGGGCAGGGGCAGCCATGCTGCGCACCTCTCTCCGACAGGTGAGTGCGGTTTGTCCACCTGCTGAGGATGCCAAAGAGCGGGGTAGGGGTGTCGAGGAGGGGGGCGGGTTCGCAAGGTGACCCGGGTCCCCTGGCGTCCCCCTTCCCCGGGGCGGCCCGGGAGAGCGCTTCCCGTGGCACCTTCCCTCAGCGGGGATGGCGCGTTCTTCCCGTTCCGCCCCGGCGCGGCCTCTGTCCCCCGGCTGCCCCGAACGACGGGCTGCGCTCTCAGGTGTCGGCGGCGTTGAAGGAAGGACGACTCACTCCCACGGAGCTGTGCCAGCGATGCCTGGCCCTCATCAGAACCACCAAGTTTCTGAATGCGTACATTACCGTAACGGAAGAGACCGCTTTGAAGCAGGCTGAAGAATCAGAGAAAAGATATAAAAGAGGTATGTTGGTTTGTAAGTAATGTCAGTCCTTAAAAAGTTGCTGTGGAGGAGCTCTTTTTGTTAGACGAAGCACCTTTGCTTTTTAAAGGGGATGTCTTGGCTTGTCTGACTGTTGGGGCAGATGAGGCTCACGCTTGAGGTTTCCGTGGGTGCTCGTGGACGTACACTTGGCACTCAGGAGAGTATTTAGGCCAAAAAACAGTCTGGACTGAACATGGCACTGCTGGTTAAGTAGCCTCTGTGCCTCTTGGACAGCACTGCTGCTTGGTGTCTGCTGCTTCTTTGCCTCAGCAGTTCATTTAGAATATGTAGCCAACAAGTGCTATGAATAGGCAAATGCAGTGGTCATTCACAGGCCTCCAGGCTGGGATAGGCAAACAGCTGGCAGAACCTATTGAATTTTTAATTAAGAAAACAAATTAAAATAAAGTAGCTTTATTAATTGCAGTTAGTAATAGGAGAACAGAACAGTTTTCAGTCCCGTTATCTCCAGCATTTAGGAGATGGCCATCCTCATTTTGCCTTTGTGTTTCAAGAAAGGCAGGAAAGTTAAATTTTCACCCAATAGAGTACACAGTTTCCTTCCTGGGTGACACTTGCTGTCCTCTGGCAGCTCAATAAAATTGTCAGCCAGGTTGTTTTGCTTCCTGATGTAGGCCATTTCATTTTTGGGTTGGGTTTTTTTTTGATGGTGGATAATCAGTTACTTGGGAAGGATTTTCTCTGCTTCAGTAGTTAATCTACTGTGTACGTCAGTTAGGCAGTGTTTATGGCTGCCATCCTAGTGATGGAGTGGATTTAGTAGCACCTATGGCTGAAATAAGTGTTGTGTGGTCCCATTGGAATGCACTCCTTTGGGATAGCCAGCCTGGATGGAAGCAGGTGGAGGGCTTAGACATGAGGTCTGGTTTGGGCACAGTGCTCAATGCTTGAGCTGGAATGGAAGACGGTTCTTGAGAATGGAACAGACAACCATCAAGTGCCAAGTGGAAAGCAATCTTGCGTCCAAAAACCACCCAAAGCGATATGTAAAATAAACAGTAATTGATGAGAACTTTATATTTATAGAGCACATTTTGCTTTAATCTCTGTTGTTTTATAATCATTCCTAATGCAGGTCAGCCACTGGGCATTCTAGATGGAATTCCTATTGCTGTAAAAGACAACTTTAATACAGCTGGCATTGAGACAACATGTGCATCAAATATGTTAAAAGGTACAGTAAAGCTTTTAAAGTAAAATCAGATCTTTTGCTCTTTAGAGGGTTTATGGACTGGAGTCTTGCAGAAATCCAAGTATTTTTGAAAAATGAGCTGGTATCATTTGAGGAAATATGTTTATCCAATTTCACTAGCCAAGTTCATCTGGTATTACAGATGGATCTTTTTCTTCTTCTAAGCATGTTATTTCTTTATAATTGTATGCATTTAAAAACATTAAAAAAAAACAAATAAAATAATAATAAATAATAAAACTACAATAAAATGGTTCCAAAACTTGCATTTTCCTTCACATTGCTTTTAGGTCTAGAGGAGAGCAGTCAGTACTGTTCTGCCTAGTGAAATCCAGAGACAGTCCAGTTTTGTTGTTGTTCTGTTTATAATTGGTGACTTAAATAGTTTTTTGATATGGCTGTAGGAAAAGTAGATATTAACAGTCCAACATACAATCACTCTATAATGCTTTTAAGGAAATTTTTTTTATTAACATTGTTTTTATTAACAGTTCATGAACATTTTCAAGTCATTACAATGTTTTTATAGTAAAAACAAAAGTAGGAAACATTTCTTACACCTGTTTTATTCTGTGCAAAGTAAGACTATATTAATCCTTGAGGAAGATAGCAGAAGTAAATTAGCAGACCTCTAATTTGATTATGTTTTTTTTAATAGCAGAAGAAACAAAATATGACTTCACTGTTGTAAAAGTTGTTATAGATGCTTTTCCTTAAAGCACATCCTCAGACCTGTTGTGATTGATCGCAATGAGTATTAGGAGTGATGTCCTTGTTTCTGATGAAAGTGGGAGTGAAGAAGCCCTCGTCGTCATTCACAAAGTGAATTGGTTACTACTTGAGATCTCATGTCACTGTCATAGTTCTCATCCTAGGTTATGTAAGGTCTGAGTGGTAATGACAATATCAAAATGTTTAGAGAAGCTACTAAGCTACTTGTAAAAAAAAATTTGCATCTCACCAGTTGCTCTTAATTATTTTGATTGTTTTCAGGTTATATTTCTCCTTACAATGCTACAGTAGTTCAGAAGTTACTGGATCAAGGAGCTGTGCTTTTAGGTAAAACAAACCTAGATGAATTTGCAATGGGGTAAGTGATGTTTATTATTTTTAATGTGCTGATTTTACATAAAATAACATACATACCATCTGTTCCAATCTACCTGTAATCCTTAACTCCTGTTTCTGTGAGGCAAGACAATAATGAATACTTACTGGAAGGGCACAAAGAGCTGCATGAACTTCTCCTTGAGTGTTTATAGTGTTGCATAAATGATACAGATGCTGAGTTTTGTGAACATAGTGTTCAAATGTGCTTGAGAGGCAGGAAGTGGTCCAACTTTTGCAGAAGGCTGAGGACAAGTGGACTTCTTGTAGATTCAGTAGTGTGTTAATAGACTTGGTTACAACACAGTTAATTGCTGCCTTTTCCTCTCTCCTTACTGATGGCTTTTTGCCCTTGGGTAATTGTTATCATGCCCCCAGTGGCAGCCACTGCCTCTGCCAGTCAGCCACTGGGGTAATTTATATGGGTACTCCCTGACTTGCTGCACACAGGCTAATCGAGAGCACGGTTTTTAAGTTGCCTAAGCTAATGTTGGTGACTTTTTGTCAGGAGCACATTGACAAATGCTCCTACAAATTGATTCTTTTGCAAATCAGTGAAGGCAGCCAAGCTGTAGCAGAGAATGGCATTGGGCTGTTAAGGATGGGAATTACTGCTAGGTTTGGAAGGGAATCTTTAGTTACCTGTGAAAAACAGTAAATGCAGTATTTTGGTTTTATTATACTTAAACCAAAGTCCAAGGTTTGATTGGAAATTCACATGGATGGGGTGGAAATACTTAGACAATATTGGTTTGAATAAAGTAATTTTTGTGTAAAAAAGATATTCCTCAGAGGAAGAGCAGGCAGAAAGCTTGGGAGAAACCTGATAATGCAGTATTTACAACTAGTCTAAGTTCATTAAAGCAGAGGATTCTCCTAAAGAGCTTATCCCAGTACTAATTTCTTATTCTGCTCTGCATGTTTGCATGATCTCTTGATCAGGGAGTGGATCTAGCTCTAAAGTAATCATGTCTCAATAAGGTTGGTTTTCAACTACTGTCAGTTGTCTGTTCTGTCTGATGATTTAGCTGGTAACACTGGCACCTTGCAGTCAGGGGAGCATGGGGTAAAGGGCCTGAGGAAGGAGGAAAGTATGCCCTGCCCCTGCTTCTGGTGTCAGCTCACACTTGGCGACACAAGCTGACTGAAACCAGTTTCTGAAAACCCAGTCTGGCATGCTGAACCAGTAAACTGTGCCCTCTGCAGAGGGCTACAAAGTGAATAATAGTGTGGCATTTCAGAGAAATGAATGTTCCTGGTATTGTGGAGCTTTTTCTCCACCTCTAGCAGCCTGTTTTTCCTCACAACAGCGATCTTGCATCAAATGCAGGGCTGGAAAAACAGAATACCTTGGTTTTGAAAAGGGATGTGCTCCTGTACTTTTACAAAGCTTAAATCAGTTTTATGTCTTTGTGACTTTTGTTTGTTTCAGTGGCATTAGCAGAAGTATGAGTTCAGGTTCTGTGTCAGAAACTGATGAACAGCTGTGAATTTTACAATTGTGTGTAATGTTGTAGAAGTTGACTCTTAAGGATTTACGTATACCAGTCTTCTTGTGTTGAAATTGAATTTGCAAGGATGAAGAGGAATTGGATTAAAAAATAAAATTGTGTGTCATTTGTCACTTCTCTCTGTATTTGTCCTGTCTGACTATCTTAGTTCTGGGAGTACAGATGGAGTATTTGGACCAGTCAGAAATCCCTGGAGTTATTCAAAACAGTACAAGGAAAAGTCTGTCCCAAAGTCCCATTCTGAACATGAAGAGTCTAACTGGGTAATAACAGGAGGGAGCTCAGGAGGCAGTGCAGCTGCTGTGTCGTCTTTCACATGTTTTGCGTAAGAGGCTTTTAAAATTGTCTTTCCCTAAATGTCTAAAAATATGTTGGAATGTTTTAATTTTATAATTTTCTCATAAGCTAGTATGAAATAGGAAGCTTATTGGTACTTGCATGCAAAATTTTCTTTTAGCATCCCTAGGTTACTCATGGTGTATCATGAAGCCAGAATTAATCCATGCAGGCAAATTTAGATTTACTTATTTTAGGCATTATTCAGTGGTATGACCACTTTGCCCTGTGTGAAATAAAATTATGATGCAGTAAGGGAGTGACAATTTTATTCTTATTCCCACATAATCTCTTAAAAAGTCTTATGGGGTTTGTGACACATCCTCTTCCTCGCTAATTGCATTACACAAATACACTGAAAATGTAATTCAGCAAATTAAGAGATCCCTTAATTTGTAACAGTATAGTAATGTTTCCTCTGCTCCTGCGTTTTTGTAGCATAGTTATGTAATAGTACATGAGATTTGGGACCTAAAAGCATTAAAATCTCTAATTTAACAAAAGAGTACAGAGTACTTACTACATAAATACTTACAGACATCCCTGTTTTTAAGTTAGAAGATAGTTTTAGGGTTGGGGTGTTTTTTTTAGGTAAATGTGTGTTTATGGATATTTGGAATTTTTTTTCCTAAAGAAATTTAAACAAGCTGGACTTTTTTAAAATAGTAATTACTAACTGCATGGAGTATCAACACACTGTTTAGCAAGTCAGTTGTCTATACTATCTTCCCCATCTGACTGTTAAAATTGATCACAAACCTTTACACCTTGCATTTTATGCAATTTTTAGAGCTGTAAGTTGGAGCATGTTTTATAGAAGATTGCTTCAATTGTGCTCTAATTAGAAGGTGTTTTAAAATGCTCTTTAATTACTTTATCCTTGTTTGCCCATAGACTATATTACAAGCATTTATTTTGTTGTTAAAATATTCTTGCAAATGTTGATCGCAACTTCTTATATAGAATTTTTAAAAAAATATAATTTATCTCTTCATCTCCTTGCCCTTTACTGGGATGTAACCTACTCCACATTTAATACTGTTGAAATTGAGCTCCTTGCAGCCATTCCCAAGGACTGCTGGTCTTCATCCTGAGCCAGAAAGGGCTGATCCTGAGAGGGTGTGGCACCTTTTCTTATTTTTCTGGGCTCCCATTTTGCACTGCTCATCACATTGTCAGACAAGGGAGATTTTTCTGTCCAGCTATTTTACTGCATATAACCTATTATATATTCATCCTATTAGTGTCTTTCAAGCACCAGGAATGCTGCCAGTCTATACACTTTTAGTTTGAGATTTGGATGTCCAAAACTGCTATAAAATTGAGGATGTTTTATATCAATACAAAGGCTTTAAAAAAAATTCCACTTCAGGAAAGTCAGTTGAATTGGTTCAGCTACTTCATAAAAAAATGGCTATGGGAAAAGTCATATACTCACTTCAATAAAAATTATACCTGTTTCTGGAGTTTAAATTTGTTTCATTTGAATGAAAACTGCTTTATCTTTTTAATGCTGCTTAAGTTAAATCTATTAAAAACAAGAGAACACCATGTTTCATTTCAATACGATTTCTGAAATAAAAATTCCAATTTAGAAAGAACAAGGTTTCATTGTGGATATAAAAAGAGGAATTCAACAAAATATACTGTGTTTTAATTGTACCTAAGCTACTGTAAACTGGGAGTTCTGATCAATCTTTTTAGATTTGGAAACAGGAAAAACATCTTTCCAAAGTATGCCCTCTTGTTAGGGCATACTTTGTGAAGAAGTATCCCTCTTCATTTTTATCCGGAAAAATGCTGACTCATGGTGCATTGGCTACCCAATAAATAAAATATCAGTGTTGAAAATTGTTCCCTAAGTCACATAAGGTGTATCAGTATTGGAACAGACCACAGTATTGGAACAAAGAAGGCAAAAGAAGATATCTGGGGCCATTTTCAGATGGTTTGAATTCTACCTATCTGCCTCATGAAGAGAACTGGACTCTCCTAATGGCAAATTCAGAGACCCTAAGAAAAATCACAGAATAAATGAAAAATAGACATAGAGAGCAGACTGGAATTTAGGCTGTGCGATTATGACTTCTGATCTGGAAGAATTCACAGAGTTTTAAATCCATGCATCTCAAAGCCACACATTCTTATGATTTGGAAATGTTCTGAATTATCTTACTAATGATGATCCTTTTGAAACCATAGAGCCTTAGGGTCAGACACAGGAGGATCTACCCGAAACCCTGCTGCTCACTGTGGTGTAGTAGGTTTAAAGCCAACATATGGACTGATCTCTCGCCATGGTCTCATTCCTCTAGTGAACTCCATGGATGTGCCAGGAATCCTAACCAGATGTGTGGATGATGCAGCAGTTTTGTTAGGTATTACTGTGTCATACATCTTTGTTTACAACATTTCCTTAAAACAAACTGAATTCTGACTAACTAATGTACATTTTCCTGGTCTTCACATATCGTGCCTTATTTCAGGTTCACTTGCTGGACATGATCCTAAGGACTCTACCACAATTCAGGATGACTTTAAGCCTTTTGAAATACCTAATTTGACTGATTTCAGCAAGCTTTCAATTGGAATTCCAAAGGTAACATTTAAATCCTGTTAACAGTTATGGACAGGAAGAACAAATAAAAGGCACATAACAAAAAAATACTTGTGTCTTGACCATCACCTCCCAGTCTCCCATGATTTCAAACAGTAAAGACAGTAAAAGCAGCTCATGGAAAAGAACAGTACGTGTTTACTCTGTTGCATGACCAGGCAATTTGAGCAAGCATACCACTAGCACATCACCTAAAACATGTAATTGTGGTGAGAAGCACTGTCAGGAGCTTCAGGGGAAATGGGGAACTTCAGTTCTTGGTTCTCTCTGTTGCTTTTTCCTTAGTCTACTCTATAACCTCCAAAAAGTTGCTCTTGGTGCCTTTCCACACAGAGAGGTTGATACTGATTGTGCAAAGCTTTGAGATCCTTGCCTAAATGCCACTGTGTTAATATAGAGCAGAATTTTAAAGGCAGTTGAATGGCATGAGGAGCTGTGATTTGCAGAGTCCTAATAAGAACTGAAAGACATCTGTAATTTGGCATCTGATGTATGCAGTTCAATCATGTTTGTAACTATAAGAGTACTTGAAATTTAGGAACAAAGTTTGGGACTTCAGCCTATTTTTAATTTAATAAAGGCTCTGCCTTTAAAGAGACAATGTGAATAACACTTATTAATTGGATTCTTAGTATTGGAACCTAAGCTAGAACAGGCATACCAAAAGTTTTAATTTCGTAAGCAGAGATGTCCACTGACCAACTATTCACAATCTGTGAAATGGAAAAATTGCATGCCTGTTGATCTGTGCATACTGTTTAAATATTGGTAAGTCTAAAATTGTGATGTTGGTGAATTTTTCTTATCCTTTGGACAGCTTTTTCTACTGCTACAGGTTATTCTAAACAGATGTATGCATACGTTAAACATGGGTCATAGCTATTCAGAAATGAGACACAATTATGACCCTGATGTTATGGCTTAGAATTAAAACAAGTGTCTTCAAAAATAGGGAATTTCAATAGAGTATCTATTAATTTTTCTGTGAAATAGGAATGTAGCTAATCTAAGTCTTCTCCCGACCCCTTGATTGTAGTTCTTCTTTGGTGGGTGGTTTTCTTTGTTTCACCAAGGTGTGCCAGTTGCCACTGATAACACTGTTAGCGTTAACAGGGGCTAAGGATTTAGTTTTAGGATTTAGACCTGGTTTTAGGATTTAGACCTGAAGAATTTCAACCAGTGACTGCAGAGCAGTACAGTATAGTCTTGATAGATAAATAAGAGAATAATTGGGCAATTACTCCTTCAGAAGAAACTGCTGAAATTCCATTGTCTGTGATACATATGTTGATCCTACTGAGATAAACATAATATTCTTAAGAAGACTGAATCCTGTTAATTTAATGCTCCTTGATTGTATAGCATTTAGTAGATGCAAAAAGCTTTACTTAGTACTTTAAATCATATAGTTGTGAGATAATGGTTTCAGTGTATTTTTAGCAAGGAGTATTTGTGTTTTGGTGTGTAAAATAACTCCTTTTCTTGTTTTTCTTCTAAGGAATATCATGCACCAGGGCTGTCTAGTGAAATTCTGGCTCTCTGGTCAAAGGCTGCTGACCTGTTTAAGAATGCAGGTGCTAAAGTGGTTGAAGTGAGCCTACCACACACTCGTTACTCAATTGTCTGCTATCATGTGCTGTGCACAGCGGAAGTGGCATCAAATATGGCGAGGTTTGATGGACTGGAATATGGTAAGGCCTTTGAAAAAACATTTTCCACAGACAGTAGAAACATTGCTGGATGACATGTAAAAATGTTACTTTTTGTAGATTTTCTTTTCATGGTTGGATTGTTGATATTCTTTCTCCAAGATGGAACATAGTAAAAAATCTTGTGCAGATAAAAATGTGTAAATAAATGCATAATATATTTCACTACTAGGCATATCAGTGTCTGGGCTCAAAATCTAGTTTAGTATTTCCATAATAAAACAGAAATATGTTTTGTTGTTTTTCCAGAATAGTAGCATGTCAGACTGCATGTACTACAGTGATGTTATTAAATCTTAAGGATTGCAAGAAGTATTAATACCCAAAAAAGCCTTTTATTTTCAGGACATCGTTCTGACATGAAGGATTCCACTGAAAGTATGTATGCTGCAACACGGCGAGAAGGCTTTAATGATGTCGTAAGAGGAAGGATTCTATCAGGAAACTACTTCTTGTTGAAACAGTAAGCAGAACTTCTTGAAATTCAACTTTTCTAGTTAACAATTTTTTGAGCAAATGGCAATTAATTGTTCATCATGACATGAAAAAGAAATTGCCCTTACACTAGTAGCTGTTTGTATTTTTATTATTGCTTTAGCTCTATAATACCCAATGGACTGTTAATAATGAACAAAAATGTTTGCCCTGAGTCTTACCAATGAGAGTCCTAAATTAAATAAGTAGAACAACTAAGTGATTTTTTTTTCCTTACCAGAGCATTATTGACATCCATTAGTTAAATTAGGCAGAAATCTGCCCTATGGTATGACATTGAAATCATACTGAAGTCTTTGCTGTCCTAGTGTTAGAAGTTCTGTAGCTGTTAATTTCATTACAACTGCTGGTACATTGTAGGTCTTCTAGAGAGAGCCAGAGACAGCAATTAAATTAACTGCAGATCTCTGTCTCAGTGTACAGGAAAGGAGAAACATTGGCATAGTATTGAACTGAAGTCCTTACAGAAGTCAGGGTTTTATCCAGCTCACGTAGAGAAGCTGGTGCATAGATTAATTTTGTGTTTCTAGTTTTCAATTCTTATCCAGCAGTCCCAATTTATGTTAGTAAAAGTGCTGTTTCTCTTTGTCTGAATTTGTTCAGGTACTAACAAAAATATTAGGCGTGTAATCAGTCTCTGTAGTGCACTTGCTTTGAAAGAGCTCTGTCAGCAAGAGTATTCATCAGATGTGACTTCTGATTGCTCTCAGACAGGAATGTTGTCAGTCAGTCTGTAACAACCAGCTTTTATGGAATGCTGATATTTTTGCCAAGTGTGCTCCCTTTGCTTACAACTGTCCAGATCAGCTTTCCTAAGGCTGCTTTAAAATTCATGTAGTTAACTCTTCTGTGAAGGAATACACAATTATCTTCCACCGAGATGGAACAGGAGAGTTGTGTTCCTGTTCCACAGTAAATTACTCTTGAAGAAGAGTGCAGGGTTCAGAAAGCATTATTAGAATAAGTGGTAGAGAAAACCCATCTGTGTCTCCTGCAAATGTTGTCTTTTACAGCTTGTATTTATCTTGCTTTTCAAAGTTTTGAAATGATTAGGTGATTGTTCAGGAAATTCTGTTTAACATCTTTAGAGACGGCATGGACAAGGGGATGGAGTCCTCCCTCATCAAGTTTGCAGACAGCTCCAGTTTGAGTGGTAATATTGCTGGGCTTGTCTTTTCCACAGTAGCTAAGAAATAAAGTTCTGTATTTTGGGAATTGAAGTGTCAGGCCTTTATGTCCCTATTCCTTTCTAGGAACTATGAGAAGTACTTTGTCAAGGCACAGAAAGTGAGACGTCTCATTGCCAACGACTTTGTGAAGGTTTTCAGGAGCGGTGTTGATATTTTACTCACTCCCACGACTCTGAGTGATGCAGCACTATACACGGAATTCATCCAAGAAGACAACAGGACCCGCAGTGCTCAAGATGACATCCTGACGCAGGCTGCAAACATGGCTGGTGAGTAGGGAGAGGAACTCAACTGTTTTCCCCTGCCTAGTAATTTTAGATGTCCAGTTCCTTTAGGTATTTAACCTTCTCTTTAGAATCAAGGTATTTCACCCCTGTGTCATGAGTCTTAGGGTGGTAACTGAGTCTAAGGACAGTTTATTAAATGCTTGAAAATGTGAGACTAGATTTAAAGTAAAGCACCTTGGAGCTGATTGTGGGCTGCAGGTAAGATGAATGTATTCCAGAAAAAGAAATCTCTTTCTAAGGAGAGCTGATTATCTTTTCCAGAGGATGCTGACCTCTTAAATCTCTCTAAATGATTTCTTGTCATCATCTAACATTCACTTCATTGAATCAAATTATTTTATCTAATCTTTTTATCTACGTTTTTTTTTTTTCTGGTTCTCTTGAAATTGATGCAAAAATTATTTTAAGGTTTAATTAGTAAATCTTTGCATCTGTATTCTTTTTTCAGGACTGCCAGCCATAAATGTTCCTACAGCTCTTTCAGAGAGAGGCTTGCCAGTTGGGCTTCAGTTCATTGGACGTTCATTCCAGGAGAAGCAGCTTCTCACTGTAGCCAAATGGTTTGAAAAACAAGTACAATTCCCAGTGATTCAACTAGAAGAAGTAAAGAGGCATGACAGTGGTGTATTTCAGCATAAGAAATCTACTTCTTTTTCATAGCTTGGGACTTGCTAGTCAGCTAGAGCAAGAAAGCTGTGGGGATGGTCAAGAAATTAATTTCTGCAGTTAATTGTATTTTGCAGAAGTAATATGTTCTAAGAAGACGTTATGCAGTAATGCACGATGGCGTCACGACAGCTTGTTACAGTGTAATTAAGGCAAAGTGAATCATTAAGTAGACATCACCATGTTATTAAAAGCCATTTCTTACTGATATTAAAAATACCAAGTTGAAATTCTGTATGTTACACCTGTGAAGCTGATTTTTTAATCCCTAGAGGGTGTGTAAGGTATCTGACCAATTAAAGAACTAACCTGAACTGTTGTGTGAAAACTTCATGGTTGCTAAAGGGCTTGATTTCCTTCTGGAGTGTAGACTTTTGTAATGGCAACAACCAGACAAGCTCTGTTGGAACATAGGTATCAAGAATCTGTTCACCAAGAGTTAAATACAAAGGGAAACAAGGGAATAACATAGAACCATGGAATCCTTTAGATTAGAAAAGACTTTTAAATTCATCAAGTCCAACCCAGCACTACAAAGTTCACCATTCAGTCATATCCCTAATACCACAGCTACATGTTTGTTAGATGATGCTTATTAAGGTCATTGTGAGAAAGTTAAATCACACCTGCATTTTAGATCCCTGTTTTATCAAAATCCAAGATATGGAAATGTTAGTTCATTTTAAAAACAGGATGTTCCCTACTTCTGGCTAACTTGTGTAGAAGGTGAAACTAGCCTCTGGGTTTACAAAGCATGCAGATTACTCTTGCTATATCTGTATAAGAATGATGAATTCCAGATGTATCTTGTGGGGAAAGATGTGTAGTAGTAGTAGTAGTAGTAGTAGTACTTGAGTAGTTTTCTTCTTCCTTCGTCACTGTTTATAATCAACACTGAAATACTTAGAAAGAGATCTTAGTGTGACTCCCTATAGGAATAATGCCATCTATTCCTTCATGGACATTCATTCAACACAATAGTAATTCAAACTGAATTTCCAAACCATTATCGTGTAGACTGGAAGACTTACTAAACAACTATCAACCTGTTTCAAATGTTGCAGTTTCCATTTATTGATAGTTAAAAACATGAAGGATGAAATTTGTAGATGTTTTGCATCAGATTCTCTTTCAATCAGTCTACAGCATGCAGAGATGTAAAAGGTATAGAGGGTGAAAAATGACTGAGGTGGAATCCCCTATGGAAACATAAAGAATCTTCCTGAATTCTTGTCATATATTATATTGCCATATAAAAAAGAAAAACCTTATTTCTAAAAATTGCAGATGAATTGGTGGATTTTCCATATGCCAAAGTGAGCTTTTTCAATACCTTTCCCACACAATTAAAATAGTACTCAACTAAAAACCCCACATTTAAAAAGCTAAATAGAACATAGAACTTTCCATTGAACAATCTTTAGGGAACTTGTTTTTTCTATTAGGGGGTGATTATGAATTGAGAATCCTACTAAAATATTTTCACTCATAACTTGTTCAGTGATTTAGGTGTGCTGTAATCATGCAGGATAGCTTGCTGACCAGAGCTCTAAGTGAGGTTATTCAAGTTGCTGTTCCTGGATATATACTTAGAATGGTTGCTCTTTGATGTGCACATCCCAAACCCAGACCTACCACTTGCTGTTTCTGAAAGTAAAGGTCAGTGTCTTTGGGCCAGAGTTTGAGAGAAAATCCTAGCTGTGCAGAGCATTCCTGGAGAGATGTGAAGCACCTTGGAGTGTTGCAGAAGAGAACAAGCTGAGGACTGTGCTTTCCCCTGGAAATTCATTCTGGACTGACTTCTGACCTACTGGAAGATTACTGCTTATGCTTGGCAGTCTTTCTCTTAAAACTTCCTCTGATGTAAAGAGATACCTGAATGGGAAAACTGGATCAAGGCATAGATCCCTATTCCATGTTTCCCAAGCAGTTAGAGGAGAGGTAGGTGGAGGGTCTATGTATCTGCACTACCTTTTTTTGAAGTGGGGCTCAAATTCCAGTCTGCAGAACCCTCTGAAGGAGCATTCAGAAGATCACAGCGATGACCTGTTCTAACCCAGGTCCTTCAGAGTTTCTGCTGCTGGCATATTTCTGAGCATAGAACAGCTGTGTGGGGAAATACACAGTGGGGGAAGTACCAACCAACCAGACACCCATTCTGCCTGGCATTTGTAACTGTATGTTAGCAGTTGAATTAACAATTGCACAGACTTAAAAACCAAAGTCCTGGGTAGATACTTGAATTTCTGGGCTATCAGATTCAAAGCAGCCCCAACAAGGTTTCTGTCCTCCTCCCACTCCTGGCTGGTTTGCACTTTTGGGGACCATATGCCTATATGCTCTTTCTGCCTTTCCCTTTCTAAAGCTGGGATTTCATCAAACCATAGGAACCAGTTTGGTCAAGCTGCTAGATGATGTAAGCAAGAGTTCCTTACTGCAGGAGAATAGCTAAGAGACTTCTGTTGTCTTCATGTTAGAAAAACTGGTAATTGACTCTGGAGCCCCCAGCAGCTCCCAAACGAGCTTAACACCCCAGCCTAACTATAGGTATTGTGGTTGTGAGCACAGCTTTGTGCAGCTGCTCCCAGTGCCAACTCACAGTTCCATAGTTATGAACAGAGAAATTGCTATGCCAGATAATTAAACTCTCAAAGCCCCTTGTTACAGAAGCACAGGAATTCCAAGGAGCAGGAAGTTTTGGAGGTAAAAAAAAAATAAAAGAAAAAAGGAAAAACCCAAAACCCTGCCTATGCAAACATTTTGTACAGCTGTCTTGAAAAACAATTCACTGAAATAATAGAGTTGGAAGTTTCATGGCACTGCAGCTCAGTCACAGTGGGAGGTAGGTGTAACCTTAGCACACATTGAGCCCAGATAATTCCAGTGTTTCCTGAAAGAAACAAAAGCTAGAGCTTTAGCAAACAAGCAATCTGGGTTTTGGTGTAAATTGTTTTTTATTCAGGTAATGAGAACCTGTAAGGACATTGTATAGTGGAAAAGCTTTTTTTGAGATTAAAATTGTTAAGAGCTTTTGCTTAAGATGTTTTTAAATACAATTGCCATCTGATATGGAACTTTATGCAGTTTCCACGTATGAGTTTTCCCCTCACCCTCTTTAAGAGCCCTCATAAAAAGGAGAAATTCAAAGCAAAATTTAACCTTGTGCTGCTAAGTGCTGCTCCTTCTCTGTTCCTGCATTTCTAGTTTTCAGGTATCATGCACTTAACAGTAGCTACAGATTCATTATAACTTCCAAAGTACTAGTCATTTCTCCATGAGTTTTATTCACTCAGGAACTAGACTGTGGAAAGCTGCAATAGGGAATGGGCTTTGTACCCTACCTGGGGAATCCCACAGGCCTCCCCCTCAGCTCTGTTCCCCAGAATACTGAGAGCAGTACCATTCATACTGCATAAAGATGGGCAGCTGAAAAGGGAGAAAGAGGTGTGCCTAAAAAGAGCATGCCTAAAAATCTCAGCTGATGTTACATGGCAGTTGTACTTCATGTTAAATTGATGCCCACAATGCCACCAGAGAGAGCACAGAAGTAAGCAAAAAAGCCAGAGGAGCATAGGTTTATCTAAGTTTGTTATTTTTCCATCTGTCTCTCCAATAAAAAAGAAGGTATCCAGTTACAAGGATGTTAGAGAGAGGCAACAGATGAAAAACACAATCTTCTTAATTAGCTCACCACACCTCAAATTGACTGATGTCCAGATGCAATTAAGTGATTCCAAGCTAACCTTTCTTTGTAAGCAGAAGAAAGGGTTTTTTCCCACCCAGCACAGGCATCATGTACTTACTGTTGAGCAGCAGTAAAAGGTGTCTTTAGCTCAGGAGTGCAGGGCACTCAGGGAGAGCAGCAAGAATGCAGCTAGGGCACTTTGCCATGCCCTGTGCCATTTTACAGCCTGGCCTATGGTCCGATACCCACACTGTAAGGGTGAAAGTGCTGTAGAGAGTCACAAGCCAAGTCTGCAGCACAATACATCATGAAATGGACTTCAAAGAGCTGGAAATTTAATCTTTTTCAGCTGAAGAGACTGCTCTTGTGTGTGACAGCCAGTGGTGAAAGGATTTGTGTGTCCTGCCTTGCTGTGTCACTGATAGTGACACATGGTGCACAGGGTACTGCCATGTGTGCTAGATCAGACATCTGGGGCACAACGGGGACTCCTCAGCTGCAGGCCCCTTTCAGGATCCCTTTTCACCCTTTTCAGGTGCATTATGGTGGAGAAGAAAGGGCAGAGGATAGACTGAAAGGCTGCTGCAGGAGGGTGAGATAAGGGCAGGAGCAGAGGCAGTAGGTGGTCAGTACTGTTTGCCTGCACTGTACTGTGACCTGGGGCAGCTGCTGGGTTGTAGCACCCAACTTCCAAAGGGGAGATAAGATCCTGCACTGCAGTGTATGGAGGAAAAGCAGTGGGCACTTCACTGTGCCACCCAGGAGGGACGTTTCAGTTTGGGAAGTGAAGCTGAGAAGCACAGAAACATTGTCTAGGCAAGCTGAGAAACATCAGGAGGTAGAAAGCACACAAAAGAGGGAAAGGATTAAGTGTCATAAAAACTGAACATTCATTCAAGTAGCCAGACTTGGGAGAGGCAGATTGAAGAGATAAAGAACGTGGGGAGGAGACATGGGGATGACACATAATCTCAGAATATCCTGTGTTGGAAAGGACCCACAAAGCTCATCAGAAATATTCTGGTGAAGCAGGAGCCCTGACTTTGTGTTCCTAAATTGAAATCTTTGAAGGTGAGTACCTTTTATAAATTGTACCTCTCTGAACATAGAGGCAACTTGATTAATCCAAGACCAGAGTCTTTAAAATTTTCATTCACCAGCTTTTAGTGCCAAGGTGTTACTCAGGCACATAAAGCATCTGACACAGACACAAAAAATACATGTTTAACAAAGATCAGAACGTTATTAACAATGTATTTCAGGAAGCCTAAGAACAAACTGCAAAAGGGCATGTGGTCTTGATTTCTCTACATAGATAACAGTTTTATAAAGTCATCTCCATTATTAAAATCTAACAAGTTTTTGTTTTTTTTTTTCTCCTATTAATATTCAAGAACCTTTTGTTTGGAAACTTAAATCACAGCCAAGCCACACCGACCTATTTACTCAAGGCAATATTGGTAGTTTTGTTTAAACATGCCTTCTCAATGTATGTGTTTAATTCATTCTTGTATTTATAGAGCACAGTTACATTCTTCCTCAGCCTTTATTCTGCTAGAACAGTTTATTCCTGTGTATTAGAGTGCCTTGTACTAATCCCTGTAGCCATTCACTGCACCTGCTCCAGCTGAATCTATGTCTTCCAACATAGGTGACAAGTATTGTAAAGGCAATTCCAGGTGCATGTTTATGAGCACAACAGCATTAATATTTCCCTGCCACTCCTGAAAAATTCTTCTCCAGAACACTCTGGAATCACACGTGTCCTTTACTCAGCCATATTACACCATACTGTAGCTCAGAGGCAATTTATGATTAACCAGTGCACTAGGGGCTTGCTCTGCCTCCATGACTTTCAGGGGATAACCATTTCCTGTATGACCTGGGAGCTCATTATTAAGCCTCCAGGTTCATGACCTTGCACTCCTTCTCATCACTACTATTCAGATTATCAGAATTTTCCAGTTTTTCCTGTAACAGTCCAACTCTCCACTGTTTTGACAGTAATCCCAGCTTCATCAGAAACAAAGAATGTGTCCTTCAAATAACTTTTCTTATCACCATAGCTTTACCCTCATTGCAATCATTTTCCCAGTCACTGCTGCCAATGGACTTACAGGACAATAAAATCCAGTTTCTCCTGTGTGGCCTCTGTAAGTCTCACCTGTGCCCTGGTGAATCATGCAGATGCAATCACCTACTGACAAAGCTAGATACAGACTGAGGAGCTGCAGCCTTTCTTAACAAAAACTTGGGGTTACAGCCCTCACTCTATTCCATGACCGGCTTGCTTTGAAGGCTAAAACCACATAGAGTCCCATTGCAATAAACACTGTGCGTGGATATCAAGAAAAGAACTTGCCCCTGAAAAGAGCTTGGGTCTATTATGCATCTATCCAAAACCCCCATAAAACCCCCAACAAAAAAGCCACCCCAGGATAATGAGCTATTGTATCCACAGCACTGGAAACATAAGAGCCTGAATGATCTACTCTCAATTGTGGACAATGGAAACACGCTGAATCACTAAAACCAAACGTTCAATAGGCAAAATGCAGCCTTGTCACTAAGACAAACTGCTAATAGCAACAATGAGGCTTGGAACAGCTTGTATGGAGACAAAGTGGCTCTCATACTTCAGCTGAAGTTCATCCAAAGTTGAATGGGAGGTCTCCAGATGGTCACTGCTACTGGCGTTCGAAGGAGGGACCATTACGTTACTTTCTTGTTAATACACAAAGTGTGGAATTTTGTTTAGCGGTGAAAATTAATACTTACCCCCAAAGGAGTGGACAGGATAGGCCACGAAAGAAAATGGCATCACTGACACAGGAAAGACGATACTACTTTGAAAGGATATCGTAGTATATAATTTTGGCAGAAAAGCCAGGGGAAAAGCACAATTGTGTCACGAAGTTTCTGCTGTGCTTTTTACATGCGGCATGTCATTTCTATGTCATTTATTTTATAGAAGTAAATATCTAACTTCACAGTATTTAAACTGAAAAGCAACAAAATCCTCAATTGCATCTCCAGTCAGAAATGTAACAGGCAGAGGGATGTCCACACTATTGAGCTGAGCTGTAAGTTATGCTTCATCCCAAGTCTTCCATTTAGGGTTTTATTTGTGTCAGTCCCCTGTGCTCCACAACCATGCTGATGATGTGGACTTTGCCAATACAGCCTGGCTCAGGGAGAGCACAAAATACCTCAAAAAGCCCTTCAGAAAGAAGCATCATCTCTGAGCCAATCTGCCCACTCCCATGGACACCAGCTGGCCTGCTTGCACACAAGTGGAGCTGGGAAGGTGCTGGACTCCACCTGCTCGGTTACACAAGTCAGAGAACATACTCAGGAGGAAAAGCTGACCAGACAGGGCTGCCCAGTACAGCAGGGCAAAGGCTGCACTGGGGATATTTGAGGGCAGACCTGATGCCTCTTCAGAAGTGTTGGCTTCCAAGGACTCACAAAGAAATTTGTGTTTCTTCATTTCCCATCCCACTTTTGAATCTTAAATAATTTACAGAACACCATAGCAGCATGCACATGGAGAGTCTGAGGAACTTATAAAAGCTCCAAGGTCTGTGTGAAACACAGACTGTGCAATCAGAGAGATTACATATCCGAGGCCTGCCATGGAGAACATGCCTAAACATTATCAGGGTGGAACAAAAACCCAGCTCTGCTCATGCCTCTTTGATTTGGGACTTAAAGTGTCCATCTGACAGAATCACTTATAAAGCTAAAAAAAATTCACTCTGTGTCGTAGCCAATATATTTGCCACAATGCCATCTCACCTGATGGCAACCCAGCAGGACTACAAGAGAGAATCCCTCACAGAACAAGCAAAGAGGCTGATCTTCAGCAAAGGGAGAGGAGATTACACCTCCTAGTATCTCTTTTGGGAGAGGAACTTGGTGAAACACACTACTCTTAAACTAAACTGCTCTTTTTTTGGTCCCCAGAATATATACTGAGATACTGCAGGCGCCAAGTGTATTTCTCCCATACAGCGTTTTCCTGTAAAATCAAATTTGCCTTTTCAAGTACATGGCATGGGAGGGAAGAATAGTGGAGAGGGATTTGTAGCATGCCTTAAAAAATGAGGGGAGACAAATGGAATACCAAAGGAGGAAATAGCTTTTGCAAGCAAGTCAGCAAAATATTCTAATGCATTGGCCTTCAAGCACCGTTACATTTACAAACAGCCTGATGAAGGGGAAGTGTGTTGCTCCAGTTCTACTGCCTCAGGAAGAGCAAATTGGAGCACTGAAGGATTAGGACTAGAGCTAACATACAGATCTAAAAGACTTCAGATGAACCTAACTTGACCTAGCAACATAACTGAAAATAAAGATGATAATTATTTCCCTTTCTTCTTTAAAAGTGAGACCCTAAGACAAGCTATAGAGGAACTTTATATAACTATTGCCTTTCTCTGTGCAACCTTGGCACTTTTCATATAGAGTATTTCTGACTCCTGCTCTTCGATGCCGCTTCATTTGTTCCATTCAAACCCAAGATTTCCCAATGAATTTGGCCAACAAATATGGAATTCATTGATAGACTTGAGATGGTGAGAAAACCTTTCGGAACTCATTCTGCTTGGTGTAAATGGACAGGTTATGCTGTTATTGAAAAGAGACATCAGTGAATGCAGTAATGGGTACTCCTCCCTGGAGACTTGTCCAAAATTTCCTTCTCCTGGTATGCTTTACTCTGAAAGCACAGACATTTCCTAAACCACTGACTCTGGCTCCAATGATCAAACTCACTAAACAAACATCACATTTCCATGCAGTCAAGTAATACCAGATTGAGTGTGCCATTGAATATTTTAGAGCATTCTTCAATCTTATTAAATACATGAGAATTTAGCTCATCTCAAGCTCCATTTCTTACAGCCAGAAATTGCTGTCATTGCTTTAAGTATCAGCACAATGTATGGGGTGGGGAACAAGAAGACTAAACACCACTTAATTATTCTATTGATCTATTCAATTTTTAAGCCTTTTTTTTTTCTAGGACCTGCTGCAAGCACTAACCTTTTTTTATAATTACCACTAAAGAACATTGGAAAGAAAGAGTTCTGAAAAATTATGAACTCTCCAAAGATGAAACCTGAAAATGAGTTTCATTATTCATTAATAGCCTTTGGAGATATCTAACTTTTTCTATAAGGCTAACATTGCCAAGTCCCTACTCATACACCCCTTTTAAACCATCTGATATATTTTTCTATTTTCAATACATTAATCTTTACTGACAGCTGGGAAGGTCTGGTTTTCTCTACTTAACTGAGGAAGACCAGCTGCACAGGGACATTGAATACATAATTTTCAAGCTGATCCTTTTTAGAAGTGACTTAGCTCTCTACTCAAGTCACTGCTTCAGAAAGCTTGTTGAGGCCTCAGAGTGGAGGTTGCCTTTTGGGAGTTTCATGAAACATTACAAGGAAAAGGCCAGTACCAAGAGACTGCGCTTGAAGTAAATAATTTTTATTACTATCCAGCTGGAGGAGGCTTTGCTTATGTTAGTGTGCTATACTGCTTTTGTATTACTCCCAGTTTCTACACAAGTGTCAAGTACTATCCAAGAAAAAAAAAATCACTCTACAACTCTAAACATACAGTAGCAACATTATATATATCAGCCACCTCTTACAACAACATTACAAACATCTCAAGTTGGATAGGAAAATGCTTTCCATCAGTCTGTTGACACTCATTACATTGTTTTCAAATTGTTATCAGTCCAGTCCCCATCCTGGTTTCTGCTATTTTTCCTGTGACTAAGATCCAGCAGACTTATGGCTGGGGATGCCCACTGACATCCTAACAGCTCTGAGATGTAGCTTCCTCCCCTCCTTCCTCAGGGCTTCCCTGGTGGGGGAACATTCACCCCAACAGCCTCTGAGCCCGCTGCGTTTCCTGGAGGGAAGTTATGCATTTTCAAATGTTTAGCTGCAGCTTAGCACCCTCCCAGTTTATTACTAGAGGGGAAGATACACAGTCATATGAAATAGCTATGATGTCTCTGTTTTGTATCTATAAATATCTCTAAGTCCTTTCTCTGCTGTTACAGACAAAGATTTTGTTTTGCCAACAGCACCAGTAGGTGACCAGGAGCACAGCTGGGCTGAGAAGGGAAAGTGGATTTTTATTCTTACAAAAACCTAGGGCTAAAGTGCTTAATAGCTTACCTTATTCCATGTAATTAGTATCTTATCCTATGGAAAGAGCTATATCAGCTTTTCCAGCTAGAAATTGATGTCCTGTGTTTGTTTTTCTCAGCTTCTCCACTCTTGTTTTATATTCACGGAGGGGAAGGTTATTGTTTTAACAGTTCCCTTTCAGCCAGGATGTTGTTGTTTTTCTTGAAATTAATCTACCCGTAATTTTTTCCCAGTTATGGCTTATTAGGCAGCCTGGGAAATAGTCTTAGACATTTTACAGTTACAATTTACATTTTTTTCCCCAAATGACTTAGTTCAGAATTGTTTTCCACTTTGTGAAATTGTATCAGCTAAAATTACTAATTTGCATTTTGTTTTCCTTGAACAAATATAATTGAGCTATGAACATTCTTATTTATTGTACCACTAATTTTTACAACTGTGCTTCTTCTCCTCTGCTAAGGCAAAGTCTGGAGTTTTCTTGATATCTGGAGCAATCATTTTAAAGAAAAAAAATAAGACTCTTACTTAGTGATTCTGAAGATGTTTCAGTGCTGGCAGCATGAGATTGCCAGCATATGACATTTGGATTAATGTCTCCACAAAACCCACAATTTTCTTCTTCCTCCTATAAATTATAAATAGTAACTGAAAGAACCAGTCACCTATCCCTCATAAAAAGTAGGGTTTTTTTTTCTCTTTCAGAGAAAAGCTCCTAGTCCCTTTTGCACTTTTCACAATGGAAAATCAGTCCATGAGATAATTTCTTTGTTATTTGTCACTAGTAAAATATTCATATCCTATCCTTTTGTTATTCTTGGTCTAGAGTGCCATTTCTTATCCCCTTCTGTCCACTAAACATTTCTTAAGAGATTTTTACCTGTGATATGAAGATTTCATCCAGCAGAAAATTCCCAGCAATGCCATCTCTATTGAATTTACATTCATAAATGACCAATTCCAATTTTTCTGTTTGTTGTCTAAGACCCTTACATTGGCTCAAGCAGCTAAATTATTTCCCCTCATGTCCTTGGGCATGTAAGTTGGTTTTATTCAGCATGGCATGACTTGGAGTTAAATGGGTGCTCATTTGTTTCCAGGCAGTCCCTTTCTCACAGTGTAGAAGCCACAGAGTTTGCCTGCTCACCAGAAACCCTCCAAGAAGAGGAAACCTCTCTTCTGCCCTGAAGCCAAAGGCAGGAGACATTAAATAAATTTATGCCTGCAGCCTTTCTTCAGTGTGGTTAAGTGGTTTCTGACATTACTGTGGTTAATACTTGACCATGCGCTGCTTTGCCTTCCTCTCCCTCTTTAAAAAACCCAAAATCTTGCTCCATTAGTAGTTTTTGCACTTAAGAGGAAGGTAGAGAGAAATGAACCTTTAAAACAAACACAATTTTTGTGTGTATCCATATCCTTACTCTTAATTTTCATTCTTTTATAGGAAATGCTACATTAAAAATATTAAAGGGCAGTTAAAGGTTGAAGTTGTTTTATCCCACATAAACTCAGGCATTGATGATACAGTCCTGTCTTTGATTTCTAGTGTAATCCCAAATTTCAGCAGGATGTTATTCTGAATAAATAATCAAAACCGCAGAAGCTCATTCTTGAAATCGGTAGTGTCTTACCAGAGATGTATTGCACACCAAACAGGAATGGATTTAGCACTCTCCTATCAATGCCTTGTAACATGGTTCTTTTATAGGGTGTGCTTTAAAACAGGACCCATTATCCTTACAGATTGCAGTACAAATCGTAGTGTAATTAGTCCTTAATAGCAATAATGAAAGAAAGTGAGAAATATAGTGAAATAAAAAGAGACAAAACCCAATTTATTTTAAGTAATTGCATTTCCACCTATTTATTTAAAATCTGCCACTTTCAAATCTTGTCATCCTGCCAATGCAGCAGCACAGTGTTCTGCTGCTAGCCCTTTATATATCTTTGTAAAATAAAAATATCAGCTGCAGTATTCCCTTACTCTCAGAACAGAAAGGATTCCTTCCTAATCCAAGCTTCCTAACAACTCAGGATTTTGTGCTGAGAGATTTTCCATCTTCTTGTGGCATCAAATAAGCAACTTTTCAGTCAAACGTCCTAAAAGAACTATTGTCTATACAGCCACTTTAAAAGCCAAGACTTCACACATCTGAAGTATTCTCTTGCTTAGGAGATGTTTCTTGCACTCTCTGTAACCACTTAGTCACTTTGCTTAGCCCAATACAGACCTCACAGTTAATGACCTCCTTGCTATTTCAAATGCATAAAGAAACTAGATTCAATTCAAAGTCAATACCACTGCTAGGCTATTGTAGTTCTGAAATATTTCCTTGCCAGTCTGTTGGAAGAAAGTAAAAGAAATTTTTTAAAAGTCTAGAAAATAGTCCCCAAGAACAAAGGTACAGTCTGCCTTAACAAGCATGGCTGAATGGCATCCAGCATTTTAGTCTTTCATCATTGCTCCGTGGAGTTCAGTATTCTCCCAGTCCTCCCAAATTCAAGGGCTCGTTTTTGATTTTGGATCTATGTCTCCAGATTGACAGCTATGAAAACATGAAACATGCACAAATGGCTACAGCATTAATTCCCAAATTTGGCAGCCAGACTAAATCAATGGTGTTTGTAAAGCACAAATCACCTCACACATTTCAATGGACTCCTTGATCACCAAGCTGCAGACAATCAGTTGGATAATGAGGTTTTTTATCTGTTTCATAAATAACTGTGTTACTAAAACATATTCCTCTCTGAATGCCAGTAACATTCTAGCCAGTGGTCAAAACCTTCAAAGGTTCATCCTTTGTAATTCCTATGGCATGTCCATGAACTGGCAATATGGACATTCAAGGTAGCATGAAATCCAGATGCTGCATAAAACACTGAATGTACAAGAAACATCAGGAAAACAAATGTATGAACATGTTATTCACAACTGTATGAAACTCATCAATTTTCAGAGTGGCTGCTTGGACTTTCCAGCCTGTCCTGACCTCACGTCATTGCAGCCAGGAGCAGTGGCGGAACCTTCAGATCCCAGTTATCACCAAGCATCCAGGTGTACGTGCTTTGTGTAACCTGATCGGTCAGCAAAAGGAATTATCAGCTTTACAGTGCAATGGAAAAGCTTACACTTTTTTCTGCTCTGCAGAAGTGGACGTGGAAAACTTGGACTTGTTTGCAAAGTTGTGTTTTGGTAATATGTAGCAGGATAAACTTTGCTCTAAATCCTGATTTAAATCCAAACTGAGCTGGGAAGAGTTCATATGGCTTAGTTAAAGTGGTTTGCTTTGGAGGTTTTTCTTGCTTGTGGGGTTTTTTCAGTTGGATGGGGTTTTTTTGGGTTTTAGGGTTTTGTTTTTTTAATACGACCACTCTCTGCAGGGCTTGTTACCTGTGCATTTCCTTTTCCACATGGGAGCATCTGTGTTACTACAGCCCATCTACAGTGTTGCAGTAATCATGTCTGTACCTGTAGTTGTGTAAGGAGAAGACAATCTGGGAAAAGGCCCAAGTACCTGAAATCTTCACTGTTTATTTTCCAGTACACTGGTTGCTGTAACAAGGGCTACTACTTTTCTTTACAAACCTTGCTCTCTTTATACTGTACCCACTTTAATGAGCTTATACCACTCTATCTACCTGACAGGTCATAGCAGAATAAGCTGTTCTCTGTAGGCACGTCCTAAGGAGTGCAAAAGGTGAAACTAGAACAGATTCCTGCATTTTGGAGCTGCATTTTAAGCAACAGTTACTCCCTGCCCTCTCCACAGCCAGTTCAAAGACAGGACAGTTTCTTTCCTAAAGCTTTCAATGATTCCCAAATTGCTGGTCTGACCAGCCTGCCTTGCCCACATCCTTTACCACAGTTACTAGGGACTACCCATGTGAGGAAACCCGATGGAGCAAGAAGTGAGTGTGCATCCGGGTCCCAGCAGCCTCCATGGATGCTGTTCCTGAACTGGAATCATGTTTACTGGGAATTAATTTAAGAGCTCATGCCTTAACAAGCACCATGCATACTGAAAGAATTTCCCCCAAATTTTACACTGAATCCCTGTGCCCACTCAGCTCCATGTCCTGAGAACAGACCTGCCTGATAGCTTTGGTGTAGGGAGCGCTGTGCTCCAGGATGGCTTTGATGAATGGAGACAAGAGAGGCTGCTCTTAGAATATCAGGTTTATTAGGGATGGAGAAAGGTCTTGCTTGGAGCTGCCAGACGCAGCACGTGGCGAGGCCTGAGGGGATGGGGGAGGGGAGAGACAAGGGGTAGAGAGGATGCTCCAGGAGAGGGTGGAAGTTCCAAGAGCACGGGGATTCCAAGAGAGGGGATGTTCCAAGGGAGAGGAAGTTCCAAGAGGACATCTGGCTCCTCGGAGACCCCTTATCAGGGGGCTTCAAGGTGGGCTGGAACAAGACTTAGGCCAATGGGGTCACAGACGATGTTTCAGGGGAGGGTTATAGGAGTAGGATGAACCATACATTTTGGGGGTTGAGATAGAACAGTCCATTTGACTTTTGGACCTATCTGCAGGTAAGGGCATTGTTCAACCAGTAGGGGGGATTGTTTTCATCCTGGCTGTATTATTGTGAATCTTTTGCCAGGCAATTATATTTATTCATCCTTCCCAACACTTCAGCCCTGCAGTCTTCTCCCAGCACCACTGGTACCCCTGGCAGCAGCACTGTGCCACAGCCTCTCTGCCCCACTGCAGCATCGCTCATCACTGAGCTCCGTGTCCTTTGCCAGGGGAGCAGACACACCAGCCAGGGCCTCCTCATCTCATCCTCCTATAAGTGACCAGTTGTGCAGGTGTTTTGCCCTTCTAGATCAAATAACCTGACTCAAGGTGTCTCACATGATGGGACACAGGGAAATTGAGAAGTCTGTATTGCTGTGGTTTCACCTTTCTGAAGTTGAGCACCTGAACCAACAACATTTTTATGTTTTTGAAGCCTAGGGATTGCATTTCTTGATCATCCCTCTGTAAAATATGCAGTAGGACTCTTCTCAGAAACAAATGGATAGCCAAAGAGACTGATACCAAATCTGAAATACCAGTACTGGGAGTATACACGTATAATTTGGCAGAAGGAGAAGATCTAACAAAAAATACCATGCAGATACCTCCTGAATAGCTCCAGATTACAGTCCCAAAGCCACACTACGTGTAAAAGATTTCATCTCACCAGCAAATGAAAAAACATCCCTAAATGCCTGTGGCATGTTGCAAGCTAAGCAAAACTGAGCTGCTGACTTTGTGAACGTGTGCTCAACGTGATGTAATTATCATATCATTTTGCAATGCACCATCAAGAATTTGAGCTGGAAGAGCTTTGTCTTCTCTGCTGTGTGACTTAAAAGCCAGAAAAGTACATTGTTCACCTTCTCTAATCAGCACTGCCACTGTGTTGATGTGACAGTGACTAAAGGAATCAAAGCTTATTTATTTTTAAAATCAATGCTTCACATTTACTTGGATTAATGGAAGAAATAAAACTTCTAATCTTCCAGCAACTTACCCAACTGAAAAATATAAAAAATACTTGAAACATTTTTGAGAGTATAAAACAGAAATATGCTTCCTTGCTATCTCTGATTCTTTTCTCTGCTATAAACTAGAGAATTGGAATATCATTACTGTGATCATGGTGTCTTTATCCAGGGTGGGAGGTAAAGTCCCTTGGTCTCATCAAACTGCTGTACTGCTGGCATTCTTGATACCCCAGCAGTTGTGATGAGGCGACAATTTTAGAACAGCAGCTAACTGTTTATATCTCTTGAACTTACATTATCTGAGAGAAAATTATATATCTTCTCAAAGTCCAGAATGGTAAATTAAGTCAAGCCTTGTTCAGAATGGCTTTCAAAGAAGATATCCTGCAGTTCCCAGTATTGCCTTCCCATCTCAGTCTCAAGTATGAAAGATGCAGTGAGGAGTGGCTGCGATATGGGAGCACCAGCAGCTACTTCAACTTACTGGCCCCTGGCAGCCAGAGAGGGCACAAGCTCCCGCAGAGAGCCCGTCTCCCCCGGGAGCTGCAGCGCTGCCAATGTCACCTTACCCCTTGTTTTTTTTTCCAGATCATTAACTGTTAAACAGGGAGAGAAAGCAGAAGTGAGTCCTGCTGCCCTGAGAACAGCATAACGTCAAGAAGGGAAGGCTACATTTCATCAACCCTCCGCTAAAGCAAGTGCGGCATTTACCTTTGCCAAAAATAAGCAAGAAGAAGGGTGGAAGTAAAAATAAACATCCTTAAAACCCTTTGACTTTCTTCTGCCAGAATGTGCCTGTGTAGAACAGGCTTTGGCATCAAGCGCCCCGTGCCAGACGGGGCCCAGCTGTGACCAGCCGCTGCGTGCTGCGGCTGCCCAGGGGCAGCAGGCACAGGGGTGACGGATGGGATGGGGCTGCTGCCAGAGAAAGCCTGGAGGCAGGAGTGGGCAGCACAGCAGGGTGGCTTGGTCTGTAGGTGGCTCCAGCTCCAGATCTCTGATGGACTGCACCGAAGCCTCCAGGTACCTTTGCCATTTCACCTGCACCACAAAATCTAATTTTCCACCTTCCTGAAACCCTCTCAGGAACATGGTTTCCCTGCTGCTGCGGATGGCTGTCTCTCTCTACACCTCCACTATTTTGGTGCAAAACAGTTTCTAATTTTATGTCCCAAGTGGGAATTTCCAGCAGTAACCTGGCTGCGATTCCAGTGCAGCAAGCAAGCAGGCTGACTCGCAGCCACATGACTTGCTCTTGACATTGAACTGTTTGTTCTTTTCACACCCTGGCCACTTCTACTATGCCTAAGCATCAGCCATGAAACATAAGAGCTAGAAAATGTTGCCTACCAAAAGCTGCAGAGCTGCTTGGCTGGGACTCCTCAACAACAAGAGCCTTTTCCACACTGCTAGTCTTTGTTTCTGAGGGTCTGTGTATCCCAAGCACACCATGCTGTTGTATTCTGCTCCCACAGCTCATTGAGATGTGTAACCATCTCTTCCTCCAGGTACCAGCAGCCTCTGATGCACTTGTATTGAACCAAGAAAAGGTTAAACCAGGGGCATTCCCAGCTGTTCATGCTATATGACCTGAAAGAAGTCCAGTTAGGATTTTAGAAAGTTCTAGACAGACTTTTCATCAGTTCCCTTTGATTTAAAGGACATCAAAGGATTCAGGTGGAGGTGCAGAGGAGCAGAGTAGAAGAAGCTGGACTTCACCATCTGCTTTAGTAATGCCTTATTCCCTTTCTTGAAGGCCAGCCACACCTGGGTCCTCCTGGACCAGCAGGAAGCAGCCTCTGTACTCTCCTTTGCAAAGACTGCAACTACAAGGACCTATCCGGACATTGCAAATAAATTTTTTGGAAGTTTTATTTCCTTTTGGACTGGGCAAATGTCAGAAATTGCTTCCTGAAATGACTGAGATACAACTCTTCTGGCACTATTCCAGGCTTAAATAAAGATGAGTTATAATACCAAGCTTTGCAAAAAGCATCAAGAAAAATGCTGATCAGGAAGTTTTGTGTAACATCTTGGCAGAACATGAGAAAGAAAGGATAGTTTAATCTTCATGGATTTATGGTTGCCTATAAGAAGGGGAAAGGCTTGATGTGGCTATGGTTCAAATAACTAATTTTTAGTGATTTTTTTTCTGCAACCTACATCTGTTTGATCCCTATATGTCCATCTTGAGTCCTTCAGACAGTTTGTCCTCTCAGACAGTGCCAGATTCCAGTGTGCATGTCCAGGAGGGCAAGAAAATACAAAATAAATGTAAACTGAATTGAATTATTCTTCAGTGTAGCTTCCCATTAAGACCATACCAGCAGCATTTGTGGAAGTCCTCAAGTTATCTGCACTAGACCCTGCTGCCAGTCAGAAGGCAAGAACAACCTCTTCTTTCTCTTCTTTAAGCACTCCCCAGCCAGCATGAAAAGCCCTACTTATCCAATGTTGTGCAACATGCTTATTTTGTTCTTACTTTTGAGCCGCTGGTTAAAAGAACCAGATTAGTTGATCAACAAATTCCTAAACATCTGTATTATATTTTTAATTTTTTTATTAACATGCATATATTCTCATTAGAAAATTCAGTTCAGTTAGAGATTAAATAAGTAATTATACATCAAATTTTATTTCTTCATTTGTAAATCAAGGAGTAAACTTCTGTTCATTCTCACTTATCCTGATTTTTTCAAAGAGATTGTTCTTTTTCTGACTTCACAAGAGCTATTATTTTAAGTAGTGTTATTGGGAATTAACTTACATTGTAAAGGAACAAAGACGATCTCGCAGGCACCACTGATTAAACGCAACATAAATTGCACCAAGCACTGAAACAGTCTAAAGAAAATCAAGATACCATTGTTTAAAATAGTACAAAGCAATCTCAAAACCTTTAGCAAACACAGAGAAAGAAAGTCTGTTACCTGACTGCCAAAGAAGGCTACTAGGTATGTGAGAGGATTATAGGCCACTCAGCCTAATTTCAAGATCTGAAGTGCCCAGCAAATGACAATATAACTATAATCTGACAGAACAGTGTCAGTAAAGCCAGGTACCACCTGGTGACACGTGGATAAAGCATGTTGCACTAGTGAGTAACTGAAAAATCCTTTGGAATGTATTTTAAAATGTATATGCTTGCCCCTCTTTTTGTCATGCTCTTTCAAAGAGAGAAACAAATGGATCAAAACCTGACCCTGAGGCAGAAAGCTATAACTCTAAGAATGACATGTTTTCAAAGACAAGATACTGTCTGTCAGCCATGAGCACTTCTCCCTTTGAAATGAAATCCACCTGAGGACAAGCTCCTCAAAGAAGGGTCCGCCACACTCCAGGTAACTCAGCAGCACATACATTTCTGTGGCTAGTTAAATACTAGTTGAATTAATCTTGCTTAGTCCATTCCATCTCAAATCCAGATGGCCTTTAAAGGTTGATTTCTGAATCTTCTTTCCCTGGGAATAAGCCAGTAGTTACTGCCTGGTTTGCCTCAAGGAAATTGCTGTTGGGTGGTTTTGACTCCACAAATGGGCTGGGGAGGAAACTCGCACTTCAGGGGAGGAAAATCCATATCTGGGGATTTCCATGCTCAGTCTGACAGTGAGAGGAAAGCATACCCACAAACTAAACAAGAACCAGCTCCATGAGGTGCTTTAGTACCTGACTTAATTGTTGACTCATTGGTTGTGACACAGAAACCTCAGGGCTATAACCAATGTGGCACAGATTTTTCAAGGATGTCTAAAAAACTCACTCCTTTTTTGAAAAGTACTAATGACCAGATCACTGGTGGGGGATAGGGGGAGCAGAGTGGGTGGTGAGGTGATGGGTAAGAGTGAAAAAACAGAAAGCAAAGCTAAAAGGATCGCAGGAAATAGTTCACTAGCTCTCTTACAGAGTTCAACTCCGTACATGCATTTAATTATTGATACTAGTTGAATCTGCTGAAAGTCTAGAAACTTTGATGGAAAGCTTTTGTTGTTGCCTAAACTTACTGTGAGATGAGATGTCCTTTTTTGTCATATCCACCCTAGACAATAAATTATTCATTTCCCTTCAAAAATCTATTTAATTGACAAAGTTTGACTAAAGAAGGTTTTTAGGAAAATGTTTCTCAACAGGTCAGGTACTTTTCTGGCAAATACAAGTTTTATACATTCAAATACAATTATCTGTTACTCAAAGTAACATTTACCCATTTTAGATTTCAAAAAAAAATCCATTCATTAGACATGCAAAATAAATTAGTTTGAAGTTATAAATTATGCACCGATTCTAGGTTTTCCACAGATTGTCCAAGTCAATTTACTCAAGGGAAGTAGTCTTTCAGCTATTTCAGCAGTAGATATGAATGCAATACTTGTAGACTTTGAATAATCAAGCAAATACGGTTTTACAGGTCAGAAAACTATCATTTCTGATAAAAACCAATACTCTCACAGCATGTAAACACATTCTCCTTGGTCTGTCAGTACAGAGCACTGCTCAGACAAACAGTGTCCAACCTCCACAGAATCTGGAAGTTCTAGTAAACAGTTTGCACTGTTTTCTCAGGGAAGGTGGTTACATTAACCTAACATGTTTGTTTTCTGAAATAAGAAGAAAGATATTCCAGAGGTAGTACGAACATGGGCAATAATCTGTACATAGCTACACTTACAACCAAAATATTAATCATCAGATTTTTAATAGTCTAACATATTTATAGAAGTTCTCCCAACATCACAGTCAGGATGTGGCTATTTTAAGATGATCAGAAAGCATACTGTATACTATTGAAGAGAAGCATTATGCAATCACTGAAAGAGTCACTTCTTCACCCTTAATAAACAAAGTTTAATTACTGAACCCTTATCTAGCAGACAGAAATAACTTATAGGAGCTGTAAAATATTTCCTGATCCTGTTCACTGTAAGTTAAACATCTTTCTTACTATGCTGTACCTGAACGTTTCCATGTTTTGAGAACTGACAGAGTGATTTCCAAGACTTTTTTTTTTTTTTTTCAGATCAGCAGAAAAAACAGCAAAAGTTTTGCCAAATCTACTTCAGGGACATATTAATCCCCTGATGATTAAAAAAAAAAATAAAATGCCTGTAATCTAGAAGAGCAGCTAATAGCAAGTCTTGCTTGTAATTGTCTAAAAAATCACAGGAAGATGGTGTTTTCTAAACAACAGCATTAGCTGTAGCAACTGCAAGCAGAAGTAGGTCAGGTTAAGCCCCAGTCACCTGTTTGTAGTGCATTTGTTCCATTTTTGTATATTCATAATGCTGTTTAAATGAGGTGATAAAATATTCTTGTAGAGACCATATTACTCTTTTCTATCTACCCACCAATAAATGTTGGAAATATTTGGATATTTACAAGGTTTTCAGGCATTAGTAACCACTCTCTTTAATTGTTTTCTAAGTTGAAACAGGTTTGTCTTATTCACAGTAAATGGAGTTCCCAATCTAAAATCTTAAGGTTTCAGAAATTAGTAGAAAATTACATTGAATTTGCCATGGTAGTAAAGAGATTTATGTGAATGGCTGCAGAGAGTAGAATTCCCGTTTGCCACTTTTACAACACTAATTTTCATTGTTCTCTGTAAAATCCCATTGAGTTTTTATTGTACAAGTTATATTACAATTATTTTTTTCTTATCTATTCTGCTTTGCCTGCTATTTTATATCTGACATTGCCCCATCAGTCAAAAATATTTTCTGCATTTTCTGATAAGCCTTACATCCACACACCTAAACTAATCTGTGCAAAGACATTCCTCCTCTCAGGAAGGTGTGAAAAAACATTTCTTCCAAAACAGGCAAGAGCAGATATATGGGGGAAATGCTACCTTTGTACTCCTGGTCCTAATGCATGGACACCAGTCAAACCAATAACACATTGCTCATATTTCAAACTGGTCTTGTTTCACAACCAGCCATGGATGTACTCTATTTAGTTAATATGTAAGTAATGCAAAATAGAATTAAAGTCACTCCAAAATCCCAGAAGCTCAAGCAGTTAAGCATAATCACAGGTTCTAGTGTTTTACACAGGCTATAGGTATTTTAGAAATTAAAGTAAATGTAAAGTGCATTTAAAAGTGGAACTAATGATGTTAAGATCCTTTCCAATGTAAACTCTTGTTTGATCAAATTCAAAAGACTTGGTGTCTCAACAAGTAAGGGCCACCCAACCTTCTGGCATTGTCGGTGACAGGAATTCAGAGAACCTTTCTGGAGGAGTAAAATCTTCCTCTGTTGTTCGCTTAGCTGGGCTCTCCAGCCTTCAAGCCAAAGACTTCAGACAACATCCATGGCACACACCTCCACTCCCAGCCTTCTGAAGGCATTCTGCCCCTCATGCCTTTTTCATGCTGAATTCTTACTCAGCTCTCCTCCTCAGTTCTGAAAGCAATGTTTTTCCTCTTTCCAGTTCTCAACCAAGTAATGAAATCCTCCTTTTATGACTTCCCTGCCTGCCCAGAAAGTGCCAGCAACCTAGTAACCCTTTGGAGGCTGGTGGTCTCACCTATTTATAGGCTGTGAAATGAGCATTTCCAGAGGGCCTTGTTATAATTTCTACACAGAAATTTCCATGCCATGCCTGAGTGAAATGGCATTCCATCACTCTCTAGCACAACACACTTTGTGAAATTCTGAACTGACTTGCCCAATAAAGCACATTATATTTACATAGTCACTAACATTAAGTTTTCAGAAGTTCTCCTCCTCACAGAAGATTTCTTTACCTGGGGTAGAGGTACAGCATTTAATACATAGGGCAATACAGTGATTTCATGGGAAAAGTCTGTCATCTTCAGCTGTGGCTTAACACCTTTCTCTTTAGAAGACAGATTTTCTTGTTCTCATCCAAAGTCTGGGGCTCCTCACACTAAAGTGCCTACAGAGAAAAGAGATCCTACTGAAGACAGATCCTTAAACTGTAACTACGACACACACACCAGAATACAAGTGGAGCACAGGATGTTCCTGAAAACAAGCAGTGGCTGATCACAGCCCCTCAGTGCACAGAAGTACAGACCCAAACCCTTCCAGCCACGCTCTCCTGATCTGCTCTATCCACCCACAGCAGCAACTGCTGTCCACATCCTGAGCCGGAGGCACACAAATAGCACTGCGCCCATCTTTGCTCAGCCACGCTGCTTCTGTGAGCAAAGAGGGAATGGTGGTACACAAAGAAAGAAAAAGAAGAAAAACTGATCTGTTTTTCAGAAGTTATGAGAAAGTGAAACTCCAGATTTTCAAAGTTTTTCTATTTTTAATTATTTCTGAAAAACACAGCTGAGCTCTTTTATAAGAGTTGTACAGATTCTAAAGAACGTATTTGATTTCCTTAATTCATCTAAAAGTTAATAGATTGGGGAATTAGGTTCACTTGAACAGAAGATTCTGGATTTTAAGACCTGTTTTTTGGTACATCAAACCAGTGTACATCAGAACCTATGAGCCAATGTCAATAACATTTACCACAAGTAATTATTCACAATTTTTAATAGATTTTAAGTCCAAGAGCAACCTTTATATGAATTCCAGGCTTTCCTAAACAGCAGATATTTTACTAAATAAAAGGCTTTTTATAACCAAATAACCACACATGCTTGTGTAAGCATTTTCAATGACCTTATGCATTTTATTTCTGATATAATTCTTCTAGTTTCAGCACTAAACTTTCTTATGACCACCTTGTAAGATGAAGAACTGTAATATAACAACTCATGACTCCACAAGGTAATGGAAGTTTTTGGACAGCACACTTGTATAAACCAGTATGCCAGATGCAATGCCACCAATAGCTTAGACAGTAATAACTAATTACTGGGTTTTGACCAACTTTAATAACATTATATTCTAGTTTCATTCAATTTTTGTTTCACTGCCCCCATTCTCCAAGAATGGTGGTTCTCCTGTTACACTGTGGAATCTGTGACTATTCCTGTTTTTTGAGAAAGAAGGTACTGAATATATGTACATTTATATATACATATATAAAGAAAGCTCCACAGGCGAGTAGAATCTTATAATAATTCCAGAGCAATCTTCAAAATGTTTGTGCACAAGGCAGATAATGGTTAAAAGTGTATCACACCGATGTACCCTGGAGGTATGAAAAGAATCAGCTTTGTAAGGAAGTCCTCAGTAACTAAGAACATACACAAAAAGTTAATACAGGCTTACAGGTATTACTTATTCATCTCCTTTTCTAGCTTAAAATAAGATTCATAGCACTGAACAAACATTTTCCTGACATATCTTGGCATATAAGACAAACTATTCTAAGACAAAAATACATTATGAACAAAGTGAAAAAATACAGATATAATCAATCATACTCAGTTATAACTTAATTCTCTAAAAATCAGTCTTCTTCTTTCCCCCAGTGTGGAATGTTTATAAAAATCTTCAGCACATTTAAAATCAACAGGAGATACTTTGGGTTGTATCTGACCAATCTAGGGAACAAACCAAATGCACAAAATATTGCTGTTGAAATTCTAACTACAAATTTTAACTACCACTGCCTTCTCAGGCAATGCTGGATCTCTAATAAAAAGTCCAGCATACGGATTTCTTGTCCATCAAAATCCCCTTACTCTTCCTGTGATTCCTTGCTCTCTCCTGGCCAAATGATTTGAAATCCACAAATGTTGTTTTGGAGAGTATACAAATCCCTAATCAATAGGGACATAAATCAAGATTCAGAAAAAGGAGTTAACAAAAGGAAAAAATTAAGTAAGACCACATTTTACTGAAAATATAGAATTAGGAGACTAATGCGTTTTCTTAGGTTACATCATTTAATGGATTTAAACACAGATTGAAAGCACAGTTCTTTCTGCAATTCTTTAGAAGATTCCAGTCATTTTACCCCAAAACCCAAAGTTTCCAGATTTCAAAATATGAATATCTAATATTTTGAATTACTGCCACCAATGAGAGACTTGAGGATAAAATCATCTTCTGCTGGCCTTATTTGTGATATACTACTTCCTTCATATAGAAGCCATTTGCTACCATATAACCACAGTGTAGGAGACCCACTGCGTGCTGGCACAAGAGAGGAAGGCTCTGTATTTCAAACATTCTTCAGTAATAAAGAAATTGAGAGGTGTCATCACTGTATTTCCAGCCATTTCATGGCAAACTAGTTTTCTATTGCTTACATGCAATTCTTTGCCCCAAAGTGCATTCTTCACAAAGATTTTGAGACAATTACTGCATCCTGAACCATCCTCTTCCTATTTCAGAGAGATAACATGGGAAGAAGAGGGGTGGCAGAGGGTACCAGAAAAGTCCATAACTTTTTCCAAAGCTTGCTGACATTATTTTTCCCTGAAGAGAGTTTCCAAACTCATCTCACTACCCTTCTAGTTTCCTACAACACTATATCAGCTAAGGAGAATTGCCTGTTTTGCTCAGGAACCACCTTTCCAGCACTTTTTGAGCCTGCCTTTTAGTGCACTTTCAGTCAAAATATCATTTTAATTTCAAAACAGTCAGAGACATGTTGGGAGATCAGACTCCTCTGTCTAGAGTCTTCTCCCTCTGGCAGAAGACTTCAGCCTTTTGAAACTGTTTTATCTTCAGCACAATTCAAAACTCTATCAGTATAAAAAATATTTAGCTATCCACCAAAGAACCAACCAAAGTGCCCCAGAGATGTGAGGCTTGGAAGTTCCCAAGATGTAACACTGGGTACCTGACAGAGGAACCAGTGAAACAAATTGTCTGGAGACTGAAGACAAAAACAAACCTGGCTCATGGACACCCAAGTGTCATCATCACTCAGGGTGCTCTCTCCAAGTTCAGCCATGTAGGGAGAAGAGGATCCTGTTTCCCAGGATTTTCCCACCTGAGTACTCCCTCATTCATTTAAGCAGCCAAGCTCTTTATACCCCATCCACCCCTTTGATTTGCCAGGATTAATTTTGCAGGATGGGCCTTAGGGAGCACTTGGCCAAGAGCTCAGCTGGGGTAACAGCCTCTGGCAGAGGAGCTGCATCAGCCCCTTTCATCAAGCACAGTGGTCCCAGGAGAAAATATCTATTTGTGGCTTCCACTGAATCAGAACCATCTCTGCATAGCATTTTAGTTTTGACTAAAGATCAATAAATTCTGCTGAGTAGGTGTTGTATTGATTATTTTTTCCCTTACCAGCTGTACAATTGCTAAGAAACTGATGCACTATCAGACATTTCAGTGACTAAGTAATGAATAATTGGCACTTAATTCAAGCAACTGTCACACTAGACAGTCTCTGAAAGCCTGTTCACAGTAAATACTGGGTTTGAGTGGGAAGCTGAAGGTACAAATATTCCCAGTGTGAGTTTCTTGATTCTTTCTTCTTCAACTACTGCCTCCAAAAAGCTCACCTCTCCTTTACCTATATTGCAGCATTTTAGTACTGTGACATTTAAATCCTGTGAGATTTTCAGCCTAAAATTTAAAATCCCACCTGCAGAGGTCTTTATAACAATACTTAAATGTTTGATTCTGCCTAGAGAAACATCTAGTAGTAAGCTTACCATGTGACAAATGACTACCTGTCAATCTCCTCAGACTGAGTTCCATATGCTATAGCCATTGAATTTTTCCAAAGCTAGTGCCCACAACCAAATTTGTGGAATCATTTGAAACTTCCAAAGAAGAGCAAAGAGACACAGAATTAGAGTTTTGGCTCTCTGAAGCCTTCAAATCCACTTTCCCAGGGATATATTGGTTTTAATATTCCTTCCCCTGGGTGCATCAGCAAGATTGTTTAATGACAAAAAAAAAATAGTATTGTATTGGAATATGAGTCCAAATTATGTGAATTATCTCTCCAGTTATGCCTTGCATGAAAGAAGATATGGAATGGTAAAGAACAAAAAAAAACAAACAAAACCACCAAAACTAACCAATCTATATATCTCTTGGTTGGAATGATCAATAGTTCATATTCATGTAAAATATTTAGAATTAAGTAATCCTTGTATGCAACAGAGCTAACTTGGTAAGAAGATCCTCCAAGTTTCTTAACCCAAGACAGTTCTCTGCCATATATATCCAATGTATCTTACAGCATGAAATTTGCCTCTCTCCAGTTTCACAAGGAGTGAACAAACCTCGCTACTTAGAGCAAGACACTGGCCTCACTCCATGCACACCTCTCATCTCCATTATTTTTACTGCCAATTTTTGCAGCAGTTCATTGTAGAAAAAGCTGTTAAGGAACAACTGCTCATTTCCTTTTAGCTTGTAAGGTAATTAGACTGGCAAAGCAGTTACAGTGTTAATTTATCCCTGGCAGATAAATTAACTGGTTCTTTGCAGACGCTGGAGGAATGACTCACATCATGAACACAAGTTTATTAACCAGAGTTTTTCCCCTTTCCTGCCTCCCACCTTCTCCTTTGAGCATAAAATTGAGACTGGAAGGTCAGTTTCACTGTGTTTCATAGTGTTTTCACAGATTGTTTTCTATCCCCAGTCCCAGAGTTCGGCCTCACCAACATTTGTGAGCGATGTCTGCTCCCAGTGCAATTGGATCAGCTCCACCGAGTGCCTTAATCTGTTCATCGTTTTCCACAGTCATAGCCATCAGCTAAATATCAGCAATACTTTCTACACCACAGCAGCAAGGCTGCCAGGAATGTTATTAGGATCTGATTTTAGGTGTTTTTACACAAAACACAGCTAGAAAATTTCCCTACAGACTGAAACTAGAGGACTGGGTCCTTCAAGCAGTCATTCACACAAGCAGCCCTTACCTGCAAGCTTCATCAATGGCGCTATTCACGTGAGATTTTATGGTTTAGAGGATTAGACACTGTATGTAATGTCTCAGGCTGAGGCACAGCCCCATACCCACATCAGGCTGAAAACTGGCCACACATCACAGTTCTCCTACCTGCTCTCCATCAGCAGCAGAGAGATTCAGAAATACAAATATATTTTTGAAAGTTGCCCTTTAAATCCTCAATTTCATCATCGCTCAGAAAAATCCAACTGCTTGGGATATGTATGCAGACTCCCTTTAAGCCCACCATAATGAATTCAACTTTCAAACAGACCTGTGTTGTAAATTGTGGTAAATGAATTGCTGCTAGCCCTATATAACCAGTGAATTCATTTTCTAGGCTTGCCAATATGACCTGTTTCAACAAGACTCACATTCAGTTTTTACAGGTATCGTGTTAATAATATGTTTGTATAATTTTTTCCTTATACAGTTCCCAGCACATTTAAGGACCTCCATCATTGCAAATTGCCTCTTTATCTTTGTCACGGGATCCCTCTTTATCTGCAGACCCCTCAGCTCAGCAAAATTAACCTCTTGCCACATCAAGAAAATTTCAGGTTCTGTTGTTTTTTAGGTTAAACAAGATGCTATGGCAACTCCAAGTAGAACCTGTTATGCTGGCTCAGGTCTGCTGGTAAGGTATACAAGTTTCAGGTGCTCACTTAAATTAACAGGGATGATGAAGGAGGCACTTGTACCCTAACCCTCTCTAATCCTTGTGGGAATAAAACTCTTAGAGCCTGCATTTTGCTGGTGGCACTACCATGGAATAAATATTAATTCTCAGTAAGTTGAAATCTTGATTGCCATGTCTGTTGAATGATGTCTGTACCTCATCTGCTCTTGGACAAGCTTCTGTAATGAAGACACTGCAGTGGGATTCTCTTGGTCCATGCACTGCTCACTGACACGAGTGCCTCGCCAGGTGCAGTAGCTGTCTGACCAAACTGCCCCACCCTAAATTAGGCCAAGGGAAGGGAAGACAAAATCCCCTTCATTATTCACAGGAGGGCACTGGGGGCTGCTGTAGGCAATATCCTTGCCAGGAGAGCTCTTTCCAGACTGGGGGCTCTCTGGGTGCAGCAGCAAACCAATCTCTTCAACACCTAACAACCTAACTGCAAATCCAAACTTGCTTATACTCTCATCACTTCCCAGAGATACTGGTACAACCAGTGTTAAAACTTTCTGCCCTGCACCTAATTCCACCCCCAAATTCTAGTTCTGTTGACCTTGAATGCTAAAGCAACCCCAACCCTTAGTCCATGCTGTTAGCATAATCTGACTGCTAACTCAGCCTACATGTGCTTTTTATTTGCTCATTAGCATCAACAGGAGAATTGGCAACAAATGAGAAAAGAAATGATACTGACTATAATGACCTACATCTCAATTAAGAAAAAACCCCAAGCCATTAAGCAACAGGCTCCAAAAAATCACAGTCATTTGGCATACCAGATCGTGCTGGGGTAACAGGATTACTGCTTGCACTGGGATTAGGGATGGGTTAAGATTTATTATTTAGGAAAGCAGAGAGTGAAGAGTTTGATTTGTGCTAAAGAGAAGGTCATACAAATAGGGCATGGGCTGGAAGGTTTTACTTTAGCTTTTAGGCTGAGAAGAATTTAAGGTTACTGCCAGTAAGGTCCAAACTTTGCAGGTGGCTCTGAAAATTGCAAGGGCTAGTGTAAGACCTGTGTGTGAGGCCTGAAGTTAACTCAGGTGTAAGCAGGTCTCATTTGCCTTTGTGCTGGCAGGAGGTAACAGGGGAAGCAGGGACACAGGATGAGAAGCAAGGGAAAACTCTTGCTGTTCCCAGGAGGGATGAGAGAGCTCTCTGCTGGCTATTGAATTAGCAAAGGTTCAAAACCTAGTGTGGAAGATGGGCGAGGTGATGTATTGCCTAGTGTCTTAAAGTTGCCTTAAGGCAACATTATCAGGTCACCTCAGGACATCAGGGCAGAGAATTGTAATATTTGTACTGGTCCGAGTGGGGCTTACTGGAGCAGTTCTAGGGGTACCACTGTGGATTTCTACAATAGCTTCTTAAATCAGAGCTATAAAATGCTTTTAAAGTCAATTCACTAATCATTCCCACATACCACGCATTGTGCTGTGCCATAGGCAGCTGTGGTGCAGGCAAACTCCTTTCAAAACAGGCCTGGAAGGCTGCCTCCAAGTGTACTCCCACCTTTGAAGGGGCTTTTGGGTCTGTAAATCTGTTTTGCTAATGCCCCAAGGTCTGCAGGACAGTCTGTTCTTGGAGATTCCAAAGCAGGTTTTAGCAGCTGTTTGCCAGCTGCAATGGGAGGCATTATTATTCACATGGTATTGTGGGTTCCAAAACAACCTGGCTAGATAAACTGCTGTGCAAGGACCTGAGAAAAAGCTGACCTTGTAGGAGAAAAGGTCTTAGTTGTATTTAATCTATTTCAGTAAGGACATAAACTGGATAGAGTCAGTTCAGAGACTGTAGCAAGTTAAAAAACAAAGCAGAGTAAGATATCTATATATGATAGAACCAGAACATATCCATGTGATAGAACCTCTGACTGGGTGTAAAATACAGTTTTGGATAGTACAAAGGAACTTGTAAAGAGAAATTTGTGAGAAAAGATGAGTAGTGAAGAAAACTAAAGAGAGATTATCAGCATCCAACTTCATGGAGCATTGCCAGAGCCTGAGAAACAGCACGAGTACTTGGGATACTCTGTGATGATGCCAAATTAACCCCACCCTATCAGCCCTCATTTATCTATAGTTTGTCTGTTTTCGAACAGATACAAAGTTAATCTAGTCCCCCATAATCATGTCCCCAAATTGTTGGTAATAAAGTTACCCCCTAGGTGACAGGTGGCTGTGTGACACTGTATTTGCGCTTGGAAGTGTGAGGGCACTACACCAGCTCTTCCTCCCTCTGGGGATTCTCTTGCCCCCTCTCCAAAGAGCTGGCAGCTCCTGGCTCATCTGCCTGGCCCAGCTGGTGAGCCACAGAGGCTGCAGCACACACTGATGTAGCTCTGCTTGCTCCCAGCCAGGCACCACTTGGACTGGTCCCATGAGAAGCACCATTATTTTCCAAGAACTTGAGGAAAGCAAATACCTGGATAGTTCTTACTCATTTTCCACTCTCTTTACCCAGAACTAGAGAGTTTGAACAGTAGCTTCAGAGATCTTTAACACAAAGACTACCAGGAACTAATTGTCCTTGTCTTCCTGAAACAAAAGGATGCCCAGGATGTCTGAAAGCAATTAATCTTGGGTGTTTTCCTGCAACAACTGCTGTGTTTAAAGGATTGAGCCCACCAATCTCTCATGCATCTTTGGCCAAATGAAAATTCAGAGGTAAGGAAACAACCATGGTGTCACTTGTAGGGCAGGAAAAAAATGAGCTGGAACAGAGATAAGGCATGAACATATGCAGCAATGGAGGCAAGGCTCATTTCTGCATGGCCCATTGATATGGGAAAAAAATGTGGTCAAGCAAGGAATAGAAAAACACATTTTTTTCTTGTCCAGGTAGATATTTCTGCATTATTTTTAGGTTTACAGCTAGAACTGGTGCTGCAGAGAGGGCTGCAAAGTGCAGGCGATGAAAGGTTAAAGTAAACTAGAAGGCATCCTTAGTTGGAATAAAGGTGAATACTGAAATTAGATTGCTGCTGTAGCAGGAATCTCTCTGGCTCTAAATACATCTAAATTCAGGGCAGGCTTAGATGTAGTGCTCTGAACTGGAAAGATCAACTTGGTGGGACATTTGCTGGGTCCTGCTTGGTTTTTCCTTTATTTTCCGATTTCTAGAACATTTCTATAAAAAGGTTAGGCTACTTCATATGGTTGCAGTTACTGAGAGCAGGAGCAGCTTGGTCATGTCACATACAGAGGAGTGGGATAGAATTCACATTGGAAAGAAACTGGCTTAAGGTTAGTGAGAAGTTCATCTCTGTAGCTAAAATTATCTTCATAGCTCTTGAAAAATTATTTACACCTAAGATTAAGACTGGCAAAGACATGAGAGTTATGGTAAAGGGGCTGAAGGTCTCAAATTAGTGATGCAAGGGCCACTGCTGAGGATAAGATGTGGGGCCATATGTGGTTTCTTTGTTACTCCAAGTTCAAGGGAGAACCACAGAGAAGAGACAGCTCTGGGCTGTATAATTAAGACAAGATTCAACTGAAGAGCTAGTTGGATACACAGATATTGAAATTCCTGTGGACTGGACTGCTACCAGTAGGAAAGTATGACCTTTCTTCTTGTTTGGATAAATTCTTTATTATTAATAATAAGCCTGTGGCTAGGGTTGTGGTTAAGGTTCATTTACAGAGTCCTCCTTTACTGGAGGACTAGAATTTTGTCAGGCCTAGCAGATTAGGATGAGGATTGATACCAAAAGGAAGCAAACTTCTTATACTCCTTATACTTCTTATATTCCTTATACTCTTTATAATCTTATACTCCTTATAGTCCTTATCCATCAGCTACTGGGATGTGTCTCTTGATAAAACTACTCTCAGGAGTGTGGTTACTGCACAGCAGTGGTGGGGAAATGATTCCCCTCTGCTATTCACTGTAAAAGACTTGCTGACAAGATTTTGGCTTAGATTAGTCCTGCATACTAAATGTATGTAATTTGACATACCAAATTTTTTTTACTTTATTCCCAACTCATAAAGTTAAGATTTAGTCTTAACACAGAGAAGCCTAGCAGGAAACAAATGCAAAGTAAGACATTCCTCCCTTCTAGCAATGGTTCTTATTGTAAGACATTAAGCCTTGAAGACTGTAGCCATAAAACCTGAAATCTTCAGGACCTGCTGTTAATAACTGTACCAGTTCTAGCACAAGGTATATTATTAACCCTTTACACAAGCACAGCAAATAAATTAATAAGGTATATACAAACATGTGTAACTTATACATGAGTGTATCACCTTCTGAAGAGGTCAAAGTAATATGAAGACCATTCAAAGCCAACAAGATTTTGCACAGCCCTTTGTCCTATACACAGACTTCTTGTTCTCAGATTAAGGCAAACTTGTAAGGACCTGGTAGCCAAAAATCCAGAGTCCGGTTGGAATAGTTATAGACTGGATTATGAAGCTACAAAGCCGATATCTGCTTGATTCCTAGACAAACAGTCAAACTGGTATTTCAGGATCTGCTGTTTCCAACCGTAAAATTGATCATATCTTTGAAACCCTTCTATAGACTGTAGAGAAGCATGAAATATTCTTTCCTCCTGGCACAAGCTTGTATCTTAGTCCATAGTGCCTTCTGTATTGCACCTTTAAACATTAGTCTTCTGGCCCTGCTGTCTATTTCCCTAACATGACACCTGGCCATAGTTAGAGTCAGCTTCTTATCATAGTTTGAAAAGAGAATGAGCTCTTACCCTCTGGCTACTGGTCCCAACCCTAAACTGCCACAAAAATATCTATTTTCCATCAGGCTCCGCTAGCCATAACCTCTGCCTTAGCTGAAAGCCACAAAAAGACACAAAATAGGTTTCTCTTTTGCAACCAGCCCATAACCAAGGCTAGAGCAACATTCCTTCTGCAGATTAAAGCCTGGTTGTCCAACCCAGCTGTCCATTGCCTTAAGGGGAGACTAAACTTAGCTATAACCTCTGAAACTGCTATTGCAGTCCCACCCCAGTCTCCTTTCAAAAGTATGTTTTGACACACAGAAATACCTAGCATTTTGTATCTCTGATGGATCTAAACAGTAAACAAAGCCAAAGAAAGCCTCCACTACACCCCAAGAGAACACTACCCCACAGATACTTTACATCATTGATCTGTCTGTTTCAGGCACCGTTCCTTAGCTCCAAACTTGAGCACTTGGCCAGACCTAGTGATAAAATAACATCTTCAGCAGTCATCATGCAATCCCAGACCCTGGTCTCAGTTCCAACGCTGGCACCAAACAAAGTTCAGTGACAGCCAACATATTCACAAGGGTTTTTCGTATCTGCTGCCTCATAGAGCCAGCGTTATATACATCACTGTAAGCCTTGTAAAGTCTACCAGTGGAAACAAATTACTCTGCCTCATACATCCAGAAACATAGACTGGCAGTATTTTTAGGTTTTGAAGATGCTGTAAACTATATTATGAAAGCCAGCAGATTCTAACTTGCACCAAAACCAAGTGCAAATCTGTGATCCTCTCAGCATCACCTTCAGCAATAGTTCAGTGAGTTTTGCAGGGTAAGCAATAACGCTGAGCATTTGTACTTTATAGTTAAAAACCTCAAACCCAATACTTACATTAATGTAGTCAAAGACCCCTCACAACAGATATGCTCCAAATGGGCCTCTTGAAATAAAAGGTTTCTTGTGGGGGATGATAAGGGAACAGATGTTCAAGCAAAGAAAACTCAATGCAGTTGCCTACTAGAGGGACTCTTAGCACTAACACAAACTGACTTTGCTTCTCTTGAGTTTGCAGTGCAAATATAATCACAGGGCATCTCAGCACTATCACAGTTTAAGGTTTTTTGGTATTTGAACCCAGAGTGATTCCCAAACATTTTTGTTATTGTGGTTGCAGGCAAAAATTTTAAGTCAAGGATGATGAGGCACAATTCACCTTAAGTCAGATCTAGATAATTATACTGCATATGTCTAAATGCTCTGGAACTCCTTTGTATCTGATGGAGGGCAACAAGTAGTCAGAAGGAGAAATTCTTCTTGAGCTACATTTAAAAATCTACTCCAAGATGGCATGAATCATATTCGTGATGAACCTATTGCATTTTCAACTGTATCTCTGTGAAGACATCTACATTTAGTCAGATAAATCTTTTAAACTTTCTTACTAAGCTGGAAGATCAGGGTCTTGAATAATCAGCAAGTTCTCATACATGCTGCCTTTATGGCATTATGATTTATTGCTTCATGAAAAAGACTTTAAAGGGTATAGCATGACATGGGATTTCTTGTATCTGTTCTAAGGAAATTTTTATCATTATTATCTTCAGAGTTAAATCCATCTGTGAACTGAAGGAGAATTATGTCTATTTAAATGTTTGCAATAGTTAAAAATTTTGTTTAGGTCCAGTGGCAAAGACTGGGCCTAGCAAGGCTAAAACTCATCAGAACAGTGAAAATTTATAGTGTATGAGCATCTGGCCTGGCTCTGTTTCCTCTCACCTCTCAAGAACCAAAGGCAGGAAACTAGGAAATCATCACTACCACGAGTGGTTATGTTTCTTAAAGTCACCTTTGGGGAATGCTCCAGCATCTGGGAATTGTAAAATTGTTCCCCTACTCTTCACTAGGGTTTAGTCAACTGTTGTGTGTAATACAGACTTCTTACACATTACACTTAATTACTTAGCTGAAAAGAGCCATCTGCAACACCAAAATCAGGGTTTCTCAGCTGATTACAGAAAGTAATTTCTTTATGCTCATCCCTTCCCAGACATGGCTGATTAAATGATGAGATGCAATATAATGTATGGGGGGAGCACTGACTGCTTCTCCTTGCAGAGTGTCTGATTACAGGATACACAGCTGTAAGAGCGAGCAGTTTGTGAATATAAACTTGGTGCCTATTCATTTGCCGTGGACCATTCAAGAGGCTGATGCACAGAAATAAGCACAAGTAAGACAGCGATGTTTCAATTCCATTATTCTACCCATGGCATGTAATTTCGCTGCCAGTGACAATTAAGCTAGCCAACTGTATTTTTATTTAGTCTTTAATACCCCAGCACAGCTTTTCCGCTTACTTTGCTTACTTTGCTTTTTGCTTACTTTGCTACCAATTTAAAATCCACATCCTCTCCAAAGATTATATTAATATGGTTGCACACAATATTCTAAGCCATATTATCTTACTGAATATTCAAGGGGGGGAGGGTGATTGTGTGAGTGATTGCCTGTCACTGAAGCCAAGACTCACACTCTATGTCATATCCAGGAAGCTGAATTATATCTCAATGAATATTCAAAATGCTACCCATAAAACAAATGCTATGACTATGTAAGTTGCTCAAGTGCAGCTTGAGTAGATGTGCCTAAGATGGCTGGATCAGGCAGGTGCCACATGTAAAACCCTTGAAGTAATACTGAGGACCACACAGGCTGCAAAACCTTCTTAAGCCAGGGATAAATGACTTTACTTCAATTCCATGCAGCCTTGGTCATATTATCAGCTATGCCAAATTAGCTACCTAAGCTGAATTTCTCTTATTTCTGCCTTCCCATCCCAACCTTCTCTTTTTTTCCCCCCCTAGTTTAAATTGATTAAATTAAGACATTGTGAACTAAAATAATTGAAGCATTGCACTGTTAAATCAGGGCCAATGGTCATTGAGGAACTGATGTCCTCTATTCTAAACACCCATGTTTTTCCCTTCAGAGGAGAAATCAATCTGTTAAGGAGAAAGTTAAAGAATCCTTGTAAAGAACCCTTGGAGATAAGGTGAGCTTCTCCATGTTTGCTACATACGAGAGAACTTTTCTGGCTGACAATGATAAACAGGAAACATTTCCTTTTCCCAAACCCTTATTAACCAATTTCCAACTACTCTTCAAAGGTAGGTACAAACAGATCTACTTTGAGATAGCCTGTGGAGCACAGTATGGAGCTTGTGGACCTGAAAAACAGCCATTATCTTATCTTCTAAGATTGCCAGGAGGATTTTACGTGATAATAATTTTAGAATCATTTAAAAGAAAGCAAAGTTAAAATAAAAGCAAACAAAATCAAATTACATCCTGTTTACAAAATACAAACAAGGAATACAGGTGAACAGTTTGTAGGAAAAAGTACAAAGGAGGAAAAGAACGTAAATATTCACCTAGAGTTTGGCTGATGCTTAAGGATGCCAGGCCCTTCTAGAGGTGTGTGACAGCAATCAGTGATGGGTAAGGAGAGAAGCCAGGTCACTTCTTCTATGGGCCAGAGAAGGAAGTGTAAAGAAAGAGAGGAAAAAGACTAGAACACAAGCAGCTGGCAAAGACCTGGGCTGCAGAGGAAAATCCTGCTTCCCTTCTATAAATGGATACTGAATGATGTCAGAGTACTGAGTATTCCTCAGATGGAGCTGCTGTGAAGCAACCTCCAGATTGTCTACAGAGACTGTGAGACCTTTAAAATTAGGTCTAAGTATACTGGTTATTTAGACTGGGATTTTTCTCTGTGTTCAAATCCCATTAGCAAACCACTTTTCTGTTTTGTTCTGTGTATAATGGAAATTAAATTACCATAATCACATCATGGTAACAAACATTTTAGTTTACAGCAAGTGCTGAGGTAGCAAGTTATTACCTTCTCCAAGACAGAGTTCCACAAACATTTATTTACAACATATTGATTATAATTTTTCAAGGAAGTGCTGATTACAGGTTCAGCAGGTTCTCTTTATTTAATGTTGCACTCTGAAGAGACACCTTCTATTAAAACTCCATGCAACCAGCTTTCAAACAGTCTGCCAACATCTTTAGTGAATGCATCCCGTTTCAGTTTCCCTGCTTAGGGGAAAGGCACTGAATTGCCAGGACCCTTGTGTGGTTCGGAGATTATCATGGAAACCATGACATAACTTGATGTTAACTAATATCTCAAAATCACTCCTAGCACAAGCCAGGATAAATACATTCATTTTCTTTTATGGTTATTTGCAGAAGCCAAAAGTAATAAGGCAGTTCAAAGGTTTTTTAAGTCAGAAATTAAAGAAACACATGCTTAACTTCATTAATCTCTATGTATCTATCAGACAAGCTGTACCTGAGTATTTGTCATTTTCTTGCATCCCTCGAGATGTGAGCTCAAGAGGGACTCAGGTTCTTGAGCCTATTATTTCTTTTCCTTTGAGCTTCCAGGGTCCTTCTAGAAGTTCCACTAAGATTCTGTTTGCAGATCTCTCCCTTGCCCTGGAATGATGCTACTCTGCACTTCATTCAAGAGGTAGCTTTGGTAATGTGTCTCCCAAACCCTCACCTTTATGATAATCAGAGCAACAGCTGTTTATAGCCTGATTCAAGGTTATATTTTCACAGTCATATGGAAGGGGACACCATTACTGTATGGCTGTGTAACCACTCAGCCTGCAATGTCTCTGTTGCCAGTTATTTGGATAAGCCCATCTCCTCACAACAGTCAGGACCTTTTCTGCTGGGCCATGCTTCAGGTCCCTTACTCATATTTTTCTTTGGCCTATGCAGCCATGGTAGGATCTTCTTTCACATAAAAGTATTTCCCCCACTTTACTATGAGTTTTATCATAGCTATTCATCTAAGTCTTTTTTACATATCATTTTAATAAAAACAACAACTTAGTAAGTAGTATCATTTTAAAATTCAAGGGTGTTGATAGAGAAAAAGCAGCACTTAAAGGCAAAGTGGCAAACTGCCATTAAATTTAGAATTTGCATTTACTTTCCAGAGAATTTTTTTAACTATACAGTTTTAGATCCTAGTTTAAAATCCCTATCCCTTCAAAAGATGTTGTTTTTTAAATTCTCTTTATGTTTCATTGTTTTATTTCAAGTACAAAAACTGAAAGTATTTGAATTTGTGGAAACACTAACAATATTAATTTTCTTCTTTCCCTACTATTAATTTTCTTTTTGCCCTTCTACATTCACATTTAAATATAAGCTTTAAGCAAAAAGGCATTGGAAGTGAAACATAGCTGAGCATTCACCCTTGAAAACTGAACAGAACTGCTTATAGATAATTTAAAAGTGCATGCATATAATGTTTGGCTTCCTTGGGACTTAGCAGAGAGATGCCAGCTCGTTTGCCAACTATTTCAAAGTAATTTAATACATAATGCATTCTAAATGTATGACAGAATGTGTTGGAAAATTGGCATTTTGGTAGTAAGTTACTATCTAAAGGAAGAGGAAAAAGAAATTATGACAAGTGCTTGTCAAGACATTTATTCCCGTGGCATCTGCCAGTGTGGAAATGAAAAAAGAGCAGCATCAATGGGGTGTTCTTAAGATGTGATTTAGAGTGTGGGAAGTGATGACAAGTAGTAGAAGAAATTTGCTGTCATTAATATTTCTAATAATTTTTTTAAGACCTAAGATGCACTGACTTTTACTTTAAGCTTGAATACATTTTATTGAATAAAGCCTTCTGCAGGCTTCAGATGAGATTTTCAGTCATGCATGCTGACCACCAAACCATCCTTCTGAGCAGCTGCCTGAGTTGCTCCACAGAGATTGCTTGATAGGAATTTTCCAGCACAGGGCAAAGACTATCACAAATGTTTCTGCACCATTAAGGAAAAAGACACAATCCTACAGTATCTCCTGCCTTGTCCCTGCTTTGTGTCCATGCTGGTCCAGATTATGGCGATGACAATGAAGAAAGCTCTGCCTGAAGAGGTGTCCAGGAAGTGACTGGTATAGCCTTCCAAATCCTAGAATATTCAACTGTGCAAGTAAAGAACAAATGGGATATATCAGCTTCTGCATGGAAAATGCAAGAACTGAGCTCTAGGAAATGATGGATGGGTGAGAGCTTTGGATGAAGTGACTGGTAGGTATGAAGAGTGCAGCAGTCCATGATAAATCTTGATGCACAGGGCCAAATCTGGCACTAGCTATGCTGTTTATTGTGTGAGAATGAATGCAAGTCAGCAGATAAAATGCCAAGGTAGAGGGAAATGAGAAAACCTGCACTTGTTCCTATTTCTTACTCTGTGCAAGTTCATCAACCTTTGTGTCACAATTTCTTTTTACATCAAAATGGGAGGAAAAGGAAAAATAAAATAAAACAAAAAAAATAGTCTTCCCTTATGCTTCTTTATAAATCAATGAGACCTATATAGGATCTTAGCAGTCATCTCAGGGTAAGAATCATCTCATATAAAACATTGAAAAAGAAGAAAGGCAGGAAAGAAGGAAAAAATACATCCCAAATGCATCTGTAACAAGTTGATATTCTAGCACAGCCTGTGACTATCACTTACAGATGACAGCTCTGTATCAAGACTCAAAATCCCCATGCTCAATTGTTTTCTGTGATCTTCCTAGGCTGCTAGAAATTATGAAAACATGTGTAGTGAAACCCCTTTTGCTTTTGCAAGGAAAACTGCACTTAACACCTAACTCAGACTCCTCTCTCTTGTTACTCCGACAGGAAAATGAGCCAGACTCCCAGATCTGTTGTACTGTACCAAGAATCCTCCTTTTTTACTCTGCAGCAATGGTCTGATCCATCTGCCACAGCCACTGAAAACTGTGACCCTGGTCATGAAGCAGGATTTTAAACCAGGTTGCTATTCCTGCAGCAAAGCTTGGCTGTACATGAAGACACTAAAGGGGAAAGCCTGCAGTTTTCCCCAGGATATGGCTCTCATTTACAGTGATGGGGTGCTCTTTTCAGGTTTGTTTTTCAGCCTATGTTTCAGGCTTCCAAGATACAGATGCCCAAGGAAGTAATATGGATGTAGACTTCAACTTGGTGTAGCTTGTATGTACAGGGAGTCACTACAGTGAACTTCATGCTGCCGCCATCAGAGATTGTCTGCTGAGGAGGAAATGCACATTTAGGAACTTGGAAACAGCTACCTCAGCTGTAGAGGCTGCTCCATATGAAAAGCTTTCATATGTAGTATGGTGGCATGTCAATTTTAAGTCCAGCTTGACTATTGGATGCTGTAGCTCAAAGCTGTAAATGTAAAACTGTAATGTAAAACACAGGTCTGAGGTTAAGTTTTTAAAGAACTGCTGGATTTTTCATTCTTCCACACCTGAAAGTATAAGAAGGCAGATCACCACAGATTTGGTGGGTAAGGATAAGGTAAAGAGGGAGAGGGGGAAAAAACATTTACAGCATTTCTTTATTCCTCAGCTTCACATCTTACCTTCTTGCACACTGTCCCATAAGCCACTTATCAGTTGAATGTGTATGCTGTGGTCTTTTAGCTTTAGCAGGGAGAAAAACAAAAGCTCTGGGCTTTCTCTGGCTCAGCCTGTGAAAACTGGTGGGCAATTAAACTTAATAAACTAAAATTTCAGTTCCAGAGACACGCTGAACAGTACTTGCCAAACAGAACACAAAGATAGTCACGGGGAAATTATCTTTTTGACAGCACACTGTATAATATCTGATGGGGTGACTCCAGCTCCAGCAAGTCATAACTAGAGGTCACACGGTCTGGATGCACTCTTCTGTCCAACGTCTGTTTTCCACCAGGTCTAATCTCCAAGGAGAAACAAAGGCAAAACACATCCATTGTTTTGGCATTTTTCATTATCTGAAGACTGGAAGAATGTTAATATAAGAAATGAAAAACAGCCACACTTGGGGAGCTCACAGGTTGATATTTTCCATTGCTCTGCCTCCATCAGTGGCCTACACTGATGTCCAAGAGCAGCTGTGTTTGCACTGAGCTTCCTTGGTGCATACCCCAGTCTGCCATGCAAGGGTCTCTGGGGTCAAACCTGGCACCTCTGAATCCTTTTCTTTTTTCAAGAATTTATCCACTTGCATTTTGAAGAGTTATAAACCTCAGACTTTCACAAATTCCAGTGTCAGAAGCTCCCCAGTTTGCATGTTTCCTAGAGGTTATCTCTTTCGTTTGTTTGGAATCTGCTGAGTACAAGTTTTGATTGAGGACTCCTAGCTGTGTTTTTGCAAGGTACAATAAGCGTTTTTCCCTGGACTTGTTCTTCATACCCACTAGCAATATTATAATATTTGCCAGACTCAGTCACCTTGCTCCCAGGTTGAAAAGTGGCTATTTAGTAATTCCTTGTTTGCTTTCAGCCCTTTGCTCCCTCTTCTCTGCCTTTCTTGGTTCTGTTACACCTTTTCTGGGAGCTGGAGAGGGGTTGGTGGAGTACAACAGGAGTATGAAACCAGATGATGGCCAAAAGTAAGACCAGTGGAGCTGACAGCCTTACGGAGCAGCTGTAAGTGTGCAAAGACTATGTTGCCCAGACTAGATCCACACTTCCCATCCCAAGAAATTCTGTGATTTCCCTCTTCCAAGGTTCAAACCCACTGGCTACTTTTTCTGCACACCTGATCAATAGGACTGGATTCTGAAAATACCATTAGAGAAAAACAAATGTCAACAACAGAATTAGGGCCCTTTCATTTCTCCCCAGAAAATAGAAAACAAACATTGTAAATTGACCATCAATTACTCAAATGCAAATGCTTGAAGTTCTTTTCCCTGTTGCAATTATAGAAGTTGTTCCATGCAATAAAAGGTTATTAAGGCAATACTTAATGGCCTTATTCATAATTCTAAGCAAGCTTCATTTAAAATTTAAACCTACCAGGCTGTTTGAATGTAAATCGCATTGCTGCAGAGTAAAAAAACAAAGTGAGAACACCATAAATTTCAGTATTTTCAGACATGTCTCTTCCCATCATCTCTGTTACATCAGCTTTACGGCTCACTCTTTCTCCCTCAATTAAACCATTCAATATTCTTCTCGCAACGCTCTCGGTGTGTTTTTCCCATCGTTGGTTGAATAACTCTCCAAACACTGCCATAGCAGTGGAGGAGGGGTTGCCTTCCTGGAATCTGCTTACTTATCAGAATGGACATCTAAATGGTCTCAGAGCAAAAATGAATGCTATCAGGCCATTACAAGAGAGCCTTCTGAGATCATTAGGCAAAACCTGACTGCAGCTCAGCATGCACAGAAGCACTTGGTTGTACAGCCACTCTCAGTGCAAGCACCCTTCATCCTTTTCTGTTGAAACTTTTGTTGGAATTACAAAAAGAGGTTGAGGTGTTTTTGTTGGTTTTGGGTTGCTTTGTTTTTTTTTTTAATGTTTTAACTCAGAATTTAGTTTATGATTAACTTAGTCAGACTGTAGACCTTATCTCAGCCCATAATTAGCATGGCTATTTTTTGGAAAACTGCCTGGTAGCAAGCCTGCACACACAAGTAAATAATTTCTCCCACTCTGAAGACTTTGCCAACTTCACTTGAGAATCATCTAAATTATTTGAGCTAAGAGATACCAGCATGTGAAAAGGACATGAAAATAATAAACCCCTTAATTTTTTCTTTTGGTCTCAGGAGCAGAAAGGTTCCCAGGAACAGAGGACCAGCTTCGGTCTCACATACAGCACATCTATAGTTGGAAAAGGTCTTTTGATAGGTTACATGACAAATCAATAAGAATTGCTCCACAGGGGGTTCAGCAGGTACTGGCATAAATCCAATTAGTTGCTAGGTAAATGCATTTATTTTTATCTTCTAAATCAGTTTTTTCTTTCCTGAATGATATTTCTGGACAAGGAGCAACATGAATGAACAAATAAATGCTCTTGCTGCCAGGGCAATCTTTTGGGGAGTTCACAGGTTCATATTTTCCATTGCTCTGTCTCCATCAGTGTAATTAGTTTGTCTTTCAGAAAAATGAAATTTGAATATTCCCGAATTCTCTTGAGCCCAGGTAAGGTAAGTGTGGGCCTCTTCTCACTTTTGCTGCCACATAATGATAAGGTGAACTGTGCTGTAAATATCAGCTCAAAACTACTTTTTGTCTCTTCTGTCCATTTGAAATGGAACACTGAAACTGAAGACTGGCTGTAGAGTATCTCTAGTTTGCATACGAACAAAAAAATCCAGCTCCTTTACTGAGGGACCCCACATTCAGGGCCCAGCCTCTAAATGAAAGGCCTCAAGGATGCTGAGATGAAGTTCTTTCTTCCCTATTTATTAACCAACAGAAACATACAGACAAACAGACACAGGACAAAAACTACACCCCACAAAGAAAAAAAGTACTCCATTATTTTTCCTACTTAGAATAGTTACTATGCTGTAACTCAGAAAAATCCTATTTTTACAAGATATCTGAGAAGTACCATGTAGGATCCAAATGAATTTAGTTTATCTCTTATATTTATATTACAAAAAATAGCTTTTAAAATAGTTTTAGAAAGGGATTCTAATTCCCAAAGCAAGTGCCATGAGGTTGGGTTTGGGTACAATGATAAATATCTGCTCCTTTCAAATTGTTCTACACCAAATGACAAAAGGGGTATGGATTGCAGGGGTTTTTTTGCCTGCCATAGTACTTCTAATGCCATCACATTATTCCTTTTGAAAAACCAAGAACTTAATTCAGTTTAGATGAAGAATGTACTACTGGAAGCAAACACTACATGAACAAGAACATACTTTCCCTTTAATGATCCATGAGATAGATCCACACACATGTCCAAATGATTTTGAAAACTAATTGGAATCAATTGTCCAGAAGAGGGCCACAGAGATGATGAGGGGTCGGGATCATCTCTCTTGTCAGGAGATACTGCGGGACCCAGGCCTCTTTAGGCTGGAGAAGACTGATGGATTAATTTACATACATTAATGCATGTAAATATCTCCAAGGCAGGTGTCAAGCAGATGGTGCCAGATTCTTTTTTGTGGTGCTCAGTGACAGGACAAGGAGCACAAGGAGCTCACCTCAACATGTAGAACTTCTTTACACTGAGGGTGGCAAAGCACTGAACAGGCTGCCCAGGCAGGTTCTGGGCTCTCCCTCTCTGGAGACATTCAAACCCAGCTGGACACGTTCCTGTGTCACCTGCCCTAGGTGACTTTGCCATGGACAAGATGATCTCCAGGTGTTCCTCACAACCCTAACTGTTCTGTGATTCTGTGTTTCCATACAATGTGTGAACTCCTTCAAAAAATGCCCTATGGAAGAGGAAAAGAACTTGCAGGATGCTACAGCCACTGTGCTACAAACCTTAAGTATGTTTTGCCTTTAAGATTTTAAAAAGCTATTTTTCAGATGTAAAATTAATGGATATTCAATTCTATTCAGGGATTAGGGACATTATAAAGGGGGCTTTTCTAGTAAGTAATTTTAAATTTCACGAAGGAAGACCTCTAAGCACTATGTTCAACTTGCAGGTTGAAATGCAGCCCCAGAGATGTGCGAGGCATTGTCCAGCACATCCCTGATGTAGCCTCACTCCTCTCAATTCTTTCTAAGATCCAGCCAAATTTCAGAGCTCTGTGACTCACTATCCTCAAAGAGGCATGTTTATGTCACCTCACTCCCTGACTCCTTCAAAGCACATTGCCACATGGGCATTTGTTTCAAAGCTCTCATTTTCAAACACTTCAAACACCACCTCCAGCTCACCTTGTGAGAAACAAATCCAGAAGATGGAGAATGGAGAGACTGTCTTCCTTCCTGTGATGTTCCCTTTCCTAACTGCTACATACAGTGGGCATGGTGAAAGTGTGGGGATGACATTTCTGGGAAGGTAAGGTTCTCTAAAGAATGCCAGAAATGGTTTTTACTTTATTACACCTGCACCGGAAGATGTTACAAACCAGACACTCTCGATGCAAGTTTCAAATCATGGTTTATATTGGACATGACAGCAAAGCTGGAGACAAAGGCAACATACACACCTGATGTATTTGCTGACTTGTGACAGTGAGGGACAAGGAAGAGGGGTCCAGGACACAACAGGAGACCTATATCATGCCAAGTTGTTTCAGTATGGTTTTTCTTCTTGGTTGTTATGAAAATCCTCCTGTTAACTTGTCAGAGATACATGATATTGATGTGGGGGTCGTCAGAGCAGAGTTTGCCTCCTCTGCTTTCCCCAGAAGCATCTTCAAGACTGAGCAATAATGGCATCTTTGCTATTGTTTACCCCAGTTACAGGACTACCTGTCCAGAGTGTAGCATGTCTGGCAAGCTAGGTAACAGTCTCACTGCCATCAGCATGGACTGCATTTTGGAAATTTGAAGGTCTGGTGGGCTCACTACACATACCAAGACAGAGGAAAGAAATACAAATGTCTCCTCCACCTCTGTGTCCCTGGACATGGGTAGGTAAGTCCTGGAAGTTTCCTTGTTTGCAGGAGAAATCTTACCAGAACTTGCCTCCAACTACTACTTATGCCACGGCTTTAATTACTCAGTTTTGCCATTAAGCCATGGGCCATCAAGTTTTAAAGCGATCTGACATTGTTGATTAAAACTTTGTGTTATTTCCTGAATGTCAAACAACATATGACAATAAAGTAAGTATAAAAGATCAGGAAAACAAATGTTCAACTACTTCAGTACTGAATGCAAAGCATAAATGACTGATCTTTGAATGCTTTTGTATTTGCTCAATGCTTTATAACATTAAATTTGACAATAGTAATTAGTTTGCCTTTCAGAAAAATGAAATTTGAATATTCCTGAATTCTCCTGGGCCCAACAGCCTGTAGTAAAAGCATATTAACTTGCTTTCGTTGGCTCTCCTAGTACTGATGAACAGTTGTTTTACCTAACATAGGTATCATCCTAATCTTCACATATATGCAACAGGGGTTACAGATACCTCAAGAGAATGACACACAAAGTGATGGAAGTTAAGTGGGTCTGATGAGTTACCTTCTCAAGGGGCCTATTTCTCTCCACTGAGGTAAATAAAACTTAGGGTGACTAGCTTGGATTTAGCAAGGTGATGATGTTCAGATAGACACATTGAATTACACCTATTTTCCAATTTTCTTAAACTTTGTCAGGTTTATACAATAGAGCACTTCAAATTAGAAAATATCTCCAAAAACATAGGAGAGCTATCTGTCTTCAAATTTATTATCTCAGTCTCTTCAAATATTTTAAATGTATAGTCATCTTTACTCCTGATACTCTTGCAGTCATGTCTGTCCTCAGTTGAACCCCTAGGTCTAGGAGGAGGCCCGGAGGAAACACAAATGCCATGGATTTCTTTGACTTTGATGAATTTCTGGTTATCATCTATAATCAGGAAAATAACTCCTTAAAGAACAGAGTAACTCAGGTCTTCCAAAATTAAAACATTTCTGGAAAGAGAGGCTTACGCCATACTTCTCATTTTGTGCCTGCAAGCAGCATCAGCCAAAAGAAAGGCTGCCAGGAAGACTCACCTTCTCACAGCAGCAAGTTTTTCAAAGTTTTGCTGTATACCATGCTACTTTCAGCTTGTCAGAAACACTGCTGCCATTACGAAGCCTAATTCTCCCCTCCCCATTTCTCACATCCCTGAGGTTATTCCTCATCTACAGCTGGGTTATTTACTCTGAGCAATCACTGACCTTCCCAGAAGTGAGGAAGATCTGTCAATTGTTGAAACTCTACAATACCCTGTCTGAGACATCACCCAGCCTTTCCCCAGGTGGTTGGTTTTACATGAGCATATTTCATTATAATATACCACACCAACACAACCTCGAATCACCACCAAATTTGATACAAAGAAGGGCATGGGAATGCCAGAACAGACTGACTGGTATCTCAGATAAACAAAGGAACAATCAGTCCACTTTTGCCCACAAGATGACAAAGGGATCAAGCAAACAACCCAAGTAGTTCTGTATTGTCAAAAACTTACACCAGATGAATCTAGTGTTCTTTTCTGACAAGGTAACCAGCTTGGTGGCTGAGGGGGAAGCTGTATATGCTACTTACAATCATCTCAGATGACATCCTCATAAACAAGCTTCAGCAACATGGTCTAGCTGTAACCAGGCTTAGGTATGGGCAAAAGGAGTTGAAAACCTGCTTTCACCACAGGGGCTATTGGCGAGTCACTGTCAGATGGGGAGAGGCTGTCAGCTCTCTCTCACTCATGTTTTTATCAACAACTAAATGATGGTACACAGAGTGGATAACAGCAAATTGTAAATTGCAAATGCCTTGAAGGGCAGGGTTAGAGCTTAAATTGATCAATAATAGCTTGGAGGGAGGGTATGAAATCACTATGAAGAAATTCAACAAGGACAAGTGCTAATGCTACACTGCAGAAGGAGAGAAATCAAGTACAAAACAAGGATTGACAAAAGACCTGGGCTGTAAAATGGCTCCAAATTTTCTCATGTATGAGCTGCATGAAGCTGTGTAAGCCTGGGGCACACTGAGAGGGTTGGCACTTGTGAGAGACAGGAGACATAATTTCATTCTTTCCAGCACTCTATTAAGTCCCTTTTGGAGTGTTGCACACAAAGGCCAAAGGGGAATCCAATCTGGAGAGATTTAAGAGGGTAATAACTAGTTCTGAGAGTATGTGATCCATAAGGAAGGAGGATGGTGAGGCTCCTTTGCCCCAGGAGAACACAGGCTGATGCAGCTGCTTGTACCCTCAGGGACTGTCTCTTTCCACAAGGCTCAGACTCTTTCTTTGCAATTCACCTTTCCACACTGTTCCTGACTTTTAAATTGTTCCTGTTTCTCATTTGGCAAGGAAGGACAGACTATATCTTCCTCCTGACTAAGGGTTTCTAACCTCATTTGGTGTTCTCTCCTCTGGGCTTCCCACTGGCCTTTCCTTGCTCTTCTCACCCTTTGCTGGAGCACCCCACTGCCCAGAGTGAGCTCAGGTCACCTTTCATCATGTTCTTGCATCTCTACTTCTAGGTCACCCATCACTTCTCATGTTTCCATGCCCCCCTTCTTCTGTTTTGGTATATCAATAAAAGGGTCAGCAAGCCTGTGGCAAAAGCTGGCTACGGAAAAGCATCAGCCTAAGCAACTGATGACTTGAACTGGCTTAAAAAAAATGTTTCAGTATCTGTGTGGGCATGGCTCCAACAGCATCCACAAGAGCTATTAGGAAAAGGGATAAATTTCCTACTCAAGAGAGTGTACAGAGGACTTCTGCCTCTCTTGTGACTTGTATGCTTTTGGATATTATATCTTTCTGGTCAACTTCACAAATATTTTCATGTTCCTAAATTGAGGAGTGTGGATTTTGCTCACATGTGGCGCTGCAGATCTGTAGCTAATTGACACTGCTTCCTGCACCACCTCAGGGGCAGAGGACCTCAGGGACACCACCCTGGACAGCAGCAGACTCACAGCCATGTTCCTCCCTCACCTGGCTCCAAAGGAGACCCAAACAGAGCCCTGGTAAACCCTGTGACAAGGACATCCTGGGGGCATGGAAATTCATCTTGCCTGTGTAGGACACTGCCTAGGCATCACAGCTTGCTGCCATGCCACCAATGGTTTGGCATTCCTTGATAGGGAGAGCCTGGCATTAGAGGTCTCAAAATGTGGCTGCATTGTTTGTAATCGACAGCCAAAACCACCTCAGCAGCTCCTGCTCTCCACACAGGCTGCATTTGGGGCAGATTCCCACACCTTTCCCCCAGGGCTGACACCTCTGTGCCATCCTGAGTAGCCATGGCACTGCACTTAGTGGAGTCCTGCCTGTGATGGCTGTGGCAGGACAGAGATGTCGGGGCTGCAGGAGACATGGCACAAAGCAGAGGCAGCAAGAGGGTGACACGTAAGGGTCAGTTTTCCTTAATGGACTCTGTTGTTTTCTTTTTGTTAGCTTGTACTTTCAGAAATTCACAGAGCTTCCTCATTTCCAAGGCCACTTTTTGGGGACAGGACAGAAATGAAAACAGACTCACATGTTTGCCACAGAAAGGCACCTTTACACAATGTTCCTCATATTTAGTGCATGCGTCAAGTGCTGCTCCTTGGCTGGAGCCTGAACGTCCTTTTCACACAGCTGAGCAGGATAATGGCATCTGAGTGGGGAAGGAAAGAATGAATCATTATTCACTACACAAGACCTGACCCCACCATATCCCTGGCAAATGAATGCAATGCTTTCCAGGGCTCTTACAGTGATACTTTTGTGAGCCATCAATTATTTACGTACCTGGTCAATAATTTAAATGTCCTGGAATGTGCATATTACAAAATAACTGCCTTTGTTCTTTAAATTTGCAAGGATACCCTGCTGGCACTAGCACAATTAATGACTTAATAAAGTCTTAACAGCAACACTGAAATACTGGATTTTCCTTCTTTGATGGTAACTGTTGCAACAGTAACTAAGCTGAATTCTACACTTTGGAAGAACACATTAGGCATATGCAGAAGTTTTAGTAAGTTTGGCATAAGGTACCCGAGGGTTTAAGTGAAGCTTTTATATCAAAATAATAAAAAAGTCACTTTCCCTCCAATAAGTTACACAGAGGGTAAGAAAATACTTTCAACGGGGCTCTTGCTAACATAGCAATTTGCATGAGCCCCAGTGACGGTGGCAATGTGACAAGCACCATGTGACCAAAGACGATGCTATTCCAATGAGGCAGCATCTGCAGCAGGTGCACGATTGCAGCAGGCTTGGGCTCAGCCCTGAGAGGGGCACAGCCCTTGTGAAGGGTTCCTGCAGCTCCTCTTACCCCCTCTCACATCCCCAGCTGGATACGGGAGGTGTTCATATGATATTGGTGATTCACACCAATTCACTGCCTCTAAAAAGGTGTCCAGGTGACCCTGCTGTCATTTTAACAAGGCACCAGGTCAAAGGGTAGCTTGTGTTTGCTCACAAGTCTTCTACAACTGCTCTATTATGATTATTACAAATCTATTATGATTATTACAAATCAGAGTTTCAATGTAAATGAAGAAATAAACCTAGATAAGCATTTGCCCTAGAAAACAAATAATTTTGTCTTCATGAAGGGGTTTGGGACTGTGATTCCTGTGATCTGAACTCCCTTTACTTTTCAGGGATGCCCATGAAGACTGAATAGGGAACTGTAACACATCTGTAACAAAAACTTTTCTAAAATCTTGCAGATGGTAGATCAGCTTTTGATCAGTAAAAACAGCCCTCCCAAAAAGAAAGGTTATCAGTGGAGCAGATGAGTGACCAGCCCACCTCCCCAAGAGCATTTCAGGGTAAAGTGTTGTAGCACAAACATCAAAAAGCACCAAAAATGTTTATGGATGACCTTAGCTACACCCTTTCATAAGTATTTATTAATAAAATTTCTGCTTTAATGAAGAAAGGCCAGTGCAGTTTTGTGTTCAGGTCCAGGTAATGATGTAAATTAAGGAATAAACAGGAAATTGTTCCATCATTAATGTTTTAGATTAAGAATCATAAGCTGTGGAATAAACAAACAGAGCAAGAGGCAGCAGTTCTATGAGGTACATGGGTACCAAATGTACTTTGCTTCACATCATGAAGGTAAACAACAGTGTGGACTCTCTGATAGCTAACAAGGACTCTGCCTGTGCTGCAGCTTCTATCAGACCTAGGATGGTTCCCCACAGCAACTCTTTTGACAAAATCAGCTGGAGCCTAACTCCTCAAATCTTCCTGTCAGACAAGGTTGGAATTGGTCAATATGTTTAAATCAGCTGGGGCAAGAGGAGGAAAGGGCTGGTTTCCAGGAGAAGTCTAATTTCCTGTTTCCTGAATTTCTTTGTAAATCCATTTTTATTACAAAACAAAATTTACTTTGGGCTGCAGTACTTTGTTCCACTAGTATGCTGTTCCTGGGTAGAAAACACAAAACTACTCTAGTCTCTGTTTTGTTGCCCAGGTGAGGAAGATGAGGTGCCATATTAGGAAGACAGCAAGCCATAAGGGAACCTCTCTGTCTTCCTCACCATCTATTTACCCCTCTAAACCATACACTTGACTTGCAAGAAGTCTAAGGGCTTGCGAAAGATACCTGCAGAGTGGCATCATTCCCTCACAGGTGCTGTAGGATTTCATTTTGTGTTTATCACAATGGATACATGGCAGCAGCACAGTTCCTGCCCTGCTGATCCAAAGAACTGCAGGGTGCAATGCACCCTGAGGGCTTCTTGGTACTTGCAATCCCATTAGTCACCTTCTTTTGTAAACCTGGTTGTTCACCTGCCCCTCAGTGGGAAGCCAACCACGAGCTTGGAGTATTTCCTAATCTCCCCTCAATCTGCCCACCAGTGCTAGGTAGATTCCCCAGGAGCCCTTTCCCTTCCAGGCAGGAAACACGAAATCTTCCAAACTCAAGTGCAAACTCTTCCACCCTTGCCTCCTGCTGGCACTTTTCTCTCTCTCTCTTTCATTGGGAATAGTATCTCACAGCAAAGAATCTCTCTGCCTTAATCTGCATTTGCTAGAAAGCAAGTAGGGTATTTTGTATTTCCATTAACCTGATGAGGATCTTTCTGATGTATAAGGCTATGATTTAAGTCCTTTTCTAAGGATATACAAGCAGATATCTACTAGATTTCTTTAAAAGTACAAGACTTTTGGACACTCATTATCTCTCTATGCATTTATACAAATACTCTTGTTTATGTCTTCTGTTCAGGTAACTTTATCTGACTTACATCTCCATTTTTTATCTTGGTTGTAAAATAGTTTTGTATCTTTTATTTAGGAAATTAGAGTAAAAAAGTTTATTGCTGTGTTTCAATTTGAAAAAAAATCTCAGCCAGATGGTACAGTTAAACTAGAGGCTGCTAAGAAACTTTTTATTTCATGTGTAACTTAGAAGGATAATAAATAGTTAAATCTAAACTTTTTTTTTTAATTCTAAACCTGAAGTAATGTAGCCAAATATTAAAATTGTTGGTCAAGGAATTATACAAATCAGACAATATGTCAGTTATCAATAGCTCATTGAATATTAGAGAAGTTCACAAGGTTGGAAAGAGTCCTAATGTTGTGCCAAGACTTACCAAAGAAAGTTAAAATAAATAAATACTGCGTCAGTTGGGCAACAATCCAAGACAATATAACTGATAACCTGACAGGAGAGACAGCTATTAGGATGTAAAAGTAGATGAGACAAGTAATGCTAGTAATACAGATTTATGGAAAATCAATTTTACCAGTAAATTTGATGAACTTTTTGTAATATTACAAGTTGTTACATTAATAGCACTGATATATTAACTTTGGGTATATATAAGGTATTTTAATGTACTAAAAATATTGGAGGAAAAAATAGTCAACACTGAACACCAAATTGAAAATTACAAGCACAGGTTTTATAAACAAGATATCATAATTGAAGAGGTGGGGTTCTAACAGGTTAATGAAGACATTAAATCTGCAAAATTTTCAGTGGTGAAATGGAGGTATAAAAACTGATACTGACCAAGTATGCAAGTGACCTGAAGAACAGAGAAAGGGAGCACTGGGGGGACAGAGCAGAAGAGCACAGACGATAAGATACAAATATTAAGATAAAATATTTAAAGTGAAACATCTAGAAACAAAGCATGCATGCCAGACTCATAGCCTGAAAGCCTCTCTTCCAGGAAAGAGCAGCCCTGACAAGGAATTGACTATGACTGTCTGAGCTGGATCCTCAATGAAACCAGCTGAAAGGGAGAGCACAATCCCACAGTGAGCAGCAGGAGTATGGGGCAGCACCAAAGATGGCATTTTGCCTCTGTGTTTTTAATGGGTTGTGAGTGCTATTAGAGATCTTTGACTAATTCTAATGCCTGCAGTTGTGGAAGAAGCCCATAGAAGTTAACACAACCAAAGAACTGAAAAATATACCTCAAACACAGAGATCCATATACAGTGTTCTGGATCTTCATCAAGTAAATCCCAGCTCACTACATCTCTATAATGTATATTTTACTATGGATACCAGCCATACAGAAAAAGAGGTAGAAAGACATTCCATGTAACAGGCAGGAAACCCAAGGGTAGAAACAATACAAAGAAAAAAGTTTTAATTTTACGTGCTGTCAGATACTGGAGTAGGTTCTCAGGTTTTCTGGTAGGTTTTCTGGTAGGTTTTCTGTAACTCAAAGTTTTTTAAAAAATACTGAGCTATAATATATTGACTCAAAATGGGAGTTAAGGAAGGTCCAGGGTTGATGGTAGCTAGAAGACCAGAGTAGTGAATGCAAAAGCTTTTGGCAGATAGATAAATATTTCACCTTCTATAGAAGAAATCACTTCTTTTTAAGCTATTGGCTATAGAAATGCCTCCAGCTCTAATCCTCAAACCTCCCTTTCTTCTCTTTCCTTTCCTGTGAGCCTGTCTGCTTTAAGGTGGGTGCCAGCAGAGGCATCCATTACTGCTGCAGTCTAGACTGGCTGTATGCATCTGTCCAACCAGAGGAACCAACTGAAGAGAGCATTTTTTGACACTGAATTGTACAGCTTTTCTATTTGATTTTTTTTTTTTTCCCCTGGAAGAATTGACCACACAGGACAAAAAAACAAATCTGTAACTTGCTGCGGGCTCTTACTGTGAATTGCCCATCACTGTTCCTGGATGGACAGCACTCACCTTATGTACCCCATCCCATTAAAGAAACAGAGGGGCAGACTTTGGACTTGACATCCTCGATGCAGCCCATGTACAATGCACACAGCAAGCTGCTCTTCACAGAGATTTAGACAGAAAATATTTTCTTTCTCTCCTCACACACACACAGACACACACACACACAGTGAACTCTGCAGGACTGTGCTTGCAGTTTCATCTAATTGCTTAATTGAGTTTTTTTAAACTTAACTACTACCAGTCTCCTGGCTCTGTGATTAGTAATGTATCTAAATACTCTTAGGAACTTTGTGAATCTATTAATCTTCCTAAGCAAGCATATCAAGCTAATTAAATGACAGGTGAAGTGTTCTGTGCAAGACACAGCAATAAGACAAAAAAAAACCTGAAAAGTTATGATATGCATATACTCACATGTTCATCCTCCTAGAAAAGAGAGCTAATTCTGGTACACTGAATATCTTAAGAGATTATTTCTCTCTAAAGTTCCTTTTTCATCACCACATTTTTGTTTAACTAGTTAAGATAAAACCTATCAGTCATGGTAGAGCAGAATGGAAACAGCTTCATTAAGGCGAACCTTCTGATAGTTCCCTTATTTCTGAAAGTTAAATTCTCTTCAAAAATTAATCACAGCATATCTGGCAGAACTAATTTTAAAATGTAAGAACATGAGAGATGCTCTACTTCTAGCCTCGAGTGAGATGAGATCAATATGTTAAATTAAGTCTACATAAAACCATACAGGAGAATTTGTATAGGCAACATTTATTCCCATTCAGAAGAGTAATTGCTATTTAGAGAGCAGTGAAGAGAAATCTTGGCAAAAATATCATGGGCTAAAATTAATGACAGAAAAAACTTGCACTGAAGTCATTCATTGCCAGTCAGAAGACAATATCAGTTGCATTAATTTTAAATCTTCTGAAAAAACCCAAACAAATACACAAAAAACCACAACTATGAAATGTGAGCTGGCAAATACATTAAGAAAAGTTCCCCAGACTGTGATGGTGATTCAAATTCCTAAAAAATTTCTTCCTACATCCAAAAGGAAAATGATCAAAGCCACAGATATGTGGGAAAAAAATATAAAATTTATCATGAATCCTTAAAATTCAATTCCATTAACATCCACCTCGTATTCAAATTTTATAATTTAATATACACAAATGCACAAAAGGTATAAAAATGTTCTATTTGGGCTTTCAAATCATCAAGGAGAATCTAATGGCTTGTATTATTTGCTGTTGGGAGTGGAAAGGGCAAGCAGATTTATTATTATATTTTCCTCTACTGTAGTTTTACTCACATTAATTAACTATTAGTTGGGCACAAGTGGCATTAACAGCAAAAATGCCAGAAAAAATAACTCACAGTGTTGCAGAAAGCAACAGTGTTCCAGGAATTTCTCTTACATCAGCAGTCCAGATATTTTAATGCTTTAACCTCTTCCGAGCTGCAGTGTCTGGACAAAATTTCCAAGCTTCCCGTTTAGCTCACTATTCCTCCCCGAATCCAAGTTCTCTGAACAAATTGGAGACTACGGTAGTTAACACATGAATTACATGGAATAACCCTACCTGGACTGTGCATCCAGTCCTGTGCCAGGGGCAGGTTTGTGCAGGTGAAGGAATTGCTGCATTATGGCTCTGACCAGATTGGATCTGTACCAACAGGGCCAAAAATTCACTTAATCTGGGGCAGCAGAGCACCACAGCTTCACACAGGACTGTGTGTGCACTGTCACCAACAGGGTACCCCAAAATGATGCTACTGATGATTTGTAGTTACACTTGAGAGCAGTTTATACGTGCTGCCAACAGATCTTCTTTTCAACAAATAGTTCATCTTTCTGTTAGTTAGCTATATTTGCAATATTCAGATCACTGTAACTAGATTGGTCATTATCTGGATACAAAATGTTTAAATAGAAATCAATACGGGAAACCAGCATTTCACCAGTCTGCTGCTGCTGGTGTTAAACAATTGTAACAGCAGAATAAGGTGAATACAGTAATTCTTCCTTCATTAACTCCATGGAAGAGGACAATTACATTTCATAGACTACTTTTTATCTAAAGGTCTGATATTTTTAGTAATAACATTCATTAAAAACCACTCCCTCTCTGGTTTCTAGCAAGCAAGCACGCCAAAACTCTGTCTCCATTGTGTCTCCATGGAGAGCCATGCCAAGAGGCTGTTGCTGCCCATGCCACAAGAGCAGCATTTCCACAGCCTGCAGCCTTCAGCTACACACAGATCTAGTTACAAAATCCCTACCACTGGCTTCATGGCAATCACTTAGAAAATTAAGTCCATGTATGTCATGTAGTAGTCCATGTGCAAGGTATTTCCAGCTGATTTTGCACCTCAGAAGGCTTTAGAGGAGCTAAGCAAACCAAAACACAGGTGGGAAAGCGAGCTACTAGGCATTAACTACTTACTTTGCAAGGGATTTTTCTTAGGGAAATGTCCTTTAAAAGGAAAGTCAGCTTTGTTTTGAGAGAAAGTTGGAATGCAAACACCCTATTTAGAAGTAGCATCTGCTCTTTTCATTTTTTTAAGCATATGCTCTTTCATTTACAAAAGGATTTGTAAAACTTTTCCAGGCTTTTAAAATTTGTATATTAAAACTTTCAAGACTACCATGAAAATCAGAACAGTTTCATTTTTGTTTCCTTTTTTTATTACTTTCTTTATTTTTTCATAGAAAATAATTTTTTCTTTTATTCTAGACAATTGAGTAACAAATAGCAGGTTTGGGAGCCCTGGGAATTTCTCATAAGAGTAATAATCAAACTCCTGCCTAGATCTAGTAATTATCAAAGAGTGCAACCTTCAGCATAGGCACAGGGGAGAAGAAAGACTGAAAACCTGTTTGGTATTCATGGTTTCAGGCTCCCTTTTGGGTTGACAGATGATACCTGTACTTTCATGACACAAACCTTCACTCGAAACCAAACGGATGTAAGGACAACACAGAGGACACTGTAGCAAATCATATATCTTCTTCTAAAAAAATAAATAAAATAGCAGCCCCACTAAAATAACATGAATTTCGGTACTCATTGAAGTCAGTGAGGCTTTTATTTTGGTGATGAATAACAGCATAAAGCAGTGCTGATATGCCTGGCCTTTCTTTGAGGAAGAGGGCTGAAATGGGGAGGAAGCAGGCAGCGATGGGCTGAGCTCCAGGCAGGCAGGAATGGGTTATTGCTCCCAGGTGAACAAAAGCTCTCCTACCCCACATGAAGAAAATCAATACAGGAGGAGGGCCAGGGCGAGGCAGAACGTGCTGAGCATGATTTAATCCATCCAACAGTAACAAAGACCTAAACAAGGCACTGCATTTGCCCAGGCCCTGTCTCTCAGCCTAGCAGCCCTTCAAAGCAGTAAGGGCTGCACTGGGAAGCCGGGCAGCAGCAGGCACTCTACCTGGGTTACATTTAGAGTAGGTTTTCCAGAAATCTCCATGCTATCTGGGAAAAAACTTGGGGGTCTTTCTCATGAGTGATGCCCACAGATGTTTATGGCTTCCTAGCACCACATATAGCTGTAGGGTAATGTTGGAATCTGTGGTATTGATGATTCCGAGATTGTAGAAAGTCTCTGTCTTTCTGCCCCATTGCCAAAGAAGAAGTCATAATTCTTCTGTGCTGTTTTCGAGGTTGTTTATTCTTGCTCATCTCTAACATGTTCTGCTGCCCTGCCGCAGGTCCGTCCTGCAGGGCAACATGCAGGGCTCTGCCCTCAGTGGGGTGTTACAAACATTATATACCAGAAACTACCTGTGCTGTATTTACAATTATGTGCCAATATCTATCACCTGTATTGAACAGTGTATCCCCATCCTAAACCAACAGAAAAATGCCAACACTACAGTGAAACAGGGATGGCATGAAGAACGAGAAAAAGGACAAGACACACCCAATTTTCTCCATCTTGTCCCCTTTGGACCCCTAATCTAGAATCCTAAAATTTTACTTTTGCATCCGTGCCACATTTAATTATTACTCATATCAAACACTCAGAGCTTGTAATTCATCCTGTAAGATTGAAAACTCTTTTCCATGGACAGAGATCAGAGACAGTGTCTTTTGGGGCTCTGTACAGGTGGGTTCCTGACCCCCTGCCAGGGTCCCAGGCCTTCCAGGGCAGCCAGAGGAATGCCCTGGATTCCCACAGGGTAATGGATAAAATGTACACATGGTGCCAGAGGAATGACTTTCTGGTGGAGTAGCTCAGTCCTTTGGTGTTTGCAGGCTGCTTGAAATGACTGGAAGGGGGAAAAAAATCTCTTTGCTTTATAAAATGCAGCTGTTCCACGGAGAGAAGCAATAGTTAATGCTCACATGAGAGCAGATACCAGATTAAGAACTGGTAGCTTACTTTTGAAACGATATTGATAAAATACAGATAGTTCAGTGAAAAGCAACAAAAATTATGTAATGCCCTAGAGAGGCTGATTTAACAGGAAAAAAATCAAGAAAAATTCTTAAGAGTATATGTGCAAGGACTGGTAACAGTACAAATATTTGAGAAAGGAAAGAAATGTAATATGATATAGACAGGAAATCATGAAGCCAGGGAAACAGTGGTTAATAAATCCATCCCATGACCCAGCACTAAAGCTTGGGTAGCCTGTGAAATTCCCTTTCTTCCTCATGATGCATCCAACAAGCTCTCTTCATACCCTAGGAGTTCCTTCTCTTTATCTCAAGATTTTCTAATGGATATGAAGGGCTCACGAACATCCTAAGGTACAAGGCTGTCCCTTTACATACTTTTTTAATGTAAATCCCCACAAATACAGCTGACCTAATATCTCAAAGCCTAAGGGAGCTGCTTATAATGTCGTGCTTAGCAGATATCCCCTCTTCATACCAACTTCAGCAGTGTGAAGAGTATGAAGTCTGTCACAATTCTACCCTGGCTAATACCACTTTGATTACCATACTAATTTCAAGGCATATTACTGTATCTGGAGATTTTGGGGCTGCCTTTCTTCCAAAAAATATATTATTTGCTGTGTTTTAATCTTTTTGATTGAATTATGACACAAATAGGGAAGAGAAAGGGAGCAAAATAACCTTTGCTGACACTTAGGCCCTAGTTGAGGAAAAATTATTTACATGCACACAAACACACAAGCAGGCAGCTCTGACTTACTGCTGTTGGCATTTTCCTAACATTTGATCATCTGGTTGCTAAGCACACTGCTGCATTACCACTTGACATTTACATTTTATTTTCAGTTTATTACTAAAGGTAGGAAATGAAGCACTCTCCTACTCTCTTAAATTATAGTCATCCTGCTAATAATACTGCTAAAAGCCCCATTCCATTTCATTTAATGAATTTAGAATACCTGATAAACATTCAGATACTGCCAAGAAAACCTATTGTATTCTGCCTGAAGAGGCAGGGCCTACTGAGAGCATTTCTCATCAGAGAGAAGGGTTCCTGAAGTAATCCAGCTCTTGTAATCTGCATGGAAACTCACTGGAGCCTTCCAGAAGAGTTAAAACCATAGAGTAAACCAAACCTACAGTAGCCTCAAGTTGCAACATCAAAGAACTCAGCTCCTGTAATCCTAAAGAACTAGTAGAGTGTTGTGCAACTGAGGGAACCAAAGCAGAAATCACCATGTGTTTTCTCTGCCATGTCAGCAGGGCAGTAAAGAGCAGAAGCAGTTTAATACAACACACTCCTGAGCACCTGCCTGTGAGGCCAGCCCTCCCTGTAAAGGTAGTGTATCAGCCTGATGAAAGATCAAAAGTAAATTTTGCCAAACTCATCATCTCTAGAAGACTTTGACTCGTTGGCGGATGCAGTATAAATCACTTAACAGCTAAGCCACCTGGGTCTTCTGTGCCAGAGGAACACATGTGAAATGAGAGCTTTATCTTATGTATAAATAAGTGACTAGGGTGAGCAGCTCAGGTTCAGATGTCTGACTTCCAGACTCCGTAGTTAGGCATCCCACGCCTCAGGGTCCATCTAGAGCAGTGCTGAGTATCTCCAACTCCTGCTGATTGCAATGGCAACTATAATTTTCCAGCCACTGCCAGCAGCGAGAAAAACATTATACTCTGATAAAGGCCTCAGAAATGCAGCTGAGATCTTATTCCAGACTCCAAGCAGATTTGGAGAGTAGCAAGGATAACTGGGAAACTCCCGGTGTAATGGGCAGCCAAAGTCAACATATAAGAGTGTGTCCATCCCCAGGAAAACAGGAAGGCAGCAGCTCTTCCCCCTGTTTGAGTGGGAAGCAGGCAGTAGGGGCAGCCCAAGGGCTGTGGAGGCTTCTGTAGCTCTCCCCTTTCCATGGCAGAGGTGGCCCCACAGCTGTAGGGATGGGTGCAGGTGTCTGGGAGGCAGTTGTGGTGTGATTCCAGCCTTCCTCCAAGCACAGAGGAGGAGATGTAGGAGCAGGGTCAGTTTGGGGCAGAGCTGGAAATTGTTTTGTAGAATTGTGGGTTTGCCTGTCCTCCGTTCCCCTTTGGTCTCTCCACACTGGTTTACCCAAATCAACACACAACTTTTCTACATCCCTCTTTATCTGTCCCACAAATCCTCACATTCCTGCATGTTCCAAGCCACAACCACAGCCCTCATTCATCCTTGCCCACTCCCCTTCTCTCCCCTGACAGCCTCCAGTTCTCACGGGTCTGACTCTCGCCCTGTTTCTGCAGGCAAGCCCCAGCCTGGGAGCAGCTGGGGGAGCAGGGAAGGCTCAGCAGCAGGGAAGGCTCTGGAGCAGGGAAGGCTCAGCAGCAGGGAAGGCTCTGGAGCAGGGAAGGCTCAGCAGCAGCTCTCCTTCTTGCACACAAACAAGTTACCACCTGCCGGCTGCTCTGCCGTGACACACGCAGCAGCCCACACACAGGTTCTTCTCCTCTGCAGAGGAAAAACAGAGTTCACCCCTACACAGGAGAATAAACCTGCAGGGAAAAAGCCTGCAGATGGGGCACCTCCTGTCGCAGCTGGGGCTTGGCACTGCCACTGTGCTGTGGGAGCTGGAGCACGAGGAACTGCTGGGTCGCAAGTGTTCCCTTGGATGGCACGGAGTGACCAGAGATGTTTAGAAGAGGAGAAGTGGGAGCATCAGCTGAAAACAACAACACCAAGACAGGGATTTGTCCGAGTGGGTGGACTACTTTGGAGGAAAATATTCACTTGTTTTCCAAAATAATTTGTGTTCTCCTGAAGAACAATGTGTTTTCTGGTAGAATATATCACTTCTATTTAGTATTAGTGTGCCTTGCTGAGAATCTGCCTGGTTTAGCCCTTCCAGCTTAACAATGTACAAACAGCCTAAGCTGTGAGGAGGCCTTGGAAAGCAGAACAAGAGGTCTGTGCTCAGTACTGTGGCAGAGTGAGCCATTGCCATCAGCACAGCCAGCCAGGGAGGCTGCTCTGATGCTACTCGGGTGTGCATAACCAGCATTCACAGGATTCAGCAGGTAAATCCCTCTAAGTTTAAGCCCTGCAGTGATCTGAAAATTGTCATGTCACTTCTCCTGCCTGTGTTGCTCAGTGTACAAGCACTGTGTGAAGCACCTGTGTGAGCTGTGCAGAGCTGTAAGCACAGTTCAGTACCTCATGGTCCCAAAGAGGTGCTGCAACCATTCTGATTTTCCTGGTATCCATGTGGATTGCAACTATGGCCTAACAACCAATTTTAAAATAGTTTATTGAAAGAATAAACATTACATCAATTACTGAACTGCTAAACACTTCTTTATGTCTATAAACAAGGCGATGTCAAGATCTCTAACATTCTTTTTTGGAGTTTTAACAAAAAAAAATTCTTCTTTATTATATGAAATAGTTTTATTTTTTGGGAAGGGACAGCTGTCAATCAGCTGCAGTTTCTGTGTGTGTGGAAATGCCGGGTAATACTGAAATGTGTAACTCTATTTATGAGCTAATTGTCCAATATGTGTTGCTGTTAGTCCTCATAAACCTAGGTTTTAAGAAAAAAAGAAATAGCATAAAGTTCCAATCAGTAGGCATCAATAACATTGCCTTTGCCTATGTAAAAATCTGGCACCTGAAAATTTGCTATCTAAAGCAAAGAAATTAAATATTCAAAGCCCAGAATCTTTTCTTAGATTTTTATCTCATGTGGCCTGAAATACAGATGGCAAATGTGACAGTGATTTCCATCCTTCATCCTTTCCACCCAGGGATTTCTAAATATCTCTTAATTATATGGCACACTTTGGATTGTCAGATAAAAAAAAGTTTAGTTCATGATTTTTCTAAATCTCTGCCTAATTAGATCTGCCTGCCAGAGGAATCCCTGCACTTGACCACTGCAGTAAAGGTAACAGCAAAAACCAGATCAAATCCCTGAAGAACTGTGAAGAAGATGTGCTCCTGTTGCAGATACCCAAGGCCTTCAACTCTTGTGTGGCTCCTGGTTCCTGCCAATGAGTGGCACTTGGCAGGCCCATCCAGACTGCACTTTGCTAAGTGAAGCAGGTGTATTGATTCCTGCAACAGGAGCCCAACTTTTCTCCAGTAAATGTTTAATCTAAGAAGAATGTACTGTATCATACAATGGCAGGTACAGAAAGCCTCCCCTATACTCCCACAAGTTCCACCAGTCCAGTTACCATCATAAAAGGCAGCAGGGCACTGGGCAGTGCCTTTCAGGCAATTCTCTCACCCATGCTGATGAGACACAACTTAGACAATGAGAAGGGAGTTTATCTAGCACCTGTTTGAAGAAAGAAAATAACAAATAATTAGGGAAGAAAGTGAAACTTCATTGAAGCCAGGAAGTAAGTTTAGTAAGTTTAGTACTGACTCCCGAGGCAAAAGGTTTCTAATTAAAAATTTTGTTGTGGGAATGCATCGCCAGGCACCAGCTGGAGGGAGGAGACAGTCCCTGTGTGTTCAGTGAGTTCTCACCCATCTTCAGCCTTCCTTCACCACATCCCAAAATAATCAAGGGTGGTGGGTGTGGGGCCTCCTGGGAGCAGAGCTCAGGCATGTACACAGGATCCGCAGTCAAAGGGAAAGTGGCAGCACTTTCACAGCTACTTTTGCCCAGTGGTTGCCCATGGGCAACTTGGAAACCAGTATTTTTCTAAATTAAGGTCTCATTTCAATTGCGAGGTGGCATTTTCCAAATGGAAGTGTTTTACATCAGAGGAACATGATGGTGCACTGTGGGAAGGGATATCTTCCTTCATTTCCACCCTGCCTCCATCCCAAGGACAGGAACATGCTGTGTGAGTATCACGCCCCAGCAGCTGCCTCTATCGTGTACCATCTACAGCTTTAACCAGACCATGACCAAACTGGGGCCAAGTGTGGTACAAATATAAATGAGATCCAACATTCCTGGGATGCCCTAAACAATGACTTCAGAACAGAGGCAGCTTTTAACCCTTGTTTAACATAAAGCAGAGAGGCAGAACTAGGTCTGAGGAACAGGAACACAGCTGGCAGAAGCCAAGTAAATGTACAAAGGTTTTACATTATCCTTGGTTTTGCCTTACACAAATTACCCCACAGGTGGAGATAAATTAAGAAGGGTCAGCAGAGACTCACATCAGTATTGTCAGGAACAGCTTAAACAGCTTATGTTTAAGCGGTATAAGGAATAAACTATCCTAACAAACCTGAAATTTATGAGTGAGAAATCTTCTAGATGTACTCAAGCACATTTCTGGGCAGCAACAGCATTTTTGGACAGCACCAACAGAACCCCCTAAGTAGGCAGCAGGAGTGTGTCAGTGGAGGGGACAGTTCTCTTACAAAAGGGTAAGAGCCTACAGTTGTAAGAGAGGTGATCACATCCATGGAACAATGTTCAGAGAAGACCCAAAATGAAAGTGATCCCTCGACTGCAATAACAGATGGACTTTTCATCTAAAAGCCAGAGTATTTGCTGACTTCCCATGTGAGGGTGTTCCAGGAAGGAGGACAACAGAGTGCACTGCTGTGTATAGCACAGGAATGATGCTTAGCATGTCAAAATAGAGAGCTCTTAAATTCTACCAGCTCTTCATTGTTACATGTCTGGTCAGCATGGATCCTCTCACCTGCCCAACACCCACACCTGAGACCTGCGCATCACACCACATCATGAGCTTTATCAAACCATGCTGCCTCTTCCAGTGAATCTAGGATATGATCCCATTGCTGAGGCACCAAAATTCTCACCCAAGAAGAGCTTCTATGAATGAATATTCTTACACACACAAACAAGCACACACACTCTTTCCTGTTTCAATAGGGTCTCCTTTCCTCTTTCAGGTCAGACATGGACACTGAGCCATCAAATTGGCCCAGGTGAAGAAGAAGGCTGTGAAAATTCTTTGTTCCATTGACTGAGATTTTTGCTTACATTTCCACCTCTAAAATTTCAGACATTTCATTTTCATAGAATGGTTTGAGTTGGAATGGACCATAAAGATCATATAGCTCCAACCCTGCTGCCGTGCAAATGGACACCTTCCATTAGACTATGTTGCTCAAAGCCCTGTCCAACCTCATCTTGAACAGTCTCTAGATTTCTTCCAGGCCCCATTTAAGTGCTGGAAGGCTGCCACAGGGTCTCCCAGGGCTCCAGGATGAAGAACCCCATATCTCTCAGGTTGTCTTCAGATCAGAACCCCCTGATCATCTTCGTGGTCCTCCTCTGAACCCTCTAGTTCAAAGAATCTCTCAGATTTTTTTCCTTTTCTGGCTTTTATACTGGGGGCTGCAGCTCCCTGCAACCCCACAGAAATCTCTTTCTTTCTCAGTCAAGCTGTCCTTGTCACTGAGACTGGCGAGCACTCACATCAACTGTCAGTGATGTTTTCTCTTCACAAACTCAGCATAACTTTGGATCTTGGATGGGAATGACATGTCTTCTTCACCAGCATCATGTCTTCCATCCTCCAGCACCAATTCTCCTTTTTGTTTGTTTATTTTAGTGATTGTCTACATTTCAAGATCAATCTATGCCACTAAATGATAAGTTCCTCTCTTTTGGATGGCCACCATCCTCAATAAACCATTCATGTTCTAGGTGCTTTTTCTCAGCAAATTTTGAGCAGCCAGTGCAGCTGCTCTTCCCTTTCCTTCAGAAAATCTCTAGATCTCTATCTGAACTCCACACTTGCCTCCAGCATCATGTCCCTGATTCTCTAATCCTTGTTTTCAAGACATGCAGAAGGCTGAATTTTACCAGTAAGTAGATCTTGGCAGAGGGTCACTGTAAGGTAGCTCCTGTCACTGTCTCCCATTAGAGTCTGCTATTCCTAGCCCCTGGCCATAAAAAGAAGAGCACAGAAATCCCACCAGACCCTCCTAGATTTCCCTCTTCATTTCTCAGAAGAGATGTAGGTGCACAAAAAAAAAAAAAAAAAAAAAAAAGAGTGGTTTACTTATCTGAGTGTGCATCATATTACAGAAACCTAATAAGAAACACTGTCCCAGGCTTCCCTGATCACTGACACATGAGCCTTGCGCAAGAAAGGTGTCAGCATTACCTTTTCTCCCTTCTGCCTAAAGGATACTGCCACCTTTGGAGTCCTTTTTGTAACCAGCTTCTGTGCAGAGTCTTCCTCAGGCTGGGCTTTCACGTTACTAGAACATCACCAAAGCAAACAGATATAATTTTAAGAAGTAGAATGAAAATAAAATGTTGGTTATGCTTTCTTATTTAACACTAGAATAAAAGCAACCAAACAAATCAACTACAACTACAACAATAAATCCCAAACAAATTTCTCAAAATTTTAACAATAGTTTTTTGTTCCCACCTTTCAGAATGTGCTTTTTTGGCCATTTTTACATGCAGCAGCTTAATTTAGTTTGTTTTCAATTGACAGCCAAGGTTACTTGTAAATTCCTGGTTGAGAAATCCTGAGCAGTGCCACCAAAAGAGCAAACTGACTGGTGTGTCATTTGTCTGAGGCACTTGCATTTCTTCCTCTTTACAGCTGGTTTAGAATTATTTTCAGACCCATATGATTACACTGAGCTAACTGACATGTTTTGGTGTCTTCATTGCTTAATTATGAAAAAAATTGTTCTCTTTGAAATGTGGAGGCTGGGAAAGAAGGATATTATCATTTTACTTCCAGGTTGTTCTCATACTTCCACCTGAGACTTCCCTATTGAGCAAATTAGCTTGTATTAAGTACAATAAAATATTACACAGCCTGTGCAATACTGTGCAGCAAGGCCTCAAAAAATATGGCTTATTTTCCTTGATGCTTTGCTAACAACTTTCTCCTTTAACTTCCTCAACAGGTCAGATCTAATTATTCATTATTTCTGATGCAACTAATATACTATGTCATACTTTCATAATTTTTGTCTCCTCTCCCATTTTGTGCAAATGAAAATTCAATTCACATAGAAAATGGGCATTGAGTATTCACTTCCCTCTTACTTTTTCCATTTGCTTTTCTGGGGAGTGATTTGGAGAAAATGTAGAAATCTATTTATGTTTAGGAATGATGACCTGTTCATTCTAGGCACAATTACTTTCACTCCCTTTTGCAGCAGTCAATCCTTCATATTCCCTGTCTGTCTTATCAGTTCTGGATGATGGACAGTACATAATCTGACAAATCTTGCTCCAAGTAGCCACCACACCTCAGAGTACCCTCATCATCCATACAGAAATAAAAAACCCAAACCAACACCAAGAAGGAAACCCCCAGACTTCAGCACAAAAATAAATCTTCAGTTCCACTCTTCTTCTCAAATTGAATTTTCAGTCCTTAATTCAATCAGCTGAGGAAATGGAGTGTCCTCTGGACAGATGAGAGGGAGGACAAATGGAAGGGCAGAATATCTGCTGTCTTTTAGTAGTAGTTAAGGAGATTCCAGTAAGAGTTGTTCCACAACAGCAAGTGGCATTTTTTCCTTCAGATGCTGACAGTTTTCCAGATATTTTGATTAAATTAGGGAGGCATAGCAGGTCTGTACCAGAGCATGGGGCATGAAAGTTTACTTCAGTTTTGCAGCAGGCTGTTAACTAAAGTCATAAGTGAAGCAGCAATAATATTTCAATTATATAGCTGGAATGATACTTATCACACAGCCATGTCAAAATAGCAGTGGCACAGACCTGGGTTATAGGCACCATTTGGGATAGTACATTCTGAAGGGATGTTATCAACATCTTGTTCCTTGCAGAGAGGCTGAGTAAAGGGGCTTAGCCATTTCAATGGGGATGTAAAAAGATTTTCTTTGAGGAAATGAAGAAAGCCCCATTAGCTCTTTGTGATACCTGTGGTGTCCCAGTCTTTCTTTAAGCCTCCCGTAATTTTCTGCTGCACTCCATGGGTACACTGACAACCAGGATAACAGCAAGTTGTTAGGAAACTAATTCAGTGACAAAGAAAATGCTGTGTAAGGGTGGCAAGGAAAAAATCTGTGTCATGGTTACTGGTAGCTACAACAGGGTTTCCTACACACACCCATGTGTTGGGATTATCCTCAGACCCCCCACCAGGTGCCATTCCTTCTTTTATCATACTGAAATGCTGGCAAGAAAAACAAGAATCTGCTCAGTCAACCCCTTGCAGGCATCTCCATGGAGCCCAAACAGACACTATTGGAGAGTGAGTACCAGAATCAGGCCTTTGCTGAGAGTCCTGCATGGAGCAGAGCTGGAAATAACTCTATTTCACCCCCAAAATCTTCCAGTTCTTTCAGAGATTCCAGGTGGGTTCCAGGGTCCTTGATTCCCTCGGAGATGTTCAGCAATTCACAAAGCATGTTCCACTGCCTTTGGAGGAGGACGCTGGTGAGGACAAAGCTGTCCCACTGCCCCACCAAAACAATCCCAGCCCTGTGTCTGAAGTCCTGTCAAGAGCCTGGAGGAGACCCCTCAGGGCAGGCAGCCAAATATCCCACCACGGTTGTGTCCGCAGCCGCTCACTGGCAGCAAAGTTACATCTACACACCAGTTTGAATGCACAAAGCATTTTTTGCACTATCAACAGGCTTTGATAAATAATAATAAAAGAAATAAAACCAAAACAGACAATCAAACCCAAACAAGACAAAGAACCCAATATTTTTGCAGACAGCCACCAAGTGTGTTAAAATAAGGGCTAAGAAAACCCAGACACGGCTGATTGTCAGAAAAAGCTTTAATCAAAATCTTTGGAGTTGAAGTCTGCCTTTCTCTGCTCTCAGCTTGTATGGTTTAGTCTCTTCTCCCTTTCTCAAAGTGCGGTTTTCTTTTTCCTTAGACTGGCTTAGAAAATGCCCTTTTCAACCGGCATTTTTTCAACAACCTTTTTCAATCTATGTGTTTTCACAGTCATAGAAAACCATGTTTAGTAACTCAAGAGAACTAACCAGCACAGGTTTAAAATTTTTTTTACATTCGGATTTCATCTGAATTCTCTTTGTTGTTTTTTAGTTTACATCACCTTTTCCAGTTTTACTTTTCTTCCACTCTTCATCCTCAGCAAGACAATGGTACAAACGTTTTCTTCCTAAAGAAAGCAGAGTGCTCAGAAACAGACACTCTGGACTTTCTTTCCTTACTTTAAATGAGTAATTCTTTTCCAGGACACTCACTGAACTTTCAGACAGAAAGAGAGCAGTCAGCAATGTGCAGGAAAGCTTGTTTCCCTTCTTGCATCAGAGCACTCCCAGGCAAGTAGATGCAACATTTGCGTCTCCATCCTGCCCTGAAACACGTTAATCTGCCCGTTCCCAAGGCACCATTTGCATAAAGAGCAACCTACAGGAGAGCCACCCAAACAATCTTGCCTCTGCATCAGCAGTATAGCTTATTTTTTTCCTCAAATGAGCAAAGGACCTTTATGTGTTAAACCATTTCAAGTAGGAGGTATCCCAATAAAACATTAAAGGTATTTTAATGGGAGGGAAGCTCACTGGAATTTTAACTACTACTCACAGAGCAAAGCGTGTGCAGAGAAGTAAAATATACAGAAGCACAGGGCAGAATATTCAGCCGGCTTTTTAAGCAGTGCCTGTATCAGAGAGACCTGAAAACCTTACATGACCTGCTCTTATGATAATAGACTGAAAAATAAGAACATGAGGAAGCACCCACAAAACATCATCAAGAGACTTAAACAGAACACAGCATAAAAAGCAGTATTGCTGTATGTTTTATTCCTACTCTTTGTTTTGTTGAGGTTTTTTTTAACTGTTGCTCCCCCTTAAATCTCCTTGACAGTCTCTGCCCATCTGCCTCAGATTCTTCCTTTTGCTTGTGCAGGAGCAAACCCTGGGTGGTGCAGTAAATCCTTCTCACATTTCCTTCATCACACCAGAGATCAGAACCTGGCCCCAGAGTGCCAGCCTTAAAAACAGGCTGTGGTTAAACGGGGAGGAATTCGTAACACCCTGATACAGCCGTGGCACTAACGGCATGTAGAAACACAAACAGAGGGCGGGATACAACTCACAGGGGAAATACCCCTGTGCATATTTTCTAACAGCCAAACTGTCTCAGCGCCCTTGATACAACCTTGGTAACATTTATATGGGATGAACTGGGGCTTTCTTCTCTCTGTCAATCTACCCTGAGCTTAGGATACAATGTTTGAACTGACTGCAGCAGTCAAGCAAAACATTAGTGGGGCCAAAGTAAGTCCTACACCAAATACTTCCTCAAACTGCCTACTATTTATTTATTCTGTTTGCAGCCAAGAAAATTTTGAAATCCATTTTCATTTGTGGTTTTGGATGGCTACTCTGCATCACCAATGGCAATTTCAAACTCCAGCGTTATTTCCTGCAGTTCAGACCTTGACCTGCATGAACAATCCATACTTGTGGTGCTGTTTTCCTGTATCAAAATTAGGAAGTGTATGAACAACAGGTTATTTCTTTGGTGGGTGCAAATGTCAGGACTGGTGTCTACTACACATGAAGTGCTTTAACCCATTTCAGCTACATAACTGTGCAACAAAAACTGCCTTGCTGTGCATTCCAAGACAATATTTTAGCCATGTGAATTTTATTGTACCCCGAGCTGCAAAATTAAGGGCATGTAGGAATTACCTGTCGTGGCACACAGGTGACATCTGCCTTTATTAAGGTCAGGACCATACACCTCTCCAAACTGCCCTCCTGTGACACCCCATCATTTCTCTTGGCACAGTAACCTATATAAACTTGCACAGAGCCTGGTTTACCTCCCCCCAGCCAAACCACCCTCAGCGTATGAATAAAGAATAAACGCTTTCTGCTTTCTCCTACTATTGAGATCAAGTGAAACATTGCCTTCATTTTCCAAACAGCGCCAGTGCCTCTTTTTTGCACATTTTCTCGGTAAATTCAGTTCTAAAGAGCTGGTTTTCCTCTCTCTGTCCTACGCGCGGCTCTGGCTGCAGCCCTGTGTCGGGCAGGGCGACGCGGCGGCCCTGCCTGCCCACCTGGCAGCCTCCCCTCGGCATCCTCCGCACCGAGCTGCTCCTTCCCTGTCGCTGAACAAAGGAGCCATTGTGTCCGCCCCGAGCAGAGGCTTTGTTTTGGAGCCCTCAGCCCCCCGGGCAATGCACCCGGTCCCTGCCGGCTCCGCAATCCCGGCACAGTGACACTCGCTCCCCTCCCTGCTGCCCAGGGCTCCCAGCGCATCCCACCGCGGGGGCACCGGCATCTGCAGCGGCTACGGGCTGCCCTGGTCCCGGTGATTGAACCTGAGAACACGATTCTGTGCTTGTGAGCGCTTCACGTGTCTTTGCCAAGCTGTAGCACCTGTACTAAAGCAGGGAAAATAGGGGAGAAGCAGCGATGGCAAGGTATTATCTTGAATAATGGCATTTCTCCCTTCCAAACATTATCACCCCTAGATATGTCTAGATGTGAAGGGATTTCCTTTTTTACAAAATGTTTCCTGTCTAGATTTTGTTCCTGACTGATTAAAAAATTGCAACGAGATTGTGAGGCAGTGTAGTTTCAGCCTCCAATTTGCACCACAGAGAGGACACACCAGAGTGCTGGAGCAAGAACACTTTTGCTGATAAGTTATTACTGCTGGAGCACTTCAGCCAGGGACAGGATCTTTGATACAAGCCTGTGTACTACTGTGGGCTGGCCAGGACCCTGGGTCTCTGGGAACAGCAGGTGATTCTCTGCTCCTTGCTCTTGGTTTCTATTGACACTGCTCAAATGCTTTCTCTCTTGGATATATTTTCTTAGACCATATTTCCAGTTTTACTGTTCTGTGTCTCTCTCTCACCTGCTGTTTGCCCACTGAAGAATGCTGTGTGCACATGGTTAAACAATACCCTGGGAAATCCCACCAAAGCTCCATGCTTTCAACTCCTCTGTGAGCTATTCTAATCCAGAGCTCACATACTGAACAAGTTCTTTTTTCATTCTTTTTTTTAAAATCTGCCTAGCTCTGTGTTTGTTGCCTTTATTCGTAACAGAAGGGCAGCCATTTCACTCACCAGTTCCAGTCAGTTTAACCCAACCCATAATACCATCATTGTAGTCAGCTTGCTGAGAGCTGGAAAAATTAGACATACCTGTTTGTAATGAATGCTGATAATTACACAACAAACAAACAACAAAGCAGCCTGCTAGATCCAATCACTTCCTCAATTTGGAGACATTAACATTGATAATTGCATACTGTGGAAGCTCAGAGGCACTAAACAAGATTGCATCCTCCGTACTCATCATAAAAGACATCACCAGAGCAGAGAAACTTACACTCTAGGAGGGAAAAGACTCGTGACACTGCTCTGCACATGAGGAATGGGGTACAGAACCAACCACTTAGCCAAAGATGTAACACAGGATAGAGCTGGAACCAAGTCAACTGAGTACCAGAAATACTTGCCACTAGCTCTGGCATCAAGACATCTTTCTAAGACAAACTCCTGGACAAAACAGAAAGATCTTGTGAAAATGTACGGGATCCACAAATTCCATTTCTCTGTGTAATTCTTTTGAAAAGCAGTTTTTAAAATTTCCTAGTTTTCTATATATAAACCTTCAAGGGTAATAATGGAGCTTTTATATCTGATTCTTCATGTGATGAAAGTTAAATATTTTTAGTCTCCGTGGGGAAGGATGCACCATAGACAGTGACATTTACATCCAGATGCTCAATTTGTGTGTGTGTGTGATACAAAATCTTCAATAAGCTTATTTCTGCATTTCTGATTTTCTGTTATCACCAGTGCCTGAAAATGTAATTCTCATAGAAATCCTTTTATCATACATGGAACAAAGCCATGAATTTCCAAACATTACCAGCTTTGACCCTCTTTTTTCTTCCTTTTCCATAGTACTGAACTGTTACTGTAATTGCACTAGATCAGAATATAAAAATTCTTCTGTCCAGCATTTAATTCCTGTGAAGACTGATAGAGCAGGGGTTTCTGGGCCTGGAGAAGAGACAGCAGTCTAAAGGGGGCTTGCAAGAAAGTTGGAGAGGGATTTTTCATAAGGACATGTATGATAGGACAAGGGGAACTGCCTGAAAGAGGGCAGGTTTAGAATAAGTGTTAGGAAAAAGTTCTTGACTGTGAGGGTGGTGAGGCACTGGAACAGGCTACCCAGAGAGTTTGTAGGCTCCCTGTCCCAGGGGATATTCAATACCAGGCTGGATGGGGCTGTGAGTAACCTGATCTAGTAGAAGATTATCCTTAAGGTCCCTCCCAACACAAACCACTCTGTGATTCCATCATTAATTTGTTTTATGCCTCCATCTCCACAAGACTGTGCTCTCTCAAGTCCATTTATTCATATATTACAAAAACAGTGCAATCTACACAAATACAGGTACCTTTTAAAGCAAGCACTGCTTTCCACACCCTGCACTTGCAGTAGGATGAGGTCTCACTCACGCTGCCCATCATGTCAGCTACAATTATGAAGACACATCAACATGTAAGGCAAGGCATACAAAAAGCCTGATCTTACCACCATGATGCTGGAGGCTGAAGAATGTAGGAACAGACTTGTAATAAAGGGATGTAATAAATACCTGACTTTAGTGCTCATTCTACACACTGCCATAAAAAAATCCCATGTGCTTTAGATCCCTCAGCAGGACATTGGCAAGTTCACCAAGTGCCCAGGAAATTTTCAGGCACAGAATATTTCAGTGCAAGGACCAGTTAGTCTGAGCCTTGGGCTTTGGGCTCCCAAGTCCCAATTTAAGCAGGCTGCATCCTGCACAGAGCTAACACCTTGTTATATGTTCGTGTTCCTTTTCCAGGTCTTTCATAATTTCTCATCTATCAGCTCTCCCCACTTAAGTTCCTCTCATCCTAGCACATTGGCACCAAAAACGCAGACCTACTCTGAACATTTTCAAAGTGGAATTTAGCCAAATATCCCACTACATCAAAGATGAAACACCTCAGAAGAACAGGAACATTTCAAGAGAGTTTTGCTTGTGACCAGAATGAAACCTTCCAACCAGATAGCTGAGGGCTTTGATCTCAAACTCGGCATGTATATATGGCTCTCTTTCACAGAGGCATTTGAAAGGCTCTGCTTGGTATTTTGTTCTCACAACAGATACAAAAATGCTTCAGAAACCCCAAGAACATTCCATGGGATGGAAAAGCTGTTCTTAATCTATTTCTGCTGTAACACTTCAAGGGGAGGAGGAGCTCAGGTAAGGATGCTTATGTCAACCATCTTGGTCATTCAGAAAAGAGTGACTGGAAACATGCTGCAAGTTCTCCTCATTTTTCTTAAAAAAAAAAAAAAAAAAAAAAAAAAAAAAAAGAAGAATGAAAAAGCACTAAAATGCTATAAGAAATCACTGAATGTTTTGCCTAATTCTCCTAAAAAAGCCAAAATGAATAAAGAAATCACCGTATTAAAGTAAAGTTCATGATTACAGAGTATCTGGGAACCTCTTGTATCAGTTTTTTCTTTCTACACGCTGTCCAATTAGTCCTTAGTTTGCTTCTAGCTTTTATATAAGGAAAAGGGTAGCTTGGTTCATGTCTTTTAAAAGACACTTAGTAGACATTTTGTGCAAGTAATTACTGAAGTTGCAATAGAAGAAAAAAAAAAAAAAGGCTATTTCCTACTCCATTACTGTACATTAATATATCTTCCCTGACATTTACTGTCAGGACTCAGTTTTTCTTACCATCAATCTACTTCATGCAATTTAGTCTCTTATTGGATGGAAACTTTTTAGACTAAGAATATCCCACAGTCCTTCTGTTGCGTGATGATTCCTACCACTTTAGGTGTCTGTTTTATCAATCACAAGAACTAGAGACTTTTCTGAACAATGAAGTCAAAAGTGTGAATAAGATTCAGAAAATGTTGCCTTTGCATGACATGCCCTCTCAGGAACAAAGAATTTCCATTTTCTATCTACCTTTTGGCCCTTCACATTTCTTGAGTGTAATTTGCGTTTGAAATCAGAACAGAGTACAGGTTGATGCAACAGGTTTTTTTCATTTTAAACAGATCACATGTAATTCTTCTGCCACGTGGACTTTTGTATTACACTCCAAATTCCTTGTTACACTGCAGACAGTTCATATGGTCATGTGAAATTACTGTCAGGATAAAAAAAGTGTTTAATTCCAAGTGTCCTGAGCTTACTCATTGATAGCTCTCTGCTTTGCTTGTATCCAAATGACTCTCTAATGGGAATGAAGGAAAAACTGGGTTATTTCAGCCCAGAAGGGTGAAGTCAGAGAAAAGAGAAAATTACTGCTAACAGAAGGGAGCCAGTCATGCAGCTCAGGCACCACTGCACTGGGCCAGAGAGGCCTCTGAGCCTGCTGGGCAGACTCAGACCTAGCTTCAGGAATGGCTCTCCCTCTTGCAAGTGTTCCAGCCCCACAGCTGGAGCTGTGCCAGTGCAGAAGAATCATTTCTACACCCCCCCACTTCAGCTCAGACAGCATATTTATGCATCTACACATAACCAAAAAGGATTACAGTGAATGATGTTCAGCAAACGTCTGAGAAGAGCTGTCAGGCTTCATCATTTTTAGCATCCTCTAATAGTTTTCATTAAAAGAAAGAAATGGGTGTATGTCACTGGTTGAAGGGCTCACTTACAGCAGCGAAATACAAGAAGGCAGCAACTGAGAGGGTGCTGAAAGTTTCTGATATTTTTCATGCAGCCCAAAGATAAGAAGGATACTTGGACATGTCATAGGTTTCAAAGCAAAGGGATCATTCCTTTTCCAAATATCACAAAAAATCAAGAATACCCATTTGATATTTCTGACAGAATAATCTATCAGATGTGAGGGATTAAAACTGAAGACTGAAAGTAAACAATGAGGTGCAAAAAGGCAGGGATCTGCTCCAAAGCACCAACAACACATGGTAGCTTCTTCAGGTGTAAGGTCTTTGCAGCAGGGGAATCTTGCTTGTTGCTTATGCAAGAGGTAGCAGGGTTATAATCCATGTGTAGTGCTGCTAGAGCCACCTTGACTAGGAACAGAATGGGCTGCAGAATTGGCAGGTGAAAGAAATTGCTAGATTCAGCAAAAGATTGTGCAATTCCTGTAGAACACCACTTCCAAGCCCCTGAGAACTGCTGCTGTTATCTCATCTGATGAAAGGACCTTGCATTCCATAGGAAATAGCAGGTAAATAATCATATCCCACCTGAAGAGGAGGGACTCCATCAGCAACCATGAATTTCTCCTCCTCCAACAGATGCAAAGCGGGATTCCTATGAGGAAAGGAGCTTAAAGGTTGGGATATCTCCTTTGCTTAAGCTCCAGCATCAGTGGCAAGTTGCTCTAACATGATGAATTAAAATAAACAAACAAACAACCCCCCCCCCCAAAAAAAAAAAACCCCACACTCACAAGGTTCCATTACAGAAGGTGCAAAAACAGCTGCTCCAAATGAAGAATTTTATATCCTTGGTTCAGGTGTCAGTGCCTGACTTCTTGGTGTCATCCAGGGTATCACTCTCCTCCTGCACACACCCCCCCACCCCCCAAAAAAAGGCCTGAAAAAGTCTCTGTACTGCAAGGAAATACTATAGACAGGAGCTGTCCATTTGTGAGATGCAATATCTAATAAGTAACTTGCCCTTCCCTCATGCTCCCATGGATCAATGCAAACTTCTGGTTATCTGTAAGATAAAATATCATGCCATTAGCAGAAGCCACTCATGACAAACATCCCAGGCATTTGACTTCTACAGAAGAGAAGATGTTGATTTTTGTTATAGCTCCAGCAAAACAGTGATTAATTGGAAGCTATTCAGTGTTCCAGTGCCAAGGGGGGTAAAAAGCACCAAACAACATCTTGTGAACATCTTTGCTCTCTGTTATTAAAAGAACAGATTGCACATTCATGATAGCTGTCAACTAGTGCTGGTGACTTCATTTCTGTCTCTCTTTTCTAGGTATGGGTTAGAGATATTTGATATAAAACCACAGTGCATGTTTCTCTATTCAGGGGTGTCGGAGAGTGCTGCCAGAGCAGGGATAGATCATGGGCTTAAACTCAGAAGGAAATTCAGATGCATGTTTAAGTAGAGATGTCTCAGCCTCTGGCAGCTGTTTCTCAAGGAGCAGAGCAAAAAGAGCCCACACTAAGCACCAGCCTCTGTGACCCCAGGAGCAGCTGGTCAGGGTCTGACCAGAGAAATCCCCACTTTTCTTGTTCTCCAGCTGTCTCATCCTCCCCTGGGCAATGCTTGTGACACGGGGAGATGTAGATAAAGCTCTTTCAAAATTTCACCCAAAAAAAAAAATAAAAATCATAGGGTTAGAATGTACCGGGGGGGGAAAGAAGTCAGGCAACATTAGAATTATTCTGTCTTCTGACCTGGCCCACAGCTCCTATCTGGTGAGCAGCCTTCACTTACAGCTCCTCTTGCACACATTTAGACAAGCCTAAGGACTCATTTATCTTCCAGGGATGTCTTATGCTGTAATGAATGTTTTACTATATAGCTCCATAAGTCTTTAGGATGAAAGGAGCAACGTAAACTCAAATAATTTACTAATGAAAATCATTAATAATAAATGTAATTACAGAGCTTTTGTAATGATTCAAGATCTTCAGAATATTTCAGCATCTGCATTATCCATTTATAATTTTAAAACAGAAGAAGATAATAGAATTTTTACAGAAATCTTTAAAAGGGGTGAATTCTACACAATTATTAAAACAGTAAGAATCTCTCCTGAAGGAGAAAAAATCCAGGCAATGGAGAAAAAAGGAAAGGGAACAAATATTTATAATAGGGTTTCAGTTTCTAGGCCATAGAAGTATATGCACAATTTAAGACTGGGTGCAAGGAGGATTATGGCTAACTTTAGTAGAGTCGAGGCCAGCCATAGATTATGGCACTAAATATCACCAGGGGAAAAGAAAAGTAATCAACATCTAAAACAAAAATGTAGCTAAGAAAGTGGAGGGAAAAGCAAAAGGAGATTGTTTCTAAAGGAAAATAAGAAAGGTCACATAAACCAAATAACTTATAGTCAGAGAATTTTATATTCCATTTATATTCCTCATTATGTCATCACATTTTTCCTTACATAAATATATTGGATGTTCAACAATATAAACATGTGCAGTGGTGTCACTCCTCCATAGAAATCTTCCAGAACTTTTCCAAATTATTTCTTTCTTCAAGATGAAGAGGTTTTAATTTTTTAACCAGTGCACACATCATGAGTCAAGACTTAATAAATTAACATCCAGCAGTACCAGATGTCAGAACTGAAAATTAACTGGTCCATTCATTCTCTCCATCACCTTTTCTAGCACTACAGTCTTTACATATTGCCTGATAAATCAGAGCTTTTTAGAAAATAAAACCCACCCCCCCCCAAACAGAGTTTTCTCACAATAAACCTTTATGATACCAGATTTTTATGGTATCTTCCCTGCCTTTCTTGTCAGGATCCAGCACATATTCCAGGTAGACTTTTCATCTCTGTTGATGCATTCTAAAAGTGGGAGTAAAATGTAAGCAAGACCAGAATGGATGGGAGGAGTCACAAAAGCTTTAATCAACCGTACACATTGCAAATAATAAAAAAATTGCTTCAAACAGAATTCAGTGCTGCAATCTTTGACTTCAACAAAAACCTGAGTCAAAATTACAAAGCCAGACCTGAGTAATACAATATCTTCAGCAATGTTATTTATCACTAGAAATCCAACAGGTGTTATTTTAGTTTGGGAAAAAAAAAAAAAAAACAACCAAAAAAAACCAACCAAACAAAAAACCCACAAAAACTTAAAACGTGTTTTTGCCTTATTTAATTTTTGGAAGGTTTTAAAATTATCACTAGTATTTAATGATTGCCACAAGATTTTTCAAAAAGTCATGATCTGTTCATGATCTATTCAACACAAGTGTTTTCCAGAGAAACTCAAGTTGATATGCCTGCTTGATGTGCACAAATCATTTTGAAGATGAAAAGTAAGAAGAGCTAAACATTAAGCTAGTCTGACCATCTTCTCATTACAATACAGATAGACAATCTCTCAGAACAAGAAAAACGAGACACAAAGCTGGTCTGGTGAGGATCCTGTTTTGCCTTTGAAAAATGTTAAAGTAATTGATAGTTTCAATAATACATAGTTTCAAAGTATTAAGCATTCCTTTGCTCAGTGCTTCAAAGGGGTCCCCATATGCCTAGAAATGCAACTATTTTCCTTTTCATGTGCGATAGGAAAAAGTATTAAAAAGACTCTTAAAAATACAAATAAAGAGATCTATCCACTTTTTGATCCACCTTTATCTGAAATTAAAAAAGAATTTTGAGTGCTTTACATGTCCCCCTGTAATGAAAAGCCTCACAAAAAGACTCTGATGTGGAACTAATTTGCATTCTGAATGTGCTGAATGGCCTACAGAGACTATAGTAACCTTTAGAGAATCTTTGCTGTGTTAAAAAAAGCAATTCATATTCTACCTCCTTCTACAGAAAATGAAAGGTTGAAAGATGTAAATTAGACAAAACAAACAAACCTTTCATAGTATATTATGAGCTTCAGGTTTCCTGTGCACTTACTAAAATTTCAGTAACTCCTCTTTCAATTTCAAGCAGTGTAAATTTGAGCTATTTGACAAATGCCTTATCACCATTTGATTTAAGTGTTGCCACATACAGAAGCATATTTCAAGGAATAAAGCATTAAGAAACAACTTCTTTGAACTTCCTTGCTGTCTCACTCATGCCATCAAAGAGAGGATAACTTTTTTATTATTTAAAGCTCACATAATTTCTAGCCTGTCTAACTGACTTTAAGCTTACATGACCACATGGTGCATGTGCATCTTCACATATCCTTAATTCAAGTGCTGGAACCCACTGACCCGTGTCAACAGATTTTAACAGGGCGGTCAAAGCCATAAACAGAATTAAATTCCTGCTCATCCCATGAAAATAAGGGGGTTAAGGAAAAGAAAAGCATCCTCTGAAAGCCTTAATTAAGAGATTAGAAACAACATACACTTATCCCATGTGAGAGACAGTGAGCCTTTCTAAAGACTCAGCTCACTCAAAAAGTGTCTGTTAGACACCAGCATTCCTTTGGCTTCAGTGTTAGTGGGGTTGTCTACCCGGGGGCAATCAAGTTAATTCCAAAAGCAGTGAAATAGTGATTTGATGGCAATTCCTTATCCCCAGTATCATTAAAATTATGCAGTATCATTAAACTTATTTTTCATCCACACAAGCTGTCTTTCCTTATTTACCCTTGTCCTTATAACAGCTCTGCCAGTCCTACACAACGAGGCCACACTGCTTCCCCAGATGCCCCAAATCCTTGCATCAACACTATTATCCTGGAACCGATGGGAAAGAAGGGCTGTGAGAGGCCCTCCAGCCTTCCTCTTGCCCAAAGGTATGATCAGCTGGATCTGAATTATTTTGAAATGGTGTTTATCTAACCTGCTTTCAGAAACATCTTCAACCTTCCCCAGCAACCTCAGTCAATGTTTATGAACGTGACTCATTATCTTCACAGCATACAGGAAGGACAGGCTCCATCCCTACATCTCAGCAACTGTTTTTTACCTAGATTTCAATATGCTTCCTACTTTCCTTTTTGTAATTAAATACACTCTACTCTTTCTACTTTTTTTTCTATCTACAGCTGTTGTGATTTTTGTTGCTCTATTCCATATTTTACCAGTTAATATCTCCTAATTGCTGTGTCCAAAACTGGACATAGCACCTCTTATTTGGAGCTTATAAGATTTCTTTTGAAGTGTTTGCCTTAAGCATTTTCCAGAAGTTTCTTTATTTTTTGTAGAGTCCTTTTCCCCAGAGAATTCACTACCTGCTAACCCAACCCCTGCCCTCTCCCCAGTCTCCCTGGCACTCCATCCTGTCATGTGCAGGACAGCAATTAAACGCAATTTTTTCCTCCCTTCCCCAGATGAAACAAACCCAGCAAGACTGCAAGCTCTTCAGGGGTGAAACCATCTTAAAAGGCTTTTAACTATAAACTATTCGTTATAATTCTCTATACTAGCTATATAAAATATGTTAATATGGATATATCATATATCTGTATTAACTATAATTAGCTATACTCAGCTGATTAGTAAGAGTAAATATGGCATTTCAGTGCCACTGGAAGCCAAATTTGAAAAATTCATCTGGAAAAGGATGCAATTTCCATATTGTCAGTTCATCAGCCTTTTACTCAGCCCTTCCTTTCTTCTCAGAGATCACTATAAACCATCACTGGGGTTACAGACCCATTCTGGTCTTCAGCACAATGACTGGCTCAAGCCCAAAACTGGGGCTTGGCTGAGCTGGCCCTGGGCTGAAGCACCAAAAGAGTGTGGCTGCTCTGGAAGGGCGCTGGGAGGAGCACGGGCACACTGTGGAGCCCTGGCACATCTAACCTGGTGAAAATCCCCCTGCCCAGCTGCAGCAGGTGAAAGACACCACCGTGGTGGAATGGCATTTATAGACACTCCTTCTGTCATAGCAGTCAGAGATTCTAGAGTACAGGAAGCAAAAGAAGCAGGCACAAGAAATAGAAGAGAAAAATAAGCAGTGATCCCATGAGGTCTTAAGAGCTTTCAGCTTTATACATGGATTTTACACAGAAGGCCATCAAACTACAGCCTGCAAGGACACTGATCTTAACAAGAATTCAAGTCAGGCACCAAATTACCTTTGAGGACCTGGGCTTTAATTACTGCTGTTACAGAAAATGGTGTAAAACCTGCTGACAAATGGCTAATGCCTACCAGGAGTTTTGCAAGCTCTCAGCACAGTCTGCCTCTGCTCTGAGGAACACTTCATATCAGACTGGAGGGAAAGAAGAAAGAATGAAGCAGAAGTTGAACAATGTCAGCCTGCACTGCTGAGTAAGAGCAGACCCGCTAAAAGTAAACACATTGAAATACTAATTAAAGTCACAGACCCCCACCAGCTGCCTAGCAAAATCCAACAAATCCCTAGTGGAATGAATCAGACATTTTGGGATCAAAGCTGACGTCTCAGTAAGGTCACAGGAGTATGTGTGGCTGCTTTACCTCTCATCCTGTTCCTCCACCATGCTGGCAACGTGCTTCTGCTTACAGTAAAACTGTGTCAGAGGCCTCAGGTCAGTGCCAGATAAACAGGCTAAATTACTGTGGAGTTTGTGTTCTGAAAATAGCTGTATGTTCTTTTGATATTTTAATTTCAGTAAAAACACAAATTAGCAGGGAAGAAAATATCCCGTCTCTCATCCCGGTAGTGCTTCAGGTTCACTGAAGTAGTGCTCATTTACTGATGGCACTTTGCAAGAAGGCACACCTTACAGAAGCCTGAGAATTGTGGAATGGAGGTTAATTCCAATGAGAAAAAAATCCTGTGTTGCATGTAATTTTGTGTAAGTTTCCTGAAACAGGAAAGACAACAAAATCAGAGTAGTGACAACAGCCTTAAAAAATTAAGTTGAAGATACTGTTAGAAACATAAAAAGGCACAAAATGCCAGCAAGTCTTAGAAAATATATTTGTAAAAATGTAATAGCAGATACATGACAGCAAATGGCATTGTCGTGTCTCAGAATGCCTTCTTCTTTGTATTACTCACACAGCCCTACCAAAAGACTTTTCTTCCTCATTGTTCAAAAACTTTTTGATACTTAAGTACTAAAGCACTGAAACTTCCATCTTTGAGCAAAGACTCCATCAAATCTATATTCTGTATCATGTTTTGTGATTCAATTAAGTCTATTTTCATTCTACTAACATGCTTCAGACTGTCTTCATACCTGAATGGCTACCAGATAACCTGCTTTCAGAGGAAATTCTCCCTGCTTCCTAAAACAAGAAAGGTGTTCACAACATGCTTTCTACCCATTTTAATTTTTTTTACTTCTTGCTATTATGGTTTTAATTGCTATCATGAGCTGTATGTGCTCAGTTTTGAATCCTACTAGTCCAAGCAATCACCCAGTATGCATTTGTTATTGTACTCAGGTGTATACATATATCCCTCTGAACAAGGTTCAGTCTTATGCCTCAAAAGCCATCTGTGTTTTATACAGCTCAGTAGAAAATAATACACAGTTTTTGTCACGTGAAGTTTACATATTTCAGTATAATAATACAGACTTTAAGTCCAGCTTATGCACACTAAGCAATCTGAAAAAAGTCCACGCTTGTGCTTTCAGTGAGAGTGGTTGAAAAGCAGGAAACAGAACAATTGCTTTATAGAGGCGTTGCTTCCTTTAATAATTTGTGCCACATAAAGAATACTTTTCACTCTAGGTCATTCAAGAGAGATTTTGGTGGAATGTGATCATTCAGTTTATGCAGCAAAACCAAGCTACCACGACTTAATTCTGCTGTGTGCTCAAATTTTATATTGTACACCCATCAGTTGTTAAAGCACAGCTCCTGCTAAGCTGAAAGCATAAAAGAAAGAGTCTCATTTCACTTCTGAAAAGCCTGAAAATGTTTTATTCATCTATTTGCAGCACATACATTGCAGGGAGTATTGCTGGATTCAAGAGAGAATTGAACAACCCTTCACAGATGAGATTCTGTTAATTTAGGATTTTGATTGGGCAGTAGAGAATCTATCAGGTTTTTTCTTCAGCTCCAGGTCATTCATTCTGGACATTTTGATGAAGTCTAAACCATAGCAATTATGCATTCATGAGCAGGATGCTGAGGGTTTCGCTTGGAAAACTGAAGGCTGATAACCAAAGTAAGGATCAAGTATCTTTCCTGAGGCTACTGCATAATGATGAAAAGACCACATCTCAAAGCACGTATTGCAGAAAGCCTAGTGCTGCTCTTCAAGCTGCTGTGGATAAACTGGTGGATTTAAAATAACCAGCCCCTTCATCTGTCGGGGCTCAGTAGACCTCGACAGTGCATCAAACATAATGTGTGTTCTAGAATGAAGAGCTTTGTGCTGCTGCGAGGCAGAGCTGACAGCTCCTGTTTCAAAGTTAACTTTAATGCAAAAACAAGAAACGTTCCCAACTGTATCCATTACAATAAAGATGCTGGGTGATAAAGTCTGCTACCTAAATCATTTCAGTCATGTATGGGAAATCAAATCTCTATAAGCCTGAATGCACACAAAATGCAAATCACTCTCAACTGCTTCTAATACAAGCACATTCACATCCATCCTCAATTTCAGATACAAGGTGTTATTGTGAGCTCACTGCAGAGCCTGGTGTAACCTGAGTCCAGGGAAATGCTGACTTGGAAAGATGTGTGACAAAGAGCCGAGCCCTGCAAGTGTTTGTTCCCATGAGCCCTTCCAGAGGCCAAGAGGCTGCATAAGAACGACTCTGGGGAGAAATTACTCCATATTAAACAATGTACTAATAACATTAGGGAGCAGGCTGCAGTCTCCAGCTAGCTCAGAAGCATTTGCATTGTACAGGCAAACCCTAGTTTGATGGATTTGGCTAAGAGTTGGGAATGGCTTGTCAAAATAACCCCGAGTTCATTGATTGAGACATTAACAATGTCCCATCCCCTCATGGACAAAGGGGGACTACCTTTGGTACAACACAGCCTTGCCTGTACACTACTCTTGTGGGGAGAAAGGCTCAGGGGACAGAGCTGTGTCTTGCTGAAAACAAGGAGGCCACTAGCAGCGGTGTTGGATCTGGCCCAAAATACTTCACCTAGTAGATTTTTTGCTGAATGGAAGTTGTTCATTCAAAGTCCCTGTGGATTTCTAAACTAGCTGAAATCTGCAATTTGGAAAAATTTAAGGGCTATTCAGAGTATGATGTTGAGGAGGAAGGAATAGCAAGCTGCACACAGACTGTAAGTGCTCATTTTAGGAATTTCCATTCAAATAAAAACACTATACTTTATTCAGGACTTACGTGGCTAGCATATGTTTACAATGAAAGCAGTGCCATGCATCAGAGCAGTATTGTTTCAGAGTCACTGCAATATACGCTATCCAGATATACTTCAGCTGCACAGATCTGTGAAAGTGTGAGGCATAGGTAAGAGCTGGCTCTAGTTATTGTAGTTTTTTTTTTTTTTTAATTTAGAAAAATTAAGTAGTTGTGAAGTGCGTAGGCTCCATTCTCCTCCCTCCCCTTCTGCCCTCCCCACTTTGTTAAATACATCCATCACATCCTCTTTCCCTGGGTGGATTTCTTCATCACTGATTCCATTGTCCTGTGATGGAATGGAACAGAACAAAGGTTACCAGATCATTTTTCTAAATCACTCATCTGATCTGGTGAAAACGCTAAAACTCAAGAGAATTTAAATAGCTTAAATGCTATTAAAGAGTAATCTGCCTCTATTTCTCAAATAAAAAAATAAAATTAAGACTTTGAAAAAAGCATGGCACCAATTCAGCCAAACATCCATTATGTCAGATTATTTTGCAAAAACTTCCAACAAATTTGTTTACTTCTTTTATTGTACTGGCATATCATAGAATTAAGACCCATTGTTGCAGCCTTTTTCCTTGTCTGCCTGTCTTTGGAGAGGTTATTTTTAGTTTTATGTTTTTAAAAAAGGTACACAGCCGGGTTTGTTGGTTGATCTTCCTGCTTTCTCTTGGAGCATTTGGAGAAAAGCTAAACAAAGGAACAATGTGCTTTGATACTCCCTGCACGTTCTAAGATTTAGTTAAACAGCCAGCTTTGATAAACTTGCCCTGCTCCTTGGTTTGCTCAGCCTACTGGAAAAGCAAAGGAACAGAGCAAAGGCCCGCCACGCTGCATTCCCTCGGCAGCCCTGGGAGGCCTCTCCAGGGGCCTCTTTCCCACTGCCAAATGCAGCCTAAGCATGCCTAAGTGCTTAGGCACTTGGAAATGTGTTTCTCCACATGTAGGGAGTGAAGGTAACCACAGAGAACAACCTTGGACCTTTAAAGGGTGTTAGGAACATACCTGGAAAGCAACACAGACACAGTTTTGGAACGTCATGAACTGCAACTATTTGTTACTGAATGCTTATCCGGTTAATTTTTGCTTTAAAGCAATTTTTGCATAAGTTCCTACTTCTTCCAGTCTCTGTCCTTCATCAAGCATGGTTCAACTTGTATTATTGGGATATACCTACTCTATTAGTGTAGTTTGTGGGAGGCAGAAACCTTAAGCAGTTAATTCACATTGCTCGATAACCAGAAGCTGAGAAACAGATTTAGCCATCATAAGGAAAACTGCCCATCGCCAACAAAAGAAATAAAGAAAACTCTGTCTTAGCACTGTTTGCCTAACATGAAAACATAGTCATACTTTGAAAGGGAAGAGGCTGTAATAAGCATGGAAAACTTACTACAGTTACTAGAGATGCTAACCAAATCTCACTCTCTGGTTTCAAAGCGAAATCCAGATTCCCAGTGGCACAAAACCTTCCAGAGAAATAAAACTAATTACACGTCAGCATTTCTAGACCTTGAGGTTTTTAATCACATATACCATCTTGCTTAACAGTTCATTCACGTAACACAGGCAAGGTACAAGTTTTTGTATAAGTGTCTGGAAGTGCATCTAGAATGCATTGCCTGTCCACTGTTTTATTTACAGGTTTTTTCAATGAAAATCAGTAGCTAATAAATCAAACCATTATTACACAAACACAAAATACAATCATTAACACTTAACTGGATACAAATGATAAGCGTAAGGAAATGTCCATGTATGCTCACTGACATGAATTTGTGTTAGCTTGCTACTAATATATGATACTGTGAATCGGTGATAATATAACTGAAAGACAGATGTGTATTTAAAAAAATTAGAGAGCCACTCATGTTTGACATGATCTTATACTGAGATAAATATCTACAGACAGTGGTATGATCGTGTACATTCACATTTGATCATATCAACATAGTTAATTTTTTTCTGACAAGATATCATCATCAAGGTAGGTGAACCTCCTCAACAAAGCTTGCTAAGATCAAATACCAGATAATATTTTCTAATATGTTGGATGATACAGAAACAATCTGTGCAAGTGTAGCAATTTTGATTCAGAAAAAAATTTTAAAAAGTAGTATTTACAAAGGTAATTTTTAAATTCAGTGATTAAATTAAGACTCCAGTCTTCATATTCTAAACACCTGTTCATTTAATTTCTTTTTTTTTTGGCGGTTTGCTCTCCTTTCCCCATTCCTTCTCCCCATCACAAATATTAGCCCAGGTTTAAAGTAGACTCACAATTAAAACTCTTGAAAAACCAGTAGGTTATTCACCTTGTGCCAACAAAAAAAAAAAAAAAAAAAAAAAAAAAAAAAAAAAAAAAAAAAAAAAAAAAGCAAGACTATAACATTACTCATAAGATTTCATAAATCCTTCATAATTTTCATAATTAAGGAAAGTTCCAGGAGCAAAAATCTTATACAACTTGGGAGGAGAAATAAAGGAAATAGGAGACATATATCCATTGACTTTTTTGTTTTTTCTTTCTGAATTTCATTTACAAAAAGCTCCTGGTACTTTTTCTAGTGTTTCCACACCTCCTTTCTCTGGCACATATGGTTTAATATGCAAACAATTTAAATAAAATGTCAAATTCAAATTCCCACCATAAATAATTCCATTCTTATGAAAACTGGTGGGGTTTTAGCTAATTCAAAACTAGCCCTCCTGGCTAACCATTTAGTTAGGAATTAGGGGACAAATAAGGGGATTCTTTCAAAAATTTGTTATTCTATTTTAGCCTTGTAACAATTTAATATAAAAGAAATCTGGAAGAAACCCTTTTCACTGGTGTTGTTTCTTTTTCACACATCCTAATACTCTTAAGTTATAACCATACAGGCTGTGCAAGAAACAGTATTATTTGAGCTTTTCTGTGTTTTCTAGGGATTCTGTGAGCCTGTTGATGTTTTTGAACTTAAAAAAATAAAAAATCTTGAAGTCCTTATTCTAAATGGTAGATAAACACTCTAGCCTTTTTTCTTCATGGAGTGTTATTATCCATCCTTATTATAAGATACTCTATTTCTTCTCAGCTTTAAATTTGGTTTGTCAGTACTGTCTCTTTTTGTTTCCATCTTGTTTTTCAGATTCCAACTCATTTGGTGAAAGAGCTCATAATTTTACCTCCTTGCTGAAGCAGATCTTTTCACACTGGTCAGCTTTGAAAGTCAGAATACTGAGTGTTTCTCTAGGTCAGACTGGTAATAATTTGAGTATGGAGTGGAACCAGGCTGGTTTGATGTGGAGTTTGGATTGATTTCTTCTCATGCTGGGTTGGAGATCTGGCCATCTCAGGCGGTTCAGGAAACGGGGTGGGGAGTGGTAGCCATTTCCATGCCAGAGTCTCTTAACAGCAAAAATACGTAAGAGAAACTGAGAGAATGAAAAAAAGACTTGTGGTTGAGTGAAGAGAATTTCCATGTCCGTGAGTGGTGGTACTGTTCAGTGAATTTGTGACAGCTGACAGAGAAGTGGAACTTGTTGAAGAACTGTTTGAAGGTGTTGGACTTGTTCCATTGGTAGTTGTTCCACAGTAGATCTAGAATGTGGAAAGGAGGGGAAGTAACACAAAGGGTTATTTTGTCTCTTCTTAAAAATCAGAATACATAGTAGTAGCAACAAACACTGTGTAGCCTCCCTCAGCCACAGCACTCAAATGACATATACAAATGCTCACGCCTTTCATTGTGCAGCTAAGGACAAAGACATTTTGAATTGCACGTGTAGGGTATGTTAAAGATAAATCTAATATTTTTCTAAGTGTATTTACATAACTATTACTTTATGTAAATCCTTTAATCCTTTCCTAAATTAGAAGACACATAGGTTTAAAAAAAAAACTCAGGAAAAAAAAAGTGCAAATGTAGAGCTATGTAAAGGCAAATCTTAGGACAAGAAAGACTTTCAAACAACTGTGTGAATTGCAGTCTACGTGTGCAGACTAAGTCACAAACAAAAATATGAGGAAACAGTGGTCAAGAATTTATTGATACTGTTTCTGGGGCTGGTTTGTGGCTTCCTTTGAAGAAATGGTGGGGCTTAATGTGAGTGGATTTAATACTTCAACCTCTCTTATCTTGGTGTGGTAGCACTGAACTGCAGAAGTTAGAACAATGAAACCATACTGATTAAATCACAAGCTATTGACATTCTTGAAGACACAAAAAAAAGTGCAGTGAAAAGACTATATATTAGCAAATTCTTAAAATGCTGACAGAAATCAAAGTAAAAAAATATCCTTTCCCCTCGTAACTCTGCATTATAGGGACAGAACAAAAACTTGCACTCTGTGCAACCTCAATATCAAGTTATTTCCTACATATGTACAGGAAAATTTTCAAAGATAACCTAAAGCATTTTTATTCCTGTGGAAAAAAACTTGTGAGACACAAGAATGAAAAACAAGAGCAAGAATCACATTATCTCATCCCCAAAAAACAGCATAATACAGAAAGCTTGGCTACAACTCCATGGCAGTAAACTTGTATTCTACCAGAGCATTCTGGTAAGCTCTTAGATTTAATTCAAATAAAACTATACATATATTTTTAAGGAGGTTAGTTAGTTTAATAAGTAATTCTGTCCACAAAAGGTGTCCTTATTTTCTCATGTTTCTAGTGCTGCTGAAAAAATAGATTAGCAGGGGAAAAAAAAAAATCAACCCCTCAATACTGAAGCAATGAAGCCAATGTTAAATTAATTAGAAAATTGCATAAGCACTTTCTTTTTGTATTTCCTACTTAAAAAAAAAACCCCACACAATAGAAAAAATGTAAGAATGGTATAACGCTTCTGGTATTTAGCATTTTTGGCAATCGGCACCATGCTGGAAGCAATTTAGGACTGCAGAAAAAAAATTGCTGTGTTGAAGTTTCTGTTAAAACCGGTCTGAAAGTGATCAATAGTGAATTGCTGAGTTAATAACCTACAAGGCAAGTGCCAGCCTGCCCTGGAATTTTTTTCAGTCTTCATACAAAGACTCCACAATCTTTCCACCCTTGGTTATGTATATTTTAAGTTTCCTTGGTTTTAAAAAAAAAACCCACAATACTAGTTGCTCAATTTTTTTTTTTTTTTTTTTTTTTTTGGTGGAAGAGAATGGGCTTATGTCCAAGTTCCCCAGCATCACAGTAGATGGGACCCCAGAGGTTTTCTCAACGTGAATGTGATAAATACGGGTAACCCAAAGGGTCCGATCCTTCTCTCAATCACTGCCAAGGGCAAGACTCCACTGAGCACAAAGGAGAAGGGATAATGCCCCTCCTTGCAAACAAAGAGGAGAGGAGGAGGGAACACGATGCAGCAATGCCGTTGCTGTTTATTTTTCGGATACTGTGCTATTCATCCTTCTGAAGAGGTGGTCTCTAGGAACAACACACCGATAGGGAGCCTGCGAGCCCCGCTCGGCTTGGCCACTTAAAGAGAAGCGGATCGCTCCTGCATCCATTACCTTTGCGCCAAGGGCAAGTCTCGTCCAGCGCAGCAGCCAGAGGCTGGCGCCTTTGCTTCCAGCCCCTAAACCTCCCGCTCCTGCCGAGAGCCGAGCCCAGCACCAGACCCAAAACCCCGCACCTTCGGTGGGGGGAAGATCAGCCCCGGGTCCCGCTGCAAAACTCGTGCCTTCCCGGGCGCTCTCGAGTTTGGAGGGATCGTTCTCCCTCTAATCAGCGGGCGAATGAACGCTCAGCTGTCGCTCACTCCGCGGTTCCGCAGCTTTCCCTTGAGGATCCCACGGGGGAAAAAAAAAAAAAAAAAAAAAAAAAGGCGGCCAACTCCAACTTAGTCTTTTTGGATTTGACCGGGGTAATCCACGGCACCGCCACCGCCGTCCCAGGGCTCTGGGCTCGCCCCGCCGCCCGCCCGCGCCCATCCCCGCCCGCCCGCAGCCGGGGCTGCCCGGGCTGGTTCCTGCCGCCGCCGCCGCCCCGGGGCGGAGGAGCCGCCCGCCGCCCCCGGGCTCGGGACGGCGCAAGCCGGGAGCTCCGCCGCTGCCGCGGCTCGCCCTGGGGCCGGCGGAGGGAAAGCGCCGAGCCGCTCCGGGGCTCACCTGCGTGGGGAGGAGGAGGGCAAGGAGCAGGAGCCCCAGGCCGAGCCGCGCCGCCAGTGCCGTCCCCATGCCCATCTGGTGCTGTCCCGCCGCGATGCTGGTGCTGCTCCTGCCGCTGTGGCTGCGGGCGAGAGGGATGCGCCGCTCCGCCGCGCCCGGCCCTTTTATAGCAGCGCGGGCTCCCGTGACGCCCCGCCGCCGCCTTCCCTCCTCCGCCCCACAGCTCTGCTCCCGCCCCCCAGGCCCGCCGGGGCCCCGCGGGTCGCTGCCGCCCCTCGTCCCGCGCCGCTGCGGGCTCCGCTCCCCCTGCCCGGGCTGCCCCTGCCGGCCCCTCTCCGACAGAGCCGGGAGCGCTGCCCGCCCCCTTGGGCTCTTACAGGCGCTGGCCCCTCTCTAGTGTCGGCGTCGTGTTCTGGTATGGAGGGACTGGCACAGGGCTGTGGCGCTTGAGCTGCAGTAACTCCAGAGAAACGCTTATGTTTAGAAAAACACCATGCTTTTTCCATTTAAAAAAAAATAGTGAGTGAAAGAAGAAAAGGTAAAAGCAGCTGTAAATATATCTAAATGGCGGGAGCAGTGGGGAAAAAAGCTGGGGAGTTAAGATCCCATCTTATTCGAAGCTGCCTCACCATTAGTGCTCAGGCTTCAGACCACAGGTTGCAATTTCAATCTATTGCAATTTGGATCTAAATATTTTATTATTACCATTATTATTTAAAGAAACCTATGTAACAAGTGGAACACAAAGTTCTTCCAGCTGTAGCCTCTGTGTAGGTGAGGTTCTACCTTCTCCACAGTAAATGCTGTATCTCCCCCCTTGGCTGGCTGAAGATTGATTTGGTGAGGCCCTGACACACCCATTCTGATGTCTCAGTGTGTGGACAACTGAATAAAAATAGTCTGTGTCCACTTTATAAACTACAAAAAAGAGACACTCGTGCCAGTTCTATTGTCACAAAGCAGTTATTTCTATTTAAAAGAGGAGTAAGATTCTCTGTTGGCTCAGACAAATCAACAGGTTTCAAAATTGGATAGATTTGTGTTTATCTCAGGACAAAGTGTGAGGAGATACCCAGGTCCAGCACTACATAACTCATTGGCCACCTTCAGGGGCTGGACTGGTTTTGAAGAGCTTCCAAGGGCATTGCTAGAACTCAGACCACAAGCATAGAAAATGTGGAGAGATTCATTATAGAACCTCACTGTAGAGCCAGGTGCTGGGACTTCTGTTGGACAAGAATATTTCATTCCAAACTAAGCCTTTCATTATTTCCTTCAGAATGCCCAACAAAGCTACAGTTATTTTACTTTTCCAGAAATAAAGGCATTTTGTAAGCTGTACCACCCAAGATATCAGTCCATATTCTACACCAGGACAAAAGAGCTATGATAAGCCTGAAGCACTTCTGAAGCAACATTTCCTTCATTCTGATCATAATCATAGTCCAGTCCTTAACTATAAGAGACGTAGTCTGTCAATAGAGTGACTATGGAAACCGTCAACAAACTTATGGTCTTATGTCTCTGAATATTCACTGGTTGTCTGCTGAAAGCTGGATGCCAGAAGATGGATTTTCATGATTATGGAGATATAAGGAGAGAAAAAAGAGAACTGTGGAGGATTTAAAATGACAGAGGAGTGACAAAGCTGAAAACATTTCTATCACTACTTTTTTGCCTTGCCAACAGTTAGTTTTGGTTGTCAGAATTAAATGACTCACAAATGGCGGGGAAGGTCACCTTTCCATTCAGTAGATAAACCCAACACTACAGAAAAGTGAAATTCCCTGTGAGAGAAGTCATGTGAATCACAACAATAAAGTCAGGGCTCACATGATTCTGACACCAAATTCTCTGGAGGAGATGAAAAATGAAGGAAATCCAGTTAGGGCTCTACAATAGCTAAAGCAAAGAATATTCTAGTGTGAATCTGACAGAGATGGTTGCCATTATTATCTCTCCCATCTTTTTTGGGAGCAAAGGAAGTGATACAGCTGTTGCATGATCCCATGGGGATCATAACTGGCTGTTCCAGGTTGAAGCAGCAGCTGAGACACTTAAATGTCAACACCAGTACAGATGAGAATGAGAGAATAACAGTCAGATGGCCTTTCCCATTCTCTCTACTTGGGCATCTTGCCTGAGGTTTGCAAAAAAAGATGATGCACAATTCTTATAAGGTGACATGAACAAATACAGCATGATACAACTGACTATTATTATTATTTTTATTTTTATTATTATACACTGTATTGCACTTTTGGTGTTTTAAAAAGTTTCAGTGAAAATGAGGGTATCTTTGTTTTTGCTAAAAATATTTTAAAGTCTGTTGCTCTATTTAAAAATGAAAACCACCAGGATTTAAAAACATTTGGCAGAAATTGTAAATTACAGAAATAGTAAAACTCTGTAGAGTTTATGTTTGGAGGCCAAAAAAAAGCCCTTTTGAAATATTCCTGAAGTACTAATGTAAATAAGGAAATGTACTGTCAGCAAGGGAGAAATGCTAAAAATATTTTAAGCCCAAGACTTTAATTGAAACCTTTGTCATTGGAAATTGTAATGCCTAACACTCCATTAGATTTATACAACCAACTTTCCCCATTCAGGAAAGCTGCAATATTGATTCCTCCTGAACACATAAATCATCTCTATTCCTAATTCCAAAATCTTTTTTCTACAACTGAAGTCTATCATGAAGTCTGCAAAAGATATACCTGAGCAAGAGTTCAGGATCCAATATATGGATTTTTCAACAAGGCAAGGAATGCTGTGAGCTGAGAACCATATGAAGTGAAGTACTGCTATCTGGTGGCCAAAAGGAACTTCAGATATTTTTCTTTCAGAAAAGACAATGCATTCCCTCAATCAAACACCCTTTGATAGCAGCGTGCTCTTAGAGGTCTCATCATGCTGAGATACAGTGTTAAATATCCCATTGTTCTGCTTCCTTTAGTTTTTATCCATAGGTCAGCACCTCCCAGTTAAATACATAATATTTGATTAGAAAGGCTAGCAAAGAGCAGGAAGAAAATGACCTTGATCTTTTGAGTTAAATATAAGTTCATATGTATATTCCAGTAGCGATTTTTAAATTGATTGAACTTCACAATAAGCGTAGCTCTCAGTTCAGTGAGCAGAAACAAAACTTGTGCTGCTTTGCATAATGCATTGGAAAACAAGAACAGCTAAAATGACTGGCAGAAAACCCCAACAGTTATCTATAAAAGGAGACAGAGAAGTCTACAAGGCACGTAAGTAATTTATTCAAATACATTACATTTGAATAAAAAGATTTAGCAAAATAAGTGTAGACATTAAGTGGAAATAATGAGAAATAATTTTGACTTAACTATTAATTTACTCTTACCTTTTAGATGCTAATCTTGATCCATCTAAAATATTTTAGGAGCATCAATTGCCAGTGAGAATCACTGGATCCTTTGCTCACCCAGCCAACTCTTCACTCTCCTTGCTTGTGCATAGACTAGAACTTACTACTTATATATTAGAATTTACTACACCTTGTGGGTCCTCTCAGTGTCTTCATCTATTTCAAGCTCAGGCTACTACAGCTCTCCCTACTCACCTGAGTCATATTATGCATTATTTTAGTTAATATCCCCTATGAGCTTGTGCATTTATGTATTAGGAACTGATGTTTTTTCAAAAGACAGATTTGAAGAAATCCATTTTTGCAGTGTTCATCGACTAGCCCACATATGATGATCTAAGCTGACATCATCTGCTGATACGTTTCCTTGATATCCATTTTTAGCATATGGTTATGCCTTGAGAAAATCACAGGTCAATATTTTCTAATATTTCCTACAATTTTCTAATATTTAGTTAGTTAGGCTGGCCCTTCTCTTACTGCTTGTTTAGTGGAAAGGACCTGTGTTGCAGCAGCTCCAGCAATATAATCAAAATTTGCCCGATATTTTGAAGCAACCTTCCTTACAGTTGTATCTTCACTACCATTGCAGACAAGACTGAAATACTGATGGGACTGTCTGAAACTGATTTTAGACAACTGGACAAAGCTGTTTGGCATATGTCTTGGATAAGAACTTGGAATATATATTGATGATTGAATTTCCTCTTCCAGTTCATATTAACTTTTTATTAATAAAGCTTTTAATGGAAGGCATGAATGGTGGTAATGTAAATCTCCATTTATTGGTAATAAATGTTGGTTAGATTCAGCTACACGTGTCTTCAGGCATGGGCCTTGCTGCCATGATGCAAAGCCAGGATTCCAGCAGTGACACTGTTTCCCTTCTGTGTTTATCCAAGACAAAGGTATTGGGCTGGTTAGTTAGAGGTATAGTTATAGAAGTAAGCAAAACCATGATTTCTAGACCTGGAATCATAAGCCTGGAAGTTTGAATGGAAGAGAAATTGTGATTCCAGAAACAGTCTCAAGAAGAAATGCTGCTGCTTTAATGTCCACGGATCTTTTGACTTCAAGGATGGTGTCAGCCTACACAATTAGGTGTGGCTTCAGATCTGCTTGAAAGCACACCTTTCTCCCTAAGTCAAACAAACTCTTGGGTGACATCAATACAAACAAATTAAATGGTAGCAGAGCCTGTTCTTTGGCCTTCAGGCCAACTGACATGTCTAACCCTGTCCACACTATTAAACTTTCCCAGTCTCCAGAAAATGGAGGCTAAATCTAAACTGCCTATTGGTATGTAGCTGGCCCTGGCCTAAACCAGCCCCTGAACCATGGTCAGGAATTGTTTGGGATCATGCTACTTGGAATAGGACAAAACCAAGACTTTCCCTCACTTATGAGGCATAATGTCAGATAACAAGTCTATAGACATGAAGCAGTAAAAGTTACCAAAGGTGATTTATTCCATCTTCCAATTTATACTCAGGAAAAAAATCAGTGAAGAGTATTTCACAGCCCGTAGGCCTTCTGTTTGCTTGCCAAACTATCTTTGCATAATATTTCTCCTAAGTCTTCTTTGCTGCAAGTTTGCATTGCATTGCAACAATTTATTGCATTGCATAGTAAAATGCACAGATAATAATGATGACCAGATTTGTAACCAAGTTTTTACTGGTTGAAAACATATCAGACACTTTGCACTGAGAGAAGGAAGCATTGCATGACAGCAGCCATCTACATCTAAGTGAGTCTCCCTGGAAACCCTTGATGGGTGATGAAAGGAAACAAGTGCTTCTATGACGTAATTAATCTCATTTCAACACAGACATCTGAAATAGATTAATCACTTCCTGGGGATGCGGACATCTCTTCACTGACTCCTAAAAGAGCATAGATTATTCACTCTGACATTTGCCACTATATTTGCCTGTAGTTTGAGGAACAGATTCAATTCCTTCAAGCTTTCTTCACAGGATTTTAATGCTTTTTTTGTCACTTTCCTTTGTACTCTCTCAAATCTGTCTTAATTAGATCATCTTTTCCAAAGTAGCACACACTACTTAAGATAAGACTTCAGCATGCAACAACTCCATTGATGCAGCTTAGAAAGAACAATTTTTTCCCAACTGTTTTCTTTTGTTTTGTTTGTGGTTTGATGCAGTTTTGAGATTATTTCACTCCAGTTCTTGAGCAATAGTGCAATGTTAGCAGTTTTCCCATCTCCCTGAATTTTCCTTCTATGTTAAGACTCATTAATAATTGTAATTATTGCAGCCAAGTTCATCTTACCATTATCTTGAGCATTAGCTGTGATTTCTTCTACTGGATTTGATATTCCACATTGCCTCTCTTACCTGGGGATAAAAAATTAGTTATTCTCATACTATACTGCCACTTTGCCATGCTTTCTTCCAAACAAATGAAAATACATACACCTAAAATCTCTGCATCCTTATTAGTTATTTTAATCATCATCATTAGTTTATGACTGCTGGGATTTCTACTATCCCTGACACTTTACAAGACCTATGTTTTCAGCCCTACATATGAAGCATTTTTTTTCTGATAGCAGTGGAACTCTTTATCTTCTTTTGAAAAATGTTGAACATTCTTATCTTGTAATTTGGATATTTTATTGTGCTTCCTTTTGTTTTGGTTTGGTTTGTTTTGTTTGCTATTGTTTCCTTGGTTTTGTGGTTTGGGGTTTTTTTGTTATTGTTGTTTATTTACTGCCTTCTCCTTGCCAGTTAACTGGGCAGATTTTTACCCACAGTTATCAAGAAGATAGTCTGTATGAAAAGAGAGCTGCCTTATAGAATACCTAGGTTCAGAATTAATTACTAGTCATGACTGCTGCATGGCATCCTGAAGGGGTTATTATTTTATAATATTTTCTGGGTAATTTCTAGTTTGAGTAGAGGACAGGCAGAGATAACAAAGTAATGAGAATGAACCATGGAGAAATCTGATAAACAGGAAGCTCTAAAGTTGTATGGGAAGATACAATATTATAAACCAAAATAACAACAAATAGGATTAAAATGTGTATAAAGTAGATCAGCTCTTCTTCCCATTTCATAATAAAACAAGGGAGTAGTCTAGGATTTGAAAAGACAAACTGCTGAAAGGAGTATCACTAGGAGTGTTAAGACTTCATGTATCTTTTAAATGGTGAATTCTTTATCACATGGTATTATTATGCAAGGCACAGAGAAGGAGTGGTCACACAGTGATGAGAACACCCAGAGGTGAAACAACTAGTGTTGCAAGGACATGCATCCCTGGGAGATAAAGCATCCCAGATCTTCCTACTATGTGATTTACGCATCTTTTACACCTCTGGAGCTGGACATTGTGAAAAGGTGGGAGAGCATTGACACCAAGTAATGTTATTCTGATAGTCTATCCCACCTTATTGCACCTTTATTGATACTATTTCTTTGTGTTTGTGTGTGTGTGTGTGTGTGTGTATTTGTGTGTGTGTATGTATCTCAAAGGTGCATTGAAACAGACAAATTTTTCTGTTTACAGATGCTAATAAAGAAAATTTGGTCCCTGAGCCACACTGGAAGCTGAAGTACTTTGCTCAGCCTTTTTTATGCTTTTAAAAACAAACCTGACAAAAATATTGTTGGTTTGGTTTTGTTTGGGGCTTTTAATTTGCTTGTTCTAAGGAAACTTTAATTATACACAGATGGAAGAACAATTGAAATTTCCCCACTGGAAATTAATAATGCTAAACTTTCCTGTGTATATCTTGAATTAGTTACTATCAGTTAGAAAATAGAACATTATTTTCTAGTAACTGAAGACATTAATCTGAGGAGAATACAGAGGAAACACAGAAGCAAACAAATAATTCAAACTACTTAACAGTTTCTCACGGACTATGCTGTTTTATGGCTAATAAATAAGGTTCAAATAATGAATGCTTAATTGATTTGTTTTGGTTTTTATTGCATTTGCCACCCACTGTTAGTGTAGCTAGATAAATCCTAGAGCAGCAACCAACACCAGCAGGACCTGAACACACATTCACTACAGAAGGAATTATAGTCTCAAATCCTATCCTAGGAAACAGCACAATAACTTTTCCTACCAAAAAAAATACTGTGTTTTAGACAATTAGTAAACAATAATGTGAGGGTGAAACAACAAAACAAATCTCATTGCAAAGCTCTCACCAAATGGGGAAATTAAAGAATTAGCAGTGAAACTGCAGAGCTTTTAATCTTGGTGTAGCTGGATTTAGTACCAGACTGTAGGAAGTTACTCACTGTTTTCCTCCCATTTGCTCAACCACTGATGTAACACCAGTTTTCACTGGCAAGGCAGCAATGCATTTCTGGTTTAGGTGGTTCACCATGCTCTGACTGATGGTGTAGTGTCACATCACTTCTTCAGTGCTAGTCAGAGCAATCTGCACTATCCACCTCCATCTTCTTCCTTATTATGGCTCAACGTGGCTTCCTACTTTAAAAGATAATAGGAAGACAAAAGCTGAATTAGTCAGGTAGTGAAAAGGATGGGGAAAAAAGAGAGAATGCTATATTAACAAGTGGCTCTATCTCCATTACTTAAAGAAATACAAAACTGAAACTCATCCACCTTCCCCTACTCCCCTACTTACCCATTTTTAATGTCTAAGATGGGTTTTCAAGGAATAAGTAAACTGCAAGTAAAGGTGCTTTGTGAAACCTTGCTCACTTCTGGAAAGGGTTCTATGTGCAGGATTCCAATGTGGCTGCAGGAAAAAATGGACAGAAGTTCATGATTCAGTTGTTACCACAAGAGATGAAGTGGCAACACGAAGAGTTGGTAAGTAGAGAGAAACAGAAGTTTCAGTGTACTGGGATAGGAGCTGAATACACTAAAGGTATCCTAAAGAGAATAAACACGACGTTTTGCAGTAAAAGATAGCACAGTAGATTATATGGACAAATGTGTGAGAAAGGGAAGTTTAGAGAAGCATGTCAGCTGGAAAGGCAGCACTGGAAGAGCTAGAAAGGGAGATTCTGCTGCATGAAAAGTAATTTTTCAGGGAGGGGCTTTAGAGAAAGAGATTATAGGATTATTTGGTCACAAATTGAATGCAAGTAACTAACTAGAGGAATTGTCTCTAAGCTATGGACTAAGAAAAAATAACATCTAAGCAGTTACAATAGGTGTGACATTGGAAGAGGTGAATTAGCAGTCAGGAAGCTCATTATTCAAATGAATATGGACAAACTTAAAGGTGATGCTCATATGGGAACACTCTGTTTAGCCAGGCAGCGTAAATATGCATAGAACACTGTCCAGTCACCTGGTCACCTTGAAATAAGCATAACTTAAAAAGCATGTGGTCTCAACAACACAATGCTGGAGCTAAATCTGCAGAGACAAGTAATCTGGTGAGATGTACATTGCAGAATGTTCGTCAGAGCTACTCACAGCACTGAAATGGTGGCATGGGGCTCTTTATTTTGAGATGCAATGAGTGTCAGCAGATCCAGTGCTGTTACTTGACTGACCTTGCAGGGAAACAAAGGTAACAAAAACCCCTAGGCAGTGGGGAGGGAATTCCCAGTTACAGATTTAAACATACAGGTCAAAAGATACTGAGAATTTTCCTCTCTGAGCTACCAAACCAAAAAGACTAATCTCCTTATGAGTGAACAGCATAGGGAGTATAGTGAAATACATAAAATGAAAATCATACAAGAGAAGAATAACCCTTCCTAGAGAGGAGATGACTCCACTGGAAAATAAAAATAAAAATAATCAATTCTATGAGAATAGCCATGGCAAGAACACATCATGGTCAGACTAATTAAAAAAAAAAAAAAAATAGACCACCATGAATCTGCCAGAGATGAATGATCACTGCTTCTTACCAAAACTGAAACTTTTGACTGTATGTTGCTGAGGTTTCATATTTAAAATAAAAAGAAAAACAAACAAACAAAACCCCCCACCAAAACTCATCTGAAAGCAGTTTAAAGAACATCCTGCTCAGAGGTAGTTATGACTGATGTGTGCTTGAGCAAAGTCTCTTGCGCGGGAAGCCTGAGCCCGGGACAGCTTCGAGAGGAGCTTTTCACTGCCATCTAATGGTACACTGAGCGAAATTACACTGAAGTCTTTACCCCCTCCGAACATTTTGGTTGTGATATAAAGCAGGATTAATCATTCTTAACTTAATTTTTGCATTGTTTTTTATTTAAAAAGGTACATACTGACCCAGGCTGGGAGTTCCCTTTCATGATCCTTCAACTCTGTGGCACGGGGGGAGTCTGACAAGAAGCCCTGAGAGGGACATTGAAGTTCCTCTACAGTCCAGGGCTGAATGAATCCGGGATGAGGTAGGGTGGGGGAAATTCCAAAAAACTTTGATAAGCATCTGCTTTCATGACTGACATGTAATAATAACATGATGTACCTTCCAACTAGATCAACTGGAACAGTCTCCCTCATAGCTGGACTAGGAAATTAAGTAAGTGTGACAGAGGTGATGACTCTGTTTGGGCTTGCGAAATGATGAGACAAATCAGATTTGTGATGCCTGTTCATGACAACCAAGTTGCATTTCCTCTGCATCTGATTAATTTCTGTTTCTGTGAGATGCAACTGTATCATCATATTTTAAGATATAAAAGATGGGGTGACTTCAAACACACTCTTTACCTTGCCATTCATTATGAAGGTGTAATAAGCATGTGTAATAACTGAACAACATAGAAAGGCACCAATACTTATATTTTAGTTTACTAAGAGTAAGTAAACCTCACTCTCAGCAATGTTAGATCATTAATCCTCCATGAGACAAATCAAATTCCAAAAGATTTGAAGAGACTGGGGTGTATGGAAAGACAGGCTTGGGGTGGTTTTTGTAGGGTTTTGGCTGAGGGATTTTTTCATCCTTGAACAAGGTAGCATTTCTGCTAAGGGAATCCATGCTGCTCTTGACATTTTTTTGGTTTGACTTACTATGTGCCATTATGAAAACAAGAAAGGTACTCTTACTGTTCATTTTCCCCCCTCAGAAAGTATGTATGTACATTTTATAATATATAGGGGAAAGTGCTAATAAAGTTAGAGGCTATAGTGTTAACTGAAATAGGTCAGAATCTCACAGAACTTAGCACAGAAACATTCAAAATGCATAAAGGCACAAAGGTTTTTAGGGATTTCTTCCCAGTGAAGTTTCTAAGGAGAGGAAATAGCTTTGCCTGTGAATTGTTCCATTACCAAATATCCCTGACATAAAAACCTCCCATTCAAACATTTTATGACAAAGTTTATACAGGTATAAAATTAAGCAAACACTTTAAATGCCCATGCTAATTGCACAGCTGCTGTCCAGCAGTAGTTCTGCAATTATATCACTTTTCAGATTTGCCAGTATTTTTCCAAGGAATGAGGCTCTGTATTTTTTCAAGGGTCTGTCAGGTGAGGTGGCCAGCATTTTAAAGCAGAACTACAAAGTTGAGGAGCTTTTCCATCTGCCAAAATTACCCTTAACCTTGTGCAGCCACTTACATGAGGGTAAGATGCTACCAATCTGGTTGCATTCTGTGCCTGCTCTGTATGGATACAGAGATTTCCCCAAATGTTGAGAAATCGGAGTGTTCAGAAGCACCAAGAGATTGATGCACACCATAGAGAAATCTGGGAGAAGGCAGAAGAGAGGGTGGACTTCTTCGAGTTTCTGAGCTCCACAGAAATGGAATTATGAATTACCTCCAGTAACTGAGATGCAGAGTAAAAGAGGGAGATGCAATGTGATGAAAAGTAAGAAAGATAGAGGAAAATGTAGGCCACAGAAGGGTTTGGATTAGATTGTTACGGTGGCCAAGCCCTTCAAATCAATCTGTGGTTGGAAAATTTGTGCATCTCCTGGAGTGATTTCCCCAGTGAGAGATTTTAATGTTTTTTCTGCTTTGGCAATGTCGTCAGAGCATGAGGGGCAGAAAATACAGAAAAAAACTTCCCTGGAAAGCTGGGAAAATTATAATGGGAAACTGCTCCAGCACACCTCAGTGGGGCAGGAGACAATAATCAGTGGCTGGACCAGTCCTCCAGCAGAGGACAGGGCAGAGGTTGGCACAAGCACAGAGGGCTCTTCCCTCTCGGTTTGCTGAGGAGGGATTGGCAGGAACCCGCTTCAGCCTGCTGCCCTCCTGTCTCTCTCCCAGCTTTCTGCAGCCTCTGCTCCCAAACCGACGGGCACAGTGTGCAAAAGGGGAGACGCACCCCCAGATGTCTAGAGAGAGGATGCCAAGAGGATGGAGCCAGGTTCTTCTCGGTGGTGCCAACTATTAGGCGAGGCAACAGACAGAAAATGATGCACAGGAAGTTTCACCGGCACGTGAGGAAGAACTTTTTTACTACGCGGGTAACTGAGCACTGGAATAGGCTGCCCAGAGAGCTTGTGGGGTCTCCTTCATCGGAGATACTCAACAACTGCCTGGACACAATCCTGTGCCCTGTGATGACCCTGCCTGAGCAGGGAGGTCGGACCAGATGACCACGGTGTCGCCTTCCATCCTCGCCCGTTCCGCGATTCCGTGAGAGGCGCCCCGGCTCGCAGAGCGGCGGGCAGGGGGCGGGGAACGAGCGGCCGCCGCCCGCCCTGCCCGTCCCGCCCCGGGCGCGGAGCGGGTCCGCCGGCCCCGGCAGAGGGCGCCGAGCCGGGGCTGCGGGGCTGCGGGGCTGCGGGGCTGCGGCTCCGCCTCCGGCGGGCGACGGCGGCGCGGGGACGCAGCGCGGCCCGGGCGAGGCCCCGCGGCACCCAGGTAACGCCGCGCCCCGCGGCCGCGCTCCGCCGGGGCCGGGGCGGGCGCGCCGCGCCTCCGAGGTCGCGGGGCCGGGTGGCGGCGGCGGCCGGGCCCCTGCGGCCTCCCGGGGCGGCCGGCAGGGAAGGCGGGGCCGGCCGGTGCCGCCGGCACGGAGCGCCCCGCCGCGGGCCGGGCCGGGCCGGGCCGGGCCGGGCCGGGGGCGCGCTGCCCGCCCGAGCGCTCCGGCGGCGCGGAGGGGCGCGCCGGCGGTGCCGGGCCCGCTCCCGGCCCGCCCGGCCCGCCGCCTGCGCGGAACCAACTAAGGTCGAGCGCTAAAAAGAAGCAATAATATTTGTTTGCATGTTCAAATAACTGTTGGAATTTGCTCCCGAACTGAGGAGGGGCCTGCGTCTTCTGCGATACCGTCCTACAATTCAAAGTATAGGTCATGTATTTTAAGCTCACATATTTAGATACAAGAAGAAAGCCGGCGGAGGTGTGGTTATTTTTATTTGGCCAGTAATTGCTCTCATTAATCGGGGCTTTTTTTCTCAGCCACAAATACCGCCTCATTTCATATTTCGGCAGGGGTCACTTGGGTGCGGAAAACCAGACTCTAATCTCGTAAGGGAACACGTGTTTCCGTGGGTATAAGATCACAGTAAAAGCCAGCGCAGCACCCAACTAATAGGGGCTGTTAATCAGTTTCTGAGAGCGTTGAACGACACCTGGAGTGTTTTGGGGGTGTTTCCACCTACTTGTCCCAGGTTAGAGAGAGGAGCAGCAGCACCGGGGAGCTTTCATGTGAGCCCGATGTAGCCAGTGTCACTCCTGGTGTCACGCCTGTTGCAGCGCATAGAGCCGTGTTATTTCTGCCACGGCGCCAGTTCCCATCCGGAGAAACAGGGGGGGACGTTGTGCCGCGTTTTGCCACGCAGGAGTGTTGTGGTCCAAGCAGAAACGGAGGTTAAGCAGCTTTCGGCTTTTCTGGATTTGCTTGCTTGCAGTGTTCGGCAGAAGCTTGCTTGTTGTGACAATGACTCATGATAAATAGAGATCTCCCTGTGCTTTTTATGACACAGATAGCGGCGTTTCTGTCTATTTTTTGAATTGTATTTCAGATGTAGGGAGGAAAGCACCACAAATGTCTTTGCACAGTTAATATTGAACACCAGAAAAGCAATTAAAAACGGGGTATTCTGCTGGGCGTTTCTGCATTTGTTTCTCATCTGGTGTCTTAGCTCTTTGTAGCTTTAGCCAGTTTATGAGAAAGTTGGATCATAAAGCCACCTAAAGCCTTGTGCTTTCAGGTGATACATCACTGTATGGGGAACTGAATACTCATCTTCTTGTAGTAACTGTTACGCCATATGTAGGGGAATCCTTTCAATCCGTCAAAGCAGTTGCTCATTTTTACATACGAATATTTGTTTTATTTTAGGTTATATGCTATGACTAGCTTCAGACTCCCCATCAGCACTTTCAGAAAACTAAATGTCTGGTTTGGACTGTGGGAGAAATTCCCCTCAAATAAACTGTACCCCACTTGGAGGAGAAGCTTATTCTGCAGCTGTCAAGCAAGCACAGTAAATTACAGAAGATGTTTCAGTTTTTCCCCAATCAGACTCAGTGCATTAAGGTTCTCTCCAGAATATATCTCAGTACTTTCTCTGAGGAACAAAAGCAGCAAAAGCTCTAAAAGGAGCAGACAAAGCATACAAGAAGAGGAGGAAGAAGAGGATGAAGATGAAAGTAATTTGGAAGATGAATTTGAAAATGACCCCAACATAGTAAAAGATTACAAGGATCTTGAAAAAGTAGTGCAGTCTCTTCGATATGACGTGATCTTGAAAGCTGGCCTAGACATGGCAAGAAAGTAAGTACAGAAGAAACAACTTGCTAGTGAGAAAGATGTCATACATCTAAAATTTCACTTTTGATAAACTTTTATTGCTGGAATAACTTAGTATTTGTGGGTGTTTTTGTGGTGTAGCTTTTTTGATTCTCTAAAGATATATTTTGGATGTATGGACATTCCTGTTTGTTTCACCCTACCCCCCTTGAAACAGCCTGATTTTGCTTTTCCTTGTCTGCAGTATTTCTAAGATTGCTGAGGAGGCATTTTTTATCACTTCCTATTTATTTAAAATAAAGAAAATACAAAATACTGTACTAAGGTCTAATTTGAGATTGAGGGAGTAAAATAATGCACTATTTAATGAATGGAGAAATAGGGTACGGTAGGTATCAGTTTCACTGGTCCACCAGGTACATGTGCAGTCTAAAAATGTATCACAGTGATTGATCTAATGCAACCTGCAGAAGTCTGATATCACTGTGTTGTTAGAACAGAATATTAGTATAACTTGATCACTAACAAATTATTAAACTGGCTGATGCAGAAAAGGGGATATTATTTATTGAATATTCAGGAGACAGATCTATAGAAACAGCTTTTCTGGCACAGAGCAACTATATGCTATTATTTAATTTAATATCTATGAAAACCCTTTTCTTTACTTCCAGTTCAGTCTGTCCTGACCTTAAGTGAAAATGTCCTTTACACACAAATTAGAGGTGTAGAAATGTACCTTGTGCATGAATGGTAGTGTTGTGTTTCTGCAAAGAAACAGTTGCATTTGGTTTGCTGCACACTGAAACTGCAATAAAACCTTGTTTTTCTTCAGTAAAATAGAAGATGCATTCTACAATAATGAACTCAGGCTGAATGGAGAAAAATTATGGAAGAAAAGTAGAACTGTAAGACTTTTTTTAATTTATTTTTTTTAATATAGTAAAAGAAAATAGTTAAGGCATGATCTCCTCCCCCTAGATCACTCTGCAAAGGTGATTGCCCAGCATTGGTAACAGCAGTTCCACCCTGGGGGGGATGGTGTGACCATGGTTCCCTGGGTAAAACATTATTCCCTAAGGCAGACAGGAAACTTGTGTGGTTGGAGAGTCAAATCTAAGGCTGAAAGTCAGGAGAAGGCAGCAAGGACAGAATATTCTAAGTTGCTGAAGGAAGTGATGATATCATTATGTGAGATTTGATGGAGTAGGAATGATTAAATCTGAGATATTGGTGGAGGAGGCACATGATTAAAGAAAAAGAGGAAGTTTGATGATAGAAAGGGATTGAAACTGGGATGACTGAGGGAAGGTTGTTGTACCTGTAATAGAGCACACAGGACCACAGTTAGGAGAGAGCCAGGGGGGTCACCAGACATCTACCAACCCTTTCTTCATGTAAGGGTGATCCTCGGTGGTGGCTACTGTCATCAAAAGGCAATAGGATGAGAAGTTTTGATTCCTGATCCCGCAGAGTTAAGGCTGGTTTACGAGAGGTGTATTGCTTCTGTAACCTTTGAGAGGAGCACAAGCAGTTGCTGAGCACTCTCTTCTTTGAAACACTTTAAACTGTTTTAAAGGCATGAGGAAGAACTTTGCATTTTGCTGTTGATAGAAAAAGATTGGTGGGAAGCACACTTTGGGAGAAAAAGACATACATATAACCTTTTTCACAGAGTTAGGTGTTGGTTGTGTAACACAGAGGGTGAAGCTCTTGGCAGGGAAGGTCATGAGACATGTAATTGCATATTGCCATGGCTTTCCTAGAAGTTCATCGTTGGCAATCTATAATAGGTCTGGTATTGGCTGCCTTCCTCCTCTCCTGTGAGATAAGAATATTAAGTGGAAAGAAAGGAAGATTGTGGGGATTTGTTTTCCTCAGGGAATGTTTATAATCACTCATCTTCTCTTTCTGTTTCTAGGTGAAACTTGGTGACACACTGGATCTCATACTAGGTGAAGATAAAGAAACAGGAGCTGCTGTAGTTATGCGGGTAGTCTTAAAAAAATTATCTGACAAAACTGAAAGTGAAAAATACAAAGTTATTTTGAGGCGCTGGAAAAACTTAAAAGTGCCCAAACAGGATGTACTGAAGTAACTAGGGGTTGCATGTGGCAGCATAAGATTTTTGCAGAAAAACATATTTTTTTGTTAAATACGAATTTTGGTTGAACAAAATTACAGTACCCTTTTTTAAGGGCTTGTGTCAGAATCTTATCTCACTCTGCTGCGCACATCAATAATCATGCAATAAAGCCTGTCACTTTCTGCTGTTAGCTTTGTCTTGTGGTAAACTGTAACTTAAAAGATCCAACACTTATATTTCCAGGAAGTTTCTTATAAATAATGAATCAATAAAGACTGATTTGATCACTATTTAATTGCTGTCTAATTCTGTTAATCAGAAAGGTTACATTAAAGCTGACATCACGTTAAGCAAAATGGCTTTCTTTGTTTTATGTCTGTATTCATGAAATAGTTAGGGCAAAAGCCATCAGTTATGTAAAGTTGCTTCTTTTTTCATTATTTAATCTTAATTAAAGGTTAACAGTACCAACTCTATGCTTATGATGCTGCTATACCAAGAATACAGCAGGATACCAATTGCAGTGGCATATTTCTAAGCAGGAAAACTTCATGGTGACAGAGAATCATAGAATCAGAACAGTTGATGTTGAAAAGACAAGATCATTGAGTCGAGGTATTAACCCAGGACTGCCAAGCCCATCACTAAATCTTGTGTCTAAGTGCCACATCTACATGCTATTTAAATACCTCCAGGGATGGTGACTCCACCACTTCCCTGGGCAATCTTTCCAATGCTTGACAACTATTTCAGTGAAGAAATCTTTCCTGATACCCAATCTGAAACTCACCTGGTGCAACTTGACTCTCTTTCCTCTTGTCAACTCACTTGTTGTCTGGGAGAAGAGACCATTCCCATTCCCTATCACTGTCTGGGCCCAGCCATCCAGACAGGTTTTTACCCAGTGAATAGTGCACCTTTCCAAGCCATAAGCAGCCAGTTTCTCAAGGAGAATGCTGTGGAAAATACCAGAAGCTTTACTAAAGTCCAAGTAGACACATCCACAGCCTTTCCTTAATTCATTAAGGAGGTCACTTTATCACCAATGGAGATAGGGTTGGTCAAGCGGGATCTTCCTTTCACAAAGCTGTGATGGCTGGGCCCAATCCCTGGTTGTGCTGGCCATGCCAAATGATGCACTCAGGATTATCTCCTCCATGACCTTCCCCAGCACTGAGGTCAGGCTGACCAGTCTGTAGTTTCCCAGGTCCTCCTTCCAACCCTTCCTGTAAAAGGGCATCACACTGGCTGACCTCCAGTGACCTGGAGCCTCCTGGGTGAGGCAGGACTGTGGGTAAATGATAGAAGGTGGCTCTGTGAGCTCTTCCACAGCTCCCTGAGTACAGTTGGGTGGATGCCATTCAGCACCATAGACTTGTGTCTAAATGGTACAGCAGGTGACTGACCATTTCCCCTTGGATTATGGGAACTACATTCTTCTCCCTGTTGTCCAGCTCAGGGGTCTGAGTACTTGCAGAACAGCTGTTCTTACTACTAGAGACTGAAACAAAGAATGCATTAAATACCTCAACCTTCTTTGTCAATACATTTTCACCCACACCCATCCAATAAATGATGCAGATTCTTCTTAGCCAGCCTTTTGTTGCTAATGTATTTATAGAAACATTTTAAATGTATTTTATGGCAGTAGCCAGATTAAGTTCCTTTTTCTTCCACTATTCTCTCTGCATAACCTCAGAACGTCCCAGTCATCCTCCTGAGTTGCCTTCTACTTCTTCCAGAGGTCATAACCTCTCCTTTTTTATTGAATTTCAGCCAAAGCTCTGTTCAGCCAGGCCAGTCTTCTCACCAGGTGTGTCAGGAAGTTATGAGAAAACTGGCAGTGATACTCTGCTCCCATGGAGGATACAGATCAGTGAGGAAGTCTGTGTAGTACTGCTGATTTTTACTGTTTAACTAACCATGCAGAGGAAGATGAAATCTCAGATTGTCATGTATTAATTTCATTGTGGCATTTAGGTGGATATTTAATACTTAGGCTTTGTAAGGAGCTGAGTAAAGGTTAGACCATACTGGGGTGAGAAGCTCACGTCTGTATTAATTCAGGAAAACGCTGTCACTTAGAACAGCCATCTCAGAAATGACCACTTGCACTGGTGACATTAAACATGCGTTGGATGAACTGTGAAACATGCAGATTTTTTATTGTTTATAGATGTTTAGACAGACACACACACAGGTGTGTGTCTGCAGGAAAGCTGGCCAGTAGGAGCAGGTAGCTACTGTTCATCCAGTCTGGCTCTGCTCCCAACCTAGTCTGGAGGGCACAGAAGGACAAAAATTGCCCTGAAGACGCAACAGGAACATATTGCAGAACACTTTTTCTTTCATGCCAAAAGCTACTTAATAGCTGTGTTTAATCAGGGTGTACCTCTCCATAGCTTCAAAGTGATGGCTGCTGAGTGAAGGATTTAGAGTAGTTTTTTGCTTTCTTCAGGCATAGCTAAAATGTGTGCTCTTTTGTTTTGTTGGTTTGGTTTTTTGCTTTTGGAGGTTTTTTTTGTTTTATGTTTTGTTTTGTTTTTAGTTTGGTTGGGTTTTGGTTTTTCATTTTGTTTTGCTTGTTTTGTTGTTTTTTGGTTTTTTTCCTGATTGTTTAGATGTTTAAAGATGAACATACATGTTTAGACATTGAATTACAGGCATAGTGACCTTTATAAAAAATTGTTCTTAAGAGGACATGATCCTGGAAAGCTCTCCTAGGGGATTTTGGTGATCCTTACTCTGCAGAAGTGAAGGGCCTCTGCAGAGCACCCAGAGGAAGACAGCAGGCTGTACTTTCATTGTGAGCATTGCTGTCACCACTTTGTTTGAACTTGCACCAGCTGCAATGGAAATAAATGAGATGCATCTTCTGTTCCTCAATTCCACTTATTCTTGCTATTCTAAGTGGCTGCCATAATCTCCAGGGGTGCTGAGAGAAACAAGTAGAGAGGTGTGTTGTAATATGTCAGTGAGCTCCAGCTGCTGGTCAGCAACTTGTCAAATGCTTGTCAGCATGTACACACTGCCTGTCACCTCCAGCAGTAGTAGCTTACACCAGAGCATTCAGGACCAAAGGAAGACCCCACTCAAAAAATGCCAGGAATGCTCTTTGGCTTGGGAATAGCAAAGGTATGGATGTGAAGAAATTAACTTTCTGAAAAGATCTGTTCCGTGCAGGATGAAAACAGTAACAACAACAACAAGAAGTCAACACCTTCTTGGCATCCAAGATGAGCAGAGAAGTTGCATCCCTGAGATCCAGTAACATACCAAAGAGCACTTAGCAAGGTAATTTGAATTGAATAGAATACAGTATTACGGCAAAAAGTTAAAAAGTTTTAACTTCTGGAAAAGCCTTTTGGAATCCAAAGTAGATGAGTACAAACAATCAAGACGTAGCCTGTTCCTAATGATGACAGACTTTTCACTAGAGCCTGTCATGACAGGACAAGGGGCACTGGTATTAAACTGAAAGAGGATAGATTTACATTGGATACAGGGAAGAATTTTTTTTTTTTTTTTTTTATGTTGAAGGTGGTGAGACATTGAAAGAAGTTGTCCAATTATCCCCCATCCCTGGAAGTCTTCAAGGACAGCTGGATGGGGTTTTTAGCAACCTGGTCTGGTGGAAGGTGTCCCTGCCCATAGCAGGGATTTGGAACTAGATGTCCCTTTGAGGTCCTGTCCAGCTCAAATCATTCAGTGATTCTATGACTGTCACGAAAACGGGGCCCTCACTGACAGCAGAAGGTAGAAACAGGCTTTCACAAGTTTTAAATGTTAATCCACCAGTAGTATGAGCTAAGGAAAAGACAGGCAGACTTTGTAAGGAGTCCTGTGATGCGTGAGACAGCCCTCTGTAGTTTCAGGATTGAAGGGGTTGGAGAGGGAACTGTACCCATGTGCTTCAAAATAGAAAGCTTCAGTCACAAGGCAGCATGATCTCAGAGGAAAAGTATGACAGCAGGAAGGTGAGTAGCTGTTCTGCTTGGCTACACTGATCTGTCCTGGATAAGCTTCTCTATTGATCAGACTTTTTTATTGGGGTCAGACACTGCTAAGAAGGTTGCACTTGTTTCTGCAGCCTTTAAATATCATATGAGCTAAAACTGTGACCCAAAGAAGGGTTAGAATGTGTACTGGGAGGTGTAGGAACAGGCATGTCACATCCACAGTTTTTGCTGGATTGTAGGGGGCATGTAAAACACACATAAACTGATCTGGGGATCAACCACTCTCTGTGGTGGAAGAACTACATGAAAGGGCTTCTTCATGAAGATACTGCTGAGAGGTAGAAAGAAGAAGCTTGAACAGCCTGAGAAGTGACTGACAAGTTCACAAGAGGCTACCCAGATAACTGTGCTGTCCAAGCCACCTCTGGATTAATCACAGGCAAACCCACCTTCATGCTGGATGTCAAGGCATGGATCTGCAATGTGCAGCCTGCCTGCCCTTGCACAGATGGATGATCTGATCCAGATGACTTTGCCTGGTCCCATAAGAGGCAGGCACTGTCAGACTGTGGGTGGAGGACCCTGTTGACCCTGGCACAGCCTGCAGCATTACCTGCCAGCTTTGTGTGTCTCTCTTGCTGCAGGAGCACTGCTACACAGCTGCAGAATCTGCTGCACATGGGCCAGCCTGCATTATGGAGCAGGGCATTGGACAGTCAGTCCTGTGAAGGAATAGTGGGGAATTGTTCCCACAGGAGTTGGACTTGGGTGTGCCAGAAGAGAGCCTGGTCAACTAAAGCAGGCATATATTGGCACTCCTGAATTGGTTCTGAGTTCTGCTGCCCACAGACTGACAGAGAGGCAGGGTGTATTCCCTGACCCTTCTGGCCACACATAGTAAGCAATTCTATTTTTCTTAGAACAGAAAAGCACCCAAGTGTTTCTGAGGGGGAGTTGGGTTTGGGGTTCTGCTGGTTGATTGGTTTGGTTTTTTTGTTGTTTTGTTTCTTGGGGTTGGTTGTTTTTTTCCTGTAATGGCATGTCAGAACAGAAGTCTGCCTTCAGCACCTACCAAATTACAGTGCTCGGTATGGAAGGGAAAGGAATGCAAAGGGATGCATGTGAGCCATGCACATTTGAGCACTATTGAAGCTAAAATTCATTGGTTTCCAGTGCTTCTGCATACAGACAAGCACTACAGTGAGGGAGACCCTCTTTTGTTTGAGCTCTTGGAAGAAGGAGAGAGGGAGCAAGAGACAAGAGACAACATTACATGACATAATACTATTCCACATGTAGGATGCAATCCTATCAAGTGACTCATACCCACTGCTGACAGTTACCTTGGGATTTTCTTCTCACAGGAAACATTTGTAGAACTTGCTAACACACCACCACGAGCTAACCAAAGTGGGACATTCCTGAAAGTGTAACGATTAAAGGAATATTTTGCCTTCCAGAGAAGTGACCTCTAACACACAAGACTACAAAATTCCTCTGGAAACAAGGATAAACAGTTGCTTTGCTATAATGAAATTTGTGAAGGAAATTGGGAGTGATTACTTGACATTTGTGTGTGTGTGTTCTGTGTATATAGATACTAATTAGCTGACCTTCCTCCAATATCCAGTAATAATTTCTTTCCATCTATTAACATCAATTTTAGTGTGATTGGACATATAGAGATTTCACCCATTTTATGATTGGGAAATCAGTTTCACTAAATTTTAAAACAGAAATTAAGGAAAATAAAGCTAAAAACATAGCTAAAAGTTGTTCCATTCAATTTAGTCTTTGGGTGTTGGTAAGAAAGGGGAGAAGTGGGAAAAGAACAGCTTTATTTCTCTTCTATTAGCATTCTTCCTTTCCCACAGGAATCAAAGTTCTTCCTTCTGAATTGTTAATCAAAGAAAAATGCTCAGTGAGGACCACAGTTCCATGGCCATTAGCTAGAAATGACAGCATCAAGAAAATTACAAAAATTAAAAAAAATATGCTGGCTAAAAATAATACAGTGTAAGGGCTTATCTCCTGCCAGTCAGATGAGGTACAAGGAAAATGTGAATGTGATGGAGGTTTGGTTTTGTTAGGAGTCATCTGCTTCCAGCACTGAACTGGCAAAGCCAGGGCAGCTCCTTCAACTGGCACTCTGCTAGAGGAGTGATGATCTCTCAGAACAGGACTTATGTGAGCTCTGACAAAGACAGGTGTTATGTATTCTGTGAGACACTTCTATAAAAAATTACAACTATTACTACCAGTGAGAAGTTTTCATGAACGAATTTTAGGGCAAAATAAGGACTTGAAAGCACTATTACTAATAGAAATTTATCTGTATTTACATTTACTACAACAAAAAAAGTAGGTAGGAAAGGATGAAGACAAATGTGCATTTCTTGTTTGTTCTGCCTTTCTTAGCAAAGTCAATTTTCAGAGTCAATTAAGAGGAAACTAAACCATAACTTCATATATTCATTTTTATCAACTCTAGGCACATTAAAAAAGGTACTTTCAAAATGTTTCTGAGGAAAAATCTGTAACTCCACTGGTGCTGACTTGCAGTAATAATGGAAAAAAATCAGGAAGTCAAACCAAGGCAGTAAAGAAATGTTGGCAACGACAGTGATGGAGTTCGTTTCATTTACTCAAAAAAACCTGCTACATTTGTTCTTCCATAAATTTGAAGTGCCATCAACTAAAATGTACCTTTGTAAGTAAGAGCATTTGTCAATTTATGCCCTGTCATCAAGGCAAGCCTAAGACATTGAATTTTCCAGCTGTTCCACATTGTTTTAATCAGCAGAATGAAATCTGAATGAAAATAAATCATTAGTAAAACCTGTACATTATCTTCTGGGCTTCTTGGGGATGTAGAATTCATCTTAGCCCCTTCCAGCATGAAACTAGTCCTGGTGTGCCCTTGTAGAGCATTGAGCACACAATTCTGTTTCTCACTGCTACGACATAAATATCAAAAAATAACTGAAAAGAGACAAATGACAGATTTTTAAAAATTTACCTAGAAGTAAACTATATGCACTTTTAAGATAATTTAAAAAGTCACAAACATTTTTTAGAACATGAAACACTGTTGGCTGTACTGCATTACTGCATCAGCATAACTAAATGATTTCAAGCAAAGATTTTTCTCATTTGCCAACACATTTGTTGTTGATTCTGTCACCTGAATACACTTAACAGACAATAAACTGATGTATGTGTCACCTCTCTTTTATGTGCCGTTTTACATTTTTTACAGAACTTCTAAGGAAATGTTTAAGTTGTAGAAAATGCATAAGATGCAAAAATATATAAATACTACACTGTTTCTTTTAGAAAGCTTAAAATGGGCTATTCAATACTTATTGAAAGCTGATATAGTTAGACTCTAAGAAGTAGAGACACTTGATACCCACCTTAACCGGGTAGGTAGAAAGTAATGCTTATCCATAGGAAGTCAGCGTGCCTAACACTTCAATATCTAGCAATCCTCCTATCACAGTTTCACTACCAAAATTTTCAGTTTATTCCTTTAAACAGAAGAAGTCTGAAAGACAGAAAAATCTTTTTAACTGGCTGCAGCAAACTGAGGTGTTTTCCTTTATGTATTTGTCCAACTACCTAGGTTATCTCAGACCACACAGTAAGAGACTTTATAGGAAAATAATCCTGCTTGTACCTGAACAATCACCAGACAACATTCCTCTTGTATGAAAATAATATACCTTTAATATATTTACAAGACTGACCAACTGGATGAAGTGGCTGTACTTCAAAAGCACTGCAAGAGCTTTTGTTAGTGAACTATGCCACTATTTGTACGTCTGTATTTCCTTGATACCAGTTATACAATCAAATGAATTATGAAAGGGTTGTGAAGAGTTGGACAAAAGGAATGTACACAGCAATAAGAGGAGAAAAAAAACACAACAAAAATATTTTTAGACCCAGTTTCAAACATTTTCATTTTTATGGGCTAAGTTGTCAAATTGTTTTTTTCACTACTTTTTAGATTATATCAATTGACGGATTTTTTTACTTAATATCAATATCTACAGTAAAAGCCAGTACGTCTCAAACTTGCATGCTAGCTAGTAACATCAATCCCTTGTAAAAAAGCTCAATATATATTGAATTCTTCTGGGAGCTTTGACATCACTAAGTGGTGAAATGTATGACATTAAGATAAGAAAATAAAATAGTATTTCTTACCTTTTGGCCAGTCATTTGCAACCACAAATTAAACAGCCATTAAGATCTTATGTTATTTTATATATCCCATAAAAGTGCATGTAAAAAGAAATTTCACAGAGTTTCTAGGTAGCATACAATGACAAGAGAGTCTTGGTTTCTGATACATTCAATTTGATAAATTTATGCACTAAAATGAACAGATGCAGACATTGTGGTATCAGTTCTTTATCTTTGGTAAAATGATTTTGATTTATTCTAGCCGTATTTGCTCTGATATCCATTTTGAGTATGGTCTGCTATTACTTAAACCAACAAGAAACATTAAATGGATATAAACAGTATCAATGTGTTATTTAGTACATTCATGACTTTTTTCATACATTCTCTGAGAATGTTTCTAGCATATGGGCAAAATGAGCAAATGCTACTAACTATGATTTACTCCCAGTTTAACACAATACATTTATTGGTTCTTGCCATCAGGAAAAACCATTTTTGTTTTCCTTTTAAAGGGATCAATATGACTCTAAGAACAATAAATTCTAAAAATCTGAAGTAAAAATATGAAATATTTTGTACTTCCTTACAAATGCTAAAATAGAAAATTACACTGGAACTGACTTAAAATTTGCTATGACCCATCTAAGTAAACAACAGAAAAAGACCACAGAGAACATCAACAATTGCTCCAAGGTGTTCCAGTGATGCTCTATAGGCAACCACTGTCTTTACTGTATTAAGAATCCATAATTTACTCTCTCTCACCATTTCTATCAATATTAGATTTTTTTAAAAAAGAAAGAGTAAACTAGTTTTAAAGCAGCACTCTCCAGTGACAAGTCATACAGCTAATCCATATTGTGTTCTGGATGGTCTTTTGTTACACTCGAACATATTAATGATGCAAACTTGACCATATGAACCTAAGTTATACATACACAGTTATGTCTCCGAATAGCTACTAATTACACTAAAACAATTTGGCAAAGTGAGAGAATTTTGTATCCCTACACCCAAAATATCCAGATGCTACTGTATTCATGGAAAGATTAAGTTACATTACCACAGCTCATATGCTGGGACCCTGAAACACTGGATTCACCACAAAACCAATCTTTGTGCATACTTTTTATATATGCAATTCAATATTAACACTGGAAACCTTTGGAATCATGATTTTGATAGAAAGTAAGGTCTAAATTTTTTTTATGTTTTTGTTTCAGGTCTTTTTAATGTTGCTGTTGCTTCTGCTATTTTACAAACAGGGTGGCAAATAGATGATGGGAAGACATTCCATGGGCATAGGCTTGGGTCTGTTTTGCTGGCTTTACCCAAGATGAGCAACCCTCAGTCACTCCAGCAGTTACACCGGACAAAACAATAACAGAACTCATAGGGGCATTATCAAGCTTGTGGTGTCAATACAAAAAAAACAAAACCAAAAAAACAAAAACAAAACCAAAAAAAAAAACAAAACAAAAAAAAACCACCACAAAACCCTTTCACACAGTGTCTATACTCATGTCTCAATTCTTCAACAGAAATTCTTGATTTTAGAAATAAAACCAATGTAACAGTCAAAACTGCAAATGACACCATTCTGACCCACGCTTGGGACGGACACATCATAACTTTCAGTACCTCAATATCATGAAGAACAAAACAAGTGTAAAGCTGAAGTTACTGTAGAAGCAAAGTCTAATATTCCAACGATTTCCAATGAAAATGGCACTTTCAAATTTAAATTAAGCTTAGTCTACACATTTCAAAATCCAAATTAATTAAAAATACTGTTTATAATGGTATAATGACAAACTGCTCTTGAAGAGCACAACCATAAAAAAAAAAATATTATTAGAAAGTGATAGAAAAGGAAGATGCAGAAATGGGGAGTGGAGCAACTGTTTCAATACATGTATTTGCACCAGTGAATATCATGCTCTTAGTGAGTCATTGGTAGGTGTCACTGATGGTCTTTACCCATGTACCAATGTAGTCAGCCACTTCCCACTGCTGCGGTGCCAACAGAAATGCAACACACACACTGAAACACAACAAATTTAGTGCCTTACTGTCCTAGGTGCCGAGAACCTTCAGCTTCCAACAGGCCCTTCAGTCTAAACCAAAGCATACTCCTGACAATAATTTAGTGGTCAAAGTCTTAGCAGTTTAAAGAGCCTGTCACTTTTTTTGCTTTCTTAGCTTTTTTCAGTATATCACACTTTTTTCTGTTAGGACGTCGGCACCTTTCATCGATGCTCGGTATACATTCATAATGCCAAACTTCTTCCATTTTCTCCACAGGATAAACTGCCTCCACATAATGACGGATCAGTCTCAGTCTGATGGGATCAAGCTGTTTTTTATTACAAGCACCTGAATGGTTGTACTGCAGTCTCAGATTCTCCGGAGTAAAGAGTTCAGGAAAGAGTCTGACAAGAAGCCTGGCAGCAAAGTTGCCGACCGACAGGCTCTGCTGCACTATCTCTCTTATCTCCTTATCAGACAGCAAATACAGAGAAGGCACAGGGAAGTCTGGATTAGGAACAACAAGTTCATCGAGTGGTATCTTGCAAAAATCCTTGCTACTTCTTTCCGGTGGCAGCGGTGGCCCTTCAAATTCCTCCCGAAATCTCTCAGGGTTTATTGCATAGGTGAGAAATTCCCTCCTGTCAGGCCCTGGCATGTGGATTTTCCGTTGTTGTTGGTACGAGCGCCTTTGCTCCGTGTCTCTTCGTCGACACCTCTCATCAAGCTTCCCAACAAACTCCAATGTCCACACTCTGTCATTCTTTGCTCTGGGGTACAGTATCTGCACATAATGTCGAATTAATTTAATTCTAGTGGGGTCAAGCTGTTTCTTGCCTAAGGATCCGCTACAGTTGTATTGCTTCCGTAAGTTTTCATGAGTAAATAGTTCAGGAAATAAGAGAACAAGCAATCGGGAAGCAAAGTTGCCTATGGAAAGACTGCTTTCATATATGCTTTTAATCTGTTCTTTGTTCAACAGGTAATCTGGGACAGGGACATCAAAATCAGGAGGGGGAAAGTCAAGTTTGTCAAAATCTATGGGTACAAGCCAAATTTTTTTTGACCGTCTGCCAGGCTTTTCATATTCAAAACTGTCTTCCACTTTTATGATTGATACATCATCTGGTAAACTAGAAGAATCGTAACAGTCATCTCTCATCTGGTCACATTCACTTCCATCCATATACGTACTTTCAAGCTCATCATTTATTCGCTGAACACACTGCTGCAACCAGGCTTCTTCTTCTTGCACATCTGGAAAGTAAATTTCAGTGTACCTACGGATTATTTGAAGCCGATGAGGATCCAGCAGTTGTTTTCCAGAGTCTCCAAAGCAGCTGTACCTTTCAGCTAATTTTCTGTGGTCAAAGAGTTCTGGAAAAAGTCTGTGTAACAAAAAAACAGAAAACTCTCCTGGTGAAGAAGCTTCATCTAAAAATTCATTGAGATCCTGAGCATCCAGCATGTAATCTGAGGCAATGACATTACTCCTGTCCAAGGACAAAGCTTCTTCCTGCTCTTTATCCTCCATAAAATGAGAGGATTCGACCTGCTCAGTCTCATAAAAACTGGATGATTGCACATTCTGCTGACTGTTTTCCATTTCCCTTTGAGCCCAAAATCTATTGAAAAAATCATTGACTTGAGGCAAACACTCCAACTGCCACACAGCTGTATTCTTCACAGAAGGGTAACAAACTTCCACATAGTTACGAATAAGCTGCAGATGAAGAGATTCAAGTTTCCTTTTGTTGAGAAAGCCACAAGCACTGCAGCTTCTGCCGAACTCATCCTCACTGAAGAGCTCTGGGAAGAGCTGCACGAGCAACCGGCAAGCCAGGTCCCCACCGGATGTGCTTTGATCCATGATTTGTTTCAGCTCTGTAGAAGTCAGCTGGTACTCAGGGGGAGGCTTGAAGTCAGCCACGGACTCTGCTGGACTGACTTGCTTTTTAATTCTGCTAACCTCCAGAGACAGCAGGTCAACTTTACTGTGAAGCTGAGTCATATTGGTGTTGAGGGTGTTCAGTGTGTAAAACATTTTCTGTATCAAAGAATATATATTTGATTCTGAATCTCCTGTGGCTGCTGCTACTGCAATTGCTGTGGCTGAGTCTCTTTTGCGTTGATCGTTCAAAGTCCGAATTTGCGAGGGACTGCTAGGGTTGATTTTTTCATACAACTCGTAAGAAGCAAACTGCTCTGCTCCTGGTGGGTTCTTCTTCTCTGTGATTTTGTGTGAGATGCCATAGAGAGGTTTTTTATAAGATGGAGTGATTATGTCACTGAAGGACTCTTCTTCACAGAGCCATGTTGCATTAGAATTCTTGTTCTTGTTTAGCTGCTCTGCATTTACCTGAGTGGGTGAGCCAGCATCTCTGTTCCTCATGTTTGAAAGGGAGCCCTTCAAATGAATAAATACTGTATTAGTAAGACTGCCTTAAAGACACTTGCTATAAATATGTGCTCCTTAAGCAAGCATTGTTACATAAATATGCAAAATCAAATTTTCTCCAGGGGACTTGTTGTGTTAAATAATAAAAATTATTAAGTTCACTAGGAAAAATAAAAATACAGTAAAGTATTATTTAGGTTTCCTTTCTGTTTCCCTTTTTTTGGCTCATGGCTTTCTCCATGGAATAGAAATGCAATAATAATTCTTAGTACTCTCTACCCACAGAGCTCTAATTACTCCCCCAAATTAAGTATCATTAGGCTTCACCTTGCATATGAGGATCTTGGGCTGTCAAGAATTTGGGTGGCAACAAGTCAGCAACAGAGCCAAGAATAGCATCTAGATTTTCTGACTCCTAGTCCTGTGACCTTGCCATTGCCTCCAACAACTGCATTTAACATTCCAGCACTCTCTTTAGGTTAGCTTATGAAAATGTCACAAAGGCTATAAAAAAAAATATGTTTATTCTAATTTTTTCTGATGTGAAAAGTTTATACACAGGTTTTAAAAAAATATCTTTATAATGGTGGAGAACTACTCTAAACAAATCCTAGAAATTACTTAATTTTTAAAAGATATTCTATTTAAATAATAAAAAATGGAAAGTACCTTGGTACAATATCTTTTAAAAAAGGAAGTCTAACAGAATATTTCTTTATTTCTGAAAGGCAAGGAAGTTTAGACTCATGGATTTCTAACTTTCTTAATTATTTAAACTATATAAATTTATATAATTTATAAATTATATAAAACCAGTAATGAATTCTTAGGGACTTAATGTGCTCAAGCATTTTCATCATCTCACATTAGATATACAGGGCTTGGATGATTTGGGATTTTTTCTTTTGCAAACGTGTGGATATTATTGCAAATAATTCTAAAAAGTTAAGCAGATACAACAGAATCAAAATCCAACATAAAGAATTCAAACATGAGAAAACACTCCCAGACTTGTAAATGTTTCTATACTGAAACAATTTTCTTGGCTTGTTCTGTAGAACATTAATTAGATAAAACACTACAGAATTTGTATTCAAGTATTAAAATAAATGAAACACAGACTTCAGGTCTGAGGGCCACAAGAAATTTGAAATCCTAGTGAAGGCCCCATTATGTCTTACAGTGAGGAACTTGAATTAAGGTTTCTTTCTTGAGAAACAGAACTGTAACTCATGAAATCAATGTGGTCCCTGTGTGTATTCATACTTGGTATCTGCTTACTGCAGTGACAAATTGAATCTAATTATTTTTTAATTTCCAATGCAATGCATACTCAAAGGAGACTCAGAAAGAACAAGCTGGTTTCCACTCCAAGTTTATAAATCAGCATTCAATTGAACCGAAGCTGTTTCCAAGTCCTGCTCTCACTCACAAAACATTACCCTACATACAAAACCTTGCGTTTGCACATCCAAAGTTGTGTGGAGGGATGATCAAATGAAAACGTAATGCCAAGGCAACGCATTTCAGTGTGCAGAATCCTTGACTGCCAGGGTGCCTAGGACACCTGGTTTCCAGGTCCCAGTTAGAAGACTGTCCCACTCCAGTCCCACTCATAACAAAGCCAGATCATCGACTGAACTGCGAGCAGACTGAAATCCACGTTGCTCCCACTCAACTGCAGGCTCCTAAGCTGGGACTGAAGTTGTCATACACCACCTATACTTGTCAGTGAAGAAACAGATGGTAACAGAGCTCTGCCACACAGACATCACCTGAAAGCAGGCCATGAAAATCTCCCCTGATGATGTGCACAATACTGCTCTCCGGTCAGGCACACAAACTGAATTACAAAGCTTTTTACTATTTTAAAGAACAAAACACTTCTTACACAATCAGTGAGACCTACCACCTAAGTCGCTCTTTCATTAACACTCCTTTTAACTGAGAATATACCAAATATTCCTTCAGAAAAAGCATACAACTATCTCAGTTCCTTCTCTACTACTAAAACACCTTGCTGCTAAATAGCTTGCCATGGGCCACCAGGTATCTGTCAGTTCTCATTTGACTTCCTGCTGTTTATTTTCCCTAATTAATTATATGATAAAACTTGGCAATATGAGGGTAACTTCTATTGACGTGCACCTCACACACAGAGTCAGGCCAAATCAATATTAGAATGTGTATTAAAGAACATTAATTCATTATTTTGACAGTAAGATCATTAAAGTTTGCAGTCTCGGTTTTGGACACGGTGCTCTGGTGCTCATGCTAAGAACTACAGCAGATCTTCATTATAATAGCAGCTGAACTTCTTCCTTCACTAATGCAGCTCTCAGTGGCCAGATCTGGCTGCAGGATGGATTTGCATTTGAAAATATTTGCATTTCAGAAACACACAGTCAGTGTTCTCCTAGCAGATGACAAAACATTTGAGGCTTAAAAATATTTAAAGATATTTTGGTTCAGATGCATTCTCATTTTCTTTTCTTTTGCTTTTAATTATCTCGTTTATAGTTTCCATCTGGGAACAGCACTATCCACACCATAAATACATGGCTTTTGTAAATTCTCCAATTTAACAAATTCATTTTCTGTAGTGCTGATCTTTAAACATCCACGAATTTCAGATAATACTGCACCCATTTAAAATTATCAGTTCTAAAGTACTATCAAAAAAGAAGCAAAGATATTGTTCTATGAGACTCAATGTATGTAAGATAGTGCTGCTTTTTATACTACAGTTGCACAGCAAGTTTTTATGTTCTAAACATTTTATGAACATTTGCAAAGCGCAGTATTTTGCAAAACATCGACCAATACAAGAAATTGTGAAACAGTCTCTCACATACTTTTGGAATCCTAAGCCAAGTTTAAAAGTTGCTTAGTTATTGTTCTGCTCAATGCTCGAGTCCATTTATGACCTTTGTTATGCTTAATAAACAAAGTCTAAATATCTGTAAGAATACAATGCATAATATTCAAGCCCAGAAGTAAAGAATAAATAAATATAGGAGCAAGAAACATATTCTTTTAGACACATGAGAATATGGAAAGGTCCTGCACATAACTTTTTTAAACTTACCATCTTCTACACATTGTTTTTTTTAAAGAAAATCAGGGAAAATTAATTCCTGATTATGAAGTGACATTCAAAATTTCAAAAAAAAGGGGAAGTCTTCAGATAAAAAGTAATTTAGTAATATAATTACCAGCTCAAAAGAAGTACAGCTCTGTTTATATCACAGATAGATGCCTATATGACGTGCAGTAAAAATATACTACAAGCACAACATTCTTTAGAATAATTAAGATTTTCCCATTGTTTAAATAGAAATCGTTAATGAAATCATCAATTGAAACAAAATATTGGTATTAGAGAAGTAATTAACTTAAAAAATGCTGTTAGGATTGAGGACTTTTTCTGGTTGGTTATTTAACTAAACATGCTGATTCACTGGGGTCAGCCAAGAATGAATTTTCATCATTATTACTAGGTCAACTTCTGCTGTTATGAATCCAAAGTTGCAATTAATTTCAAATTGAACTTTAAAATTTATTAATGGCAAACAGAAAAATGCAAAGCAAGCACAGTTCAGAGACCATTATAAAGCTCTTTCAAGAATCTGAATGTAAGGAAAACAATTGTAAAAAGAAAAGGAGAAAGGAAAAGAAAGAAACCGTGTAATAAGATTAAAACCTACCTACCACAGGCATTCAGGGGAAAAAAACAGCCGTAAGAAGTCAGGGAGATGATAGTCAAGAAAAAGAATCACAGAGAATTATGGCTATAAAGAAAACATGAAATGTGCAAATGCAACATGGCTAGGTAGCAGAAGAGCAGAAAAGGATACGTGCATTAGGATAGGTCACAAACTAAATATAACCCAGAGCCTGAAGTTATTCAAAAGAGGATGAATTTGAATCTAGGTTATTTTAATAAAGTGCTGAGTGTGAAAAACAGGAGGTCATTATAGTGCCCTAGAGAGTGGCAGGAGAGATGTGACTATCCAACACCGGACATTAGTCTTCCTGGACTCTCAAATGGAACAACAAAAATATAAGGTGACTCCTGAAGAAGAGCTGAAAAAAAGAGAATTTTTATCTTGGAAAGGAAGGACTGAAAGTGGACAATATCACACGAATTTTCCCACATGTAGAAGATTTTTCTAGGAACAGATGATTATTGCTCTCCCTACTGAAAAGAACAAGGACAAAAAGAAACTAGCACAATTTCAGCAGAGATTAATTAAAATCTGACATTGCTAGAGAGGCGAAACACAAGATCAGGATAATGGAAAAGACTGGGCATCTCCTTCACTGGCTAAAGAAATATCTGGATTGTCCCAAGCTTGGATGCCACATCAGATGCTGTAATACATTCCACTCTTGATATGGCTGAAATCTTCTGCATCCCTGCATTGTTATCCTTCAAATAATACACTAATTTATATGGGTTTCACTGATATTAAATCTTTGTTACAGAAGAAAGAATTACAGCCCTGATCCTACCACTTAGGATCAAGCTGAAGGACTGTGTGACATGAGAGTGACTGTAATCAGAGTCATGCTCAGTTACTCCAAATCACTGCCCGTTCCTATGTCACCTGCTGAACAACAAAAATACAATTCACGTAAATTTATTAACCTATAACTATTAACTGTATTTCATAAATATGATCACTTCCATGTTATTTAGAGAATACTCAGCCATGTGTAAACTGGCTTTAGATTAGCCACATTTGCAACAAACTCATTACCAATGCAAATTTAGTTAAAATACTTGCATTCTACTTATAGCAGCAGAGAACTTAGCCTAGGAAATATGAACCAAAATATCACAGTCATGTACAGAGAAGTCACCTCTTGTGTAAAGCGTCTCTTCTTCACGCTGGGTAAGGCATCCTGCTGGCCTCCTGACCCATCACAGCCAAAGGAGTTCTGTTTCCGTTTGTTGGAATCCTGTAGGCAAGTCACTGCGCCATCCAGTGAGTGCTTCTCAGCAGATCTGGAAGTTACTGAGCAGTCTAGAGCTTCATCTTCATTTTCTGTTTCTACTTTCACATTTTTTTTAGGAATTTTTACTGAAAAAAGAGAACAGTTAGAAAGATAAAGCACCCTTTCCAGAAAACCATGACATCCTTACTATTATGTTCTGCGGTTTGTTTCTTTTTACGAAAACGTGTTTTGAAGAACTTCATTATTTTTTAATACTTCTATGATAAGTGTATATTAGGGCCACCTCAAAGTCAAATCATTCAGTTTTCCAGTAAATTACAGTTTCTTCTCCAAAGAAGAATCTAAAACGTAAACAAATAATGTTACAGGAGGAAGATTTTTTTGGAGGGGAGGAAGGATGTAGAGCAGAAATAATAATGACTAACAAAGATCACGTCCTATTTCAGATAACTTTAAAAAAAACATTAGTGTAATTTGTCTTGATCCAACTGCATTCTTTATTAGGTGACAAATGCTTTAAATCAACAAGTATTTTTGCCTTGTCAAAAATTACACAAAGTATAACATTTTACCTTCATCATCATCAGTGATTTCAGCTGAATTCATCTTCTATCTCACTAAAGAACAAAACAAAAACACAAAAATAAATATCAGCATCTTCCAGAATCAGGGAATATTCTACATCTCCTCCTGTAATTACTTTTTATCTAGAAGTATTGAATTAACAGCCCACAGATGACAGTCTTTCCAGTCTGTATGTTTGTAATAACTAGTTATTTTCAGTAACCTTTATGGATATCTGTATTGTTGACAATATACAGCAGGTAGGGAACTATTTAAAACTCCATGTCTTTTTCTGGTATAGAGAAAAGTAAAAGTCATTCTAACCTTCTCTGTACTGTCTTGGCAGTATATAAATGGAAGTTAACTGTATTAAAGTCTTCACCCTGTACAAAACCTCTATTATTATAGTCAAATGTTTTCATATTGTCCTTGTGGTTGACACAAAATCATCACAGAAAGAAAACTCATCATCAATCATACATGTTGGAGTAAGTTTTTATTTTAAGATCTTTGATCTTTTGATATAAATTGCATCAATTCCAGCAGAATAATGCACATAGATCTACACTAAATCTTTTTTCTCTGTCAGTCTCTAAATAATTTTGGTTTTGTAGGGAAAAGCAAATTTATGTATTACGCTAGCATGATTTTAGTGTTACTTCTCACATGAAAAACTCATATGTATTTCTGTTTACTTGAAAACCAATTTTGCAAGTTCTTTGGGGGCAAGTTCTTTGGCGATCTACAAAGCAAACAAGTTAGTCAGATATCACTGACCCTCACAGGGCATGCAGCTGCAAACTGACACTCTCAACTGGTGAGCGGGTGACTGGCAAACTGTCACGCTCTGCTCATGCTTCTCTACGTGCAGCATATTATGCTTATCTGGCCCCAGAATATTATTGCTTTACAAGTGCAAGTCAATAAAACCAGTCAATCAAAAGTGTACATACAGCCCAGGAGTGGGAATTACAATGAAATTAATAAGAGAGATGGGGAGGGAAAGCCAGAGAATCTGTTGTGGAGGGAAAAACAGTCTGTACCTCTCTCCTGGATAATATATATATAATTTTTTTTATTTTTTTTTTTACATCTCAAAATACTGTTAAAAAACTCTGAAAACACATGAATGCTGTGTAGATATAAATTTCAATTTGTAGGCAACTTGATGGCTGCAATAGTAACTATGAGGTTCCATTCTGGATTAGATTTTGTATGATTTACAATGGGTGGCACCCAAACAAAAGACACACAGATTTATAAAATCAGCTTATACTGGGCCACCCTTGAAGCCAAGATACTCTTTGATGTGCTGATCTTCCACATGGCCTCTATATACAGCCTTGTAAAGGACATCCTCAAGGGGATACAATGAGATTGTCTTCATCATCATGTATAAAAATAAGTCTCTCCCAATTGGATGTAGAGCTACTACAAACCCCTCAGATACCTTCTCCTTTAACTCACCATTATCCCCTATTCCAGGACTTGCATTTAGGAATTGATTCATGTATCAATTATACCATCTTAACATCATGTCACACAAACCTCTGCAAACTCTCTAGACATAATAGTGTGAAACCAAGTGGCCCACACCAACTTCTAAACCACCTGATAAGCCTGGATCTGGGTTAATACCAGGTCTTATTAACTCAACAGTATGTACAGATTTAGACAAAGCCAGTACAGCTCGTTGTGAAAAATCCTACAGCAGTCTTTTCACAGCACCATCAAAAAGCTCTCCTGGACCTGAAGAAAATCCCATTGTAATGATGGTTCATATTTTGCCCTGATATCCCATATACATTGATAGTAACTGCCTGGATCTTCCTTGCACTTTTCCATGCTGCACTAGGTGTGGCTCTGAGGGCTGGGGTACAAAACCAACTCATGCCAGTGCTCAGGGAGTGTAACACACAGTCTTTTCATAAGGGCTTGAGGTGACAATAAGCAAATCTATCAATACCACTACAGAATACTCTAAAATGGAGATCAAAATGATTTTTCATTAAATCCTAGACTGCTTCATCAGAGCAAAACAGTAAAAAATGTTAACCATAAAGCCAGAAGAGAAGATTAAAAGGTGGCAGTGGATGAAACAACACAAAATATGTAAGAGGTCATATATGGAATTATATTTTCTTTCTAATTCCTGTTATTACCACCATTCAAATAGGAAGAATGCTTTAGAAGAATTCCTATCAGAGAAAAAAATCAAACTGAAAGGAGAAGACAAATGAGTATCTGAAGAGCCACTTTTTAAGACTGGAAAAAAGTGAAAAATAAAGCAAAGCAACAGTTAACTTTCTGAAGGAAACAGCATTAGGAAGCCCAAAGCTACCCTGAATTCAGGTCAAATAACACTGAGTCAAAACATTGTTTCACAAGTTTGAAATACAGTGTTAACTTTTGGGGTTTTTTAATCTGAAAACTGCCAGAATACGATTAAAAGTGAATAGTCAAAATCAGTGTCAGAACCAATGAAGCCTATGAAGACTGTGCTCCATACCTGAGCTATCTGGCACCAAAAAAAGCATCAACTCCAACTTTTTTCATTTTTGGGAGCCCTAGAAATAATCTATTTCCTTATCTAGTTTCCTGTCTTCTTTGTGAGATTTGTAAGAATTCTGGTGTTATGAGAAAATGAAGCACATCAAACATATAACAGCTTCTGTTGAGAGGCACGATTCAATTGTCCCTTTGATTTCCTGCCTTGCAGCCCCACCTGCTCCCTTGGTCAAGCATGGATGCCCACCTTGACCTCCCATCTTGATAAACGGTCAGAAAACAACGCAATTCTTTTTTTCCTGGGTCACCTTCCTTGTAATTCATAGAAGTAAAGGGCCCAGCTCAGGAGTATGCACAGTGTTTGGGCTGGAAAGAAGGAATTAAAATCTCCTCATAACAGCAAGCTTGATTCAACTATTTAATGATACCTTATTTATTCCACTATCTTGCTTCAAATTCGGGTCACAGTGGACCCACGAGTGACTGACTAGCAAGCCAACAAAGAAGCACCAATAGAGCAACTGCATCATTGCTTCCACAGGAAATTAGGATTTATGGAAAGGTGGAAAGCCTGTATCTGTTTCTGTTTCTGAGCGTGTCTGTGCAAGCATGCCTATATATGTATGATTAACAACAATTTTCCTGATTGTTTCAATTCCACTAAAAAGAAAACATTTCATATTTGTTAAAATATTGTTTGTTGTGCATCAGTACTTATGAATAATAATTACTTCCTCTTTAAAAGAGGTAGCAGTGTCAAGATCTGTTTTGAGGTAGCATTCAAGCCCAGACTGTGAGAATAAGCAAAGCTGGAGTTAAAAAAAAAGTCTAAAAGATCTTGGAGCAAAATACTGCAAAAAGCAATTGAGTAAGAAATATGTATAGTAAAGCAAACATCCAACAGTTGCTCCTTGTCATGTTGAATATACAAAACATATTTCAATCTTACATGTATTTTTTTCAAAATGCAAGTTAGTTATTATCCTCAGCCTAATAATTACTCAATGCTATCTAGAGGACAGATGTTAGCAAGTTCTACGAAAGAGTGAACACTGTACTGAAGCTGGGAGCCCACTGTGAAGTAGTGACTGGCAGAGCAACCAGCTTTGACAGCTTTCTTTTGCTGGGATACAGACAGATGCTGCACTGCATCCTGTTTTCTGGTGAATCCTCTGGAAGAAAGATTCCAAAACAAACCAAACACCTACGGCTATGTCAGCAGCCAGATCCAAGGGAGTAGGGAAAGAAGGGGAGTCCTGGCATACCTTGTCTGTGCGACAAATTCCCTTCCCACAGATCCTGCTCTCTCTTCTCATCAGACTAGGCAATGAACAAGACAGTCCCTTCAATGAAGGGACTTAACACTCCCTATGTCGATTACTCTCACTTAAACATCTGCCTCTATTCCAAAAATGTACCAGGTCACGACACTTAACTGCACTGTTGTATCATTTTGGCAATGACATTCCACATTGAAATGGTATTACCCATGGTTAACAGAGAAGCTCAGTGCACAGGGCAGTGCTGGGAGTTCCAAAGTATGGAAGAACATCTTAAAAACAAGGTTTTGGAATGTTTCTCTGTGCATTTAGTGTTACCAACCACCCTGATGCTGCTTTTGCATGTAGAACAGAACATGCGAACCATCTACCAAAATGCACATACCCAAAATATGCACTGAAGCCTTAAGGATTTAAAGCACTGGAGTACAACAGATTTTATGAGTAAGGGAAGAAATTGCAACTCGGAATGTATTAACTCAGAATGTATTTCAGTCTCATGTCATCTAATAGAATGCATATTGCTACTTAAAAGTAGCATAAATGTGTACCTAGTTATTGATACACAAAACAAAACTGAATCCTAACTGATTAATAAGTTAAATCTTCCCATAATGTGCATTCTCCTTCTCCTGTTTACCACCTAAGAATTACTCATGCATTTGCCTTGAAGGATGCTTTACCGACCCCTCTTATGATTTTGACCATTATAAAAGCACAAGGCAAGGAGGAAAGATCCTGCTAATACTGCAAGATGAAGGCAGTCCTCAGCCTTTGCAGTAATTCTTAAAGAAAACCTGACTGATCATTTTCACATACTGACTTAAAAAAGGAACGAAAAAATTCCATCAGAAAAAAAATGCTGCTGTCCTGCTGTTTGTAGCTAAAGTAACTCTGTACTCTTTGAACTCCCATATCTAATGTACTAAGTTCTGACAAATGAAAAAAAATAGTGTGAAAGCCACACAGGAAACTATAAAACTGTACACATACTGCATGTGGAAAGCAACTTGGATTTTATCAGACTTGTTAATGGTAATCATAAATGAAAATTAATCACTAGCTTAAAAAGGATACTAAATAAAAACAACAACAATGATGATTATCAGTTTTATAGAAGCTTGCTGTTTAGAATTTAACTCCTCACATAACATTATATTGTTCAATTCACTAATGCATGGTAAAAGTGTAGAAGTTGCTTCTTGGATGCACATAATCCCACTAAGTATTTTAGCTTCTTCATGTAGGTTGGCAGGAATGTCCCTAATTCTTCATTACTGACTACGAGAATGTTATTAAAAACACAGGATTGAGACATTGTGTATTAAGTTTATTCCCTTTAAAGCCTCATGGTGGTACATTGTTTCATATATAAAACTCAGGTCATAATGAAAAGTGTTCTTGAGTGCTATTTTTGAAGAGGTCAATTGTTCTATATTTTGGGCAAATGTTAAGACATACATGTTTGCTAGTAATATTAAATATGTGTTTGATAACATATGCAGAATAAACTGCTCAGTTTCCTTAGCTTTCAGCATGTAGTGAAAGATACAACACCCCTCTTCCAGCATAGATACCCTAAAAAATTTAAATAAATGAGGAAGACAAAAAAAAAGCCGATCTTTTGATGATGACACTAGCTAAATTTACAAGACATGTACATTGAACTGCTGTTTAACAACCAAAATTAGCACCTCCTCTTAAAAATACCATCCTGCAACAGGACTTTATCACAAAATTGCAATGGTATTAAACTACATAACTAGAGTATGATTTACCCAGAGCCAATCAAAAGCACTGTATAGATATTCATCCTCAGCAATTGACAATGAATGATCAATTAATCTCAGTGAACACTCAAGTGTCTGTCCTGCTCCCTGCCTTGGACCCTGCCCGTATTTCCTATCATGCACTGGGTGAACCACAGAAAGTAACCAAAGCTTCCCATGGGAAGCCCAGAGGCTTGAAAGCTGGTGTGGGTAGGTGGAAGCAGTCCCATTCCACAAAGCAGGTGAGTAAGAGGGCTGCTCTAAGTGCCTGGCAACAGTGTGGAACTCTGTCGCTTGTGATTCCTATAGACCAGTTGGAAATAATGAGAGGAAATAACAATTCTCAGCACCCAGCCCTTAAGTCCCAGAGTCAAAAAGGACTGGAGGCGTGTGCCCTCTGCTCAGGGTGCCCAGGAGCTGCCTCCTGTTCAGGGTGCATGCTGCTCTCCAGACTGCCTCTTGGAAAGCTCCCCTGCTGGGCTGAGAAGCAAACCTAGAGAACTGCGAGTTCTGCATTCTGCTTTGGGTGCCAAGTAATCTGCATCTTTTTTTTTTCCTAGCTGTAGCACTGGGTTCAATAATTTCAATATTGCAATTATCCTCAGGGTTGATTTTATTCCTCTGATTTGTAAAAAAAACAATGCAACTCAAATTCAATTCAACTAAATTATACATAAATACCACCCCAAGACTGAGCTGGAAAATGTATTTCTTAAAGGCAATGTTTGCCTTTTGTTCAGGTCTATGGGCCAGCAATTTGACTACAAATTTCAACGAGGCCTCATAAATTTTGAAGCAGAGGGTTGAAGAAGTCCAATACCTGAAATCACCTTAATAATAAAATGCTACCAAGCAAAAACCAGGTAAGTTATTTGAAACTGATCACCCATCTAAAAGAAACTGAGATCTGAATATTGCCTCACTTAAATGAGGAAAAGAGCAAAATGCAAGTAGACAGTTTATTAAATACTAAAAGCAAATACTTTCTATTCTAGTCTATTCATTTTGAGGTAGTAGGGTGCTGCAGTGTTATTTCTCAATAAAATTTGTTCTTGGTAACCAGTGCTGACACTTGTAATATTAAGTACTGTAGAGTACTGTAGAAAACAGTATTCCAACATTACAAGCATTCTGACTACAAATGCATGAATACCAAGTTCTAAAACTACAAAGAAAAAGATTCTAAGAAACCAGCAGATGTTGTTGGAAGCACTACTCTTATGGACAATAAAAATCCTTATGCTTTCACATTTTGAAAACCTCTTTTGCTGCCCTCTGGAGCAGGACATGAAGCTTCAAATCTCCACTGAAGCCAGCCTGCAACAAGGGTATTTTTCCAGTAGGACTAAGAGGGCTTGTTCTTCATTTGGGTCTTCCATATTTTGTTTTAATTAAGTTAAATATGCAGATTAAATTTTTTTAAAAAAATTAAAACCCCCAAACAATAAAAAAATCAACAAACCAAAATCACTTTTCTCAATTTTCTCCATCTGTCCTCTGTACTTGTACCAAACGGCAATTTAATCTTGCAGGGATCAGCAAAACACTAACCTCGTTTATTTCCAGCAGTAATGCACGAATTTGTCTTTTCTTTGACCACGTGTTTTCCATTGGTCTATTAAAAACATTTTGCTTTCCTCTCTCTCCTCTCACTCTGCTTTTATTTTAAAATACTGTTCCATCTGAACTTTGGGCAGTTTAAATCCTCCTCCAAACTGCATTCAACTTCTGTTTATTTTTATCCACTGAACTTACCTAAACTACGAAAATACTTTGTGAAGATAAAAATTCAGTTGATCCAATGCTGGGTTTGATTTAGCAGGAGATAAGAAGAAAATGTACGAGTACACATGGGTAATTATTTGTTTTACGAGATGTAAATCATTAAAGTTGGAAACGGGGAAAAGGTTTGTCTTTCCCTGCTTAGATGTCTCTGCCCCACGGGTCAGGCGTACACTGTGTTTTATAGGTGGCAGAGACAAACCCTACTCACACTTCAACCCAAAAAAACTCTGGGACCGCGTCAACGCTATGTGGGAGCCGTCACATGGCTGCTGGCCTGCGGCCGGCTCGCATTCTGCTGGTTCAGAGTTTGTTCCCTTCTATTTACAAAGGGCTGTGTGGACACACCGCATGGAAAAGTAGGGTAGAGGCAGCGGGCGACCGGGGGAAGCGGGCGGCGCTCGGGGCAGGGGCAGGAGCGTGATCTGGGCGGAGGCAGCGGGCAGCGATCGGGGCAGGGGAAGGCGCGGGTGACCTGGCGGGACACGATCGGGGCAGGGGCGGCCCGTTCCCCCGCGGTGCCCTTCACCGGGCCCCTCGGAGCGCGACCCAGCAAGGACCGACCAACCCGCCCGCCGCTCCTGCCGCCGCGTGCGATAGGGCAGGCGGGAGGCCGACCCGGCCGCGGCTCCCGGGCACGCGTGGCCCCGCGAAGCGCCGGGGCGGTGCCGGGCGCGGCCGGGGCTCCCCCCGCGCCTCCCGAGGGGCGGCGGAGCGGCCGCCACGTGGGAGCGGCGCGCGCGGCGGCGGCGGCGCGAGGCCCCGCCCGGGGGCGGCGCTGCGGCGGGGGACGCCCCGCGCGCCCCGCACGCGGCGCGGCCGCGGCCGCTTCCGCGGTCAGACCCACGAGCCCGAGGCGGAGGCGGCGGTTGGTGCTTCCGGTCCGAACCCTGCCCGGGCGGATCTATGTGGCCGGCGCGCGGGGGAGGAGGGGGAAGGGGTTAAGGTGAGGGTGGAGGTGACGGCGGCGTGACCGGTGCGCTGCCCCCCCCGCCGCACCGCTCCCTGCTGTCCCCCTCCCCCCGCCCCGCGGATGGAGGCACCGGGCCGGGCGCGCGCGACCCGCGCCGCCGCCGCAGCGCCGTTCGGAGCGGCGAACAAAGAGCCCCCCGCCCGCGCGGCCCCGGCGGCGCGGCCCCGGCCCGCGGGCGGCCGGGGGAGGGGCCGGCCCCGCGCTTCCCCCGCTCGCCCCCCCCTCCCCGTTCTTCCCCCACCCGCCGGGGCGGCGCTCCCCGCTCGCCGTGGGGTGCGTGGAACGGCGCCCGTCCCCACCAGCGGCGGCGGCGAGACTTACCTCTGCTCCGCGCGGGGCCACGGGAGCCCCGGGGCGGCGGGGGCGGCTGGAGCGGCCGCCGCTGGAGCCCGCGCTTCCCCCCCGCTCTTTGTGTGCGAGGGTCCGCGCGCTGCGCTCTCGCGTGACGTGACGGGACCGTGTGTCATTTCCGCACAAGGACACCGAGCCCCGACCCGCCGCGGCCAGCGCCACCCGCCGCCCCGGGGCAGGGGCAGGGGAGGGAGGGAGCGGGGGTGGGGGGGAGAGCGGCCCGCTCCTCCCCCGTCCCCTGGCTCCCCACCCCCCGCCCTCCCCGCCGCTGCCACTGGGAACGCGCGCGGTTCCCACTGGAGACCCCGCGCGCCCCCGCGTCGCGCGCGCCCCGGCGCCCACTCGGTGCCGCGCGGGCAGAGGCTCCGCCGCCGGGGGTGCCACGCGCCCGCCCCGCGACACGCCCTGCCCGGGACCCCGCGCTCGCACATGGGGCCGCCGCCGCTCGGGGACACGGCCCCGCGTGACGGGGCCGGGGACCGGCGGGGACGGGGCGCGCTCGCTGCCGGCGGCCACCGCCGCACGGAAAACGCGCCCGCCCCCCCCCGTCCTCCCCGGCCTTTGCGCGGCCGGGCCGCTCCGCGCGGTCTCTCGCGTGGACGCGGCGCCCGCGCGCCCCGCGTAGTCGGGCGGCGGGCCGCGCACGTGCGCGCGCGGGGGAGGCGGCGGGGGCAGCCGCGTGCCCACGGCAGGTGGCGGCGAGCACGTGGCCGCGCGGGCACGCGGTCCCGCATCCCCCCGCGCGCTTTCCCAACACCCACCCGCCGCTCGTGTCCCGTCACCGCCACCGCCGGGCTGCCACAAAACTGGGGGATCCAGGTCATCCCCGGGCGGAGCTGGGCTCCGGCCGGGCCGGCGGAGAGACCGGCCGGCAGTTCTCAAGACCCCGGCCGCAGCCGCACCGATCCCGTAAATCCGTCCCCACGGCGGCGTGCCCGCGGGTCAGCCCGGGGCAGCGCTGCGGGCGGAGCCGGGGGACGCGCCGAGCGCTCCTCGGGCACACGGGCTGTGTGTGACATCCGCACGCAGCCCCTGCCCGGCCCGGCAGGCTCCGGCCCCCGGAGCTGGCAGCGCCCGTGGGAGCGCTGCCCGCCCGCCTTTATGTGACCTTAACGCGGGTTTCTGTGCATAGCGCCAAGTAGGAAACGCCGGTGTTTGGTGCCGCGTTAGGCTTAAGCCTGTACTTGTAAAAAAAAAAAAAAAGTTATTTCAGTAAGTTGGTATAATTCAGATCCAGGCTTTTCCCCACGCTGGTTAAACACAAGACCGCTTCCATGCTCCGCGTTTGCGGGGCAGATGGCAGCAGTGATTTATAAAACATACATCGCATTCTTTTTTAATTAAGTATCCTTGTAGATTTTATCTTCCCTGAAATTGACAGGAGCACATAAGACGTTACATTAGTCTGCCAAATCGAACGTGCCCTTTCGACTAACAGCTTGTAGAAAACCAAACCGTTTCCTAAAGATTAAAAAATAATTAAAAAAAAAAAAGTGGGAGAACGAACTCTGGTTTTGTAACCTATTGCCAGTTCTAGCAGTTATGTATTTTGGCTATAAGTAATACACCTTTGGAACTTGGCAGTTTTGCGTGAAATGGTTTACTTACACAATGAACTCGGCCAGTGCTGCCGTTCCTAATAAATAGATTCTTTTTGCTGTTAATAAAGGTTCAAAGCCAAGTGTTCTACTTATATTCTAGTTGCTTTACTGGTGTTTTTTTTTTTTTCTCCAGAGTAAAACAAGTTCAGTCTGAAGATGTTTATAAAAGGTGTTTATTATAAAATAAGTAGATGAGGGCTGATACTGCCATGAAGCATGATGGATTCTGTGCAGCATGGAGGATGTATCCGATAGAAGTTACAAGGCAAATACACACCGTGCAAGTGGCAAGTAAATGTGAAGTTAGAACTCGTGTGCTCCGTGCAGTGCCGTGAATGTAACAGATAAACCTTTCGTTTGTTATTTCAAACTTATTTCTTTTTAATTCAAAAGCAATACAAAGACATGTAAGTCAACTGAGAAATAACTGGAAAAAATCTCAGATAAATCTTCAGCCCCATAAATAGCTCAGTACTTTCCTAGTCACATGCTGTTTCCTCCGAACTGAACAATACAAAGAGTGCCTCTTAAAATAAAAAATCCTCACCATTACAGATTTTTGGCGCTTTCTTTAGAAGCAGTTCTCTAAAATTTTGTTCTTCCACTTATGTCGCTCTTCTAAATTTAGCATTTGGGACTTTTGGTATGTTTACAGTGTCATATTCCATGAATAATCCTAACAGATAATAGTTTGTTGATTTTAGCTTTGACTGCTCCTTTTATTATTGTTGTTGATAGACAGCTGTTAAAATGAGCCTTAAAGCGGGAACTACCAGCATTGTAACTCGTCCGATAAATCACTCCAACGAAGGATACATTTATTAGCAAGTCAAGTGTTCTGCAGTTAGCGCATCATTCTCTCTTTGGAGATAAAGAGCAAACTTTTCTGAGCCGGTTAGCGCTATGAACACGGAAGTCTACTGTATGGCTTGCCCACTCCTTTATTGTAAGGATAATTGAGGCTTTTCTTAAAGGGTAACATGTTTTAACACCTGGCCCAGCTGCTAAGTAGTGCTAGATCTCAGTTGGATTTTACTTGAATGCTTTACTTAGTGGGACTAAGAAAAGGCGACCATAAGGCAAGAGCGAGCCAGTGGAATCCCAAACTCGGTTTCAGAGCCCTTGAGAAAATACCTTGCCAGTCTGAACTCCACCTAATTTCTGCTCTATAGTGCTGGCCTGAGGCATTGTAGCTACTAGGGACTCAAGCCCAGGAGGAGACCTGAAGGGCCTCAGCTAAGCATAAAGTAGCACGAGCATATTGTTGCAATAACAGTATTCAATGGAAAGGGAGCGAGCCAAATTGTCTTCAGGCAATGCAGGTAGCAAGCTTAGATTGGCTTCCGAGCCAGACAAGTCCCATTTCTTTTCACCATTTGAACTTGTGCTATACACGTCATTTATTCAAATGTTCATCTTCCCCCCACTTTGCGCCTTTGGCTCAAAAGCCACTCAGTGACACTGCGGCAATCTGTGAAAAATTCCAGGTCACCGGGGAGGGGAGTAGTGATGCTCTAGCGAGAGAACTCTTCAGTAAAAAAAATCACCACTGCTCTCGAATACAATGGGCCATTACCGACTTGACCAAACTGCAGGAGACTTCAGTGATGCCACCAACATCGATGTGCTCAGAACCCCAGGGAAGCTGGAAGCACTGTTTGCACTTGTATGGAATTCTCTAAGGGTGGGCTATGGCAGGTCCCTAGACGGTTACTTGTGGAAACTCTAAGGTGACAGCCTTCCCTGGATAATGCCTTCTCTGAGTTAGTTCAAAGGACCTAGTCGGCTAGAGATTCCCAGGGGTGAGGAACCACGGTGGCTGGCAGGGAGATGGCAGAGCTGGCAGTGCTTGTCCCTGAGCTGGGACTCAGAACAGCTCCCTTTGCTGGTGCTTGGTACGACAAGGAGCAGAAGAATGAACCTAAAATTAGAAGCCTTTTTGCTTCCTGTGCTGCAAACATTTGGGATAAGCAAGAATCCAACTTGAAACCTTCAGCAAGGCTTCTTCCTTGTAGATCTTTGCAATAGCCTGCAGCACTCAGTAGGCAGAGATGTGGCATGAGATGTCAAAAGCACTTTCATCGCGAACTAATTTTGGCAGTTTCATTCTGTAAAAAGTATCACTATGGTACTAGTACATCGTCTATCACTTCACCACATCTTGAAACTAGGCCACTGTGCAGCCAGACACAAGAGTTATGGAGCACGGAAAGAAAAGAGATGAGAAACAGTGGGGTGTGGAGCCAGTTTCTTGAAACATATACATTTTATGTTAAGACTCTAATCGGAAAACAAGCCTCTTGTGCAAAGAGACAAGCTCACACCGGTAACCAGACTCCTTTCTGCTGCTCTTGGGCTGACTTTCAGTGATCCTGTGTTGCTGGCCACACTGTGTGTGCAGCAGGCAGGGAGGTGCCCGCTCTCGCAAGGCAGCTCAGAGCCAAGCGGCTGTTTTCTGCAGCACAGTGCAATTCCTTCAGCCGAATGTGGTTCCAGCCTTTGCTGGAAGGGTGCTTGTCCCTGGGGACTGCCAAGTGGATGGAGTCTCGTATTTCCTGCGGTTCCTCCGGGCTGGCTGGGGCTCAGCTGGGTTGGATGTGCCGGGCAGGATTGCCCTCTAGAGGGACGGCAGGAGGGACGCGGGTGTCCGGCTGGAACTCCAGCGGTGTCAGGGGTCTGGCACTGACTCACCCAAATCGGGCAGATACTTAAGTTAGGCAGCTTCGAATTCACCTTAAATTATTTAGGCATGTATTTGATATAAATAAACTTCAAAGACACTGAATATATTAGGGAAAAAAAAAAAGAAAAAAAGCAAAAAAGCAGGTTCCAAAATCTTCTGCCTTGAATTAAAAGGGTCTGAAAGACACCATTACAAAATCAGTCCAATTAACTCATCTGATTAGCAGTAAAATGTGTTAAAATGTGTTCTGCAATCAAAATTTATAAAATGAAAACATTTAATGGCAAATAAAGCAACTTGATAACCAATTTTGCATACCTTCATGATCTTCACAGCCAGTGCAGCTGAAAGGACATGTATGGACACATTGCACAGGAATATTTGGAAGCACTGTTGGCCCACAGGCAACAATACTGAACAAGTAACATGCTGTGGGCAATATCCATACATTGCTGTAACCCGGGCAGAGATGAACAGTGGCAGACATCTGAACTTTATTTATATTTTTAAACTTCCTGTGGCCGCAAGCAGTGTTGGAGGGTTCTGCCAGCAAAATACTACACTAGTTGGGAAACACTGGCTTAGAGTGCCAGTTAATGTAATTGCACTTTTTTTCCTTTTTTTTTTCTTTTTGTTTTCTCCCAAGAAACTGAATTTTTACACGACACTGAGTTGTTTTTTTTTTTTATTTTATAGCTTCTTGTTCTTAGATATAATGATAGATGCCACTGGAAACTTCAAAATTTGCTGTTTAGCTAGACTTCACAGAGATAAGCAAGATGCAATCGTGCTTGCTGAATCAAGGATATCAAAATAGAGAATATATATAAATGGCATATTTGGATTTTAAAACCAAGTCTGTTCATCTCCAAATGCATGTGGGTTGGAAATCTTAAGAGTTTAGCTCACAGAGAAAAAGTTTCAAAAAAATGAACACTCATAAGAAAACCCTTTTCTAGCCTGAAGTAGCAGCAGAGTGTACTGGCAAGACAGCAGATATGTAACACTTGAGCACCAAAGGAAGAAGAATTTTATATAAAGGCTTAAAATAAAAATCAGATCGAAGCTGAAGTGGAAGAGTAGAAGAGAAATGTAAAGGAGCTTCAAGAATAGAGTAATTCAACCCAGTGAACAACATAAATTCTCCTTCTGTGCTGCAGCAGTTTACTTAGACATCAGTTGCATCCATAACTGTTTAAAAACTGACAAATCTGGGCAACTTCACTCTTGGAAGCATAAGCCTCTTTTAATCTCTTGGCAATGAAATCACAGTTCTCTTTATGTTAGTTCAGCCAAGAACTGCGCCATTGTGCGCTATTTCACAGCTTTGCATTTAAAAAGAAGTAATGTTCACTTAATGCACAGTCATCCTATTATTGACACCATAACTAACTCTGAACGATCAAGCATTTATCCCATAAAGGTCTGTTTGCCAAGTTCTGTTTTACATCCAGAACAGGTAAATACAGCCCCGAAAGTCCTTTCTCCCAAAGATGCCCACATCTCCCAGTCAAGTGCAAACAGCACACTGTCCTTTGTGTGCTTAACACTCAGTTCCATATCTTTCCCATTATATGGAGAAAGAATATTTAGGACCAGTTGTATAGTCTCATACCGTACTTAGATATGTGAGTTCAAGTGCTTGCAACAATATTAGAAAAAAATAATTGTGAAGCAATGTAGAAAACTAGGTTTCTTTGGGAACCCAGCTGGATGATTAGCTTTTTTTTTTTTTTTTTTTTTTTTTTTTTTTGGGTCTGTAAACAACTGCTTTTCTTAAATCAAAGAAGCAATATTCAGATTGTAGGAATCCTCTTTGTTTCAGGTTCCGAAACTGAAACAGCCTTTCTAGGTTTTTTTGAGGTCCAGCTGCTTCTGTCATGGTTGTCTTATACAGACCTTTTCACAAAAAAAGTAATTGTCTTAGAAGCAGCTAGGGATTCTCCCTTCTCGGTCTTTACCCTCACTACAGTTGGAAAGCTACTCCTGAACCGTGCTCTTTGGGTGGATAGGAATCTTCCCTTCTGCATTTACATTAACTCTGGATCTCTGGCTCATGGCTACTAGATGCCCTAATCCACCCAGTTATAACCTATCTAGTATAACTTAGTATACAGCCATACCCTACAGCAGTGCCTTTGAGAACAATCATGAATTTAAAAGCTGAATGCATTTTATCCAACAGAAATTTCCCTTTGATATTGGTGAAAATTCAATCTGGACTGATTTTTTTAATAAAAACTGTAGGCGTGGGGACCTGAGTTTACAATAAGAAAAAACCCACCCGCTTGGTGGTTATTACTACAATAGAATGTGATTGAAAGCTATTACTTTTCATAAAGGTTTATGCAAGAAATACTTATAATCATTATTAATGTGACCACTTCTAGCAGCAGCAGTCACCTTCGAGAAATACTAGGTGTTTAAACCATGTTTATTTTTCTGCAAAGATATAGCATATTCCATGTAAAAGTTGTGTATATTGCTTATGGTCTTACATAACATGAGCAGAGGTAGGGACATTCACCGTTTTTATACTTTGGATATAAATAAAATTGTTTGATTAAAAATAAATCTTACTAATCTAGACATTTTTTCTGTAATGTTCTCCCGCTAAACCCATTTTTATGAAAATAATGATGCAAGCAACTAAGTGTAATTGTAGAAAATTATTGCTAGTGATTTGCATATGAAATACACACCTTTTACAGCCTCCAGTACCATTGTTCAACAAGCTTATAAATAGTACAGCTGAAATGCTGCAAACAGAAAACAGTTTTCGATGGGCACATGCTATGAATGAAGAAATGTTCAGACACAATGTGCAACTTGGAGAGCTTTCATCAAAACTAGCCAAGAGGGAAAAAAGCCTAATTTCCTAACCATGCTGTGTTTTGGATAAGCTGGTCACATAGAAAAACCATCACTGACTATGGAGAGTAAAGCTTTTTAAAATAAGGGTTAATATTTTTTTATGGGGGAGAAAAAATAACCTAATCTATTGGTACTTATTGAGATTTCTCTAATGGCTTCTGCATAACATTTAATTTCTATAATTTGATATTTAATAACTGCTAAGATCTGAACCTTGCAATTGAGGCCAGATATTTGATGTAGTCATTGAAGGCATATAAAAGTCTAGTTTTAAGGTATTGTTTTTGTTTCAAGTAAAATACTTCCATGTACAATTTTAAAACTAAAAATTATGAGCATTGTTCTAATAATAAAGCAGAGTCTTTTCAATCTTTGCTATTTGGGGCAAGGGGTGAAGGGAGGAGGACAAAGTGGAATAGGGTAAAGAAGGCAATGTCAAAGTAAGACTTTTTTATAATGTTGCTGCAAAATTGCAGCTCTCCTACACAATATATCAAAGTATGCCTCAAATGGAATTTAATATAGAAATTTCTTAAAAAACAGATCAATCTGAGAACTGCTGCTTTAATTATCAGTGGGACACCTGCCTGTCACTATTAGGCAAGAGGAATGTTCTTGTATGATGCGATCCCTCTTTTCTCCTGCAGACAGCCTTTGCAACGCCGACCATGTGAAGTCGGTAGAGCGCTGCTTTCCAGGTTAGCAGGTAAACCGTCTTGTTGCTCTTCCTATTTTGGAGAAAAAAGGTTGCCTTTCCTCAAGAGAGGCACACTGACTAAAGCATTTTGCAAACAGGTGTGAATTTAAGTCAACTTGACGCGCTGCAGAGAAGGAATCTCCTACACAGGGGGGAGCCCGAGCATTCTCCGGCTGCTGGCGGGGGCTGGGAGCAGGCAGCAACGCCGGGAGCTGGGGGCAGAGTCACACACAAGTGCGTGAAGGGCTGGACAAAGATGACTGCAGGAGGCTTTGGTGTGTCGATGCCAATTCGTCTGTCACCCTCTTCTCCCCTTCTCAACTCAGAGCAAGCTCTGTACTTTACCTTTTTGTTTATTTTAAAGGCATTTGCTGTAAGAATTTTAGCTTAATGGCCACCTTCTCTTAGATTTAGAAACCAGGCTTAGTCTAAAAGAGTAACATGTGAATGCTAATTATGTAAATAATTAATGCAATTTAGGGATTGGTTTCCAAAAGGTGGAACAAAAAAGGATAATTTAATTCAAAGACCGTCAGAAGTTGACTTTCAGAACTGGAAATATTCTTTCCTTTGAACTGCTTTGAGAGACTGTGAAAAGCTTTAGCTCTTTATTTTTGGTAAGACACTGTGCAGGTAAAAGACTTTGAAGACTACAAAGAATAAAAAAAGTTTGATGCCTCACTCTTCTGTGAGATTGAGAGTAGTGACAGCCAGTGCTCTGACCCAGAAGCCACTTCCTTGACAAATCTGCAGCATGGCACAATTGCGTGAGTTAGCCTTTTGTGCTGATGAAAATTCAAATACTGCTCGGAAGAAAAAGCAACGGGGAGATCTCACCAGCACGTGTACCCCTGAGAACACTGGTCTGGCATCCTTAGCACTGCTTGGGGCAAGAAGCACTCCCCAGCAGCTCCAGAGAATGCCTCCTTCATGTTTCCATTAAGCCAAAAAGAGCTTTTCAATCTTTTAGCAACTTCTGTCAAGTTCAACACTAAGTCAAATATGGGCCACGTGTGCATTCTTTCTTACCAATAAGGCAAGGCACATGGAGGGCTACATTAAGAGAAACACAACCAGCTGATCAGGTGTGCCAGGCCATCAAATCCATGCACTCAAATAAACCTGGTAATCCCTTTGCTTCCCTGGCCAGAGGCAGGGCCCCTTAGTTCCTGGATGGTGTATTCATTACTCGATCTTTTCTCTGCTAAGCAGAACCTCCACACTGGGGTCAAAGGCAGTATCAGGCCTTCTGCACTGCTGGGGAACTGCTCAATAGCAACCAGAGTGCCAGTTCTCCTGTATGGGCCCTTTTTGGCCACCAAATTCCTTGCAATTCACATACCCCAGCTTCCACATTTGAGGCATCCCACTGCCCCATGCTCTCCTCATGGTAATGCAGACAGAACCACAGGGTGGCACACAAATATGCACATGGTACCCTCTGAGCAGAAAACAGCTCCCTTGTCAGCCTAGATGGTGGCTGGTAGGGAGGAGGAGAACACAGCTGGAACTGTTGGGAGTCTCTCCCCATCTGAGGCACAGGTCGGCAGGGCTGGGTGGGAGAGAGAGATTCTCTTTGAATTGCTGGAGCAGACTGGCCGATCTACCCACAGCTGGGGCCTTGATGTCTGGCCAAGTCATGAGCACCAGGTGCTGGCATATAATGACTGTGCTCCATACAAACTTCCATGGCATGCACCACAGGCAACTGGATTTCATTTGGGTCTTTAATGCCTGGTTGTTATCCAGGCTGCTGTAGATCACCTCCACCACTGCTAATTCCCTCCGAGACTGGATACTCTCAGTGGTTGTCCTCTCTTGCCTTAACAGTTTACATGACCTTCTTAAAGGGGATACTTCACACTCAAGCTGCCTCCAGAGGCTGCTGATTTTTGCTCCTTTTCCAATCCTTTTGTTGATCCCCCATTCCCTAGTGAAGGATCCCAGCTGCTGGGCTTCCTTGCTCTCTAATTCCTGACTGTTGGCTCCAGTACCACAGCTGATAATTAGCTCACCAGGCTGATGGCTATAATATTTATGTGTATCTTGCAGCTTACTCAGGGATAAGGAATTGATGATTTTTTGCCTTGTTCACAATTTCTATCTCTTTCTCCTTGTGTTCTTATGACTGTTCTGCTGCACAACAGGCTGCCGCTCCAAATCCTCCTCTGGCTCCCTCTTGGGAAAGTTTTCTCCCTGACTGAGGCAATTTACTTCTGCCTCAATTGTTTATTCGTGACTATAGGGGTAACTGATAGAGTTGAGAGGTGGGTGTCTGGCTTAGCCATGGTGCTTTCTGTGTGTTGTCAGACAGAGACCATCTCTGCCCTCTAGGAGTGCTGAAGAGTTCTTGGCAGGGTTAGGTCAGGCCCAGCACAGAGTGAGATGTTCTGTCACTTTAGCACAGCCAGGGCATCCTTTTCTCAAATGTACTGTCACTTCTTCAGGATCCTGCACTTGTTTGGCAGTCAGGTCCCACACCATCAGAGGTAAAAACTGTTCTAGATACCTTGCCACCCATGCCCACACTACCTCAGGGCACATCCTTGTGTGATATTCCTAAGTTAATCCTACAAAAAGCTGGATACAGATTTTTGAGACACACTGATATGAACATTCTGATTACCCAAGAGTGCTCAGAATACTGAAGAGTATTCATTGTGACAAGGTGGAAAGCAACCCTGCAGGAGGCGAAGGGGAAGGTGCTGTTGTTTGCTCTACAAACTGTCTCTCAGAGGAAAGGAGAGAAAATGTGTAATTGTTAATTATCTCCACGAGATGGTTCCCAAAGTACTGGGACAGCAGCAACGCACAGCCCAAGTACCAGATTAGGCTCAGGGCCAGTGCTTTCATCATAGTTCTCCAAGGGAAAACACAACCAAGTGCTACACAGCACAGCAAACTGCAAAAGACAAACCCAGCCATCAACAAGCTTTCAAATTGTCGTGTTTACTCTTGAGCAAGACTTGGAGTGGGTAAGGGAACAAATAAACCTGAATCAAGGGTGAGTAAGTCAACATCATGGCCAGCAATAGATAAACAGGCATAAAAGGTTCCCTCTAGCACACTCTGGTAAAACATCTTATTATCTTGAGCCCTAAGTGCTTGATCCTGGCTACCAAAAATAATTGTGTTGGATGGCAGCTAAGCACCTCAGACCTACTCGATCATTGTCCCTCACCATGGGATGTACTGTGGGTTTTTAGTTCTGTACAGACAAAGGATGGATACAGTCCCTCCTAGAGGTATTTCTGGGCTGAGAGTAAGCACATCTGGGGTTGGACAGGCCCAACCAAGTTCAGTGTGGTACATCCCACCCTCTGTGCCCAGCAGAGAGAACAGAGAGCAGCGTCCCTCTCTATCCAGCTGAGGCAGTGTAAGCCCAGAGGCAGGCAAACAAGGGTTTTTTGTATTTGCATGACTTGCTGTCACGATTTTACCAAAAGTAAATGCAAAATCATTCAAAGAGTGTTTACAAGCAGGTGAGGGAGATCTGAAGAGTATAAAGGTAGTCTGCTAAAGTGCCTTATGATTAAAGCCTATTTCCCCTTGGTATTTGCTGGTGCTTCAGCTCAGTGAGCATGAGTGGGGGCAAGGAAACTCTCAGATCAGAAGAGCTTTTTACTGAACTACTTCTGTTTCTGGAACAATTTGAGGCTATAATCATAAAGATCAAAAATATTGTGGGAAACTGAAATTAATACCACCAATAAAAGACACAGTTTTAGTAAATTCTTCTAAAAATCCCTAACCACTAACAGAGAAGTGTCTCCACACTCTACCCCAGAGAAGAGCAAGTGAGAAAATCTGTGGGTTGAGTTAAAGACAGTTTAATAGGTAAAAGGGGGAAAAATGAAAACAAAATAATAACAATAATAATAAAAAAAAAAACCAACAAAAAACCATGAAAAACAAGCAAGGAAAAAGCAATCACTACCAGTTGATTGAGAGACCCCAAGCAACAGACCCCTGGAACATCCCCCCATTCCCATCCCCAGTTTTTATTGCTGAGCATGACCTTGTACAGCACACTCCATCTCTGAGGTCAGCTGTCCCAGCTGTGTCCCCTCCTGCCCCTTGCCCACAACCAACCCCTCACTGGGTATCAGAGTGAGGAGCAGAGAAAGCCCTAGTACTGTGCAAGCACTGCTGAGCACAGCAGGTAAGCCACACTGTTTTAGCTACACATCCAAAAACACAGGTCTGGATAGGATACCACTAAAAAAATTAACGCCATCACAAATGGGATGCAGTAGATCAAGGTAACTTTTTTATTTTAATTTGTTTAAAAAGCAGCTGGGAACCTTGTCCTGTATTTTGTGCATTTGTGGAATGGTGCAACAATTCCATAGTGGTGATAAAGTCAGATGAGCAGCCACCAGGAATGTCTGGTTGAGTAGCTGGGTGACTGAAGTAAATGGTGTGAATGCCTTCCTCAGACCACAGGCCTCCCTCTCCCTGACCTGCTTTAGAGGAAGGTGAGAATAAAGAACCAAGGAGGCAAAAATAAGACCATGACTAGACCAGCCCTAAGGTTGTTATTGCTCAGAAACTGTATGAGGTGTGAGGAGCCACAGTACACAGCAGTGACTAATTCACCTGGAGTCTGACAGATGGGTACAATACTTTGCATGTAGTTTACCTGGACGACACAAGACAACAAAAAATTTCTGAAGAATTACAGGCAAATACCTTAAATATAAGATTACTTTATAATATTTATAAGGGACAATTCACATTGTTTGGTATTTTTTAAAATTAAGGTTGAATTATTTAAGAGCAATCATAACATTCTGGTGATAAAAAAAATTTTAAAAATTAATTAATTTTTGGTGATTCCTCTTTATTGGTAGCAAGTACAAATAAAAACTGTACTTGCATGAAAAAATAAGTGAGGTGTACATAATTCTGCAGTATGTTTGGTATTTCTTACGCACAGCTGAGGTGAAGTGATTCAGAATATCTCCAGTACCCCAAGATTTCTGCAGCCCTAAATCATTACGAACCAATTAACATAGATGTAAGACAAATAAAAGATGATGAATGGCTCTTACTTCATGTAATATGTAAAAACAAGCGCCAAAGAAAGCTGAAATGTGACTCTGATTGAACTTAGGTAGCTCTTTCAAGCACATTTTTTATTAGAACTTCAGGGAACTTAATGGGTAACTGCCTGGAATAAACCACACTTCTCAGTGCTTCTCTTCTGTCTTCAGCCTTCCTGCTGCAGTAACAACAGTAACTCAGGGAAAAGTTCCAGAGTCTCGGGAAGAGAGAAAATGCCAGGTCAGGAAAGACAGAGAGTGCAAGTAAGAAGGGGTCTGGTGTTGAAGCCTTTCTCCAGAACAAAGTGAATTCTGAGCTCTGGATGCTGCTCCTAAACAAAGATCATAACTCAAGGTTGCTTATAATACATAAAATATCATGGTATAATGTGGACAGAATGTACACAGAATATTATGTACATTACACAGGATGTATTTTCAGTATATTTTTAGAGGATAGAGTTTTTATTTATATTTTGCATTTGGTGGAATGCAACACGCTGATCTATGACAAACAAGCTGTGCAATGGGGAGGGAGAGCAGGGGGAAAATGAGGGAGGAGAGAATTTAACCGAAATAACTCCACTTAGTGTTTGAGTGAGGGATGTAATGAAATCTGTTTGCTGTGCTAGCTGTCTCCAGATTGGGCTGTAATTACACCACAGAAGGAAGAAAGGTAGCTGAGTCTCAATCTAGATCATTTATGTAAACTCAGCCTTCTTGTCAACGGCATTCTCAGATTGCACGAGTGCAAACCACAAAAATCATCTCCTATGAACAAAACAGAGACGGTCTAGAATTGCAGGCTTCTGATACACCTAATAAGCCGTCTGTAATTGGACTTGAAAATCCAACACGCTGAGGTTCAAAACTTCCCCAGTATTTTCTGCATTTTATTCAGTGCAGTGACTACTCACGGAGGAGCATTCTTGCTTCCTTTTTGCCAAAGGCTGATGTCTAGCCTTACAAATTAACATTTATTTGGCTTAAATTAACACAAGTGTCACAACATAGGAAATTCTTTTGTGTAAGACTCTGTGGAAACAAACTGCTGGATCTGAGGGAGGGATATTCCCTCCCCCAGAAAAGTTGGAGAAACCTTATTTTCTGACCCAGAGCAACATTTTACATAGGCACAGTATAAACTCCAGGCACTCAGTTCCCTTAACAGAGCCAAATTAATATTTGATTAAATATTTTAAAGCTCCTACTTACCATGCTTGACACATTTTCTCAGCAAGTTTCTCAAATAAAGAACTAATTAGGCACAGGGTAATTTTACATTTGAATACATAAAAAGAGTGTGAGGAGACATAACTGTGTGCAGACAGAGAGGGATTTCCCCCCATTAATGCCCCAAACTGCCCTTCCCCTTGGATAAGGGTATGTGAATTCCTGGCTTCGGCAGCTCACTCTCTCTGGGCAGGTTGGAGCGGGTTTCTCCTGACACCTGGATCTTCACGCCCTTCCATCCCTCCCTCCCTCCATCCCTCCCTCTGGCAGGAAAACCACCGGCCTCCGCCCTGGCGCCGTCCCCGCTGGTGCCCAATCAATACCGACTTATTTCCTGTCCATTTGCTGAGGTCACGGAAACGGGACTCATTAATTATTTCTACCGGTGCAGCCTCAAGTGCGCTTCTGGCACGACAAGCGAAAACCGTCTGTGACCTTTTTTACTTTCCTCTCCCGAATTTTGCTGGTGGCGGCGAGCGCGCGTTCCTCTGCCGGGATGGGATGAGGCATCAGAGGTGTGAGGCGGCACTGGTGTCCCCGCCGGGTTGCTTCCACCTGTGGAGGGAGAGATGCTCCTCCCGGAGCAGCAGCTCAGGGAAACCTGGTCGCGGCGTAGACGATGTTGGCCAAGGCGTCCCTGGCTTCCGAGGGAGGGAATCGCTCCAGGGCTGCCAGAGCTCTGTTTCCGTGGCAGCGGCAGAGGTCGATGGCAGAAGTCACACCTTTGCCAGCCTTGATCGCTTCCTGCAGCTGTTGGAAAACACATGCACATCGGTGTGGGGAATGTTTCAGCCGTGCACAATTATCTCTGGGAGCACAGGGCTTCTACCACCTCTTCCCGAGGTAAAGGCAAAGCCAAAGCCATCAGACAAAGCCCTTAAATCCTCTCAGCCGCTCTGTTTAGCTCCCCACTGCAGCGAAGCTGTGTGTCATGGAAACTACACCACCCGTTACTCATCACCTGAAAGATGCTGGCTCTCCAAAGGGCACACTTAAGCTAAAAAATTTTAAACATCTGAACATTTCATACCTCGGCCACTGCCTGAGAGCTTTTGTTCAGAACTGGCAAACCAGCCATTTGCTCACACTCCTGTTTTCTGCAGTGAAAACCTGCATTTTATGAATACCCATTCCATCCCTGCTTTCAGAAACCAGCATAGGATGACACAGGTGGAACGACTGCGTTTTTTAATAGGGGTTTCTATTTATAGACCATGTGATTACATTGGTCATAGTGGACAAAAGCAAATTTTGTCAGTAAAATGTGGTAAACTATCATACTGAACTCATGTAAACTCCACCTTATCAATAAGGTTAGGGAATTGACAAAGGCTTGGTATACAGCATATGAAAAAGAAAATACTTTCATGGAATAACTGACATTTCATAGCAAGTTGCTGGAAAGATTTGGCACCTAAAAAACTTGAGTAAATGATGGGTTAAATTTCCTATAAAATACTACAGGCAAAATTGACAAAATAAAGCATGTTATTTTACCTATATCTGAACTTAGCAGAACTCTAAACAGCTTCTATTAAGGGCTTTTTTATTTTTAATTAGTATTTTTTTTAACAGCACCATGAAACTGTCACATAACACTATTTTCTACTCTAAAATACAGGTGTTCCCAGACTAACTCCAGCCTGATGCCTCATCCAAGAGTCTGGGAACAAAGGCCAGGTGGATCTTTGGGATTTGGTTTTTCCAAAAGCATTACAGCATTTCATGATGCCCTACATGGTTTTCACAACTGTCTTACATCACTGCATCAGCTTTTTTAAAAAAATGGCTTTTCTTGGATACAGGTGCCTACAGTAACAAACTATACCGGGTTTCCTAAGTCATGTTTTTCATCAGTACACAGCTCAATGCCCAAATTATTGAAAAAATACCAACAGTATGACCTTACCTATCTGGTTTAAATCATATACATATATATATACACACACACACATATCTTTAAAATAAAAATCCTAGATATGACCAAATTGTAAGTCACCCACTTTCTATACACACTTGCATTCATACAGAATGAATGATGCCTCTCATCTGAAAGTGGATTCATTATCTGTATTTAAAGATGAAATTAGCTGAAAGCATATTACAGCACTTGAGTGTTCAAGTCCCAGTTCATAAAAATTTTATTCTCCTCTTCAGTTGGAATTTTCCTGCACTGTGTGCTGGAAAGGAACTTGCCCTGAGGCATAAATGCATCACATAGCTAATTCAGCATGTCTTCGAATGAGTGGGAATCAGCCGTGTTTCGAGGGCTCTGCAGCAAAGGTGAGGATAGGTGAGATGAGGTGCTCTAGCAGCGTGCAAAGGTGTCCCTTCCTCTTCTTTGAGGCACAGCTTTGTGGGACAGTGTAACCCACACATCTTGAAGCAAACTGCTGATTTGCTAAAGCTTATTACAAAGGATTAGCATAACTTCTAATACTCATGGAAGTACATACTGGGATGCAAACAGGAAATAAAATAGCTCCTAGAAAGTCTTCAAATTGGTGAAAAGCCAGAGGAGCTTAGCTTAGCCATATATATGCTCACATACATGTACCATGACTTAGCTGAAAGAGCAGAGTCTGGAAAGGGGGAGAATCCTAACACAAGGACACAATCCATTTACACGCCTGTCTTGCATAAGCCCTCAGACACATGCACTGCTTTGAAGCCAATACAATCACAAAGCTCGTGTCAAACTATAGGCAGAGAAATCACTACACAAAAATCAGACTAATCCGCTGTTGAATGTTTCCCAGCAAAGTTCAAGGAATGTCAAAATGGAAAACACCTGCTTGTATGGAAAGCTTTTCAGTTAGAGATCATCCTACATTAACAAACAATTTATAGGCCACAAAACTTACCTTTTTTGTATTCCATTTGCAGAAGCAGCTGGTCAGCTCAAATAAGCATATGCAGAGGCAAAGCAGTCTGAACTAACCAGACTGACATACTAGCTTTATCTCAGTAGGGGTTATAAAAGGGAAAAAGAATTACAAATTCGGCTTTTTGTAGTGGGAAAGTTCTTAAAGAAATACAGGAACTAACTCTGTAACAAACCAGGCTTCAGCAGTCCTGCTGAAGCAAAAGCCCCCTAATTTAAGGCTTTAGTTGTACTCTTGGTTATATTAAAGTTATATTTTCAGACTTGCTCTCTCTCTCAGATTTTGAGCTTCAATAATTTTATGTAATGAACTTCACAAACTAAGGACACAAAAGAAAACTGATCAATGTATCAGTATAGATGCATTATTTTTAACATTATATAGCAGCTGATTTTTGCAGCAAATGAACAGAAGAGCAAAATTTACTGCTTTTATTTTTTACTTTATAAATTTTATTTAAGCTGCCTCATTGATTTCTTCTAAATATAAGATCTGCTCTTTTAGTCGCTACTTATATGGCATATTTAATTTTGTGCATATTTTCACTTGCAGGAACAATTTAATCCACACAATCTTCTTCAGAATGATATTCAGTAATTACAACTGAATACAAGTCAAAACACAGATTGCTTAGCTACACTTTTCTCCAGTTGAACTGCTAGATATGCTGGAATACTGCGTTTTTGCTTTTAAGCTTTTGTTCAGACTATTGGCATTAAAGACTTACTTCATTGTAGAAGTGCCAAGACTCCGAAAAAATCACCAACTGGGTTTTGGTTATTTAAATTCAGCTTAAAGAATAGTCTTGCAATAGCACAGCCAAGCTGAGGCTCAGATGAGAAGTGATCTCCTCCACAACGTGTCTGCACTATTTTACAATCTGTGCCCTTGAAGATACTCAGAACTTAACTGAGCAAACCCACACTGGCTCTGCTTTGAGCAAGAGGCTGGACCAGACATCCCTCAAAGGTCTCTTCCAGCTTCCATTACTGTATGATTCTGTGAAGAGAGCTCAAAGTACCATGTTTCTCAGTCTGTTTGTTTTAAAAAGGTAAAGAGAGGATTTCTCATCCATACCACAGAAGTGAAGGATTTGCCTTTCAGACCAACTGCTCTGGATTGCTGTTGGACAGAACAGCTGGTCTGAGGGCAGCAAGAGGTCAAAGAGGAAAGCTAGGAATTGCTGGATTTTGGAGACTGAAGAACTAAAGGAGTCAAAAACTAAGCAGGTGTTCAAGCACAAAGTCAACTAATTTCAAATCTTCTCTGCTGAGACACTTCTGCTTCATGAGCCAAAGCAAAGAAGATTCCTTTCACACAGTGCTACCTGTAGGGAGCAACAAATTTGGGGCAGGGTGGGAAGACTTGCTGAGTATGTAGTGGATACTTTGGCTGTAATAGACTTTATAGGCAAAAGGAGAAAGAGAGCATTGAAATTCCTGATTTTTTTTTTCCTTAGTCCAACCTAGGATTAGTTATTTCCAATTATTAATTATTTCCGATTAATTATTTCAGTGGCAAAATATCAAAAGTAACTTCGGATTTTTTTGATGTCATTTTAAAAGGATGATCCTAAACCAGATAATTTGCTATCTACTGAAATCTTTGAATATCATGCATTCTCTCTGATCCTGAAGTGAGCTAACACATTCTAAATTTCTGAAGTACACAGTGCTTGCTGAAATGAAAAAATCTAAATTGATCTGTGGCTGAGTGATGGAATAATGCTCAAAATGTCTGCAGTGTTCTGCACTGGCTTTCCTAAATTTGTTTTCCGCTTTCTGGGAACAGCATGCTTAATAAGCACTGGTGTTTTAGACTGCTGAAATGTTAACCTTAAAAAAGTATCAACATATTTCATAGGCATTAGATAAATTTTGTCAATATTTTTCTTTGTTTTCTACAGAAGTACTTTGGAATGTTTCAGCATCCATTCTTGTGGCTGGATATAGGGTTGAGCTCTTCCTTCTCAAAAAACCCCTGGACAATAATTTATTTGTAATGCTTCATAACATTGGATATACATTTATTTTTTTTTAATCTTTTGTTTGCTATATGGAGCATGATATGACACCTGAAACTGGGGCACTATTTATCAGATATTTTCTGAGAAACTTTTTCTGTACAAAAGGTAAAGAAATGCATCTTCAAAGGGCCTAAACAGGGCCCTGCAGAAACCTCCATTAGCAGAGTAGAATGTATTTTCTTTATTCATCTGATAAACAGAAAAAAATTCTTTTTACTTCAAACTGAAACCCACACTATATATAAGATGAGACAAGTATGGAGAGGGTTGTCCCCAAGAGGAGAGGAAATATGGCCTGCTTACAGGGAACACTGCTGTTACACAACTCTTATAATACTCTGCCAAAAAATTACAAACCATCCTAAGACATTGATTAATTGTACAGATTCTTTATTATTTTGGAAGGGACACCAAAGCCTTTCTATGTCTTTCACAATGAACTTAACAAGACCTACAAGCTTTTCAATCTAAACAATGGCAGTAGTGAAGAATCTTTATCCAAAAGCATCATTTTCTTTAATCCCACTAATGCAAATAGTCTTTGTTAATCGTCATATCAGCACACACATGCAATCATCTTCATATTTATGTTAAAACATATTATTTGCTTTAGTGAAACAAATGCTGGATTCTTACCCCAAAGAAGTGAGAAAATACCCACTGATTACAAACAAAGATGCAACTGATTGTTGGTACTGGATATGCACCTTGATAATTCAGATATTAATTCCAAAAAATAAGAAAATTGCTTCATCTGAATGGTTTTGGATGCTTTTGTAATACTACTAACACATCTAAAAAGCCCCATCTTCATTAAATCACTGACTATGCTGTGTTTTTTATTATATGTAACAAAAGGAATTAATGACAGTGGTTGCTCCAAAACAAACAAGATAAATCTTCATGTAAAACCAACATGGAACATAAGCATCTACACACAACAACCCTCTGTTTTTAACTCTTTGCTGCATTTCAGGAGCAAGAAGGAAAGCAGCCAGTGGCCTACAGTCCCATGACACAGCTCATGATGACTCCCTGGCATGTTAACAAAGCCATGGGATCCCTGTCCCTTACACCACGGGGCTGCAGACCCGCAGCCAGCACTGCAGAGGATGGCTGCACTCGCTGTGGCAGGTGGCAGTGGGGTGGGCAAGGGCAGCCCACACCTCTGGCTGGCCCCTCTGGCTGGTAACATGCTCTTATTATTTATTAGCAGCATGGCAGTAGGCTGCCACTGAGAAACCTCCTCGTGACCAAATGTGACCTTTCCCATTTTTCTTCTCTCTTTCCTACCATACATGAAGTCAAGGCTTTAGTGCCATGCAGTGCATGAACAGCTGGATCCACCCCATCCTGACTCATGCCTTCCAGCACTGTACAAACTTGGCTCCTGGTGCTGACGTAGTCCACAATATCTCATGTACAAACCAAGAAAGTATGTCACAGCACACTACCCAGACTATGCCATGCTTTCCATGCCAGTTTGGATGAAAGGCCTCTCTAACAGACAGTAGAGCAAATGGACAGGGCTACATTAAAAAAAAAAAAGTTTTGCTATGTTCTCTCTCACTTGGCTTAATTTATCTTTTCTGAATATTGCATTTAGAAAAGTAACAAATCATTGCAGTCACCAATTGCAAAATACAAGATTTTTTTTCTTTATTTAGTATTATATTATAATTTTTCTAGAGCCTTGGCCAGAAACAAGAATTACTCCTAACTTACTCATTTCTTCTACTAGCTGGGCCTTTGTTACACTCCTTTAACAAGCCTCTATAATGCCAAGCACCATTAAGGCCTTGGCTTTAGCAGAGAGCTTTTAATCAATGTTATCAAGCAGTAACAATTAAATTGAAAAATCTCAATTTGTTGTTTGAGTATTATGCAGCTTATCTTGCACACAAGGTTTGTGTAACATGGATTAAAACTTCTTGATTTTAAGAAGCCTGACATTTTTGCCACATACAAATGAGGGGGACAGGGAAGTTGCTGTTTCTTTCAATTACATACTTTAAATTTGTCCTTTACATGCATTGGTACTTTCCCTTTTATTATCTGAGAAACAGCACAAAAACAACTGAAACAATTTTTTCATCTCTGGAAGAGACTTTCAAACACCACAAAGATGGATCAATAATTTCTCTGGATGCAGTGTGATAGCATAGAAAAAACCAGAGTGAAACACTCAAGATACTAATGTGAAAAAATATATATTCAGAATACATACAATATCAAAAATCCTTCTGATAAAAAGATTCAACAAAGCTGGGATGAAAAATCCTTAAAAAATTTTGCAAAACATGGTGACCTTTTTGACTTGACTGTCTCAGACCTAATCAAATTAATAGAAAGCATTTAACATCTATATTTGTGTCAGAGACCTCACCAAACTTGCTAGTACAATACAGGTATTTTTTTGTCCGTGAAACAAATCAGGGGTATCATTTGAATATAACATGCATCAAAAGAAAAATTCAGAATTCTTAAGCAGTCTCAAAATTGAATTAAGACTTTTGCCTTTTAGGAAGGCATGTTAAATGTGTGGATCTCAATTTCTCAAATTTACTTTCATTATTTTAATTGAAAGCATAGCAAGCAAGGTAAAACTTCTTAAGTAGGCTAACAACTTTTGTATACGTATATTTATGAGTTTAGCTAAGGAATAATATTTTTATCTCAATTAAGTGGCACACTGAAGTTCATAATAAAAACTAAGAGAAGAAAAATAATTAAAATTTTCAAAAGTTCTACAGCTAGTTTTGGTGATCTTTGATTTTACAAAATTAAAGAGAAGATATTTGGAGGCTCAAAGAGAAACAAGCTCCCAGATTTGATTAGGAACATTAAAGTAACTGCATCAACTGAATAGAAAGATGAGAAGGGACTGTGATGCTCAGAAGAAAAGACTGAACAATGTGCAAAGCACTGGCTCTAGTGATGCAAGAGAAAAGACAACACAAAAAAGCAAAAAGCAAAAAAAAGCAGAAGAAAAATACTAATTTGTACAGCACAACATGCCCTCTAATTGGCTGTGTGCATGTGCTGGTCAAATCATTCTGCTGGGGACAGCTGCAGGTTCCTGAGTTCATTTAGCATAGATATAACTAATGACCACTTTTACTTTAAACTAACAAACATAGCAAAGTAGTGGGACACGATAGCCAAGCTTTTGAAACTGACTGCTAAAAAAAAAAAAGGTGGAAGTTGTTTGAACTCACAAAAATCATGCACAATTTTTCACTATCATTCACCTCATAATATCTGTGCTTGCACAAGAGATAATTACCCAAATCCAGCAAAAATCATGTGCGTTCTGGCAGAAGTCAATTGCACAAAATACAAAACTTGAAGGGCTTTCTCTACTTTTTTACCTTTTATTCAAGTGTCCAAGTTGCCTAAGCATAATGTAAGTTTTTAAATTTCATGTGAAGGATCGAAGATCTGAAATAATTTCAGTCAAAATACAGAATAGTCTGACAAACATTTAGGAAAGCAAATTTAGATGCTTTTCTTTCTCCTTTGCCTTTTTTTTTTTCCAAGTATGGAAATTACACTCTGTGGATTTGTGGAAATGACAACTCTGGATCACAATTATAACAATTAAAAGGAGAAAACTCATTCTGGACTTGCAAAAGTAACCTAGCTTAAGCATTCACAGGAGTGTCCCCGAGAGAAATCTGAAGAATAAATTTGGTGCTCTCAGTGGGGATTTAGAAGAAAGAAAACTGATACAATTGTGACTGGTGTTGAGACCATCCTAAAAACACTATTATTTCAAATGGCAAAGTAAGTTGAGATCCTTCTGCTATTTTAAGAGGAAGGAAGGGCAGAGAGGATTTTTAATAATCCAAATTGCAATTTTTCATAATACAGAATAATTACAATAATCTGACCCATACTTGTGTAGCCTTCCATATGAGCAGCAATCAGTCAGAGCTGTAACACTCTTCAGGCCCCACTTCAAGAAGTAATTCTCAATCATGCATGTAGCTCAGTAATTTATGTATTATTTCCTACTGATGCTGGAGATAAAGGATTTCATGATCTGCTTAAAACTCAGAACAAGTCAGGCCATGCTCAGTGAGCTGGGAACACAGTGTCATCTCTCTCTACCACAAGCGTGCTGTGCTCCAGTATTTAACCAGGGGAACATTGTCAGCCATCTCCTGCAGCTGTTTAGGAGTTTCAAGGTGTCCCAGCTACCTCCAGTAAAGCTACTTAGTTCAGGTCTGCCTTTATGAGAGGGAAGTAGCAAATACAGTGCTGTAAAGATAGAAGTTGTAATGGGGAATGGAAGAAAACAAATTATTTTAATGGATGGCATGGAACTAAGAAGTGATTAAAAAAAATTAGCAGTGTACTCTACCAATAGAGAGAGACCACTGATAGGATCTAATCTGTAAGTGACTGTGGGAGAAAATAGACAGCAAAAGCCATCAGAAGCCTGGTTTTAAAATCAAGTTTGGGGAAGTAAATGGGAGAAATGACAGTAAAAATGATTCAATAACTACATTATTAAATTACTATGATTAGATACATTATTAAAATACTATTATTAAATAGCTACATTTTATAGTTGCAGCAATGCTGTCTATTAATGGCTTTTTAAAAATCAAGAAATTGCACAAGCCATTCTCCTGTCCTTCATATACACACATCTAACTTACAATATAGCTTTAATAAGGAAGTTTTTCTCGACTGCCAAGAACATTCTTGAAAATATTTTTAAAAATATTAAAAATGAGATATAAATGTAATTTACCAACCTTCTTATAGTCCACAATGTTTCCTTTTCCTTGTGCCTAAAAAAGAAAGAGATCTTTTATCAGAGAATACATACTACAAACTAGAGTTGCAAGAATAAAGAATGCAATTAAATGAGCTACTGCTTTGAACATTTCTTACTTTCTTTAGGAATCTGATACAGAAAATCCTAAAATACAACCAAATGTGTTACCAACATGGTTCTGTTTCAGATGAGAGCTGCAGATACTCAGTGTAATTTTTAGGTTTTTTTACTATGACTTGTAGTTAAACATTTGGTGAATCCAAAATATTTTGGTCTTAAGAAATCTTGATGTTTGCATTAATTAATCTCTCCCGTGAGATTCTGTAATAAGCTCTACTTCCTATCAGCAATAACAGGATTTACTTTCTTTAAAGAAAACTCTGTATACCTACACTGGCTTGCATGAGGCAATAGTCTAGACCTCCCAAAAGGGCTGTTGGACCCTGTCAGAGCTGCTACCAGACTGGAGGTGCTTTTAAGTATCAGCATCACCTTTTGAGGAAGTGACAGATAAATACAACCTGTAACTCCTAATACATTGAGAAAGAAATACAAATAAATTTTAAATTTCTTCTTGCCCAGATGCAGGCAAATATGTTGTCCAACTTCCTGAATTTTGTCACACAGTGATCTAAAAATGTCTTTCTCACTTAACCAACCTGAAAACCCTTCCCTGAGTTCTGGTCTGGATGTGCCATTATCACTTCATCCAACTCCAGCTCTTCTTTTTCCAGATTAATTGAGGGAAAAAAAAGTAACCCATTTCTTTCTCTCTAGCTTCCTCAAGGGAAGACCCTAAATCTCAATTCTTCTGCAATGTGTCTCCTGAAAAGATGTATATATTAGGACCACTCTCCATGTCCTCTGTGGGGACTTCAAAGATCAGCCCAAAGGAGCAGACCAACTGGGATAACAAGAAGAGCTGAGACCTGCACTGAAGAGGAACATTATGTGGCAAGCACAACTTCAAAGAGATGTTGCCAAGCTGGCCCAGACTTGAAAAATGAATTAATTTTTATAAAGGAGGGAAAATAAAATAGAGAAAAAAAGGGATAAGAGACTAAACAAACTGAACATGAAGGAGAACAGTAGATAACAGAACTGATTCCTCTGAAGGATAAAGGGGATTGATCCACAAAACTCCTTTGGTTCTCTCTTTAGCCTTCTCACGAGCCAGCTTTTCTGGAATGCGTGTTAAGACGACAGCCTGATAGCATTTGAGAGTAGCAAAACCACTGCCAATTACTGCTTCCGTATTTGCATATTCCCATCTTCTTTTATTTGTCAATTTTTATTCACCTGATTGGATCTTACAGCTTCTTCAAAATATATCTAGTAGCTGTATATCAGAGCACCAGAAACAAGTTCCTTAACAAGTGGAGATTCACACTGCAGCAGAGAATCTGACAACGTTTGAGGAAGATGCTTTTCAGCTGCAGCAATAGCAGGGAAGGTGTGCTCATTGTGCCTCCTCCTGTGCTTATTCTCATTACCAACAGCAAGAATATTTTCTCATGATCTGCTCCTGTCAAGCATACAAGTCAATGGCTGTTGCGCTCCTCCAGGCAGCAACCGCATACAATCCATCTCCTAAGCCTTCTTTACTACAACCATTGCTTTTCCCCATTTTTTTATCCTCACAGTAGTACTTTGGCTCTCTAACTTTTTCTGACCCTCATCTCAGACACACAGATGGTTTTTTTACCTTTTACATCAGACTTGCTCAACTGGTTAAGCTTCTGACAGGGCCTGAGTGCACTGCATGTGCTTTACCTGTTAAAACCATACATGACATTGCAGGAGGGGTGGCCTATGACTGCATCCTTACAAGCACTGCCAACACGAGGAACTCTCTGGTTTGAGTGCTTGGCCTACACTGAATGTCACATAGTGAATGTGACTGTGGATGATATCTCTAAGAGCATGCAGTTAATCAAAGATAACCATCCTCTCCAAGCCAACACAAGTCAAGAAAGGCTGCTGGACTAGGTGTTCCATATTGTAGCTGGTAGTAGTGGTGGCATAGTAAATACCATGTATAAAGTATGTGTTTAATAAATAAATGTATGAAGTACAGTAGTACTAGTAGGTAGCAAATACTTTTGCATAGTGCATGTCACTTGGCACCCCAACCCTTTTCACACAGAACTGCTTCATTGTTTCCATAATGCCCATTTTTGGTATGAAAATTTAGTAAGCAGACAGACGGCACTCCTGGAGTCCTGCAACCTCCTCTAGATTCTGCAGATGGGAAATTGTGTCAAAGCTTTTATAGACTGTGCTGTGGAAATACCATTATTCTCCAACTGCAATAATCCAAATCCATTTACATTCAACTCGTATGTGAGCCTTGTGTTGAGATTGTTGAGTTCCAAAAATCCTCATCACGCTTTATGAACTATTAGTCCCTAATTTCAAAGTGACAATATGATTGCTTCATTTTATGATCCCCCAACCCCTACCACTGTAGGACTGTAGATTCTGCATATACCTCCCAAAATTTCATGGCTGAAGAGATCATGCCTCTTGCTTGCAGTATGTGAAGGCAGTTTAGAATGCAGAACTAGCCAGAGGTTTAGACTCCACGTCCTGTACCTGATTCCTGCTTTCAAACCAGCAGAGAAAGAAGCCATCAGCAAGCACATCTTGAATGAATTTGCTTGCACAGGGCCAGCTTCTTATTGAAGGCAGCAGCCTTTCTAACAAACTGTATAACAACACGCAAGAATTTCCAAACGGCAGTCGTCACTGTTGTTTAGACACACAAAACATGTCCAACTGATGCAGGAACTCAACAGAATGCTTAATTTTGGCCATTTTGGTGCTTCCCTCCCCTTTTCACTTCTTGCTGATATCTATTTGTGCTTCAGCAACATCCAGGGAGCTATTCATGGTCTTGAATCCTGCTGTGGTACATGACAGTTACCATGTAGTTATTTTATTCTTATTGCCTTCCTCATGTAAAAATTAAAGGGAAAAAGTAGGTAAACAAGAGAAGTAAGAACAAGGATATCAGACAGCTAGATCTCAAAACTATTTTGTGGTGGTTAGAAAGCCAAGCCCCACAGATCTTTTCCCTTCCACTGAAAAATACTACTCCCAGCATCATTTTGGCAGAAGGAAATGTGTGCCTACCTTTCAACCACTGTGATGGTTGAAGTTCTCTGCTTTAAGCTGCCAGTGAAAGTAGCTTTGGTAGGACGTGGGACTGCACAAGCAGTGCAGAGGAACACACATATGCTCCACGCAAATGAATCTGCCTGCTACACTGATATACAAAAGTCTGACAGAGCATGACTGTCAGGTGCCTAATTTTCCCCTTATTTAAAATGTAGATGACAGAGGTATTAAGCACTGCAGAGCATAGGGAAACCTCTTATTAATTTTTAAGTTCCTGTGTAGATTGAAAGTATAGATAGGAAGAAATAAACAAACTGCAAAACCAGGAAACTCTAAACAGTGTTTTATTTTACCTCTCTAATCTGTTTAAGCCATGCCTCCCTTCCACGGAATTCCTGATGAAGGATTGCAGGGGCAGAATTCAAACTGAAGGCTATGGTGTCACTAGAAGTTTCTTTAACAAATGGCTGCAGGTCCGAATGTAGCTGGAAAAGAAGAATACACAGACATTCAGTTCCCAGGAACAGTCTACACATATCCACCCACTCCTCAAACTGAGGTCCACATCCTGATTCTACACCTACTCACCACTTCCTACTTTGACACTTGTACTCTGGTTGCACTTTTTCAAGTTTGGGGGAGGGACAGAAAGATGTTGAAAGTCTTGCAGTGGTGGAAAGACGTGGAAAAGAGAAGCACATAGAGTCGGCAAAGACACAGCTTAAGGACAGTTTGCAGAGCTGGGCAAGCCGTGGGACACAGCCAGGTAGGAGACTGTGGAGTGGCAAGAAACAGGAAAAATATAAAGGAGAGAATGATCCAGTCTTTGGTGGGAAGAAGATCAGGTTTTAATCTGCACAGAGTACTACATTCTGCTTTTGAGTACCTGAGGAAGCAGATGCAGGATGACCTTCCTTCTGACAAAGCAAATGCTACATAGCTAGGAGCTTTCTATGAAAATTATGCAATCCTTAATACACAACTGTGTGTCAATGGTGAATATATTAATATTAAAGAATATACAAAATATTAAGGATATAACTGCACTTGAAGTAATTTACTGGTAGAATTGTACCTAGCAATAGCACATAGTGGCATTCCTGTGGCAGTAAAATTGTGCTTTATAAAACCACTTCCTTCTCCTGTAGGAACTAGAAACTGCATAAATCAACTCAGCTGAAACAGATGGGAGGTCTGTCTGCTTGTCTCAAGCTACATCTAACCTCACAAGTGATGCAATACAGCAGAAGCAGATCTGTGTTTTCCTCTGGACTAACTCTAGCTGCAGACTCAATGTCTTCTAGCGGAGGTCAGAGACCTTGTCCAGGAAATCCTACTGCTGTAGAGGTGTAGGATGCTCCTGTCCAGATATGGTGACCTCCCTCCTTATCTTTTAGCTGCCCTCTATGGAAGTTCCCTCCACAGCAGGTTATTCAGAGGGGATATGGCTCAGTCCATGCTGCTGCAGACAACTGAGCCTCACAGCACATATCTCTGCATGTTGGCAGCCAAAACCCAACACATTATGTACAGCCTGGGCAATGAGAGGCTGGAAAGCAGTGCTGCAGAAAGGGTCCTGGAGATCCTGGCTGATGACAAGTTGAGCTTGAGCCAGCAGTGCCCTGGCAGCCAGGAGGGCCAGTGGTGTCCCAGGGGGCACCAGGTACAGCATGGCCAGCTGGGCAAGGGAGGGGATTTTCCTGCTGTGCTCTGCACTGGGGTGGCCTCAAGTCTTGTGTGCAGTTTTGGGCACCAAAATATACTAAAGCCATTAAACTATCAGAGTGTCCAAATAAAGCTACAAAGATGATGAAGGGCCTTGAGGTGAAGCCGTATGAGGAGTGGCTGAGGTCACTTGGTCTGTGCAGCCTGGAGAAGACTGAGGGGAGACCTCACTGCAGTCTGCAACATCCTTGTGAGGGGAAGAGGAGCAGCAGGCACTGATCTCTTCTCTGTGGTGACCAGTGACAGGGCCCGAGGGAATGGCCTGAAGTCGTGTCAAAGGAGGGTTAGGTTGGATATTAGAAAAGGTTCTTCACCCAGAGAGTGGTTTGGCACTGTAACAGGCTCCCTAGGGAAGCTGTCACAGCACCAAGCCTGAGAGAGCTTAGAAGTGTTTGGACAATGCTCTCAGGCACAGGGTGTGACAGCTGGGGATGGTCCTGTGCAGGGCTGGGAGTTGGACTCCATGATCCTTGTGGATCCCTTCCAATTCAATATGGATGTGGATCCCTTCCATTCAAACACGACATATTTCCTCCTGCAACTCCTGTTAATGGGACAGTGGGTTTAGGAATAATGAAGGAGCAGAGAAGGTAAAGTTTTAAGCTGGTGCAGAAAGATGTGCTAGAAGGAAGTTAACAGAGCCTTTAATGTAATGAGCTCCATTGCCAGGAGTGTGATTTTTGTAGTTCACAAGCCCTGTTCATATCAAACATCTCCCTGTTCTGCAAACATCTCACTCCATACAGCAGTCAAATTTCTCAACACTCACCCACTGGCTAAAGTCTACAGTATAAGTCATGCAGTATATGCAAAACTCATGAGCAACACATCTTACAAGCCTTTCTTTCTATATTTAAGCTCCCAGAACAAAAGGAAAAGTGTACCTTATGACTCATAGACATATGCTTCCCATACTGGAATGCCATGTCCTGGATCTCAGCGCTGTGCTTTGCTAGCTCCATTGCAGCCTGGCAGCTCTTGGCCAGCAAGGCACTGTGCGACAGGAAAACCTGCTCCTTCCACCTAGATATGCCAATGTCATCTGTGAGGCAGTTCTCCTGAAAATGAAACAAAAGCTAACATGAAAACACCAAAACTGCACGTGTCAGCTCATAGAAGTTAATAGTGTGGCATGGGTGAGTAACATGTGGTATGTAACAAAGCAAACAAAACTCTGGGTGCCATGGTGCCAAATAAATTCTTTTAGGGATTAATAGAGGGAAGTATCAGAATAAATATATTGGCAGTTTCAAACAAAAACATTTTCCATTTTCTTCTCAAAAAGTACAACACAAAATATGTGGAGCTGCCAACAGATTCAATATAAATATTTTTTAAATTACTGTATCATCACACTGAACATGAACAGCCAACTATAATCCTCATGAGGGACTGAGGAGAAAAAAAAGCCCCAAAACCAAAACTCCAAAACAAACCCAAAAACCAAAACCTCTCCCCAGAGTACACCTGCACTTCAGCCCCTTCCCAGTTACCAAGAACCAACAATCCCAAACAAACTTGAGAAGTCCCTACAATTTCTCCTTAGTAGTCAAGACAAAAACTAATTATAATAGGTGTTGAAAATTCTTATAGACTACACTAAAAAAATGAAGGGTTGTGAGAGAGGACTTGTACCTCTTCTGCTCCCATATTAAGGGTGAGGGGCAACTGAAAGTATTAAAAAATAAATGAAATTGAAATTTTGAAGTGTTAGGGATTAATCAACTTTCTCAGGGGCTGATAGAGGCATGTCAGTTATGCTTCTACTGAACTTTACCACCTTAAGTGTAAGGTCAGAGACGCTCAACCTGTCTCAAAAATCTTTTGCAACCCAAGTATTTATTTGGATTACTTTCCACAGTGTTTGAATTAACACAAATCAAATACTTTCTCCCAAAATCCAAATTCAGCTGCCATTCCTTTGACTCATAAGGTGTTAATATGCCACTATTTCACTCATGTCTTCAAAACTAGACATTACTTTAATCTCACATATTTAGTCTCACATATTGTCATGCCTTTAGGTACTCTCTAAGGGCAGGGGGGAACCCCCAAAACCAGAAAAGATCACAGCTGTTTTGCTTAGAAAAAATAAAATCAATAATGAGAAGCTACAGAAAAAAAAATTAAAGCACAAAAATGTTTAAAATTTTGTAATTTCTCAGTTCAGCTAAATCTGTAACATATATTAAGCCAAAAGATATTCTTTAACAGAGTAATATAAAAACCCCTCATATACAACAAAGCTTTTCCCTCAAAGTGATGTCAATTAAATTACTTAGAATTGAGCAAGAAGTAATTCTGTGTGACCCTATAGTTTTCTAGCAAGGTATTATCTGTCATGAAATCAGTAACAAATGAAATAGAATCCATCCGTTCAGCTCTAATTTTCCTCCCTTATGGATATCACCCAGAAGTGCTGTGTTACAAGGGAGAGGATAATTTGAGACTAATGGAAAAAGTAGGAGAATTCTGCAATGCCAAGTAACACAGAGCTGTATCAAAATGCCTTTGCTTTCAGACATACTATTAAGTTATACAAGGAAAGTGAAGAACAGTGAAACCACATGTTTGCTATTATGCATATGACAACTTACAAAGTCAAGCCTAAACTTTCCTCTGTTTTCTGTATTTTTGTTTTAATATTTTAACTCAGCCCAGAGCATGTGCAAATTCCCATGACTGGCAAAATGTCAAAATGAGCATTTAATTCAAGTAGTTTCTCATATATCAAGACTCTTTTTTTTCCATTTAGATATAGGTCAATTTATTTTAAATTTAAAATCAGGAGCTTTTGGAAGACGAAACACAATCTTTTCCTTAACAACCAATCTGCTCAGTGAGAAAACAGTACTTACTAAAATTCACTGGATGACACTGAAAATTGGCAGTGATTTTTATAATAGTTTGTTTTACATCAAATAAGAAAAAAATACTCTAGAAAGGTATCCTGAAACAATTTTGAAATTAACAAAATGTTTCAGAAGACATATAAATTGAAAATTATTGCTTTGTGTAGCCTTTGGAGCAGCAAGAGAAGTGCAGACATTATCCAATATTAAGTGAAGGAACTGAAGAAGCTTAAGCAGTCATTGCAACTCAATGTACACAAGAAAATTAATTCTATGATTTGTTACAAAATTATATTCCTAAACAAGTTTCAATTTCATTAACAGGATTGAAAATTATGGCAGAAAAAGTTACTGTCCACTACAATAACATTTTGTAAAAGTTTCAAGCACCAAAAATGAGCACGTGACTTCAAAAAACCCACAAGAATTGAACATATATTTGAAGATTGAAATCTTAAAAACATAAGTATTGTAAATCTCTGGGCTACAGAAACAAGCCAGTTGTAAAAAAGTATTATGTCCATATGGATGTGCTTTAGCATATGAACTTGCATGCCAGAATATAGCTGATTTTAATTAAATAACTTCTTATGACCACATACCCCTAAAGCTTCTGCTGCTTAAGACAGAGGCAGACACAACCTTTCTTCAGCAAAGTTTTCCAACAACGACATTTTTCCCAAGCTTAACTCTCATGTTATACATAATGTATCTGCCAACCACACCACATTCTTACAAGGGTATGCAGGACAGTATCTAAACAATATTTTAAAAACATCAAGGGAAAACCCAAACTACTTCTAGACTGCAAAGGCTGTAAAATCTGATATCATGACAGCTCTTACTACTTTTAGAGAAGTTTTCTCTGCTTTGTAAGCTTTGTTTTGCTTTGTCAGCAGTGAGTATAAAAGTGGATGTTACCTAGCCCAGAAGACTCCTAAGACTTTCTTATAAAAATCTCTCTAAAGTCAAATGAATTCTAGTTGTAGTTGACAGCGCTCAGACGTTTGATTAACTAATGCCTGTGAACTGACCTCATCCATAAATTCTGTCACCAAGAAATGGGTGCAGGTCACAAGCACCCGATATGCTGTCGGGGGGCAGGAAATGGTGGATGAAGAGAGCTGAGCCCCTCACCATCACTGGAAGAAAACAGCCAACTCCAGAGACAGTTTGCACAATGTCAGCACGAGTGCACAGGGAAAATATCCAAATCCAGCTCTGTCGATCATCATTTCCAATGGGAAATGAAGAACAGCTGAGGGATGCTCCCATTTTACTATTGGCAAGGTCAGTTAGTGCTTTGTTAGAAATTGTCTAGTTGAGATTTTTCTTTTATTAAACTACTTCCATAAGTTAAACTCTGTTTAAAACAATCACCTCAGGAAACAAAAAACTTTTAGAAAATTAAACTGTGGGAAGGGCAGCTCTCAGTGACAGTACCAAGGATCACCAATACAAAATCAACACTTACAATAGCACAGTTTGATTTATCTCACCAAAAAAGATTCTTATATGAGACTCAGCTGAAAACGTATTAAGGAAATATGAATGAAAAACATGTCTTAAAAGTGCACAAACCCATTTGCAAAACCAAGAAGGAGCAGAAGTCAGAGACTTTAAACTTCAGCTATAGTTTGTAACAGAGCCCATCATTTATTTCCATACCATGGTAGCTCTTTCTTAGCCATCTGCTGTTGCACAAAATGATCCAAACGTTCTGAATCATTTATATCAAACATTAGTTCATCTCTCAGTGGGCAAATAATCCACAGAAACACATAGAAATAATTTTACATTGCATATTCAAAGTTTTAAATCAGGTAGTTCAATAACTTCTATTTTGCATAAATAAAATCCAGCACAACTATGTATCACTCTACCAGCAGCAAGACCCTGTAAAACATTTCACACATGGTTCACATAAGCTTTCAGCAGATGTATTCATGCTTGCTGAACATGACAGGGCATGTTTTATTGGTCTATTAATATCCGTCTTCACTGCTTTTGGAGGAACAAGGGTGTCTGCAAATGGGTCAATAAAGCAAGCTACTGACTACTTTTATCATGACACGGTAAAAAAAACACCACCTGGTTTTAAAAGAAAAGTTTGTGAACTTCTCATAAAGATAAATATCTCTTCACATCTGTTACTTTTAAATCTCTCTGGAAAAACTTAGTATTTAAAAGAACAAAAGCAGTAAATATATAACATTGGCCTTCTTTCTAGCTATGCTCCTTTTCCCCCAACACATTTTCCTATTCTTTTCACAGATGCTCTACTCAAATTCTATATTTTATGCTTTTCTCTAGTCTTGCAACAAAAACATTTGTTTAAAAAAAGTGAAAACCCTGGCTCTGCTGCCCTGCTAAAAGGTGGTTTTCATAACTCAAAATATATTTAAGTCCTATAGTAAAATTATAAAAGAATCCATTACTTACAATACAGACTCATAGCAGTCAGTTGATGGATATGTGCAGTATTCCAAAACATTACTCCTCAAAGCAGGGCCAGGGATCAAACATCAAAGAAGTATTGGCACAGCTCACTGCACGTAGCCCATCCTTTTTCAGAAAATAAACTAATTTTTATTAAAAAACCCTACAGTGGTCTAAAATAAGTTAATTCACTATTTGGAACAATGAGTATTTGCTACTAATGCCTTTATTTTTTAAACTTGTTTTACATACTAGTTATGCAAAACTTTCACAAAATTGCATCAAAAATTCCTAACATCTCTTCTGGCCATCAGTGGAACATGTTGGGAATGGTCCTGTCTTATATAATAGCCCAATGTTGACACTATAATGAGCTTTGCTAATGCATATTTATCATCAGCTACATATTCTGAAGAAAAGAAAAAATCGCCAAAACGCACCAAAGTTATTTCCCTTGAAAGTCCCTCGTACTTTAAGATTACAAGAGCATTCTAGAAGGTTAAGCACAAAAGCCAACACAGTGAAGTCCCTCTCTTGATTCTGCTGTTTGGCCTTGAGCTTCCTTGTATCTCTTTCCCCTGTTCAGTGAATTGACAGGAATATTAAAGCAACCCCCCTTAGTATTTGTTAAATGATCTGGAATATTAAAACAGAGGGGAGTTATAAATATGACAGTATTCTCTGAGTAAGCAAATATTTTAGAAGCCTTCAGCCTTCTAAAAGTTGGAAACAGAGACGCAGAGCAATGAATTTTTTCTGTTAAAAACAGATAAACAATCATAACTGAAGGCCAGACTAGACGATTTTCAACTTTGCACTTACTAAGACAAAATTTTTACTCCTAAATTAGACCTAGATTTAGGGGAGGAAAATGGGAACTGGGAAGAACATCCTCCACTTGAAGAATTTTGGGCTGAGAGGGGATTTAGCTCAGAAAACTGCAACAGTTTATCATATCATCCATTTCAGCTCCAAGTTATAGTCGAACATATAAGCTTAATATTGCTAATGTTATATCTTAAACCACAGCAGCTGGTTGTTACTTTGAACATGAGTGACAAGTCTTAACCTTCAGGCTGTGTCAAAGCCTACACTTTGTAGTTTGTATTGTCGCTTCAAATAATGATGAAAAGTTAAATATTTACTTTTTCTTTCCTGTTTTCACACAGATCTAATGATTTACCTATGCAGAAAGGACATGAAGCATGATCAAACAGAATGTACTAAAATGGGCAGCTGTAGGATTGTACCTGGCTGTGCAGAGGACAAAAAGTGGTAATGGAGCTGTCAAATAATTATATCCATTATATGTATTCAGGAGTAAACCAGGTCAGTCTTGTTAGGTCAAAAAATTCTTTGAACTTTCCTACTGGGTTATCCAAATGAAGAAGACTGAATTTTTTTTTTTGCAAACACGAACTTAGGGTCTCAGAGAACAAAGGTCAACTTTGCAGAGATATTTTTGTATTTTTGTCTACCATTCAGCAAAGGTCAAAACAACTTGGTCCTAAGTTAGTTTATTTTATGGTACTAAAGAGCTTTAAAACAACTGCATTAAGGACATTTAACATATGAAGTAGAGTTTTCTTGCCTCAGGGAAAAAAAAAAAAAAGGTGAGAAGACATCCTTCTGCTTTTCCAAATTTAAGACACTCCCAGCAATGAAAATACCATTACTAGCATCCCTATGCCCTATTCCAAGAAGGAAAAATAAGTTTGACATTTGAGATTTAGTTGTGGAACAGATTAAAGCATTTGTCTTACCTCTGGGAAATGCAGTTCACAATTTTGTTTCAATCAAATTGCAATTAGGGAAGGAGGGAAGATGAACAAAGGACACAAATAAGACAGACCAAAACTAAACCAGTCTATTTGCCAGTCTTTGCTAAAGAAATGTTCAGGACATGAATGGGACACTGCCTTGGCAGAATAGTGCAAGGAGAGCTGAAGGGATATATCTCAGTACAACATGGAACTAAATTTCTCAGAGAACTAGACAGAAGAAATTAAAGCAGATGCCACACCTTACTGTAGGTCTCATCAGAAGCCACACACTACCCATTACAAAGGCTGAACTTCAGACACTGTCATGTAAGTGTCCCTGTTACACCACCACAGTAATTGTGTTTTGAGTTAACTGGGTTCCTCTTAGGAAGGGTACAGTGTACTTTCAACTCTCCTTAGACAGAAATAGTCACTGAAACAAAATAAGTTGTTGCTATTTGTAACTGGGCCAGGGCAGGGTAAATGTCATGCAGCTGAGCTTAGTTTATCTCACACTTCCCCTTGCAATCCACACACGTGGAAGGCTTCAGTAAGGCATCAGAAAATGGAATGATAGAGAGAAAAGATAAAGATCTTCTGCAGTGGCAGGAACCCAAATGAGTCCAAGATTTCTCATTTACAGAGGGACCATGGTTTCAATAAAATGCAATTTCATTGCTGAGATGAACCTGTAGAACTTTACCTCTACACATGAAAAAGTAGAAACAAGTTGAGTGTTTTTTAAATATATCTGCAATCTACTTTATTTAGAAACCTGTTGGAATACAGAAAACAACATTTCAACTATTCTTGGCAAAAATCTCAAAGATGTAATCTATTTTAACATATAACCCTGAGCACAGTCTTTGGGAGCAACACTGAAGGCTGAGGTCAGTTTATACACAGGTTGAACACAGCAGGTGCAGAAGCAGGTGCAGAAGTTCCCAATGCTGCCCTTCTGCCATGCTTCACCCAGGATCCACTCCTGAGAGGTGCCGGAGGACACTCCAGGCATGCCATCCTTTCCATGCATCCCAGGGAGCCGTGGGCCCAGGCAGCTCCCGAGTGCATTACTGCAGTCCTGCTGGAGGCTCTCACCCAGCTCAGCAGTGTGATCATTCCTTTCTAACTGGTTTCAGTCAAAATGACAGGGATACACTTCAGCAAGTTTTAGTGACATGACTTTGCTGCTGCAGAGCAGGAGGGACGGAGAGTGGCCAGGGGAGCAGCACCCTCCGAACACAGCGCTGTTATCCAGTGGCACTCTCCACTTGCCCACTGCGCTCTGCTTGGTGCAGAGGCATCACAGCAGGTATCCACTGTAGCAGCAGCCCATGAGAACAGCCTTTTACCATGGTATCAATTTTGTTACGTATGACAACACAGCAATAATAAACCAGAGCTGCAGTTTCAGTACACAACACCTGCTGAACCATAAGATTCAGGTCTCCAAGGCATGTGAGACAGCACCACTAGAAGTGAATCTATCTACCTCAGTGAACTTCAAGATCGATACTCACATATACACAGTGCTCACCAGTGGCTGAAAATTTGCCATGATAAAACCTGTAGTGGTCACTGCAACTTTAAATGACTGATTTTATTGCATGTGTTAAGACATACAATAAAATGAAATAGATTTTCATTTTCTAGTTTGAAAGTAAATGACAAAATGAAAAAAAAAAATTCTTTTTTGCTCCAACATGCAAGCCTACTTCAAGAATGGCCCCTAGAAATTCCCTTAAATATTCTAGTAAGATAAAAATACCTACATCTAATTTGACCAATTTTCATTACTGTTCTTGCTAAACAATAACACAGAATATCTGCAATTGCCTTTGACAAAATACAAGATTATTTGTTGTGAAATGCTGGCAGCTATTACCTTGGCCCATGCTGACTTCTGAAATATGTGCACAGTGACTTCTGATGGAGAAAAACACAGGACTATACTCTTAGCACTCCAGGACAAAACTCAGAAGACGGGACATGTTATAAATTCAAAAAGAAGCATTCTGTAAACTTCTTTGGGCTTGGAAACAATAGATTTGACATTAAAATATGAATGATGTAGACAACATTGAAATGAATATCTCTAACTGCACCTTGGCTAGGAACCTCTGGAAGCATTTGGAAATCCTATAGTAAGATGTGCCGAGAGCTCCTGGTAATGACACATGACAGTATTCTATTAAGCACTCACAAAAACAAAATAGTTCTTCCTTGAGCATTTCTAGAAATTTCTATCAGAGTTTACAGGTGTCATAATGATGTTACTGCTGAAACCCACTAGGACTAACAACTCATCTGCCCTCTCCCTCCTTTTAAACAGGTGAGAAAGTCATCATATTTACAGTAGTCACACATTAATATCACCAAATGCCATGGGTACATAAATCCAGTGAAATTCTTACCTCAGATGATTTTGAGTTTTCATAATATATCCCTTGAACTAAGTCACCAATAGCACTTGAAATGAGTTCTACAACCTGTAAAAGAAAAGGAGAAAAAGCCTTACATCTTTAATCATCACCAAATTGACTAACAAAGCTACTGCCAGATTTCCAGAGAGATAAACCATGAAGAAAGCTAATTGTGAAAGACCTCAGGACTTACTGAGATATATTCTGTGATACGTCTCTGCTAAAACCTCTACTACAGTAACTCTTCTATCAAAGTTTTAAGTTAATATAAATGAAAAACAAGACTTGTTTTTCCTACAGTGTGAACTATAGAGTGTATTCTCACAAGGACGTTCACAGAACTAATAAATCCCAGTTCATGAATATGAGACAGTACCTCATCTGGGCTTTGTTTTGTTTTGTTTTTTTCCTGCCAAGTAAATACTTCACAATACCTCTCCTTGGGAGCTGTTAAAATTCTAATCTTCGTGGCTAATACAGAAAAGTCAGAACCCATAGAAAGGTAACCTTTCAAACGTGATCATTTGGTATTCAGGTGCCCTGGGAATGCACTGTGGATGTATTTAGTGCATGGCCTGAGGCTCAGCTGTACCACATACACTGAAAGTCTGCAACACGGGAATGTTTAAATCAGATTTATCAATCTGTATTATCTTCAGGGTTCAGGCTTTTTATTTTATTCAAGCAAATCCTAAAAATCTGAACTTGATCCAGAATGTAAAACAAGTAGTCCGCAGTCTCCCTGGAACTACTGTAAAATTTGACGTTGTGCACATGAACTGTCTTAATTGGAACAAAATAGTCAGATTTATTGTAAAATTAAATGCAGGCATTTAAAATAAACACACCTTAAGGCTACCTCTGGTTGCTCACAAAGTTTTAATTTCTTGAATGTTTAATTTCCTATGCATATGAGTCTGTATCTGATTCCTCTTTTTGCTTCCTAAAATTCAATGTATTTCTTATTGAATTAAAAGATTTAGTTTCAATTTTTATCATTCTTGTAACTGAAGACAAGAAGTAAAATGATAAAAGCCCTAACGCAAAGATATTCTAACATTTAGGCATGCTTTATTTGATAATAAAACCACATTTGTATGCTAGTTTTGAGTACAAGCAGAAAGGTTGTGTTTTCTTTTTTTTAAACACTGGCTCATATACATATTCATATACACACAGCAAGCGCTAACTTTAGAAATGGTGCTGATTAAAAGTCATGTTTTTTCTTGCAATGCATATGGGTTAATTTGCAAGACCTACAAAAACAGCCTGAAAAAAAAAAAAAAATCACATTGCCCTTTAGGAAACTAGACACCGAAGAAATATTGTAGCAATATGAGCTTTGAAGGAACGGAAAGGACAATGATCCTACAGTGTTACCAGATGTGTTGAGTTATTTAATGGGGGGAACAGAGAAAATGAGGGGCTCTTTTTTTTTTTTTTTAAACAACAACCCTCACCCTCCTTGCCTTTTTGGTTTTTTTTTTAAGGTATCAGATAAGCCTTATTCCCAAATCCAGGAGGACTGAGTATCGCCAATAGGTCTATGAAAGTCTGTAACTAAATGCCCAGGATCAGATTGTATTACAGTTTATACAAGCAACATCCCAAGATTCTTCTGATGGCTAAGACACATAATACAGATCAATCACTCACTCAAAAATGTTATGGTTTGTGAAATGGTCTGAGCTCAGAGACCTACACTGGTAATACGAAGAGGAATTTACAAAGACACAGAGTCCTACTCTAAATGTCAAAGTGATAGTATGAACTTTTAACAATGCAGCTGGCTCTGGATAACTAGACCTTTTCCTCTCTTGCCTGAAACTCTAGACTGAGCAGGACCCTGTTTTGGGGTTTCTTTTTTCCACCTCTCCTCCTTCTTTTTAGTGCAACTCTACTCTCCAAGGCAATTTTAACTGACTTAATACAAGCTTAGTGAAACATTTGTGAACAATTGTACCTCTTCATCTGAGAGTTTATAAAGCATCTTAGTAGAATGACACAAGAACTATTTATATAATCCTTATTATATTAAATACCATTAAGTGACATATTGAGCATTACATGTTAGTGAGAATTTAGTATTAATATTTCCCCCCTTCTTTCCAAATATATATATATATATAAATACTTTAAAGGTAAATGTAAGGCTATACAGATCACTACCAAGAGTGAAATTCCAGTTTCAAGAGCACAGTGGGATGCTTGCATGAGGCTCTGTTACCTCACCAACCCTTAATCTGATCTATGAAAAGCACCTCCTGCTTAACATCAGTGGCCTGGAGTCGTGAGCGCTGGGGAAAGAAATGAGAAATGAGGAAACCTGGCAATTTTCCTCTGCATCCCAAAGTGACAGAGGAAGAAAAATTATTACAGATTCAGTAGTATTCATGATATGATACAGTGTCTAGCTCTTAGGTAGCACTTTTCATCAGAAAATTTGAAAGCAATCAGCATCTCCTGTTAAATTTATTCCCTACTGTTTTATATAAGGGGGAAAATGGCAACAGTGAACTGATTTTCCAGAAAATCATGCAGTCTGCCAGCGTGAGAGCAGCAAACACTATCCGAGCTGTCTTCATTCTCATTGCTGCCTTTCTGCCTGACCAGCGCTGACGTTTCCGAGATGTAAATCTGAGGGGAAAGAAAGTTAGATGAAAAATGAAGTGATCTCAACTGCTTCTCTTCTCTTTTGACAGTTGAGCTCCATTTTAAAAAGGTTCAAAGATGAGGGAAGAGAAGAAAAGATTGCCAGAACTAGTGCTTGAAAACAGCATCCCAATAGAGACTAAAGGCAGACAATTCATAACCTCTCTTCCCACTGTTTTGCACTCCTCACCATGTTTTTGAGAAGCCTGGTTCCTCATAGGTACTCGGGATGAGCAGGAGCAACCACACATTGAGAGAAAACAAACTTCCACTGTATTTTTCATTTTCCACTCTGCATCAGCATCTTCCAAAGTGCTGTTTTCTGCTCCTTCAGCATCCCCATGACTGGATACTGCCCAGGGGATGACCCATTACTTGCAGGTGACAAATGCACATGCAAGTGATTCCACGCCCTTTAAACACATTTTGCAATAGTTCTGCAGTGTCTTTTTTTTTTTTCCTAAGGATGTATTATGTCAACACTTTTTGTAGGGATGTGTTCTGCTTTTAAAAAGTCAACACAAAGGCCATCTGTTCAGGATGAATACATGGAAAATAGGTGGATTGTTAAAGCTAAAATCTCTCCTACTATTTAGGCAGATAAAGTGTATAACATGATGTAAATTCTGGACACAACCATTTGATTGCTCATTCCACAGCAAGCTAGAACACATGCTCTGACCTCTCCAATACATTCAAGTATAAAATAGTTCAAAAGACTAGCTGTGTATCAGAAGAGCTCTTCCCAGAAGAGCTCTGTAGGGTTACAGATTAGAAATTTGGTGAATTTACCCTTTTCTGGTGTCATAAATTGTTTATCAAAAAGACACAGCTTTAGCCCTTCAAGACTCTTTAATTTTTCTTTGAGTCTAATTACTCAAGATCAAAATTTCTATGTATTACTTGAAGAAATAAATAAGAATGTTGGTAATTCACTTAGTTCAGAAAATTACTCAGGACATCCAACCAATCACTTAATGAATGCCCTCCTTCATTTTCCTCAAATCAGAATTTTGTGTAGTTTCCTGAGGACTTATTTATAATTCAGAATTCCCAAAGCATCATCCCAAGCAAGTCACAGAATAGGGCCACATGTTCCCTGTTGCAGATACTGCAGTTGACTGTCAAGGCAGATTCAACTCTGTCTAGAGAAAAAGAGGTGTATTTTAATGGAAGTGAAGCTCAATGCTAGAAGGAATGCAGGGAAATAACAGAATAGAAGACATTTTGGTAGACTACTTTCTCCAGAGTTAAAATATATGATTCAGACTCTATCAAGAGCAGTAAAAAGAATGGATTCTGAGCCCCTCATCCTTCACAAGGCTTTTAAACAGCCTGGATAAAAAGACAACACTGGTGCCATCAACTCATCAATGCAAGCATTTTGCTGTCTTCACTCATCTTCAAAATACTTTGTGTAAAGTTTACTGCAACATAACACCACTTATGTTTTTTTCCTTGGTTTTCTTCTAGTTTACAAAAGGAATGAATCTGAACTCCATTCAAGGAATGGTAATTTTATTTTAAATTCAACAACTGAAATGGAATTGATTACATAGACCACTCAATTTCAGAGTAGTAATGTGGTGTCTCTCCAGACTCTATAGGATGTTTTCAAAGGAAACACCACAGAAAGGATTAAGCTCTTGTGGGAAGACAGGAAGCAGCACTAGGAAGAACACAGCAATGGGTATAACTTTGTTCTTCATCCCTCACAATTTCTATTTGACAAACTTCCTTAGCTTTGCCAAATTCCTTCCAAGAAGGACCACAAGTAATTTCTTCCATCCTTATGTTGAAACAGTATCCTTTCCTCACACATCTGCTATTGACAGACCTTAATCCTTGCTGCTGATGTGTAGATTTGAAAAGGTAGCAGGACTTCTCCACAGAAATAAAGAAGAAAATTAGATGGTCATGAACTATTATATATACAGATAAAAATCCATTCAGCTCACACTTCCCTCCCCAAAGAAGCATTTGTTTGAGAAATACTTCAACAGTCAGTAATTCCACAGAAATTGACCCAAAAACATTGCAATACTAGGAAGCTGAAGACAAAACTCAGCCAAGAGTTGATTTTGGATTTTGATTGTTCAATAATGCCTTTAAAAAAAAAAAAGGCGGGGGGGGGGGGGAGGCAAAAACTGTAAGAGAACAGAACGGTGAAATTCAAGAACAGTGAAAAACAAACAATTCCAAGAACAGTGAAATTCAATCTCCTTTCCTGGTAATCTCCTCAAACATCATTAGTTATACAGGCAACCAAGTGTGCCAGCCTACAGAATGTTTTTAACGTTTATTGAATCCTACTGGATTAATTGTTTGAAATCGTCTTGAGCTTTATTGTCTTTTGGATCTGGATGTCTCTCTCAGTAGTGAACGCACAGGAAGAACAGTTATTTGCCTTTCTAGCATACTTTAAGTGGTCTTGGAAAACACAGTTATGGTTTTCTTCATTCTGTTAATGATGAATTAGTAGCAAACTACAATATAGTAATACAGTATAAACACATCACCCAAGCCCCACTATTTGTTAAAAAGGTGTTTTTAAGGCATAAAAAATAATCAGCAGCCATCAATTTGAAAATTGCTATATATTGTTAAATATCTACCTTAAGGTCAGTCTGCCTTAGGGATTTTCTCCAGTGTTAAGTTACACTTTTTATGCTGATACAGCACTACATACAGAATTGGATTTCAGAGTAAAGAAATTTAGTGCATAATTCAGTCATTTTCCTTAAAGAAAACATAACCAAGAGAAGAAATACAATTTTCCTTGTCTACTTCCACATGATACCTTACACAATTTCATAATACCTTTGCAGATCCATGGCAGCAGACCCTTGCACTAAAGTACTCAACAGCTGTTGCTGAGTGACTCAGGTTAGAGAAATACCTGATTACTTCAGCTTGACCCTTTTAGATGGGTAATTTCATTGCAACTTTCTTCTATATAAAACAGTGAATAAAGAAGGTATACTGACTACAGGGTTCTGTAGATATAAACCCCTCCCCATCCATAAGTGATACAGGAGAGCATGGTTATAAAAGGTTGCTGCCAGTCACGCTGCTGCAAACTGGCATTAAACTGGAATATGGTCACAAATGAATTGAGGATTCAAGTGAATAACAAAAACTGTACCTGCAAGTAGCATTTACTATTTCAAACAGTCTGTACCTGAACAAACATGAATCAAAAGTAAGATCATTTAGCATCTGACAGATGGAATCAACTTAATGGAGCTGAAGATGTTTGTTAAACTAACAATCAACATCCTCCTTTACCAGGGGTAGTAGCAATCAGATTCTAGACTCCAAATGACATGCTGTTGAATTTCAAAACACTGATATTAACAAGCAGTCACACTATCTAGAAATTCAATATTCTTGCTAGCCAACTAGAAGTCAAATACATCAGCATTTTGATTAAAAATACAATTAACTCATTAATATTACTGCTAAAATTTTACACATTTTACCATATTATTACACTGAAACCACTCCATATGTTAAGGCACTTTTACAAAAAATTTTACCATGGAAAGATTCATTTCAAAGACAAGCTTTACAGTGGTGAAAAGAGAAGGGAAAATATACAATCTATTGCCCTATTTACATGGCACATCAATTTTAGGCTCTCCTACAGTACAATGAGTATAAACACCTGATGGGAAGGAATGCAGAAGAGGGAACCAAATTCTCCTCAACAGTGCCCACTGATAGGATGAGGCAACAGGCACAAATGAAAACACAAAATGCAACCTGGATACAGGCAAGAAATCTGTTGTGAGGGCATCCAACAATGGATTAGGTTGCCCAAAGGGGTTGCAAAGTCTCCATTTTTGGAGATATTTAAAATCCATCTTGATTTAATCCTGGGCAACTGTCTCTAGCTGACCCTGCCTGAATGGGGGCTTTGGACTGCAAGATCTCTAGAGATCCCTGTCAACCTGAACCATTCTGTAACACCAGCAGCTGCTGGAGGAGGACCACAGCTGATTTTACATTATTTACATCTGCAGCACCAATAACAACTTTCCTCATCTTTGAAATAATACAGTCTAAGTTACAGAGCTGGTGACAAATACTCTCTTAGGTAAAAGTTAAGTTTACTGATTGTACTAGGAATAGATTTCCCTATTATAAATAGCAACAATCTTGGGAGACTAAGAAAGGCCATGCAGACTAATCTTAGATTGTTATCACTATTGCTAAAAGCTTTGAATTGCAACCAAATAATCACAAATCATATTTTCACTTTATAAAAATGTATTGTCTGTTGAAGTCATACTCCAGGTGTACAGTTGACTATATACCAGCCACTATAATGTCCAGCTCTACAAAACGGTATATTAACTGCCTTGTCATTAAAATCCACCTTTAGAACCAAATACCCTACACAAAGATGAAAGTTAGTATATATTAAATACTCAAACAAAAAAAAGTCTGTTTCAGATAATATTGGGACAGTATTTCACCCAGTACAGATCTGATTGCTTTTTATCCTCCTATGCACTCTGAATAGGAATCTTACTATGTTTGGGAAACAGATTTCAAAGAAAGCCATGAAAACAAAACTTGCAATCTTCCACTTCTTCAGCTATAAAGAGAATGAAGCTGACATAGCAAATATCATTTCTGGAGGACATCACCTTAGAATCATTAGGTTAGAAAAGACCTTTAATATCATGAAGTCCAAACTAAGCCCAGGACTGTTAAGTCCGCTGCTAAACTGTTTCTCTAAGCATCACATTTACAATTCTTTTAAAGACCTCCACGCATGGTGACTCAACCTTGTGCAGCCCCTTCCAGTGCTTTTGTTGAAGAAATTTCACTGGTACTCTCATTTCATATACCTGTTCTGTGAAAATTCTTTTTCATTTTATAATTTGTGTAAGGGTTAAAGCTATTTAGCAATGAGTTTCTCCATTATGATTATTCACAGCTGTGAAAGAAACAGCTGTAACAAACATCTCTGTTGAAGAAATGCAGGCAGTGCCAATATCTGTGGTGAATGAAGTAGGAGAACTGCTGGCTCTTGAGAGCCCTTTCCCACAGTATGCATCTCACGCAGAAAAAACATCATATACACAAAAATTTTCATTGCTTCAGTTTCTTAGAATAAATTTTGTTTTCTTTTGAATATCTATTTGCTACATATTCTGGCACTGATCTTGGATACATATTCTTGTTAACAGTCACAGAAATATTAAAGACATTTTTTAATGCTTGTCTTAAATCTTCCAAAGGCAATTTTTCTGAAAAGTGAGGGGGATTGACTTTAGAAAAAAGAAAAATTCAAAAATTTGACTTTAACATTCAATTAAATTTATATGTCTATACATATATATACACACACACACACACACACACATATATCTCAAGCATGTAAACATTTCTGACTCTTGAAGTATTTGTGTTCACCACTAGACAACTGCCAATTCAGTGCTGTACATTAAGGGAGCAAACGTAAGAGGAACAGACCCTAGCTACCCAGAACTCATTAGTGACTGTCTTGAGATGTTGAATAACCTTTGACTTTCATCAGATTCAGCCTTTCTTCAGTTTCTTTCATTTTTATCTTCATTGATGTTTAGTCATCTCTGAAAAGACCTCTCTTTCATGTAGATGGCATATCTGTATTTTCCAGACCATTCTGTTAATTACGAGGCAGACAGCAGTTCTATAAGACAAAGAGTTACTAAACCAGGTGTTAGAAGCAGCTGTGCAGTTTATCTCCAAGGAAGACAATATTTACCTGGAATAATGACAGGTATTTGGTTAATGAACTCAAGCAGTAAACATTGACTTCGGTCTGCTGGGCAGACCAGAGAAGCAGGACATGTCTGATTGCTACTATGAGGTAGGTGAATTCAGATGTAAGTTGAGGAAATTGTTAGTGAGATGATTCAGAGGCAAGAATACTGCATGGACTTGGTGCAACTTGGTGTAAAAATCTTTGGCAGGCCACTGAAAATTCATCAGAACTGAATGGAAAACTTCCTGAGACTGTCAGTCACTTGGTCAATCTGACACTGAGGCAGAATCTCAAACTCACAATTCTTTCTCAACAGCACTATGTCTTGATGCTTTAAAAATATTCTTGGCAGTGTATTTTTGGGAAAGACTTTAATCTAGACTTGATGGTACAACCATACCTATGATGGCATATTCTGCTATCAGTCTGAGCTTCAGTCTTTCCATGTTCTGCAGCAATCCTTCTGCTACAAGGAACTGTTTGTAAGTCACAGACACCCATGAGGGACGTGGCAGAAATCACTCTTTCTTTTTAGAAGTATTTTTTCATGTAGAAGTGGGAGGACAGAAAACAGATTGAAATCTAAACATAAAATTTTCCAGTAGTGCTATGGCAAAAGAATCAGAAAAATACACTCTTTCCATGCAGTCATATACTAACCCCCATGGAGTCTAACTTTGGGAAAGCTTAACATAAGCATTAGCTTTAAAAACCAGTACAGATGCAAGAGACCACTAAGTGCATTTTGTTTGAGGAATGCACTGATTAGGAATAAAGGCAAAGTTAAGCAGTTTTAATCTCAAAATTGGCATTCATTGCAATGCAACAGGACCCTTACTGATCTAAAAGGAGACTGTTTCTAACATTATCACAATTACAGATTAATTTTTAGAATTTTAATTGAATTAATAAGTTAATAAGCTGTTGTGTCACCTAATCCTCTAATTTAACTTTTCTAAAAGATTACTTTTCAAAAATATAACCACAGCCATTAAGGTAATGAAATTTTACAAATATTAATTATATTACTTGTTATACATAGCAAATGTGAAATAAAAAATATCCTGTGGAATATTCAGAAAATGGAATGCTTCATTTGCTCAGGTGTTATTTCAAGGGCTACTTCTTGAGAACAATGGCAAAAGATGCACTTGCCAAGAAACTGTTCCACAGACACAAGCATCAAAAGAGACAATGAAAAGAGTACAATGCAGTAATTAGGAGATTCACTAGCATCATTCCACAGTTTTATCATCATCATCAATATCATAAAAGCTGTTGCCTCTAAGGACAGCAGAAATGCTCAACAAAAGTTTTACAGCAGTAGTAGGAAAAATTTGATTGCCAGGTACTGATTCCAATGGATTTTAACCTTTTATCTCTAACACACAAGATTTTTCTCCCTCTCCTAATGGCTCAATACTTTCACCAACTATTACAAAAATTGCCTTTTTCCTAACAAAGGAATTTCACATGATTGTCAATAAAACTTCAGTAAATAAATATTATTAAAAAATCCAGTGTTTGAGAACATTTGGAAGAAAAAGCAATACATGTTCATTAAATGAACATAAAGTTTGTTTCAATTACCATCTCTTTTATGTTTTACTTTACAGTAAATGAAATCTAATTTTACCTCTCAAAGGATATGCAAATTAGTACATTTTGGTGCCATCTAAATATAATAATTATAACACATAACACTTTTCTTCATTATGATTAATACGTAATTATCAATTATTATGTATTTCTTAGTACTGAGTGTGTTTGCATTCTCCAGTAAAGTTTATGCTAAGTTGTATGACAATATTCAGTATGTATCTCAATATTTTAAGATATAGAACTGCTCATTTAGGGTTACCTAAAGAAGAGTTTTATTATGTAATAATTCAATCATGTTAGCTGTGTTTTCCTGTGTCATCTCCCATTAGTTTAAAGGTTCAAAAGCATTGGACTTCGTTCTTGGTTTTCTTCTCCCCCACGAGTATCCAGACAAAGCAGTGTTTCTTAAGTGTATTTTTCCATAAATCAGTTCAGAGCTCTTTAAACTTACCTATATTTTTCAGTAGTGTCTGTTTTCGAGACATGCCCCTGTGGCACTCTAAAATACTAAATTAAAACAAAAATACTCAACAATACAGATACTATCCTACTCCCTATCTTGTCCAGTACATCGTCATCAAACAGTGCCTCAGGGGAAGGTACACCAAGACAGACATGAAAAAGTGCTTCAGAAAAGCTCTTTAATCAGCTCTTTACATAAAAATTGGAAGGTTTATTTTTCTTCTGTTTTTTCCCTCAAGAAGACAACATAATTTTCAAACTTCATAAACTGTTTGTTAATCTAATTTGATACAATCTGATCTCTGCTTCTCACCAAATTCCTGTCACCCAGCTGCTCTGTAAGCTGATAATTTTAAAGATACTCATCTCCAACAGCAGCTTATACTAGGGAAGAAAAAGAAATTCAATATGTGAGCAAAGACAAAGAGTTAAAAACAATTAAAAATATATAAAATATTCAAAATGGTTTTATCACCAGCTTCAGTTTTCTGTATGAATATTGTAATTGGGAGCAAACATGTTACTTCTGGTTCTCAATGTTTCTCCATGATTTTTTCATCCTGCCTTCTCTGATCAATAAAGCTACTGAATCCCAGTAGGAAAATTCATGTTTTAGAGTTCTCTGATTATGTTATGTAAAACATAATAATAATATATGCTGTAAACATACTTAGTAGATATTTATGGTTAAAATCTTCCACTAGAGATAACAAAGAAGAATCTCTTTCAAAATAACTTTCATTGCCCTGAAAATAATTCATCTCCACTACATTTAAGAAGGAGGACCTTCTACTTACCTCAAACAAAATGCACTGTTCTGAGGGATGGTAATTTGAATCTACTACAAGTCAGTAGCTGCTAATGGTTGCGTTTACACTAGCAACTATTAACATTTAATTTCTATTTTAAAAGGGCATTTCTTGGCAGATTCTTGATGGTGGTTTCTTTTTTTTTAAAAGTTTATGTTCTTCTCTTGACATCATTCAGGGAAAGAAAAAGTCTGCTACAAGTAACACCTTTGTTAAATGACAAAATTGACAAAAATGACAAATGACAAAAATTAAAATTGTAGATTCTAACCTGGCTTGTTTGTCAATGCTCAAAAATGTTGATTTACATCAGAAGAGCAACTGGCATAATTTCAGAAAGAGGGTATTCTCCATATCCTGCACTGTACAGCAAGGTTGCTCAAGGTCCAACCTGAGTCTTTCCCATAGGACCACAATTGATGATACAGAAGTAGAAACCATAGTTCATGATAAACAGTTCTTATCTGAAGTGCAGGGCACCTTCAGGTGGTTGCAACAGGAAGACATAGGAGGACTTAAATTAGTAACTTATTGATGTTTATGTAAACACAAGGCTTATTTGATAAACAACACACTTATGCCTTTAGGAATACACAAACTTAACATAAGGAAACTGATCCACTATGTAAGTACTACATCTGTGTTACTGTTTATTTATGAACAAATAATACTTAATAAAACAAAGCTCTACAATGTGGTCTTCTGGCAGAGCTCTGCATTGACAGATAAGATTCTTAAATCTAATTCCAAGCTTTCAGGCTGTAGATTTTGGAGTGTCTCTGTGAAGAGTTTAATAATTTCAAAAGAATTTACTGAATTACAGTGGGGAAAATTGAGTAAATTCTTAAGATTTCAGTAAGAACTACAGAGAACACTACCATAACACATACTTCACTATTTTGGGGTAGGCTTTTTCTTCTTTTGGGGAGGTTTATTTTTTTGTCTTGTATATGTTGGGTCTTGGTGGTTTTGTTTTGGTTGTTTGGCTGGTTTGTGGGTTTTCTTTCTTTAAATACAAAGGGATGCCCTCTTATCAGTTTCTGAAGTTACAGGAAAAGCATTTGCAGATTATTTAATCATTTTCCAGCCATTGCACTAAAATGCACCATTTCAGCCTTCTAAAGTTCTACGCATCACTCTCGGTTTTAATTATGTCTTTTAAGCACCTTCTCTATAGTTTCGTAAGACAACTGACAATTCAGATGCTCAAGGAAGCACCAGCTTTAATGCTGTGACAGACTTCTTCCAACTTCTGTTACAAACACTGAAAAAGCACATTATTTGATAATATCTTGGTCAGTATCCACATATCACTTGTGGTAAAATACCCATATCCCACATCCATGTGACAGGTGACAAAAATGCCAATTAATGTTTCTCACTTTTGCTATGTTTGCATCTGAATGCCAGCCTAAATATATTATAGGAAGTAGAGGTTACTTAAGCAGAAATCAAAGACAAAACAAACACTTTTTGCTATCAGAGTCAAAGAGGGACTTCTATTCAAAAGATTTGCTTTCAGCAGTTTCATCTCCACATCCTTGGCTAGGCAAAGCAAGACAACAAATGTTAAAGACATATTGTCTTTAGAGGCAACAAAGAACCATCCATTAAACAGATTCTTTTACACTTAATAATTTATTAGCACATTTATTTAAAACTGCTTATGGTCACATATCCCACAGAATAGCTGGGAGGTACCCTATTTTGTTAGGCAAACATAATTTACTTTTCCATCACTTCCACACCTACATGTTTACAATGACTTCCACATATATATTACATATATCTTGTCACAATCCTAGTATCAGAGCATTGCAACGTCAAAATGAGAAAACCTATCAGAATAACCCTGTCATCCCATATAAACACACTCTAATCCAGTAAATCAGCACATCATCACACATTACTCCATCGTTAGTTAAGTAGCAAAACACAAGCATGCCCTTACTTGCCAAAGGTTCACCATTCCACTGCTGACATAACAACTACTGAAAGATCCTAAACCAATTCATCTTTGGGCTCAATTCTGTTCTAAAATCCATGTATTAGCAATAAACAACCTGCTACAGGATGCAGTGCTGAAGTAAGGTTTTATCCATATAATTTTCTATCAACAACATGATTTATCAAAGCAATCAGCAGGCCAAGAAGAGCCACCATCCAAGTAGTTTATATAAGGTGATCAAAAAGTTAACGTGAATGTACAAAAGAATTGTTAACACATCTGATCTGACCAATCTAATGCTTTGTACTGTAAAGGCTTTTGAAGAAATTAGTGTTAATTTTCAACAGTTTTTATTAACTTAAAAGATGTATAACTTTGCCATGATTACAAAAATGTAGCACTTGCATCTGCCCTTCAATATTTTAAGCCTCAGTTGATACCAATTTTGTGTTCATAATTAATGTGCCATGATTTCACAAAGCAGAAAATGAGAATGTTTTCTTCTGAATTGTTATGTATTCAAAAAACAAAATTTGCAATGATTTTGTAGTAGCACAACAGCAGAGTTTACCTTACAGAAGGCTTTCTAACTGACATTTAAAGCAATCTAGAGTCCTTGTACCTCAGAAACCAAAAATCATAAAACCCAAAACACCACCCCAAAACCTTTTTTAGCATAACTATAGCAAACTAATCAGAGATATGAGCTCTAGTTTAAAAGAAAACCCCAAAACCACAAACCTTGAGCCTGGATTCTTGTTAACATCATTACAGTAATATTCTATAACAGTAGCAAGAAGAAGAAAATTACTACGAATTAACAACAACAATTCCTATATTTAATGTTATTTAAAAATCAAAGTGTTACCTAAGGCAATTACCTTGCAGCCTTTTAATATCTACAGGGAAAAGCCTAAGGGAAAATAATTGACTTTGCTAATTTTACCCTTGGCAATTATAAAATAGCTCTGCATTTCATTACGACTACAGAATTTCACATCTAATTGTCAGCCCCGAGAGAAGCAGAGAGATAAATGCATCATACACAAGCTCACAAGAATTTAACAGACAATAAAATTATCCTGGTAGCAGTGAGTTCAGTTATGTAAAAAACCCCTTTAATTTAAATTCTGGTCTACACAATAGCTGTGCATGTCTATGGAGGCAATGGCTACCATGGTCAGTACCATGCATGATAAAATGCTGCTCATTTCATTAGCCAATTTGCTAAATGCCAGCAAAAAAAGCAGTACTGTGATTTTTACTTTTTACATCAAAGAACACAAAACATTATGAAGGAAAAAAGTCACAGTTATTTCACACTGCTAAAAAACAGATGCCAGATTTGAAAATTCATCATTTACAAAAGAATAAATACAGTATGTTTAAATCATTGCACCTGTCAAGAGATTTCTATAGCTTGTATTTCAATTTTTCTAACTTTGCTAGTAGGGTTAGACGTATGAAAAAGAATAATTTACTAAGTCAATCAGTTTCCATAATGGCATCCCACTTATCGTATGTAGAAGCTATGAAAGTATTTAGATGTCAGAAAAATGAAAAAAAGTGCTAAAATGTTTTGGCAGAATTTTCCAACATGCAGTATAATGATTGCTTTAAAAAAAAAGAAAAGTATTTCTTTGCACTTGTGCTTCATTTCACTGTAGGCTTGCTTCCTGGCAAGTCTTCAGGGATTATACATTCCTGCTGCAATACTTAATGATGTACTAAATGCAAAGTAATAGTTGCTACATTTTGTAAAAGTTTCCTCTTATGCTGAAACAGAAAATTGATGTAGGGTTAAATCCTTTAGTCTGTCTTGAGAAACTTACAGGGTACTAAAAAAAATGGACTGATAGAAATTAATAATAATCACTAAAATCAGTTACACCCCATTTTGGTTATGGCGTGCACTATATAAACTTTTTTTTCTAATACTTACTCCAAGTTAGCACCATAATGGCTTAACACACTATTCCGGTAGATTGACATCTAATTTTCTGTCTCTTCTCTGGAATCTCAGCTCTGTGCTAGAAAATGACACTACTTCTAAGACAAACTGTCATACTCATGATCAAAGGAGCACAGAAATACTCAACTACCACAAGGAGATTTTACATGAGAATCCAAGAAAATAGACTACTTAAGCTGACAATTACAACAATGCTGATTATTGACAATTGCACATGACAAACATTTATTTTACATTACAATATGGCAGCAATCTTCAAATGTGTGAAAAGCACCTCTGCGAAATGTACTGTTTCCTGTTTCCACTTAGCACTTCAACAATACATGCAGTTAGGTGCTACACTAGGCTGGCACAGGGATGCCCAGGAATCCCTCTCCACCACTGGAAGTTTTAAGCACAAGCTAGATAAATGTGGGTCAAGAGTGATTTTGTGTAGCTGATCCTATCTGGCGAAAAGAAGAACCAACTAGAGAGAGGATCTCAATGTCTCCATCAGTCTCATTTTCTAAGATAATACATATACACAAACTGTTTCTCAGCAAAAACATCTCCCTGTAAAGTTTCAAATGGTTTGGGCTAAGCAGCTGGATTGCAGCTGTCCTTTAGAAGCCAGTACATCCACATTAGTAGGGCAATCCAACATTCAGGTGTATCCACATCCCTAAAATATTAAAAGCAAAAAGTCACCTGAGACAAAGCAGTAAAGCCTTTTGCCCCCCAAATTATCTAAGACAGAAAATCTTTCACAAAGCACAAAGTAGAAGAAAATAATAAATCAAGCATGTTTTCAGCTGTGAGTTTACCAGAGGTGTTGTAGCCTGACATGTCATAAAGATGCCACTGTATATGCCTTAAATCCACCAAACTGACCACCCATCCATTACAACAGTGCTTCAGAACGTATACTAAAGACATCATCACAGTAATTCTATGGGAGACTGTTAAACATGTTCACAGCAGCAGCCTCTCAAATTTACAGCCATAACAGTAAGCATGCTGATTCTTAAATGATGCGCCACATATACATATGTAACTGCTGATTTTTAGGGGGCCTCTCTTTCAAAATACTTGTTAATATTTACTTGCTTTGGCACTAGAGGATTTTTTTTTTCTTTTTACCTTGGTATTCTGCAACTGTGCAAGGCTTGTGCAAGCATTTGCTAGAAGAAAATCTCCACTCAAAACAGCCATTTTATTCCCAAACTGCATATCCTTCAGTGGGCCATCGCAGGACTTGAGCTCACCAATGTTTACTATGCCACGATGCACCAGAAAGGCAGTATGGATCAGCTCCGTAATCTCAGCCAGACTTCTCTGACTGAAAGGAAAAAAAAGCACAATTACGTTTGATGCTATGAAAAGAACAGAGATTCTTAGTGAAAAAAGCCAAACAACTGCATGTGCTAAACAGGTATTTTATTAATTATCATGTAGCTCTTCTATGTACTTCTAGAAGCCACAGCCAAGAGGTGTTACACACAGAAAACTGTCACTAGGTATTTCCAGGCAAACCACAGGTACCACAGGCTCCACTTGGGGGAATGCTGCCCTTTGTTTGAATTCTTTCACAAAATAAAGCAAAATAATCAATATAGTCCTCATGGTGCTTTCTTTTTTCTGTTTTGTCTACCAGAAGCTTGAGGGACACTGACATGAAGAAAATGCCAAGCAGGAAGCAACGATGGAAAGAAACAAAGGACATATCAGCAGGGGAGTCCTGAGCAAGCCAATCCAAACAATGTAAGAATGCTGCAGTAAATGACTGCTCAAATTAGAGTTAAATTAATAACAGAATACCTTGCAGTTCAATACTACCAAAGGGGATGGGTTCAGGCAGGAGAGGAAAAACAGCTGAATGTTTTAGAACCATGTACTAATGATATTTCTCTGGTGGTTTTAGTCAGAAACAGCAAAGGTGACTGTCTAGCAAAGGGGCCAATTTTATTGGATCGGTTTACAAATAATTTCTTAGTCCAATACATGGTGTAATACATTCTGGGTTTAGGGGTTACAAATCCCTATGAGAGGCTTGCCACAGAGGTTATTCCACAGAGGTTTGCTCTCTATTCTAATTTTTTGGAAAATGCAAGAAAGGAGTCAGTAGCCCTCTCCTCCCCCATCCTCCCACAATGCATCCCTGTAGCCCTCAAAAGTGACTGTCACTAAGAAGCCCAGAGATGTCACCTTAGCTCAGAACAACAATGGGGTGTTGAACAGACAAAATAACTGAGCAGAGCCAAGGGGCGGGGGAAACAGAGCAATGCACTGGAGCATCCTTTTAATGCTACATACACACTCTTACAAAAACTCCCACACATACACATCTTCTCTGACTCAAGCAGTTCCCTTTCTGCCATGGAGATTTCATATATGAGCAAAATGCAATCCATGTCTGCAGCTAAACAGATGACTAAAGGCCTTAAAGTTCTATTTATTTACAACATAGTACAAAAGCATCTTATGCTCTCCATGCTTATTCAGAAGTGGCCAAGCACTGATTCATTGAGTAACCAAACTGATCCATACCTTTACATACAAAGATACCTGCTGGTACATGCTCAGGTTAGATTCTGCCGCAGCACAGTGCTGAGCAAATGAATTCTGTTTCCTCTGGACAGTGCACACGTGCTCCAACTGCCCCAAACCATATTAATCTAAAGTAACCTTCTGCCCCAAGTATATGTGGCCTGTGAACAGCCCCAGCAGCAACTGGTTCAGGGCAGTGGTCCGTGCCAATTAGCAAGAGAGAAGAGATGGGCCGGTCACATGGCCTGGGCAGCACACAAAAGGCAGAGGAGATGGAGGGAGAGGATAAATAGAGATTCCCGATGTATTTTGCCATGCACAAAAAAAAAGAAGCTGATTTAAAAGCTGCCTTTATAATTTGCAAATTGTTGGCTCCATGCAGACAAAACCAATTCAAAAGCCAGTCATTCTCCATGTAGACAATAAATCTGAAGGTTGAGGCTGCTTTTCAAAGACGCGAGGGAGAAACTCGCACAACCCAGCCGCAGTATTGTAATCACGCTTGGCTCGGCTCTAACAAAGGGTTAATAAATGTTCAAGCTCGGAGAAAAAGACTAACAAGACATCCCGATGCTCCTGCTGTCATTGTCAGGGCAGCCCTTGGAGGAAATGTCCGTATCAATTCGGTTTATCAGATGGACAGCTGATCAACATTAAACAGACTTGCTCTGGGCAGATTGAGCCGAGCTACCTGTTATGAATAGCAATGAGAGCCCTCCGCTCCCGCTGCCGCGCTCTGCCATTTCCGACTGCCGCAGATCCCAGGACATATGGGGATCCCTAGTGACGAGCACATAAAGCTGCAGCTAACTCAGGCGACGGCTCATTTCCCCCAGCTGAAAGCAGGCATTAATATCCTGAGGAGACCAGGCCCGCCTCTGTGACCCCCAACTATTGAAGCAAAACAACGACTGTCCTATTTCTTCATTTAATAAGCTCTTAATGAAGGAAATCAAAATCCCCTCTTTGACTTCAGCATCACTCTTCATGAAAAGGTTACACAAATACATCAGTATCATGCTTTCCACATGCTCAGGATCTGGATGTTTTAATTTCTTTTTCCATAATCTGTTTGTTCTTCAAATAGTTCTTTGCATTATTTGTGCTAACAAGAATAATATTAGGCAGATAATCTATGTCTAATTCTGATCTTTTCCACTCTCTCCCCCTAGCAGACTAAAAATACGAGAATCAATGCTATTGCAGAAATCCCAGGCAATGCATTTTTTAATGCTTTTTGTGATAATCCCTAGAATACCCAGGAACAATAACAAGTGCACAATGCTGCAGATACAGGAGGATCCTTGACGTGACTTTGTGAAGACCAGTAGCTAATGAATAAACACTGCTGTTATGAAATTGCTGCTAAATGGCTGAAGAAATATGATACACAGCTTTCTCCATCTGAATACAATTCAGTGATTAAAAAATTTTGTATTTGAAAGCAGCCAATCCCAACATACAAGGGGAAAAAAAGCAATACTGGACTTAGAAAGAGGGCAATGGGATGACAAACTCTGACTGCCTCCATCCTGTTGTCACACCAGAGCCCACAGTCACAAAAAAAAAGAAGTGGGTGCCGCAAGAATTACCTGTACTTACCTTGGTACAAGGTAGTACTGAGAAAAGAGTCAACATTTCTAAACACACAAAGTTCCTAAATGGAAGCATGCTAAGAATCAGGAAAACTTTATCACCAAATGCTACCATACTTCCGTACCTTTCACTACTGAAGCAAGAATTCCCTGCAAACCACCACCAAAGTTCCTAATTTCAAGTCCTACTCTAAAAAGAAATAATAAGATTCTGTAAAACATATGATAAAAGAGACATATTAAATAGTACAGTTGTATTGAAATTGAGTTAGTACACCTTTCATTATCAGCTAACCATCATAACTACACCAGGCTTCTCAAGGGATGACAAGCTATGAAAAAGAAATATTTAATAATTTAAAATGTCATTTTTAGGCATTTTCACAGAAACGGGCCAGACTTAAATTAGCCACTAAAAACCGTAGTTAAAAATTTTTGAGGCAACCACAATGAACAAAGATAATGAAACTGATAGATCAAAAATACTGTAAGAACTCTTATCATTGAAGCTTTGAATTAAAGTGACTAACAGTACACACTCAAGATTTGAACATTTTCTTTGTGATTGTCAATTCAACAGTTTCCCTTCAATACAAAAAGGATTGATTTGGATGAAAAGCCTTACATTCAGGACTTTAAAAAAATTAAAAGTATCAGTATCCATTCCATTTCAGTGACAACTATAATAATCTTTATATACACATACCTATGAATTTGAAATAAAAAGAAATTGTGTCTTTAATAGAAAATTACATATGAAAAAGCATTAACTAAAGAATTAAAGTAATTATTTCAGGTACTGACTATGTATTTGGGTAGCATTTGGTATCCAATTTTACATTTTTTTTGAACACTGAACAGAAAGAAAAGTTCTATGAAGACAAGAAGGTGCTTAAACTACATTCAAGTTGATACTGTATAGTCTGGGTACTAGCTGATGCTGCACCAAGACAGTTCACTTAGTTACAGCAAGAAAGCGAAGTGATTTTTACAGTTCTTTTTCCCATTCACCTGTCATAGTCAATGCCATGGTAAATAAACCATGATTAGAAGAACAATGCATAGTGAGTAACAAATAGCATCATAGTGATGGAAAGTCTCATTCCCATCTTCTGTATATATAGTTTCTTTCATAAGAAATTAAATGGCAGTGGGGGCAGGTGTTTAGGCCAGTCAACATGTATGGCAGATGCTGTGATTTCATTAACAGGGAAAATTTTCAGGGTAAAGTGGCAGATTTGAGAAGAGTACCAAATATTCACTGCATTACCGTGACTCGTATCTGTTAAAAGCAGAAAACATCTACCAACTCCTATCCTTTAGCAAGGTTAGAGACCAGGATTTCTCTGGTCCTAAGACATAGGACTGTCTTCTACCTGAGGGATAAATCAAGTTTAAAGACATCAAGTCTATGAAGTTTGTTGAATATGCTGTCTTATTGCATTCCTAACAACCAGTTTATTTTTAAACTGGCTACATATCCTACCTCTTTCATCTCCTTCCCTTCCTAGTATCACAAAGTTTTTGAAGTAAAATTTCTATCAATGCTCCTTCATGTATTTTTCTTAATTTATTTTTGAAAATATCTTTTCACTCTCTGTCTCCCCCACCACTGATTATTGCTTAGGTTATTTTCTATAACTTGTCTTAGTAAGATCTTCCCTCAGCCTATTATAGGATTTGAAAATGTTTTCTGATTTTTAGTGAGCAGACATTCACTTGAACTTGGCAAGCCAGTTTCCCTAAGTATTGTAGGTGGTTGGCAGTGGAGAATGAAAAGCCTGACTGGAAGTCAGGGTCCTGGTCCCTTCCGTAGCGTAGGAATTTTGAAGAAGGGTTTTTGCAGGTCTTGGCTTCATTGTTAGGGCTACTGCAGAACAACCAATTCCCATTTTGTACTCCAGACAGCAATATGCAAGTGAACCAATTTGTATTAGCTTCTGACTAGTGCCACTGATGTGCCAACGCGGCCACCAGTGTGTCACCACAGCATAGCCAGGAGCCCTCCAGCCTGGGAGCCAGCTACCCGTACCAGCCTGCAAGAATCCACACTTGCACCACCATCCCCAGCAAATCGAAGCCCTAGATGCTGAACTTGTGTCTGGCTTGCTCCTATAATCAGCATCAGTGGCCAAAGAACAGTGATCACAACCTATAGCACATTGTCCTTGGGTTGGGTGGCCTTATCATGGCAACTCATTTTTCAAGTTACACAGCCCAAAAGAAAAATAATCCCAGCCTGGAAACAAAAGCATCAATTATGGAAAATAGGTGAGAGAATCAAGACAAAGACCTGGTAAGGATTACTACCTCAAGCTCGGTTTAAAAGGAAAGTGTTAATCTGAAAAGTCAGAAGGCAAATACCACCAGAATCACTAAGTCAAACTGATATTTTCCATTTCCCAGAGGAAGGCATGCAGGCTGGGACCAATAGAGGGAATATCAAGAGGAAACTTGCCCAGTAAGAAATACCTAGCTACTGCAAGATCCAGAAACCACTGACAATGCAGCTGTGTGAACAGTGAGGAGCAGGTGGGCTGGGCTGACATGGTTAAGAATCCAGATGCACTTGCTGTACAGACAAATCTTGTCATGTTGGGACTTCATTAGCAAGAAGGATACAAAGGACATTCTGCAAGGGACAGGTATTAAAAGATCAGTGAAATGTGGTGGCAGGCCTAGGTATGTTTTTTAACCCCCATAAACCAGGACATGTGAAACTTAAATAGCTTTGGATCTTATTTCAGTTATTACAGATTTCATAAGCACTAGAAACTGTTAGAAAGGGAGATATCAATTACTTTTCCTGTTCTCAGAGATCTGGAGATCCTTCCTACACTGCTAGAGAAGAAACAAACTTGAGACATGAGCCAGTACTTATGTAAGTATTGTTAAAAAAATAGCTTTACAGCTTAGGTTTTATGGCTTTTTTATTTTTTACAGGAAGGATGGCTAGCTTAACCTAACTAACTAACTAAAGGAAAAACCATGAGTGTTCACCTAAAGATAGAAAGAAAAAATTAATAAGTTTTCTGGAAAAAGACTTCTTGGATTACTTGAACACTGATGCCAAAAATCAATAATAAAATTGAGAGCTACTAATTTATAAGCATATTGTCAAACTTATAAAATCACATATCATAACCACATTTTAAAATCAGTGATTATCCCTATGGGAAGGGTCACATTTCTAGAGAGAAGTAAAGCTGTCAAATACAATATTGTGTTTTTATAAAGCAATTATCAAGATTTAAACTTCTAATAAAAGGCAGGTTGAAATTCCAGTTGGTATCTCCTATAGACTATATGAACAGCTATGTAGACTATATTAAGTACTTAATCAAGTAACAGCACAAGCTAAGATGTTTACTTCTTCAGAGACCTACTTCTCTTATTTTGTAAATAATGATGCATATATTCAGTGTTCAGTATGCTCATGCAATAATGTATATTGGCAATACATAGGTATATTGACAGTGTACTGACACTAGTTGAATTTCTAAAAGGAATTTTGCTAGCTAGAGAAATGTTGCATTTAACCTGAATTCTCTTTAGTAAAGATTCTATTTGCTACAAAGACCTCATACCAGAAAAATCTAGGTACAAGTGAACGTGAGTTCAATACATGTCTTATATGAAAACAATATAATCTAAACCTGTATACAAACATTTTTTATAAATATGACAGATAATATTCACAGGTATATCTTATACATGATCAATACTTTCAATTATAAAACAAGTTGAATTAGTTAGATAAATCAAAAAGAAAAATATGAATACTTTTTGGAAACTCGTTATTAATATTTCACTATATGACCAAAGAGCCACAAATCCCCAATTAAAAAGACTAAGCTGATTAAAAACTAAAACGAAAAGCAAAAAAATCATGGTTTAGACAAAGCTGAATCAGCTATAATTCCTTCTCTATCTAGCTTAGACAAACTGATAGGAACAAACACAAACCAGAGAAACTAAGCAAAGAAGAAAATTGATAAAGAACTGGATGGGAAAATGCAGAGATGGAGAGGGAGCTGAGCAACAACAATTTAAAAATGGATATACTAAAAAAGCCTCAAAACCAAGAACAACTTTAAGAACTGCATTGGTCCATTATGTAAGGTTAGGCAGAAACAAAACTGCATAAAGGTAAGGCACTATAAAAGCCTATTATATCAGCCCAGAAGTGAATATTGGTCATGAACAGCAGCAGTGGGTAAGATTTTACAGTTAGCATGTCCAGAGAACTTAGCAGACAAGGCAACAGAAAATTATTAACACAGCTAATAAACAGCAAAGAGAGTGAATCATCCTCAATACATATTCAGTTGAGCTGGTTCAATATGCTTTATTCAAGTTAAAATATGCAATGCAAAAAAAAAAAAAAATCAATCAAAAGATCTCAATGCAGACCACAGATATGCAGGACGAGAGACTCTTTCAAGAAGAAAGCACCCAAAGTTTGGAAAAGGGTGGAAGGAAGGTAAAGGAATAGGCCATCCAAGACAATCAGCTAAGATACAGAATTCAACGACATACATACAACATACAGAATATGGTCAAATAGACCAGTAGGATCCACAGATGATTTAAGGGAAGAATATTAGTAAAAGTAGTTTCTGATGCCAGTAAAAATTATCACTTGAAAACTTCAGTCAATAAGAATTTGAGAAAGTATGACTTCCCAACGTTTTTGTCCTAACAATCAAAGCAAAGAAAACAGATGAAGTGAGGAACAGAACCTATTTTATGCATGGAGAAGGCTGATATTAAATCAGTAGATTTGGTCACAGATATTCAAAGAAAGTTTAAGCATCTACACTACAGAAAACAAAGCATCTACATTACAGAAAACAGAATATGCTGATTATCAAGCAAACATAAAATAAGATCCAATAGCCTGAACCTAAGGAAATCCAAAAAGAATAAAGGGAAGGCACTTTCCAAAATCTCTTACAAAGAGCAGCAATGGATTCTCCATCAACAGTGCCATTGAAGGTAACACCTGAACACCCATTGCACAAATATTAAAATTTATTAAAGTTGGGGGAATCCTATATTTTGTAAGGCAGCCAACATGACTACCAGAATGGTATCTCTTAGTTATTCATATATGAATGAACAGTGAAGGCAAGGAAAGGCAACTTTTCAGAAAATAAACAGAAGATGACTAGATTTAGCAGCATATGTTGGTTCCTCTATCTGAAAACTTACCATTGGCCAGAAGCCCGTTTTCCTTTAAGGAGGTATAAATACTTTCAGCACTAAGATTTACAAAGGCATTTATTTCAGCCACCTTCTTCAGGAGAAACACCAAAACCAGAACCATTCGGCCCATTAGTTACCTCCCACTCCCAGTGCACGAGCACACACAGCTGTCATCGGGCAGGGAAACTCTTCTATTATGCCAGGTATATTAATTCTGTCTTAGAGTGCACAGAAAATAAATATTTCAAAATATATTTGAAGCAAGTTCTGCAAGAGGAAACAACCTACATTCAAGATTCATGTCTGTCTTCACATATTTAGGTATTCACACTAGTAATGCAGTACTAACCTGGGAATACATACAAATATTCCCACTAAGAACAGGAGATAAATAAAAACAGATTTTCTACAAAATTATTTTATGGATATAAGGGTGTGTGTTTTACATAAGTATACATATTTTATTTAATTACAGTTTTCCATATAACCATTAGGAGGTTCTAGTCATGCAAGTCACATTTATTAAAGCCAGCATGTCAAATAAGAGTTGACAATTACAGGCTATATCAATACACATTATGCCAGATGGTAATGAGCCATACACAGAGGGCCAGCCATCCAAAATAATCACACCATTTTCCACAGAAATGTTGAAGAGGTTATGGTTTATTACACAGTGCTCATTAGATATACAGTGGCAGCATTAGCAATTTTTCCTTCATTTGTGTCTCATTTAAGACTCTGCCCCCACAAGCCCATTCAAATTAGTACACAAGGTTAAAATCATTATGGTCAGTGGGAGAAAAAAAATAAAGTTTTATTTTTATTTTACAGTAATGGTAGATCAAAGGTCCCTGGAATCTATTATTCTCTCAATTATTATCTAACACAGGATACTAAAAGGAATGAAATTCACTTTCATTTGCTGTGAAGAAAGATAACGGATTTTAAATGGGTAAACTTGATACTTCTTAATTAAAAACTTTAAGTGAAAACAACAGGTTGTAACACAAAGTGACAAAAGTCAGAAAACGAAAAGTTGAAACTGAACTTTCAGCCTTGGCTTTGAACTTTCTCATCTGCTTTTCAATCTGCTACTTTAATAGCATGGAAATATTTAAGTGTCCAAAAGGCAACTCATTCTTCACAGCAGGTGGAAAAAACAGTTGTCTCAAATAACTAGAGTGTCATCACTGAGAAAACACCTATAAGATGATATAAAGTACCTTTCTAGTCAGCTGCATGTGTTGACTTCCAGTTAGAAAATTAGAGTTGGAGACATTTATGTTCCTGCCTTTTTGTGTTTATAGATGGTATAGGAGTGAAAAGCTGTAACAAGGCAAAGTGAAAACTTATCAGCAAGGATGTGTTTTATTGCTTAAAAACATGTCAATGTGCCCCAAAGTCCAAGTGAGAGCCAGCATTTGGAAGTCATAAAACTGTGAAAGAGAGGAAGAACTTAAGTACTGGACATGCCACCTGACAACCCAACTACAGAGAATTGTCTTTCCAGGCCAAGCACCCCTTTTGAAGCATGCAGTGCATCACTCAGAAATCTGGGTCTCCCATCAGGAAGCCACCGAGCTCTCAAGGCCAGGGCATCCTCACACCTCCTTCCTTGGCCACTCCTGCCGAGTTACTCTGTTGTTACACAAAACCTTGAATTATTCATTCAGCCAGATGGCAAAAGAGTGAAAAAAGTCAGTATGCAGGAGATTATTGGAGAGAAAGGTGGGACAGCTGGACTCCAAATCCCGCTCCTCTAAGTTAGTTACCGGGAGGGAAACAATATTACTAACTCAGGCATTCCTGACCTAAAAATCCTACATCCCTATATTTAGAGAAAATTTCTGAAAATTCAGACAGAGGAGTACTTTTACATCCTTCCAAATTCTCAAGAAAGCTAAACCTAGACTTCTCGCATCCTCAGTGAATGCTTAGCCACTGGCTAAAGAACATAAACCAATGTTAATGGCACATCTCCAATATGACAATCTACTTACAAAATTTCCTAGTTAAACAGACCAACAAATTTTATCTGCATTTTGAAATTGTTTGAAAGACAAAAAGCAAATTTTATTTAATATTGTCTTAGAAAAAAAATGTTTACAAAAGTAAAAAGAATTCCATTAATTCCAGGCAATGCCAGTCTTATGACAACTGAACAGGTACTCTGGTAAAAAAAATGTTTACTGCATTTAGTTAACAACAATATTTTGCAAAAAGGTCATCCTACTACCTGCCCTTTGTACAACTCATTTTATTACTGACAAAACCTTACTTACCCAAACAAGGTGGCACTTCTGCAGGCAGAAACCAAGCAAATATAAAGCAAATATTAAACCTGTGCAATGTGAAACAAATGCAAGCCCCTGATTCTTTATACAACCCTAAGGGCATCAGGCTAATTTAAAGGTCCAAACAGAACACAGAAAACATCATACAGAAGTTTTATAGAGTTATTTCTATGCTAAGTTTCTAGACAAGTCAGACTAAGTTTAAATTCTGCAATATTAATTAAAAAATGAACACCAGCAGCCAATTCCAAAAAAACTGCTCACAAGAAAGCCCACCTCTGTACAACTGCAACTGGTTTAGAAACAACAAAACTGGTGTTTCCTTAACACAAATGTATTATATTTCTAAAAGTCAAAGATAAAAATAAGACATTTAAAACTGATGAGGTGAAAGAAAAGCAAGCCAAGAGAAGTGTTTACAATGGAGTTAGAATGAAGGCCTTCCTTTTGGCTTACTGAAGTGAGCAAATTTTAGGTATTGTAAACAAGCGTCAAAAAATGGCAAGATATGAGGTGATCAAAAGCTTTGGCAGCAGCTGCTGTAACACAGCTTTGGAAAAATGTGATAGTAAGATACACGATGCAAATATCAACAGACTCAGAACTGAATAACGTATGTTGACCAAAACCCTCGAAAGATGAGGTATGAACCAAAGGATTCATTTGTAGACTGAATGACCTTGCTATCACCACAGCAGAAACCAAAAGGAACATGATGATGGAGAAAATCACATATTTTGTTATGAAAATGACCAACATTCCTTTCCATATGATGGCAGCATGTGTCAGCCAGACTGCTTGTGGACAACACCCAGGGTGGCCATCCATCAAGGATTACCTGTATTTGCTCTATAGCCCCTCAACAACATGTATTCTCCAATTACATCTCATGCATCTATTCCATAAGAAATTTCACATCATGGTTTAAAAATAGTTTCAACTGCTCTGTAGTTTATTTAGTCAAAATATTTGAATAATTGCATTAAAATCAGCTAAAAAGATATGAAGGGAAATAAAAGGTCTCACAGGGAAATGCAAGAAACAGACTACTAACAATTAATTTTATGAACATAGTTTTCCCTACATTTTATTAGTTGTTCCTCAGCTCTGCAAGACTGAAGCATGTCTATAATTTCATTTGCAATTACTATGGGAGACAGTTGGAACCACTGTTAACAGAAACTTCCATTCCTGTGCACTGTCAGCTATCCTGAGACTGCCAGCTTGACTTATTACTACCAGTTTTTCCTCTGAAATCTCTATGAAGAGTTTGTCTGTAATTGTATTCAATGTAGCTGAAAGATAAGGTGCACTAACCTTGACATTAAATCTCTAGTACTAATGACACCTGAAATACATGGAACCTTTTTATGTGAGAGCAAAAAGAAGGTAACCTTTTTTATGCCATGAAGAATGAACACTTGATAAATGAGCAGTCCTGTTAAGAGAATAGATTGTTCATATGTCTAACTGTGCAAGAAAAAGGCATTAAAAAATAAAATGTGAATCACCAGAATAGAATGTACCAGGGTTGGGGTTTATTTTATAACTATATATATATATATATTTTATCATGCTTATTTAACAATTACTGTGAATTCTGAAATACCCATAAATATCCAAGATACAGAGGGGATTAAAAAAATCCAAACATACTGGTTGCACAGCCACAGACAGCTCATACTATAAAGTAAACTTGTTGTATTCTGAACAGCTGTAATGACATTTCTGTTAATCAGCAATTAAAAGTATGGTTATCACATGTGCTCTCCTCTCCACTCCTGAACCTTCAGTGTTCAGAATTGGATAGGGACATTATTACCATACATTAAAATGTTTTTTTTTATAGGAATACTTTCGCTTTTCATAAAGCAGAAGTATGCAGCAGATGGGTATTGCCTGCCATGTAGAGGGAAAGAGACTAATAGCTAAAGGGAGACAGCAGACTTCTCAGAGACCTTGCTCCTTACACCAGGTGTGTTGACAGAATTGCCAGCAGGGAAAGGATAATAAACCTTTTGGAGCAAGGCAACGACTGCTGCTTCTGGGACCATATCAGCATAGTAACAAGCATTTGGTGCTGTTGAGGTCTGCAAAGTTTTGTCATTATTATTCATATATACTTTATGCAAATAACATACAATGTGATATTGAGAAAAATGTGTCCTTTGATTAAAAAAATGACTTACTACTATATCATTGGCACAATTTCCATCTATTTTTACCTTATTAAAATATAAGGTATCTGAAAATTTCATGCTTTCATTTTTCGGTTCTTTTATCCCAGAATGATTCAATCTACACACTTTAAGAAGGGATAAAATGACATCAACCAATTCAAGCAACATTAACCCCAAGCAAGTGATGATGGAAAGACAGCTATATGTTAACAAGCCATCTTCAAGAACAAACTTTATTTCTGCAAAATTCCTACCAGAGTCCACAAAATAGGATCCTTTCCTGACTGCAGTTTTGCTATAATTTAATTTGCCTACTGGAACAACTATGAATGTAGCTGGACTTTTGGCACTGGTTTTGTTGCATGGATATCAAAAGCCAGAATGAAATTTCAGCTATAAGAGACTAAAGCAAGCTTTCCATGCAGCAATGTCTAGGTGAAACATAGCAATTACAAGAAAGAAATCAGAAATACTATATAGTATAAAATAGAACTTGTATATGTTTCTTCCCTTTCTGGCAATAACACATGCATAATTTATTTGGCCGCATCTTCTCTTACCACAACAATGTACAAAAATCTGGCCAAGTCTTTGGAAAAATTAAAAACTACAACTCCAAATACTTAAATAAACTCCAGGAACTGGGTAATCAAGCTCACAAAATCCCATATATACCAAACATGCTCCATAATCATGCTGGCACTGCTGATCATAAGTTTTGAATTGCTACAAACCCTATAAAAAAAACCATTGTCTTTCTGATTTCTCTTTTGACTGCAATAAGCACCTTCTCAAATACAACACATATTGCATTCATATTCTTGAAATCTTTATCCCTAGGTCTCCAGCTCCGTATTCCTCTTCTCAAATCATCAATCACTCTTGTACTCTATGTACTTGTACACCCACTGTTTTGCTGTCCAGGAACACAGTGCCCTGACTACACCACCAGCATATTATTACTGTTTTTCTTTTTTATTATTGTTTGCTCTAGAAGCATCTCAGAGCGGTAAAATTGCACATGGAAATCTACTAAAGGTTAAAGGCCAGATACCAATGAAGCCACAACAAATATTCATTCACTTAATGTGATTAGGGTCCAGAACTTGCCATTATTTCAAGTGGAAGAGAAAGAACATTGCATAATCTTTATACAGTCTCATATTCATATACATATACTCATGGAGTTCTCAACTCCACCCCAGCAGATGAAAAATATTTAATATTTTCAGTTACTTTATGTCAGAATACTGACCAAATCAGACTAAGAAAATAAATTAATTGGTGCAGTATGCCTTGTAATACTTAACTTCATATTGCTATAATTTTCCAAGAATTGCAGAGATGTGTTTTGAAACTGGATAACTACATTGCAAAATTTGTCAAGAGAGATGTTAATAGGACAGAAAGATGATTGGTGGTACTTCAGTAGATAGAAAAGCAAGGGAAATACTTTGGGACTGTAGGACAAATAAATTATATAGATACACTCATTTAAGAATTTAGAGTGAAGCAATTGGTCACGTTGATGTCATAGTTCTGATGGATAAGCAGTCCCCAAAGCTGTCGTGTGCTTCCATCACAGCACTAGATTTTACTTGGGTGATGGTTGGAAATTTCTCTTCACAAATACTATTATATTTTTTGTAAAGGAAATGTGAAGGTTCACAAGTAGGAAATTGTTTCAAGGGCAAGGTTTTGCAGCAAACACAGTTCTAGTGAAGTGCTCTGGTGTGTGGCCATGCCATGTCCCAGGAAGGGTGTGCCATGCTTTGTTACCCACAGGTCACCTGGCCTTTCTTTGAAAAGCCCCCAGTGGGGTGAAAGCAGGGCTTTGTTGCTCCCACAGCTGCTCCTGACTCACTGCAGAATTCCACCAGTGCTGCTCCTCTGGTTTTGAATGCTATGCTGCACATCGTGGCAGTCCAGTTCTCACTTCACAAGCAGTGGGAGGAAGAAGCTCCAAGAAAAGGGAGGGCTGGACAGACAGATAAAAGGCGCCATTACAACTTTTCCAAGGTAAGCCATACCTGCCTTGCTTTCTCTGATACTGAAAATTACTTTCTTTTTAAAATGGAAACTAAACACACTTAGTGATGTACATGCTGAGTTTACCTTGCTCAGCTATCTAGTGCTCTAAAAACTTATTTTGAACAAGATTTGAGCTATATTTCTGAACAGGCTTTGATCAGCTCTAATGCAGTGCCTTTTTATTTAACCTGCAATGTAAGGAGAAGACATTTTCTTGTTCAACATATAATTGCTGTATTTGCACATGCTAAGTATGCTGAAAACAATAAAAGTTAATGAAGAAAAGTACTGGTTGTAATGAATTAGTAATATTGTTAGATTTGTATTTGGAGTTGATTTTTATTGTTGTGGATGGAAGATGATCAATAGGAATATGTAATCAAGTTGTATGTGCTTTTCATCTCCTGAGACTCATCTTGTAAATGAGATGATGAATCTCACAGGATTTATCCTGGAGAGAAAAAAACTAAATAGAATAATTTAGAATAACTGCTCAGATTTCCTCTCACTAAAAGCTATGAGAAAGCTACCAGGGACTGAGAGACAAAATTACATATTTCTTTAAGATTATAAAAGACATCACTACTCATATTTTGACATACTTTTCCCATTATCTTTCAAATAATTTTGTCAAGAGCACTGTACTTCTTAATGTACTTAGATATTTAATATTTTAGGACCATGCATTGTCTCTACCAGTTAATTAGCTAAGCTTCCAAAGTACTTGCTAGCTGGGATACTGTACCTTTGCTGAAAGCCAGCTTTCCAGATGATAGAAATAAGAACAGTAAATCCCAAAGGAAATCATTTTTATGATAAAGAGTCCTAATGTGCCCCAGTAAAGGTGAGGATTGATTGTTATGGCCTATTGTTACTATAATTAGAAGTCAAACACCAATTAGCAGTTCCATTAATAAGATTAATCTCTGCAATATCTGCAGCTGAGACCCAGGGCTTGTGTGCAATAAGCCAGTGTGAATTTAAAGTGCAACAGCTACACTGTACTAAAACTTCCAGGCTAAATACTTACATCACACAAAAGAGAACACCTCTGCTTTCTTTGAGTTTTGAGTTCCTACACACACTATTGATCTTACTACGTTTTTCTAATTTAATACTTTTTATTTTGTTTAAACATGTTCTACCACGATTTAGCAGTCATTGATGGGGATAAGTGAAATGGAGCAAGATGTCTCCCAAACTTTGGTTCACAGCCACTCCCTCTGCATTGCACCAGGTCAAGGTAAATTTAATTTAGTTCCCATTACTAGTAAACCCAGAAAAGTAGTAACGGGAAAAAAAAACCCAAGTTCTTACAAACATGAAAGTACTTTTCACATGATAGAAATCCATTGTAGACTAAGGAATAATTTTTTTACTTGAACATATGAAGGTAAGAAACAGTCAAATCCAATCTCTGAAGTTAACACCCTATGCAGTTCAGAGTACAGAAATTGAAAGAAAAGCAAGATTTGAAATGAGGTGAAGAGTCACACACTTGTGCTTTTTGTATTTTTGTAGGTACCAAAATCATAATTTGTATGGTCTTTCTTTGGTTTTATTTCATTTGTGTTTTTCTTTTTACAGTAACTCGCAAAGAGAATTTGTCCACAGACGCCTACACCATGCAAGGTAAAAAGAAGGCTTTTGTAAAATTTAATAGCAAGCAGGTTAAAGCAACCTCTAAGTGTCATTTACTTCAGCAACACAATAAACCTCACTACCTTCACCAAAATTTACTCATGTTTCCCATGGCTAATTAGCCAGGAGGCTTTGTAATGGATTTGTTTTTTCCTTTCTTTCTTTTAAACAGGGACTATCTAATTTCTTTCCATAGATAATCAAATGTAGATTAATGTGGAGACACATTCCAGTTAGAAAGTATTTAAACAACTGTTTAAAATTACAACTAACTTTAAACTTGTCTACAGTAGAAAGAATCTGCTGACAAAACTTCATAGGTAAGCTGAACAAGTGAAGATACAGGTTACATAGTAAAAGACCTGCTTTCCCAGAGAGCATTGACCTGTTCCTAAAGCAAAAGGGAGCCCTTTGCTACTGGAGCCATCAACTCTGACTGGAGATGTGAGTTAACAGAGCATCAGCATCTCTCAGCTGTTTGGCTGCATTCACAAGAACAGGACAAAAGCTACTTGCCAATAACTGGAGCTCTCAGGGAATGCAGAGCCAAAGGTGCATATCCTAATGCAGCATTTATTCTGTTTTTCACTCAACGTGGAACACCTTTTACATCTTCTCAATTTCCATAGAAGGTGTGCTCATACCTCATATGCTGTTATGCTAAATACATAAAGCAGAGTATTGCCATTTCAGATCCTTCTCACCCATAAAATCCTAGTCCTACAGCAGTCCAGGCCACTGGCATAAGTAAAGTAAACCAACCAATGTTCATTTGTGCATATTTTTTCAGACTTAAATGCATACTATAATCAGCATATTACCTCTGAGCTTTTGACTACACTAGTCCATATTTATCTTTGCAGACTGGAGTTGTCCAAGGACCATCATTCACATAAGGTTGAATTCCCTGGAGGCAGCCTGAATGCTCCTCCTGCTTACAGTGGTTAAAGACTACTCTAACAAGCACAGCACCAGCCTTTCAATGGCAGTCATGGCATGGGTTTTGGAGAAGAACAGATAAGGCTGCAGATGGTGGGCTGTCTCCTGTGAGAAATAGAAGAGATTCCCAGTGTCCCCACTAATGCACAGCAATTTGTCCCTAATACACAGCGGCATATCCCTAAGACAGAAAAGACCTTTACGCTTGTGTCCTTAAAGCAGTCACCATTTCCAATTCTAAAAATCTTGGGATAGAAAGTTCTTTGGATACTTCAGCTGACAAATGACCATAAAGACACCTAACAAGCTAAATTATGCCAACATCAGTGTAGCCTCTTGTGAGCTCTTCTGAGTCCAGGGGTAGAATTCTCACTCATCTGTTTAAAACACATCTTGATTATCACCTTGTGAAGAAGACTCTGTTCTTGAAAGCTCTGACCTTCATGAAGAAAGCTAGATGAGTCTGACCTCATTGCTGACTCTGCTTTCAGAAGGAGGTGGGTCTAGAGACCTCCTGATATTCCTTCCGACTTGAATAATCTGGTTAACCCTGAAGGAAGTTAATGGAAGGTCAAACTTTCTTTGAAGATGGCATAAAGCTCTTTGGAATACAGGAAAGGAAATTAAGTTAAGTAAAGCTTTGTTTTCATATGTAACAAGAAGCTGGGAGAAACCTAGATAGACTGCAGAGTGACAGTAACTTTATGTCCTCTGTCCATATAGTCCTTACAAAGACACCCACCCCTCTGACTTCTTTCAATCAAAGAAACATTCAGAGAAAAAGAAAGCTAAGGGTGAATGAATCCTCTGGTTAACATCTGGATTTAAGTGTTCCTTGGAGTAGGTAAAAACAAGATTACTGTGATATGGCTACAATGACAAAGAGTATGTGAAATCACTCTGTAACCCCTGTGTGTGTGTGCACCTCTAAAAAAGGGTACTCAGGACAACTTAGTATTGGAACATAACAAGAAAAAGACCCACCACCATAACAAGGACTTGGCATCTGCTGCCAGCTTACTCTGAAATTGAGCTTTCCTTGGAAGCAGCATCAATGCTGTTCCAAAATAAATATTAAAACACTAAGGAAAAGGAATCTATGTTCACGATTCCTGTCTCTACAGTATTGCCACCACTCTTCCAAGCAGCAGGAAGAATTCTAATGCAGAAACAAGTTTATCCAGTGAGTAGCTTCTTGCAGTAAAGCATGTTCAGCTTGCAAAGTGATGAATTCCTGGAGGTGTAGAAGTCAACTGCATCATCCTGATGAAAGAAGATGCAAGGACAGAGTCCAGTATTGGTAGTCCAAATCCAATAATCTGCTGAATTTACCAGGTTTTAGTACAGAACTGAAATAGTATTTTCTATATTCCAACTTCAATATTCCATATTGATTAAAAGGACTTTGCTTGTCAAAGCCCATAGGATCCACCAGTGTGAATGCCCAGACCTGACTGGAAAAAAAATTGTTTTAAACCTCTGACAAGCATCCAAGGAAATCTGCAGAGCTGACTCAATGGATGTAAATACTAGGGAGTATTTTTTAAATTGGCACAAATAGGGAAGAAAAGACAAAAGAAAAAAGGCAAAACAGAGAGAAGAAAATAACTTGCTGTACTAGAGCCAAGGATACTGAGGACTGAAGAGATGGCTCAAGTTTGTTCTTTGGTGTCACTGCATTTTAAGCCACAATACAGAGGCTACGTCAGCGATTCATTACTCAATAGAAAGACAAGGAGATCCCTCAGTCCCCAGGCAGTAGTGTCTGGCAGTGCCAGATGTGAACAGAAAAAGATATCCCTTTGGGTACTTTGAGAGAGAATCAAGCCGGTCTTGGTATCTTCAACTGTGAGAATGTAGCTCCACCATGAAGCATAAAGCTGTCAGTGTTCAGAAACCACATGATCCTGGAGTTTCAATTACAAACCACACTTCCAGCAGCAAAGTAAAATAACAGCAAGCTGCATATTTCACTATCCAAGTGAGCTTTGCTCTGAGAGAAGGCAATGCAGTGTCAGACTCTAGTATAATCACCAGTTAGGAAATGGATCTCAAAGCCCTCATGAAGTTCTAGCCTCCTGTGTCACATCTGAGGTACTCTCTGATACTATTAGCATGATAAATTATTGTTAATTCGATGCTGCCTAAACCCAAATGTGAGTTCTTTCTCTTTAGCACAGGAGTAAGGACTTTCAAGGGAATATGGGATGCATGCTTTGCTTGAGCACAGGCAACAACATCAACTCTTACATGATACTGTTTACATACTCTGTAGTGAGCACTACAATTGATCCTTATATTTGCAATGCTTCTGTAGCCAAGGAAATATTTTCCTTAATGCTAAGAGACCAGCAGAAAGTTTTAATTTAGGAAATCTGTCCAGCAGCTGAAATCGAGCTGTTTATCATGCTGCTACTTCTCTTCATCCTCTTTTGGGATCACTGGTGCCGAGCTGGAAGTAAAGCCAGGTTCTTTTTCTCGCCAATGGGAATAAAGTCAGGTTGCTGCCAACTCGACAGGGAGGTGGCTGTACAGCGTAAAGCATGCCAGGCAGGCTTTTATAACACTTCCTCCCTTATCTTCAGCATGGCTCATAAGGCAACCAGCAGTTACTATGATACCCTTGCACACAATGACCCCCACGGCCCCGGATTAATGCAAGCAGATCACAACTCTTGGAAATTATGAAGTGCTAAAGCTGAAGGCAATGCTGGCCAGAGACAGCACCATTTAACTGCACTAGTCCTGCTCCTGTAACTACCTAAATTCTAATCCTCATTATTCTGGAGAAGATTGTTCTCTGGTAGCAGGCATTGGTTTTGTTCCATTGTGTACCAGTGAAAAACAGATGCCAGTTAGGAAGCTAGATTATCTGTTTTTATACATTTAGGTCAATTGTCCTTTGAATTGACATATCTAGAGAACAAGAGAAAACGATAATTTTTCTTTCCTATTACAAGTTCAGCTTTCAGTATCTTTCTGTTTTAATTTTTGTATTGCTTTATTGTGATTTAAGAATATTAAATACTGAGAAGAGCTTATGCAGAATGTGCCAAATTCCAGAATGAAAAAGTCCACCATGGTTTTTTGTGGTTTTTAAAATTAAATGGTTGTCACAGTGTTACATCCTCCTGGTCACAGATTGTACATTTAGTGTAGTACCAGTTACAGAGCACTGATGTAACCTGGCTATCTACTGCAGGACTGAATATTTAAATACAGCACAAGAGCTGGTTCCAACACAAACACTGGGAAAAGAAAGACTGGGCTGGTGCAGTTGCTGACAAGTACTGGAAAAACTTAGCTCATGCTCAGATTTCAGAAATGCAATTAATTAATCACTATTAAGTATACTAAAATCAAGTCAGCCATATCCCAGCTAATAGTCCACAATATAATGTTCACAGCACGTAAGTATCAGGCAGTGAAGATGCTCATTACAGTGCCAGAAATAATATTTCCAGCAAAACATTATATATAAAGATGAAGTAATTATATGGCATGGCAACAAAAAGAGCTGTATAGATTACAGCTGAGCTGAAAATCTGTGAGAATCTATTTCCAAAAAATACTATCCAAAACTGGAGACATATAAGCAATAAAGGATTAAGCATATTTCTTCACTTCGTATCACTGAGGGATATATTTTGCCTTTGATATATATGTCAAATATACACAAACCATATATAATTACATTGCAACCAAGACAGGAGACAAAAATGCACTAATGGAAAACAACAACCTTTTGTTCGTCTTCAGGAGAGGGCAGTTTGTAAAACACTGCTCATAATACATGTTAAAAATATCACAAAAATCCTTTAAGATTACAATTTTACAAGCTTCCTATTCTATTAGCTATATACAATGGAGAAATGTAAATCAGAAATTAGACTCACATTTAAATAAGTGTAGTTGGAGAAGTACCTTAAATAAATAAAGAATTCCAAAGCCCACAGCAACTTCAGTAGAGGGCAAGAACTGACCATTACGACAGAAAATGAAAAAAATGCAGTGGCATATTTGCTTGTATTTACACCATGCTGCAGGACTTAAAGTGTCATTGAAAATCCATTCAAATTAACAACTCCACAGTCATCACTTCTGCAGACAGTAATGAACCTTAAGTGAACCTGTGTGAATGGATTCAAAACTGCTTTGTTTTCGGCATACCTTTGTAACTCTGAACTAGATAGTATAATGGCTATTGACTTGCTCAAACTTAGATTATTAGGCTAGATTTTCAGCTGGTTGAACTGGCATCATTCCAATGATGTCCATTTACACCAAATGGCTCATTATTAATTCAAGGTCTTATTTGCTCCTTAATGAATACTTCCAATAGTCACCTTCCCAATGGCAGCTTTAAATGCTCAAACTTCACCTCCATGGTCAGAATCATCACACTCAAGAACTTAGTTATAAAAAAAAAAAAAGCTTTTTCTCTCCTTTTGTGAGGCATACTTAAGGTAAACTTTTTAATCATTTACAAAACAAACTGAAATACCTCCTGTGCCATAATTAACTAACTAGAATTATGCTTTCATGCAGCATCATTTGCATATAAATATAAAAATTTTACAACCCTAAGGGGACATTACAGATGAAACAAAAAAAGAATGGATTTAAACAGCTAAAGGGACAACACAGCTCTCCATAACAAGCCTGCTTTACAGCCTTGTCCTTTTTCTTATTTATTGTTATTTCTGCCTGTACTAACTAATATATATTTTCCTTGTCTGCTATTTTAAGCTACTATGTAGATTTCAAAATTTTTATTTGTTTGGTCTTTCCAGTTCTGTGATACTACCTCTGCATTTTAAAACAAATCACAATGCAAACATACCTCTAAGCTGGTGCATCTTCCTTTAGTGCATTACAGAGGTCAGAAACACAATTACCAAATATACAACACTCTTGCTTCCTCAACCAAACAACAAACAAATTTTCAAAATTATTTTCAAAAATTCAAAATTTACAATTTTTCAATAGATCTCATTATTTACCTCAATGGAATATTTCACTATTAAATATACAAAGGACAGCAACCACTGATTTTCATTATTGTTGTTACTAGCATAAAGAAATTAAGTTTAAAAGCTTAAAAAATATTTGGGAACTCAATGAATCTGAAATATCTCGGTGAGAGCCTAAGGAGCCATAATGGTAGGCTCAGTAAATCTGCTGTGACATAGGAGGTAAAAACTTGATTCTACACTGGTGCTGCATGGGAAAACACCCTCCCTTCAAACAGGATATACAAAAACTTCTGTGCTCAATGAGACCAACTGGAGTCCCACAAGGCTGGCATATCACTCGGAAATTTCTAGTAAACAGGTGTACCCAAATAACACTGGAGGAAATAAGATTTTTAAATAGAGTATTTTCATTTTTTTCTAGCATTGGGATTTTTTTTTATTCTGAGTACCTCTTAATGTAAACTTTCAACTAACTATCTTGACCCAAGTGTTTTCAATTTGGTTGCGCCCAAAACCCACAATTAAGATACAGAAAGAGTTATACAAAGAGTAGGAAATGGTAATGGTTTTCACTGTGGAAAGCTTACAGTAAACTTAAGGAACAGAGCTGTGTGATTAGGTAAGTACTGATTTTCCTTAACAGGTGAATAGGCCACTTAGGATGCTTTGATATCATACTACATACCTGGAATAAATTCCACTGACCATGTCATGCTGGAAAGAGAGCTCTGCTGTGCTGGGTCCAGCAGCTTTGGAAATAAGCAGTATGACCAGACCTCGCATCTGTAAATTGTTTCGGCTATCATATACAAAACCCCTAAAACAGAAGGAAAAAAAAGACATATTTTCACAATCCATGTTCACTGGTTGTACCAAAATGGAAAAAAAGACTTAGACCTCAGGCTGCCATCCATTCATCATGTCTTTAATATTCATGTTAGCAGGAAATAAGTTGCAATTATGAATCATGACCTTTTGTCATCCTTTACCTGACACTTACAATGAAATCCTACTATTGCAGGGAAAAACAAGTATTTAGGATTAATTAAATCTTCATTATTTTCAAGGAGCAGCATGTCTCTTGCATTTCACGTCATGTACAAGTCAGGTGTACCCAGTGAGCCTGGCAGCTCAGGATACAACATGCTTACAGCAACCCTGACCATAACAGCATAAAAAGCAATAGAAGGGAGATTCTATATAACTTGCCAAAGCAGATTTTTTTTTTTTTAGTTCAGCCCCTCAAACCCATGAAAGATTGCACTGCTCAGACCTCTGCTCAAGGGCACACTGTGGCCATGTGGCATGCACCTTTTTTTTTTTACTGGCTACAGGTACTGAGGGATTTTAAGGAGGAGCTGCTTGCCTTTAGCATTCTGTGAGTCTGTAACCTGCATATTTCTATTCTCACAAAACACAAAAATATATTATTTGTTTCTTACCATGCTCCAATATGCAGTTAACAGAATGCAGCCACGGTAGTTATACACTTAAAACTCTATAGATTTTCAAAGTCAGAGCCACAATGAACATTAAGCTACCCAGGAAAAATACAGAAAATACATATAATGAATAATACATAGTGTGTATGCATCCTGTACACAGCATTCATAATTGTTTGTGGTAGCCTAAGTACTTCTCTGGTTTGAACATCCGTTGACCACATTACTCACAATTATACATTATACAGATGATGCAACTGAATTAAAATATATTTCCTCAACACGATTTAAAACTCCATCATTTTTAAAGAAATGCGGTTTTAGGAAAAAAATTGCTTTTTTCCACATATGTATGTGGTAAAGTCAGAGTGTATTATTAAAGACAGAGATATTGTGGGAAATGAATAATGCTTTAATAAAATAGCAAATTATACTGATACCCTGAACAATCAGAACACCTTGCTTTTTCATGCCCAGTGCTCTACAGCTTGTCAAGTGACAGGATGTTATAGAAGTAGATATAAAACGTGTTCACCACAGGAACATGGAGCACTGGCCTTTAAATAAACCACTGCCTAGACAGACACTAGAAGTGAAATACTTTTACCTGATTCAGACTAGGTAGAGAACAGAAGAAGGAAATAACCTGTGTTGAAAATACTCAGTCTGTAGCAATAGTAAAAGCAAGTGTAATGGGCTGTTCAGGGGTTTCCAACACCACTAGCAATGAATACTTTACATTCTTAGCAGAAAATTGTTAATGAAAAGTGCAACTCGGGGTGAGGGGAAGAACAGAACAAAAAAATCAAGTAATAAGGAGCAATATGTCTATCGTGGCTACACCTAATCATACAGCCTCTGTGTTACTTATGGTTTGGATGTAATTTTAGACAGGATTTTCTATGAATTACCAACCAGTAGTCAAAGTTTAACTCCATTTTCAAAACATGTTGTGCTACTGACATGTAACATATCCACACTAAAGCAAACCGCATTAGACTTGAAACAAATAAAGCCTCCGGTGATCATCCTTTAGACACTAGAAACTACTGCAGCTACTTGACATGGCTTCAGGGGTCACATTCACATTCTGAATTAAGCTCCCCAGAGATACCCTGCACAAGTAACAGCAACACAAAAGTCTTCCAGATGGTGCAATTAGTCTTGATGGGTATGTGGCAGGAGACAGGTGCCTCCAGGGAAAAAAGTGAACTAAAAGCAACCCAAGTGAAATTGCGAACACAGAAAAAGATACATCAAGCTGACAGCCTTTTGGAAAACCTCTGCTGAACAACACAAGTGCATGCATAGGGTACCCAAAAAACCCTCTCAATCATTAGCACAATTTTGCATCCTCTTAAGTTTACAGGCTGGGTATCTGCAAATGACATACTTCATCCCCGGGGGACTGTCTACCAGAAAAAGGTAGGAAAGTCAAACACCTCTAGGATTCCGTTTTGGAATTCAGAATTTGAGGGAGGGAAAGGCATTTACTCTAGATATTATCCGCGTGACAGAGTAACCCGGTTGAAAACTGGCAGATTCACAGTTTTAAATACAGCACAGCGTTTACAAAAAAATTCCAAGCTACAGCACAAGGGAGAAGCGCCTGGCTCCGACACATGCGCGGTGTGACAGTGCACAGGCACAGGAGACTCACACCGCCCACTCCGGCAGTGACACCGGCTAATAGCTAATGTGCTGCAAATTACACCTCCCACTACCAGCGTCCGTCTGCTGCACAGAATAAATCGAGCAAACCCTTCACTTAGTACAGCTTTGTGTATTGCTCCACACGTGCAGCTATTTGAGTAGAATTGTAACCTCCAATATCTGTCAGGTTTAACTCCACCGGTAATTTATACTTTTCTTAGAACAAAAATTTACTATTCATTGCAAGCGTCATTTGTATTCACATACCATAAGGATTTTTAAATTATTTGCATGAGACACAACCACGTTCCTAGCACCTTTTTTCATTATATTAAACTGTGAATTTAAACAACAGAGAGGAAACATGGCAATTGTAACAGTGACCGTAAGGAAGATCTGGACATAGGGGTAATTTCACGGTACCTAAAGGCAGCCAAAAAACCCTGTACAGGCAACTGTAAAGTCAACTGACTCTGCAACTGGGTGTAGCAGAAAAGACCCACATTCGTGGCTACTAGTGCTAATCCAAATTTAATTATGAAGCACGCAGAACAAATTTACTAACAAAACTGATGTGATACGGTATTTTGGGAAGGACAAAAGGGTGTTTTTAAATGTTTAGCTAAACGTTGTTAGTATTTGCCAAAAGTTCTGCTCATGACCCAAGCAAGCAGGAGCTGGTGGGGCTTACAGCCCTTTCATCAGTTACCCACAGGAGCCCCTCCACCCCAGCCAGGCGTGTTTGGCGGCCACGGGATTGCTGACAGGGGCTGAAGCGGACAGATCACTGCTCTCCTCACCTCCTCCGGTGATCTTTACCCTTCCTTTCCATGCATTCTGTGGAAGGTGTCCCACTGACAAGACCAAGCGTTTTGTTTCAGGCCATACACAAGCCCCTTGTAGTTAACAAGGGGAAGGAAAACAGAGAGGAATTCCATTCCCCTACCTTCCCAGTTCAGCTGTCAAACAAAAGGAGGGGGGAAAAATTATCTGTCCACACAGCTCTAATAAAAAGCAGCTGGGAAAGTCTATAACACAACCAAAATCAATTACACTGATGAAGAAGATTTATAAGCACAGGACAGTGCCATTGAAAGCCCAGGCTAGTTTTAGGCTGAATTACAAACTATTCTGAAAAAGAAACCCCTGAATTCAAACTGACATCTCAGATGTGACAATAAAAACAGAGTTTTCAGTCTGTAACCTCTCAGGAAAGTACCCTTCATTTTGCTCAATATAGAAGGGTTATCAGGATGCATTCATAGTTACAGGTGCAGTTACCTTTTAAAAATAACACAACCCATTTTGTCAAAATTAATTATAACAGACAATTCTATAGCTATCACTAGAGGTAAGGCATGGAGCTACTTGGCAAGATTCTTGGCTTCCTTATTAGAAATGTAAGAAGTACCAGCCTCGGGGCTTTTATCCAATTTGCTATATTAATGACTTGTCAGAAGTAAATAAGAGAAAAATCTGACATACTCATTTTTTAAATGGATGTTAAACCACTGTATTATTGATGTGCATATCTGAATCATAGGATTCACCATCTGACCATATGATCACACTCAACCATGCATATATTTAAATACTGAGAACATTTAAAGTTATACATTTGGTATATGCTAACAACAATCTATAGCAACTTGTTTTCACTTGCTACTCAAGTTTCAAGTATTTATTAAACATCCTTCTGCATATCTCTCCAGAGCACATTAAAAACCCTGGCCGATTCCAACCTCCACAGCCAGGTCTGCAAAGGAGGAATCAGCCTTGTCATGCCATTTGCTCTGAGCATGATTCAGAAGGGGAGAGGAGACAAACTCACTTGACATGGAGAGAACAGGGTTTAAAAATGGCATTAAAATTAAACAGCTAACAGGAAATTATAGAAGGGGGGTGCTCTGCCACCCACATGCGATCTCAACTCGAAAGCCCACTAGAGTCTGCAGATGAGAATGTGTGTTTTAGAAACTTATTTTTGTGTTTGGACAAATAAACATCTCTTTGCATAGGGAAAATTACTATTGAGGTTTGGGGAATTTCCTTACCTGAAAAACAGTCTTGTAAAAAATGGGATGGAGCTCAACACCATTTTGTAAGTGCCTGGTAATTAAAGGGTTTACCCAGTAAGGGCAGACTTGTGCAGTGAGTCATGCCAGGCTTGGAGGAATTTATGTTCCTGTCCCACTTTGCAGGAATATGCTCTCAGACCAGGTTACAAGGGGGTCTTTAACAGCTCCCCTGCTCCACCTGTGTCTCAGAAATAAGGGGGTCTCACTCCATTAGCTTTGTGAAGTTAGTCACAAAGAAAGACAAGATTTAACATACCAAACAACAAACAAAACTCTGGTGTGAAGAAGACAGGACCTTTCTCTGCACTAGCTTTTTATCCAAAGGCAAAAAAATTAAAAAGGTAATTTAAAAGTGTGGCTTTTACTTGTGACACAAGGAAACCTTTTAGTAACTTCAATGGTTATGTGGTGTGATGCTTGGAGAGTTAAGAGTAAGTCAAAACAGTAACTTAGTCATGTGAAAACAAGAATGGTTGTGGTCCTGTGAGGAAGTACTTGCCTGAAATTTATGGGCTCATAGCTACACATCTGCAGGCAGAGTCACTGCAAAACTAATACAGAAAACATTGTTTCTATGCTTTCACTTGGCTACTCTTAGACTTAGGAATACTTGGAAATGAATTGCAACCAAGGTCTTCAGTAAAAAAACAGGCCTGTTTCACAACAGCTGCAGCATTTTTGGGGATGCAAAGAACTGTATAAATTTGTGTACCTTTTCTTCCATTTAAGAATCATCAGACACCTACTCAGCTGGAGAGAATGACTAAAGATCATTTAAAATACAGCTTGTACAAAATTCAGGTGTTCAAGTGTCCCGGAAAATCTTTAAAATATTATATATATTTTTCACAAACTGAACAGAAACATAACAAAGGTGTCTTGGTTGCTTTATCTTGGAAGAAGGTTGCAACAGTATTGATCCTAGAACAGAAAGTTCCTAGAGGAAAACTCCTAGGGTCCTTTACAACTCAAATGACTCCAACTATTCAATATACATGGGGAATTGCTTTCAAGGAGAAATATTTCTTAAATAATGGAAAAAATTCCATCCAAAGTTTCATCACAGTATTGTTTATTAAATGTGATCTTTGCAGGGACCGGGAGCATGGAAAACTGCAGTCCCAGGTAGGAGGCAGGAGGCGCACAGAATTTAGTGTCAATTGCATCATTCCCAGAAGTAATTTATCACAAGATAAAGTCTTGCACATAGCTTTTTTAAGAATCTCAAGGAAAAGCCACAGCACCCTTTAAGATTGGAAGAGAGACTGATCTCTTTCGATAGCTGCTACATGCACTAATTTCTTCAGGCTTTAGTAACGATACCAAATACTGCACTACTTTTGAGAAGAAAATTCCAAGAGCTTCTAAAACACAATGATGATCTTAAAGATGGAGCCTTCCATGAAACTATGAAATTCAGAAAGTGAAATAAAATTGTGGAGATTCAAATAGACAAGATCCCACAAACCCCAAATCTTATTCTTAAGTTTAGGAAACTACAGGCTTTCAATCAGGCACAAAAAAAAAAAGGGAGATACTTGGCCGTGGTAACTTGGAGTTAATTGTAACTGAGCACTTGTAGCTCCTAGAAATCAATATAGGCTTCAAATTCTTGAAATAAAAAACCACAAAGTTTTCCCTGGAGTCTGTAGAACCCTATTTAGACACTTGTATTAGTCTACCATTGACTGCTTCTAGGTATATTTGATTTCCCAAAAAGGCTGAGGTTATTTAAATCATTCCCCCATGAAGATCAGCTACATAAATGCATATTACTTACAGGGATTTTGATGCACTTACTTCCTTTACGGAAGGATATTCCTTAGGATCAATGGGATGAGTTATTTTTAAAAACAAAACTAATAAATAAACAAACAAAACCAACTAAAACCTCAAACCAAACAAAAAAAGCCCAAAAAAACCAACAAACAAAAAACCTCAAAAACAACAAAAAAGCCCACACTTAACTCCTATTTTGCTGCAAAACTTATGACATGAACACAAAGAGGAAATATATTTGCTTGGTGAGAAGAAGAGAACCAAATGCACAGGAACAGTTTGACACTTAAGTGCAAAAAAGGCTGTTTTGAGTCACATGGTCATCTAAGAGTTGAAAAATACCTACTATGGACACTGTAAATCTGCACTATAAAAATAAAAGGCAGCTATAATCAGACATTTGTCTCAAAGATATTGATTATTCAGTAAAAAAAAATAATTATTTACTACTGTTATTAATTCAAGTAATTCTACCCTCCATTCATGAGATCCTATGAGCGGTAGAAGCAGGGCAAAACGGACCACTTTAAGAATGACAATAAAGGCACCACACAGGAAACAAACCAAAAAAATGTATTTTTAAACCAACTGCCAGTCTCCACTGTTTTGCCTGGTCAGGGACTCGATTTGAAATGTGATGTGGATGGCAGGCAAGCTAACATCAAAAAATGCAGTTAGTATCTGAGTGCAATTACTTTGACTAGGAGTAACTTGCAGGACTGGCACCCTTATTTTTCTAACCACAAATACTTAGACAGAAGCCTACATTTTGTGCATCTGATTTCTCCATCAATATTTGCTTTATTTAAACTTTGTGGGAGGTCTAATACCCCACTGCCAACCAGTATCAACAGGTGGACTCAAACACAAGACTACTTTTCTGGGAACCGGCTCTCAGATGCAGGAATAATCTGCTAAGTGAAAGGAATAAAAATATTTTGGAAGAGTTCAGTGAATGACAGAAAGATGATTGGCTTCAGAAGGCTAATGAATTCAGACACCTCTGGAGGTTTAGTGTCACTTCAGCAATATTCAGCAATTGTAGAGCCTGTCATAAAAATGTATTTTGCATTAAATAAACTTTACTAGGAAAATGTAACAATGTAATAGGTCAACTCTGGGCCATTATCTCAGACTGAAAAATGCTCACAGCTTGTTTTACAAATGGATGAAATATAAAAAGGCAAAAGTGTTAGGCTATGTACTACCATGATGGAATGATATAAAACGGTCTTTTAACCTTCCATACTGAATAAGATTTCTAGATAACAACTTCACTGATTTTCAACATTCAGATGAATTAATTACAAATATTTCTTCCCTAAAAACACTGAAGGCTCTTTACTAGGAGTGAGAAAGAGGTTCCAAATTTTGTGCTTCAGTGGACTGGTCTCCCTTCAAGTAGCTCAAGCCAAATACCTGCCAAGAGTGTCATAAACAAAAAGCTTTCTTCCAGGTAGAGATAGAAATTAAGTGGTTGAAACCCAACCAACAGCATTACTCCAAATGCAGCACCTCTACACTGTCACTACCTAGTAGAGTGGTTATATACAGCAGAAGCCTTTTGTAAGCTTCTCTTTACAAAGTGGGGGGAAAATGTTGGGGGGAAAAACACCTTAAAACATAGTGGATAATTAGCAGAAAGTGGAAGGCAGCAATATGAATGTAGTCTCAAATGAGAAAAAAAACCCACACTCAGACTATGATAAATTTATACACTTCTAAATACTATACCTATGGGTTTTTCAATAGTTCAAGTAATCAAAGCAAACTTTTTAAAAACAACAATTTCAAGCCAAGTGTGGAGACCACAGACACACTTAGACTGTAACTCTTAACAGTGTTATTTGCATTTGCTGTTTTTCTCTAGATTTCTGATTCTAGAGAGTCTTTTTTTTTTTTTTCAGTGAGACTCAAGTGACCAACTCTGAAATTTGAGATTAATAATTCCATATTTGTCACTCCACTGTGTCAATATCACAATTGGGCTTGTTCATCTGAACTAAAACCCTTCCTTTAACAAAGATTAACCTAAAACCCAACAAGTATCTGTCACCTTTTTGTGGATGACTGCTAAGCATCAAATAAGCTCATGAAGTTACCAGCAGCATGTTTTAAATTTCTCAAATCTTGAAAGAAGATACAGAGCAAAAATACCAGAAGTATTTTACAGCAAAACAATTGTTAGGAAATATAAATCACTGGAAAACTTTAGATATTTTCAATTCTTTTTTTTTCCTTAGAAAATGCAAGACTTCAGAAGGCCTGAGATTTTAAGCAAACACTTGTGGTTTTGGAAATGCTGGTTTCCATGGCAACCAGTAAGGTCTTCTTTATATAGCATTATAAACAGATGGTAAAGACCAGTCATGTTTGCTTCTTTGCCAACATATCAATAGAACTGCTGTACTACTCTATCTCTTGTATTAGAGTTATTAAGTAACTTGGGTCTTTGAGCAACAAAATCTACAAATTAGACTTGTTCAACTACTATGGGTTTTTTCCATAAACACATGAAGACTCTCAACAGTAAAGTCATTGTAGTCTATATAGGCAGATTTCTTTGGCAAAGCTTTTTATAAATGTTTTCTCAGCACTCGCCACATAGGGTACATAACTACCACAAATATGAATCTGACAGGGATTAAAATAATGAATTCAAACAAGAAATAGAAATCTGTCTGTTTACATCCACTGGCACTAAAGTGTACTTCAGAATTGTATTGCATTTGGAATTATTCAGAGAAGATATAGTGAACTGTAAACTAATCTTCATTATTTCATAATAAGTAGAGGTTATTCTTGCAGGTGATTTGTAAAAGAAAGAAGATCTCTTTGCTTTTAAATCTTTCATGTATAGGCATGACACACAAAATACACGTGGTTTCTTTTCCACAGATGGTTGGTAGTATCAAGAGAATTTGATTTGGTACAGCATTCAATTTGGTACTTCTCTGGAAAAGTCTGAAGTACCAACTGCTGGCAGTGCAAGCTAACATAGATTTTTGCTACTGAATTCAGCTGATTCCTCCAGTGGTTTAGTTGTTAAATACATTTCATGCCAAAAATGAGGGAAAGGTATAAGCAGAACTTGCATCAGGTTTTTTGACTGCATGTCAGGAGCCCAAATCACACATTTCAGATCAAAGTATCCCCTGTATTCTAACCAGATTAGAAATTATTTTATTATCAAAATACGATAAAAATATCAGTATTTTAATCCAACTTCCACTGAAATTCATGCCCTTTCCATGAGGGCTGGCACATAAATTCTCTATTACTTAATTTTGTTAACCACTTTGTGGGAACTTTGTGATTTGGTTGGGTTTTTTTCACTGAACAGCAGTATCTCAAGGAGAAATGCAATATGTAAAAACTTATCTTTATGGCAAGCACAAATTTCCAGGTCCACTCCTATTCAATCTGCTCCCAGTATCACACCAGCTATCACTAATAAGTGAGATTCAAAAAAATCACCACACAACCCAAATTTCTCAAAACCCACTCAACTTCATAAAACAACCAATAATACATTTTGGAAATGTGTGAACTACTAAAGATGTAACTATATTTGGTAAAGATCAAGAGGATAACAAGCATTCAGTATGCACAGAGAAGCCAGAAATGTGCTAGGGTATGGATGAGAAATCTTCCTGTACATCAAATGAGGCTGCATTAAGCAATAAGTTCCACAGATAGATAATCACACACAATTTTTGTGTTGTAGTTGTATGTTTTTCTATTTGGTACCAGGCAAACCATACATAAATACAATCTAAGAGTGAGGTCCATCCAGTGCTTAAGCTATAGATACCTAATGCTATTTAGCATAAAACTCCTAGGGTGGTTTGGTTGCACAGCCTGTTCAGAAGCACACATTCAGATGTCAGGAAGTCCCTATGTCCCTACATCTTCAAGGATCAATCCACTAGCCACTGCTATGGTCAACATTCTAGCAATCCCAATACACCTTTGTCATTTTAGGATATTGTTGTTCACCTGCTGGCTAGAACAAAACTCACCATTTCCATGCTCCACATGCTTCATAAAACTTAAATAAAGTTCATAAAACATAAATCTAGTTTGATCTTTGATATATAAACTTGGTCAATAGCAGGTGAATGATGGTAACATTAGGGAACTTTTTAACAAATCAGATGTCAACAACATCAACAGTCAAGCATCCACAAATGCTGGAAAAACTACCTAAAATTATTGCCAGGTCACTCCATGACCTTTAACAAGTCATGGTAATCAGGGGAGGTTCCCAAGGACTGGAAGAAAGATTCACTCCTACATTCAAGAAGGGCAAGAAATAAGCTGGAAAGCTACAAAGACAGTTAAAAGTACACAGGTAGGGTAAAACCTTTAACTAATATTCCAAATAAATCACATTACAATTCAACATAGTCCCTTTCAAAAAGCATGGCAGTGCAGAACAAGCATTGTGGAAAGGACCTCAATTTCAGTTTAGCAAGTATATGGAACAACACTGAATTCAGAATGAGGTGGGAAGCGAAAGGCAAAACCATGTTTTTATCACTCAAAAGGACAACAGACTTCACCTGTAATACAAGACAACTCAACCCTCACACCAACTGCTTTATTTGCATTGGGCATAACACAAAAAGATTCTAAGACAGAACATGGACACAAAGAGTAGGAGCTGCTTTACTGAAGTTATGAAGTTATTCAGGAAAGGTGTTGGTGGTACTGTCCACCCCAGCTTTTCCTAGACTGCCCAGTGCCAGAGTCTGGAAGGCAAGTTAAGAAACTTAAGTCTGTAGGAATATCTGGAGTACATGAGAAAAAACTGGCAAGAGGAAGCAGTGCTGGAATGCGAAGCAGGAACCTAATTTCTCCCCACAGCTCCCAACGATTTTGACAGCATGGCAAACCAGTAGAAGGCAGTTCTGCTAACAGAGGTGTAAAAAGAACCACTCTAGAACTGCAAAAAGAGAATACTTTACTAAAATGTCATTCTTAGAGTAGAAGCAAGAGTGAAAAGTAAAATGAAAAATCAATGTCATGCCATTCATTGTCAATTTGCTTCAAAGAAGGAAATCTACCACTTCAGTTACCTACAGTACAAGAAAAACTGTTATTCACTATACATATCAGACAGCCTTGGAAAAACCTCCAAGTAACCATTGCAATAGGAGAGGTGAAAACAGAGGAATCTTCTTTAGGTAATCTGAAAATACAGATTTTCCAAGGTCCACCACCTAGGGAAAACTAGAGAGCCCAAGGTGAAACTGCCAGAAGCAAAACTGTTCCAGAATTGAGAGTCACAAGGAAGGAAATTTTAGTCACATATCTGATCCTGCCTATGAGAGATACAAATAAAAACAAACTGGCAGGTTATGACAAAGGAATACAGCACTGATATTATATATTTGCTGAGACAAAGTACAATGGTACTCAGGAGAGAGAAACCTGAGACGTGCACAAAGATAGCTACTTTTTTGTACATTTAGTTTACATGTGGGTTTTGTATTATTACATAGATTATCCAGCTATTTTACTCTAACCTGGCACACATCATGCCATGTAGTTCACAATAGTAATCGCTTCTGCAAACAGTAACTCAGAATAGGACCTGCATTTTAAGCAGTAGCTTAAACAAGTCTTAAAAGATGATAGAATTTGTTACATGAAAAATTTAACTCAAATTGCTACAGGAAGTCCATCTTATTTTGAAGAGTATCTATTTCTTCTTTAAATACCTAAAAGCTTCTTTATACTTAATTTTAACTCTTAGAATCTTAAATTTTAAAAGATTTCTAATTTTTCTGGAATGAAGATCAACAAAACGCTGCTTTCAGTCATGTAATATAATATTATCCAAACCTAAAACACCCTACCAACAAAAGAAATCAAATCTTCTGAAAGTAATTCTGTATGTATTTTACATATTCTTTAGTTATATCAAAAGCACACTGTTATTATTGTCAATGACAAAAGGCACCCATGTAAAGCTATAACTCATTTGAAACTGTGACAATTTTCCTGGTTTTTTATTCTCCTGGGTGTACTGACATTAAAAAAAAAAAAAAAAAAAAAAAAAAAAGACACAATGATTTCCAGTGTTCCATTATTTTATCTTTGGGTTTTCCAGTTACATAAGCTGCCTCTAGAATGAAATACAAATTCTCTTTCATGATCACCTCTTGCAATACTCTCAAAAAGTTAAAGCAGAAGCTGAAAACAAAAATAAATAAAAAGGGGGTTCAGATAAATCCCCATCACCTTCTGTAAAACTAGAAGTGTTCCAAAAAGCTGAAACAACTGTGGCACAGATCTGGCAGTGCGACATCTCAGCTCATTCCTTTTTTGAGGAAAAAATTACATAAATGTCAGATTTCAGTATCTTTTTTAAACTTCCACCCCAGATTTATCAGGTACTATGAAACAGTTTTTCCCAAATGATATTTTGTCAATATTAATAGAGTGCTGACTTGCAGAAACAAGTTAACAAGTTACCTGTTAAAATCAGTCTTTCCTCCACCTGTTCTCCAGCTGTTCCTTTAGTTAAACACCAACTATGCCTGACCTCACTTTGTTCATGTGAGACCATGGAAAAGAAGACAAAATCCAATACACACATTGTGCGACGTGCCGTGACTTGATCAGTCACCACAATGATGCTAACGACATTCTGCTTATGACATGCAACTACAAATGTTCCTGTAAGTATGAATGAATTTGAGAGTGCTACCATCTCAGCACAACCAGACAGCCTTGAAACTCCTACTTCAACTTCTACATCCTTTTGTAAGATTTCATCAACAGCCATTTTGTGCTGCTTACACATAAAATCATTTGACTGAGTTTATGCTTGATATGATGAATGAAAACCTCTATACATAATTTCAATCTGGGAAAAAAAAACATTGATTGCATGCTCAAAATTTTGAATTTATGATGGGTGCCAGCCTGTTCTAGTCTTCTATTTGGCTATCCTTGGTCAAAACAATATCATGCATTCAAATATAATTTTCTTAGCACTACACTTCTTGCAATAGTGTTGTTTATTAGCTCTAATGTGTAGATGTCTAATTACTAAGTTTCTTTTAGAACACAAACATCAGGGCAAATACTTCAGCAGAAAATACTTTTCATACACTTGACTTTTAGAAACAATATACTTTAAAAAAATAAAGAGAGTGAGCATGACAAAAGGGGTAAAAGAACTTTTTTCATTTTATGTTACCTTACATTTGAAGGACAGAACTTAATTTTGGACCATAGCCAAAGAACTTCTAGCAAAGTTGCTAAGCTTTCACCACAAATCCAATAGTCCAGTTATATCTTTACTGCAGTTTGCTGGCAAGTTCTTGAGTATGGTAACTGTATTCCCTCCCATGCCAACAGCAGGATACATTTTAATACTTTGAGGAACCATATGCACTTTCCTTGGGATATGTTAGCACAAGAAAAAAATGAAAAAGGTCGTTCTCATAAGTGAGCCTAATTTGCACATACAAGCTTGCAGCCAAGGAATATGTTTGTGTGCTATAACATTTTTCCCCCATCCCACTAAACATTTTTTCTGTACTCAAGCTCACTTCATCTGTGATTTCAATTTGCCATTGAAAAAAGCGTATGTAAGATGAGCTGCAAAATTACAGGATCGTAAATTTAAATGTCAAAATGTAAATGAAAAATGTACAGATATCCAAGAAGCATGCCACTGGAATTATACAGAGCTTTTAAGAAAAAACCCTAACCCAGTACCACTAACATTATAGCATACAGTGCTCTCAACAATTTTCTTTGCCTATCAACTTTGCTTTTGCTAGTTGGCAAATACTGCTTTTTAGCATTGTTAGATGCCAGTCCAAAAAAAATCTCAGTGATTTCATTTTCTCCCCTCACCAGACTAGGAGGTAGCCAGCTAGAATGCTAGAACCTTTCAGTGCCTCTAGGACTGTGCTGAGACATCTCCTTCCTGCAGATGAGGCCAGCCACAGCAGATCCTGAGGTTTCTAAAATGAAATGTTATTTGTATTTTGTGGTGAAGTATGAGTGATCAGAAACAAAGAATAGGCAGAAAACGAAGATATTAAATTCTCCACTAAAGCCCAGTATCTGTTTCTAGGCTTTATTGTAATTTGGCTACTCATTCCTCTAGAAAAAATAGTAAGAACTATAAATGTCCTTCCTTTCATGACAAAGTTCTGCAGAGACATGCAGTGAGGAAATGGAAAACATTTTTACTTCATTGAAGAAAGAAAAAACTGTAAAAAAAAAAAAAGTATCTCCAGACACAATGAACAGTGTGACCCAACACAAAATATAATTCACAACAATGTCTGTATATGCACTACCACCCCTCTACATTCTTCCTTAACACCTGAGCCTCTGGAGAGGTGCTTATGTGGAAAGACAAGTGTGGATCAAGAGCCTCTTGCTACAAATGTTATTCAGTCTCTCACCTGTAAAAAACACCCAAGAACACACACAGATAATTGTTTTCTATGACCCAGATAATTCTTTAGATACACCTGTAAAAGCCAGGGATTAAAAAAAAAGCTATTCACTATATAGTGAGGCTTAGCCTGACTTTTCATTATAAGTGGCAAGGCGAGCTTTCAGTTCAACCCCAACAATCTAAAAGTACTTTAGTACAACTTTAATGAGAGGCTGATAACACCACTGCAAACTTCATTCCAGATTTCATGATTACCATCCTTCTCACCTTTCCCAAATTTTACAGATTCAAAGAACAAACCTGGTTCATTGCACACACATTCACTCCAAATGGTCTCCACTCCCAAAGCAAACTTACAAGAGCTTTGTTGTGTCAGCAGACCAGAGAAGCTAGGCAGTGTCTGCTAAGTTTTGACAAGCTCCCCAGCTTACTTCCTCTTTCATCACATAATAAAATACTGAAGAGCAGGCTTTTAGCAAGCCACAAGACAAAAACAAAAACAAACAAACAAACAAAAAAAACCCAAGAAAAACAAAACAAAATATAAAAAAAGCAAACCAAACCTCAACCCCCCCAAAACCTTGTAATCAGTTACTAGTCAGGTCTCCTACTCTTTCAGGACTGGACCAAGACAATGAAGCAGATAAAAATCAAATGATCTTTTAGACCCATGGTGTGCTTTGCACACTTTTGCAAGACCCACATCTTCACTACAGAAATACACTTCTACTGAGTAGTGCTACAGAAAAGAATGAAAGCCCCATGGTAACACTTTTCAATAAGCAGGAAAACTCCCAACAATAACATCCTTGGAGAAAGCCACAGTTTTTCTCATCTTGGGCAGAGAACAAACTTCAATTTACTGACAGTCTGTTATATCACAGAGAAAACTATATGGTTACACTAATTTACATAGAACAAACATACAGAAGAATGATGTCCTTAAAGAAAAATATTTCACATTCTTAACCACCACAAATACAAATAGAATCACCCATTGCCTAGAAAACAAAGTAACTTCTGAGGGCACTTTAACATTATAGTACCATCTAGAACACTAAACAATTTAAGGACAACAGTGGTTACCAGCTATATTCACTGAGCAGAACTTGGGATCAAATTGAAGTGTGTAGTCTTTAAGTAATCCGATTCTTGCTCTAGACTTAATGACTGCAAATGAAAATTCAACTGTCAAGGGTGCATCTGACAGCTATAGGTAAGTCAGCCATCTAAAAATAAGAATTTGCAAATGTTAATAGACTGTGTATAGAAAATGTCAATCCTGGTGCAAACTCTCAACAAGTAAAGTTTAATTAGCTCCCCTTATTGACCTTCTTAGAACTGACTCCATAGAGCCTATCTTTTGTTAAACGAATAAAAGAAGTATAATATGAAGTCCTTCATGTTAGACAGAAATGAGGTGCCTGTGTTAAGAGAAAATTTCTAATGCCATCTAGAGACTCAAATGACAACGTCCTGATTTAATGTAAATGCTTCTAATGTAAAAGAGAGGACATTCTAATTCATGGTGTGTTATATCTGCTAATTTTAACATGAAATTGACTAAAATATACTGCCCTTGACCAGAGTTACAGTGCACATTCATGCATTAGGACAAGCTCTCTTTCCGAGACTTCATATTAAGATAAGTGAAATAGCCTACCACCTTTAACCTATATTTGCAAATACCATGAGTCACAATGATTTTGTAGAACTGGTGTTCCAATCTTATCAGGTCTATAATATTTGCAGCAGCACCAGAACCCCAAAATTTTAAAGTATTCTTTCTTTAAAATAATGCAAGAAGCTTATGACAGCATTTATAACATCTAAATATGGAACATGTCAATTCTTTTTTGTTAGTCAGTAATGCTGCATGAAATTTATCACACACATCTAAAAACTATAAAAACAAAGACTTTGGAATTTGTAACACTTTGAGTTCACTTTGAAGCAGAGGAACACATCAAGCAGAAAATTCAAATGAGCTGGTATAAATTACAAGTAACATACATAATACGTAATTCCAGGTATATCCAGGATCATCAAAATGTCGGAGTCTGATGACTTAAATTACTTCAATTGAACAATTTATAAAACAGCACAAACTCTTTCTTTTTACATAAGTTCCCTTCCTCATTATATAGAAATTATGTAGTATTTTTATATCTACATAGACTATACTTGTTATATTCAAAGATAATAGCAGCCATGAATATAAACACTTAGAATAGAATTTTACTCTTGTCCTATATTCTGATGTTAAACCACTGTTGTAAATATACAGTGTGCTAATGCAAAAATAACTGATCTTGGGACTTTAATTCTCCCTTTGAGTCAATGATCTTCTACCAACTTCAAAAGAAAATTGTTTATAGTGATACTAATCTTCCAGTTTGAGGTTGAAGTGCTTGTGACAGCCTCTTAGAATTCTCTCTTTATAGGGAAGTTTTCACTGTAACTTACGAGATGAGCAGAGACAGGAACAAATACTCCCTTGCTAACCTTCTATTTCCTTCCAGTTTTGCAGAGATAGCAGCTGCTCCTCTAACTCTAACAGAGTGATGAAGCCTGTATGGTTGTACTTCTTTGCAGGACTGATATAGCTGGAGGATAAAGTACCATTAATGAAAGAAAATGAGCTCTTTCCTCAAACAGCAAGGGATTGGTGCTTCTGGCACACTGTCTTGTTCCTGGGGATCTGCTACAATCCTGTTGTTAGTCTGCAGCTAAAAAGAATACCAAAAAGATTTGTTGCATTCTATTCTTTCATCTAAGAGGGCAGCATGACTATTCCAAGAATATACACAAGACTACACACACAACACCAGCAACTCCTAAAATGTTGAAGGTCCAGTCATGTATCTTACTTCTTAATTTTAACAAAAAAAAAAAAAAAAAATTAAAATTACACAGGATTTGCCTGAATTGGTAAAGACAGAGAAAAAGGGAGAGGAAAGACTTACTTAACTGTACATCAACAGGACACTGTTCTTGTAAATAACATGTAGTAAAGCACACAGCAACTCAAATTAGATCTTTCCCAACACAACCTAAATCTCTTTCCTGCCTCTAGGAAAGTGCCCTTTATAACCAAGGGTTATGAATATCCAAGGGTGTTGGCTAATGTTACAAGCCACTGCAGGTCAGTGATCAGCAATCTCATTTCTGTGCAAAGTAATTAAAACGTTAGTGGTGGGCAGTAAGTAAGTGTGTTCTTAAGCCCTACTGGTGGCATGGGATGTCACCATCCAGACTAAGGAATCAGGCAAAGAGATTTTTTTATTTAGAGGAAACCAAAACATCCATTACACATAGGCACAGCTGACATTGCACTGGCTTTCCTTGCTTTCCTCCTGAACCCCTATTCACAGAATTCTCTATTCATCAGGGCTTCTTATATTGGAAGACATACAGAAAGGATTAATTCAGTCAGGCATAGGAAACTACACATCACATCAGGCACCAACTAAAAAAATGACAATGTTTTCTCTTACAAGAAAATGGAGTAAATTGAAAGATGAAGTTTATCACCAAGAGCTAAAGAGCAGTGATACAAAACATTTGCTGACCCAGGAAAAATGTTCAGCAAGCTGGCCTGCAAAGTGTTATCACAGTAACTTGCTCTCCATGTCAGTATAGCAGTGGCAGCATCAGTTTTGACTTTTCCTTTCCCAGGGCTACAAAGAACCACAAAGGCAAGATGTTCACAAGATGCTGCTTTGAGGACCACAGACACAGGTCTTTAAACTACTCATGTCTGCAGCTATAGGCAAACACCACTTAAGAGAGCAATTTTAAATAATTATTAACCAGAATAAGTCTAGAATAAAACCATTTTTATTCTGTAAGAGAGTCTACACCCTACTCCAAAATAGCTGCTTGCATATAGTTATGCCAAGCAACTAATGTGCATAGATAAAGCACCACCGCTATGGAGGCTCCTACCAAAAAGCACATCCAACTTCTACTGCCAGCAAAGCATGCCCATGGTCTTATGTGTTAGTTTTATGTGGGCAGTAGGGGTTTGGAATAGGTTAGTTATTCATTTAAGCACTGAATAGGCTGATCCTTCTATCTCCTAGGCCAAGGGAAAAATACTGTGTATTATTAAATGCACTGTACACTGCTATGTCAGCTGCTAAATACAACAGAAATTTTTCCCGATGTAAAAAACAATGAGCAGAATTTGGATAAAAAATTGTTATTGGAAGTATTGATGAATACAACAGAGAGGAAAAGCTCAATTAGAACTTAAACTGGCCACTTCTGTAAAGGGCAATAAAAAATGTTTTTATAACTACATTTATAGCAAAAGGAAAGGCAAGGAAAACTTCCATTCTTTATTGGATACAGAGGAGAATGTAGTTATTAAGGATGAGGAAAAGGCTGAGGTATGTAACACCTTATTTGCATCAGTTTTCAACAAAAGGCCAGATCATCCTTAGGACAATTAGCCTCCTGAGCTGGTAGATGGGGATGGAAAGCAGAACAGACCCTCTGTAATCCAGGAGGAAGCAGTTAGTGATCTGCTGAGCCACTTAGATGCTCACAAGTTTATGGGACCAGATAGGATCCATCCTAAGGCGATGAGGGAGCTGGCGGAAGAGCTCGCCAAGCCACTCTCCATCATTTATCACCAGTCCTGGCTCACTGGGGAGGTCCCAGGTGACTGGAAGCTGTCCAGTGTGATGTCCATCCACAACAAGGACCAGAAGAAGGATCTGGGAAAACTACAGTCCTGTCAGCCTGACCTTGGTGCCCAGCACGATTATGGAACATATCTTGAGTGTGATTGAACAGACAGGACCGACAGGACCTACAGGACAGCTGTGGGATTAGGACCAGCCACCATCGGTTTAGGAGGGGCAGGTCCTGCCTAACCAACCTGATCTCCTTTTATGACCAGGTGACCCTCTGGATGAAAGGAAGGCTGTGGATGTTGTTTACCTAGACTTCAGCAAGGCCTTTGACCATGTCTCCCACAGCATACTCCTGGAAAATCTGGTAGCCCATGGCTTGGACAGGAGCACTCTGCCGGTAAAGAACCGGCAGAATGGCTGGGCCCAGAGAGTGGTGAATGGTGCTGCCTCCAGTTGGTGGCCAGTCACCAGTGGTGTCCCCAGGGATCTGTGTCGGGCCCTCTCTTGTTTAATATCTCATCGATGATCTGGATGAAGGGATCAAGGGTACCATCAGTAAAGTTGCAAATGACACCAAGTTGGGTTTGACTGTCCAGTTTGCTGGATAGGAGGACTCTGCTGGATAGATGGGCTGAATCCAACAACACGAGGTTTAACAGGACCAAGAGCCAGGTACTGCACTCAAGCCACAACAACCCCCTGCAGCATTACAGGCTGGGGAGAGAGTGACTGGACAGTGCCCAGGCAGAAAGGGACCCTGGGGTGCTGACTGACGGCAGACTGAACATGAGCCAGCAGTGTGCCCTGGTGACCAAGAAGGCCAATGGCATCCTGGCCTGTATCAGGAATGGTGTGGCCAGCAGGAGCAGGGAGGTTGTTCTTCCCCTGTACTTGGCACTGCTGAGGCCGCACCTTGAATGCTGTGTCCAGCTCTGGATCCCACTGTTTGGGAAGCATGTTGAGGTGTTGGAGCATGTCCAAAGAAGGGCAACAAGACTGGCAGAAAGATCTGGAGCACAAGTCCTGTGAGAAGCACCTGAGGGAGATTGGGGTTGGTTGAACCTGGAGAAAAGGAGGTTTCAGGGTGACCTTATCACTCTCTACAACCACCTGAAAGGAGGGTGTAACCAGCTGGGGCTGGTCTCTTCTCCCAGGCTACAAGAGACAAAACAAGATGACACAGCCTTAAGCTGTGCCACGGGAGGTTTAGGTTGGACATCAGGAAGAAATTCTTCACAGAAAGAGTGATTTGGCATTGGAATGGGCTGCCCAAGGAGGTGATGGAGTTGCTATCCCTGGCAGTGTTGAGAAGATCAGATGTGAAATTCAGTGCCATGGTGTATTTCACATGAGGATGCTCAGTAATAGGTTGGACTCAATTTCAAAAGTATTTTCCAGCCTAGTTGATTCTGTTATTCTGTGAATGGGCTTACACTGCTTTTTCTTCAGCTATACACCCTACATGAGTCTCAAGAGGTGCTGAAAATACTTTCAAGCAAAGCTGTTTCAGATTAAAACAGAAGGCTGGGTAAAAGGTAAAAAAACTGCTACAAGAGGTTGAAGAGTTAAAAGGTAAAAAAACTGCTACAAAACTACAAGTGTTCTGTAGTTCAGACTTCACCCACAATTTTACATAAATGTGTTTCTTCAGAGTAGAACTGGTTATTTTCCAGACCAAAACTATGTTTTCAAAGCAAAGTCAAGGAACAGGAGAACATGGATGGGATGCTGGCCATAATCTTAACAAGAAAAAAAAACCCCAAAAACTACTGTTACTTCACAGTAAAGCTAGAATGTTTTCCTGAATGTTTTCAATAATTCCTCAGGGATGCTGCACACAGAGCAAGTGTATCATTACATCATCCATATCACATTATGAAATATCTTATATGTCCAGAGATGCAAAGCATTTTCAAATAATTCATGGCTAACTTGCTAACATAGTTTTGAAGTCCAGTTACCAGTGAAGACTTTCTTACCTCACTTTTCACTTTGTCATGGCTGCATGAAAAGTTATGGCATAAATCCATTCCCATTTGAAAGCAGTTTACTTGGTATATTTATTTCTAGCTACAAAAACTAGACTGAAGTGTTGGAGATTTTGAACCACACTCAAAGGCATAAACATACTGAGACTACCTGGCACATACCACCACTAGCTAAACAAGTTATTTGCAAGTGTGGGGTTTAAAGCTTCACATAAGGAATTTTTTAATAACTTGTGAAACCAAATTTCATGCTAGCTACATGTCATTTTGCAAATTTAGAATTTAGAATGTAGCTGTATAATTCTTAGTTTCATTATGTTACACATTAATTGAAACAAGGTAGTGAAATTCCTGCTTTTCAGCTACACTGGTGGAAAAATGAACTTCAAAAATTTGCATGAACTTCTGGATGTGACTTGACAGTATAAGCTACAAATATTCCAACTGGTATCTCAAGCGGCAATGACCTTTCACTGCAGAACACGCAGTAAGGAAAGCACATACCATGCAAAATAGAAAAAAAGCTTCTACTCACATTTTGAAAGGAAAGTTCCAAAAGTGCAATGCCACAACAACCACTTCAGCATACAAACTGACAGTTTATTTCTTAAGCCTATCTAGAGTACTTTCAGAGCAAATTAACAAATCTGTGATTTTACAGAGCACAGAAAAAACAAATGTCTCAAAACTGGTTATTTCTTTGTTCTAAACTTTAAGCCCAGAGTACCGAATCCCCAATTCAGTGACCTTATTTGGAGTCAGTGAGAAACAGATTTCTGAATTGAAATAACTTTGAAAGTAGCTAATAAAAATTAAACAAGTTTAAAGAAATAGTTGTGATATTTAAGATGTAGCTCACCTAATACCACAAAGGCAAACAAAATTAAAACTTAAGAACTTCACTTTAGACACTAGTATAAATTTTGACCCTTCAGATTCAGCTTCATTTTCTCACAATGTCAAAAGGGGAAAAAAGAAAAAAAGCCCTTGTGCTGTTGATACTAAATTACTGGTCCACTTTTTATTTTGGGGATTGTTCTTAAAACTGTTTGGACTATAAGTTAGTGAAGCCGTTGCACAACACTGAGCAGATGTTTAGTGCTGAGCTTCAGCGTAAATTTCTAGCAGGTGACTACTACTGCTGCAACAAGCATTTTTGGTTTGTCCTCCTTTGTTCTACCTCCAGCTCCTTGCTTCCCCCCTAACAGCACAGGATGTAAATTCAAAAGCAAGTTATAAAGAGTTAAAAAGTTATTACTCAGCCAAGCTGTGATTCCCGTCCACTTTTAGCCTAAGGCAAACGTAGGCTAATTAGACTCAGGTTAACCTGCAATGAGAAAAGGTCAAGCTACATTGCATTATTTTGCATTTGCTTTGGGCTAGATGAATGCACATTATTCAGTGTTCACAGCTCATCTTATGAGCAGTAACCTCACTGCACACCCTTTAGGAACAATCAGACAATTCTGGTTTTAAGACTCAATCCTGTGTGCTGAGACAAAACAGGGTTACAGTACACACCACTGGCAATACAATGGCAAGCCCCTGAAAATTTAGCATGCAGTTTTGCTTTCCCGGTCCTGAAAAAAAAATCCGTTACTCTACCACTAAATACATGCTAAAACCATGGAAGGAATGAACAGAATTCCCACTGAAAGTGCCACTGGAAGACTGTTTAACATCTGCCCACCTCTTCTCATGTAGGATTTAAATTTACTTCGTTGTTGAATTGGTAGAAAAATTGACACTGTTTTTGTAAGTGTAGATTATAATTTCAAGTGAGATACTCCTACAACCTGCACCCAAATGAAAACTGAAATTAATTTCATGACAGCTTGGAAAGTTCCACTTATTTAAAGAAAACAGACTTTTTTCCATTAAAGCATCCTTCAATTCTACCAGGTTCAAATGTCCAGTCTATAAGTATTTTATTCTATATGAATTCACACGTCTTTGGAGTTCCCAAGGTGACTTCAGTAGTCCACAACCAGGAAAAATCTCCTCTGCTCCTGGTCAGAAGTCTTCATTTTTTTTTCATTTTGGAAAGCTGTTGCAGAAACCTTTTGAACAATATGCAGCTGTTGAACAGCAGAAAGTGCTGCAGAAAAAAAAAAAAAAGAAGAAATAATGGGAGAAGAGAAAAAAAATGAAGAGTAAAAAGTGTCTTAAGGGAGTTGGTTCTTTGTCTCCAAAAGAAGTATCTCTTCTTACAAAAATGCTTTTAAACACCACCCCATCAGGTCACAATTCTGTATACAGGGTCTCTTGGAGGGTTCTAGACAAAGTAAGAGGAAATGAGAGTGGCTCAATTTACATTTCAACTAGGTATCAACACAGGGAAAGCCCCCTGTCTCTCTGGCTCCAGGGCCACAGAGCAATCTTCCACTTTTATCAGCTGGTGCTTCCCTCTTTGGCTGAGTGAAAGCTGTGTGTCAGGAGAGGGACCCTACACTAGAAAAACAAATTCAATTTTAGGATATTCACTACTAGCAGGATTCCCACATGAATAGAGTTAAAAAAAAGATTTCAAAATATAGAAAAAGATAATAAAAGAGTCACTTCACTTAGTTCTTTCTTTTACAACAAAAGACAAAGAGTGGAGTAAAGACACAAAGAAGCTAGGAGATTAAACCAAAACCCTGAACTCAGTCCAGGTAGTCTCTTTCATTCTAGCTATGAAAGGAAGAATAATTCTTTTTTTGTCAAACTATCTCACCAGAGTTGAAGAGAAAAATCTTTTATCTCCCTCTATCATCTTGCTTTGGAAGAAAAGTATCAAAATGTTGACTATTTAAGCTGCTACAAAAGGACCCTATTGCATGGATTATTTAAAATGCCACTTCATTCATTAAAATCCAAGCAGAGCACAGAACAAGTAATGACTGTACATGTATAGCTCACTTACAAAACTAATTATTTGTCCTAATAATGTCTAGAGCTACCTCTGAAATTCTTGCAGTTTGCCCAGTAGGTTCATCCCTTAATAACTGACATGATGCGACAGACATTTAGCACAACATGTGAGGATTTGACTACACAATTCCCATTGTGAACACTAACTCACTGCTGCACTCTTGCAGGCTGCACTGAAAACCTTCCCCACCCTGTTGCTGTGCAGGACTAATTACATCACTTAAAATTGAGAGGAAAACTCTTCTAATTAAGGATCAACTTTGGCATCTGCTTTTACGTTCATACTAACCTCGCTTTTCAGTATGCACACAGGCACACTCATAGGCAAATTCTTCCCCCCCCAAAAATCATGCAAATTAGAGGAGAACTTGGGCCAAAAGTACATCTGTTTTCATTACAAGAGCTTGCCTAATGGAATTATTCTCTTCTCTGCAAGCCCTTGGAAATAAATTGAGAGTGAGCTTACATGCATACATAAAGCTACTAACCAGCAAAGAACAGTACACATATCCTTAAGCAGGAAATATCTTCTGCTATGCCCATACTGCTCTACTGATCTCAAACCATTTATGATTTCTCCTTAGATCTAATAAGCAACAACAAATAAATACTGATTTCTTTTGGATTTTAAAATATTCAAAAGGACTTTTCTTTCTATAATGAAGCAGAACAGATGTCACATACTACAACCTGCTGTTTGAGAATGCTCTTTATCCCTGCGTGCTCTCTAAACACCAGTAAGTCTAAACAAAGATGGAATCAAAACAAACAGGACACAAGTGACAATGAGAGTCAGCATTATCTTGCAGATTAAAATATACAAACACAAGAAATGGAGTTGTGCTTCTGTGAAGAACCATCTCATCACACCTACTCTCATATAAGCAGATTTCTGCTTCTCAAATGTGAAGAATGACAAAGTGCCCAATGGCAACATTTCTGTAATTCGTCCATTTACCATCAGCACCATTTCTACACATCTTTGCTTTGTGATAATGCATCAGAAGTTCACTTCCACATTTTATCATGTTTTATTCTATATCAAAAAATGGGCAAAATACAAACACATAGCATTCCTTGAAGAACTCAAATCCAAATACACATTAAGTACAAAGACTGCACACACAATACAGCTAAGATTTCTATTTGTTTACTTTCTCCTGGTGGCTTGTAGGAGCAGTAATTCACTTCAGGACTTCATTTTCAGTCTAGTCCAAGCAAAAGAATTGATGCAGAACTGCAAAATTCTTTGAATTCTGAAATATAATACTAAGGTTAATCAGGCCAGAGAAGCATAATTCTTCACTAATATGCACATATAGCTCTACAACAGCTTTCTTCTTTCCTCTAAGCAAGCAAAAGCTTACTTAGGAAGAAAGTCCTTACAAAGTAAGGACTTTCCTCCTTTCTGGTCCTGCTAGAGTGCTAGAGTGTCTGACTTTCATCATCAGAACAGCCTCATGAGTAAAGATACTCTTTCAGTGCTGAAACCACTTTACTAACGCAGCTTTGGTTATGCAAGTTTTAGTGTCTCTTTCGTGGTGGTGCATGTATATGGGAAAAAAGATCTGCTCTCTTTTTTTAAGAGAAAGATTAAGAGAATCCCTCAATTTAAGTTCTTACAAGACTACAAGACCAACCCTGTAAGCTTGACTTATGTCTGATCTCAACTTCTGTAACAGCAAAGTCATCAATGGACTTCTGGTATTTCCCTCTCAAATCCACTTCCCTACACTGATCCAAAATTATCCATTAATACAAATAAAGTGACTATGGAACTTAAGATTCAGGAGTGATGCCTGCACACCTGAAACACTGTCAGCACGCATCATTCATCCCCCTCCTGCATAGCTCCTCAAAAAGGCAACCATTGAGTTTACATATCACAGGATGCCACAGATGGTGCTTTCTGAAGCATTCATTCCCTATGCTCATTAGAAAGGCTGTCCACAGCAACAAGCTTTGATACAGACATTGACACAGTAAAAATTAACACACAGGCTGGAGCTTCTGTTCCCAAGTCCATGATACTCCAAAAATCTACATGATTCATTTTCTGTGTACAACAGATATCTACCAAAAAAGTGCCAATGAAGGCTTAAGAAGTCCTTAGGCCCAAAAGGACCTACCTCTCTGCTGAGACCAGTCCTGGGGAACGTTCTGTTATGTACCACTTTCACTCCAAAGGGCTCCAGTATGCAAGAAAGCACAGCAAGCAGCCACAGCTTTCTCTCTGCAGCTTCCTGCAGCCAAAATTTTACACATGCTGAACCCCAAACGGCAAGCACTCTGAAGATTAAGAACAGACACTTAGCTTGGTGTGTTGCAGAAAGTCAGCAAAGAAAGAAAGATCAGATTCAACTTGTGGGCAGCCAGTGCTGCCGGCATGACACACAACAAGACCCTAAACCAGCTGGTGCTCCAGAGGAACTGCAGGCTTTGTGCCCAGGAGTATCACGTTACAATAGTCAGGAGAAAAGTGATGAATAGATAAGTAACTGAGGTCAGGTCAGCCTCTGACAAGGGAGAGTTTTCTGTCAGCGAGAGGCAAGAGAAAACACTCTTTGTGAATGCTAAGCTCTTGTAGGCCAGATGGGGATGCTCCTGACACAGTCACATGCCAAACACACGGCAACTTTGTAGGGCTTAACAATTTTCCAGATACCATCACCATTACACTTCCATCTTACCCACATTAGGCTTCAGTTTACACTCCCTCTTTCCCAAAACCTCAATGTTGATTCCTCTTGGTTGTAATTTATATCCTATCCTTTCATGTATACATCATTTGCCTACTGCCAACATACACATCTACAGTCAGCTTGCCTACTGGTCTGTAGAGAAAAGAATTCCCCAATACCAGAGATCTAGCAAGGGAGCTGCAGATTTACATCTTTATTTCTGTTATGCACCTTTACACAAATGTTGATGGAAGGAATATTAGGAAAATATTTTGGATCTACCACTCCTCTGAAGAGACAGCTTTCAAAAAGGAAGCAAGGCCAAAGAGCCAGTCATTCCAGAAATGGTTCCTGATGGATGTGTGTTTTTACATAACTGATGTTTCTCTCAAGAAGTGCAAAGAAAGAAAACCTGGTTAAGCCACCTGCTACTGCAGAAGCAGAAAACAAAATGTGTGGAGAAACCTCATGACACCGTGTATTCTCACCAAACCTAATGCTGCTGAAACGAATTGACACATACATTGTTATGTAACTCAGCATGACAAAGAAATAGTATTTCTTCAGGTTTTGTTGAAGGTGACACTTTATTCTTTTCTTACAAAACACTGCAAACTGTCACTCAAATTTCTATTCCTCTGGTCTCCCTGCCTGTTCCAGTAGTAATCCTGCAGATGGCACTAGGGACTAAGAAACTTCTTTCATATTTTTCTTGTCGGAGGTCTTTTACTTTGTATTCATTTCATGTTCATTGAACTGTACCATAGAACTCATCTTGTAAGTATGTTGATTACTTCAAATCTATAAAAATTACCCTATGCTCCTGCTGCACCTTTAAGATCTCTTAAGAAATTTCTGAAAAAAAACCCATTTATTCACCAGATATTAGGCATCTGTAATAGATAGCATAAAAATAAAATAATGGATGGATAACACTAGTAATGTAAGTAAAATGGCATATTTAACAGAGGAAACAAAGCCTATTATTGACACTTAAGACTGAATAACAAATAAACTCACATAGTAGAGAGAAATGTGACTTTAAACTTATGATGGTGCACTGTTGTGCCTTTGAGATACCCAGAAGAGGAATTCAAATTTCATCTTCCATGCTTTCTATGAAGCTATTCCTATAAAATTTAAAATTCACTGTTCCCATAATCATCTGTGGCTTGATTATCTCACAGGATGCAGCAGACTCATCTGAATTGGAAAGATACTTTTCTTCTTGCTCAGAGCACCTTTTTTAGCTAGACAGATGGTACAGCAGTTTCAGAGCAGAAAGTTAAGTATCTGACAAACAGCTGGAAGATTTTAAGCATCCCACTTACCCTATCTAGGAGGGCAGCCATTCTCATCTCAGTTTATCTGAGATTTTTCAGACAAAGTATTTTAAAAAGAGCAATGAAATGCATTCAGTTCCTAAGGCAAATTAATTTCATAAAACATATAGAGGTGACTGAGCGTGACCTCAGCTATTCTTAAAAAGAAAATAGATCTGTAATCTTCTCTTTTTATGGCCAAGACAAAACCAGTTGCTAAGATATTCAAGGCATACCTGACACCTATTCAACTCACAATGCTAGATAGACAGTCTGTGAAAGACAGACACATCCTTTCCTACACTGATCTCTACATTAACATGAAATGATCATGAAATAGAGAAGGATTGCTCCTGCCAGATGCCAACATGTGAGCTCCCCTACTGTCTCAATCATCGAGTGAGGGGGTGAACAGAGAACATCTAAACCTGAGCTCATTATTTAGAAGTTCTCTTCACTGGCTGATTGCAGAAATACATCGTAAACGAAAACAATGTGTATTAACAGCAAAGGACAACTACAGTATCCAAGGCCATTTACCCATATTTTGGAATCAAGGGGGAAAACAAAGAACTGTAGAAGCTTTTTTCATTTCACCTAAAAGAGAAACCAGCAGAGTTGGAGGAACCTCAGGTGGTGCTCCAGAGTTTAGAAGCTCAGCTGCTACTTCTGATGCAGAGACAAGAGTGTCTTTACAAACTTCCAGCACAAAGGAAAGTAGTCACTTCTCCAGAACAAGCCAGCCTCGCTAAGGAACTTAAATATGTACTGAGAGTGCACAATAAACCACCACCATCAGCGAATTAGATCAAACAGAAAACACACCCAAAATGAAGAAAACACCTGTTTTTTTCTTCTCCTGGATTAGGGAGTCACAGTAGTTCACAGAAAGATCAAACCAACATACATAGCCAAAGCACAAGAGGGACAGGCAAGAGCAGGGAAGAAAAGAGCATCACCTCTCCCTTCCAATAGCAATGGCCAGCAGACCAACTCAGCTACTCATGAAACCACAATTCAAGACTTCTCTGGCCAACTCTACTTCTTGCATTCAACACAATGAGCCTTAAGCCTCTTGTTAAACTATCCTACTGCATCACTTAAGAGCCAACCAAAACAAAGATTTCTTGCATGCTTTCTATGCAGTATATCCAGAAAGATTTTCAATTAATAAAACTGTTTATCTGCAAGTTTCTCCTGAATCATTAAAAAACAAGCTCATAAAAGTATTAATCGTGTTCTTGTAGATGCAAAGATAATTTTTTCTGCCTTAAAATTTTTCTTCCCAAAAGAGGTAATTAAAATTCAAACAATAATACAGCAATAATAAATATATTTTATGTATTAATCCTATATGGAACAAATGGAATTGATACTAAAATGAGAAAAGAAAAAAAACTGGTTTATTTCTGAACTTCAATGTCTATATGGGTCACTGACACAGTGATAGACACAATGGCTTGTCACAAACAACATTTTCCATAATAATCCTCTATTTCAGTACAGCTTTCATCTGTTGATCACAAAAATTACATTTCTTTGTGTTTTTCTTGCTCTCTCCCATTTCTCCTCTTCCAGAGTTCCTTTGAACCAGAAGATTGATACACAAGAATGTAATAACTAAGGCAAAAAGAAAAAGGAATAAAACTCATCAGATCCCACTATAACCAAGGACTTCTCTTGCCAAAGGAAAAGCTTTGCAAAAGTTTTAAGTGAAAGAATTCTTACAAGAGCCAGTAAAAGATTTCAGATGAAGTCTTAAATCCCTCAGCAAATCATGAGTCTAAAATTTAAACCAACTCGCTACAAAATAGAAAGCTAATGCATTAAATATTTTTAAGTCCCAACCAACTAGGAAAGCACTTCCAATTCCTGCATAAAAGTGTATATGCAGCATGCTAATGCTTGGTCATTTGCACGTTCAGCACTACCAGGACTTCCGTATTTTTAATTAAAAGGTTCTTTTCCCCTATAGTTCTTCTAGCATATTACTCATATTCCTTTTGAATTTAAAAAGTTACATGGCATTCCTTTATGAATCATATGTTCTCTGAAGATTAGTATGAAAAACACTAAGTATTTCCAGCTTTACTTGACAGGTACATGGTGATGCTGAATAAAGGCTGTCAGACTGTGTATGCACAATTCAGACATGCACTGGAGACAAATGAAGTTCATGTACTGCTGTCCATAAGGGGAGTTGCTTGTCCACTGAACTACATCTTTCTGTTATTTTCAATTTAAAGTTATGAAAAGAGCATATATGATTCTTAGCTTTCAAAAGCACTACACAGCCAAAACCCTCTTGCAACCACCGGAATGCTCTGGATGCAAACTGGAATTGTTTCATGCATCTTTAATAACCTCACTGTGATGAGCCCTCAGTGTGCACACACTCCACCCTGACTCCTCTTCAATCTGACTTCTGTAACATACACCTCTTCCTTTTCCTTCCGAAATATGTGGGTTTCTTAGCCTTCTTGACTCCCTCCTCCCTCATTACCTGTTTCTCTAATAATTGTGGTCACACTCCAATCCCCCACTCGCTAGAAAACCTGTCAGGAGGCTTTTCCTGTGCTTGAAAATCTACTTTGCCCCTGGCTTGGCACATTTCAGCCAAGCTGCCTGGTGTTCTTTTTGCCATTATCAAGCAATCAACTGAATCAACTTTTGCCAAAGCTGAGCATCAAACTTCTTTCCCAGGGGACCTTATGTTTTTTTTCTTACTCTGTATAATAGATTTCAGCTGATCATTGAAAGCAATATAATTAATAGCAAAATAGATAACTGTCACTTAAAAAAAAGCCAACACAAAAAAACCCAACCAAACAAAAATAAAACCAAGCACCTTTTCAACACTTTCATCAGCAAACAGAAGTCTGCATCTAGTGCATTCAGACTATTTGCCTCAGGCAAGCAAGACCTCTGCATGGTATGTCATCATTATTTTGTGTTTTAAAAACCATCAGTGGGCATGCTTCCTTAAAATAGCATAGAATATTGTTACCTGGAGATTACCTTCTGCCTCAGTTTGAAAATGTGTTAAAACCACTTGTGCATGAAGAAAACAAAAACAAATAAACAACAAAAAAAAAATCAGGCAGGATGCAATTTTCTTTACATACAAAATAAAAAAAAAATACTATTTTTTTCTTCTTCACAGGATGCCAATAAAAACTTCCCATTTACTGAGCACTGACTTTAAACATCTCCATAATGTTTCCAGTATTTTACATCCCAAACTGCATTTCTATTAATGACCAAGTAATATTGAGTTCGTAATAGCCAAGACCATCTTATATCATTTGTAGTGAAAAAATTAAGCATTTTCTGAGTTAACTTCTAGAGGGATTCACAATAGCAGATAGTAAAAATGCAAAAAAAAAAAAATCACCAGAACATCACAACAAAACTGAAGTTTATCAGTTGTACAACATCATGGTTAAGTTCCAGTCGCATGCAATTACCCACATTTAAGTTTTTCATGAGCTCTTCAGTTAATATTTCAGCTTTTGCACCCTGGTAAGCAGAGGCTCCAGGCTAGGACACTGACTTTTTTTGGCTCTCCAGGGGCATTTCCACAACACATGGACTGGGAAGCAGAACATGAACACATGTTCTGACCTCAAGGTATCTGGGGCATTATGCTCCTGCCATGTTCTGAGTCCATACCCCTGTGTGGCACTGTGCATATCAAGTTGCCACAATTTGCCCAGGAAAAAGACTTGTCAACAGCTACATAGACAGAATGATGAACCCAGCCTGGGCTTCTCACATGAGCAGTCAGCACTTGAATCACTGGGAGAGCACAACAAGTTCAACAACAACTGAACTAATCTAACTTAGCAACCCACTTTCAAAAGATACAAAAAATTAAAATATGTTATAAAAATTTAATTACGGGATAATTTTGCTCTCTCCCATTGGCTGCAGGCACTGAAATCTGGTATTCTGTAAGATTATTAGAAAACTAAAAATACTTGCATATTAAAAAAAGTATGAAGATGGGGATTTTAAAAGAGACTCTTTTAGTGATATCTCTCCCATAAGATACTGTAAGAATGTTCTCACAAAAAATCTTTGCTAGAGGCAATTTCTCCTCCCTCTTGTTCTTCAAGTAGCTTTCCAAAAATTCTTTCAAGTAATTAACACAATTAAAGGTACAATGATGAAAGCTACCTTAAAAAAAAAAAAAAGTAAAAAAAAAAAAAAAAAAGTAAAAAAAAAAAAGGGGGAAAAAAGCTTAATGGCTGAACTCTTTACCCTACTTTATTTTGTGAATGTATCTTTTATTGTAACTTAAGACACTACAAAATATATTGCACCTTGGCTACAATAGTCACACATGGGAAAACACAATTTCGGTTTGTTACTCTCTCTTCTTCATAAATCAGTCCCGGGCTCAGTTTAAACACATGCCAAATATGACCTAAATGTATCACATCTTCAACAAGTAATCATACTTGGTTCAATCCCTGCAGCCCACAAGCCAGCGATTAGGTTACTTTCTTGTAATTGTATCTAGTTATACACATACATGAGAAACAGTTTAAGCAAAGGGAATTCATACTGAAATCAGGATATGAAATTAACACCAATAAACCTGGCTCTGTATTTTGCACATTTTCTACAATATTTCATACATCCAGTTATCAGTGCCTTGTTTGGTTTTACATTAAATTTCTGTGGTCCTCAACAACTTCAGAAAGCAACATATTTCAATGGCTCCTAATCTTTTTCTTTCACAGCAGACAGGAAAATATGTTTCTGGTGATATCTTCTAACTGTCCAAGCTGATCCCTGAAATGCTGGACACAAACCAGAAATCAAAAGCAAAATAGCAGACTTGTTCAATGGAGCAGGATACAGACATGGAACAGCCTATTAGAGAATTATGCAGCAAATATTATCCCTCTCCACTGCTAACATAGTAAAAGCTCCTCAGGGAACAGCTTAACTCACCTGTAACTTAATTTAAAATTTAAAGATTTAAAGCCTAAAGTTATTAATTAAAATAATTTCGATCTCTTGTGAAAGAATAATTCATCATTCACAGGGGAAGAATTTAAAATTCTTCACATCAACAAATGATGAAGTTTTTGAGGTAATCTAATGCAAAATTCAATTTTAAAATAAAATCACATCAGGTATGGAAACACAATAGGCTACCCACACCATAACAAGCCTGCAGGCTTCTGTCTTTTGTGTCTCAGTAGCAAAAATAAATATTCAACATTCTGTGAATTCATAAAAATCATAAAAGGGAAATTTAAAGCTAAAAGTGATCTAGCCCACTCTTTCTTTAACACTGTCTAGAGGTAGACTAGCTCTGAAATGTTTCTTTAGCACACAAATGAGGAAAGGGGTTTCCATTCTTGATATGGAAGTGTAAAAAACATCTCTAAATTACTCATAATAAAGCTAAGACTAAACATGTATAAGGTCTGAGAATCTCCTGTCTTTAACAATACACATTTGAAATTATAAAACAGATAAAACTTGCACAACATCACCCCCTGAACTAGAGGTTTTTTTGGTTGGCTGGGGTTTTTAAAGCATACAACTACACTCTCCCAGATATTAGCAACACCTTCACAGGTTTCACATTTACATTACACTCCATTGCATGGCAACATTAATTATATGTAGATTTAAACTACTAATTCGTCTTTAAACTTCTTAAATGTATTTTCTTGTTTCTCTAATGCTTACATTTATAAGAAGAGCTTACATTTGTTTGTCTCCAGATTGAACACATGGGGAACAAATCTTGAAGCAAAGACACTATACACCATCAGAGCCTTTTGCTTTTGAATGCCTTTGGAAAAAAAAAGAAAATTGAAAATTGTTTCATGAGGATTAGTGACAGTAGTTGGTAAGTGTTTCAGTTATTCATGAGCTTAAACAGATTTTCTTCACCATGTCAGGACAATGGTTCCTCCTCTCAGTAACACTCACTGCTATGGTTCCTTGTCTACCACTCCTATTACTATAGCCATCAAAAATCAGGACAAAGGCTTAAATGGCAGATTTCCTAAGGCAAACCAGTGTGTACATAATTCCCAAACTGCTCAGCAGGACTTGTTTACCCAGAGCTTCATCACGTGTGAACATGAAAACAGCTCTCAATATTTAATATCTACATGCACACCAAGGTAATCTGAAGCTCTGGTACCACCCAGGGACAATATATTAATCCAAACTCGATATTTCTAGGAAGTAAATCACCTAGCAATTATAACAGAAGAAAGAAAGAGAAGGGAACACTTATTGTCATGAAGACACCTCAACTCCTATTTGCAATGCATATTTACATCTTAGCAGCTACCTGAAAAAGTTTTCTCTAAATTAACTATTAGGAAGATGTTATATATGAAAGAACACAGGGGACTGAGGCTGAAACCTGTGAACATTAGAAATCAAAGCCCTCAAATGAAAACATATTCAAAAGGAGCTAACTGCAGAACACTTGTGCAGAGCACAACAGCCCATCCCATTTCTGTGTCCACACTTTGAATCCGACACGGAGCTCTGTTGCTGACCACCTGCATTCACAGTTATGGACGTACACTGTGATTGTGAGCTGCTTCCTTAACAGAATAAGCCTGGCTCGGCCCCAAGGAGCAGCTCCTCTAGGCCTGGATCACCATGCACATGGCAAGGAAGTGGAGGGATGAGGGATGCATGCTCCCACTGTGAATCTCACTGCTGCTCTGGGAAGCATCAGAACATTGTGCTGCAGGACGGCATCCACCAACACTGCCATGTTTGCATTAATTAGAAAAAAAAAAAAACAATCTCTTGAAGTTTCATTCATGATTTTCAGCTACTAAAATTTTATCATTTCCTGACAAGCCCTGGTAAAAGACTTGGAGAGATTCAAGGGAACCTTTAAAGTCTTAGAAGTAGAAAAGCAATCAAGAAGGTGAATTTTCAGTCGGTGCTTTATTTGAAAATAAATTCAAACCAGGAAAAATTAACTTCAGCCCTCTCAAACTGTCACAGGAATGACGATGACAAAAAAAAAAAGTATAAACTCACATATCCCCTCAAACAAAAACTGTGTGTTAGGACATAAGCTCCAGCCCTTTTCCCCCACAAAAATCCACAGGCAGAAACGTGATCCCAAGTGATTCACAAACAAACAAATAAGGCCATGTTTCTGTTGCTATAACATAACACACAGTACTTTTGTTTCTTCCCTCTGATGTAATTCTTATAACATTATTTTGGAACCTGACTATTTTAAACTTGGTTGCTACAACACGCTATAGTCATTACATGGATTCATTTCCTACTTTCCAACTGGCAAGACTACTTGTTTCAGTTTTATGAAGTTATATCATGGACAAAAGACACATAAAATATACTATAAATTCTAATAGTAGAAACTCCTTTAATGCCTTCCATTCCTTGAATAAAGGAAGGAGGACTGGAAGGAGGACTTCTCCCCACAATTACTCTAAAGGTCTCCATGGTTCCAGCTTTCTAAAGTTTTCTGAGCCTTATTTCTGAAAATGGTCTTTTCACATTATTACTCCTACTGAGAGACGACATCTGATTTCTTGCAGAGCCTCTCAATGACTTCCATACTATCTAAACTTACAAATAATCAGAAAGTGACAATCTTCCAGTGGACAATAAAACATGGAATACAAATCCTCTCTGGTATTTCTGGTTTTAACAACTGGGGATGAAGAACAGATGATGAATTGGCCCATTAATGCTTCAGCATCACTTCCATGAGGAAACCATGAGGTGTGGGGAAGACTTGCTTTTCCTGTAGATTAATTATTAATTGCTGAAATATAGTCATACCAGACAGATCACATTCAGAAGCCAACTTGAAAAAAAAAAAAAATAGGAACTTCATAATGTAGCATTGAAATCACCCAAATCCTTTTAAAATATGCACACAGTATACCTTCATCTTCACAAACCACATTAAATAGCATTTAATGAAAGCATGTGGGCATCAGAGACTGGAAGGTCACTGGGGTATAAACTTTACCCTTTTATAACAAGCATGAGCATCAGATGCACTGGTATATCAAAGGAACCTTTAATTTCTAGCTTATGAAAATATATGAATTTCCATAATAGAAAAACACAGTGGCTCTGTCATATTCAATCTCAAAGTTCAACACTAATTTAATAGGAAAACAATGGATCTTTAGGAGAAAAACCCCCATCCACTAACAAACGTATGCTAGCACAGTAATTTTTTCAAATGTGCAAAAGAGGCAATTTTTCCACTTGTGGCTTTGCTTGTGTATTTGGCCTAACAATTTTCATTTAGCTCCTAACAAGCTGAACTTTCTGTTAAGTCTGATTAAAAGCAGTCTTATCAAATCAGCTAATTATGGTGCTTTTACTACTGGCTAATCATTCATATGACAACCAGCCACAAAGAGTGTTGGCACGGACCATTTACCCTCAAATTGCCTTAATCTGGACTATGCATTTGCAGGATGGGTCTACAGAAGCACAGCCTGCTACAAACCCAGTCCTACTTTATGACTGAAACACAGAATCTTTCTTTCTCTACTTTTTTTTTTTTTTTTTAGGTGCAATAGGTAATCTATTTCCAGAAGCAATGGCAACATATAGATGTATTGAGCCTTTGATTATCATTATTTAATGGAGAGTGCTGAACAGGCAGTTAATGAAAAATACAGCTGTCATACAAATAACTTTGTACCAGGAGTGTGAAGATCTACAAAAGAAATAATGGGAGCTGTTAGGGAGAATTATATTTTTCTTTAAAAAGTACAGATTCAATAAAATTAATTAATTGTACATGTTTAGTGGCAGCTATCAAATCAATCAGTTCACATTTATAGGATCATTTAACCAACAAATAATCAAAAATAATTTACACTTGATCTTGAAGAAATCTACTTCTAAAGGCAGTACTTTTTGAAACAAATTGGAAATGAAGGCTAAAGGGTTTGCTTGTTCATATTTTTAACTAGAAAAATAAACCTAAATCAGCGGTGCCATGGTGTATGACTTCCTTCTCTAGCTGGGAAAAAAAGAGGGGAACAAAACAAACTAGATGTAACAAAATATAAATGTTCATTTTATTGATAAACAGAGGATTACCTTCAGGACTTTCTTTGTTTTTCCCCAAAATGGAAGAGCTGCCATAGAATAGAACCAACTAGTGCTACTTTGAAGAAAGGAACTGGGGGAACAAGACAGGAATTGGGAACAACCATCACTTGTAATTTTTGTGGAAAAGAAATGAGAAAGATGAATGCAAAAGCTGGAGCTCCTGATGTTTCTTTAGGAGTAGCTGAGGATTGAAGAAAAGATAATTATGGCTCACCTGAAGAACTACCAGCAGCTGAAAAGGTCCTAGAGTTTCTCAGTTAAATTAAGTATTGAGGCAAATTTCTAAGCCTCATCTATCATTATAAGCAAAATCCAGGTAATTCACAGCATGTGTTTGATAAAAGCTTACATATATAATGAGTCTCACAGTTCTCCTATATGATCAGTTTTTCTTTCCTTAAATGTAATTCTTTCATTCAGCAACAGAGAAAAAAAATCAAGCTAAAGTGATTGTCAATGTCTGACAATTGGCAGGGACAATTCAAGGACAGCAAAGCAGCTGCTACAGATTTTAAACTTATTTTTTGTAATAGATACGATTTTTAAATTCACAGTGCTCCTTTATAGTCTGTTAGGTTTGTCTCTAGCAGGAGTTCCTTTAGGGCAAGCACTGCAGACAGTCTGCCTACCCTGAGGGAAACTAAGACACTCAGATGTGGGGTAAAGGAAAGATATTAATAATTTAAGACAGTGGTCTGCAACCCTAGGACAAAGCAATAGTGTAAGTATGGAAACATCTAACTCCGGAGCTCACATTAGTCCTCCCTGAACTTGTATTTTATAAATCAACAGATTTACAAAGTGCTGCAGAGGATACAGTGTTACCCATGTTTTCTGGAGGAGCTCTGAAAATGCTCATGGTTAATGATACCTCCTGCCACTGCCAGGACCTCCAAAACAAGGAGAGAAATCAACCAGGAGGCTGCATCAACAAAAGAGGCAGCACAGCAGGGAAGAACACTATTTGTAAGCTACAAAACACAGACCTCAGAGAGAGAAAAAGCCCAGGGTGAAGTACTTTTTCCATTATTCCTGTAAGGTAAAGAGGTTAACTTAACATTGCCAAATAGAAGATTCACTGAGTGAAAATCACTTCCAGTAACCCAAATATTAATTTTGATTACTCTTTGACATTGGTTCTCATTTTCATTTTATAGAAAGGCATATTTGGCAACTCTCTTCAGTGTTACAGAAGGAATTATTTTGAAACTATTTCCACATATTCAGTACTCTTTTCCTGAGTTGAGCAAACATTGACCTAACAGTCATTCACTAGTACATTAAACTTTGTATTCAATATTCACATGCATTATAAATCAATTGTATTTGAAAGCAGGAAAGAACAGATGTGAACTTTAAGAACTACCTTCATTTTAGGCTACTGTGTGCCCAAAGTGAAGCAAAGTGTTCTCTAGGTGTGCCATACTACATCTTTTCAAGGCTGACTGGCACTTGGATCTGGGCATTATACATTCAGTTTCACTGTCACATGCTTGAGAAAACAAGCTTAAGAACTCCCCAGTCTTTTATTTAAGCAGACTGAGTTGTACTGGAAGTTCTACTGAAACCTTCAGACTCCCTATGCAAAATACCAGAAATTATCAATATGACAAAAGCATATTAGTTTTCACTGTAAATAATTCCATCAGAAAATCCCAAACAGAATCGCCACCTACTTTGAGTACATTTTGTTTACAAAGACCACCCTACATGCTGAAATAATACGTTCTTCATAAGCACAAAAACCTGAATTCAACATAGATATTTAAATGAGAATCACTGCAAAAAAAACCCAATTATTCAAGTGCAAGAGAATTTAATTAGCAGCCTCGCTTTTGCACCTTCATACTGCAGATTTCCTACTCAATCCTACTTTGCTTATGGTGGGAAAATATTTAGCAAAACTAAGTGTTGTAACATACAATTAAACATCCTTTACATATTTTTTTCCATACAAATACTATGAATGAATGAATGACAAGACCTCAGCTCCACTACAGCTGAAAACCCATGATCCTGACAATGGCTAGCTTGACTTCTTGAGCTAGGATTTACTAATACAATGGCTTTGTGTGGATAGATAGATAGATAGATAGACAGACACAACTGGCTAATATGTTTTACCTTCTAGACTGAGATCACCACTGTCAAACCCAACAAAGTGTAATGTTTAAAATTTAAAAATGTTAAGATCCCTTAAACATGAACTGTGAACCTGAAACCCAAATGTACAAATATTGATGCAACTCTCATCTACTGACAACTCTTCAAAAAAGCAGCAATATCTGATGGATATGAGCATTTAAGCATATGCATGTAATATTTACTGTTAGTGGAGAAAACTATTAAAAAACATACACTAGTGAAACTAATGCATGATGAGAAATGAAACAACATTTGGAAGAGAGAACAAACAGCACACATCTATTACTCCCATTCTACCTGATTACAGCATAAAGGGAGAGTGGGACCTACAAAAATAGATTCTCTCTTCCTCTTAACTGTACAAGACAGTGGTGGCTGACTGAGAACCATACTGAAGGCCACAGGGACAAGGAATAATATGGAAGTAATCAGAAGGAAAATTTCAGTCTATATATGAATCTGCAATGTAATTTCTTTCACGTCTTTTTACCTTCCAAAGTTAACTCTACCACAATAGCTCTGTGGGTTCATTCAGCCAAAATACACAATAAACTTTTGGTTTGGGTGTCTAAGAAAGGTTTACTTGATGGTGAGTATAGTAACAGAAAACTCTAGGGAGTACCAACATTTCAAAGTCATGCAACATGACGACGGTTTTTCAAGTCTATCACAACTGACTGGGCGATACAAAAACTAAGTTACCTAAGAGAGGCCAGCATTCCTTGAAAGACAAACATTTCTTGATAGGGTCAGTCAAACCAAGAATTTAACTCTGGTGCTTCAATCAACTGGAGCACTCCTGAAAAAAACTGTTTCCAATAGCAATACAAAATGCTTTGGGAGCTAGTCTTCCTGGACAAAGCCACACTTCCTATAACCAGTACGTTTTGCAAATACTATCAAACATATCAACTAGGAAAAATATTTCTGCCTTTCTAACATCACTACTAATGCTTTCTGCAGAAGTGATGAGAATGCCAGCCATGGTGGTCAGTGCTTCCAGGAAGTCAAATGGATTTCTGCAGTGAACACAGGAAACGACACTGCTGCCACATCATAGCTAACTTCACAGGCATTCTGACCACAATTATAAAAATCACATCTTTCTACTGCAAAAATATGTTTTACGAAGTGTTATAGCAGGCTGAAAATAGAATAAAACTCAGTGAAAGCCAATGTGTTTTAGCTTCTAATCTGGCATTTGCAGGAGAAGGACTTTATGACCCCACGCCTGCAATAGATTAAGCAACTCGGTAAAACTTAAAAGATTATAGTAGAAGCTAAACTTTGGCCAGACCTTCTGCTTATCACTTTGAGTGTCCAGCTGCCTGCTGTTTTCAGACAAAGGTACCTCATTAGGCACTGTCAAGTAAATAGATACTATCATTTTTCTGGCTCAGAAAATAAAAATTAATTAACTTTTGAAAAAAGTTGCTAAAAAACTACTCCTAGTCACTCAGAGCACCTTCAATTACAAAAGAAGGACAATTTTAAGGTCACCATTCTCTTAAGACAAAATATGAATTGGCAATAACAATTCCATCAATTACAGGCTGGAAAAATTCCTATGTCTACGCTGAAATTGGTCACCTACATAGGAAGGCAGATGCACAACACACCTGGAGTTACAAGATGTGTTAGTGAACTAAGCTATCTCAAGCTGATAAAGAAACAGAATTATAAAGACGCCAATGTTATCCGACATCTTAAACAAAAAGCATGTCATCTTGAAAGTGCTCTGTATCACATTCTTGGACCTTAAAATGTCTAGAGATCTACACCAAGCAGGCTGCAACAGAACAAAATGTGGTCTTTTAGCCAGTCTTTATATTTCTGTAATAATCCAGGAAAACTGTAACCATGTCTACTTAAGCATTTATCACCAACAAATAATTCTGACAGAACTAAAATATAATCATTCCTCCCGCAGGCTAATGAGAGAATGGCTAGAGCTAAATGGTATCCCATAATAATTTTACGTGTATGAAGTGTTCCATTTCATTTAGTGATATTATAAAAGTGATGCATTGGCCATAATGTTTACTGTTTACAATCTGCAGCAAGCTATACCCTTCTCAAGGGAGATTAAGTAATCAAGAAAATGTTATTCACACTATGTATTTGAGAAAAATAGATCACTGTGCCAATTACAGACTCTTTGCTATACTAAGAAGGATGTATGCTAGCCTAGAAAGGAGACTGGAAAGAGAAATGACAAGAGACTTGTTTGCTTCTCAAGTGAAAAGGAGGTCATACAATCATGCATTGAAAAAGTTTTGCTTTAGTCCAGCAAAGCCTGAAGAGGAAAAAACCAAGAAATGCTACTTTTGAATGGCTGCTGAAGACACTTCATTATAGCAAATCTTAAAGCTCTGAAAAACCATACAGTGACTCACAGGACTACAAACAGAAAGACCCAGTAGTAGCCAGATTGCAATTTTGTTCCCAGAGTACCCATTAGAGGCAATATTTCTTAATGAAAACATTTCTTTAAAGTATTCTTTGTTAATATTGCTTATACACCACTTTCCACTGAAAGATCACAGTGATCGATACAGGCTGCAATGAATGAAGTGCAACATCTCCAGAAAACAGATGCTACATTATTCATTTCACAGATAAGTAAATGCAAGTATGAAAAATTAAGTGACTTGCTCTAGTCAGAGAGCCAAAAACACAGCTGTGAATCTAATCCAGATACCCCAACTTCCAATGATCCATCAACCACTAGACATTAGCCTTGCTAAAATTAAAGGTAACTTTTTCCTCACATTTTGCCCTCCTTCTAACCAGTCTGGCAAAGCTAGTACAGGGGCTGTTCACTTCATGTGGCTGACTTTTAAGAAGCCAAAATCTTAGAAATAAAAATTAATAAACATAAGCTCAACTTTACCATACAGACTACAGAACTCCCAAATCCATCACTGCAGGGCTCAGTTATCTGTCTCTGCCCTTCCAAGAGGAGGGTCAGCAACAGCTCTCAGATTTAAAGCTGCTGGCCAGGCACAAGCTTGGTGGGAGGTATCAGGGTCACACATCATCCCAGAAGAACACCTGCTACAGTCCTGATTCACAGCAGGCACTTACACCCAGGAGCTGCCAGTGCTGCATCCAAACAAGAGGAAGAAATGGATGGGATCATCAGGGAAACGTATACTGGCCCAACAGCTGCTTCTCTACATGTCCTGTTTCACATGCACAGATACCTTTCAGCTGCCTTCTTCAAGGCTCTCAGCACAGGCATTGCAATGCAACAGCCTAGTGAGCCAAAGCTTGGCAAAAATGTTACAAATACTCATCAACACTCTGGTTACACTAAAGGCTTTCTGTGTGGTGGCAATTATGTCCTCTGCTGTCTCGGCTCAGAACTTATTCTATGCAGACAAACATTGATAGAGAACTCTCTACTTTAAGAAACCCTTAATGGTCACAGGAAGACTTCAAAAGTTGGCAAAGCCTTTAGGCAGGAAGGGAGGATAGACACAAAACCACTGATGACAAAATGACACCAGTCAATGAAAGTTAAAGAAAATTGTTTAGACGTGGCAGCAAGCAATACATTTGATTGTCACCTATAACCTCAAAAGTAAATGAGTAGAAAATTGAGAAACAGCACATGCAACTAATCAATTTTACAGCACATATTTTTCAGTAGTTTCCACAAACACAAAAATCTTCTTAAATGTTGGAGTACTTCTTAGGTATATATAGCATTTACTCACTCAGAGTCTCAGAGATTAGAGTTCTGGAATGTATCAATCACTTAAGTACTTTTTAAAAAATCACCAAATAAAGTATTTTAGATACCCACACTTTAAAACATTTGTCTGAACACACAACAGGAAACCTTTGCTACTTTTTAAGAATGAGTAATGAGACACATTTAAAAGGATTGAAAAAAAATCTTAGTATTGAAAAATCATGACCTGTTTCCTAAATTGCTGTGATAAGTCAGGGCATAGATCTCTGATTCAAAACTAAAATCATTCACATTTACATTGAAACATACAACACTTAAATTTCAGAAACAAATTATCAAGATCATTGAGAAATAATATGGTCAAATTTCACCTTATTTTAATATCACATCATAAAATAAGGTGAGCAAGGTACAATTTGTACATTACTGTAGGTGTACTAAAACTTGTCAGCAGGATATTAACTCTTCTTACAACACAAAGGTCAAGGCCATCGGAACAAAGCCCTTGGAAATATCAGTGAAACCACAAAAGAAGATCCAAAGTAAGGGCACAGTTTCAGTTTTATATGAGTAAATACTTTTTCTTTCCAGCACAACATAGCAGTTTAGTACTGTATTATGAAACATATATGAATTTTTAAAAAGAATGTATTTAATCCTGCTGAGCCTGGGCATGACTATATTCCTACTGGTCTTCCACAAGCCACAGGCTTGCAGAATTAAGCCTGAAGCAGCCCACTTAAAATAATAATAAAACAAAACCCAACAAACCCTTACATCACAGCTCCACCACAAAATTTCCAACCATGTCCCAAAATACTGCATTTAAGATTCACAAACAAACCAGCAACTCTACTACACACTGAGCAGGCACTCTAAAGTTGCACTTTAGTGCTGCATGTCTCTGTGACACTTCTGTGACTGCAGTGCAAACTGAAGAGCCCAAACACATTGTGCTTCACTCCTCCTATTCCCTCCATTTTCATCTCATCCCTCCTCTTTATCACAGTATCACAACCTTCAGTTATAAAAAGTTCAACAAAATCCCCTCTACCACCATTTTCTAAAGTCAAGTATTTTCCATTTTTATTAGCAATTTCATTTGCTTCTTGCAGAAAAGTCTACTCAAGGCCAATGTCTAAATCCCCCTTCCTGAAAATTATTTTTCTTTAAAAAAGCTATTTGCCCCACTTTCTGTTCACTCAAGACAACCAGATTTAGAGACAGAGTTTGAAAAACAAATCTTGTTTTTATATCATTACAACACTGTGGATTTGCCAAGGACCACTAAAGAGCTGCAATTTCCGTTCCTTGAAGGAAAAGCTGAACATCCACTTTAAACAAATGCTCATTTTTGTCTTACACCTGTTAAAAAATACTGTGCATACTAAACTTGGATTCTATTAATGTTGCTAGAGCTGCAGTTATAGCAAACACAGATCTACCAAACAAAAAACACCAAAAACCCTAAAACCAAACAAAACCCACAACCAAACCACTCAAATCCACAACCAAAAGGCTTCGGAAATTTGCACTTTTATTTCTTCCTTAATTTTGGTGTCTGGAGTTTTATTGTATAAAAAACCCACTGCAAATCAGTTCTTGTTTTACAGTCAGAGAAAACCCTGCTCAACAATCCCAGTTTGTGCTTATTGGCAGGAATGCAAGACTTCCATTAGTTTGCCTTAAGAATGAAAGCGTAGATAAACAGCTTAGCAACCCTAAAATTCTCAACAATACACAAAAACTCGCAGTCCCCAGCTGGATATTCCAAAACACTTGGTAACAAAATACACAGTTCCGAGCAGGGTCATCTCGAGTTTTTAAACCGAGCAGCCTCTCTGCTTTTTCCCTTGCTTTCCTTGCAATATAGTTCTTAATTATAGCATAATACAAAACTGTTAGCGAGGCAGCCGCACATTTCAAAGGAGTTTTCTTTTCCCCGCCCGCCCCGCACCGCACGGGGGAAGCGCCGCACGTGGCGTGACAAGGAAGCAACTTCCGAATGACAGCGGATAACCGCAGGGAAAACCTGCCGCGGCGAGGAAACGAGGATCCCGGAGCGGAGGCGAAACCTCCCGCCCCTGGAGGCAGCCTTGCCCTGGGGACGCCCCACTCGCGGCACGAAGCCCAGAACTTCCCAGGAGCTCTGCCAAGGCTCCCGCGGGCGGCCCGGCCCCGCCGTGCCCCCCGGCTCCCCGCAGCGCTCACCGGGCCGTGTCCAGCAGCGGGTGCTTGGTGCCCACCAGCTTGCGGACCTGCATGGCGATGTTGCTGAGCTCGTCGCTCAGCAGGCACCGCAGGCTCATGAAGGACGTCGGGTAGCCCACGATCTTCTCGGCCTCCGACACCACCTGGCTCCAGGGCGGGCCGCCCGAGGACAGGCACCGCAGCCCGCCGGCGCCGCGCACCCCGCGCCGCAGCAGGGCACCCCACATGCCGCCTCCCCGGGGACGCTCCGCTCTCCCACTACGAGCTCCGGCGGGGCCGCACACGCCGAGCGGTCGCGGACGAGCCCCGCTGCCGGAGGAGCGCCCTGCCTGTGTCCCAGCCGGCCCTGCCCGTGCCCCGCGTTCCCCCCGGCGGCGGCGGCCGGAGCGGGCTCATTGTGCCCTGGGGGCCGCCATCTTGGGCGTCGCAAACCGCGGCGCGCCGTAAAGCGAGGGCGGCGGGGCGGGAGCTGCGGGCGCGCGCCCCGGTGCCGTCCGCCCTCAGACTCCGCGGGGATGAAGCGTCTCCGCTTCTCTGCCCTCTCTGCACTTGTCCCTTCCCAGAGCCGTGGCGGGGGATCCCGCTGGAGGGGGAACGCTCCCCGCGCCTGGTCCGGGCTCCCGCGTGCCCCACAGAGCGGATGTGCTCTGCCTGTGGCCGCGGTTCTACAGGGGCCAGCGGGGAAGAGAGGTCAGGGTCCCACCTAAAGTGTTCGGCCTGTAGTCTTTAGCTACACAGGCATGATTTCTCTGGATTTTGGGTTTTGGGGGTTTTTTGGTTTTGGTTTTTTTTTTGTTGTTGTTTTGTGTTTTTTTTTTGTTTGTTTGTTTTTGTGGTTTTTTTTTGTTTTTTTTTTGTTTTTTTTTGTTTTTTTTTTTTGTTTTGTTTTGTTTTGTTTTTTTTTTCTGTTAGGATGGTCAGGCATTGGAATAAATTGCCCAGAGAGGCGGTGGAAACTCCAACCATGGATGTGTTCAGGAGGCACCTGGATCTGTCACTGATGCGGTTTAGGGGCGACAGTGCTGGTCTGATGCTCGGTCTGATGCCTGATGTTCTGAGACTGTCTTTTCCAATTTTGATGGTCCTATACTTCTGTAATTGCAGTGTATGGGCATACATTTTTGCTTCTTCCTGGAGTTGTCTGGGGCGTGGCACCACCAGCCCTTATTTACTGCATGCTCTTGCACTGTAGCTGTGTTGTAGGGTGCTCTGCTGTGAGCCAGCTGAGGGGGTTATGAGCAGACTCCTTGTGAGCTGAGGAGGTACTTTCAACCAAACAGTGAACATACAAAGGAGCAGCTAATTTTGCGTGCCCAAGTGAAGACTTCAGGGTCCCACAATTCCACAGTGGGGTCTGCTGTATATTGTGTAGTGTTTCCTTTATTCTGAGCACAGCCGTCACCAATGCCTCTTTGCAGGTACCTGCCCCCAAAACTTTTGTGAATTCAGAGAATAGATATTCTATTTCAGAGAATAGACTTAACAGAGGAGAAAAATTCACTGGCCATCTTCAGAAATTAGGTTCAAGTGACTTCCTCACATACAAGGAAGAATATGATGTGTTCCATCTTTACAATCACTGACATCCATTCCTTCTATATCTTCAAGGCTTTGTTGCAACCAATCAGGCAAAGCTTTGAGGAGAAAACTGTTCTATTGACTACATTCCTGTTGAAAATGAGGATGTTACATTTCTTATCTTTGGAAATGCAAGATAGGGATCACTTTATTTTGTTTGCATTATTTAAGGAGAGTTACATTGAAGGATACTACTGTAAAAGAAGAGGCAAATAGAAAACAATCCCATCACAAAGGAAGATGTCCAGGAAAGCACAACATAACACTTGCAGATACAAGGGAGAAGCTGCTGAAGAGGAACACCCTTACCTGTTTTTCAATAACAATGACAAGATGTTTATTGTTCTGACACCTGAGACAACTCCAAAATTCTAAAAAGTACTATCCTAAGGAAGGGCTTTGACTGTGGAGTCAACAACACCTAGACTTGCCTGTGGTGTCTCATAAGTGGCCTCTCCCAATGGAGAGGGGAAAAACTAGAATAGACAAAACCTGTGAGAACTGGAAAGGTAACTTAAGAGTTAAGTTTCTGGTGTCAAATCTTTACTTTCTGTGCTGTCTGTCTCTGTGAGAATAAAGCTTTGCCACTGAGGCAGTTTAGTTAGCTGGTGTCACAGAACAAACTGTTGCTAAATAGGGAGTTTCAGCTCATAAACACAGTTTAGAAATGACAGAATGCAGTGGCATGATTCTGTGCAGAAAGCCTAAGTTAATGAAAATTGCCGGAGGGATGCACTTAAGAGGAGCTACTAAGGCACCTCATCCTGTAACAGTGACAAGTTCCTTGATTCATTTTCTGAACCATATCCATTCTTGCACTTAATATGGTTAGTGTTCTGTGAAAAGCTTAACATGATTATACAATTAAAGTCTGCTTAAAATAATACATATAAACTGGGGAGAATTAGGGTTCTGTGGGCAATAAACCCACCATCTCCTAATGTGTGAGACTTTAACTTTTTAAAATTGCTGTTCTTTATGTTATTCTAAAAATCTGAATGCCTCTGCACTCTTTATGTAGAATTCTTCTAAGTCCAAGTGGTTTAGAACTAGGGCAAGACCCTTGATATCCACAACACTGTACACTATCACTAGGGCTTCCTCAGGATTCACCATCAGTAGGTTGATGTTCTTTAAAAGTAGCAGTCACTAGAGGAATAAAGCAAATATTTTTCAGTAATTTTCCAGCTTTTTTATTATTATTTCTTGACCACAGAGAGTCTTTAAGAAGATCATACTGTAATACCTAAGGACTTTCTGACTCTCACTCTCAGCCCAATGCCTTCATCCCCCTCCCTACTCTTAGCAACCTAAGAGTCTTACTTCAGTACTTCATTTTTGACTCCTGGTCCAAGTTCATAATTTCTTTCTCCCAGTCTCCTCGCTTCTTTGCTTCAATGTCACACCCTATCCCTACAGGCTACAGTTCTTTCAATCTTGTCACAGCCTTCTCATTTCACCACCAATAACCCTCTTGTCTGCATAGCCTGCACCCATAGGCTCTCCTTTATCATACATTTTTATGGGTGGGACCCTCCAAATCCTTGGCAAATCTTTTGCCAAATTTCAGGTTTAGAGACTGGAGAGTTTCTCAGTCATGCAACCCAATGATATTTTTTAACACAAGGAGAATGTATTTTTTTGCTAACCTCATTTTTCAAACTGAGCGGACTATTTTAAAAATCAGCTTCAGGCTGGCACACCAATCCCAGGAAAAAATCATTACAAATTAGCTAATATTTGACAGTTACAGGCATCAAATACCAGGGTCTATAATAGGCAATGATGGGCCTATTTACCCATAGGCATTGCTGTTTGCACTGCCTGTTTCTGAAACAGAGCTTCTCAGTTTTTCTCTCAAAAAAACCCCATCAGAAGCAAAAGTATGATGTACTTACCATATCATAAGTTGTATACAAAACCACATGCTTTTTTTTCCTTTGCTCATTTCCCCACAGGATTGGAGAGAAAAAAATGAGCACTCTTGCAAGAGCTTCAGTGACTGTACAATAGGTATGTCTATTTCTTTAGAGTCTTTAGCAGAGAAGAAAACTGAAACTCTTTTTCTTTTTCTGTATCAATTTGCTTTTTAAAGCCTCCCCAGGAGTAGAAAGAAGCCACTGGAGGGGGCCAATATCAAAGTTGAAGAACAAAGATGACAGGTCAAGAGACACTTCTGTTTACATCAGCACACTCTGGACCAACATACCAGAGAATGCATCAAAGCCACTAATAATGCCAACTCTGGATCTCTTTTCTAGCAAATGAAACATGGAAATATTTTCCTGACTGCCATCTAAACTAAAACAATTACAAAGCACTCTTGTGATTGGGAACATTTGAACTTTCAATTTTTCATAGTTACCCTGGCCTTATCCAAAATAAACAATGTCTATAGGAGAATGAGACCAGCAATGTTATACATTGTAGTAGCTGTAACCTGTCTGCATAACCAAATCTTCTAGATGCTGCTTAATTATTTAATATGTTAAATCCCAGGTGCACTCTAAGACTGTTTACAAAAATAAAAGTGAACAGAAATATGTCTGTCCCTCCAAAGCACCCATGTAGTTGTTAGCACAGGCACCTATCCCCCCCACTCACCTTTCCCTCCTCCCAAGAACTGATTTATTCCATGGCATCCTGGGAAAACAGAGTTATGATCATTTCCATTTTGGAAGTCAGGAGGTTTAACAGAGAGGTTGTGTGATTTGTCCAAGGCTGTGCAAAAGCCCTAAGGCAAACTGAGAAAAGAATCCACTTCTCTTGACCTCCTTGTCTGTGTCTTGTCTGCAAGGCTGCCTGTCTTCCTAGCAGCTGACAGAACTACTGACAAGGGCGAAGGCCGTATTGATCCTGTAGTTAGACGCTGAAAAAACACCATTATTTAGCATCAGTTGGTTTCAGTAGGAGTCACATCCCTTGGACAGAATTTGACACTTAGAAGTATTATTTTTTAAGTTTAATTATACCTACTGTAATACCAATATCAGAACTTGATAAGTTGCTGGTTAATAAATGACAACAAATGCAAAAGTTTTTTTCAAAACAAATAACTGTATACGTACGGATGCTTTGACAGAGAAGGTGTATGTAACTCTTTTCACTCTGCACACCAGGCTCAGGGATTCAATAGCTCATCAGGGATATGGGAAAGCAAAAGATCCCGCTGGGTCTCAGCAGTGCCACACAGGCAGTGGGACAAACCCCTCCTGTGCCACATGCCCTCAGAACGCAGCTGCCTCATCAGTCAGCACTGCAAAAGAAAGCAAAATCAATTTAAATCCCTCCATTTCAGCAAGCTGAGTATGAACACGAGTAGATGAGTGTGCAGCTTGATAACGCGCCCCCTTTGTAGAGCCACTGTTTTTTCACCTCCCCACCCAATTTCCATTGTAAGAGCCTCTAAGGCCATCTCCTCTGATAGGCAGTGCTCCACTCAGGGGAATTTGGACAGACACTCAGAACAGCAACGTTTTGGAGCTAGTAATCGACAATAGAAGGAAGAGGAAGATAAGCGCATTGTTAGTTTCTGCTCATATGCAATCAAAGCAGACAAAGCATCCATCATCCTGTACAATATTAGTCTTTAAATATTCAGCTTTATCAGTTCCCCCATTCCTAATCCATCATTAACCACGCCATGAAGTCTCAGCTGATTAGCCCCACCTCTGCAGCTCAGCAAACCATTAACTATTTATTATTGGTATTTAATTGAACATCAGTAGTAGTAGAAAACTCCAACCAGACACACTTCAGAACCAGAACAAAGGAGATGGTCCCCTGCCTAAGGAATTCATGTTTTGGACAAGAGTGAAGTGCAGCAAAGAGAAAGTGGACAGCTATGCTGAACAAAGGCTTACCCATGTACCCTCTATTAAATTCCACACCCTACAAATTTCTAGATATTTTATGGATTTATTTTCAATTAGTTCCATCTCCTTATCCCTTAAAATTATGTGATTTGGATGGGTCTTGCAAGAAAAAAAAAGGTAATTTTTATGTTAGGTGAAAAATGGTTTCAAAAACTCTTTGAAATCATGGAACAGTTATGAGGTAGTGATAGAAACTAGGGGTTATAGTCACAGGAAACTGGCAAACATACACAACATGCACATTTTATGGGGACTTAAATAAATGGAACTGGATTTCTCAGTTAAAATGCTTACTTCTTGGGGATTAAATATATATAATTTATGAAGTGCTATTTATATTTTGCTGCTTTCTATTCACATGCATAATCAAAACATAGATACAATTCTAAATATTTTTTTTTTCTGCTAGTAGTCCTGTGTTTGGACACCTTTTTCTGTCTTCCTCTTTTTTATTACTTAGACTGAAAGCTAAGGCTAGCTGCACATTTCCTCTGAAGTAAACTTTGTAGAAGAAATCAGTGTCTTTGTTACCTCCACCTGGGTTTCTGTACCTTTCTATTTGTGAGCTCCCTTTGAAACATGCCTGAAAGATCCAGTTCCCAAGAAAGTCACTACCCACTCTCTGAGCAGAGCTGCACAGCACAAGCACTCTGCACCAGAAACTCAGCACTGGCTTGTTGTTTACTGATCAACTTTAAAGCCCAGAGCACTGGAGGAAACAGTTTTCTAAGGGACTTCTCTGTGCCCACTCACTGCCTTGCTACCTGGTGGCGAGTAATGCCAGTCTGGGAACCAAGCTCTATATGTAAAAGTGAACATGGATAATACAGAAAATGTTTTTTTCAATTTGAGTTGGAAAACTCAAGTTAAAACCATTTGAATCCATCCTTGTAATTCAGTGTCTGAACAGAATAATGCATTTTAAGTAGCACTGACTAAACAGCTTTAAGAAAATGAAAAAGCTATCCATCTATAATATACTGTGCTATCTGTATGCTTTACCCCAGTCTAGGTAAACGCTTCTGTTAAAAATAGGTATTTCCCAGTACTGTTCCCTCTGCCTTTGAATTTATCCTGATGTCAATCTGCTGGAGACAAAGAATGATGACTCTCAGGGTACAAAGGGTGATGCATTTATATTTACCTAGCACTCGACTTACTTGCATTTGTTCTCCTTTTAATCCCTGTAATTAAAATGCCTGCCTGCCTCTTCAGTATGTGCTCTAAAATAGTTTCTATCTGGACATCACAGCAATCATAGTTACTGCTGCAGGAGGACAAGAGGAAGAACAATTGACTTAGGCCAGCACAGCTAAGTAACCTATGGAAGGAAAAACATAAGCTACTAATGCAAAATAGAATATGAGACCATTGAGTCAGATGAAAGGAACATTTAAAGTAGTACAGCCTGTCTTGCACAAGAGCCAGAATGAAATTATTACGGCAATAGATGAGAAATGATGCAAATACGGAGAAATAAGTTCTGTGGTATATCCACCCAACTTACACCTGACTGCACTTTGGAGACTTCTTGAGCCAGATGCTCAAGTCTATCATGTTTTGTAAATGAAAATTGAATGATTTCTCAGATCTTCCAAGTCTGGCTTTTCCAAGCTCTTGAATCTCTTTGGACCTATTTCCCTTCAAACATCTTGTGGACAATGTGTTCCCCAGTTTTTTTAAATGTGTTATGTGAAAGAAACCCACTTCATTTCATTTGTTTTAAGCTTCCTATCTGCAGTCAGAACCAATGAGGAATGCCCAAACTAGTCTAAAAAAATCTTGAACAACATCGCCATTCATTTCTATTTTATTAATTCCCCTCATCTTCCTTCTTTCCTCTGTAATGCCCTCTTTTTTTTTTTCCTAATTTCTGGAGGGTGCCAAAAGCTCTAGAGGCATCTAATTTACAGATGTATGCCTATCACATACCAAAATTCAAATGATTGAAAGCACAGCAGTCCTTCAGGGACAGAGTCTTCTGCAATGATGTCGCTTACTTGTAAGTTTAGTCTTGAACTTTGGCGTCTCAGTTGCTTTCTGAACTCTTGAATTACAGTGACCTGATTTTCAGAGGTGCTTAGCACCCACCAGGTCTCCAAGGGAGCTGCAGGCACTCCACAAGCACAAGAGAACACTTTTATGCAAAGCATCTGCCTGACTCTGGGCATTCAAGTATTAAATTTTTACTCTGGATTCAGCTTCACAGTGTAGTGACACAGGAAATCATTAGCCCTGGAGTGAAATTAAGAACCTTAGGACTGGCAGTACAACCCTTACTTATGGTGATTTAAGCTAAGTAGTACTCTTTATTTAAATATTACTAAATGTGAATCTTCCCATTTTTTTTTTCAGGATCAGTGGCAAATGCTACAGAGGAGAATCATCCTACAGGTTTCACGTACCATAAATGTACATATTTGCTATACCAGGAGTCCTGCTGAAACATCTGATTTTCAGCTTTGTATCTGTTTCCACAGTAAAAGACCAAAACTTCAACTTATATTTTCACCTGCACAATCATCTAATAGATACACTTTCCATCTACCCTATAATTTTTTTTCTTTCTCTGTTCCTCTCTTGGAACTTGTTCAGACCTATTCTCTAGCCAAAAGTGGGTGGGTTTTTTTCTCTTCAGTGTACTCCTCTTTGCATTTCTTTTTGCTTTCTTGCCACCTTTCTATGTGTCAGCCTTGTTCCACTTCTTCTCCCCGGTGGCATTCAGAACTCCTGCTACTTTCATACACTCTCACCATTTTAAGCTGCTTTCCCACATGCTGCCTTTCACAGAACACCTTCTATCCACTGATTTCCAAAGCACAGATGCTTGTTCGCTTTCCATGATGGCAACAACAGCTCTAAAGGAAACATATCGTTTCCCCTCCTGTAATTCACGCACAAATGCCTGGCATGTGCTGCCTGGAGAAAGCCTTTCAACTTTGAATTTCCTTGCTTTTGTGGAATCTGTGAAAAAGTCTGATAAATTAAAGCTTTGGCAGTTATTTCAAATAACTTTATTTGCAGCCAGCTGAGGCAAAATCTGCCAATGGTGCCATCCCCGTGTTCTTTCAAATGTTATTGGTGTTTCATGAGGGAGCTCAAAGTCAAGCTGGTTCAAAGGGAGGCTCACATTTCATTTTTTTCCAAGAAGGGTAGCTTACACGTTCTAATGGTGACAGGAGGACTGTCTTACAAGACATAAGAGCTGAGTTCTAGTTGAGGCTATGACTCTCTTCCAATACATGTGTTTTGTCACTTTATCTCTCGCCTGATGATTTCTCATCTGTGAAACGGCTGTAATATTAATGGCTGGTAGTTGTAATATTAGTTAACAACAGACAAGAAGACAACAACTAATCATATGGGTGGCAAGGTTTTGGTGTTGGCCTTGGACCTGGTTTTAGTGTTGGCAGTTTGGGCAAAGCCAGTGAACCTCAGTCTGCAGCTCCTCACACCAGGACTCAAGAGACATCAGCTGTGACACACAGCATGCAGCAGGCAACTTCTCACATTGTCCCAAAGGCTGAGAGGAAGAAATAATACAGAGCCTTGGCTTTGCAAGCCACTGCTGCCTGAGCTTGCAGGAACCACCGTGCACCTGGGGACCTCCAGTGATACTCAGAATAAACACCAGCATGGCAGGGTTTGCCACGTGAATGAACAGGATTTCAGTGCATGCTAATGAAAATAAGCATGGTGTTCCTGACCCTCTACACCCAGAAGCTGTCCAAAGCCAAAGTCTCATGGCAAGTCTTTGCTGAGCCACCTAGGTGGATAGAAGTTGTATGTGACTGTTTCCCATCTACACCCTATGGTGACCTGAAAACAAATGGTGAGAACATGTCAATTCTACTTTAACCAGTAGCACTGTGAAAAGAAATCAGTAACTACACTTGACTTCAAGAATCTTGGATGAAGAAGGGTACAAACACTGGTCATATTTTGAGGCAAAAGATCCTGCCTGTGTAGAGAAGGATTCTCAGGACTGTCTTTGAGCAAAATCTACTTATGGTAAGAGACATAGATTATTATCATTAATGTTACATACGTGATTTAATTAGGAAAAGCCACACAGTACATGAAAAGAAAATATTTCCAGCTAATAGTATTACTAATTACCTAAAAGATCATAAATCAAAACAAATTTAATAAGATGCAGGAGAAAAGGCTGACACAAAACTCATGAATTTCAGCAAAGAAATGTGAAATCCTGCATGCAGATCAGAACAATATTTGCGGTAACAAAGCTGGGGAAGCAGCTAAAAAGCAGCTTTGCAGGGAAGGCCTTGGGGACCCTGGTATTCAACAATCCGAACATGAGCCAGCAGTGCAGCCTTGCAGCAAAGATTCCTGGAGTGCATTAGGAAGAGCACTACTGGCAGGTTAATGGATGTGATCCTTCCTCTCTACTCAGGACTGGTGAGACACACCTGAACTGCTGGGTCAACATCTGAGCTCCACAGTATAGGAGAGACATGGACACACTGGAACAAGGACAGAGGAAGGCCATGGAGATGATAAAGTGACTGAAGCATCTAATCTTTGAGAGGCTGAGAGATTTGGGATTGTTTAGCAAGGAGAAGAGAAGGCCCAGGGATATGGGGCCTATACACATATTATCAATGTGTATAAATACCTGAATGGAGGAAGACAAGTAGAAAAGACAGAACCAGGCTTTTTTTCAGTGAGAGGACAAGAGGCACAAATCAAAGTACACCAAATTCCATGTAAACATAAGAAAAATCTTTTTTTTTTTTTTACTATGAATGTGGTCAAACACTGGAAGAGGCAGCCCAGAGATGCTATGGAGCCTTCATATTTACTCAAGACATGACTGGACACAGAACCAACCTGTTCTGCTTTGAGCAGGGAGGTTGGACTGTATGATCTCCAGAGGTACCTTCCAATCTCAGCAATTCTTTGATTTGCTAAATACATGTCCCATTCTAGTCCTGAATATATCTGTTATGCATGCCCAAGATACATTTGGATTTTTGACAGACTTCTCACCACATCAATGTGAAGGCATTGCCATTGTATATTAGGATGTGTAAAATCTTGTAAATATAACTGAGAAGATCAAGAGATTGAATCACATGTCATGTAGGATTCTGGGGGATGCTGGAAAACAAGCATTGCAGTAGAAGAGTAATTGTCAAATAATGACATGTCAAAGCTCAACTTTTACCAACTCTAAATCATTTAGTATATAACAGTGTAGTTCCCTTGACATGTTTCTTTTGGTCTTGGAGATAAGTGAATAACCCACTGTATCTTGTATATGCAATGCAGGGGGTAATTTGGACAAAATGATGTAATGTTTTTGAAAACATGACAAGAAAATTAAGGATGAAGAAACTCCAGAATGACTTTATGAATGAAAAGGACCTGAAATTGCTTTCCATCCCTTGACAGATGTTACTTAAACTGACATACTATATCATGCAACAAAGCTTACAGGGGAAATACAGGGTTATGAGAAAATGTATAAACCACTATCATTATTGTAAAAAATTATTTTATTCTACACAGAGAGATAAAAAGAGTAAGGATACTTTTTAGGAAGAACTTGATGTAGAGTATTGTACCAGTATTTTCAGGAATTAGCAAAATGAATCTGTTAAAAAAAATAGTAAATTTAAAATGAAGGGAGAACTTTCTGCTGTATCCCAATCCTACACGATCTTTCCCCCTTTTCTCCTGCCTTTGTACATCTGGAAGAATTGCCTGTTTTTTAAAGTAAAACCAAGAAGACTCTCTCCTGCCTTGTTCTGTAAAGAGAAGTAAAATAATCAGAAGGGGAGGAAACAGTTATTGTCAAGAAATGGTAGGTGAAGAAATGAACATACCTTGGCTATAAATATTCTCAGTTCACCTTAGAGGGAGATTTACAGCTTAGGACTGTTGCAGCAAGCACAAGCCTCCACCCTCACCGGTTTTGCTTCCAATTTTGACAGTTCCCTGCTTTTGATGTGTGAAAAAAACAGAGGCACAGCACACAGCGGGTTAGGAGGATGCCTCAGTACCTCAGACCTTCTCCAAAGCAGCCTTTGGAGATCAGAATTTTAGGTGTCAGCCCCAATGAAAGAAGAAACCCTCAAGAAAGTAGGGTTTAGAATATGCTCTTACCAACCTGTGTGACAGAGCAAGTAGAGCACCATTTTGGACCAGGTGAAACTTCAAAAATTCGCAAAATCTCTTTTTAAAAGATTAATTTTATTCTGGGGTACAGACTATAGCTGTAATGAAGATGCAAACCCATAGTTAGTCACAGCCAAGTTCAAGTCTGGTATAATGTGTCTAAGTTTTTTGGTCCTCCATAGGTCCTTTATTTTTTTCTACCTGATTTTTGGCATTGCATTCAATATGAAAGCATCAAAGAAGAGTCACTGAATAACCTGAGTAGATAGATAGAGTGTAGCAGTAGACAGATGATAAAGATTTTTCCCCACAGTCAATACTGGTGTCCGGGACACATTTTTTACTAATTTGTTTTTAATGCATTGCTACCTTATAAAAAGGTTTATTATTGATTGATTTTTAATAGCATGGGTGTTCTCTTTTGCTAAAGACTTCTTCTTGCTTACTTTTGTTGTAAGGAACATGAGAAAATAAACAAGAAACAAAAAGGCATTTAAACAGGACACTTGGAAGTATTTAACAAAGAATCATAGAAACAAGTTAACTTTTCTTTCTGTTTATCAAATCATGTGAGGATTCAGGCCAAAAAAGCAATTGTTATTAATAATTTAATAAGTTAAATAAAGTTTCTCCCTTTTTGCCAGAAGTTTCAAGAAGCATTAACAGTGTTAAGGCACTCTCTTGCCATTCATACAGATTTGACACTGATATCCTAAAGCAGAAAAAAAATCATATTCATCAATGTTAAAATATCTCCAAACATTTCCAGACCTTTGTATTTGGAAAGCCGCCACTACTCCCATTTCAACTGCCATACTGAGCCTGCTTTGCAAAAGCTACCTCTTGATGTTTTGCAGAACAGCCTCTAATCGTCTAAGGAAGCTCTGGATTGAGATTAGTATCCACAGCAGAAAGGAATCTACAGACACTACTGTGTGCAAGTAAAGCTGTGGGCGTTCGTCCAAGCTCAGGAACGAGTGGAATGTACCCCTTCTCCAAGGTATGGGTGAAAAAACATCACTGAAGTGGAAGTGGGGTTTGGGTGGAACTGAAGCAAGAGAGAACTCATATATATGTTTTCCATGTTTATGAAAACGGCTGTCTACTTATTAAAAAAATATATTGTGAGCCAATATTTTAATTATTCACTGCATTCATTTGCTTCTGATGGCATAAATAATCTATCATCTTAGCGTGCCAAACAAAAAGTCAGAGGAACATTTCCACTTCAAGTCAAACCAAAAAAAAAAAAAATAAACCAACGTAATGGAACTTTTCTGTGAACTCACATAATGAATTTCTTTGTTTAATTAAACACTTCAGCAAACCAAATACCTGAATTTAAATTGCTGTTTATTATGGCTTCCCCTCGGATACAGGTGAAAGACTGCATAGACATATGTTTTCCACGGTGACTGGCATTACCAAGCAACCTGATGGAGAGCTGACAACACCTTGGCAAGCAGGGAATAATAAGGTAAATTATCGGCAATATTAAGAGAACCCAGTTACGAGCCTCACCTTTACTTTGGCCTGCGACGTCTGGGGCTGTTACTTGGGGGGAAAAAAAGAGACAACAGCATCCCTTTTTACCTTCAGCTTTGCTCCTGTGTGTGTGGGTGGACGTGTGGGTTTATACGTGCATAATCGCACGCAGACTGGTGTTTAAACACGATTCGGTGTCCGAGGCTCCATGATGCGTTTCCCACCGTGCTGGGAAGGAGCGGGACAGGAGGGGGAGCTCTCGCCGCAGCCGCCGGGCGGGGATGCCGCTCCTCGGGCCGGGGGCGGCGGGGCCGCGACCCCTTCGCCCGCCCGCCGTCCCCACTTCCCGCCGGGCAGCACCGCGGCTCCGGGGATGATCCCGCTTGTCCCGATTTTGCCTCTGAAAACCGGCACGTTGTTTCCAGACTGCCCCCAGTTCGCTTGTTGCTGTTGCCTTCTAAAACCTTTCGCTTTGAAGCCGTCGTGCTGCTTACATATTTAGCAGCTGGAAAAATCAGGCCTGCTTGTTTATCTCATTCCCCCCAGCAGGAAAAAACAGAGAAGAAATAGCTCATTAATAATATTAAAGAGACTTATGCATTAATAAAGGCCAAAATAAAGTACTTGGAGCAAAGTGTTTCTTTTACCTAAAAAGCAGCTCTGGTATGTGGATAGGTCCCCTTTTAAAACATTTAAACATTAATAAATAGGACTATGAACAATAGAATATAAATTAAACCTGGGGTGATTTATTTTCAGCAACTCATTTGAGCATGTACTTTTATGAATTATACTTATTTTTCAGAAGTCCACATTACTGTGCTTGCAAATCCAAGTGCAAATTCAGAGCTGGAAGCAAATCTGTGATAAAACAAAAATAAGGAGCTTGGTAAAACATGGAGCCTTGTGTTTAGAGCATGTGCTTGAGCAATGGAAGTAAAAGCCCAGGTTCTTGTCATGACTTAGAGACCACCTAAAGGCAGAATCCCATAGTTTCATCTCAGTTTTAAAAGTGACCAAAAAACCAAGCAGCTTCAAGCCCTTGAACCATCATGACAGCAAGAGACTTTCTCTACTGCACTGTAGTTAGAGCACACTCTAATAGATTGATTTTAAATCGCCTTGGAAATTTCACAAGGAATTTGGTCTCATTAAATGCAGGAGTAAACTCTTCACTGATTCCCACACAATCAGGGTTTCATCTTTGGCTTCAAGCTGCTTACAGATACCACATACCCTTGTATCTCTGTTTCTTAAAATAAGTCTGAGCAGTTCTATTCATCCAATATGTCACCTTTATTCACCTGTATAAGGTGTTTGCAGAATCTATATCGAGAACTACAGAACCAGGATTCTTTACCAAAAATACAGGTTTTTATACAAAAAATATGTGGTGCTGCCAGAGTTCAGTAAATGTGTTTAATGTTAGAGTGCCTGTCATGTAAATAGCAGATTTATTTTCTCATAACTTTTTGGAGATGTTCAGATCAATGCCACTGTATGGCTGACAAATGTGTGGCTTCCATAGATTCTGATATTCTGCCTCCCCTTATGAATTCACGAGTTACCACTAAAACCTGAAAGTGTTCCTTTTTGTTAGTCATTCCCTCACGCTCAGTAACAAGTAGAATAATTAGATGGTTTCCAAAACTTATTTCAGTACCTCCGATGTATGTCAGATAACATCTGAGCACTCTAAATGCATGAACTTCTGTGTTGACAGTTGATGGTCCTCCATATGCTGCCACTAGAAGAACAACTTCCCAAGAATATGCAGTGTAATAATATGCAATATATAAAGGTAATAACAGCTCTAGAAAAGTAGGAATCGTGACAGTTGCAGAAATAACCTGCTGTCAGATGGAGATATTATTATTAGGGCACAGAGAGGTAGAACTTTTGTATCTGTCCTGGTCCTACATTAAATACTGAGAAAAACAGAGTATGTTTTAAGACTGTGGCTTTCATCTGGTGGTTGACAAGGTACTGGGGGACTGGAGGTTCTTTTTAAAGAGCTTACCAGAAGTAGCTGAGAAAATGAGCCTACTGTCAGGAGAAATAAGTTCATGTCTCCATTCAAAAGTATTCAGAAAAATACTGTGAAAAAACCCCAGCTGAATGCTTTTGGTGATCAAGAAGTGAGAATCAGCATTCAGAACTGGTAGCAAAAGGGGTGGGAAGTGCTTCAATTTGCAGCCAAACCTTCAGATGCTAGTCAGGAGAACTGGAATGACAGACTTGATCCTGAAGAAAATTCATTCTGGTCTACTCACTGTAACCTGCTGTAGTCACATCACCTAGGCTTGCAAATACCTTCTGCAAAGTATCTTCCAACATTAAAGGAAGTTCTGTTTATGCTGGGAGTTCGAGATTAATCTTTTTGTCAGATTGTCAACTCAAACTCGTTAAATTTATGCAGTGCTTAATGAAACAGTGTAGGGCTTTATTACAATACACATAGTAAGTGTTGAGAAGTAGTCCTCTGATGTTTCACTGAACAAGAACCATTTGAGGCAATACTCTAGCAAGAAATTTTAAGGTTTTCCTTAAAATTCTTCCATCCTCTCTAAAGAGAAACTAGCCATATGTCTAATGCAATAACTAGTTTTGTCTTTTTCATTAGAATGACTTAATGTATCAGCAAGGTGGTGGCTGCTCAAAGCAGAATAGTTGTCTGAGGTTGGCTGGCTTTTTCCAGCCAAAGGTTTCAAAGAGCTATGTGAGGCTGTGTTTCAAAGCAACTTCCCCTTGTGCTGTCTGTCTTGTTCTTATTGTGTGAAAGAATACACTGAGATTCTGGGAATATCTCCTGTACTTAATGAGAGCTCAACTGTACTGATTTGTTTGTAATAGAATATGGTAAGGAAAACATAGAGGTGAGGCTGCTGCTGGTGGTAGTGGTGGTGAGGCACAGGAGGAGGGAAACCTTGCTACTAAGCACCATCCTTTGAAGGTTACCTGTAGTCAAAAGTTTCCACAAGTTTGAGAAATCACTGTATTTTAAAATACTACAAGCAAGTAAAAAAAAAAAAAAAAAAACAACAAAACCTTGCTTTCTTCTCATGCTTGCTGCTTGGTGGGTTTGAGCCCAGACCTTGTGTTCTTGGGGTACGCAGAATGGACCGAGCCCACAGCACGAGCCCTGCTGCAGTTGAACTCCTGCAACTCTTTGCTGTCAGCAGAGCCTTCTCGAGGGTCTCTGCGAGGTCCCGCTGCTCTGCGAAAAACAAACGATCAGGGCTGGGTTGTTTCCAGTATCTGCCTGATTCTTTTAGGCAGCGAGGGGAGTGGCAGCACCTTCGCCTTGCAGCGGCCGTGACCTTACTACTGCGGATGTGCTCTAGGATATTACAGGCTCAGTCTGGTTGCTATCTCATCTTTTGATGCTCGATGCTCTAACTGCTGAGACTGTGCAAAATCCTCGTTTCTTCTTATTCTCAAAGTCACGGGGGAAAATGTGCCCCGTGACTCTAGAAATCGCTCTGACAGGCAGGCAGGCAAGGCTCATTTTAGTAACGAAACGAACAAAGTTGTGCTCAACTTTTCATGCTAAAAAGTGCCATTGACTTAAAGCTTCGGAAACAGAGAATGTAAATTAAACATTGTTGCACGCAAACTGAACTTGTCTTTGACAGGCTAAACAGAGATTCTTATGGAGAGCTTACTCATGCCCACACAGAACGCAGTTTAGCTTTCGACTGTGGGTTTGGGTGTTTTTATATAAAACAGTATCATTTTAAGGTGTACCGCAGTCGTAATGAGAAACCCCGTACGATTACAATTTTGACTATCGGAACAATGGACACCCCCGTGCCGTAATGTGTTGTATCGAGTAATCAGGGACTGCCAGGGAAAGCGGGAAAGCAGAGCCTAGGAATAATCAATGTATCGCCCACAGTGTGTGCTGTAATCCGGCACCTCCTCGCTGAAGCGCGTCCCACCAAACCATTCATCCGCACCTCCCCGCCGCAGATAAAGGGAAAACCAGGAGTGATCAGGGGAAGAGCCTCGGCTGAAAGCGGCGGGGACGGGACGGGACCGGACGGGACAGGAGCGGTCGGGACGGGACGAGTTGGCTGCGAGGGGGGCACAGGCCGAGTGGATCCCTCGGGCGTTCGTGGGGGGCACCGGACCCCCCTCCCCATCCCGGGCTGGGGGCGGGGGCGGGTGTGCACCGCCCCTCCTCTCCGCCGCGCTCCGCTCCGCCCGGTGCTCGGCGCCTCCCCCCTCCCCGGCTCCCATGGCGGGCAGCGGCGGCCGATTCGGTGCCGGCAAGCCCCGCCCGCCGGCGGTCCGGGGCCGGCCTCCCCCTTCCCTCCGCCGCCCCCTCCGCGGCAGCCCGCCAGCAGCGCCACAGCAGGCGCGGGGCCGGCTCGCTCCGCGCTGCCTCCCGCCCGCCCGCCCCGCCGCTCCCATGCGGGCCGGCGGCGAGGCAGAAGATGGCTGACTCGCCGGGGCACCCGCGCCCCTGCCCGCCCGCGCCCCCCGCCCGCCCGCCGCCGCCGCCGCGCTCCCCCCGGGCCCTCCGCGGCGCCGCCTGCCACCACTGAGAGCCGCCGCCGCCGCCCCCCCGCGCCCCTCCCGGCCCCCCCAGAGCACCAGCAGCCATTTCATCTCCACCACCACCACCACCAAGTAGGCGCAAAAAATGGCAGAAATGGAGAAAGAAGGAAGACCTCCCGAAAATAAAAGGAGTAGGAAGCCGGCTCACCCGGTGAAGCGGGAGATCAACGAGGAGATGAAGGTAGGTGCTTGTGATGGGGACGGGACCGGGGTCCCCCCCCGCAACCCCCGCCTCCGAGCATGGAGATGAAATAAGAAAGGATCTCTTGTCATTTTTTTTTTTTTGTAGGATGCACTGAATGTGTCTCAACTCCGCCTCCTGGGCTGCAAACAGAGACGAATTCACAGGCTGCAAATCCTGTTCATTGACCAGCTTATTTATTTTTTAAAAATAACTCTCTCGTTCGGCTTTTAAGCTCCTCGGGTGCCAATGATGAGCCTTTTTTTTTTCCCCCTCTTTCTTTCTATAGCCACCCCTCAGGTAGCTGCGAAGCCCTTAAAGTTAGGAAAGAAAGGGATCTGTTTTAAACACTGTATTTAAACACTGTATTTCTGTCCTTTTTCAGTAGCCAGCTGCAACTGTGTAATTAAATTGTCAAAGTGAAACGTTGCGGTCTGAGCCGCGCATCAGCCTGGCGCTTCAGCGCGAGACCCCTTTTCTCTCCTTGCCCCTTTCGCCTCCTCCCCTGCTGCACCGCTTCGCTCCGCGGCTCGCGGCAGCGCAGAGGTGTCGCTGGAAGGTGGCTTGTCCGAGGGCTGCTTTTGATGGAAGTGTATTTACGCGCGGAGAGCTGTCCTGCTTGATAGGAACCGGTGCCACTCCAGCTGTGCTCTGGCGGCCGCTCCAAATGTTGGATGGCTGCGGTGGCACAAACGCGCGATTTTGGAACTTCTTTTATCATTAGGTCGCTGTTCCAGGCTGGACCGGTCCTATTTTTTGCGCCTGTGCTCCATGTCTGTTCCCTGTCTGTTTGTTTGATGTCTCTAATTCCCCAAAGTTGGTAACAATGTATTGCTAGACTTCAGCTGAACTTGTTGTTGAATGCGCAGATAAAGTGACTAAAACAGCATAGTCTGGCTACAAGATAAAATTGCTGAGATTTAATTTGAATATGTCATTTATTAAAAGGCTGATTATAAGTGGAAGACTGCCTGGAAAATGTCACTCGTTCACATAGTATGTATACTGTATAGGCGAGTGTATAAATATGCATGATGCCTAGCGAAAATATCTTTGCTTTCTGGAATATTGATCTCCCCATATAAAATTAAACGGGAATGTGCCATCCCCTCCCCTGTCCCCTCTTTTGCACACCACTAATTTCGGTTAGGTGCCCCTGCCCAAGGCAGGCATTCTTGTTCTTGCTGCCTGTGTAATGAGCATGTACATGGTTCTGCGTGCACTTCAAGTGTAAATGTGGGCAAGAGTAGTATTAGGGGCACAAACAAAATAATGTGTCGGTGCATCTCTTTGGAAACAAACTGTAGTAGCTTCAAGTCCAGAGGAGCTCCCGCTTTCTTTGTGAGATATGTGACACATCCTATTTTCGGAGAGGGCTCTGTGCAGCCACCAGAGAGTCATTGCTCATTGTAATCCCACATAGTTTTGAGGACTGCAGAGGTCTGTAGTACAGGGCATTGGCCCCTCAGAGCATCGCCTAATGCGATCTATATGGATTGCAGCTTTTAAGTTTCATAGGTTCTAGAATTACAAATTAGCTAATTTTAATCAAAACATGTGAAATGTTATCCTGGCTGGATATAAAGGCTGACTGTGCTGGATCCTCTGGGTTTGTTTTGTTTACTTTGGCTGCAGGCACACTCAGCGGTTTGGGAGATAGTTGTTCTTCTACAGTATAACAGATGTTTGTCTGAAAGGGTGAGGAAGAAACAAAAACAACATTGTGTGAAGGAGAAAAATTACACAATTTTAAACTAATGCTTTGGTGTTAAGCGCTAGCATTAACCTTAATGTAGAGAGTTTCTCTTTTTTAATCATGGCTAACTGCTTAAGGTTAGGAACCCCGAGATTTCAGCTGACTTGAAAACTAAAGGTGTGTAGAAAGGACATTTTGAACCCGTGTAATTTCTGGTTGAGAGTGAGACAGCTGATGGCAGAACCTTCCACAGCCCACCTTTCAGCATAAACTATGTTATATGTGCTATGCATTTTTAGTAGGGCTGTTGGCTGCTATCATCTAAGAAGGGGAAAAAGAGGGAGGAGGAAGTAGTTTGAATTTTTGACTGGTTGAGAAAGTTAAAATCCTGTGGTGATCATTTACCCTTTTTCTTTACTGATGAACTAAGATGTCTAGTTGTTCTTAATAAACCCAGAGAATACAATAATGTAACAAATTGGTTACAGTGTGCAAAATGTTTGCAGTGAAATGACAGAGGGAGCACAATGTGCCCTTGTGTAGGTTTGTATCTGTAATGTTCAAACAGGCTGGCTGTTTCCCTTCATCTGAACTGCTTTCATCTGGACCAGTGTAAAATAAGCTCTGGTAAGTAATCACAGCAGAGCAGAAAGAAAGGAATGTATACAGCAATAGACAGCCTAAGCTGTAAAAACTGTAACCTGAGTATCAGCAGCAGATCAGATATCAAGGCTTTAAGGTAGGGGAAATGAAAGAGATGAAGGGGAGGAAAAGACGAGAGAGGGAATGGAAAAGTCAGCTTGGAAAGTAAAGGAGAAGTAGGAGGGCCCCCTCAGGGAAATTTGGCTCAGGGGTTAGGGAATTTTATCATGGTGTACAGTGACCTACTCAGGTTTCAGCCCACGTTGGATCAAATTGCATCCCTTTGCTAGCAGAAAGAAAAAGGACTGGTGTATATGTGATTTCTTCCCCCCCCCCCCCCCCACACACTTTGGATAATAAAAAGGCCATTGGTACAAGTGTCTATTTTAAGTACAGTAAATCCAAGGCACTATGAATGAGCAATAATATTACCTCATCACAGAGACTTCCTTTGAGATTTGATGTTTGATACAGTCAGATATTTACTCGAGAAGGGTCACAACACCTAACTGCTTGCTTTAGTGTTTTCCAACAGTAGTGTCACAGCTTGGTTTTAGCATGACTGGATGGATATTCATGTTGCTCGCTCTTTCCTTATGCCAGATATTGAGTTACGTTTTTGTTATCGCTAACCTAATGTACACGATGGTTATAACAAATTTTAATTTGATACAATGTTGTATGCAAAAAGTACATGACTCTGCACAGTTTTCTGATATTACGTTTCAATGAAAAATATATTCATGAGGAACTGTTTTGTTACACTGTGACCTTTACAGCCACTCTTTTGTATTTTCTAGTTGTTTTTTCTTTTGTCCTCCTTCGGATAAGACTTTCTTCCAGATAAGTTTTTCTTCCAGAGGTAGCATTCACCTCGTGCCTTGGAGGAAAATGGTTATTCTGAAATTCAGTTTGGTGCCATTTTCATTTGCTGGTGAATAACAGAACACCTCATAAATCCAAACCTTTTGTCATCAGGGAATCTACTACTGTTTTAAGACCAAAATATCTATAAAATTGATGAAAGCAGTTGTCTAGGCACAGTGGTGGATCCCCCATCGATCCCTCCTTGCCTTATTTCCAGCTGCCATCCTGCTGCCAGGAAGCAGTGCTGCTCAGGAGGAATAGCTAGGTGCTCTGCAATGCTGTGAGGTGAGATTACATCCAGTACTGAATTGCACTGGAAGTTCTCCCGTACAGATGAGGCAATGTATCCATGTGTCTCTAGCAGTTGGAAGGTAAGCAATTAATTTGTGTTGTAATTCCACAGGGCTGCTTCATGTGCCCAAGGAGTTTGCTGTCCATAAATATTCTCAATAACTAATTTGTATCTAAAACTGGGCTTTGTTCCTGGTGCCTAGAGCTTAGGGCAGCCCCATCTGTTATCATTGAATAGTAAACTCATCAGAATATCTTTCAGTTTAGTGTTTAAATAGTCCCTGTTTGGCATTTGAAAGTACTACTGTCAGAAGGGGGAAAGCAGTGAAGCAGGCGTAGCAGCCCTGTGCCTGGAGCAAGCCAGTTTGTTCAGAGCACTCGGAAGATTTCAAGGAAACTCCTCCCTTCTCTCTTGAAAAGCAAAAAAATATCTTTGGGAAAGTGGAAAAGCAGACAGACTTTATCAATTGCATTATTTCAGGAGACCAAGGTTTTTCTGTGGAGTATGCATGGAAGTTTTATGGGATGGCTGCAGAGCGGTTGCCTGTCTGCACAGGGAGCCTCACCTGGCAGGGCACTGCCGAAATAGTGCTTCCCCAAACAAATTGGGTTATACAGAGCCAAACATACATGAGAGGACAAAGGAAAGTAAAGCATAATGGAATTGTGCTTTCTGATAGTGTAAAGGTCTAATCACAGATTTCAGTATGGCATAAACAAGCAAAGAATGTGAGGCCTGGGAAAAAAGATCCAAGTTTGCATAGTGCCTGTAGAAACATTTTTATTTCCTTGATGCAGTGAAAGTGAAAAGTGAGTTTGTGGAGCTCTGCACTGAGTGGGTTATGCAGGCAAGGAAATGGAGTGGAGCCACTATGCTTCCTCCCAGATCTGAAATAAACATTCAGCAGTAAAACCTAGAAGAAAATGAGTCTGACAGACTCATGCTCCCCTGTGTTTCCTGCCTCCATGTTTGCCAGGCCTCATTCAGTGAAGCCAGGCCTTGCCCCCTGTGAATAAGTTTCATAGAGGAGGAAAGTCAAGAGATCTAAGATGGAAAGACACGCATGGCATAACTTGAGAATGTATTAAATAGCAAAGATTTGGGGAAATGATACATTGTAATGTAAAAAAAATCAAACTGTACATGTATTGTTATGATGAAATGAATCCTAAAGTGGGAATAAACGTGATTATGTTTTTACTGCCTAACATTTAAGTCAGACTCAGAAAGGAGGGAAACTGCAGTCTAGCAAGTCAACACACTCTTCTTCATCTTTCAGGGGAATAGGGAGTAAATTCAAGTAGAAATACCAATGAACATAACAGTTAGTTATCCTGGCTCTTCCAGGAGGGAAGTAGTACAAGAACAGAGAAATCATACAGTTAAAACACACAAATTACTCATTGCCCCACAGTGATGATAAGTGCTTTGGGACTTAGCAGTGGGCAAAAGCTGAATTGCCATCTACTGGGAAGGAAGGGCTTTGGCTGTGGTGTGTGAGTGGGGTCACTGGACTGTTTTCGGGCTGATTTCTTTGGCAGACGTGAGCTGGTTGTGCCGCAGCCGTAGTGAGTGCTCAGGCAGTCAGCAGCTGTAATGGTGCTCTTTCAGCTAGGGAAGAGCAGGAGGTTTGGCTCCTGTGGGATGTTAACCAACTGTCTGGGTGCACTGGCAGCTGCAGAGGGGACTGGTGTTTCCACTGTGGTCTCAAAAGCTTGTCTGCTTGGTGCATGGCATGGCAGAATGAGCATGGAAGGATGTGGAACAGGATTTCTGTGGTTTTCTTCTCAGCTCTGATGTTGACCCACACTGTGGGTGGCACCAGGGCTTGGTGTCTGTTTTTGCGCAGGGGACTGAGCATTGCCTCTGCACCTGGCTGAAGTTAGGCTCCATGCTGTACATTTGCAATGAAATCTGTGGGTCCCTGCAGGGGGCCTCCTTTTGGGCTAAGGGTCCCAGCTTAGCAGTGTGATTGCTGACCTGAGATTTTATTGATTATGAGTAAGGTTTCTCTCTGTGCTAGTCTTTCAGATCATCCCAGCCCTTTGGCACAGCTGTGGGGTTGGGGTGGTAGCCTCATCCTGCAGACACTCCACATCCTTTTGGGGAATGAGTCTGAAAATAGGCATGGACTACCTTAATGCCTCTGCTGTCCTGTTCCTGCTGAAGCTTTGAATTGCAGCTCCTTGCACATCCTCCATCTGGTCATCCACACCTGCCTTCACATCTCCTCCTTGGGCTTTGGCAGGTCTATTATCTTGCAATTCCTCTGACTCCTGGTTAGCTTGCTTGATCACTGCTGCTTCTGCTTTCCTGCTCCAATTTTGAGTCCCCATTCCTGCTTTTCTTAAGCCTCAGAGTTACAATCATCACCCTTCCTTTCTCTAAGCCTTTGAGAGTTGTATATCTTTCAGTGATGTTCTGCTCTGCATGTACAGGTTGTATATTAACATGTTTTCTTTCTTTCCTCAGCTTCACCAAGGACTGGTCATTGTCTTACTTTTTTTTTTTTCATTTTCTTCTTTCCCCCCATTCCCTGCATTCACACAGAGAAAAATTATCTAATCATTTGTGTTTCGACTATTGCCACCACATTGGTCTTTACAATTCTCATCTTGTTACCATGTCTTGAATCCATGTGTTTTGTGTCTATCACTGAAATGGAAGAAGGGGAAATACATGAAAACAATGAATTAATAGTGGTCAGCTTCAGGGCAGTAGCTTCAGCATGATCTCAACTGTCAGGGTGTTAGACATCTCTGCAAATGGATGTTGTAGTCAGGAGTCTGAGAGAAGGTGATATTCTTTGGATACCCATCTATGCAATAGAGCCAGTGTGGAAAAAAACATTTCTCAGGTTTGACACTCAGCTTGCTAAGGATGGGGTCATGCTTTCCGTTTGCTGTGAATAAAGTGTGGTGTAATGGAGCTCTGGCTGTTAGTCACTGAGAGAATGGTATTAAGGGTGACTTGCATCATTGTAGTAGGTAAGATAAATTATGGAAGAGAGTGCCTTAATTGTTTTCTTCTTTTATATATATTTTTTTTAAATCCAAGCCACCCTTTTTTGGGAAATCAGTGTAAAAAGGTGCTTACTTTTGTTATTGCTGGCATGCAACCTCATTGTACTCGTATTGAAGTTAGTAGAAAAGATACAATTGATTTACTACTTAATAAGAGAGTCAGATCTCTATGATGAGTGATTTTGAAATCCAATGTATTTTTTGTCAGTATGAGTGTTCATTTTGGTGCATCACTTATCATGGATAGTTTAAATGAGACATGAAAGGTACTTAAATTTTGTGCCATTATAAACCCAGCCATCATTTTGACTACATTTCGAAGAGACAGATGCATGTATGAATTTTCAGGAAAAAACAAACATATGTACAGCCTTGCTTATGTATTCCTTGACAAGTAATTGGAAATTATTCATTGTCTGAGTTGATCAGCAGTGCAAATAGAGCACAAAGCATCCACAGGAGGCAAATTTAGAGCTACTCGATTAATTTGGTTGCATGGGGTTTAAATTGGTAAGACTTTGTCTATTGGTCTCTACCTTGCTAGATTAGTCTCTAGGGCTGTGTCTTCATAGTTGAAATTTAGCAAAACAGGGGAAGCTGGCAGATCTTTGGACCACCATGGGCCCTTTCAGGTCATTTTGGGTGTGCTGCAGTGGTGAGATCTGACTCCCCGGGTCCAGGTCATTTTGTTATTGGTTTCCTATGGGTTACAAACAGGGTTGGTGCATTGGACCTCTTGAATGTTAGGAGAGAAGTTTTCTAAAAAGCTAAAAAACAAACAAACAAAAACACCAATGAAAAACTACTTTTAGAAAATTTTTTCATTTTGCTAGTATTTAAAACAGCACTGCATCATTCAAATCATCTAGGTAGTTGTTAGCCACATTTGCACTGCATTTTACTCATTGAAAACTGTAGTAGTGGCCTAATTCACATATCATACTTGTAATGCTGAGTCTAGAAGCAGAGGTGGGATGATGGAATATTTTTCAGCAATCTGGGGCTGCACAGGACAGCCACAGAATTTTGACTTCCATCAGATGATAAGGTGAAAATGCAGAGGGGAAAATTAAAAATGGAAATGGATGCTTTAGGGGTCTGCTCTGGGGTTTTGTTTTGGGTTTTCTTTTCATGAAATGTGTTTGTAGCATAATTGCACAGATGATACTCTTGGAAGAGTACAAATTGCTTGTGTTTATTGCTTATAGCTGCTTTACAGCGCTCCTTGAGTGACAGGAACACCTATGTAATCTGGTGTGATGAATGAGCCAGGAGCAGTGCAGTGCTCCGAGGTTCTGGGATACAGCGGCTGCTGTAGCTTTGAATTCAAAAGCAATTATCATCTGATTAATTTTATTTATTTGTTTAAATGACTGGAGAATTGCTGTGTTCTATCATTAGACTTTCTCCCACTCAAAAATTAAGCTAGGGCAGTTACTAGACAAAATCTGGCAACCTGCAAATTTGACATTCACCATTTGTTTTGAATTGGTGTTGTATTCTCCTTATTCCTTTGCCAGAGTCCTGGGAGGCAGTGCTTATCAGAAGAATTAATTTAGATGTCAAGATCTTGGAGGAATATGAAGTTTGGAATTTGTTATAGAAGAGCGTTAATAAAAAAAATTGCAAAAACCAAATAGAAAGGCTCTGTGTGTGTCTTTTTTGTTTCAACTTATAGTTGTCATACTGCTTTAACCTGATCTTTGCCATTGCAATAATTCGTTGGCTGGTTTCCTTTGGTAGTTTCCTAAATCTGTAATCTGTGGAGCTCTGTGGTACTATTTGGTTTCAGAAAGCTTTGTTGCCTGGCTGCAGATTTCTTAACTTACTCCACTAAATCTTCTGGCCCAGTAATGAGCATTTTCTACAGAAATATTTTTGCCTCATGACCTAGAGAACATATTTTTAATAGAAATTGAGGGTTATGACAGTCATGTTCCATACTTTACATTTCCATACAAACATAAAATGTAACCACTCAGCTGCTTGGAAATTGGTTTGAAAATAAATACGGCAAAATTGGGAAAGGTTTTCTTAAACAAATATAAGAAACATTTATATGAAAAATGATGGTAGAATGCTTTCACAGTGAAGAATCTTTAAGTGCTTCGACTATGCAAGGGCTTATAACTGAGAAAAAACGTCTGCTGTGATTTTATTTGATTTGGTTCATGGGCACCTCAAGGAACTGTAATTGTGTCAGTGACCTGCTCCAGCTGAAAAGACTGTAACGCAGTAAGATTGATTAACTGCTGGCTGGAAAAAAAATCCTGGTTTTCTGTTATTCTCTTGCTGCACTCTTAAATATTTTATGGCAACACAGAGAAGTTTGTGTGAGGAATGTATGTTAAAGTATTTCTGACATTGAATGTCAGAGCAAAAGTCATAAATAACTCTCCTTTTCATTTTCTTTAAATTACAGACATATGAGTCTCTGTCATAATTACATGTGCCAGTTGGAGATTTAAATGTGTTTCACTTTATGCACTTGAGTTATGAAATGAACATTAGTCTTTGAGGAGGTGGGCCAAACCTGACACTTCCTCATGTAGCACAGATATGGTTCGATTTATGCAGTCCTCCCTTCCTTCCAAATGGTTATTGATTACATAAATAAGTAGGTAATTTTTCTCTTTCAGAACTTTGCTGAAAACACTATGAATGAGCTCCTTGGCTGGTATGGTTATGATAAGGTAGAACTGAAAGATGGAGAAGATATTGAATTCAGGAACTACTCAGCAGATGGGGAAAGCCGCCAGCACATTTCTGTTCTCAAAGGTAACGAGACTTTGTGTTTCTGTGTTCATGTAAAGAAGGATTAATAGCTCAACCTGTCTGATTGGTGTTGATTGTGAAGCATGTTCTGCTGATTGTGTCTTGGTTGCTTTACATAAAAATACCTGAGAGTACCTTGTGGTACAGGAAAGCCCATAGGCTATGAGAAAAGTCACTTAACAAATTTGCTGTTGGTCTATTGATATATTGTTATATATTGATATATATCTTCACAAATAATGCCTTTGATGTGTCAGTTGAAAGCCATGTGCCTGTGATATCAATAAATTACTCACAACTGGAGAAAGGAAGGAGTACTTACCAGGGTGGCCTTAAAGAACCCTTCTGCTTCACCTACTAAGCCTGGTTGGTCTACAACTTTTCAAAATACTGAAAGATTTTAAACTGGAATAGTCACACATGTAGGAACAAGTGTGAATGATCACAAAAGGCTTCTCACCTATGTTTGTACTGTACTGTCTTCTGCATTATGGTAGAAATTTTGCATAGATGAAATTTTTTGAGAAATTACTGAATCTTTGTGATTCAAAATGTAAAGGGTGAGAGCCTTTTGGCTTGTTTGATCATTAAGGTTTTGCCTTCTGACTTCTCAGTCTCGGGGTGGATAGGGGCTTGTCATCAGAGTAAGGAGAAAAGTAGAAAATTGCTGCATCTTTACTTATCCAATAGGAATTCCTCAAAGGTGAGGTAAAGAATGGAGATTCCAGCAGTTTTTATCCACTTGGAGTGCTACTTTTCACTGTGTTCGTGGGCAGAAATGTTGGGGTTTTCTTTCTGATAGCTAGCAGCAGCACTGTGTTCAGTGAGTGTTGCAATGAGTACTGACACCAGAGAGACCAGTGATGAGGGACAGATGGCTAGAAAAAAGGGGAAGAAATTAGAGGTAAGGTGAAACAACCTAATCGTTTTTTTTTGAATGTTTGCAGCTTGTTAGTACTATAACAACACTGGTGATCAATATTTATTTTTCATTGAAAACGTAATGTCATTAAGCTACCTTTGAAGAAACTTGTGCCTGTGTAGTAATGCACTTAATTTATTTCTGTTTTAATAAATACATCTTTTACTGAATGATTACTGACTCCAGTCTAAGTTTGATGAAATTTGTACGTACGTTTTTAGTAGGCACATGATACAAATCATACATTTTATGTACCACAAATATTGAATGCCTATGATAGGAAGAAAATTTTGGTGTATGCAGTTTTTGGGATGGTGAAAAAGCACATTTTGTGTTCTGAGACATGGAAGAAGAGGGAGTCCCATGGCTGAGATATATTAGAGCAAATAAGAATCCTGAGGTGATTTGGGATTAAAGAATTAGAACAATAACTGCCATCATTTTGTGTACACTTTGCTGTGATTTCAATATTTTGTTCCTTTCTTTAAATTCCTTTCATTATTACTACTCGTATTATTTATAGAGAATTGGAATTATTTTGTTCTTCAGTTTATGCTCCTTGTACTGGTGAAGTCACAGCACACTGTGACCACCATGCAAACAGTAGAAATGAAGTACAAGAATAAGATACCATTGACTATATCAGGCATACTAAGGCTAGCATGACAAAATAATCCCACCTTTTACCTTCTGCAAAAAGAAAGCCTGAGTTTGATTTTGAAAAAAGAATGGACCACTTCTGAAGATTACTGGAAAGTATCAATTTCTTTAAAAGGGAAAATACCTGGATTTTTGTGCACTATTCTTGTATTGGGGTTAGTAATTTAATGAAGAGATTGCTGAAAGTATGTAGGGCCATTTAAGAAATTTATGTGTCATACTGTACAATGTGTTCTTTGTGTTTTACAGAAAATTCTTTGCCAAAACCAAAATTACCTGAGGACAGTGTTATTTCACCGTACAATATAAACCCAAGCTACCCAGGGCTTGCCACAGGAAATGGACTATCAGACTCACCAGCAGGGTCGAAGGATCATGGGAATGTACCTATTATTGTCCCATTAATTCCACCACCTTTCATAAAGCCACCAGCAGGTAAATCCTAATGAACATGTAAAAATGGTTATTGTTACTGACAACATCCTGAGATCACTGGATCATGGTGTCTTAGCAAGAGGGCTGATTTCAAAAGTATTAAAATCCAGTCACAGATTACTCTAAAAATGAGTGGGAGAGTGGCTTTAATCACTTTAGTATTTTTGAAAAACTCCTGCAAATGCAATGACAACAAACTTGCATTGCTTGTACTACTCCTTATGCTGGATTATGCTCTCAGCACTTCAACAGCATTTGCTTTTAGAAAAAATAATAAAGATTTTGTTCTGGTTAATAAAGCCTTTAACTAAATTAATGAAAGATTATTAAATTAAAAATAGGCTGCATGAAAGAAACAGTGAAAGAGGCAAAGCCATCAAATCAGTATCATGTCTTTATATCAGGTTAACAAGCTCATACTGGGAAAACTGTCTCTTGATTCGCATTGAAATCCCTGACCGCTGTCTCTCAATGATTTAATATGATTTTGACTCTACCCAGGAGACTGCACTGAGACGTTTTACATTTTCATTAGATTTTTATCAGGAGTGGTTTTCTAACATGCCATTCCTCAGAGTTTGCATGAAATATGATTTATTCCCCTCTGCATGCTTGCTTACTGTAATCTGTGGAAAGAGCTCTTACGGCTACACGAGGGTGATTAATAGTTGTTATTGTTTACTGCTCCACATGGTGTGAAAATTGGTGCATCCAGATAGGAGCAGGCTGAGTCCTGCTTCCGTGGGCATCCCTAGGTGTTGTTGTGGTTGTTCTTGAGTGACCAAGGCACTGAGGAATACAGGGTGACATGCAACTCCTACCCAAGAACATTAGTTCTCCACACATGGGGCTAAAGACATGCCAGCAGGTGCCAGGGTGCTTCTGCAGAGGCAGAACTGCTTGTAGGATCAGATCCCAGGTCGCATCTTCCCTTCATAACATTGTCTAAAGGTAGCTGTAAAATACTGATTGATCCCAGAAAGTGTTTGCCTGTTCTTGGATGTGTAATAGACTACAGTTGCCCCTTCTAAAATATTGTTATGCCATTGAGTTTTATCTCTAAAGAAGTATATAATATGCTATGAATAATTTTCAAATGTTACTCAATACACACTCCTTGCCAAAGACTTTCAATCTATTTTATACGATAGTTGCTAATTACCAAAGCTATTTGGGCCCATTCCTGCAGCCTTTACACAGCTAAAGATCTCAGGCCATATGGGCTGGATCCTCAGCTGTTGTTGATTTGGCCCTAAAGCTTTAATCAAGGGCTTGTGCCATCCCAAGCTATTTTCCCCTCCAATCTGAGTCATGAATGAATCCAGAATGCTGAATTTGTGGTATGTGAACACAAGCTATAGCATGCAATTGTGCAAATTGCCACAGTTGCTGGATTTTTATGACACCAAATAAGCAGGAGGAGATTGAACTATGAAGTAGGAAAACAAATTACTGCAACAGTAGTTAAGTGGACACAAGGGAATCTTGGCCAAGTCAACTGCCTTCTGTTCTTTGCCTGTCCACCTACAACATATGATCCTGTGTTCAAACGTACTCCTACGGGTAATGTATAGAGAGAGCTTTTCATAAGTCTTTTCTACCTTTAGGTTTTTAATTAATTCATTAACAATGAATAATGTTGTTGTACCTGCACAGGAGATACGAATGTATAATCTCTGCCTTCTCTGAGTTTATCCCATGATTGGTAATGAGCACTAGATTACCATGACTTCTGAGCAGATGAATGTTTTAGAGACCAAAGCTTGGGAGGTTTGGAGGGGGAGGAGAATCACCACCTTTGTGGGATTTTCAATAAGCATGGGTAGTAATGGTTTTGTTTTATCTTAGGGTGTAGATGCCCTAGCCATGATCATCCTGAAGAGGCTGGCAAGAAACAACTGGTAGGAAAGGGAGTACAAAGGCTCCAGGAGAGCCAGTGTGCAAGGCAGTGGTCTTGGCACTGCACTTTGACACCATTTTGTGGGCACTACATCAAAGCAGAAAACTTCAGAGTGATACAAGGCCAGACAAGAGTAACTCTGGGGATGTTTTCTTGGAGTCCCTCGCAAGCATAGGGAGGATGACTTTGGAAACAGCACAAAGGTGCTTCTTTGACTTGAGCAGGCAAATGATTAGACTCACATAATTAATTAATAAGGTGAAGGTTGACATTTTCAGCATGGGGGACAGACAGGCTATGACTGATCTGCTACTAACACCAAAGTATTTATCCATGTTTGAGTGGATGAATGAAGTAAGGGGACAGGAGGGAGAGGCAGAGAGAGGTCAAGAGAAAGTTTCAAGTTAAAATGCTGGGCAGAAAAAGGGATCTTGGCAGCATGTTTTGTGTGGACACACGGAGGGCAAAGCTACATTACAGGCCAGTGAGAACACCAGGTAGCAATGCACTGTAGTGACTGGGAGGCTAAGAATTAGGATGTGTCCAGAATTTGTGAATGGTGAGAAAAGCTTTTAGATATCATACAGGAGAAAAATCTACAAGACTTCAATAGAGCTCAAAAGGGAGTGCCCACAGGTGAAAATGATACCTAAATCATGAACCTGAAGGATGCGAAAAATGGTGCAGTCCATCCTTATTGAGTAAATAATATGAAGTGAGCACTCAGGGAGAAATTATTAAGACTTTAATTCTTGCTGTATTGATCTTGAACAGAAGGGTCAGCATGAGTAAAGAGATGTCAGAGAGACAGGCTAAGGTATTCATTTGGACAGGAGTGTAATGGTCTGAAGAGGATAAGCAGATCCATTGAATTATTAGTTGAATAATTTTGCTGATAAGATTCAATACAGGTAAGAGGAACAAGAGCAGAGCATGAGGGATGCTCACAAACCTGAAGAGAAATAAGAAGACATAGCAATTGCAGAGGTAGAAAAGACACAGGAAGGCAAGGGAAGCAGGATTTCTAGGAAGGCAAGTATGATACTTTATCAGAAACAGCTGTCAGCTTGAAAAAGAGCAGGAAGGAATGCTGATCCTGAATTGTCTAGGAAACTGTCATTGAAGATTTCAGCAGACTAGGTTTCTTTGAGCATACTGGAAAGCTTTGAACAAGTGTCCTGCTTGCATCCGTATTTTGTATGACAAGGCTAAAACCTTGAAGAGTTAACAAAATTACCTTTTTTTCCCTCATGCCTATTTTGCAGTAAAGTGATTTTTGTTTTGGTGTGGTGTTTTTTTTTTTGTTGTTTTTTTTTTTTTAAATTTAAAAACCAAATAATTTTGAGCAGTCTGGCTAAGATTTTATCTTCAGGCTGTTCAGATTTCTGTTTTAATCAAATAAAATGTTAGGTTCCAATTTGCTTATATGATTCTGGAAAACATTAGGGTTCTACTAACGAAATGGAAACAGCTCCAGTAAAAGCACTCTCTCCTTGCTGTACCTCATAATTAAACACCCAAAAGGTTGAGTTAAATGCATGAGCCCTGTGTGGTGCACTGAGTATCTACAGACTCAGGTTATGGTGTGTCAGTGGAGGATGCTAAATCCAATCATGGGAGGTGTCCACTGGGAGAATGCAAGTTACTTAGATGTGGAGACTATCTGCAAGAGCACTCCCTGATCTGCAGGACCAGGCAGATAGACCACACTGGAACAGTGCTCAAATGAAACATTATAAGTCAGCATCAGCCATCCAACCTGCATCTAGAAGCATATAAGTAGTCAATGCTGCCTCCAGCGAGTTGCTGTAAAGAGTCTCTGTGTGGCTAGTAAGAGTCCATCTTGCCCAGCCAGCTGGCAACTACATTTAGACTTCACTGCAGATTCTGAGTGATCCTCAGGGTTAGTCTTGAGTACAGCCTACTGCAACAAAGTCATCCTAAGATTAGTTCTGCTTGCTGTTAGAAGGTTCTTATTTTCTGCACAGCAATTTTAAGAAGGATGGTGGGGTTTTTTAAATTTGCTTGTTTGGTTTTTTTTTTCCCTAATTTAAGAGATGCATAGAAATAGCGAGGAATAGAAATGCAATAGCCTGGAATGACCCAGAACTAAAAATCTCACCACAGCTGTGTGAGATATATGGCCTTAGTATGTAGCATGAAAACCTTCTGTTATTCTGCAGCCTTTAATGATAGAGTAAATTTGAAAGAGCACTTAGTGTGAGGTATATGGCCTTAGTATGTAGCATGCAAACCTTCTGTTATTCTACAGCCTTTAATGATAGAGTAAATTTGAAAGAGCACTTAGGGTGACTCTGCCCTTTTGCTCAAGCAAGTTTGAACAGCTCTTGTTACCTGGGATGAAGGAAGGCTGAAATCAAGAGTAGTCAAAGAAGAATGCAAAAAATTCTTTCAACGCAGGTGAGAACAAGCTGCCTCCTTCCCCTGGCACCTGCTGGAGGCTATGGTGTCTCAGTTTTCCCATTTCTTTGAGTGCTCTTTGATTTGTTTTATCTTGTGATCCCCATGGCAGTGCCTTGGTAGGGTGGTACAGCTGCTGGTTGGTTTGTCCTTTGAGCATGAGGATTGACAAAGTCCTTCCCTTTCCTGCCTCCTGTGTACAAGTGATGCACAGAGTGTGCCAGCTGCTCTGAGCATCCCAAACAAGAATGGGCTTCCTGCAATGCTGTGCTGTGAGAGGAGGTCACAGCCAAGGGACGCAGAAGAAGGGGAGGCAGAAAGCATGATGTCATGCAGTTGACTGAGCTGTCCACAGAGAAATAAAGTACAAGGGAAAAATTATGCTCCCTCCCAAGGTTTTCAAAAGATACCGAATACATTTGGAGAAGGAAAGGGGATGCAAATCCTACAACCCACAGATGAGTGTCTCAACATAATATTAGGTTCCAAATGATGACTGGAGTTGTACTGGAAGTGATCAGAAACTTGTGAAGGTGAAGGAGGACTAGGCTGGAGGAATGGTATCTGATGAGGCAAAATGTCTTAAAGGAGAAGCATTTCCAGTGCTGACTTTTAAAATCAGCCTGTGACCTAGGCTGGCAAAGAAATATCAGATTCAAATACTAAAGTAAGTATCTAGTTATTTTATAAAAAGAAATCAGTGATTTTCTGTTATGGTTTAGCATTGCTTTAGAATTATAAGTTTAGAAGTTTATAGGAGATTTTGTAAATACAAGTGCAGGTGAGTAACTTTGTGCAACATATGGGAATAAGCAGAGTTCCTGCCCTACAAACATTCTGTAACAGCATGCTGTAACCTCTCTCAATATTAAAATTGCATTGGAGGAATCTGAAAGCATAAACGTTTTAAATGGCATTTAGCAGGCCACTAAAAATGAATTCCAAGATCTGTCAAAATTCACTGAGGAATTGGATCTATGACTACAGTAGCAAGAAGTTTGATTCCAGGAAGAAGTGAGTAGCAGTTTTCCTTAAGCAAAGACCACATTATCAAATCTAGTTAGGTCTGTATATGGAGGAGACTTTCATTTTACTGTGCTGGGGATCCCTCTTCAGTATTTCACAGATATCTTCTGGTTGCTGAACAACATTACAATTTCTCTAACTGTAGGCTTTGCTCCCTGGTAAAGATCACCGCAAGAAATCCTGTAGTCACTACTCTTCAAATTATTTCTCTTGTTTTCAGTTTGAAACATCATCCAATTTACAGTGATTGTAGGGTTATTGCTGCTTGGGTTTTTAAATGCTGGTCGTTGCCAGGATGCCTGCCCTATCTAGCCCTCTGTTGATGTCTTTTGCTCTCTGTGGAGGGCCAAGTGTTTCCTTTGTGCTAAAAAGAAAATAATAAAGTCCATGTATGTACCTTAATAGCATGTATTCAAGTATACAGGGAGTTCCCCCTCTGTTAGGTGAAATAGGCACTTTTTTTGTTTGCATGTTTAAAACCTGCCTAAATGCCATCTTTTGTGTTGTGCATTCAGTCCCTACTGAACTATGCGCAAGAATGTGCCTCAGCTCATGCACAGAAAACGTAGGCAGGCCGTGGTTCCCCAAAATGACTTCTTCAAAAGGGGCTGGGGCATTTTGCTTTATTGGCAGGGTAGTGAACTTGAAGAGACTGGTCCTTAAAAGGAAATGCATTGTAGAGGCTCTGATATTTCCATAGTGATGGCTGCAGCAAGCTTTCTATTGTCTGGCCTATATTTTAATCTTCCCTTGGTAGTTACTTTTTCGAGGTGCTTTTTGTACCTTAAGTTTGTCACGTGCCCCACCTGTTTATGGGATCAGTGCTTAAGGTGATATCACAAGAGGATCTGCAGCAATATCTTAGGAGTTTTGTTTCTTCACCTTTTTTAGTTTGAACTTAATTTGGTAATGCATTTCGGGTGTAAGAAAATTGACTGCAATGGTACTTCTGCCTTGCTTGGGATCAACAACCTCAGGAACTACTTGGGGATGAAAAATCTGAATACATACTACTTGGTTTTCTTCAGTGGTGATCAGGGATTTCAGGAGCAGCAGGAGAGTAACTCAGAATTATCCAATTCTGAAATCCTGGCACATCCCAGTGGAAACAGTGAGCCCTTACTGTTATTGCTGCAGATGCTCAAGTCAAGATCTTAAGTCTCTAAAGAGGAAGTTTTGCAGCTTTTCATTAGAAAGCAATAGTGAAAGTAGCTAAAATATTTAAATATATATATACACCATTGGATTGAGCACAGTTCCCAGCTCAAAATAAAAGGGCTATTATAGCTTCCTACCCAAAAAACCTGAGATCAAAACTGTCTGTGCGAGGGGCTGCGATGCAGCACAGAAAAAGAGAAGAAAGTAGTAGTGGAGAGACATGGCTTCTGATAGTGTGATAGAAGGAAACTCATGCCAGAGATGAGTTGGTTGTCTGGGAGACATGGGGGAGGGATGGATTCCAAAATATGTTTTGTGTCAGTCATGTATACGACCACAGTCAAGGTACAGATTTCACAAAGGCTCATTCAGTCCGGGTGCCATACTTGAGATCTCAATCCCAAACACTCTGTCCTCCTGGTCTTCCTTCTGCATAGCAGCACTGTGGTTGGGCAGCTTTGGGAGAGATGTTATCTTCTTGCCAGAAGAGTTGACTATCTCCTGCTGAATTTCTTGCAAGGAAGTATGGAAAATAAGGTTTTGAAGTACCTGCCATTGAATTATCATAATAGGCAGGATAAGAGCTGTAGCTGCATTTAATTTCACCCAACTTTTTGAAGCTGGAGTTAAAATTGAAAATACATCTCAGTTCAAAACAGTAGAGTGTTGCAATCTAAAACTTAGTAAATTGATTAGGATTTAACTCCAGATTTGTTGGGATTTTAGGAACACTATGCTAAACTCCATAGATCATGCTGGTTTGCTTAGATAAAAAGACAAGATAGATTTACTCCATTGTACTCATTGCATTCCTTTGCTTCCCCCCACCTCTTTAAATTATGGCTCCATATAAGATCGATTAGTGTAAACTGCTGCTCATTGGGTTTAAGAGAAACAATTTTCTGCAGCTCTTTCACATGGGTTTGAAAGGAAAAAAATACCAAACATTCTGCTTAATTAAGACCTAAAGAGGCGGTGCAAACTTTTGATGATTAATTGAAGCATGCTTTAGACTGATGCATATTTAGTTATTATAATGTGATAATTTTATCTTGTTATACAAACTACTCCCTTTGGGAACATGATTTAACACCGCAAACACTCTGTGTTTATTGCATTGTTCATTATGAAAAATACACGATAAAAACCACAAGGAGATGTAACTGAACAGTACCTGTGTGGTAGGTGCAGGGAGTACTTCTTCCACCTGTAATGACACAACCCAGAGGCAGAAAATCACAATATTGTAACTCCCACAATATCTCTCCCTGTGAAGAGTCGAGAACTTAGAAAAGTAGAGGCTGGAAATTTAGATCTTGTGCAGTATGTAGAAAGAATTTATCTTCTTATCACCTAGACTAATTAGAGAGGACAGCAATATGTATGTTCTGATGAAAGTCTTCCTGTTAGTATTTAGTAGTGTCAGTCTCATCTGCTCTTTGTCTCACCTGTAAGAGTGCCCATGCTACCTGTCATAAGTGTGAGATCTGAGAGTATGCTAAACACTTTGCAAAAGCAGGTGATAAAGTTGAAGGCCCAGATGGAGGGGGGGGGGGGGGAAAGCAGTTATTAAGAAGTATTTTCTTTCACTTCAATATTATCTGTGCCAGGACTTGCAAATGATATTTTTGTACTTTACAAACATGTGTCAGCATAGCTATATGTGTCCTAAAAGTGATGGTGAATGATCTTCATCAGAAGAGCTGCTCCAGTGAGAGCTCACATGATGGATGTAGGCATGGTGTCAGGATGAGCTCATGTTACTTTAAGCAGATATGCTAAGCTAGACTACCAGCAAAAGATTGACTATGAACAAAGGAGACAATTGCCAATGTAATAAACTGGTATAATTATTGTGGACAAACTTTCTTGGTGCAGTTCTAATCAGGAAAAGATTAAAGATTGAAGACAAATAACCAGTCTTAAACTACTGGATTTGAAATTTCCTGCTTCCCTGTGATCTCCTAGAAGCAAGTTCTTCTAGCTGAGCACTCTAGGAACAGAGATTTGATACATTTTCCTGAAAGCAGGGCAGGAATCTGGTAAAGTGATTTTCAAAGAATTTGGCCTTGAAAAACAAAGGTCTGTGAAAAAGTGAGAGGAATTTTATCTTGAATGGAATGCAAGATACGAATTTCTGGTATCAGATTATTCCAGTTTGTGTTTAGCAGATGACAGCACTTAAATCCCAAGACTGTCTTTTCTTATTTTACAAAGTCTTAACGTCTTGAGGCTACATTATTGCTTCTCACTGCTGGTAGAAATACATGAAGTGATACTTTCTGCCAACGTTGCAGTCCCGAATTTTGGTCGCTAAGCTTAATACACTGTAACAAAACACGCCTATTAGTTATTTTCACAAAGTCTGCTCAGATCCCTACCACAAAACTGGTATGAAGAAGGAAAGCACACAGTCAGGTTTGGACCTTTATCATTGTCCCCAGCTGTCCTCCACACCCATAGGGCACAGCTCTGTACTCTCCCAGGGATCAAGCATGGCTTACTTTTTCTGCTGTTCTTAGCATCACTTGCAAAAAAGAAAGGATTTGATTTTAGACCAAGTTTTTCCTCCTGCTGGGCTGGACCTGGTTGATGGTCCATAAAAATGTGATACTGGATGTTTTCTATTTCACCTGATGAACTGCATTACAAAAAGTTAAAGTTGCATCAAAAATTGACTTGGACAAATGTACACCTGAGGGAGCAAAGATGACTTGAAAAGTGATGTATTAGTGTCCTGTCCCAGGAAATGTGTACTCTGAGCCCCCTTCTAAAGTACTGCTATTTCCTGGCTGCCTCACATGGCCATACTCAATTAATCCTTTTGTAGCAGTGTTCTTGAGTCTATTAAATTGAAGAGGCATCTAGTTTTATTATTGCTGTTACCATGAAATGAAAATAATTATATTGTTTGATGACTAGAGTGAGAAAGGAGTAGAATAGAGAAATAGTTTGAGTTCTTTGTATATAGCTAGACTATTTCCTTCCCTTTCCCCATTCCTTCTTTCAAAATGATAATCATTTTGACTAATATTGATGATGCCACCTGGATATCACTTATCACTTCCAGGTAGTGCATACAGTGGCTGGAACTAGTAGTTTGTAGACTGTTCTCTGCTATTTTTTTGACCATCAGATTCATGGCCCACAAATGAAGCCATGCTGCTTCAAAGGATTCTCTGTGAGATGGTTGTGTAGTTCTGCTGGACGGGGCAAGGCAAGACAGCAACCTGACACAGAAAGTCCCTCTCCTCTCTTCCCCTTGCCAGGATGTATCTTAGAGGGTAGAAGGAGGTGGACTGAACCTGACTGTCCTGCATAACCGCCTGCACAAAAGTGCAGAGAATTGAATAACGTGGCTTTTCCATGTGAAGAGCTGCTGCTGGTTGCCTGTGTAATTAGAAATAAACAATTGTTTGGGTCTTTCTCATCATCTATGGGAGACTGTTCATGTGAATTAGTGAACAGGAATTGAATGACAGCTGAGGTGTTCCCCCGTCAAATCACTCATGAAAGCCCCTGAGAATCCCAGTGGTGCATATGTGTTTCCCCTTAAAAACTGTGCCCCGACAAGCCGGCCTGCTTCAAAAAGAGCTACTTCAGCACCTACTTTGCCAGTGAACTCTCTTTCAGCTCTGTAATATTCTTTTTTCATTTATGAGAGTTCCTTTCACCAGAAATGAAGGCTATTAGACAGGTATCACTGGTAGATCTTCTCTTTTCCAGAGATAAAATGCTTCTTATCAGTAGGGGAATATATGTTACTGTTATCTGAAACAAGAGTCTGCTGTCTGGTTCCTTTGATTCAGAGGATCTTCTGTTGTCCTGGTACATTCAAAGGGGCAGGTTCAGTCTGTAAGGAATTGGTTTATTATGGTGCAGAAGCAACAGAATCAGGGTGCCTTTGTAAAAGATAAGTGCTTCAAATGACTCGGGACAAGAATGAGGGGAAGAGCTCTAGATCTGTGCTGGACAAGGCCAGTTTGCAGAGAAAGCAGTGATGCAAAACCACCACAGCAGCACCTTGTGTGCCTGGCTGATGTTACAGCCAGCTCAGGGCAGGCTTTTTGACCTTAGAGATGGCTAGTGATAATTTTGGACAAATTGTTTTGATTTCTGTGTTCAGTATATGAAGGTGCTTCTAATACTGACAAATCCCACTCTAAAGGGTAAGTGATACAATACATTAAACACAAATCTGTGCTATAACTTGGCCTTAAATGTAGGTTTAAATGTAGACAGTCTGATTAAAATGAAAAGGTCATTATTTTACATTGTAGAATTTTATTTGTAGCTGTAAATCATAACACAGTTTGTGGAAGGAAAAAAGTTATTAAACTGGCAGTATTTATTCCAATAAGGTGAGTAAAATGCAGCACGTAGTTCTGAGTTATGATAGTCAGGGAAAGGAGCCAAATCACTCTGCTAAAAATTAGTTTGCCAATAATTTTACTGAACGATGACAGCGTGGCTTCAAAAACAAATCCTTTATAGGGAAATAGGATGGCTGCATGACAGAATCTCTAAGCTATGAATTCTCCACAGCTCATGGACCAGGAACTGCTTTAACAATTATTCTCCAGAGATATTTTTTCCCAGAAGTTAGACAATGGCTGCTGTCTGTGGCTGAAAGGTCACTGAGTATCATAAACTGAACATAATAACAGAAGAATTCTGTGTTTTAAGTCAGAAAGATTCCTGATAACTTATTGATTTGACCTGTTCAGTAGGCTTAACTATTCACTGCTGTTGTCTGTGAAGCTGAGGTGGAAATGATAACCACAAAAGAATACTTACATTAGTAAATAAACTCTGTGGTATTTTTACATGGCAGAAGTCACACATGCCACATTTGTAACACATGTTAGAGAAGAGCTTGAAAGAGGCTTGTGAACTCTGCCTGAATTAAAATTTGACCAATGGGCGTAATGATTGAAAAGTAACCTGGCAGATTTTGCCACAGTGTTGCGAATTCTGCCTTGTTCAAGTCTATGTTTCTGTGACTACTGAATTCACAAAAAAGCTCCCTGTTTTGTATGCTAGTAATTTCAAAATAATACAGAAAAGGGGTGTTTTATGTTCCTTCTTATTTAGAAGAGGGCTCGTGTTAGAGACCTGCCTTGGTGCAGCACCTTCTGGCTGTGTTTTATCACCAGCTTGCTGAGCAGAGCATCTCAGGGACTCACTACAGCAGACTGTAAGTAACGAGCAAAATAGCAATACCCACTAAACCTTCACTAAACCTTGGTTACTCATTTAATAAAGAGTTGTGTGCTCTTAAGCTTGCTAAAAAGTTCGTGAGATTTCCAGACATTTTCAGCAGTGCACAATTTTTGAAGCTAGTCATCTTTTCCAGCCATTTTAGAAGCTTTGCCAGTCTGCTGAGTCTGGCTGGCACAGGTCACCGGCTGCCTGAGGACGAAGCTGGTGATCACAGGCAGGCACAGTGCTGCTCTCTCAGTGAGGGAATTAGCAATAAGATGAGCTTGTGCTGCTTTATCTAAGAGTAAGTGTGCAAGATGTCTGAGGAAGGTGTTTGCATCTCATGTAAACATTGTTCTTATATTTTTGTTGTAGAAGATGATGTGTCAAATGTACAAATAATGTGTGCCTGGTGCCAGAAAGTTGGAATCAAGCGGTATTCCCTGAGTATGGGAAGTGAAGTGAAATGCTTCTGCAGCGAGAAGTGCTTTGCAGCTTGCCGAAGAGCATATTTCAAGAGAAACAAGGTAAGAGAAATAAGGAAAGATGTAACCTACATAGACATGGCTTTAATCAGGCCCAGCCTGAGTCTCATTTAACATCTAATAGAAACTCTTTTCTTTTGTTTCCTCTGTTTCACCTAGTTCCTCCACTTTCCATCTGTATTGTCTGTTGGACTGTCAGCCCTTTACTAACCTTCTTTCTTTCAGTTTCTCTCAGCTTGGTACTTGGGTTTTATGAGGGTCAGGAAATTTAAATACTAATAAGCATTAGCATAAGACTCCAAATTCGGCCTTAGAGTCTCAGGATACTTCCTACACATATACAGCTAAGAGGAAGTATCAGAGAAATAGAGTAAGGTTGTGTTTGACAGTGCCATCAAGTCCCATGGCACTGGGATCATGGCCAGCAGGTAAACACTTTTAGGGCCTAAGTCTCAGTCCCATCACAATACTGGACATCTGTTCACTGCTGCTAGTGAGCTCTAGTTTCATTCTTTAAAAGTATATAATTTTTAATAACTTATCATTGCTACAGAATTCAGACACTATACAGTTTTTGCGTTGGGGTAAGCAATGTTAGAACATCTAGAGTAATGTGAATGCCCCTCCTACTCAATTTAAATTTAACTCCATCTAAAATTAGAAGCAGTCCTAATATTGAATGTCTACAAAAAATTGCTCTAATCATTGAAGCACAGTGCCTGAAGATGCCCTCTAGGTTACTTCAGCAGCTGTTTTTCTGCAGCAGAATTTGTAAAATGTCATTTAAAGAAAAATAGGGAAGAAACACCTTAAATTTTTAGTTGTTAAAAACGTAACTGTGTCCTTTTGGTGCTTAATAGTGTGAGCCTCTGGGTAACTTTATTGTCTTAGAAATGTTTATAATTCATAAAACTCTTTACATTTTGGCTTCCTGAATGATGCTATTTACCCTTATGCTTCAGGACATTCCAAGCCTGTCAAGTTCAAAGTGACTTCAGGTCTCTAAATCTGGTATTTTACATCTGTCATAATAACAAATAAGTATATATGGGTTCTAGACTCAACATGCAATGTTATAGTAAATTAACCTCCTTTATAAATTTAGGTCACATCATCCTGTCAAAAAAAAAAAAAAAAGCCCTGAAGAATTAGGTTGCAAAAATCAGTAGAGTGGAATTTTAGTGGCAGTCTTGGAGAATCAAGCTCATAGTGTCTACTGGAGCAGACAGGCAAGTAAAAGTCACATGAGTATTCCGTGAAGAGTGCTGTTTACAGTCTTCTTATCAAGAAAAGGTGTAGAGGAGGGAAATACATGCTCCTTAGATGCTCTCCATTTGAAAATAAATCTGCACAGATGTATGTGCATGTGCATATGTACACTTCTATCACATGCAGTTCTGTGTGTCTTACAATGTGCAGGGCACAGTCCAGACCCTCTGGGCTGACAGGATACAGATCTCTGTCAGCTGATGCTCCTGTGACTTCCAGTCACGAATTTACATGGATAGCATACTTCCTAGTAATGGAGGCATTGTCAGTGATCCTGGTTAGGTGGTCCTGTGTGTCCAGAACTGATGAGTACCAGATAATTTGGGAAACCTTGGAGAGGCAGATGAAAGGACTTGGTGTATTCTTTCTCACATATTCTTTCTCAGTTTAGATCCTGAAATAAGAGATTTAGATCTCCACTAAATGAACATGAATGCATGTTAACATAATGCATAGGTGTACTTCAACCTTCTAGTAACCCATTAGTAGTTGAATTCAGTAACAGTTTATGACCATGAATTCAATTAGTGAGGTAGTATATGAAAAAGTTCCCTTTTACCTGACTTATTATTTAGTACCCTTGTGCTTTATTGGAGGCCTCCTTGTCCTTGTGTTATGAGAAAGGATGAATTAGAGCTTCACATTCTCCTTGGTTCCCTTTCCTACACTTCTGTGAACTACTTCTGGAAGATGCCAAATATTTTCATCCAGAAAACTCTCTGTATTCATTATTTTGTATGTGTGTATAGACAGACAGACACACACATATGTATACAAGTATATACACATATACATATACACATATATATATATAAACACAATAGATGTTCCTAATATTTTCATATACCAGCATATCCCAGTGAATTGTCCTATTAGTCACTAAAGAGGTTTCAAACTAACAAAATGTCATGTGGGAAGACTTGGCAAAACATGGTGAGAAAACATTATCATGTTGATTGGCTCTGCTTCAAAGCTAAGCCAGTGAGTTAAATTTTCTTTCTCTTTGGACCTGTGCAACTTGAAATTCACAGTATTTGACTGAGCAGAGGAAATCTGTAGCTGTCCCTTGCATGTATGTTTATGGCATTAGATGATCTGGGGACAGAATCAGAAGTGCTGTTATTAAATGAAGACAAGCACAGTAGAACTCAGCAGACCCTCACGCTTCTGGTTTTGCACTTCACCTGTTAGTAACAGAGTGGAGTCTTGAGGAACAAGATCAAAAGAATCAGGATGCAAGAGTTTCAGATTTAACTGCTGATCTTCGCTCTGTTACTGCTATTCCAACATCGTACCTGTCTTCTCGATGACTGTAATGCTTATTTATGTATTTTAAGGAGTTATGCCACTCTACACATTCTCATTTTTCAAACAGAGGAGCAAAACAGTCACGTTTCACCTGCCCTATGCATGTTTTAAACAGCGGATCTCTGCCACAATATAGTGTTGTATTACATTAAATATGTACAGCTGCTGCATTTCTGGGAGCTGATAGGACTTTGTGGTCACTTTATTTAAAGCTTGAGTTTCCTAATGGATCACGTTAAGCAGTCTTCCCTCCCTCCACTAGATAAGAAGTGCTGTAATAAGTGCTTGCCTTGGATGATAGGAGTGTTTAAGCAGTCATCACTAATGTCTCAAAACAGCACTAAGTAATGCTGTGAATTATCCATCCCTGAATGACAGTTGCTGTGTTAAGAATGAGTACTTTCATAATCATTCTAATAAAAAGATATTTTCCCATACACAGGGCAAATGCACACTGCAGTGCTGCCTGCCACAGATTCCCAACTGGGGGGAGGCTTGGCATGAACCCACACTGAAGTGCCCTGAAAGTGCTCTACAAAGCCCCAGGTCAGCTGGGCACTGGCTGCTCCCAACTTCTAACTCCTTCTCAGCCCTTTCCTGCACTAGGTTTAGCAAGAGTAGCAACCCACTGGAATAAGCTGGTACCTTCCTGGCCTTGGGAGCTTTGACCCAAGGAGTTAAGTCAGAGGTGCCCATCAGGCTTTCTTGCTTTTTGTCCTGCTGGAATCTTGTGTATTTGTGCTCTGGAAGCCCCTATGTCCTCTGCATGCATGCATAGCCAGGGCTATCAGGGAGCTTCATGCCTGGAATGGGAAGTTTGTAAGGAAGAAGTCTGGTGCAACCTAAAGTTGCTTTATAAGAAATGCAAATTTTGCTCTAGGTATTTTGAAGTAATGACCGTTTAAAATTATATGAGCTAGCAGCCATGCCTTGCAAGAATAGAAATATATGTGTTTTGAAATTGTAAAAGTTCCCCCAATAGAATAATCTTATCTAAATTATTAGCGATAAATGAACCAAAAATTGAGTCTTTTACCCCATTAAGCAAAACCCAAAGTATTTAGACAAGATCCAATTTAGAAAGAACCTTATGAGTAACACCACTGCCACCCCCAAACAAAAATAACCCAATTCTGCATTCCTGCTTCTGTTTGTCCAGTTTGTCCAGTCAAATGCACATAATGAATATTGTATAATGACAGCTTGTGTATAAAAATACTGATTAAAAGGAGCCATTGCCAGAAAAGCTAGCATTTGGCACTAACGTTAATACCCAAAGACATAAGATTTGGATGCTTCCTTCTCAGATTTAATTTTATAGGCCAACTAATACAAAGTTAAGTACCAAAGAGTCACATAAGGGCAAAAAGCACTAGACCACCAAGTTTCAGAATATGAAATTTAAAGGGAATGGCTGGACTCATAATTGGATCCAGTGAGTCTGAAGCTTGAAAAGATTAATTTTGAAATTAAGTTGTTTGACTCACTGGGTCAGAAAACAAATTTATTATGACCAAATAGTCAAACATAGAACTAGAACTGACTTCAAAGAGACTATAAGCTCTGTTCACAGATATATTAAAGATTAATTTACTTGATTTGACTAGGACTTTGGAGACATAGTGACTGCAAGGTTCTCAGGCAGTATTTTATACTTGACCTTGTCCCTGCTTTGCATTGCCTCCCAATTAGGAAGAAAGATAGATGTTTTTGTTTACAAAGCAGTCCAATTTCATTTATACTAATAAACAAAAAGTCATAAATCAAAAAGTAAAAGTAAGCTACTCTTTAGCACCATGAACATGTAAACAAGGATGACCCTTTTCTCCCTGTAAAGTATAGTGATGGGCAGCACTGTGTGTTAGTAGTGCAGACAGGGAGTGTGGTTTAGGGTCTTTTATCTCATATATGTGGCAAAAATGGATGTAAACTATCAAATGGAGCTGTAAGAAGTCATACACATGTATTTAGTTCTGAGTTCTGTTGCATTAGACAACTCCTCACATTTTCAAGCTATATTTAATGATGATAAAGAGCATGCAGTATCATATGGCTTTAGTGCTCTTGCCTGTATAATTTTTTGGTTAATTAATATCTATCACTAAGTGATGATATGAACATTTAGATACAAGCATGTACTATAAACTGGGAGTAAACAGCAGCTATCATTCCCCAGAATTATTACTGAGGATTGTCAGAGAAAGTTCTCTTGATTTCAAGCCTAATTGTGTGGCCTAACAGTGCATGAGAGATATTTAACAATCTCACTGTTAAGTCAATTGCAAAAAAAAAAAAAAAATCTACTTTCATCTCTTTCTTGTGCATCTGCAAAATTTAATTTGTAAAGTGATCATTATTCATTGAGATTGGGAAAATTGCTTAGAGCAACTTGATGCAAATAATGCCCTGACCAAAAAAAAGAGAAAGCTTAGCTGTTCTTTTAGACTCCCTTTCCATAGTTGAAACACATGGGGCTCTGAATAGAAAATCTTTCTCCTAGAGATTTAACTTGCATTAGTCAGGTGTTCAGAAAGGTCAGGGCAGAGCAGGTGTCCCACCATCTTTGCATGCAGTTGCCCATATTTGGTTCTGTGGAGCTGTAGAGAAAAGCAGGATTCAATAAATGGTTTGTGAAGTTGCTTCTGGTGCTGCGGGTTTGCGTAGAACGTGCGTGTGTGTATTTGTGTGTGCGCATCTGTGTGCGTGTGCACGCGTATTTGCCACAGCAGCCAACTGAAAAGGTTTCTTGCAAATGCTTGAAGGTAGAGGGGAAAAAGACAACAAACATTTCCATAGCTGTGATTGCTTTGTCGAGATATAAATGAGCGCTGATGAGTGAATGCAGATGAGACGCTGAGTCTGCAGGGGAAACAGCTCAAGTGTGGGGCACAATTGCAAACTTCTTTAAGGAACTGGCTGGAGAAGGAGGGATAAGGAAAATAACCTCATTCAGATGAGTTTTTTAAAGTTTGTGGAGGGTTGAAGGCTGCAGATACTGACCACGAATTTGGAACAGAGACTGAAATATTAAGAAAATCCTGAGCTGTGGCATTGGTCAGAAAGAAAACTGGCATCAATGTCTTGCTGTCATCAGTTGGCCTTGTTATTTACAGGATTCTGAACCCAGAGATCTCATAGAGTTGCTTCCCTAAACCAGAGCTCAGATTTTTTGTGATTAGAAGAGGCAAATGAAATTCCAAATTAACCTACTGAGGCCATCAGTCAGAATATCTCGCTGCTCACCCACAACAAAGCAAAATGTATTGCCATTGCTAACAATGAAATGGGCAGCAACACCTGACTGATGCCACCAGTGACTTAATGAAGGGATCTGGCAAACCCAGCGTGCTTGTCAGTTTGCAAACTCAATGGACATTTTAATGTCCATCTGCTGCCATTTAATACTATAAATTTGAATCAAATTCCCATTGTCTGAATTACTAGCAGGTATCCAATCCAATTAAAAGGCGTGTTCACTTTTAATTTTAACCACCGTGGCACATTACATCAGTCATGTTGCATTCTGGCTGCTTTGGTTATATCAAGATGAATATGCTAATTACAGCTGCCTCTTGTGGGGGCAGGCACTTGATTCAAACAAAGCTACCAGTTTATGCGAGGTGTCCTCACATCAGTTTTGGACAGAGTTGACGATTGCGCTTTTCCTTTTTCCCAGAAGCAAGTTTTGTTTACATACAGATGGTACAACAAAAACCACTAATTGTGTTAGGACTTGACTGGAAATGCTTTTAAGTTTCTTGCACACTGGGTGAATGCAGTTTAGAGCAGTGATTTGGATTTAAATAGATGTTCTGTCAGCTTGGTATTGGAGAAGTGAAAGAAGTTTCTACCTGCAGAGTAACTGAGGGATAAATATGGCCAGTAGCCATTTTTCTAGAGATTGCTAAAAAGCTTTATTGAGGCTTTAAAACACTTAGGTTGAATTTTTGAAGGGGAGAGGAGGACACTAGAGGATAAGAGAAATTTTGCTCCTCTAAAAAGTTTGGCAAGATAGATTTCATGGTCTGCATCCATGACATTTTTACATCACCAAGGCCTTTTTGAGTAAAGAGTTTAAATGAATAACAATGGTGCATTCAGAAAATGAGCAGATATAATGCACACCAGTGCTTACTTTGCCTCTGAACCCCTTTGGTTCCAACCTATGTGAACTAGCCAATTGCTCAAAAAAATATTGCCTCCTCTGTTTCATGTCTCAAAGCCTTAGATTAACCTTGGCTTTGTATGAAATTAGGCACCTTTCAGCTTCGTTTTCACATGCTCAACACAGAATGAGCATCAAGAACAGTTGTTGTTCTGACAAAAGCTTAGGGTACATCTCCAAAGTGAATCTAATTTGCACAGACTATATTTGGTGCCACTCTTCCTTTTCCTAATGAACACATCAATCATTAATACTAATATGAGCTGGGCAAATAAAGAAATGCATATTAAATGTTTGTTCAAAAATATCATGACATTTGAATAAATTATTGCCTTAATGGCATCTGTTCATTTATCAGTCAGCTCATTAACTTAGGGAAATATTGAAAAGGAGGTTGAGTATTTTTTTCACTCTATATATTTTTATTTGAAAACCAAAATTAAGCAAATATGGTTTTCAAAAATGTGTTTGGATTAGGAACAATGTTGTGAGCGGCACCATTCATACACACTTCTGAAAGGGTGTGTGGAATACAGAAATTGGAATTAATGGCGAAGTTTAACGAGGCAAAATTCTACCAAGGCAGGATAACATGGTGGGCAGAAGTAAAAAAACTGAGGTGCCCAGCTGAAGGTGGAAGGTAATTTCTAGTCCTAAAGTGTCTCAGGAGATGACATAGCTGTCACATTTTGCAAGTGGCAAAGTAATTTGTGCAGGTGAGGCAGCAATTCAGTGGTGTTGCGACATTTCTTGTCAGCTGACAGTCTGTATTTAATCACTCTATTACACTCCCAGTGTGGCCACTTTCCTCTCCATCAGCCATAGGAATCTTGCAATAAATTCAAGGATGAAACTGAGTCAGACCAAAGGAGTAAATCACGTTGTCTATCTTTTTGGCCCCTTCTAGCCATGAGGGTTTTATCCCTTTTAGGTTTGTTTGGAAACATCTGCTGGTTTATGGGAAGACTGAAGAAACCCTCACACCCATTAACCTTGAGTCTGGCCTTGTGAGTTTAAATGAGGCTAGGAGAGGCCAAATGGATATAACTTATAATCTGCTGGATGAACAGGAAAAAGTACTACTGGGGATTGTTAGTTGAAGTCAGTTTCTTGCCATAAATCAAGTTGTGCTCACTGTGCATGTGTTAAACTTGATGGAAGAATGAGGTGGGTTTTATAGAGCAAAAGTCTGAAAATGTAAAATGTCTTTCCAGTAGAAAGTAGTTTCTCCAGTAATATTTGATCATTTGATGACCAGATAAATTCAGTGACTGGCTGTTCTCTGTCAAAACCCCAAGCATTTACAGCTCACCTATTTGAATTTAAGTTGAAAGTAAACATATGTTGTGAGTTGTCAGACTTGATGCAATTTTGTATCTAAAATAAATGTACTCATCTGTTTAGTAATACTTAGAAACAGCCATTTGATGGGTTTGGAGGTGGGGAGCATGCGTCTTCAGACGTTTTTGGTTTATTTATTCTCCAGCCTAAGAAGCAGGAGGCCAGACCCTGCCTCTGTCGCCCAGAGGGGCTGGTGGAGATGCTCAGGCAGGAGCCATTCCTTGGCTGGCATGCACAGGACAAGGGGAGATGTGGCTCTGTTGCTGCCCATTTACTTCAGAAGCAGAGCAGAGCACCTCTCCAGCCCTTCTCTGGGCTTTGTGAGTGAAAGGGCCTTTAGTGGGGCATGGTGGCCTGGTGCAGCTCTCCTGGGGAGCGTGGGAAACCACCGAGGACTCAGCATCGCCATTAGACTGGCTGAGTGCAGTGATTTCCCTCTTAGCACATGGATGGATGCAGCACTGCAGTGTCCTGTATGCCTGTGGCCCTTCTTTCCCTTGGAATTCAGTGTCTCAAATGAAAAGGAAAACCTGTTGAGTTAGAAATCAAACAACAACTCAGTCTCAATAACTCTTATTATTTTTAATTTAGCCCCCAGGCTTTCACTGTTGTGGTGCACAGTGCTACTAAAAATGAGGTGGAAGAGAGCTCCTAGAACTAGAAATATAAGTCCTAAAATATTAATCTAGAGATTAAAGAAGTGCACCACCATTAAAATATTTATGGGGGGAAAGGTTTGAATTATTTCATTGTGTAGTATTAAAATAGTGGTTGACTTTGGCTATTGTTGAATGGTCCAGTCTCATGCTTCCTTTTGCAGAAACAATTTATCAATATCACTGCCTTGATAAGGCAACTCCCTATGAGTTTTAACTAATGTACAAGGATTAAAAGAACAAGTAATTGTACTACTGACTTTAGTGTGTGAATGTGATAACTTCATCCTGAAGAAGAAGGACCAGGAGCTCTGAAAGAGGAGGTTCTAAAGTACCGAGGAAAAGGATTAAACAAGAGAAAGTTTAAAAAGGGGGAAAAAAGAAGCATTGAATCTCTCTGGAGGCTATTTAAGAACACCATATTAGATGCACAGATGGTATGTATACCTCTGAGCAAGGAAAAGTAGAAAGGGGAGAGTAAATCTGGCATACTTATCTGAAGGAGTGCATAAGCTTAAAGGGACACTGTCAACTTAAAAATCACACTTTTACTGGAAAATTTGCTACCTACTACTGTTACAAACAACACCTATGATTACTGTAACTGAAAGATGAGACAAAAAACTCCCTCTGATTTTTTGTATACTTTCTTTGGGCCTGATCCAGATTCCATTGGCATCAGTGGGTGACATCCCACTGCTTGTAATTAGCTTTAGATCAGGCCCTGTGCATATTTGCCCTGTACATTGTGTACATGCAATTCAATTATTTTGCATCTGGTCTGTTTTCCTATTGTTTCTGTGGTTTTTCACACAGCAAGAGAGGAAAAAACCATTTTTTCCCAAATTGACAGTGTGGTTGTTAAATGATGGAAACGCCACCAGGGTCCTAGGCATACATGTAGCAAAAATACCAAATGTTTTGCCTTTTTAAGACAAAACACTTCCTTCAAAACATTCAAAAACATGGTCAGTTATAGCTAAAGGTTCCTGAGGTGGAGTGCAGAAATTATCTGAAAAGTGCAGGTACCAGGCAGTGTAGGAAGTATAGAAAAAGTGTCTCTGTAGAAAACAAAAAGCCACCTGTAAGTCCTCTGTGCCTGTAAGCCATCCAGCCATGGCTCTGACCACTTCTGAAAAAGTGGAACAGCAGAGAAACTAAATTAAATTTCCTGTGTCCATCTTCACCACAGACGATGATGAGGAAATTCCTGTCCCAAGGACACTATCCACAGGAAATCAGAATGTGGCCTTATAACAGAAATAGAAGTCTCTTAGGATGAAGTTATGGAGCAACTTCAGCAACTCGAGAGCAGTAAATCACCAGGAGCAGATGGTGCTCAGCCGAGTGTTCCTAAGGAAATAAAAGTGTGAAGCAGCAGAGATATTGACAAGGATCTGCAATATATCATTAAAACCAGCAACTGCTCCTGAAAATTTGGAAGTCTTTTGTATGGCACTTAAAAAAACCCAAAACCAAAACAAAAAGAGAAAAGGAGACACAAGAAGGTTATTTTCTTCTTGAGCACAGGAAATGAGCGTTCCTAAATAATTTTTATTTATTTTGCTTAAAAGCAGAATAAAGTAACTTCAGCTAGGCATGACCTGGCAGGTAGTAACACTATGAAGAACAGCTGGGATATAATTTTTATATATAACAGCTTTTAGACAGAAATATTTATGTAGTTACCTGGACTCAGGATCATGTTTGCTGGGTAAGATTAGTTGGTTTTGGTGTGTTATTTGATGTCTATGGATAGGTTAATGCCTTCCATGGAAGCAGTGAATGCAGCATACCTCAGTCCATGCTTTCATAGGAAGCTGGACATTTAAATAAGAAACTGCTTGCATTGAAAAGTACTCAAGTTTCCTGCCAAAAGAAAAATTACATTATAAGGCTGAGGAGTGTTTTTATATGTGCTACACAAAATTTTAATTCAATTTTCTTGAGAAAAATGAATTGTTTTTTAGGAATAAAAAAAATGGATTTTCCAACAAAAGGCAGATACTCAGTGCACAAACTCACTCAACTACATTCCTGTTTTCTGCAGTTATACCACATGGGCAAGGAGTAACAGACGAGTACAGAGGTTTTGCTCAGCAAACATGGCCAGTGTGTACACACGCACGGAAATCAGCTGAGGGAGGCAAATTAGAAGTCCTAATGGATTTGAAATTTAGTAAAGCACTTGAAATGGCATCTCATGAAATCTTACCCTCAGATTAATTCAAATTACTTTGGATATGAACACTGTCAAGTGGCCTGAAAACAGGCTCAAGGAATAAAGTAAAGGGTGGTGATAAAGAGCAGCATATCAGGTTGTGGAAAGAGAAGTGCCAGGGGGACTTTCGTGAGGTTGGTCTTGTTTCATATTTCATTAATGATCTCCAGGAGAGAACAGAGAGCAAGTTCACAAACTCTGCAGCTGATACAGAGCTAGGAGGAGTTGCAGATACCAGACAGGACAGGAAATAATTCTCTGGAGGAATTAGAAATAATGAAAAAAAATCCAACTTGTACTTCTCCAAAAATGAGACATTATGTCTGGGGGTGCAAAAAAACAACATGGAAAAAAAATCTTAAGGGAATGAGTGCAGCTAGAGAACAGCCTGAAGCTAAGGATAGGAGAAGGGCAGTAAGTTGGATGATGCAGATATAATGGTAGTTAAATGGGCAAGGGTCTGGGGTGATGGAATATTGGGGAGGATAGTTGGGTGGTTGCTGTAATGTGGATAGAGCAAGACGTGGCAAGATTTGGAGAGAATTTGGATATGCAGAGTTCAGTGATCAGAAGGGTCAAAGATGCTTTAGGGAATACGAAAAAGTTAAGCCTGTAGAGAAGGAGAAGAGGGCTGGACCAGAGGTTCATCTTTTGCAGTTTTGATGTATAATACTTTGAGGTGTTAACACTTGTAATTGGGGACCGAAATGAGTTTGCTGGGGACTGACTAAGCTGGGAAAAGCAAACACTAGTAAGCAAAGTAGCTGGCACTGGCAGGGAGATACATACACCATCCTCTGTATTTTCTGTCTCCTGCAGAAATGAAAGGTTAACATACTTGAATTCAGCAGGAGCTATTACTTCCCAAAAGTACTCCCCCCATTTTTAGACTCAACTGTTGCAAATAGTTAAAGGCCTGAGTGACAAGCCACTGAAATAAACAGGAGTACACTGTTTGGAGTAACAGTTGAACTGGTACTAAAACTAAATGGTGTAGTTGCAGAGGTTTGATAAAACTGATTACTATTAGCAAAGTGTATAGCTAAACCAAGTGAAAGAGCAATAGAAACCAAAGATCATTCATGAGAGATGTTGCCTGCTTTGTCAGCCCCAGATGCATCCTATAACTGTGTAGGTTATAGGATATTTTTAATTCCTTCCTTCAGGTATTGGCTGTTGTCAGCTGCAATTTGCCGGATGAGATGAACAAATGGGCTGATCACTATGGCGAGACCCATCTTCCTAATCAGAGTGGTTGCACTGCTGGCATAGCAAGCATGAAGGGCTCTGTGACATAATCCAGATCCAAATTGATGTGTCCCATTTGGTTGGGCAAATACATAGCTGGTGTAAACAGGTGTAGCTTTATTAAAATAAATGGGGCTACTTGGATCAGCAGAAATTTTGGCCCAGTGTAGGAGTTGTAATAGCGCCATTTAGTTCTTACTGGGTCTGCAGGAGCAGTAGGTTTGGTATAGTCTTACTAGGGAGTTTTTTGTTAATATCACTCAAATGAAAATGTTTTATCTCACTTTCAGTTATTCTCAAGTCTCTCATAAAAATTTTCAGCCTTCATAATGCAGTTGTCAGGGTCACCACACTGCTCTTTTGGAGTATTTTGAAAATGTCAATATTTTCTAGTATTTGCTGTTGGTGAAAATATGGAAAGTGTAAAAGACTTCTTATAAAAAGACTAAAGCAGTATGTGAGGTTGTGTTCAATCTCACACAATAAGGGCTGTTTTTAAAGAGGGGTCATGTAGAGCTCTAATTCATTATATCTGGACATTTCAGCATAAAATGTAATGTGTCGCAGCTTCACTATGCCTAACTTTTCCAAAGAACACAGTAGAGATATTACAGCATTTCACCTAGTTTGTAAGTTGTTTCCTAGAACTGATTTGCTAAAGACAGCTTACAGCAAATGTGGTTATTTTGAGCTTTTTATTTTTTCAGCCTTGAATTTAGGCATTAATAACTCAATACAAATTGCAGGACAGTATATGCAATAGCATGCTGACCACCAGTTTGAAAACAAAGGAAGTATTTTGGTCTTGTGAGTGTCAGGGGCAATATTTCCACTGATGTCAGTAGGATGAGAACTGAATCACAAACTTCAAGCCAGTGGTGGCATTACAACAGGAAAAATGAGGAATTTGATATTTGTGCTCTACAACTATAACTTTTTGCTGATAAAGCTGTATAAGGCATTTTAAATTTAACCTAATTTATATTAAATAAAATAAAGCTCAGGTATGCTGCAGTTTGGCTGGATAGCTCTTTATACTCCAGTAGCTCAGGGCAGGGAGGTAATGCACATTTTTCTTCCTTTACCATTCTGCCTTATCCTTTCCCTTGCTTTGTTAAATGGAACCTTTCTAGCCTTCACAATACAGCTACCAAACTTTTAACCTCTCTCTAGCTGTGTCTTCCTACATTTCCTATTCTTTTTCTGCATTTTCATTGGTGAGGTTAGGATAAAGTATGGCATTTTCTGTTCCCTATTGTGTTCTGTATTTGCAGCATGTCTTATATTGTCTTAAGGATATTTTCTTAGGTTGTTTTTTTTTTCATTGAAAGGTACCGAGGAGAGGAGATTCTCAGTTGCTTTTTCTCTGTGCCCTTAACGGGGTTTAACTTACCACCCCATTAAACAGTCATTTATGTGCAATTGTGATTGCTGGAATGTAGGTTGCTATTATTAATCATCTTTCCATTCTTGCTGTTACATTAATCATGTGAGGAGACATGGGCGTAAGTTTGGATCCAACAGGATGATAACTTCTCTTTCATGGTGATATGAAATTCAACCCGTGAAGCAAAGAATGACTTTTACAAGTCATTTTCATGTTTGCCAGTTTTGAAGGCAGCTCTGTGCCATTTTGCAGTACTCCATGCTAATTATGACCTGTGTGGATTTAGGGATTTCATGAATAATACAAGAGAAGCGGGAGCAGTTGGGGAAAAAAAAAAAAACCCACCCGGTTTCACCCGTTGTTTGTGTCAGGGCTTGGTAATGGATTTACCCTCAAACACAGTCAGCACTAAGAAGACATTCTGGTTTGCAGGGCCTCACACTGTGCACGCAGGAGTCATTTCAGTTTTGCACGCGCGGCGCTCTGGCTGCTCTCCTTTGTTTCCAAATCGCGCGTGCTCTGCTGCATACATGTGCCCTCCCATATTCCTTCAGGAAATCTACTTTCACGCCCAGGAGGGAAAAAGTCTAGCATGTTTTCTGCATGTTCCTTCGGGAAACAGACGAGCAAAGAGGACAGTACAGCTGTAGACATTCTGCACTGAGATAATCAGTGCCCCAGCAGGAGCACCTTCTCCACACAGCTGTACAATTCCCTTTGCTCCCTAGAAGGCACTGCACCCTACGTGCAGTTTCCAAGCTACATTTAACACAATTGCCCATCAGCACTTAGGAAGCAGTTACCACAGAAACCCAGCAGAGACCAATTAGTCACATGATTAAATTAATTAAAATAACCCAGGGTATCTGCCATCTTGCTTCTTTCTGCTATGCATAGCACATGACCCAGGCAGAGATGTAATTGGGTAGCATTATTGTGCCTTTTAATCCTAGAATCATCTTCATACTGTACTGTAGGTGGTCTTTGATTTTTCCTTTTCCATGGGTCTACATAAATCCCCTCCCAGAGATCTGTCTTATTCCCCTGCTGCAGAGACACTTTATTCGTTTTCTGGAGATCTGTGTTATTACACAAAAAAAATTCTCCAGCCCCCTCAATAAGCCAAGTAGTATTGAATTTACAAAACATCAGATTTAACAACAGCAAGATTTGTTATGTTTGGGATAAGAGGATTTGGAAACATTTTGAATTGCACAGCTAAGACTTTTGGAGGTCTTTAATGACAGCTCTAACAATACTTGCCAGGGAGAGCTCTGTAATATGTATTAGCACTTGACCTGAGAATTGTAAAGCACTAAGAAAAGACTGTATGTTGTGTCTTCATTTCACAAGTAATACTGTTACTGCAGTGGGGCGCATTTAAGTGGAACAAGCTGTCTGCCTTGTAATACTGCTTCCTGGGAAAAGCAGGCAGTTTTGTTTCCTCCCTCGTTTTTGAAACCTAGAAGTGCACAGTCATATTCTAACTTAGTAAATCAGTGCTTTGTCCTTGGTCATTTGGCTGCCCTGATAATGGCATCCCCTGAATATCCATGTCAACCAGAGTTTTCTTCTATTGTGTCAGTGTCATACTTCTGCATGCACACAAATCATCTCTACCTGAAGTGGCATAAAACACAGAACATTGCAATTTCCATCTCATCAGAAATTTGCTGGTGACTGCTCTGAAGCTACCTTGATCCATAGCATAAAAAAAAAAAAAAAAAAAAAAAGAAAAATTAATACTATTTCTGGCCCCAGAGTAGAGAGCAGCTTGCCTCTCCAAAACAGATTCCATACAAACAGACTTGACAAAATAGTATGCATAAATTACATGGCTCTGATGCATTAATTCGTGCCTAACAGAGCAAGTGGCAACAACACTACATCTACAATGGGTGGGTATAAGATGGAAGAAATGAAGTCTGTGGGTTAATGTATAAATAATCAACTGTTACGGAATTTGCAAATATTATGGAAGAAAACTAGCAGGTTTTGCGTGTGCTGTATTGCTGAAGTGGCGTGCACAAACACATTTGCCAGGCTTAACTGGCTCTGAGTAGCCTGTCAGGAAGGATATGCACGTTTGGCAGTGCTCAGGTGCAGATGCTCCAATACAAGATAGGGCCTGGTTGTGAGATGAGGTCACTGACTACCAGAGTAATGTCAGTGGCAAAAGTGAGTCTCCACTAAGTCATAGCACATTTCCTGAGGTGAAACAAGCCTTGTGCCAGGTATAAGGTGTGTCTGTGGTTTTATAGACATTTTATCTAGCTGGCCAATGTCCCCTGTATCCAGGGCATATGCATGCACACACACAAATTACCAGGTGTAAGTGACACCAGTGCTCTGAGTGTTTCCATTTTTCATGTGTTTTACTTGTCATCATTTACATCATGCATCATGGGCTGCTGCAGTGTGCACAATACTTGTGGAAAAGTCACTGTGTTTGATCTTGCCATTTTGCAGTAAGTAACAATAGGAACACCGGGAAAGAAATTCTTCATGGGATCACCGTTTTATACTGTACTAGTCCCAAAGAAATCGGTTTAATTATGTTTCCATGAAACTGAGGTTAACTAGAGGCAATTCTGGTTGAAAGATTGTAGGTGCAGTGGTCTTATTTCCAGAATTAAAAAAATATCCCATAAATAAACTCATGAAAAGAATCATAACAAGAAAGCTTTCTGCTATATATTTAAAGTGCTTTTTCAGCAAATCTGCTTGCGAAGTTCTCAAAGCTTTTCTTCCTTTATGATGCAGAAGAAAAGTTGGTCTTTTCAGACTAGAGTGAGGAGAAGTTTTGACTGTGTTTTCTTGTCATGCTACATAAAATACACATGTCTGAAAGCAGAGAACAGGCTCTTCTGTAACAGCTAAAGTGAAGGCAAAGGCTGAGGTGGCTGTTTTGAAGTCTCCAATATAAATAGGAAGGGAAGGGGTTTTCTTTGATGTGCAGGAGCTCTGTGTTCTTGATACAATTTTCATGGTATGGTTTCTGGCTTTTCACAGGGAACAAACGGACCTATTTATCTGAGTATTACGGAGGAGTGAGTAGTGATGGAAGTATGGGTCCCTGTCCCAGTTGTCCTTGGAGTGGAGTTCATAAATGAGAGAGCAGGGACTGAAGTGGGTCAATACATATTTCTGTGCCATAGCTGCATTTGGGTGGGATGTGTCTGCCTCTTCCTGAAGCAGGAGATGGAGAAGTTCATAGGGACCTTTTTGAGGTACAGCCACTGCTACTGGAATGGTCCCTTCAGGAGCAGAGAGATTAGAAGTAGGGATTGCAGAAAAACAGAAGCACTGGAGACTAAAGGTCATAATGTTTTGATTGTGGAGGTACTGGGCAGGATCAGCAGGATTCTAGGCTTCCTTTGTAAAAAGGTGAAAAAATTATATTTGGCTTCCTTGAAATAAGAAAAAGGGAGGTTATAAAAGGAAACATGATAAAGTAGAAGCAATTTTGAAATAACTCGTGTGAATGAATGGTCCAAACACACAGTGAATTGCATGAGAAAATAAATGAGAGCAAATCAAGATAGCAAAAGAATTTTGGTAAAATATTTTCTGCTTACCACAATAAGCAAAACAAAGAATAAAGAGCTGTATCATAGCAATTTGTTTTTCCTAGATGTTGTAAACACCTCATCTTGCAGGAAGTGTGATAGGGTTTACAGCTAGACATCCATATCTGGGAAAGTCAGGCCATCTTTAGCCTTTAGTTTGAAGGCAGGCTGAAGCGAGTAGGAAGCTTGAGCTGAGTGGCAGTAAGTGATAAGCATTTGGCTTACATGTTTTTAAACAGGAGGAATGGATAAAGCATGTACTCCTGAATCATTTATGTATGGATTTTTTTTGTGTGGTAGAGGACACATAAGGTAGTCTTCAGAGCCTAAGTAAATAGTCTAATGCATTGCATGAGAAGGAGTGCAAATGAAAGAGAAATTCAGTGCTCTCTCAGTTAGGAAGAAGGTAATCTAGGTGATATGAGGTTAATTTTGGGAGATTCCTTTTGAAAGAAATCACTGCTGCTAGTTCAGAAAGAGCTGGTGAACCCACAGCAGTCCAATATCCAGGATTCAGCTATTCCTAATCTCTCCACTCATTTGTATTCCTAAAATGGCTCTGACATTGAACTAGTTAGGGCAGAAATAACCTCCTGGAGGTCATCCAGGCATTTCCCTACAATGCAAGAAGGGTTTGTTTAATTTAGTCGTATTCTATGATCATAGTGTTACTAGATAAAAGCATACAAAATATAGCCTGAGAGACTGTAAGGAGGTACTTCTCTTTTGGTATATTTCAATAGCTTTCCTCAATTCCTTGACGTTCAGAAAGTTTAAAAGAATAATGAAAAGTTCACAAACTTTCCCAGATTGTGTATAGAATTGTGGGGTTGAATTCTGGTCATTCTAATCAGTTTGTCTCGAGTGATTTCAATAGAGTCAGTTTGGGTTTTTTTTTGGAGCAGCTGTATTCACAAGTGGACCATTACTTTAAGCATGTTAGTATGAAGGATGTTGCTGGTATTCTTGATTAGAACCAGCATACAATTTTGGATATATGTCAGGTGAGAACTATCTAACTAAAAGCTGGGAACAGATTCCTAGTCAGCTGGGATAAAGGAAGGTCCAGGTGATTCCAGTTTAGACATATTGAGCATGTTCTGAGGCTGTTTGGATAGGATCCAGTTTCCATATCCTCTATGGCTTGTATTATTTGAATTGGAGGAGGAGTCATTCTGCTGTTTTGTGTTTCTCAAGAATTGCTTTGTCTTAAGGCCCAACACTTTTTGATTCTCTCAGAAGCATTTCCATTAGTCTTGATTTCCTGTGCCCATCCTTGTCTCCCTCCTGCCAACAGCTTCTGATTACTCCCTTGACTTTCCCTGTCTGTCACACCTGCTCTCTGTACCTGCCCTTATGGACCCCAGCACTTCCTACATGCCACAGACGCCTACTGTGAGTTCCACAGGAAATCACAGGAAAACTGTTTCTGAATCCCATATAACTAAGGCTTTTCCCCCCTTGCTTGGAAGCACTACCTTGTCTTTCAACCTATATTTATACAAATACCTTATGCTAGGAAGCTATAGTAACTGTGTTCCTGTTACTGCCCTGATATTGCCAGTAGATTCATAATACGATGGCAGCACAACATGGCTCTGCCTCAGGAGCTGACAGCCACTGCAGGTGGCAAGGGGCAAATGCCAAATAGGTAATGCTTTTATATACACACTTGCAACAGATTCTTGGTGGTGTTATTGTTTTCTGTAGAAAAACAACTGGTCCCTGTGAGGAATAAATACTGACTCATGGGAAAAGTTTATTTTATGAATGTGGTCTGTAGATTGTCATGCCCCTTTTGCTCTCTAGCTGTCCCTTTTGCTTCCCTCTGGTGCCAAGCACCATGGCTGTCCCTTTCACAACTTCCCCAAGTCTAAATCCTGGCCCCTTTGAAAGTCAAAGGTAAAACTCAGCTGGTTGCAGAAGGGCAGGACTTTAGCTCAGCCACTGAGCAGATGCCAGTTGCAGAGGATGTGTGTGGCTCTCACCTGGGATGAGGCAGCAGCATAAGCAGGCTGAGTTAAGGGAGAGCGTGCCAGCAAGAGCCAGAGGAGAGGCTGAGGACACTAAACCAGGACGTGTCAATGTTGTTATTGCTGCCTTTCTGAGCTGCTTACAACACTGCATGCTCCTCTGTCAATTCCACTCAGATTAAAAACCATGATGGAATGTTCCCTTTTGTACTTCTGAATGGGAAATCGGAGATTACTTAGACACCTAATATGTATTTGAAAAGATAAGTGGGTTTTTTCCCCTCCTTTGAAGAGTATTGCAAAAAGAAACAGTTGTCATGAACTAGCTATAAAATTGTTTCCTTCTCAAGAGAGTTTATTACCCTTCATCTTTCATTATCTAAGATATTTACAGGTAGCATCTTCATTACCTTGAACATTCCTGCATGCTTGTACGGGCACACAGTGCACAGATGCTTAGGAGACAGTCTCCTTAGTGCCCAAAGACAGGGTATTCTCATTTACTGTTTTCATTTCACTGCACCAAGCTGTGGAGCTGCAGCATAAGCAGCTTCGGACTTACTCAGCCTGCAATATTCAGCAACACACAGAGTTTTGACTGGTCACATTACATGTCATGTTAAGAGCCTTTTGTCTCCATTCAAGCTTTCTGAAACAAGACAAATTATGATATTTTCCTGTTAATTTCTGTTAATTTCTTTCCTTAATGAGTTTCATTAAAATCAAAGCTTCCGGAAGACTGAGCCATGACAGCTGTCTAAAGACTGTTTCACTTGCTATGGGCTGTTTGGGCTGAATAATTATTTCAGCTTTGTGAGGATTATTTCTTTAAATAAGAACAATGATGCTCTGTTTGGGAAGAGGAACAAATGCTTGGAGTGGTGCAGTATAATTTCATAGCTCTGTCTTGTAGTACTCGATGGCTTTAGGAATACCTGGGAAAATCACATCTCTGTCTGACATGTTTCTTAATAATTTCACTTAAGGATACAAAGGCAACTATCTCAGCTGGTGAGAGAAAGAGGATTTTGGCTTTTAATGAAGCAAATAAATTCTGCAGAAGAGAGAAGGGCTTATTCTTTGCTCTTGCATTGCTGTGAATGTGATCCAAGAAAGAAAGAAAAATCAAGTCTTTCTGCCTTACCATTCATAAAATATTCCTATAAGTTGCAGGCCTTATATTTTGATGAGACAGTGGAAAATATTTCAGTTCTTTTATATTACCAGCACTGTAAAATCTTAAAGATGCATTGTGTGTTTCACAGCTATTGCAATTAAAAAGACAAGGCTTTTACAAGATAGTTCAGTCCCTTTGCTGAGCCTACCAATTTTTTTTTTTTTTTTTTTTTTTTTGACATGGAAATTCTTAAATCAAGGGGTGGGAAGATGGGAATTTTACAGTAGTACGCTACTTCCCAGTCTGAACTGGACACTCACCACCTGTTTTCACGAGCTGTTGCACCAAATTCCTTGTCAGAGTTGCAGAAAAGCCGGCTGGTTTGACGGAGCTCGTGTTCCTATTGCGAGTCTCAAATTTCAACACCCAAATAGTAGATTTTTGTTTGGGGAAAGTGAGCATATTCTGAGATTTAGGGACACCTTCTCAACTTCCTAAATCCTTGTTCCCTGACCCCAGTTTCTAATCCTCTGTCCTTCCTGGTGCTGATTTTATCACACTACTCTTATTCCTTGAAGAATAGAGGCCAGTGACCTCTGCTTAAAATGAGATTGTAGTTAAGAAAGTGGTTATTTAAAAAAACAGCACCTTCTTGTTTAACAAAGAAATTCTGCGTGCTCTATGTGCTTGCTGTTTTGACCCAGATGGATCTTGTCCCTGTCAGTGTGCCTGGAGAATGACCATATGCCTTCCCACCTCAGTAAGAATCATCAGGGTAATGGTCAAGAAAGCTTGACACGCAAATTTTTTTATTACCAGGAGTGAAAATCTTTGAGAGGACACAGCATGATTTTTGAGTTATAGGTTGATTTTATAAGACAGACAGAAAAGCACAATCCTATCTGGCCTCAGAAAACCACTGCCATAATGGAAAACAAAGCTGAGCATATCTGATGTAGTAACTATCAAAGGGGGAGTCTTTCGGAACTGGTCTGAGACAGCAGTCGCTGCCTGATGGACACTCAGGACGCAGTAGGGTCAAAGTGTTTTAGGTAATTGTGAACTGGCCAGCTGACAGCTGAAGATCTGCAGTGAATTTGCAGTTTGGACAGTTTCACAGGGAGGAGCCTCTCCCACCAACAAACGGCTGCATATCAAACAAAGGTGGACTTCTGCCACTTTGTTTTCCTTCTGATGGACAGCTGTAGCAGTCAGAGAGGTGCATGCTCTCATCAGGGAAGCAAAGACACCCACAAAGGCACATGCAAGCCAGGTGGGTGGTCCTGCACCACATGAGCCCTTTCTCCATGGAGCACCCACAAAGGGAGCCATCCTACAGGAGCACCACAACTAGGCAGTCCTGATGCAGCTGGGTATTTGTAACCTATCATCATCATCACAGCTTTGGAATGAGGGAAAATGTTTCCTTTGCTCCTTTTGCCAAGCCTGAAATTTCTGAAAGCACAGGTCAAAATTAAGCAACTGATTTCCCTGAAAAAAAAAAAAAAAAAAAAAAAGGACCTTGTTTGCTTGACTTATACCAGATCTTCTAAAATCCAAGCCCAGGTGACTTTGTTAGAAGGGATTGAATGGGCTCATGACTCCAACACTGTTCTATAAATTCAGAACCACACCATAATCTCATTCTGTCATGTTTTAATTACTGTTGGGACACACAGTATGGGAAATTTCAGCAAGAAATTTCAGTTCCTCTTAAAACTTTCCTCTAATGAAAAATGTGAAATAAATTAAAGGAATGAATGAAAAATATTAGCATCATAAAATCAGTCACAATTAAACACTTTTCCCAAGAGACATGCTGTCTTTCTAGTGAGTTGTTGGTTTGTTTTGCTTCAATTTAGTTCTTTGCCTCTCTGCCTTTACTGTTTCATGACATTTTACTGCAGAGACTTGATCTCCAACCATGAAAGCTATTTCAGATTTGCTGAGAACCCCACAGCTTCTGTGCCCTGGGAGCCTGTGGAATGAAAGCCTTTGAGTGCGTGATGGGCTTGGCTCTGCCACTTTCTGCTCCGTGGCTAAAAGTAGCTGGCATAAAAATTTGCTGCTTTTCTTATTGAGTGGCAGCTTTTAGAAATCAGCCCTTCTCTTGCATGTTGCATGTAACAAACATAAAGGAACTGGGTGCTTTGTTATCAGAAAATTGTAGTATGGTTTGTTTTGGAAAGAAATTTCAGGAACATCTAGTTCCAGCTCCCCTGCCATAGGCAGGGACACCTCCCACTAGACCGGGTTGCTCAGGGTCCAACTCCAACCTGGCCTCGAACACTTACAGTGATGGGACATCCATGACTTCTCTGGGAAACCTGTGCCAATGTCTCATTACTCTCATAGTGAAGGATTTCTTCCTATTATCCAATATAAAGCTCTCCTCTTTCAGTTTAAAGACAATCCCTCTTTGCATATGAAGAGGGGATACCCTTGCAGGGATATTTAGAGTTTACAAAAGTGTTGGTCACTTTTTCACATTAATTGCCACTGTCCAATACCCAGCCTGGCAGACAAACTCCAGATTTCTGTGCTTTCAGCCTCAGTGGGTGAATCTGGAACCCAGTTAGTTTTAGCATATATTGTACATGGATGTCTATCTGCCTCTCAGTGATGTGAGAGCACTTAATTGAATGTAATCCATGAAAGATTTATTCTCCTGATCAGATTACTTGTGATTTTAGACTCATCAGATTCCAGCTGTTGCTTAAATCCATTCAGCCATCAAGCCTGTCAATTTATTGTGAGTGTTCCAGGTCTGTTCTCTGCCACGGCCTAGATATGTGTCTCTTAATTAGTCTGTTTTGCATTTCAGTCAATCTAGAATAACACAGGTTTTCCTGGTGTATGTGGGGATGAACAAGGATATGGGAAAAAAAAAGCAAGTTGATCCATCAAGGGTGGTTTTGAAACTCCTTTTCTGTAGAACTTCTGCTTCCTGTCTACAGCAGCAAGCACCTGGTGACCAAGAGGGATAAAAAATGATAGAAAAAGGAAACAAAACCCATATAGGCTTCTGTGAGCTCTTGCAGCATTTGACACAACTATGTGTGGCAGCTCCACCCTTTTGTGAAGCAACTGTTGTAGCTGCTTCACAACAGTTGTAGTTTTAGGATGTTTAGGATGTTAATTAACTTTAAAGTTTCTAATTACTTCCTGTGAGTGATGGAACTAAACCTAGAGATTCATGTTCATACATACATTTATACACATAGTGAGGCTGTTGTATCTTTTCCTCAGAACCAGATAAAAAGAAATGGCTTATCTTGGCACAGCCAAAGGTTTTTCTTTTTTTCCATGACTACATTCTACTTTCCATGTCCCAGAACTACATAAATGTTGCCACATTCCACCTGTTACCAGGCAAGTGACTGACACTAGCAAGAGACTGTGGTTTTGGGTTTATTATATAATATAATATTATTGAAGGTAATTTTGAAAGTCTTTACAACTAGTAAAACTGTAGTATTAAAGTTTATAAAAAATGTGTCCCAGGCTAGTATTTTTTTAATCCCATTTTTAGGAAAACATGTTTTAAAGGTCCTGCTCAGGGTCTAGGCAAATTAATTTCTTAATATCTCCAGCTGCCTTTTCCTTTCCTGTTCATATGTTTTATGGAAAGTCTCTTAGTAGTTGGTAATACTCTAGCAAGCTCAGTCCAGAAGTGGTGTTTTCTAGGATGCTCATTTGTAATTGTCTGAATTCCTCTGAGCAACACTGCATTCCTTAGATTGAGAGAGAAAGATTTAAAACCCTGCTGAAAGCCATCACAGGAGTGATGACATTTTGGTTGCTTCACGTATCTCTAGGAGTGCAATCTAAGTTGATTTCCTGGATGACCATGTAATTGAACACAGAAATGCAGGTAAAACTGAAGAAAACTAGAAGTCAGAGTGAAATTTATCTCTGTTGTACTCATTATATGTGCATGTTTTCCTGTGGATATTTGTGTGTTTCAAATCTAGTTGTCTCTGTTTGGCTCAAGCCAGGATATTCAAAGTTGTTGAATTTCAAGAGTGATGAACTTTCTCACAACAGGCATAGATTCCTAGAATTTTTTTTGTGGTATGTACAGACAGCTGGAAGGCCAGAAAAGCTGTGACCTCCTGGCTTTCAAAAGCCCTTCAATGACAAATCTTTCCTAGAGCATGTATAAGAAGAAAAGTTAGTCTGTGTCCAGTACCATCAGGAGATTCACACCTGTGTTTTACCCTTCCTCCTCTCAGCCAAAATGTGGCTGTGTTTGCTGTAAAAGTTAAACACAGCTCCCATCTCTGAAGTCTCTTACCAGTCACAGAAACAGAAACAATTTAATTACCCTTTTCTGGAGGCAGAAATTATAACCCCAACTAATTTCCATGGGTTACTTTGAAAGTTTGAAAAAGATCCAGAGTTCCCATTTCCAAAATCAGTTCCTAGAGTTTGACTGCAGGGAGGCCTAAGTGTCTGAAAATTCCAGCTGAGATTGCCCTGCAGGCCAAACTCATGGCTCCTTGCATTGAGGCCATGTCTGCTGGTTCCTTGGAACTACTCTCATGTGGGAGTGCTTGTGCTGCTGTTGTTAATAGCTGATGAATGTGTCCTTCCAAAAGGTATTACACTTCTCCTGGAATAGTGCATGGTTGTGACCTGCACATCACCCAGCTTGGTGACTTATTCTGCAAAAGAGTTGGGGTTTTTTTTGTTGTTGTTGTTGTTTTTTTTTTTGTTGTTTTTGTTTTGTTGTTTTTTTTTTTAATTTTAGCAATTTATTGAACCTCTAGCTTTTTACATTCTGAGAGACAGTGGATTTGAATGGATAGCTACTTTTGCTCAGGTACCAAAAATACAGGAGGTTTTATTTTTTGGTACCATAAAAATATAGCATGCTACATAGACTACTATAATATCCATTGTCTTTTTTATTTTTTTTCTTTTTTTAAGTGGGTAAGTCCTTGTTATTGAATATCTTATGTAAGAGCTGTTCCAAAACTGCCTTTCAATGATACAATTTCCTCTAGAGCAGACCATGGCCAGGTTTTAAGGAGCAGTCTGCCATATATTTAAAATAACTTTTGAAAAAGAAAATGTGGGAATACAATTGAAGTCAATTGTTGAGAATGAACTAACATCAGCAGTGATTAGAGCTTAAAGCAAGAACTTGTTATTTTTCCCTTCCCTTGCTTCTCTTTTATTTTCATATATTTGATAGGAGGGGTGAAAAAAATGTCTAAGAGGGCCTTAAGTTGCTCTTTCTTGTCTGTCTTCTCCCCAAAGTGTGACAGTCATGTCCCCCTTCCCCTTTGCTGTGAAGTAGCCAAGGTGTCACTGTCAGGGCTAGGGAAGAAGGCAATGGGCACAGTGCAGAGTAAAAGCCATGGAACTGTGTTCCCACGAGATGAGGCGGACAGGCTAAACCTGGCTGGGGGTCGTATTTCAGCCCCTGTAGGGTCAGCACCTGGCTGCAGGACTCCTACAGTGCCATTTGGGCAGCCCCCAGAGGCAGCTGAGTCGTGAGGTGCCACCATGACTGTGTCAGAGGAAGGAAGTCCCCTCACAGCTGAGGGAGGTGGCAGCAGCTGGATGAAAGCTTCATTTTGGGATGGCTGTCTCCCTCAGCTCTCATTGACAGGAGGGTTAAGCTCCCCTTTTCCCTTGGAATCAGGTGGGGTCCTGCCTGAGAAAAAGAAGTTTCTGTGAGAAGCAGAAAAAGGTGTGATTCCCCTGGTGAATGCCTGTGGAATGCCAGTGTGCTCTCCCCACCAAAGGTGCTCTCCACATCCTGTGTCTGTCAAAGAAGCTGCTGGAGTCAGAGGCCCACCTGAGGAGTCAATATCTCCCCAGGCAGTGGAGAGGCTGGAACAGGAGGGATTGTTTTCTCTAGCTGGGGAGCCCTCACAGCATCTCTGGGAAGCAACACAGGTCAGCCCTGAGAAGTCCAGCACTCAGCTGCGTAAGGAATTCATTCCTATGGGATCAGGAAGCACGTGTGATACCTCCAGTCATGGCTTTTTTATCAGGGCTGTTCCTCTTTGTCCTAAAAATGCCATCTCACCTGCATTTCCCTTCTCTGTTTTGCTTACTTACCACACTTCCTCTGCCTACATGTACATGCACATATGGAGTCCGTCAGTAGGTAGGGAAGGAGATGTACTATGATCTCACCTAACTCAGCACTTCACAGAGATATATATAAAAAAATCCAGGAACCATGGGCACACAGGCCAAACTCACTTATCAAACCTTTTACACACCCATTCCCACTGCCCTCATGGCACATCTGTACTTCTGGAAGGACTGGAAGCCTATTGCTCCTCAGATTCTCCTCAAGAGAGTGATACTGGTTGCTGCTGGAGACAAGCCTGAGCTATGGTATCTTAGATTTGACCCAGAGTAGCCATTCTTAGATTTAGATAGAAAGTCCCTGTTTCAAGGCTGTGCTGAAAAAAAGACATCTGCTACCAGACATCTACTTCAACCAGCACCTGAGTTTCCTACCCTGTGTTTCCACTACCTTCAGCCCAATTTGTAGGGGGAGTGGGGAATGCAGGACTGATCTCAGCTTGAAAGCTGCTGTGCTGGGTGGGGAAGAGAAGCACAATTGCTTTTTGGCTTCTGCCCACACCCTCCTTGAGTCCCTTCCTAGAGCAGGCTGCCTACAAGCACAGTGGGGCATCAGGGGGATGATTTGCCTGTTTGCTTCAGTCACTATCTGAAGCTGTGCACTGGGATTGGGAATCATTGTCCTAGAACAAATCAGCGATGCTATTTGTGACCCATAGCAGTGAAAGCCCAAAACGTGAAGTTAGGGCTGACACTCCCTCTCTAACTTGAGCCGCTGTGCTTTTCATCACGATGCCAGGAGTTGTCAGCTGTAACTCTGTCTTTTTTTGGCTTGTGTCACAACCTAATAAGTTATAGGCCAGCTTCTCCTGTCGATGTTTTTGCTGCACAGAAGGCTTCACATTTTGTAAGCTTTTACAGCACAGCTGTGCTCGGAGATAAAACAGAATGTGTATACAGTACAGTATGCATTCAACTGATGCACTAGATTCTTCCCACCATATGTATGGAGTGGTGTGCATTTCACTCTGATACCTCACTGCCAAAACTGCCAGAAGCAAATAAACAAATGGCGGAAGAGAGACACCATATGAGGCAGTGCCAGGCACATGACCTAGACTTTCAGAAAGAGACCCAAGCTGCTTTTAAAGGATTATAGTGGACCAATGTTTTTAAGCCTCACCTCCCGCCATGTAAAAATTTCTGCCAGTGTATGCAGGTTGTTAAAGAGCACTCACAGATTTCCCCTTCCTGCTAAGCAGCCGATGTTGCAGCTTCTTGTGCTCAATACTCATTTCACCTTTCTTCGATGCCAGTGATTCCCCATCAAGTTTCTAAACTGAGAAAGGGGAACAATGGAGATGTGTAAAACACTCTAATTCTGGAAGGAATGCTACTCTAAAAAGACAGAACACATGTAATTAGGATAATGAGATTAATAATATTAGTAACAATTTAACTATTAATATATAAACAATGGGAGACAAATGGTTGTTCCAGCTCGTTCCCCACAAAAAAGTCACTAAGTTGCATTTCACAGCATCGATGGTGAAGATGCCTGTAATAAACTGACAAGAACATTAATTACACAGTTAGATGTAAGTAATTTAGATGGTAATTCTGTTCCAGGAACTCACACTCTGAATATGAAAAGACAATTCCTCAGCTTCTTTTCTCTCTGACCAGGCTGTTGCTAATGAAAAGATGATGGCCACCACCACGGTCCTCCTCCTGCTAGTAGTACTGGGAAACACAGACAGATTTTCCTGTCTACTGGCCTCAATCTTATATTAGGCTGAACATCTGTCACTACCCCAGTGGTTATCTTGCTAGCTCTGGCCTTTGCCTAAGTTTAACTTCACTCATGATTGTCTGAAGGGCAAGTAGGTGCTTTCTTCACTTTAGAGTATCTGTAGGCACAGATGGAAAAAGTGTACTAAGAACAACAGAGATGAAGACCATTCCTGTGCTTTACAAAATCAGTGCAAAGTGCTCTGGATGCAGGCAAGAGAATTGGGCCTTGAATTTTGATGTAATGAATTAGGGAATAGAAATTTATGTGAAGTTTTTCAGATACCAGCAATATTTAGCAGAGTAAGAGTGTGCTTAAAGTGTTCATTTAGAACTGGTTCTTTGCTTTATGCATTTGTATTTCCACGTAGAGGTAATAATTAGAGTACCAGTTTCCTCCAAGCCTTGCTGCCTCCTACTGCAATATATACTGCGACCAAGACAGAGACTCCACATCTCAGTCAAACAGTGGGGAACTTAAGGACCTGTGCCAGTGGATGAGAGATCAAAAGTCATATTTCTGCAGGTTTCTCCAAACTCTTCTTAGACAGGAGCATCCTTTCAACTGAGCCCTAAACTGAGATGGATAAGTTCCTGTGCTGGAGACAGAAGAGGCAAGCATTCACTTCACAGCCTGGGAGTGCAGAAACATCAGGAGTGCTTTGCTCTCTGAATATTGCAAAGCCTACCAGGCTGCCTAAATTCCAGCCCTTGAATGGAGAACCCAGCGGCACTCACGGTGCAGGGGTGTGATTTTGGCAGTTCCCAGCTCTTCAGCTTGTTACCAGTTTTACAGAGGAGTGCCTATCTGCATCTTTTTTCTTCCCTGTTGAAGCAGTACCTTGGTTTTTGAGTAAAATGAGACACAGCTGTGGCAGCAGACCTATTGCATAGGCCAACAGCTGGATTTCAGCAGGCCCAGCAACACAATGGGTGACACATTTGAGGTGACGCTCAATAGTCCACAGAATAGTCAAGAAACATTAAAGAAGGTCAGGGCTGTAAGCAAGGTTATTGGCTAAGTATTTGCAATATATATTGGCAAGTAGGAGCTATCTAAGGGGCAATCACATAAGAGCTTGGAATAAACACATGGAAGTTTTGAGAAGCTGACAGTGCCACCATGAAATGGTAGGGGTGGCATGTAAATACTCGTACATATGCCTGATGAGACATCAGTGCTAACTGGGAGTTAGCAGAGTCTGGTGAAGCCCTAAGGGATGCTTTTCAAGACAGGAGCTGAGAATGAGAAGTTGAAAAGAGAATCATCAAATCATTAAGGTTGGAAAAGACCTTTAATGCCATCAAGTCCAACTGCCAAAATTGATCATCAAGTCCAACTATCAAAATCAGGATTACAGGATTACATGGCAAAACATGCAGACTTTTGCTGTCTGGTAAGGGGCCAGGTGAGTCAGGGGCAGAGCCTTTTGAGTAAATGCAGAAGACATAAAAATGTGTTTATTTCTGTTACTTTTTCAAGTGGAAGCATCCCCACTTTTAAAGTCTATCTTTAAGAATCAAAGTAGTATAATTTTTTTTCTGTAATAGCAATGCACAGAGTTGAAAAAAAAAAAGTGTAGTCTGATAAAACTTGGGGCCTGAAGTAAACTGCTGGGAACAGTTAGAACTGGAGTACTTTAGATTCAGAAACCTGGCCAAAGATCTACTTTGCAGCCGCTCCCTGTGGAAGATGGTAGTGAAGGGAGTTGGGAGGATGGAGGTGTTTTTCAGCACATTTCATCTTATTGTGACAGAAAGGAGAACTCAGACTGGGACTTCTCAAATCCCAAGGCAAGTTGGGAAGATAAATTATAATCAGTTGCCTCCCATTGCCTAAAAAGATCTGTGTGCTCTGAGCTTTCTTGTGAATTTGAACAGACAGTTTCCTGGTTTTAGACATGATATATGTTATTGGAATCCCTCCAAATGACAGAGGGTTGCAGTGGGCAGTAGAGAACACAGGCATGCCACTGTGATTTAGGAATAACTTTCTGCCAGTGTTGGGAGCAACCTTAGAGGTGTTTGGGTTAGGTCCCATTTGTCAGTGGGAGCATGGCTTATGATTTCTTCTTATTTAAAATAGAGTGGGAATCCTGGAAAAGGACGAGTACCTCATTTGGACTATATCAGCTTAGTACTCTGTGAAATGTCTTTGAAAGTAAAACTTTGAATAAAAGCCTTGAAAAAAGGTGGCAGGAGATGAGGAAAAAGTACTGTACCTGGTGTTAGACCCAAAAGCAGTGGTGATATTGTGACCTCAGTCCCTGACCTCTATCTGGGCTGCTGCGAATTAAAATGAATGGTCCTCGCCACTAGACAGGTTTTGCTTTTTGCCTGCTTGTATGTGCCACTATTCCACCTTTTATTGCAGCCATTCATCATTAGCAGAAAGACTGGGAGATGATATTAAGGTTGTAGAATATGTCATTTGTATCAAAGCTTCCACTCATTTCTTTTCACCCTCTACTTGCCTGTTCTTTTGCCTATATTCTGTTCCTGTTGGGTTTTGCCCCCCTCTCCAGACCAGTCATCCCTTGGCCCAGCTCATAAATGATTGCTTTAATAATATTACAGCCCCTCCATTTTCATGTGTGAATGACCCAAGTGGCATGTGGCTTGTAACCAGACCAGGAAGAGATTTCTATTTTCACCCTTTAAAAGGCCACAGAAAATACAGAGAATAGGATCCTGACTGTCTTGCAGTGGCCCCAGACAAGCATTTATGGCTGTGCAGTAGCTTGCAGACACTGCCTATTTGAGGGAAATCTTTACCAGCCAGACCTGGCCATTGTCTGTCCTTTTCTGCATTTATTCAAAGCTCGGAGCTGTTTATACACCATGAAGATGGGAATTGAAGAAAAAGAGTACATGTAGAATTCACCAGCTGTTTAAGTCTTATTGTTGCCTTCTGTATTGATAAAATCCCTTGCCTCTTAATTGGATATTGACTGTTGTGAGGCAAATAAGGCAAGCTGTCAGAGGGTGGAGGGATGGGGCACGAGGTTTATCTTAATGGTATGTTGATCATGACTAGTCTATAAAAGCCGGTGGGAGAGGAGTTCATTAAACCAGCCTGCAATTGCTTTAAAAAAATATGCTCTGAGTCAAGATGATTAATCATATATGTGACACTGCAATCAGAGAAAATCCGCATTGTTGCTCTGATATTTACAATGCAAAATCTTGAAATAAGCAAATGCACTAACACAAATTCCCCAGGGACAGCTATCTGTTTGGTCTGTGAGCCTTTGGTAACCCTTACTAACATCTGACAGGTTTTTTTTTTTTTTTCCCTGGTGTTTGTTTTAGTTTTTTTTGTTTTTTTTTTTTTCTTTTCTTCTCCTTCTCTCCCTGGTCTTGTGTTCTGTCTCCCTGCTTCTCTGGAAGGCTCATTGGAAATGTGTGCTTGCCCTGTGCCCAAATCTCTCGCCTGGACCAGGGAACCCATGTAGAAATGGCAGCAGTGACAAGGGACACTTGAGCTTCCTGACAGTGACACACACAGAATACTCTGGAAATTGATTTTATCTCATAAATTATAATAATCAGGGAATGTGAAGAGAAGGGGGGAAAGCTTATCACCTATGCTGATGTGAGCTACCTGTTACACAAATGGAAGCTACTGGCAAGTCTGTTGTATATTTTCATTTCTTTCCTGGCTGTATTTTAGGCTGGGTACTGGATATGTTGCAATAACTGTCAGGCACAGTCCATTAGTGTCTCTGGATCAGGCCTATTGTGAATCAGGAGGGAGATTAGCAGAACAGGCTCACGTTTGTGAAGATCCCACACAGCAGTGACTTCTTGAAAAAATGTTCAAAGGAGCAATAAACAAAGTTTATTTCAAATTATTTCAACGTTATGTTTTTGTTATTGTATTTATTCTTTGAGAATTTGGAAGTGGTTATAAAAAATGTATGATGTAGTTAAAGATTTGTGCAGTTTGACAAATTAGCTTTTGAGGCAGGCACCTGAACACTTCTCACATATCACCATGCCCTGAACTGTCAGAAGAAGGGTAGTGCAGTCCTGTGGAAGGCAGGAATGGTGCCTGGGTATTGGCTGATAGAGAAAGGAAAAGGCCATAAGTCTGGAATATGAGGTTCAATGCAGAGTTTTCACTTGAATTCTTTAAGCAGTTCCCTGCTTGAGCAACTGGATCAAGGCTGTAGCGCCTTAACTTGCATGTGGGCTTGAGTCAGTTAACATCTCAAACCTTCTACTCCCCTTCCTGCAAAAATTAGAAAAGCAATCCAGGGCCATAGAACTGCTATTTTTAATTCAGTTGCTCTTTCTGGATGTACTGGTAGACTGCAAGTGATCACCAGTTTTTTCTAGGTATATTATAACTCTGGTAGAAATGGCCATAAATGCATTGCAAACTGTATAAAAAGAAAATCCTGGTTTTGCCTGGAAGGATGAAAAGTCCAGCAGGAAATCAGGATTCTTCTACAAAGTATATTAAACAAAACTGGGGGAAGGGGAGAAAAAGTTTTATAGAATCTAGAAAGCTGAATGCATTTTTGGTGGAAGTTTTAAGTGCAGTAGGATGTAAGTTATTACTTTAGCAGGCACTATAGTAGTACTGTTATTAGTAATTCCTTTTGATCCACTTACAATATTCCTTACATTATAATAGAGTTTGCAGCTTGCATTTTAAACATAAACTGTAGAGAATTTTATACCATGAAATCCTGAGTGAAAAATTTAATACATAAAGCTGGACCATTCAGAGCTATAGCCTGTGGAAGACAAGTATTAAAAAAAAAAAAAGAAAAGATCCTTAAATAACTGTTTTTCAGATTTGCAGGCACATTTGTTTGGATTTTTTAGTGTGCTTCAGTTATGCAAGAAAATGAACGTGACAGTCCTCTTGCTTTAACAAGGATAATTTCAGAAACACTGCCCTATCATTCCACAATTTGGCACCTTCTCCTTCTTTGTTGTAATGCATTTTTTCTGAGTTGGCTTTTCTCAGCAAAACTGCCTGTTTGTCAGGAGATTTTGCACGTGTTCAGAAAGGGATGAAGTGGTGTGGGCTGGGTTTGGTTAGAATAGCAGGTTTGACCTGGTAACTATTTATTTTTGAAGTCAGGGAGTATTTAGTCTGTCAGCACAGTGGAGAAGTTTGCAGGATATTTAGAATTAGATATTTTCTCAGGGCTTAATCACACTGGCCAGATTGCTGCCTCCTGAATTTGCTTCCACACCAAACCTTCTCCTAAACATGAGGACTCGAAATGTTTTTCCAATCCAGTCTGCCATTAGTGGTTTTGCATTCAGGTTTTGCATTTACTTTTGAAATGGCAATTAAAATATGAACAAAGGTTGGAATTTGGGTCTAGATTCATCACTGTCTTCAATGGACATGTCACAGTAAGGCAAGAGCAGCTGTGAGCAAGAGCTATGACAGCAACAGGGAGCCTTGTCAAGCTGAGGATACCTGCAGGGGTTTGAACCTCGTTCTCTGTTTAGGGAATTTGCAGGGACATCTTTGCTCCTTCTTGGGAGCCATATAACTTCCCTCTGGGAAAGGGTCTCCACAGTTGTGGAGTCTCTACTGTAATGTATGGGAGCCAGGAGCAGTTGAGTGCCAGGGAGAGATTTCAAGGAAGTCTGTGGGGACCCCAGGCAATAAAATGGCAACAAAAGCTGTCTCCTGCAGTATGTCCCCTTCTCAGGAGAGCTGCATTTGCAGTCCCAAGGTTTGGCTTGTTATGGTGATGTTGTTCTGCTGGTTTCTATCCACTGGTGCCTTCTTCCAGCATAAACAAGGTCTCAGTTCCTAACTTGGGTGGAGATGTGCACGTGTGTGTTGGTACATGTGCTCATGTGGCATGTTTGGAGAGAGAAGAGGAGGCAACAAGTCAGCAAAAGCCCTTCCGGTTTTCCTTTGCATACTTAATAAAGAAGCTATAAGAGGGCATATTCCCAGTTTCTTTTTAACTTTGTAGATCACCTCCAGTAGACAGATTGTCTCGCAGACCACTTCCCCTCCCCTTGGCGATCAAATAACATTCCTGTGGTGACTACAGCAGTTGCTTACATGGAAAAATAACATTAGGAAAGTATTTAATGTATTTTTAGCTGTCTTTAAATGCATTTTAGCAGCTGGAAACAAGGGGAGTTAGTAGCACGTGACCTGCAAGCTCTCCATAGACCACCACCAAGTGTGCAACAAGTCCCTGCTGGTAAAGAGAACACAGGCTGGAAAATATTGGGTAGGGTGGTCTAACTTTACTGGTCACCAGAGGTCAGGCTAAAGGGATAACATCAATTTTTGTGGGATGTAAATGACAACAGCTTGATAAACAACCAGCGTGATTTTAAGTCTTTTCACTGATCTGAGTCTTGGGAGATTTTATGCAACCTTGTTTTGACATGTTTTCAAAATACCTGTGACTTTTTCAAAAATCTTGAGAAGATTTTAGAGATTTGGAGTAGTGAAATATTACGACTGTAGAGATTAGTGAATAGAGTGTAGCTGAGAGACGCAACAAGAAAAGAAATGCCACTTATTCCATCACTCTTAGATTCAGGAAAATCTTGAAATCCTTGTGAAGAGCAAACCTCTCATCAAACATTAGTGGGAGCTTTCCTGAGGGAAGACTTTCTCTGAGCTGAGGGCTTGCTGATTCCTATAACTATGTGGTTGCTGAACCAGGGGGACATCCTCTCTGAACTGTCTTCCTGGCCCTGTTCCATTCCCAGCACAACACCCCCACCCAGGACCCTGATGTTGGGCTCCCCCCAGCCCACAGCAAGCATGTTCATATTTCTGGGAAAAATATACCCAGCAGGTGGAAGTTTAGTACTATTTTTACTATTGCTGGTACAGTGACTGTGAAGAGCATGATAATTGATTATCTGGGACAACAGAAATGCACAGGAACTAGAATTTCAAGGATTAGGGTCTCCCTGAGGATTTCCTTCGAGTTTCAGTGAAAAGAGAGATAACCTTTGTGGTGGAAACGGAAACAGAGCTTTCAGTTCCCATCTGCAGCCAGCCTCTGGAGACAATAGTATTAAGGGTGATGTGAATTTCCTCTGTTCATCGCCACGGGACAGGAGACCCGATGCAATTATCTGCACTTCTATAGCACGCTATTCAGCTCCTTGCAGCTTATTCTCTGTCCTACCAGAGTCATTCAGCTAATGCCTGCTGCCTTTAACATATCTGGAGGTTACATTCCCGTATTTCATCTGTTTAAAAGGACATTTATGGAAATTAGGTGCAATTTTATCCCGAGTAAGCAGACTAATATTCTGTCACTCCGCCTTACTCAAGTGACTGTTGCTCTTAATGTTAGGTGGTTTTGGTTAAGTGGCATTAGAGTTTTGTGGACTAAGCAGTAGGATTTTGTTGCAAATGCATTGTCCCATTTTAGTAGAAACTTTGCATTAACAAGTTCCATATTAATAAATTATTTGGTTCAACCTGCCTTGTGACTTATACTATCATAAGATCCTACCCTTAATATTAAAATGTAAGAACAGATTTCCTCTCCCAGGGCTAAAGCTGCATAAAAAGACTTGCACTGAAGCTAAGAAATCCTCTATCTGGATCAAGATTAATTTTTCTCTGAGAATAAGGAGAAACAAATATCCACATATATTTGGAGAGGAGGAAATTCTGCTGTAGATTGTTCTTCCTCCGTTGTGTTAAAAAAAGGAATCTTGACTGAATATATAGTCTGTTTCCAAACTACTGGCATCTTTCACAAATATAGTCAGGCTGGCTTACGAACAAATAGCAGTTTCTGTAGCCAAAGATAGTTGTCATCATGCACTTATTAATGAGTACACATATCTCTGAACATCAAATGCTGTGCTATTTTCAGAGAGATCCTTTCAGATCCTGTTTTCTGGTTGTTTTTTTTTTTTTAATTATTTTTCCTTAGCCTCCTGCCATTTTTTTTCAAAGCTCAGCAGTAGAAAGCAGAGAAAAAAGGGACCTAGGAAAGGAGATTCTCTCGTCTGTCCAGCTTCCCCATATCAGGAGCTACTCCATGCGTGTCATTCCTGGCAGATGTTTGCCTAATCTGCTCTTAAAAAACTCCAGTGATGGGGCTTTGACAGTCTCCTTAGGCAATCTGCTCCAGTGCTTTGCTCTACCTGTCATTAAGAAGGGCTCCCTGATACCTAACCTGCAATTAAAGGCCATGATTTCCCACACAGCCCATCATCAGGCTGACCTTACAGCCAAACCACCTCCACCAAGTCAGCTGCAGTTTCCTCACTAGATCCTCTTTGCCAGCACCGCTCCTTGGGCAGTGTGCTCTGCTCTGGCAGTAGTAGTGAGGTGGTGTGTGCGTGTGTGTGTGTGTGTGTGTGTGTGTGTGTGTGTGTGTGTGTGCGCCACTGGTCCTGTCAAGGGTCCAGCCCGGTGTCCCCAGCGGCTGGCGATGGGCCGGTTTCCCTCTCGGATCCCATGCAGCTGACGGGAAGGCGGCTGTCTGCCAGTAGAGGGTATTGAATTAGGAGATTCGGTGGATCCCAGGAGAGGCACTGCCACTGTGAAGTTGCAGCAGTTTTGCTCTGATAATACTAGCAGTGCTAACCATGGTTACAGGCCTCAGAACACGAGCTGATGCCTTTTCTTGTCCTGGAACAAAATGTGCTGTGACAGCAGTTGTCCCATATATTACATGTGTGCAATCAATCACATCTAGCAGTTAGTATATTTGTTTTTTGATGAGTGCATTCCTATAATGATTTTAGCAGTATGAAAGCATTAAAAAAAATAAATAAATCAGAGTGATCACAGATTTGGCTTGGGTTTTTTTTTGCAGTTGTTTTCTTTTGAACAATAGCATCCCATGGCAGCAAGGCCTGATGGCAAAGCTGTAGATGCCAGCTTGCTGTGAGTGAGATGCTGGGGAACAGAGGCAGTCATGAGGTGTGCAGCAGTGATTGAGAGTGGGTCAGCGTAGCCAAAGATGTTTCACAATATTACCATTGCAAGATAAATTGTGAGCCACTTTTTTAATATGCTTAGAACAGTGATGAACATTGTAAAAGTGTTTCCTTCTGCAAATTATTTACGAATGGAAGATGGTAGTAATGAATGAATGGAAAGATACTGGAGAATTAGTCCTGACTGTTCACAATAGGTATTTTTTACAATGGAAACCAGCTAGCTAAATTAGGTGTATTTCTGCTGCCTGAACAAATTATGACAGTATGTAGCTAAACAGGTTTTGAGACTAGGAAATTTTAGCAACATCCAAAATTAAATAAAGCAAAATTTAGATCAGTAGGAGCAGGAGTATGTTGCTGTCAGCAGGGGTCAATAACCTTTTTGTAACTGGCTATTTTGGTGAGCAGGTCAAGTTCAGTGGGGTTTGTCTCTATATTTTGACAGATGCACTCCAAACACCCTGATATCCATTTCATTTTACAAGGTGTGTGCATGTACCAAGACGACTCTCCAGAGGGTCACTGGCAGGTTACAATGTGCCAGCCATCACATGCACAATGTATTGCATGGTGCCAAGATAAAATTTCAGGGGTCTGGGGGCACCAACAGTGTTCAGAACCCCCCACAATACCTGTGCCCCACCAGTATCTCCCTAGCTGTCCCTCACTGAACATCCCATTGGCATCTGTTTTCCCGAGCTGACAGGTCTGTTTCTATTTGTGCAAGGCATTTTTAAGTCATTCACCCCCTGGTTGTCTTCTAGATAACCTGGAAGAGCTTCAGTGAGTTGCCCATATTCCTTCAAGGAGGAAAGGACAAAATTTATTTTCAAAATGTTGAGAATTTTGAAGGTTTTTTTTTTTTGAGAAAGCCCAGTTAGATTTGAACTTTATATTCCACACAATATGGAGGTAGATTTATTGTATAAGAGAGCTGTTAGTTCCAAACTAATAATTGGAAGAATACATTTAAACCTTTGTCAATATAAAAGTGACTTCAGATGCTCAGGAATCCTCTTTCTTGTGGTTTTAAAGGAAAATTTTAAACATTTTTCACCCCACAACTATTGAGGAAAATACTCAATAACTGTTAGGAAACATACAGAATAATTTTTTTTTCTACTTTCCTGTTCTTGTAATCATCATCAATTTTTAGGTACTTCACAAAATACACCTTTGGACAAATTTTGCACTGCTAAAAATGGCATTTTCTGTTGGACAAACTGTGTTTACGCCCCATGGCTGACAAGCAGAGGCCCTAGTCAAAGCCTGTTGGAGTCAGGGAGCTTTCATTAAGGTGCAGACCCTGCATGTTTTCCTAAAAATCGCCAGTGCTGTTAGCCCACATCTCCCCTTTCTCACCCATCTCCTCAGGGAGAGGCAGAAGCCTGTTTGAAGACAAACAAGTCGCAGAGCCTGCAAGGTGTAAATATCTTTCATAAATGCCAACGCTGAAAAGCCTGAGTGCCGGGCGCGTGACACGCGGCGACAGGCAGCTCTCGCTGCGTGAGGGGCGAGCGATGTGCCAGCTCTCGCTGCCACAGGCACTGAGGTGTGCCCGGATTGCACCTGGGCATCCCTGGGCACCCCTGCCCCGGGGGCGCACCCGGGGCAGCAGGAGGGACGGGCGGCAGAGCTGCCTGTTCCTGGCCCCGCCGCCCCTGCCCGCACCCCTCGCCCCCAATGTGGTCACCCTGCCTCTGCCCTCCTCCTCTCCCCAGCTTCTTTGGGCAGGGGCTGATTTAAATAGGTTGGCAGGGAGCCAGGAGCTCATCATTTTAATGCAGTGTAAAATGGAATGTGCATAATTATATGCAAGCCATATGTGAGGGAGACAGCTCAGCTGTGAATTTTGGGAGGCTGTGAGAGGGAGAGAGTGAACAGTCAGGAATCAGATGAGATGGAGCGGAACGGAGTGCAAGTGTCACTCAAATGAACAGTGTAATGAGCGTATTGCTGACACTCCTCCTTTCACCTGCTTCTCCCTTTTGCTTTAACTCAAAAAGCAGAAAACATAGAGACGAGAAGGGAAAAATACTATATGCAAGCAGGATTGCTAGAGGCTCTGGTAATGTCTCCATCTAAACTTCAGCTTTCTTAATTAACAGTGTAGTTACAAATAACCAGTAACTTTTAATGCATCTTTGTCATTAAATATTTTGACCGCATTTGACTGAAGGATCATTGTTCTCACTCAATGATTGCTCCTTTCAAAGCTTCACTTAAACATGGAGGGGGAATCCATTTATTTGTAATAGTATTACATGTAAATTATGAGTATGAAAGCTTTTATTTTTTTTTTTTTTTGGCCTTTCTGTTGAATTGAAAATATAAGTACATCATCTAAGGATTGCTTAAGCATGTCAAAAAGTTTAAATGAGTACATATGTAATGTAATCCTGAAAAATGCCATGGATTAAATTGAAACCCTGAGTTACTCAGTTTCTAGCTCAAAGATTTCATTTTGGTTTTGTCTTTTGTTGTTCTAATTATTACTCCACAGTGAATTTGCATGTTCAATCTAAGCTATGTAAGAAAACAGCATCCCAAGTTCTCATATCTAAAAGGTGTACTATTTAAAGAAACTTTTTAATAATGTTGTATTTTGGGATTCCCGTCTGTTTTAATGATCTGAGCTGTTATGCTTTTAGCTATTTTTTTCCTTCCATTATTTGTAAGTCCCTAAATAGGCCATTATATTTCCCTTCAGGCTAGAGATGAAGATGGACATGCTGAAAATTTTCCCCAGCAGCACTATGCTAAGGAAACTCCAAGACTTGCCTTCAAGAATAACTGCGAACTACTTGTAAGAATAACATACTTACAACAAGTCTAGATTGTTACTTTAGCACAGTGAAAACCGTTTTTTTTTTTTTTAAAGGCTTTTGTTCATTATGACATACATTATGAAATATGATAGGTTATTTTTTTTTTTTACTGTTTTAGCGTTCTAATGCTAGTTCTGCTATCCGTGAACAGTTTAAGATCTCAAATTGCTTGAAAAATATCATATATTTGATGTCAGCATGTGAATGGCCTTGTCTTGCATTGGTAAATCAGGGAGAGCCATGCAGGGAGTGGCTGGTGATGCACGGAGAATCTCCCATCCCTTCCCCCAGAGCACCCCAAAACTTACTCTCCCATCCACCTTTTAACTCTGCCTTGTTTTTGGGTGGCAGTGCTGCATTTTGTTCTGCTAACAGGCAGTCCTCCCTTCAGAGCTCACCTGTTCCTCCCCTTCATAACTGCATGCAACCCAAAGCATCCTTTTCTCTCCACTCCTCTCCTCTCGTCTCCATTCCTCTCCTCTGCTGTGGGGAAAGAGTGAAAGCCAGGAAAGCACTTACAGGGAGCCTGGAGTGTTTACAAGCCATAAGAGAGATGATATCAGCTGTGAAAGAATCTCTGTTGCAAGGCAGGGTTAATTCGCTGTTCATTTTAGCATTTGCAGCTAGACGAGATTAAAAGCAAGCAGGAATGCCTATTATATTTCTATTAAATGAATCTGTTGGGACCTAATGTTCTTGATTAGCTTGCGAAAATTAGTGCTCCACCATGAGTTTTTCTGTTTGCCTAAAGTAAACAGAGGATGAATTGTCATACATTTAAAAGAGATTCATGCATGGCTTTTGAAAAGGGAGGTTTAGATACATCCATAGATCTCTTCCTTGCATTCCCCTTTCTTTCATATGTACTTAAGTAAAATGTATCATTTGGTTAAATGGAAGTATTTATGGAGAGTTAGTACACGGGGTTTTACTTTGAAACAACATTTCTTTTTTCTCTCGTTGTAACCAGAGAAGAGGCGGGTGGCAGTGGAGGAGCAAGCTGTGTTTTATCTGCATTAGAGCCCATGCCTGCTCCTCCAGGAGAAAAGGCCAAGTGCTACTCTGGGTGCCCCAGCTGCAGCAGGCACTGAAAGTTGAGCTGATGAGCGATAACCCAGTGCTGAAGTTGGCCTCCAGCTGGCCAGAGAAGCCCACAGCAGGAAGCAGCAGCTCAGGGCTGGTGGCCAGTCCCTGCTCCCCACGCTGGCCAGAGCGCAGAGCATCTTGGCCACACCCGCGCTACTGGGCCTGCACTCTCCTACCCCACAAGTGTCCCCTGTGCTGAGCCAACCCTTGGTTGGGTAAAGACAATGCTTTTCACAGCCACAGGTGTCACTTGGAAGGTTCAGTTTGTTGCCAGTATAATTGTCCCCAGCCAAAAGCAAGGTGACCTAGGAGATCTGGTCTTGGTTCCTCTTAAACCCTTTGCCAAGTTCCTGGTGGTTTCAGGGTTAGCAGTGTTGCATCCTAAGGAAAGGGAACTAGACAAACACAAAGAGTGGTTCCCTGGTGTACTCATAATTCCTGTGCCAAATAAATGAAGCTCTTTCTTCAAGGCCATGCTTAATTACTGTGCTGCTAATCAGGCCTGACAAACAATCACAGCACACTAAGATGCTCCCAAAGTCAGTAGGGCTCTTGGTGCTGGAGAAACTTAGTAATAGAGACAATATGGATATAAGTAATGCAATATTTCCATTGAAAACCTGCTTCATATTTAGTGCAAGCCATCAATGAACCAATTAACCCACTTTGTGTTATTAAAATCAAGCATTCTTTTAATGCCCAGTTGCTTATTCCTCTCTTAATATGCATTTAAGATTTTGCTTTATTATATCACCACTTTGTCTGGCAAAAGCTCAAGTCATCAAAGTTAGTCTTTCATGTGCTTTTTTGGACAAGTTTCAATTCTTGTTTAAGGAAGTAATAAAAGCAATTTGTTATAGTTTTATTTTTCCTATGCTATTGGAAACAAAATTGGCAGGGATGTAATCTGTACTCAATTTGTATGCAGAAAAAAAATAGCAGGCAAATAATGAATATGTACCTCTGCTATCTTTAAAGATGTATTTTAGGAACTTTCAGTGAAAATATGATGTTGAGCCTAGGTGTGGGTGGTGGGGGAGCTAGTGTTATTTGTTGAAAGTTCTATGTGTTTCACAGAAAGGCAGTGTTATTCCTTCTACATTTTACTTTATGGAAACAATGCTATATTAAAATGTGCTCAAATTTCAAAAGCTAACTTCACCAGAACTGGCCATCAAGAAACCTTCTCTCTCTTAAAAGCTAGTCAGTATTCCTTGAGAGAGGAGAAAAAAACCAAAACAAACATGAAAGAAAGGAGTGGGGACAGCTGATCCCCTAAAAAAATATTTCCCCAATGGTGAAAACTTACCCAGAATCGAACAGCAAAAGTCATATGCCAGCTGAGTGAAAAGACGAGCTTTTGAAATCAAAGAGAAACTGAAACTTGTTTATGCTTTTGAGAATGAGGGAATCCGTGGAGTTTTCTGAGGGCAGTTCAGCGTAAATAGAGTAATAGTCTGTCAGGTAAAATGGGAGTTTTCAGCTGAAAAATGCTTTCTTTGCTTTAGGGCTTAGCTGCCATTTTCCAGTGAGGCTTGTTTCGGCAGAGGCAGGCTCCTCAGTTTGGGAAATGCTCAAGCTGGGAGAGTGTTGCCAGCCAGGATCCAGGGCTGGGTTGCTGCTGCTGGGTCTGCATGCCAGGGCTCTCCCACAGGAGCAGGGCTACACTGGCTGAATCTTAACATCCCAGGTCACAGGCACATACAGCAAGCTTTAACTCTTCAATACTTGGAGAGATTTTAAAGCATGGTAACATAGAGTATTACAAAAGTAACATGGAGTATTACAGTTTGTATGCTTTCTTCATTGCTCACACATGACAAGAACAGATAATTTGATGAGGTACAATTGAGCTTTTCTGTTTGTTTCTGGTCTTTTTTGAATGTGAGCAAGTTTGATAAGAAATAGAAGGAAGAAAGGTATAATTTAGGCAAAGGAAATCACTGAAGTGTGTTCAGTAGTTCTGCTCATTAAGAAAAGCAGTGACAATTAGATACTTTGGTTAGTATAGAAAGCCATTTTGCAGTTATGGGATTAGAACGGGGTACTCATTTCCCAAGCTAAATCCATATATGTTGTGTCCTGGGTTTTGTTGTAGGGCACGAAAACCAAAGTGGTTAAGATGCTCTAATCAATGAGCACATCAGATTTTCCTTGTGGACTTTACAGTATTATTGAGAATAATGTTGTTTTAAATTTAGCTATCCATGCTAAATATCGGGAACTACATAAAAGAAATCTATTATTAAAGAGCAAGGTCAGCATGCTGTCTTGGCCAGCCATCCATTCTTCTCCCATAGGCACTGCCTCAGGATTTTAATTTCTTATTCCATGAGTGGCTGGAAGCTTTTCTTTCAGGCACATCTCTTTGTTTCCAGAAGGAAAAGGCAGAATTTAGTCCCTGCTGTAAGCTGATTGTCAAGAAACAACACTGTCCAGCTAATAGTGGATGGGATTAACTGCAGAGAAAGGGGAGGCTGGAGTGAAAAGGCCAGCAAGAAGCCCACAGCCCCAGCTCTAGCCAGATGAAATTCCTGAGCCATTGCCTAGAGAAAGGAAAAATCCATCTGGCACCTACCCAGGTTAGTCAGGGTAGGAAGAGTCATGCTTGGTTGCCTTTTAACAAAAGTGGGAAAGAAAAACCAGAAGTTCCTCCTTCTTCCCCTCATTTACTCAGAATATTGACTCAAGGTTTCAGATTGGCATGCTGCTGTATGAGGTAAGGAGGGTTTGATGGGTTAAGGAAATTAAACATCAGGTTGCTTTCCAGATAATTTGTTTATGGAGATGATGCGAGTACCACCCACTGCTATGGGATTATATGTAAAGCAAACAAATAACCAAACAAAACATAAATATCCTGGAAAAAAAATTCACTTGCAGTCCTACACCAAGTCGAATCCATGCTTTTCCTGCAGTAAAATCATGATCTTTTCATCTTTGAAATGAAAAAGTCTGTTCCTAGTAGTTCTGCTCTGAGAGGATAAATTTGTGAATGCAGTAGGAGATGAATTATAAGTCCTGGTGCTTGGAAGCTATTATGTAAAAGACTCAAAATAAAACATGCTTGCTATTGGATTTAATGCAAACTCACCTACAGGCAGTTATCTTTAATCATTGACAAAAAGAGGCAGAGAAAACTCTGAAAACACATCTACAATGGAAACATGAAATGCAAAATGTTCTCTTATGAGCAAAAGGCATTTGGGGAGGCTATGGGAAAGCTGTGGTGAGCCAGAGCTACAGGTAATGCTTTGCTTGAAGTCGTGTCACTGTGCTCTGCTGTTCCAGCACTAGAGGCAGAGTCAGGACAAATGGCACATGTGGGGCACCCAGACAGGGCAGTGGGGATGAAGCCAGGTTAACTTCAGAATTATGGCACTGGAATGTGGGAAAGATTTCATACCTACTAGACTGACAGTGGAAAGTATTAAGACTGTTTGTGATCAGATATGGCCAATAAGTTTTTCTGTTGTAGATGAGTTAAATGTAAATATGCATATTGGTATCCATTGAAGGCCATGACAGTTTTGGTTTCAGAAAGTGAGGCTTAAATTCTTTTTTTTTTTAAGGTGCCTGACCTGCTTACTGTGCCCCAGTGTCAAGCAAAACCATTCCCTATTAGTGCCTCAGCAGCAGAAGAAAATACCTCTCAGCCCATTTAAAATCACAGTGCCTTCAAAAAAGGACTGAATTAAGGAGAAATAGCTTTGCTCATTCTGTCTTTTGCCTTTTTGTCTCTCCTGCTCTCTCCTTATTCCTAGCAGAGTGAAGAGAGAGGAAGAAGTGCACTTCCCCCTGTGCTTTTCCTGGCTCTTCCTTCACCCTCTTGTGTGCAAAGCAGCAGAGGGAGAGGGAAAGCACTTCCTTCCTTCTGGGCAAGGATTGGGGATGTGCAGGACTTTCAGCCTGAAAGCTGGAGCAGGAGTACTGCCCAGCAGCTCTGAGGGGTGCAGGGGCTACATCAAGCCTGTCAAGTACAATCCTTTGGTCAGGAGGAGATTCTGCCACCTTGGAGGGGCAGAAGAGGAGAGGGGGAAGAGACCTGTGACACCTTCTGGAATTCCAGACCGTAGAGCTACTGAGCCTGATGAGAGTTTAAAACCTCCACAGCCATGTTTAAATTTTGTTTCAGCATCATTCAATGTTTGTCTCACCCCTGGTGCAGTTTTTGGTGGTTTTCGGATGGATTTCATCAGTTTCTTGCTCAGTTTGCCACAGTCTGAGAGCAACTGGTACTCCTGCATCAGTTGCACTGTGGCATACGCAGTGATTCTAGCAGATGACTGTGCAAAACCCCCAACAGCTGTTGGAGAGCCCACTGTCGGTTTCACGGTCTTTGGATCAGGCACAGAGAGCTGTCAGAGTGGTGGTTATGGCCCTGGAACAAAAATATGGAGAAAAGCAATTGTAGCAGTGAATTGATATTGATGCTCTTAAAACCTCAGTAATCTTGGCCACATGAAATTCAACCTTTCTTGTGACTGAAATAACAGTGACGCTTAGGTCATATGGTAGATTAATTGCCTATAGTGTTTCATTTTAAAAAACTAAATTGTCCATGAGCAATGGCAGAATATTTTGAAACTAAACTCCCCAAAACCCCACTGAAAAGCTTGCACTCTGTTTCTCTTCAAGTAAGGGCAGCAAACCAGAAAAAATTATTCTAAATGGTTTTTTGTCCTTGATTGCCACCAGGCTGAATGAAAGGCTAAGTGGTGCTCGCCTTATATGCGTGTTCCTGTTGAGTGCTGTGTAAATGCACTGAAAAAAGGCAGTACTCAGACCATGGCCTGTTTGCAGCCCTGGAGAGAGAGAGCCCTGACACCCAGCTCCAGCTGACCCTCCCTGCCTGCTGGCACAGGTAGGCAGCACTGGGCACTGGGTGCCTTGGCATCTGTGCCATGGTCGGCATCCTGCTGGGATAACACGGGACCGAGCACAGAGCTGCAGCCTGCCAGCCACCCCGCGACACGCTGTCCCAGGAAATGATAGTCCCTGTGCCTGTCTGCACACTTCTATTTACTGCTTTGAACAAATGCACCCACTGTCTTGCCCAGCACACAGGCTGTGTCCTCCTTAGCCCTGGTTTTTAATGATACGTTTTTCTATCCCATAATGGAAGTGAAGCCATTCCTCACATTATGGCAGCATGGACTGGACCTAGGAGGTTTTCTGGGCTGCAGGAGACTTTCTAGGGGATTCTGAGAGATTTCCTTGGTCTTTCAGGCCTTCTGCTCCCCTCACCTTGTCCTGCATCACCATCCTACTAAAGTATTAAGCTTTTCTTTTTTAACTCACACCATGCTTAGGACTCCACAACCCCAGCAGGCCAGCTAACAGCTAATTTGAAGTGTAGAAAACATGATCTTTATTAATAATATCTATGTCAAAGGCAGACATCAGAGACCTGTTGTAGGAACTAATAGAAAACAAAGCCCTGTCTTGGCAAGTTTGAGGTAGCAGATTTTCGCTGGAAATAAGACCCAAACCTCACTCCTTTTACAGCCAGGGTTAGTGAGTGAGCAGGAGCTGCAGCACTGAGGAGGGCGAGGGATCCCCACGGCTCCTACAGAGGTGGGCAGGGGAGTGCCAGTCACCTTGAGAGGAGGGCAAGGCTCTGCCAGTTCCCAGCAGCACATAAAAGACAAGGTATAAAATTCACAGGAGCATGAGGAGAGGGAAGAAGGAAGGGAAGGAAAGGAATAAAAGGATAAAATCACCCCCATGGTCAGCGACGTGGCTTCCTTCCCAAGCAGGCTGGTACCAACAGGAGCTCTACATAATCCCATTTTTTCAATCCAATGAACTGAATTAAGGAGGACGATTCAGGGCCCTAAAGAGAAGGACTAAAAAGTGTGACAGTGAGAGAGGTGAGCAGCATGGGAAGAGGGGGAATGGGACAGATTTGGGAAAGACTGTGGCTACAGGCAGTGAGTTTGGGCTTCTGGAGCCAAGACTGACTCATATCCCCCTTTCCCACAGCACGCACTTACATAAAGGAAGCAACTTTGCCCCACTGCCTCTAATTTAGCATTTTCCTTCATCCCAATACAGGAACATTATTTTAGGATGTGTCATTTGACACTTGGTGAGCACAAGCCTGCCTTTCCTCAAAAGGAGGCATGTTTTTTAATTTTTAAGATCACTCTTATTATTATTTTGAAAGAGAAGCAAAATGCATTTGTTAAAAAGGAAAACAATTAAAATCCCATTACAGCTCCATATCTGTCATCTTCCTTCCCAGGACAAGCATGAAAATTTTCATTAATAAATCTGCACTTACTGATGCCCTCTGAATAATTTCTCTAACCTTGATTTATTCTTACTGCAATCCTGTGTTGTATTACTCTAGTTTTACTCTTTAATTTCCTTAGTTGATATGTTTACTGAAGTTACAATTTTCATATTAAACCTGTTGTCGCTAAAAAATAGATTTTTCTTTAATATTAAAAAAGTCTCTTTTTTTTTTAACCACTGATTTAAACATGTAAAAAGTTAAGAAATGACTAGATGAAAATAATTAGCAGCCTACTTCTTAATAATGATTTAAATGAATTTTGAAGTAAAAAAGCCTGGAAAAATTGTCTGCATTCCCAAAACCTCTATAAATAAGGAAAAAAAAAAAAGAAAAAATAAAAAAGGAAGTTTATGTCTCTTGGAAAGAAAACCAGTTGAGAATTGTAGCTTAGCTTTAGAAAACTGACATTCATAACCTGTGTCAGGCACAGCATCACCAGCCAGGCAAAGGAGGGTATTGTCCTGCTCTGCTCTGCTTTGGTGCAGTCTCATCTCGAGTCTTGTGTGCAGTTTTGGGCACCACAATATAAGAAAGGTGTTGAACTATCAGAGTGTCCAAAGGAGGCCAACAGAGATGATGAAGGGCCTTGAGGTGAAGCCGTATGAGGAGTGGCTGAGGTCACTTGGTCTGTGCAGCCTGGAGAAGACTGAGGGGAGACCTCACTGCAGTCTGCAACATCCTTGTGAGGGGAAGAGGAGCAGCAGGCACTGATCTCTTCTCTGTGGTGACCAGTGACAGGGCCCGAGGGAATGGCCTGAAGTCGTGTCACAGGAGGTTTAGGTTGGATATTAGGTAAAGTTTCTTCCCCCAGAGTGTGCTTGGGCACTGGAACAGGCTCCCCAGGGAAGTGATTACAGCACAAGCCTGAGAGAGTTCAAGAACCATTTGGACAGCACTCTCAGGCACAGGGTGTGTTATCTTGAGTGGTCCTGAGCAGGACCTGAGTTGGACTTGACTTGTGGGATTCTGCCAACTCATCTTATTCTGTAATTCTGTGAAATAAAATTCAGTCAGTTTTTATAGAATGTTAAGGAATAAAGATGTATCTTGTTCTAAAGGAAGTGAAGCGTGGTAAATTAAAATTCACTGGAATTCCTTCTATATAAATTTGAAATAGAATTTCCCAAGTCATCACCCAAAGCTATAAATATTTTCTTCTTGGGGTCTGTGCAGGAGATACAGATGGCTCAGTAGGGCCTGTGGGCTACACTGGGGGGAACCATCCCTTGCAGCACATCTCACCACCACCATACCTGCAGCACAGGGTCAGGCCATGTGCTGGCTTTGGTCTCCAAGGGCTCAAGTCCTTTTTCACCTCTGACCCTGGCTCTCAGTCACGCAAGGTGCTCATTAGAATGAGTTTTATTTGGTCTGAATAAGTGCCTGCATTAATGAGTGTGACTCCCTGTAATGGTGCAGTTGGCTTATGTCTCATCTTGCTCATATGTTCTATTCCCCATTGAAAAGGGTTTGAAGCCTTTGATCCCTTGTAGAGCCAACATAGAGCAGTAAGAGAGTAGGGTTTTGAAAATCAGGAGACTACTCCTTTTATTTCTCAGAGTTAAGATCCAGCCAGTGGGAAGGAGGGTTGAGAAGAGCTTGGCCACCATTCAAGTAGACTGCAGGGAGGTTTGGGGGTGCACTGGGATATTAAGTGTCTGACTCCATCTCATTGGGAGTCCCTGGAGCTGTGCAGAGCTTCCAGGAATGACATCCCAAGAAGGAAGATTAGTGCTACACAGTTATCTGGGGAAGATCTGAATGCTAGGAGCACATATCTCACAGCCCACTCTCTGTGGCAGACACTTTTTTTACATCTCAGCAGTGACGTGTATTATATTGCTTTTGGGATGGAAAGAAAAACCCAAAATATAAATCCTGCATTTTATTATAGAAGTTAATACCAACAATTACATAAAATCTAATGAATTTTAGTTCTCACTTAATTGCTTCTGAGTAGTTCACTTAACTTATTATAAAGAAGCAAGGACATATTCATTTAACAAGCAGCAGCAGCCTTGGTCTAGCATCTGCCTACATTCTCTTTTCAATTAATCAATTATAGTCCAATGGTGTGTAATTACACATTAAAAAAGTTATTGGATATCACAGCATGGCTGTCCCAGGGGGCTCATGAATACACTAATATAACACACCTGTAATGACCTGTTCTCATATCTGCAAATTGCTCCCATTTCTCTCTCTCTCTCTCGTTGCTAAATGAAGATGAAAGCAATTACCATTAACTTTTTGAGTCACATCTAGTCAATGAGAGAGAAAAAAGATCCCTACCAGCATTCATAATAAATCTGTCTGTTGGTACTCAGAATTTTAACTGTAGCAGGCATCAGGCTGCAAGGCAGGAAATGTGCATCAGGATTGTGAAGGGCAGTGGGGATCCCAGGTTCATTCTGAGAACATTCTACACCTGTAGACAAGGGAAACAGGCAAGCAGGAAGGTCTTGTCAGATCACTTCAAGGCATAATTTGCCTGTCTTGGTTGGAATCAAACTGAACTCTGGAACTGATCCCTATGCAGTGGCTCTAAAGTCTTTGCATAGCAACTAAGCCTTGTTGCTGTTGTGTTGGGCTTTTTTTTGAATGTGAGAAAGAACAAAATTTACTATGTAATGGCAGAAAGGCTTTGGTTGTGCGAGAGGATACAGGCACCAGTGCTCTCTTATTAATGCATAACAAATGAAACCAAGGAGAGACTCTTAGTCTACATAATGGAGTCTGACAGATTCTAAATTGGTGATTCAGTCAACTAAAGGGTCCAAAAACGCTCTGAGGAAGTGAGCTTTTGATGGCTGCATAAGTCAAAAGGGGGATGATATCTATCAGCATTTTATAAATGTTGTCTTGCACAGTGTGAGTTTGATGTGCTGTTGTCTCTCACCCTGGGAAGAAGTGTCTGTTTCCTTACAAGTTTTCTTGTTCTTTCTTTCATTTGCAGACTGGGGTCTTTCAGGTGGGTGTGCATGCAGATAAAAGCACATCAATATTTTGAGCACAGCTTTTTGCTTGTAGTTATCTGAAATATTCCTATGCTGTACACCTTTCTCCAGTCTAGCCCTCACAATTTCAGTGAAATCTTCATTATGCCTGAGGTTGCTTCCCTCTTTGAAAACCATGGATGTCTCCTTGTGCATGATGTCTCTCCGGATAACAGGATAATCCTGTGGGATTCGGGTGATCAGTCGTTGTTTTCAGTTGTATTCACAGTAATGTGATGGATGTTTCAGTCTGAGCTTCAGTCAATATTTCACTCTGGTTTTCACCAGTGCCATGTTTCTCCCCAGCTCCACAGCATCCTTTGGTTTTGGACATGGTTCCATTCACATGCCTGGCTGTGGCATCTTAATATTTGTCATCCAGGCTGGACTCTCTCTCTAGGTCCTGTGGTTAACAAAGGCAAGCACTTGTAGAGTGGGAATTGGGTGTTGATCTAGGATTGGTTAAACCAATGTGCCCGTATCTGCACATTAACTAGATAAATACCTTCCATATGACACCTACATTTTAGGTTATATACAGTCATTGGCTGAGCTGCATATTCCTGCATGTGTCCAATGTCAATCTTGCATGCAGAGCCATTCAGGGGGACTGCTTGTATGCTTGGAAGTTAGGGATCTGCTAACTTATGTTTAGATGTCTAGTCTCCAGCTTTGAAATGGGGATGCTGTTATTTAATTGCCTTTGCATGCAGTTTAAATTTGAGATTAAAATGTTAGAAGTGCAAAATGATATCTCTTATTTAATGCTGTGTTATACTGCAAATAGTGAACAACCACATCCTTGGTATATGAAAAGTTCATTTATTATGAATTATTATCTGATGCAGAAGAAAACAGGTTCCAAGATTTACTTACAGGTATTTAAAAACAATTTGACTGCCCAGACATAGTAACTGAAGTTAGCAGAGATGTGTGTGGATACCAAAAAGTGATCAAAGTATGCATGTGCACTATGTTCTCAAATTCTGCTCAATGCACAGCTTTGCTTATGCTTAAATGTTGTGGGGTTTTTTGTTTTGTTTTGTTTTGTTTTGTTTTAAACCAGTGCCTGAATAATCAGCTAAAAATGTTTGAAACAGAGAAAGGAACACAGTTACAGTCTAGAGCTTTAATATACAATACAATATTAAATTGTACAGTCTAGTTAAATATTCAACCTAAAATACCTGTCAGTTGCCTCTCCAACTGTATTTTCTGTGTGTCTGATGGGGAGCAGGGTAGTATTTCACTCAGTTTTAAAAATTTGTTTTTAGCTCTAGTCTTCACAAGAAGCTGTAACTCTTTGCAAGTCACTTTCCTAATTGAGCTATAAACTCTATATTATACTAATGCACTTTATTATGAGGAATAAACATACTTCTTCTAGACAAGCAGAGGAATAATTGACCACCTGTGGCCTGTCTCAAATGAACATTACTGTACATGACACTGAAATTAATGCCTCCTTAGTCAAGATGCAAAGCAGTCATTTTCTGAGAGTTTTTTTAGTGGTTGAGAAGGTAACACATCCCAGTATATTTCTGCTTCATAACAACATAGATTCCTGACTGCCAGGGCTAGAAGCACTTGGTGTTCACCTGGCTGCTGCCCCCCTCTCTCTCTGTGTCTTTGGCATTCAAGCAGCAGCTTAATTTGTTCAAAACATTAAGCAAAGAACCAGGTTCTGGCCCAAGCTAGGGATGCCTTTCATCACTCTGGCAATAGAAAGAAGCCTCAAAAGTTGGTGCATATGAAATGTCCTTAGGTGGCCCCTTTCAGCTGCCAGAGTGGTGTAAAGGAGTCTCAAAGTCGATGAGAATCTGTCTCAAACATAGGATTATGTAGTGCTGGAAGATAGCGTTAGGGACATTGTGCTGGTGTATCGTTTTACCAAGCCATAAGGGCCAAAGGATGCTGGAAACTGAAATATTAAAGAGCTAAGAGATTGACTCCATAGATAGAAATGGTAAATGCTTCTCTTATTTTTCACTTTGAATTAATAAATCTCTGGGATTTGGGTTCATGTAAAATCACTGGATCCTTCAGGATCCAGTCTGTTCCTTAAGCTGGAAGTATCTAGTGACATGAGCAAAGCAGCTGAGGTTCTCAGGTGTGCTTACACCTGCAGCATACAGGGCTTTTCCCAGAGCATGTACCCAAGGAAGAATGGGGCTCTCAGCAGGGACAGGAGTTGCACAGGGCCAGGAAAATGTGTTCAGTTTTATCTTATGCATATCCTATTTCTTCCTTTCTGAGATTGCAGGGGACTGTGTTGAGCAAGTGCTGCTCTCCCCAGTGGCTGTGCTTGCTGTATTGCCACAGGGCTCTGGCAATTGCCACTGCACTGTGTTCCTTCTTTGTCACCACATCATGCGCATTTAATGAGGGGTTATAGTTTGTGAGCTTGCACAGTCCAGAAGTCCAGCTTTAGTTCCCTTTTTCCTCCAGCACAAGCAAGGGCTGAAACTCTCCCCAGCAGAAAGGCATGGCCAAGGACCAGATGAGTGCAAGCTGTCCAAAGTTCAAATGAGATTATCTCAAGACCACTGTGGTCAGTGAAAGGAAAGGCTGCTGTTGTGCTCCTTGCATAAATGGAGATATTTGTTTGTATTCGTTATCAAAATCCTTCTGTTGGGATCTTGCTGAAATCACAGTTGCCCTAAGTTACCACACAGCTGCAGTGACCTCTCTGTGATGGCTTTTCTCTCTAATGCCACCCTGGTGAGATGTGTTCCTTTGGTATCTCTGAGCTACTGGTGAGAGCTGAGGTAGGGGCTAGGAAAACCACAGCAGCCTGCTTGGGAGAGCTGCAGTACCTTGTTCATGTATTTGGAAAGCAGGTTGTGCTTGTCTCCATGGAATTTACCATGATCTCACTACTCTTTGCCTCCAGTTCAGCTATGTCAGTGTGAATTTTGGGAGAAGCCTCTACGTAGATGAGTTTGGCCCAATTTCCTCCCTATGTTGTTAGAAAAACCTGCTGGAAACAAATCTGATTAACACAGCAGGGAAAATAATTCAGCTGTAAAATGTTGAAGATTGCCACTAGTGCAGGTTGTGTGCAGAAGGCAAAATGCCTTTTTGAAGGTTTGTGGACCAATAGGAACTGCTGTTCATGGTCTGCTGGCTGTTTTTGGTTCCTGAGTGCCCAGCTAGCAAAATCATATGTGGCGTGGAGAACACGCTTTTTATTTCCGGAGTGCCTTTCTGAATGGCAGAGTGACAGCACATCGATATCATGGTGCACTGCCACAGCAGGAGGTACCACATCCCTGATGTGCAAAGCCCTGGTCCTGCTCCAAAATCCATCCATGAAGGCAGATACTGCAGAAGGATGAGGTGCTGGGGGGATCTCCCAGTGCTCTTGGGGTTTGAAAACTGCAAAGAAGGCAAATAAAAAATAGCCTGGACCTTGTTGAACCTTTAGGAACTCCATGTAGCTCCATCTTAAAAGAGGAGTTTAGAGAGTACTTGGATTGTGGCTCTTGGAGGAAACCTGTAGTGTATAGGCTTCACATTTTCTGTTTTGTCACTACTGTTTATTTTCTGGGTGGTATTTGCTCCTTTCCATAGTGCCCAAATGAGTTCTGGGAGGAGCCTGAGTTAAGGCAGATCACCCTGAATTTGAGACAGGTGCTTCATCTGAATATCTCTCCAGTGAAAACCTAGAAATGGAAAGGTTCTGTTAGCTCCTGTGGACGGTGCTTTGATTCTGAAGTGCATCTGTATCATGCTGTAGGCTGGCACAGGGGCGAGAGAAAATCACTCACTTTTCTGTAAATGAAGAAGCAATGATTATCATTATCTGGTCTGAGAGAAATCACTCTGCAGTCTCTGTAGTTTGTGCTGCCTTTTAGACCACTTCACTCTTCAGTGAAGGCACGGGGGGCATTTTGAAGCTGTGCCTGATGTCTCTTGCCTCTGAGCATGAGAAAGAGAACAACTGAGAGATGAGAGAGAAAAGGGCACAGCCTTTTGGTGAGGGTAGAGAAGTGATTTCAGGTGTTTATGACACCACATGAACCTTGTGTGGTTAGCTTCTTCCTGAGCATGATGTACCCTGGAGGATGGAGAAAATGGTAACAGGTAGAGATATGGTGGAAGCAGTGAGAGCTACCTAAATAAATCCAAAGACAACACAACTATTTTTAGCAGAAGCACAAACAGTGATAGATGCCATGGGGCTGCTGTCACTAAAATTTGTCTATAAGCAACATATTCATATTTAAACAAGTCAGCTTTGCGCATTGAAATGAGCAAACACTGTTTCTGTGCTTGTTTGTTTGTTGTGCAGAAGCCATCAGCTTTCACTCCTTATCCCTTCACCATGGTGGTGATGCAGAGCCATGATGATGGATCATCTGTCTAGCTTATCTGCAAGGCCACAAAACATTTCTATCTTTTATGGCATGATAGGCTGTTCTCATGCAGCAGTGGAAAATAGAAATCTGGGGCTGCCCTTGCAAAAGTACCATCTCCTGCACAACACTGCCATTCTGGTAAGCTCACTTGGCACAGTTTGTACAGCTAAGTACATCCACTGTGAAATCTAACACTGGGATGCACATGAATAAAATCACACAAAATCAGGAGAGGAGCAAGCATCAGAGAAGCCTTTGAACGCAGGGGGCAAACCAGCAAGGATGGAGTTCCTGCAATTTCTCTTCTGCTTAGAGGGGGCCTCTGTCACCTCTGGTATAAGGCCTCCAGCTCACATCAACATTATACTTGGCCAATTATCTTATTTAGGTATCTCGTATATATTTAGGTCTTGAAAAAGGTCAACCACAGAGCATGTCTGGGCAGGGGTTTTTGAAGCTGTAGAGCTGGAAGCTTTTCTTCTAGCATTGTTAGAAAATAATTGCTTGTGAATGTCCAGGGATTTGAATTTACATGTTGGAGCTCTGAAAAGGAGGGCAGGAAGGTTTAAAACATTATTGAAACAGCTCCTGCTGATGTTACACTCACTGTAGATGCTGAGCAGGGAACAGGTGGAGCTCATTGGTGGGCATGGCTGCTGCCCCTCACCTGCCTGGGTACCTTTACCCTGGGATTCCTTCTCTTGGGCAGCTCCTCTTGTGACTGTTTCCAGCAAAAACAGCTCCTCTGCCCAAGGTTCATGCAAGCTGGGACATTTTCATTGAAAGTGCAGTGAGGCAGGGATTGTCCCTTTTGGCTGAGCTTTTCACCTAAGTATACCTGCTACTTTTCTATTTAAAATTATTTTTACCTTTGTTTTTTGTTTCCTGCTACTTGTGTTTTTTTTCTTAGGCTTCTCTTCCTCTACTGAGTGTCTCTCTTCCTCCATTACTTTATTTTGTTTCTTTCAATTTAACTGAGGAGTCTTCTTCCTTAGTTCCATGACAAATCATGTAACTTTTTTAAGCCCCCATTTGTTCCTGTAGTCTTTGGCTTGTAAGTGCTGTTAGCTGTGGAAAGTCCCCATCCCTAAATGTTATAAGGCCCAGATTTTACTAAATGTGAGCTTTGCCATCTAAAAGCCTGTCAGTTACCTGCCGCAGCTCACAGCCTGATTTCTCAGTATGACCAAACTAGGTGGGTCTGTGAACACAAGCCCTGAGTTTTTTGCAAGGAAGATTGCCCCAGTGCATGGTATTAGATCAGTCCTTAATGAGGTGCCTGTTCTTTCCTCAGCTCTGTTCCAGATATTCCCTGTGACACTGGACAAGTCATTTTATCTCTCTTTGTCTCTGCTTCCATTCATAAAATGAGCATAATTGCACTTCTGAAGCTCATGTGGAATTGCAATGATGAATTCCTCCTGCTTGCTTTGCCTTTGCCTCATCCCTTTTGTCTGCACAATTGTCAGAGGGGATAAAACGCCACCGAATCCGGGTTAGCCATAGTTAGCACAAAGCTCCAAGCAGCTGGCCCGGCCACTCGCCATATCCCAATAGCACTGACAGCAGAGAGCCAGATTTGTTACTGCGCTCATGCGTGCTTTGAGCAGCTTCCTGTGCTCCTGTGAAAAGAGACATTTCCAAGGCAGGGTGCTCAGGAGTGCATAGCGATTGTTGCAGGACAAAGGATTAAAATGGCTCCCTTTGAGGGCTTGCTCCCCAGGATCCTTAGCAGGAAACATGGGACCTTAGAAGAACCAGAAGGAGAGAGAGGGAGGCAAGGTGAACACTCAATTTGTAAAACCCATCTCTTGTTTTCCTCCCTGTTGTCCAGCCTCTTTCCCTTACCCTCCCACATTTAGTTCTGTGACAATAATAAAATAAAGGAATGCAAGTAAAGGCATCCTTCAGGCTCTCATTGTTACCAAGTAATTCTAACAGCACTTTCTCTCATACACCTGCCTCTGAAGGCTAATATTTAATTATTGTGATGTTGCAAATGAAAGTGCCCACACACAAATTCAATATGGAGTGCCAATACACCACACTAAAAGCAAGTGGTCTATTTTGGATTTGTCATCTGATTTAATGCCATTTACCTCACATGCCTCAGAGAGCATCACCTGAGTGAGGAGCAGAGAACCAGCCCTGTGTATGCAAAGCTCACTCTTAAATCTATGCTTCACAAGATAGCAGCAAGTGACATAAAACATCTGTTTTTAAAATACAGCTGGGAGTGTACTTTTGAAGCATTCTCTCCATCTCAGGTAAGGAACACAAGGGAGGGATGAGTTTTGGTAGAAAGATACATATCTCCAAAAGAAAGCAGTGCATGCAGTACAATTCACATAAGTAACATATGTCAAACCACCTTCAATGAGAATCCAAAGTAGGCAGAGAAGAAATCCCAGCCTGCAAAAGTTTAAATATGTTGGCCAAGTCAACTAAGAAGATCTGCAAGCTTGAGCTTCAGTAGCTGGGGGCATACCTGTCTACCAGGTAATCAGTGGGGAGCGGGAAGCAAGATCTTTCAATTTTTGGTTGCTTCCTAGTATTGCTTTTTTCAGCTCCAGTCAGTCAGCCTTGCATTTTGAGGTGAGCAGCAGAGTGCCAGGGAGGCATCCTGCCTTGCTGTGCAGTCTGAACACATTTATCGTGTTTTCCTACACTCTCAACCTGTAAAGTCCTTCTTTGAATACTGTGCACTGCTCACCATGCAAGCAGCTCATTATCCCAGGCATTTCAAGATTAATTTATAGGACATTTGGCTAATTTGCATAAGCCATCCAGTACACAGAACATGTCTCCACAATAAAGTAATATGCCAAAATCTGGATTTATGTGAAAACATGAATATGGGGCGGAGCGGGGGGAGAATGGACAGGAAGGGACACACACAACAACATTTTTAAGAAGCTGTTGTTAGCACCAATCTTTACATGAATACCCCTGACAAAAAGTCACAAAATCCTGCCTCTCCACCTACTGTATGTGAAGCTCCCATATAATTTTCTGCTTTGAATCTTGCTCATCTTTTTATTAAGTAAGATGGGTTTTGATCCTTAAAACTGCATTGAAATATGAATACTTGGCACTGTTGGCTTTGTCTAAAAATGAAACAAAATCCCCCAAACTGAATCCAAATCGAGGGCTGCACATTCAGCTATCGCTGTGAGGATCCTCACACATCCAATGCTCTGATTATTACCTTGACACTGGAAACAGGAGGACTTGTAATCCTTGAAACAGCTGACATCTGAAACACTGATTCTTCCTGTGCTTTGAGTTAGTTGCTCCTTGATCTCTGTGCCTGGCATGCAAGCCTGGCTTTCACTGAAACCTGACCTCATGGTCCCTTCTTCTGCAGCCCTGTTTGTCTTCTGCCATTCAGAAATGTGCAGCTTCTGTCCTCAGGACTCTGAATTAGAGCTGCACAGGTCAAAGGAGCAAACAGGAGACTTGTCATTATTGGATCCAACACCTGCCCTTGATTTAGATGTCCTTGCATTGTTTTTTTTATTTTTTAATAACAATTACTAAGTAAGAAGGTTGCAAGGTACTTTTAAGCAAACCTTTCCTCTCCAAGGTGACACAGGCTTTCCACGATCTCTAACGCATGACTGCTTCACCTACACTACAGATGTTTTTGCTCCCTTCCTTGCAAAGCCAACCTGGGATTTGAAAGTCAAGTTGGATTCTTTCTTCTCTCCCTAATATGTCTTCTGCCATTATGAGGCCTCTGAAGAGCACATTAAGTCCATATTTAGCCCTGTGCAATCTAATTAACTTACAGAATAACTGTGCAGGTGTAACAGAGATCTCAGTTTGAAGGCAGCTTTGCTTCACTTATTATAATTGAAGGAACTGTTTGGCCAGCAGCATTTCTATTAGTAGTAATGCTATTTGAAAAGGAAATAACTTAGTTTTGGGCTGAATTTGTAGGAATACCAGCTAGAATTTCATAAGTGAATGCATAGATATCTGCAACTTGCAAATAGAGGCTAACTGGAGCTGGAAATTACATGTGTAATAAACATGTAATCCTGATGCCATTGCTACAAATTAATTTCCCATTGCAGAGCTATGGTTTCAGGCACCTATTTCAGTGCTGTATTGTTTTGGAGGTTTCAACAGTGTTGGTTATTAATTTTGGTGCATTACATGTAGTTCCAGTTAGGTGAAACCTGCTGGGTGTTTAATGTCTGGTTCAGCTTGAACTAGAAGCAAATAGAAGGAAATAATGTGTTGAGGAAGACAAGGACTCTGGATAAAGATTTTTTTTCCTGTTCTAGAGTCTGTTACTCTGTTACATGTGTTTTTCTAGGCTTTCAGATTAGTATTTTTTTGATCAGACTGTACTACAGGTTACATGGAACTGACAGCATTATCTTGAACACAGTGATTATGTTCAATAGGAAAAATATATGCAGTTTTTAATTTCACTGTCTTTCACCTTGAATCAGTTTTTACTATTCTAAGATGTAAGAAGCACATTTTTTTCCTCTGGGGATTTACAGTTTCTCTTAGTGTTTTGATTACTTGTGAATAATTTGATAAAAACCCCAGTGGTGTACAGCATCTAGGTTGGATTTGGCTTTTGACTGATCCCTAATAGCTGAAGTTACTGTATACAACAAAAACATTTGTAATGCTGTCAGACAAGAACAATCTCTCTTCTGCAACTTGAATCAAATTTGTTATGTGTATAGCTCCGTGAAGTTCACTAGATGTAAATACAGATTAATTATTTAAAAAGTAATAGGAATGAATGAGCTTCCAAACATGTAGTGTTTAATTATTTAAAACCTGTAATGGAATTTCAACCCTCGTGCATACCTCAGATCTCTCACTGTGCTTGGACAAGTGCCTGAGGTTAACTGGCATGTCCCCACCTCTTAGTCACATCCCCTCCTACAGCACAGGGTGATAAATGTGCCTGGTACGTGTGAAGAACAGCCAGTATTCTCAGTCATGTCTAATGGTAAATAACCTGTATTTAACTCCCTCTTCCTTTCCCTGCTACTGTGGTGCATCCTGCAATAAGCCACTCCATATACCATTGCATATAACAGCATGTGTACAAGTTCACAATTGTAATGAGCCACAGAGAACCAAATTCTAAAGTCAGAGTGTGAGCAAAGCCTCGCTTGATTTCTGATCCCAAAGTGTGGAAAGAACCCCACAGGGATGCTGCACTTTGCTTGCTTGATGGTGGTGGATCAAGGCACTGGCTCTGTGTGACTGTACCGGACATTGTACACACGTGTGAGAGGACCTGATTCCCTTTTCAAAACCCTCCTGCTCCAAGTAGGTTAGTCAGATCTGGGGAAGCCTTCTCCTGGCTGTAAAAGAGGAATCAAAGATACATACTGGAAATGAAGAACACAGAAGCCTCCCAGCTTTAGAGACTTGCTTGGTCTCCCTTCAGTCCTCTGACAGTGGATGGACAGAGAGTACTGCTGGGACCAGTTCACAACCTTAGTCATGTTCCTGCTGTGATCCATCTTCCTGAGATGCCTATGTCTATTCACAGACCAGAGCTGGGCAATCAAAGTTAATATCTAAGATTTTGCTATTTGCATTATTTCACTGCCTGCCCTTTTCCTTGTCCAAAGTTACTCAGCAGTTTTGTCTTTGCAGAGAATGTCTAATGCCAACCTGGCAAGTCCTATCTTAA